>NC_047088.1:22117555-23584088 GCF_902459505.1 Geotrypetes seraphini
AAATCACTCACGGTATGCTCCGACCGCCTCTTCCTGTTACTAAAGTCAGGCTACACCAATCAGGAGCTGCTTTGACACGCCAGATAACGTGTCAAAGCAGCTCCTGATTGGTGTAACCATGACTTTAATGCAAGGAAGTGGCGGTCGGAAAATACCATGAATTACTGAGTCCGCGATTCGTGAACCGCAAATTCACGGTAGTTTACTGTAATTGATATCAGTCCTAATGTAAGCAGGTAGATTATTCCAAATTGTAATTGCAGCTAAGCAAAAGAGGAGTTGAGCTGTCGTTTATAGCGCATTCCTCTAATCTGTGGGAAATGGAGTAATAAAGTAATCTGGTGGAAGAATTAGCGCAAATGAGAAAAAAGCAAAATCAGGTTATCTGAAGAGTCAGTCTGTAATACAGTAAACCCCCACAAATTTGCGGTTCGCAAATCGCGGACTCAGTAATTTGTGGTATTTTCCGACTGCCTCTTCCTTTTACTAAAGTCATGGTTACACCAATCAGGAGCTGCTTTGACAAGCCATCTGGCCTACCAAAGCAGCTCCTGATTGGTGTAACCATGACTTTAGTAAAAGGAAGAGGCGGAAAATGTGCCCAGCTTCGTAAGTACGATTTAAGCACCTGCTGGTGCCCCAGCTGGCCTCTCCTCCCTTCGATCAACTGAAAAACCGTATTCGCGGTTTTTTCAAAATTTGCGGGTGTTCCAGGAATGGAACCCCTGCGAATTTCGGGGGAATACTGTACACGATGAAGTGTGCAAGCTGATTTAAACTTAATTCGCCTCTCAACTGATAACCAATGAAGAGTATACAAGAAATAAAATTATTATTATTCTTATTCTTATACACTAATGCAGGGTGCCCAAGTCCGGTCCTCGAGATCTACTGGCAGGCCAGGTTTTCAGGATATCCACAATGAATATGCATGAGAGATTTGCCTGCACTGCCTTCTTGGTTTGCAAATCTCTCTCATGCATATTCATTGTGGATATCCTGAAAACCTGGCCTGCTAGTAGATCTCGAGGACCGGACTTGGGCAGCCCTGCAGTAATGCAACACTTTCATATCTTTTTAGACCAAAAATTAATCTAACTGCAGTATTCTGGAGCAACCGCACGTTTTTGATCAGTTTTGATGTTAAGTTCAAATATAAAGGTGCAACTTTTAGCTAGGAGTCTAGTCCAAGATGCCTATAAACTGCATCTAACTCACGATTAACATGCGCTCTGCGCCGTGGTCCTCAGTGCCTATGGTTTAAGCTCTGTGTATAGAATCAGGGCCTATGGCACAGGCTCTACCTTATAGAATAACACTTGGGGCTCCTTTTACAAAGGTGCACTAGCATTTTTAGCGCACGCACCGGATTAGCACGTTCTATAGCGCATACTACCTGATAAACTACCGCCTGCACATGAGGAGGCGGTAGCAGCTCGCGCATGCAGCATTTTAATGCGTGCCATACCGTGCATTAAGGCCCTAACACACCTTTTTAAATGGAACCCTTGATGCACTTTAAGTGACTAACTCTCCGTGGAATCTTTTACATAAGAACATGGTGTGTATCTCTAGATGCTAATTAAGGTGGTATAATTTTAGAGCAGGGGTCCCCAAAGTCCCTCCTTGAGGGCCGAATCCAGTCGGGTTTTCAGGATTTCCCCAATGAATATTCATTGAAAGCAGAGCAGGATTAATTCGTCCAGGGCCCCTAGGCACCCAAGTACACTGGGTCCCCTGCCCCGCCCCGTCCCACCATGCGCCCAAGCGGAAACAGGAAGCTGCGTCAGAGGGAAGCTTTGGGCAAGCAGCACCGCTGGCACAATTACAGTTCTCGTTGCCTTTCTTACCCGCGTTGCTTGCTTGACTTACTTTCCGTAGATGGGTGGGGGCCCGTGTTGCCAATCGGGGGGGGGGGGGAGGGCGCATTGGCGACCGATGCTGGAGGAGCCCATCGCCGTTTAGAAAAAACAATGTTGATGCCCTTCTTCATCGGGCCCCCCCTGACCATTTCGGGCCCTAGGCACATGCCTACTTGGCCTATTGGTTAATCCTGCCCTGATTGAAAGCAATGCGTGCAAATTCATTGGGGAAATCCTGAAAACCCGACTGGATTCGGCCCTCAAGGAGGGACTTTGGGGACCCCTGTTTTATAGGATGGAACAGTTTGAAGGGTAGTGGTCCAGTTAAAGGGGGTACTTTTCGTGGGTGGGGAAGTTTGACAGGTACTAGAGAATTTGGCAGGATGCCTGTGGAATTTGGGAGGGGGGTTGGAGTTTCTTTTGGGGGCTGTTTGGGGAGTCAGAAGAGTAGCAAACAAGGAGAAAGTTTGAGAAGAGCAATTTCCTAACTGGTTCACTGGATGTAAGATTCTATACTGCAGAAGCTGGAACTCCTTCTCCCATAAAAATGCATTGGAACACTTTCTCGGGGAGGGGCTTATTTCTCTTTAGGGGAGGGGCTTATTTCTCTGGACCCAGAGTCCAGTTTTGCCTCATTTTTTAATTTGGTGTGTCTTTTTAGCACATGCATAGTTTAATCATATTCCACTACATTTTTAGAGTTATTATGCCTCTAGACCAGGGGTAGGCAATTCCGGTCCTCGAGAGCCGGAGCCAGGTCAGATTTTCAGGATATCCACAATAAATACGCATGAGATAGATTTGCATTTCAAGGAGGCAGTGCATGCAAATCCATCTCATACATATTCATGGTGGATATCCTGAAAACCTGACCTGGCTCCGGCTCTCGAGGACTAGAATTGCCTACCCCTGCCCTAATCCATGACCCAATTTCTCTAATTCTTTCTAAAGTCTGTTGGGTTGGAAAGAATAAGTAGAATCCTGGATAAATTATGAACAAAGTCAGTAAATATATATATTTTTTGTCCTTCAGTAAAACAAAGGGGGTTTGTGTTCTACAGTTTTGTACTTGAGATGGTTTTATTTGATTTTTATTCTTCAGCTGTTTATTCGAACTGAAATGAAATATATTACAAAATCAAAGGAAAAAAATGGAGAAAAGAAACAAACCTAACAGACAAACAACCAACTAAAAATGGCTCCAGGTCTGGGAACCCCTCTCCTTCCCAACCTGTGCTCAGAATCCCTCCTCCGAATCGCTCTTTGTCTCTCAATCCATGCCCGAGGATGATGCTGGTTTCAAACATGTTTCCAGTGGGGCACAAATAACTGAGAATCTCTCCTGTCCTTTTTGGATTTTGGAAACCCCCATGGATGGATAAGAGGCACAGGAAATGGCCTAGGGGGTCTTGAATATTTTAATTTTGGCAGCAGGGGGAGGGAAGAAGGTGCTCAGATACTTAAGATAATACAAGTGGAGGGGCATAATCGAAAGGGACGTCTAAGTCCGTTTACGTCCATTTCGCAAGTCGTCCAAAGTCAAAAAGAGCCCAAGTCCCATTTTCGAAAGAGACGTCCAACGTCTTTTGACTTTCAAAAATCGTCCAATTATACGTCCTGAAGATCTTATCGTCCAAGCCGCTGAAACGTTGATCTTTAAAGCACATTTTCGTCTAACTGTCCGTCCAAGTCCAAAACGTCTAGAACAAGCCCTGTTGGATGTGGGAGGGGCCTGCAAAGTGATGGACAGAACACCCAGACAGGGCACCTAAATAGTGGGGTACCTTACAGAGCACCTCCAGAATCCCCTATACCCACTTATCTACCACCCCAATAGCCCTTATGGCTGCAGGAGCCACTTATATGCCAGTAAAAAAGGGTTTTGGGGTGTATAGGGCAGTACACATGATTAATTATCAATGCAGTGATTACAGGGGCTTATGGGCTTGTGTCTTCCTCTCTATGGGTCCCTAACCCACCCCCAAGATGACCTAAGCTGCCTCTGGGCTGGACGACTAGGCTTTCCTATGCCAGGCGGCCAGGTGATGATGGTCTGGAGGTTGAATTTTAAAGTTGTGATTAAAATTTTTATGGGGGGGGGGGGGTCGGTGACCACTGGGGTACTGTGTGGGGGTCTGTTTTATGTGTTTCCAGTGCATATTTGGTGAATTTAGGTGGGTTTTTGTGACTTAGACCATGTTTCAAATGGTCTAAGTCACAACGTCCAAGTTCCGTCGATCGTGGGCTGTATCACTTTTGGTTATACATGCTGTTCGACTAAGTCTAAGCCGGCCCACGTCCCGCCCAACTCCCGCCCTCGACACACCTCCCGAAACGCCCCATTTAGCTTTGGACGTTGAGCAGCACTATGAGGCCCTAAGTCGTTTAGAAATACGTCCAAAACCCGGTTTGATTATCGGCGCTTGGACGTTTTTGAGAAATGTTCGTCCAAGTGCCGACTTAGGCCGGTTTTTGGACATTTTTCTCTTTCGATTAAGAGCCCCATAGCCTTCCTGGATCAGACCAATGGTCCATCTAGCCCAGTAGCCTGTCTTCAAGGAGGCCAATCCAAGTCAGAAGTACCTGGCAAAAACCCAAATAGTAGCAGCATTTCATGCCACCGATCCAGGGTAAGCAGTGGCATCCCCATGCCTGTCTCAACAGCAGACTATAGACTTTTCCTCCAGGAACTTGTCCAAACCTTTTTTAAAACCAGCTGCATTAACTACTCTTACCACATCCTCTGGCATTCCAGAGCTTAACTATTCTATGAGTGAAAAAATATTTCCTCCTATTGGTTTTAAAAGTATTTCCCTGTAACTTCATCGAATGTCCCCTAGTCTTTGTAAATCGTGATGCAGTAAAACATCGATTCACTTGGTTTGGGATTGCTTAGAAAGAAAACACGATTGAATGAAAAAAAATGTTTTGCCTTGTTTTCCAAACAAAATGGGGCAAAATGAGTGAACGTTTTCTGTTTCATTTCAATGGAAAACATTTTCTTGCCAGGCATTTTCACTAAAACCACCAAACGGAAGACCAGGGGTGTCCAACCTTTTGGCTTCCCTGGGCCGCATTGGCCCAAATATTTTTTTTCTGGGGCCGCGCAAACTCTGCAGCAAGACGGAGGAGGGAGCTGGCAAGACGGTAAACACCAGGGGGCAGCAGAGGAAAACACTGCATCGCCCTCGACTGGGGCCGCACAAAATGCTTCATGGGACCGCATGCGGCCCTCGGGCCACAGGTTGGACACCCCTGATTTAGACTCATGAGAATGACTTTTTCTTGATTTTTTTTTTTTTTTTACAATCCTCAAAGCAACCAGTTGATTCCTAAGCACACCTTAGATTTACCTTACAGCATTTTGGTGCGCGCCAAACGCTAATGCGTTCATAGAATATAATAGATGCATTGGCGTTTAGCGTGTGAAAATATTTAGCGTGCCCTAAAACAGCTAGTACGACTTAATAAAAGGACCCCAGAGTTATTTAGTATTGCACCAGCCGCTGGTGGAAAATGCCCAGCGATTCTATCCTTTCTGTCCAGTTTCTGCCACTGCGCGCATCGCTCAGTCTCCTTTCATCTCCCTATTAATAAACACAGAGCCCATTTGTATCCTTGTGCATACGTTCTTGTCACGCTACCAAAAAAAAAAAAAAGTTTGATAATTTCACAGAGCCTTTGCTGGACTCTATAATGAGGTTCGCTCCAGCGTGGCTCTGCCGCTCGGCTCTTTTCTCAGGGGAGGAAGCTGAATGAAAAACTAATTAGAAAGCTTCACAAACATCGCTCTATTCTCAGCACTCAACACTCCACAAATTATTTCCCTCTGCCGTAGGAAGATATTAATTTCATGCATTACATAATACTTGAAAGCGCTCTGTACCTCCTCCAAAAGACATCCTGAATGCCACAGATCCAATGCATTTCTGCTTCGGGGAAAAACTCAATTATGAGATGTTTAAATATCAGCTCTGCTAACCTGTAATAAGCTGACAAAGATATAGCTCTTGGGTATGATGCAGAGCTGTAGAACTGGGGGGCAGGGGGGGGAGGGAATAGAAGGATGAGTTATAGACGTTTTCCCCTTAGTTCAGTGCTTGCTTATGGAAATGGAAAAATCAGATTACGTTAGCTGCATCTGAAAGCCAAGTTAGGGGTCCTTTTCTTAAGGTGTGCTAACCAATTTAGCACATGCTAAATGCCCATACAATATAATGGATGCCTTAGCATTTAGCGCGCCTTAATGAAAGGATCCCTTAAATGAGGATTTGTGCATTAAAGAGTGCAAAAACACAGTCAGACGTTGCCAAAAATGCTAGCGTTTTTGCAATATTGAACCCGGGAAACCTTTACGGAAACCATTCTGTGAAAGGAAATACCTATATAGTAAGCTTTCACGTGAAGTGAACTTTGCAATTTCCTTGACAAATTTTTCCTTGTCCCCAGAGGAACTCATTTTCCCCTCCCTTCCCTGCAAGTTTTTTTCTGGTCCCTGCCCCATTCCTGCAAGCTCCGTCCTCATCTACGCAATCCTCAAACACTTTAAAATAAGTAGCAACATACTAGAGCTCAGACTGTGATGTCATAATGCCTCATTCCACCAATGCCTAAGCTCCGTCCTCATCTGCACAAGCCTCGAACACTTTAAAATCCTAAGTAGCAACATTCTAGAGCTCAGATTGTGATGTCATAATGCCTCATTCCACCAATGGGCCTAAGCTCCGTCCTCATCTGCACAAGCCTCAAACACTTTAAAATCCTAAGTAGCAACATTCTAGAGCTCAGATTGTGATGTCATAATGCCTCATTCCACCAATGCCTAAGCTCCGTCCTCATCTGCACAAGCCTCGAACACTTTAAAATCCTAAGTAGCAACATTCTAGAGCTCAGATTGTGATGTCATAATGCCTCATTCCACCAATGCCTAAGCTCCGTCCTCATCTGCACAAGCCTCAAACACTTTACAATCATAAGTAGCAACATTCTAGAGCTCAGATTGTGATGTCATAATGCCTCATTCCACCAATGCCTAAACTCCGTCCTCATCTGTACAAGCCTCAAACACTTTAAAATCATAAGTAGCAACATTCTAGAGCTCAGATGTGATGTCATAATGCCTCATTCCACCAATGCCTAAGCTCCGTCCTCATCTGCATAAGCCTCAACCACTTTAAAATCATAAGCGTTCGAGGCTTGTACGATTAAGGTAGAGCTTACAGGAATGGAGCAGGGACTGTGACAGTGACAAAACTTGCGGGGATGGGATGGGGAAATTGATCTCCTGCGGGGATGGCCAAAAAATTTGTCCCCATGTCATTCTCTACTGTGAAATGCAACTGAGTTCATTGATGAGTTTAAAAAGCTTCACATAAAAAAATAAATACAGCTCAACAGCTGTTATTTTTTGTTAAGGAACCCCCACCCCCCCCAAAAAAAAAACCCACTTCATGTAGCGGTGACTAAAAATGAAATGGCCTGCTAGATCGAAACTGAAGGTCCTGAGTAGTCCTCCCCATGGCCCTCTGATCCCTGATAGACTTTTGGCTTACTTTTTAAAGAGGACATGTCACATGTTGCCACAGCCAGGAACAAGCAACGTTCTCTGTCATTCCAAAACCTGAAAAAACCTTTCTGAAATTTACCTGCAGATTGCGAGGGAGGTTGTGTCAGCCACATCTCCTCTGTGTCATCACGTGTTGTATGAGGTTGTAAATGATGCCCCTCCCCCACTTGGCTACAAAAAACTGCTCCTTGCCCAAGGATCCTTGCATATGGGATCCCTCCCTACACACACTCAGTTTGTGAGCTTGTCTATGCTCATTTTTACTCTATCCACAGGAAGTCCTTTCTGGGTAGAACATTTCTATGCCTTTTACCTTGAATCCACCTTTTTGATATAGCCTTCAATCCTTAACCCTACTCCTCTGACCATCAACTCAGCCAGCAGATTAACTGTTCCCTTTAACTGTATCCATGACATCCTGTTTGTCTATCTTGTCTGTTAAGATTGTAAGCTCTTTGGAGCAGGGACTGGCTTCTTTGTGACTCTGTATAGCACTGCATGTGTCTGGTAGCACTATAGAAATAATTCATAGTAGTAGTGTGAAGAGTTTCAGTCTTTGGGAAGCAGAGCTGAGATTGTGATGTCAGAATACCTCATTCCACCAATAAGAGCCAACCTCATCAGTGATGTCACAATGGCTTGATTGTCCTGTACTCCCGTCTGCCCTCCAACCCAGCCAGCAGATTAACCGTCCCCCTTAACTGTATCCATGACATCCTGTTTGTCTATTTAGATTGTAAGTTCTTTGGAGCAGGGACTGTCTTCTTCATGACTCTGTACAGTGCTGCATACATCTGATAGCTCTATAGAAATAATTAATAGTAGCAGTAACAAAATATTCCAGTCAAACCCACAGTTACAGAGATCAGTCAAGTAAAGGTGTTTCTTATCTCTCCCTCTTGCTGCTGGGTTTGAAAACCTTCATTGGCCTAATGTCTTTTTTAAGTGTACTTTCTCTATTTCTGATACATTTATTTATTTGCCTCACTTATAACCCACCTACAGCTAAGTGGAGTGCATCAAACATACATAACTTTCACAGGGATGGGAAATTTCATTGTGACACCAGGAAGTATTTCTTCACTGAAAGGGTGGTTGATCATTGGAATGATCTTCCACTCAGGTAATTGAGGCCAGCAGCGTGCCAGATTTTAAGAAAAAAATGGGATAGGCATGTGGGATCTCTTGGGGGAAGAATTTAAGGGGGTGGGTCATTAGAGTGGGCAGCCTTGGTGGGCCGTGGCCCTTTCCTGCCGTCATTTTCTATCCTATATAATAAAACCCTAGCCGCGCATGCGCACTTACCTGCGTGCTTCCGTGATCTCTGATCTGTGATCAGTAGGTCCGTGGCAAGCAGGAGTGCGGATGCGGCAGCCAGACAACTCGGAGAAACAGCACAGCCGCCGACTCCCCCCTCCCGTCCTCACTCACCGCCAAAACCACCACCGCCAAAGCCTCCTCTTTCTGGCCGGCTCACCCGCCTTTAAATTAAGAGAAAAGCGCTGCACTGCGCTAATCCTGGACTTGCCGTCTTCTGTTCACTGTGGCCCGCCCTCTCTGACTACTTCCTGTTTCCGCTAGGATTGGCCGCAGTGGATAGAAGATGCCGAAGCCAGCGGTAGCGCGGTGCAGCGCTTTTCTATTAATTTCAACGCGGCGGCTGGGAAGGGGGCAGCGGAAAATGCTGATGCTACACAGGGAAGGCCGGGAAATACTGCTGCTTCACAGGCAAATGTGTGTGTGGTGGGGAAATGCTGCTTCTGCACAGGGAAGGCCGGGAAATGCTGCTGCTGCACAGGGTACTATGTGTGTGTGTGTGTGTGGGGGGGGGGGGGGCGGGACCGCGGGAAGGGAAGGGGGGGTAAGGGAAATGCTACTGCTGCACAAGGAAGTGGTGTGGGGGGAGGAAATGCTGCTGCTGTGGCTGCTGCACAGGGAAGTGGGGGGGGGGGATCGAAATGCTGCTGTACAGGGAAGTAGGGTGAGGGGAAATGCTGCTGCACAGGGACATGGAGGGGGAGGGAATGCTGCTGTGGCTGCTGCACAGGGAAGTGTGTGTGGGGGGGGGAAAGAAAGACAGACAGCTAGCACCCGTTAATGTAACGGGCTACAATACTAGTGTTTTCTATATTTCAATAACTCCAAACAAACAAACTTCACATACAGGTGCTTAGAAAGAAAGAAAGAAAAAAAAGAGCCTCATGGCTTATTTCAAACTTCTGCTATATTTTATTTGTGGCTGACTGCACTTTTGGAGAGTTATTTCCAGCTGAGCCGGAACACATTTGCCTATGACAGAGAAGACTACTCAGTGTCATGCCCTCTCCACTGCTAGCAAACCCCTGTTCAAACATTTACAGGACTACAGGCATGCAGTACTGCCAAGAAAGAGTAACAATAAACCTTCCTTCCTCGTAGTTTTGACCCTTTCTGCTCTGTGCCACAACTTCCACGAGTGTCAGACCCAGATGCTCAAAAGCTTTCCATGCATGTAAGACTGGTTAAAGCCAGTCGTACTTGCACAGAAGCTCAGCCTCCGATACACAGAAAAGTTCTCCGGGGCCGCTACCAATCTCGGTAATAGCCACCGAGAGCCCTATGCAAATGAATTACAAGGACATCATTAGTATTATAATAAGCACTCAGATATAAAAAGGATGGAATCGATCCAGAGGAAGGCTAATAAATGGTGCGTGGTCTTCATCATAAGGCGTATGGGGACAGACTTAAAGATCTCAATCTGTATACTTTGGAGGAAAGGCGGGAGATACATTTAAATACCTACGTGGCGTAAATATGCATGAGTTGAGTCTCTTTCATTTGAAAGGAAGCTCTGGAATGAGATGGCAAAGGATGAAGTTAAGAGGTGATGGGCTCCGGAGTAATCTAAGGAAATACTTTTTTACAGAAAGGGTGCTAGATGCATGGAATAGTGTCCCGGAAGAGGTGGTGGAGATAGAGACTGTGTCTGAATTCAAGAAAGCCTGGGAAAGGCACGTGGGATCTCTTAGAGAGAGAAAGAGATAATGGTTACTGCAGATGGGCAGACTGGATGGGCCATTTGGCCTTTATCTGCCATCATGTTTCTATAATCAGAAAGTTCTATGACATCACAATGCAAGTGTTAAGAGTGTTAGCCAATAGAGAGAGGAATAGATAATGGTTACTGCGGATGGGCAGACTGGATGGGCCATTTGGCCTTTATCTGTCATCATCTTATTATGTTTCTATAACCATAAAGCTCTATGACATCACAATGCAAAGAGCCTTAGCCTATAGGAAGAGGCGATGCAAATGCTAAGATCCTTAGCCAATAGAGAGAGGAAGAGATAATGGTTATTGCTGCTGGACAGACTGGATGAGCCATTTGTCCATTATCTGCCCACTTTTTACGGGCAAAATTTTCCGGCAGATCAGGAGCTGTCGGTAGTTGTTTGTGCGTGTGTTGTGTGCTTGTGTGGTCAGCGCAAAGAACATAAGCACAACAGCTGTGCCCATTATAATGCCCCCCCCAAAAAAATCCCTGAAACTGAACCAGCAGCCCCTGCTCTCCCGCTACCGCTCAGCTGATCGTGGCTCCGCTCTCCATGTGCCAGCTCAGCTGATCAGTGGCTCCGGCTCCCTGCTGGCTCATCTGATCGCAGCTTGTCCTACTAGTTCATTGGCTGGGCAGAGAGAGCACAGCGGATACTGGCAGGAGAAAGGAGCAGCCTGTAGGAACTACCGATCTGCTCTTCTGGGCAGGCACCAGGCACAGTTCCTCTCCCCTTTACCGAGGCTGCTCTGCACAAATAGCGTGCATATAATTTGCATCACCTGGTTAATTGAACTTGCTCCCAACATGGTATTTTGTACCATGCTGTCGGAGCTTTGCGCATCCTGCCCTGAGTCGTAGAAAAGGGTTACAAAGTTTTCCATCAGTTCTGGAACTGCCTGGCATTTTTTGCTGGAAGGTGCCACCCCTTATTTTCTGGCCCATTGCGTATTCATGGTCAAGCCAGGGATTAAGAACTTAAGAACATAAGAATTTGCCTCCTCTGGGTCAGACCAAGGGTCCATCGAGCCCAGCGGTCTGCTCCCGCCGCGGCCCATCAGGTCCATGAAGTCATACCCTTTACAGAAGAGACAGAACAGGACAGAAAGGGGGAGGCATTGCCCTATATGTCCAGGAAGGAGTAGAATCTACTGGAGTAGGGAAGGCGGAGGAGAAAAAGAAACTGGAGTCCCTCTGGGTAAAAATCCCCAGACAGAACGGAGCAGACACAAAAATAGGTCTCTACTATCGACCTCCAGGTCAGACGGAGGAAACAGACTCTGAGATGATAGAAGAAATAAGACATGAATGTAGGACGGGCAATGTAACTATCATGGGAGACTTCAATTTCCCAGGAATAGACTGGAACCTAGTAACTTCAAGCTGCGGCAGGGAGATAAAGTTCCTGGAAATGGTGGGTGACTGCTTCCTGGAACAAATGGTAGGAGAACCGACAAGAGGAAACACCACCATGGACTTGGTCCTAAATGGCATAACTGGGCAAACAAAAGAAGTCACGGTTCCGCTGGGGACGAGCGATCACAGTATGATCTACTTTAAACTCGACATCGGAAAGGGGAAGCGAACCAAGACCCTAACCACAACCTTTAACTTTAAAAAAGGAAGATATGACAACATGAGAGCCATGGTAAGAAAACGGATCAAAAAAAGGATAGCTGAAATCGAAACGGTAGAGCAAGCATGGTCCCTACTAAAAAACACTATCACCGAAGCACAGAATCTATACATTCCGCAGATAACCAAAGGAAGGAAAACTAAAGCCAAAAGAGAACCAGCTTGGCTAACCAAAGAGGTGAAGGATGCAGTTAGGGAAAAGAAGGACTCTTTTAAAAAATGGAAACGCGAGAATACAACCGAGGCTTGGAACAGTCACAAAGACGACCAGAAGAAGTGCCACAAAGCGGTGAGAGAAGCCAAAAGAGCCTATGAGGAAAAGATAGCCCAAGAGGCCAAAAACTTCAAACCCTTTTTTAGATATGTTAAGGGGAAAAAACCTGCAAAGGAGACAGTAGGCCCTCTCAACGACCAAGGAAGAAAAGGATACATCAAAGAAGAAAAACAGATTGCAGACAGATTAAATTCCTTCTTTGCTTCTGTCTTTACCAAGGAAGATGCCACTTCAATACCCGAAACAGTGAAAGTTTTCAAGGGAGAAATAGAGGAGAGCCTCACCACAGTGAAGGTGGATCTGGACCAGATATACTATCAGATTGACAAACTAAAAAGTGACAAATCCCCTGGCCCAGATGGAATTCACCCGAGAGTATTAAAGGAACTAAAGGTGGAAATCGGAGAACTACTGCAATCCCTCGCTAACATGTCAATTAGAACCAGACGGATACCAGAAGACTGGAAGATAGCGAACGTCATCCCAATCTTCAAAAAAGGATCAAGGGGAGAACCGGGAAACTATAGACCTGTGAGTCTCACATCGGTCCCTGGGAAAATGGTTGAGGCTTTGATTAAAGACAACATAGTACAGCATCTAGATAACCATGACCTGCTGAAAGGTAGTCAGCATGGCTTCAGGAAAGGAAAGTCGTGCTTGACCAACTTACTTCAATTTTTTGAGGAAGTGAACAAACAAGTCGATAGTGGAGAACCGGTAGACGTAATATACTTGGACTTCCAGAAAGCGTTCGACAAAGTACCTCATACATAGTAACATAGTAACATAGTAGATGACGGCAGATAAAGACCCGAATGGTCCATCCAGTCTGCCCAACCTGATTGAATTTAAATTTTATTTTATTTTTTTCTTCTTAGCTATTTCTGAGCGAGAATCCAAAGCTTTACCCGGTACTATGCTTGGGTTCCAACTGCCGAAATCTCTGTTAAGACTTACTCCAGCCCATCTACACCCTCATGCGAGACTTCTCAAAAAACTACAAAGTCATGGAATAGAAGGGGATATACTAAGATGGATAGGAAAATGGCTGGAAAATAGAAGACAGAGAGTGGGCATAAATGGGAAGTACTCAGACTGGAAAAAAGTAACTAGCGGTGTGCCTCAGGGCTCGGTTCTTGGGCCTATCTTATTCAATATCTTCGTAAATGACTTGGAAGAAGAAACAACCAGTGTTATTGTCAAGTTTGCAGATGACACAAAGCTATGCTGGACAATCAGGTCACAAAAAGACAGCGAGGAACTTCAGAGAGATTTGAAGCAACTTGAGAGATGGGCAGAAAATTGGCAGATGAGTTTTAATGTGGAAAAATGCAAAGTGATGCACCTGGGCAGAAAAAACAAGGAGCATGAGTATAAACTGTTAGGTATAACATTGGGGAAGAGCGAACAAGAAAAAGACTTAGGGGTACTGATAGACAGGACCCTAAAGCCGTCGGCTCAATGCGCAGCAGCGGCAAAGAAAGCTAACAGGATATTAGGCATGATAAAGAAGGGAATCACGAGTAGATCAAGGGAGGTCATAATGCCGCTTTATAGAGCAATGGTCAGACCACACTTGGAATACTGTGTCCAACACTGGTCTCCATACCTGAAGAAGGATATAACACTGCTGGAGAAGGTGCAGAGGCGAGCGACGAAGCTAGTAGAAGGTATGGAGAACTTGAGCTACAAGGATCGCCTCAGAAAACTGGGATTATTCACCCTTGAGAAGAGAAGACTGAGAGGGGATCTGATAGAGACTTTTAAATTGCTAAAAGGAATCGACAAAATGGAGCAAGCTCACTCACCAGTAGGGGGAAAGGATGGAGAGCAAGAAATAGCCTTATTCACATTGGCGAATGTGACCCAAACTCGGACCAGTGGCGTACCTAGGGGGGGGGCGGGGGGGGGGGGCGGGCCGCCCCGGGTACCAGCCCTAAGGGGGTGTTCCCGGCCTTGCCGTTCAGTCCCCCGCCACCCCCGAAGGACCGCTCGCCCCCCTGGCCTCCCCGCACCACCTATGAACAGCCGCAGCAGGATCGCGAAGTCAGCGTCAGCATCCCTGCGCTGCTTCCTACGACGCGATCCCGCCCCTCCTCTGACGTCAGAGGAGGGGCGGGACCGTGGCGCAGGAAGCAGCAGGGATCGCTGACGCTGACTTCGCGATCCTGCTGCGGCTGTTCATAGGTGGTGCGGGGAGGCCAGGGGGGCGAGCGGTCCTTCGGGGGTGGCGGGGGACTGAACGGCAAGGCCGGGAACACCCCCTTAGGGCTGGTACCCGACGCTGACTTCGCGATCCTGCTGCGGCTGTTCATAGGTGGTGCGGGGAGGCCAGGGGGGCGAGCGGTCCTTCGGGGTGGGTCGGGGCATCAGGCCTTCAGGGTGGGGCGGGCGGGCAGGCAAGCAGGCTTTCAAGGGGGAGGGGGTGACAGGCAGGCAGGCAGGCCTTCAAGGGGGGACAGGCCTTCGGGGGGGGGGTGCAGACATTCAAGGGGTGCAGGCCTTCAAGGGGGGCAGGCAGGCCTTCAGGGGGGTGCAGACCTTCGGGGGGGGGGGTGTAGGCCTTTGGGGGGGTGCAGACCTTCAAGGGGGTGCAGGCCTTCAAGGGGGGAAAGGCAGGCAGGCCTTCAAGGGGGGGACAGGCCTACAAGGGGGGGGGACAGGCCTACAAGGGGGGGGGACAGGCCTACAAGGGGGGGGGACAGGCCTTCAAGGGGGGGTGCAGGCCTTCAAGGGGGGGGTGCAGGCCTTCAAGGGGGGTGCAGGCCTTCAAGGGGGAGACAGGCCTTCAAGGGGGGGAAAGGCAGGCAGGCAGGCCTTAAAGGGGGGACAGGCCTACAAGGGGGTGGGACAGGCCTTCAAGGGGGGGACAGGCCTTCGGGGGGGTGCAGACCTTCAAGGGGGGAAAGGCAGGCAGGCCTTCAAGGGGGGGACAGGCCTACAAGGGGGGGGGGGGACAGGCCTACAAGGGGGGGGACAGGCCTACAAGGGGGGGGACAGGCCTTCAAGGGGGGGTGCAGGCCTTCAAGGGGGGTGCGGGCCTTCAAGGGGGAGACAGGCCTTCAAGGGGGGGAAAGGCAGGCAGGCAGGCCTTAAAGGGGGGACAGGCCTACAAGGGGGTGGGACAGGCCTTCAAGGGGGGGACAGGCCTTCGGGGGGGTGCAGACCTTCAAGGGAGTGCAGGCCTTCGGGGGGGGGGTGCAGTCCTTCAGGGGTGGGGTTTAGGCCTTCAGAGGGGGACAGACCTTCGGGTGGGAGGTAAAGTCCTTCGGGGGGTGCAGGTCTTCAGGGGTGGGGTGTAGCCCTTCGGAGGGGGGACAGACCTTCGGGGGAGGGGGGGTCCTGGTGTAAAAGTACACAGAGGGAGAGAGGGAAGGGGGGGTTCAAAGATACATGCATATGCCAGACTTTGGGGGTTAGAAATAATGGGTCTAAAAACAGAGGAGTGGGAGAGAGATGGTGCATAATGGGATTTAGGGAGGGAAGGAACAGAAAGGGAGAGAACTTGGAAACAGGGGATGGTGTGGAGGGGGGATAGAGATACTGGATAGGAGGATAGTTGGGAACAGAAAGGGAGAGATGGTGGATCCTGGGGTGGTGGGGAGTTGAGAAAAGGTGAATCTGTGGATGGAGACAAAAAAAAGGAAAGATGCCAGATCTCCGGGAGAGGGAAGGGAAACGGAAGGGGAGAACAGAGATGGCAGACGGATGGTTAGCACGGAGAAAGGAGACCCTGGCAAGCAAGACAACAAGAGCCTGGGACCAACAAGATTTGAATATTGATCAGAGAACAAAAGGTAGAAAAAATAATTTTATTTTCTGTTTTGTGATTACAATATGTTAGATTTGAAAAGTGTACATGAGACAGCTTGAAATGGGAACTTTTCTATTTTTGTGAATGGCAAGGCTGAGTTCAGTTAAAATATATGCTTTATAAGAAAATATAATAATGTGTTTTATAAAGTTTATAAGCATTGCTGGCATACTCGGTGAGGTGTTCCTAGTGTTGGTGGTGGTGGTAGCATGTCAGTGTGTTGAGAGGAAGAGGTAGTCTGGGAAATTCTGCTGAGCAAACTCTGGGCCCATTTCCACCCCCAGTTAGTCCACTCCACTCAACTGGTTCACACACTGAGTGGGTCTTTGGGTGTTATTTCTGGGTAGTTGTTTTAGAATCTCTTCCAGTGGTTTGTCAGTATCTCCTTCTGGTCCAAGGAAGGAAACTTTGTCAACCTTAGCATTGACCTTCAGAATATGTTTGTAACAGCGCTGCTTGTGTGGCATTAGGCTATGTAGTGATCGAAAGAAAAAAAACAGACCTTTGCACATTTTTGCACTATATGGTGGGTGTATGAGGAGATTCATTTCCTGCACAGTTAAGTCCATTTTTTCTACTGAATAATAGTATAGGTACAATGAAAGTAAATAGCAAAAATGTTTGAGTAGATAATTAAGGAAATCTTTTTCATATTGCTTGCTTATGGACTGGGAAAAAAGACTGTTCAAGCAAATGTCTCCAGAACTGCTTTAATGGAAAAATGTGATTTTTTTTTTTTTAAGTACTTTGTGAAATTTATTGTTGTTGTGAAATTTATTGTTATACTTTGTTTAAACTTAAAAAGCGGTGTCATTAACAGTGAATCTAATCGAAAAATCGATTCAACAGGGTGAATCGGATCGAATGAAATATTTTTCTCTGAATCGGGCAGCACTATTGGCTACCATGAGAATGGGCTACTGGGCATGATGGACCATTGGTGTGACCCAGTTAGGCTATTCTTATGTTATGTTCTCATCTGTAGGGGCCTTTGTTTTCACTTCTTATTTTAATGTATTTTTTTCCTGGGAACTTATCAGTGTTTTTTTATAATGGGAACAAAAATGGAAGAGAATTAATGTGTGTGGAATGGGGGGGTAACTAATTTCTTCAGCTAAATAATTCAATCCACTTCAAACAGACATAGGAGAACTCACGCACCATTCACACACCCTCCAACCAAAAACGTCAAAAGAAAAAAACTGTTCGACAACCTCCTAGCCATTCGAGCTGCAACACTTGACCCCCAACTCTACAACCTATTGACCTCGACCACAAACTACAAAACCTTAAAAAAAGAAATAAAAACCCTTCTATTAAAAAAACACATAAAACCAAACTAACATAATCAGAACTGTCCCAAGCATCACCTGCAACTACTCCATATGTACTTCTGATGTCATGACAATTCAGACATAATTTATGTTATGTTATGTTTGGAATAATGGTTACATAAATGAGGTTCAATAAAAGAAAATTTTCTGTGGGAGCATTTGTTGGAACTTCTGTTATCCTGATTTCTTCTATCTGTGGGCTTTCTTTAGCTAACCTACTTATCTGGGGCTTTCCACTTCTGCAGCTGCCCTTTTCACGGTCCACTTTGCGCTTGCACTCTCTGGGGAGGGGGGGTTGGGTCTGGGCTTGGTGGGGTAGGTGTGTCTGGTAGTTTTGTCTGGGTGGTGGCTGGGTGTTTCTTGGGTGCTTGTTGTGCGGATTGGTGTGTCTGGTGAGCGGTCTGGGTGTTGTTGCTTGTGGGGGTTTTTTTCATTATAAAATATGGCTGAGGGTCTAGTCCGGCTTATTATTCTTGTGGGTTCTGGGGTGGGATTTGTTTGCTTGCCCCAAGTTTTGGCCTTTTGTTGTGTATTGCTATGCCTCTCATTGGCAATTTTCTCTTGGGAGAGGCTTGTTCATGCTTGTTGTTGCTGTTACTCTCATTCTGTGTTCTTTTTGATAATGTATAAGTTTCTGTACAGACCATGGTTGCTTGTCTGGACCTTTTGCCATTCTCAATAAAAATACTTTGGAAAAAAAAAAAAAAAAAAAAAGAAAATTTTCACTGCCTGTTTCTATTCTGACCATTTATTCCATTTCATGGTTATTGCAAAAAAAAAAAAAAAAAAAAAATTTTCTGTGGGGGGGGGGGGGGGGGGTGTCAAAAAATGATGGGCCCCGGGTGCCACATACCCTAGGTACGCCACTGACTCGGACCAGAGGTTATGGCCTGAAGCTGAGAGGGGACACGGCCAGGACAAATGTCAGAAAGTTCTGCTTCACACAGCGAGTGGTGAACGCCTGGAACTCTCTCCCGAAAGAGATGGTGGAGGAAATCACCATTCTAAGATTTAAGGGAAAATTGGACGCACATCTTCTTGCAGGACACATTGAGGGATACGAGTGACTAATGTATGCGTCAGGGTACGCCTGGCTGAGCCTCCGCGTGTGCGGGTCACCCGACTGGATGGACCCCAGGTCTGATCCGGTGCAGGCATTTCTTATGTTCTTATGTTCTGTCATCTGCTGGGCAGCCTCCCTGAATTAGGTAGATTTCACCATTCCCTGCCTGGGTGGACTGTCAGAATAGTTCCTTCCTTCTCTTCCCTCTCCCCCCCCCCCCCCCGCCTAGGAAAAGTTGTCCCTGCAAGAGTAATTCAGCCTCAGTATTTGGGGGAAATGCAGAGTTGCATTCCCCCTCAGTCTTTCTCTCAGGGGTGTTGCCTACCTTCCCCTTCCTGACAATGTAAAAGTGCCAGTATGTACACGTGAGACCCCCCAAATATGCCGAAGCAACAGACTGCAAATCTTCAAAGCCAGCTAGTTTTTCGACTCATATAACGAGATAGTCTGAGGGAATGAAGTTAAAACTGTATCAAGAAATGCCAAAGATGACAGAGGCCAGGGGAGCATGAAGAATGATTATTTCTCACCGTGAACTCTATGATTTTTTTTTTCTCTCATCCATCCTTCACATGAACTCATGGGCTAGCTTTAATTTGGATCTGAAAAACATACTGTGTGCACTGGAGATGGCAATCTCTTTTTAACTTACCGCCCACCTCTCCTGTCGCTTTCTCTTTGACAGTCTGCTTATCTGAATTGTAGCTCTTAAAAGTTTCAAGAGCTCTTATTCGTAGTGGGAACCTGTTTTGTTCTGAAAAGTGCCATTGAAAGTTGAAATATGTGCACAATTGCTATTTTTCTATGTATTGTAGTTAAGAAAACATTATGAAAGTCATTTTATAGCTGGGCATAAGAGTTCTTTGTTTATTCTGCAACTAATGATTGGGGAGTCAATTCAGAGCAGTTTGCATGGGCTTCTGTAAAGGTGTTACAATACAGAGTTACAAAGAGCTTCTGCAAAGTGTTACAATACATGGACTCCATACAAAGTTACAGGGGTTTCTGTAGCGGAGTTACAATACAGAGGCATTAATATATCTGGAGGCCGCACCTTCAGAAAGATATAAAAAGGATGGAGTTGGTCTAGAGCAGTGGTCTCAAACTCGCGGCCCGCCAGATACTATTTTGAGGCCCTCGGTATGTTTATCATAATCACAAAAGTAAAATAAAGGTTTCTTGATCATATGTCTCTTTAGCTATAAATTACAATATTATTATTAAGATTTAGCCAAAAGGAAAGATTTATAAACTATAAAGAGTTTTACCTCATGCAAAATTGTCATTTCTTTATTAAGGCATTAACTATTTTTTCTGAGGCCCTCCAAGTACCTACAAATCCTTAATGTGGCCCTGCAAAGAGTTTAAGTTTGAGACCACTGGTCTAGAGGAAGGCTACTAAAATGGTGTGTGGTCTTTGTGATAAGGCGTATGGGGACAGACTTAAATATCTCAATCTGTATACTTTGGAGGAAAGGCAGAAGAGGGGAGATATGATAGAGACGTTTAAATACGTATGTGGCATAAATGCACATGAGTCGAGTCTCCTTCATTTGAAAGGAAACTCTGCAATGAGAGGGCCTAGGATGAAGTTAAGAGGTGATAGGCTCTGGAATAATCTGAGGAAATACATTTTTACGGAAAGGGTGGTAGATACGTGGAACTGTCTCCCTGAAGAGGTGGTGGAGACAGAGACAGTGTCTGAATTCAAGAGGGCCTGGGATAGGCACGTGGGATCTCTCAGAGAGAGAGAAAGAGATAATGGTTACTGTGGATGGGCAGACTGGATGGGCAATTTGGCCTTTATCTGCCATCATGTTTCTATAATTATGCCATAATCAATCATCCTACTTATGTTACCGGCACATTGATCATCCTACTTATATGTATATGTTTATACCAAATCAATTGTCCTACGTATATTCACATTTATTTCTCCGTGTGTGAACTTTGCACATTTTCAGAAGGTGCATATATGCCTTGATCGGCCTGCTTGCATTAGCTAATGTTTTCCCAGTGGCATTATTAGGTGAAACTACTTCCACGAAGGCACGAAACGAGTCCACCAAAATAGTTCCACAATATCAAAACGCAAAGCGAAAAGCAACAGAGTAGAACTTGTATCTTGTAATAGAGTTTATTTGAAAAATGGTGCAGTGGTAATACACAATAAAATGTAACAATAACGCAAAATAATTGTGGCTTAGACCCGACACGGGCTGTGTTTCGGTCATGACAACAACCTTCTTCCGGGGTCCGGTCTTGCTATGAGCCACAAGTTAAAAAATGCATAACCCCTCCCCCCCTCAAACAACCGTGTGCACTGGGAGGGTCATTTTACAGGCTACACTGTTGTGCACACAGTTGATTGTGTTTTTGTTTTGCATTTTTAAACTTGTGGCTGAGTTAGGTGCCTACCGGCTAATTAAAAATTTTAAATGATTTTTAAATTGATGTTATAATGATGCTTTCAATTATCAGCCCCGATTAAGCCATTTAAGAAAATTAAGTTAGGCACCTAATTTTAGGCATCATTTATAGAATTTGGGGCTTAGTGGGGATGTCAAAATAGTGACATGAAAACCCCCCTTTATCCCTCTTTCTTGGAATTCCTCAAACCCTAATACCACCAGATCCTCCCACAAATTAAAACTATCCTTCCCCTCGCTAAAAGGCATTTCCCACACAGGAAAGCTAGGGACCTCCCTCCACTTCAAAATCACTGAGCTCTGGAACAACCTTACCTCCCCTCTTCGGAACTTGAGCTCTCTCCAAGTTTTCCGCAAACATCTGAAAACCTGGCTTTTCTCAAAAAATGTAAGTCTCCCTCCAACTTAGGAATCAAGGAAACTCTTATATCTTGGCATCCCAAGTCCTATAAATTTTCTTCACACTTCTACCTCTTACCCTCTGTTGTAGTTCCTTCCTATTTCTCCTACTGTAAACCGCGTCGAGCTCTACGAACGTGGAGATGATGCGGTATACAAACCTAAGGATTAGATTAGATTAGTACGCACTCTGCTAAAAGACTGCAATCTACTTTCAAGAAAGCGCTCACTTTTCGCAAAGAGTGCACTCTTAATTCAAGAGGTTGAACTCTTTCCTAATAATGCACACCCATGAACACAACGTTGCATATGTGTGAACAATCGGAAAAGAGAGTGCTCTCTTTTGGAAATCGTGTGCACTGCCAAAGATGCTGCTTACCTAATGAAAACTACTAAAAAAATAATGAAAGTTCCACAGGACATCCATAATAGGTATGCACGAAAGAAATTTGCATACAATGGAGGCAGTCTATAGAAATCATAGAAACATAATGGCAGTTAAAGACCAAATGGCCCATCCAGTCTGCCCACCTGCAGTAACCATTATCTCTTCCTCTCTCTAACAGATCCTATGTGCCTATCCAATGCTTTCTTGAAATTCAGACACAGTCTCTATCTCCACCACCTCGTCCGGAAGACTGTTCCACGCATCTACAACCCTTTCTGTAAAAAAGTATTTCCTCAGATTACTCCGGAGCCTATAAACCTCTTAACTTCATCCTATGCCCTCTTATTACAGAGCTTCCTTTCAAATGAAAGAGACTCGAGTCATGCGCCTTTACATCACGTAGGTATTTAAACGTCTCTGTCATATCTCCCCTCTCCCGCCTTTCCTCCATTGTGCATATCCTGAAAACCTGCCTGGCAAGGGGGTGTTGCAAGAGTAACTTGGGAAGCAGTGGTATAGGGAAATTTTTCTTTTGTTCAGGGGTTCCCCTCCTTTTTGTACTGATAGGAGATGATATAAACTAAAATTTTTTAAGGGCTCGTCCCCCCTCCAAGAGTAGGCAACCACTCTCACCTTTACTATGGCCCCCCCCCCACTACACTTCTTGAAGGCCACCAGGCTTACCTGAATCCTTAGTGGTCTTTCAAAAAATGGGTAGGGTTTAACTGACCAATGACAGGTTTGGCAACAAGAGGCTGCCCCATGATAGAAGGCCTCTCTTCCATCCAAGGTCCTCCCCCATGGCCCTTCTAGGTGATCAAGTGGGGGTCCATTGGGGGCAGGAATGATGCCCATTTGCTCCTGACTTTAGCTGCAGCTACATCAAATGGAGCAGCATCCATAACCTTTCATCAAAGGTTTGCAGTACTACCATGACCCCTAGCATTATTTTGAGACTAGGGTGACAGGTCACTGTCATCATATTGGACGCAGTTGTGGCAACACGCATGGGGTTACCAGATTTTAGCTATGTAAAATCCAGACCCATAGACCTGCCCCCAGGCCTACACACCCATCCCTGCTCCATTAAGCTACACCGTGCCCCAGCCTCACCCATAACCCTGCTCCTAGTCCCGCCCTACTCAGCCTGCTCGTCTTGGTTGGTAGGGCATCCACACATGCCTAGATGCCCCTCCCGATTCGGTCTGCTTTTCAAAACACGGACAAAGTGTCAGGTTTTGAAAAGCCGTCCGGACGCCCAGACATGCCCTCTAAAAAGGAGACATGTCCAGGTAAATCCGGACATCTCGTAACCTTAAATATGCAGGCTGGAATGGGCATTGATCCTGATCTAATGGACCCCACTAAACCACCAGGGTTTCAGGTAGGCCTTTGGGGGTTTCAGGAAGAGGCTTTGCAGGGGGTGGGGGAGGACTGTGGATCATGGGGAGGGGCTTGGATCATGAGGTAGCCTTCTGTTGCCAAGCCTGTCATTGGCAAATGAAACTCTGCCCATTTTCGTTTGCTAATGACAGGAAACTGCATGGGAAATGGCTGCCTATCCCTAGTGTAGTGGTTTTGCTCCAGTGAAGCACTTCTTGATTCTTCAGGGAGCCTTCTTTGGGTGTCTTTCACTCTACTCCTGTCTGGTTTCACTCCGTATTAGCAATAGCTCAGTTCAAGGCCCATTGTGTGTGTGAGGGAGGGGAGCTGCAGCAGGGCCATTTGGTCTGGGCCTCTTAGAAAAATATATAATAGAGGCAACTTTCGATTGACAGGAAACTTTGGTATGAGGGGGCATAGAATGAAGGTGAAAGGGGATAGAACATTCTTTTTCACTAAAAGGGTGATGGATGCTTGCTTGGAAAGGCCTTCCTGTGGAGGTGGTGGAGACAAGAAAATGTATCTGAATCTAAGAAAGCATGGGACAAGTATGTTGGATCTCTAAGGGAGAGGAGAGGATAATAGATGGCAGGGGTAGGCAGACTAGATAGGCCCATATGGTCCCTATCTGCCTTCATTTTTCTATGTGGTCAGAACTGGCAGCTCTGGGAATGGCACAGTGAAGTCTAGCAATGGCTGTCTTTATTTTGCTGCTGCTGTCAATTTGGGAAAGCAGCAGGAGGGTGACGGGGGCAGATGCTGGTTGGAAGTGGGAAGGAGAGGGGCAGATGCTGGATAGAAGTAGGAGGGCAGAGAGTATGAACAGATTTCACATTTCTACAGCTCAACTGCCTCAACTTCTCTTTTTATTTTCGATACATTTTCCAAGAGATGAATCAAGCAAACACTTGGCAATAGTCAAGGCACACATTGCGTTGGAGAATGAAATAAAACAGAAGGAAACATTATATAGTGACAATGAAGAAAATCCTTCATTGTTGATGCTTCTAGTTGGTTTTTTTTTTAAATTATGAGTTCTAGGGCTCTGGGGCCTTTGAATCTATTCTAGCTGGGGCCTCTCTGTGATATTCTCCGAAAAGCCTGGCATAGTCTGTAAGTTGGAGCCTTCCTGTCTTTTCCTTTGCTGTGGCTTTGAACAAAATAATTGCCTTGTTCCTCCCTCTGTTTGTCTTTAAGGATTTTAAGAACCACATCTGCACTGAAAATGAGATTGCAGTCCCCAACCTATCCAGCTCTCAGATACTTCTTTTCCAGAGTGCCAATAATCTCATTCCCTCTAAATTTTTTTTTTTTGGGGGGGAATTGTAACTCTTTCCATCACTGCTCTTGCCGTGTGAACTGACCTTTCTATTAAAGTCCCATGCCACTCTTCTGAGTTGGGTTTTTTTTTTGTTTTTAAAGGGGAGGCTGTATCATGGGGGTCATCCTCCTTAGACTATGAAGAGGATGATATCTCATCACAGTCTATTTTCCTGAAGGTACGGATAACTCGCTGTAGGTCATTTTCAGTTTAGCTATACTCAGTGGCGTACCTAAGGTATGTAATAACCAACACAGATATATTGAAGACCAATGTATCTAGAATAAACACTTTCAATTGAAGACTGTTGTGGTAAGATGATATTGCAGTTATGCAGAAATAGTGAAGAACCAGTAGCGCTCAATGTTCACTCTAATAGAAGGAAAAAGCCTCAGAACGGGCCCTCCCACCGCCACAAAGGTGGATATAACAGGTGGTTGAGCGGTAACCTCACAGGCAAAACCTTCATTAATTCAAAGTTGAGCACTAAAACACTTGAGCAAAAACTGTGCTTCACATAAAAAGTTTCTCAGACAGAGGAAACAATTCCACTTATCTCAATGCTGATCGGCACACCAACGGAGGCCAGCATTTCACCGACAGGCTACATCAGGGTGTGACCCGACCGATCAGTCTGCAGAACAAAAAGAAGAACAGGAGAACATGTAGTTCCTCACTTAATTTAAACTTCCTTCAATAAAGATAGAAAACATACCTTTATGAGAACGTAAAGAACGCTTCAAAAAGTCCAAAAAGGGGCTCCCATGGGGTGGCTCCGAAATTCTGGTTTTAAATCTCCCCGGCGGGGGGGAAAAAAACGTCACCACCGGAAGTACGTCAAAAAATGATGACACGACTATAGAGACATGATTGGTTCTAACAAAAACAGCTGACAGAAAGAAAATAAAAAAATACAGTGGTGCCTCACACAACGAACTTAATTCGTTCCAGGAGCAAGTTTGTTATGCGAAAAGTTCGTTATGTGAAACGCGTTTTCCCATAACAATACATGTTAAAAAAAATAATTCGTTCTGTAGCATAAAATATGCTAAGATGACATAAAAAAAGATAAATTTTTGGTTATTATTTTTATTTAGATACATCTAACAACATAATTGTTTTTTAAAACAACACACATTGTTTAAATTTAAAGACAGACTAAGTAGAGTCTAATTTTACAGTGAGAGAGGGCAGAGTCTCAGCGGCAAAAACTGGGACTGTTCATTTTTTTTTTTTTTTTCTAGCATCGGGGAAGCGGCGAGAGTAGCTCCGCCCCCCCAACGCATCAGCAGTAGGCGCTGGGCCCCTGCGAGCCGACGGTCCGACACTGCACAGGGAGCCAGGCGGAGAGAGGGCAGTTAAACGCGGTGCCTGCGCGGAAGGATGCAGCTCGGGCGACTTCGTTGTGTGAAACGAAGTTCGTTGTGGGAAGCAAGACCTGAAGTTCGTTGTGCGCAGCGTTCGCTGTGCGAGGCGTTCGTTATGCGAGGCACCACTGTATATAAATATAAAAAAACCTTATTTGAAAAATGTGTTGTTGCACTATAGGTATATTGAAAAAAGAAAGAAAAAAGACATGATAAATGTGCATGCTTAGACTAGCAAGTGCATAACTTTTTATGTTTTTAAGTTTTTGAATTTTTTTGAAACAAAAATAAAGTTTACATTTTTTCTTTTTGCGAGAAACATATTAGAGTTAAAAAAATCCAAACAGGATGATTAGAAAGCTGATGGAAACCTAATAAAAGGCACTCCATTCCAGTCTCTGGTTAAGCCCAACAGGCTCTTCGCTGTTGAGTAGATGGGTCCAAAATTGCTCCGCCCGCAGCAATTGAAGTGGGCGGTTATTCACTTCTTCCCCAATGTGATCGATGACACAACAGTGCAGATCTTCAAATGTATGGTTGTATTCTAGACAGTGAACGACAAGGGGAGCTTGAATCTTGTTGTTATGCAGGCAACTTTTGTGTTTGGTGATGCGTCTCCTATAGACCAAACGACACAGCATCATACGTCAATGAGAATATTGCAAGAATTTTTTCCAAATCGTGCACTCAGCACTGTTGCTCTTACCCCTCATGGTCTAGCGTGGAACAATGATGACACTCAACTGATGTGGAATTTATTTGGCCGCAGCCATGACAGCACAATTACATCAAACTGTTATAATTACATCAAACTGTTATAATCAAGCATGAACGGTGATGAACTGTACACTGTAACCGCAGTTCTGAAAATGGCATAACACGTAAGGTACATCACCAGGGCACATATAACCAACCGGTGAACAGGCGCACAGCATATGCCTCTCTATCCCCGCACAATGTGGGGTGCCGTACAAGCTACCCCTGCTCAATGTGGGGTGCCGTACAAGCTACCCCTGCTCAATGTGGGGTGCCGTACAAGCTTCCCCGGCTTACTGGACCCTTCCCGTTCAAGGAGGTGTCCCCTCGTCAGCGGTACGTTGCTGTGAAGATCATGGCCTGGCCTCCCTGCCGTCCAAGCAAGGCGACGTGACCCATGTCTTAACCACTGTAAAGATGCATGCCTTCTACCCATATGCTGTGCTTACCTGCCAGACTGGCTGCGACGGTAGTGAAGGGCGGGCGGGAGGGAAGCCGCGTCCTACTCCCGGGATCGCCGTATCGAAAGGGCGACCTCCCTTCCGCTCACCACTATCCCCTATCCCCTAACCCGCCCCCCCCAAACCCCTCCCCCGCTTCCTCAGTTGATTGGCCCTTTCTTCTCTTCCCTTCCCCCCCCTCCCATCCTTTTCGCACCGGCTTCGGCCGATTTGGCTACGCTCCTCCCTATACGGGATCGGAGCTTGTTCTTTCTGTTGGTTCACTTACACTTTGCTACATTCGCATAAGGCATTAACATGTTTATATTATTTATTCATTTCATCTGCTTGTGTTGATTTGTGTTCTATAATACAAATAAAGTCGCCTTTTCCCTTCTTAAAATATTCTCTCCATCAACTCATCAGTCACCCACTAAAGATACAAACAGATCTAATTTATGATATATATATATTTTTTTTTTGCATTTTCTGACACATCCAGCCTCCTCTGACACTGACTCATTACTGCACACATATCAGCACCGAGATGCTTATATCATCTTTAGAAATAGTTTATCTGGCTACAGCGTTTCCTCATTATTTATTGTGTCCCTATTATCCATGTCGGAGTAAATGAATTCTTAAGCAACAAATATATTCCAAGCGAACAATCTCTGGGTCCTTTAGCGCTGCCTCACTGTGATTCAGCGGCGCCGTAATTTCTCCGCTGAGCAACTGCAGTATCTAACCAGGGTAATATTTCTCTGTTGTGAGCTGAAAACAGTGAATGGTGTGACTGGTATAAACTTTCCCCTTTGCCCCTGATTCTGTAATTTTGTGCCCCCGTATTCTTGCTTGGCACGCAAAGTGGTGAGTGCAGGTGACAAGAATACTGCCAGTTACACATTTACTTTAGTTGTTAAATTAGGCGCAAATTGGTGCTATTGATAATTGGCTATAATTAGAGCTGGTGTTAATTACACTAATTCGCAGTTATGCATATTAGCTGAATTTAATTGGTATTCTATAACTTTAGCGTGTAATTCCTTTAGACTCTATAAACGGCGCTGGAAATTAGATGCCTAGATCAGCGCCTCTAGCTGTGTGTAATACATGTAAAATATCTGTGCCATTGAAAAAAAATGACCCCCCCCCCCAAAAAAAAACAACAAAAAACCAGACAGACCAGTCGGTAACACGGTTATCAACAGGTCTAGAGCAATCGGGTTTTACAATCGGTAAAACCCGATGCTAAATAGCCAAGTTTCAAGTTTAAGTTTCAAGTTTATTGAGATTTTGATTTAAACGCAATATCAAGTATTTTCAATGCGTATAACAATAATAATTTGGGGGGGGGGGGACAAATAAAACAGTTTAAAACCATAAACATACAGTTTTAGCCATAGTTACATTAAAGATACATAAGGAATGAAAGGTTACATTACATTTGATTTAAAATAAACAATTAAAAATAAAATAAGCAATGTTAGTGCATCAATCGCTTGGCTAATTTGCATGAGGTCTTACTAATTTGCATGGATCGGATCAGAAAATGGGTGATCGAGGGGAAAAACACTCAGACGGCAGTTTTGTGCATCAGGTCGGGGAATCCGATCCAATCCGATCGATCGCTAGACGATCATTAGATGATCGGTAAGTTTTGCGCACCCCCCAGTAAGACTGAGCTTCTTATCTATCCATCTAAAGCCACTTCCCCCTTCCGCTCATTCACTATCTCTGTGGACAACACTCTCCTCCTCCCTGTATCGTCAACTTGTATACTTTGGGGGGGTGGGGGTCATCTTTGACTTCTCTCTCTCCTGCTCTGCTCAGATCCAACAAACTGCTAAAGCCTGTCGCTTCTTTCTCTATAATATTACCAAAATCTGACATCTCCTTTCTGAATACTCTTCCAAAACTCTTATCCATACTCTCATCATCTCTCGCTTAGATTACTGCAACTTGCTTCTCTCAGGTCTTTTGTTCAAGCACCTCTCTCCCTCCAATCCATGCAAAATTCTGCTGCATGACATATTCCGTGAAAGCCGCCACATTCACATTACCCCTCTCCTCTAGTCAGTTCATTGGCTCCCCATCCATTTATGAATACAGTTCAATCTCCTCTAACTGACCCTACAAGTGCACTCACTCCGCAGTCCCTGTGAACTCCGTTCATTGGACAAGTCCCTCCTATCTGTATCCTTTTCCTCCTTTGCTTCCTCCAGACTTTGTCCCTTCTATCTAAAAGCCCCTGATAGAGCCCCTTGAGAAGGCAAAACATGGCCATAGACGTCTTTTGAGTGTTTATACCTTTCGCCTTTGACTTTTTGTTGCCTACCTCCATGAGCGCTCTTTTCCCATAAACGTTTTGGGCCAGATTCTACATACGATGCTGTAATTGGCGGCCACCTACAAAAACAGCACTGTTCGCATGCCAATCATGTTACGGCACCATTGGCAGAATCATGGCTAATGTCAAAGGTTGACGCCAGAAATGTATGCCAGGGTTTTGAAGACCTACATTGCCGGCGCCTGTCTCTGACGTGAATCAAGTGTACAGAGGCGTCTAAAGGTGCCTAAGGTAATTACTGGTGCAAACCATGCCTTTCAACCTCAGACACCTCTGTAGACACGATGCCAGGGCCTACATTTTTAAAATGAGTTTTTAATTGATTTTAATCAGCACAGTCCATTACTGTGTCAATTGAACCAATTAAAACAGGCGGTGGTAGAGAATTTTGGCCTTAGTGCACACAAAATCAAGTTAAGCTCCGGAATTTGACGCTGGAGGTTATGGTGAATGGTATTAACGTAGCTAGATTTATAAAGGCTTGAACAAGTTCCTGAAGGAAAAGCCCATAAACCATTATTAAGGAAGACTTTGGGAAATGATACTGGGCTTGATAGACCTTTGCTCTGACCAAGTACGGCGATTCTTACGTTCTTAACATGTTAACCTACAAATTAACTGGAATATGTGAAATGAAGAAAAAGATGTCCAAAAATCCAAAAAAGTCTGAAAATTTTTCTTTATCTAAGGAGCACCTTGCAAACACATCCCAAATGGCCTATCCAGTCTGCCCTCACTATCATCTGCTATCTTTTCTGAATTCAAGAGGGCCTGGGATAGGCACGTGAGATCTCTCGGAGCGAGAAAGAGAGTTACTGCTGATGGGTAGATTGGTGGGGACATTTGGCCTTTATCTGCCATCACGTTTCTATGTTTCTATGTTTTCCCACCCCTGAGATCCCATATGCCCATCCCATGCTTTCTTGAATTCAGATACAGTCCTTGTTTCTACCAGTGGCATACCTAGCATATGTGACATCCGGGGACCATCATTTTTTGACACCCCCCCATTTATATGAAAAATATGATTTTCAGTAACAATCTACATATCGCACAACAAGAGTGTACCTAGGAAAAGGCAGCATCTTAAACACTGCAGTGAGCACTAGAACACCAACACATACATTGTAAAACTAAACAAACCAGATCCTGCACAGTCAATTGATCCTGTACAGTCAATGCTATCAGAAAGCCAATTCCCTTTCATACACACAGACAGATACACCCTCGCCCAATATGGAATAATCACAAACTAAAAATAGAAATATGTAGACAAAAGTTAAACTGAACTGCCAAGAAACCAGACTTTGCATACAATGCAACACCACAACACCACAAAAACAGTAATACATGTCCTCTAATACTGTGCAAAATATAAAGACAGTAGATGTAAATTTGAAAAAACTGATACATAACAATCACCACTTTACAAATTAACAAATACAAATAAAACAAATAATGAGAACTAATAAAATACCATTTTATTGGACTAATCCCCATAAGCTCGGTCCTCATCCCCACAAACCACCTGATTCCATCCACACAAGCCTTGAATTGTTTTATATTGAACTTATATTAAAGTATAAAAAGAAACAATATTCTGTACAATTGTCAATTTATAAATCAGCGTCTTCTCCCCACTCTCTCTTCCCCATTTCCCTACAGCGTCCTCAGCCCACTCTCTCTCCACTTTCCTTCAGCGCACGCACATAAAAACAAGCAAGTAATTTTATATCATTTTCATTCTATTCATTCATAGAAATTAGTCTAAATAATGCCAGTCACATAACAAAACATGATTTTACAAAAAGAATTCCCTGCAGTCAAGCCTGCAAGGATTACTAGATGTCTTTCAGCAGCTCCCCTCCCTCCCTCCCTCCCCGTTACCTTCGTGGCCAAGTCAAAATGATCTACCAACAATAAAATTTTAAAAACACAAAGCACAGTGTACGCAGAGAAAATGTTAATTATCATTTATATTCCGTGGGTTTTCAAAGAGGTCAAGGCAGATGACTTTATGTAATGTCACCTCAGTAACATCTATACAAAAATAGACAAATATACCCCCTCCCTTTTTATTAAACCGCGATAGCGTTTTTTAGCGCAGGGAGCTGCGCTGAATGCCCCACACTGCTCTCGACGCTCCCTGTGCTAAAAACTGCTATTGCAGTTTAGTAAAAGGGGCCTATAGTGCAAAATATAGACAGCATATATAAATTCTCAAAACGGATACATTTTGATCACTAAATTGAAAATAAAATCATTTTTCCTACCTTTGTTTGGTAATTTCATCAGTCTCTGGTTGCACTTTATTCTTCTGACTGTGCATCCAATATTTCTTCCCTTCTTTCAGCCTCCTGTATGCTTCCTCTCCTCCAGACTTCATTCCCTCCCCCAACTTTTTCTTTGTTTCATCCTGTCCCCTTCTTTCTTTCTCTCTCCATGCCCCCTTTCTTTCTGTATGTCTGTCTTTCTCTCTCTCTCCGTACCCCATTTCTTTCTTTCACCCTGCCCCCTTCTTTCTTTCTCTCTCCATGCCTCCCTTTCTTTCTCTCTCTTTCCCCCATGCCCCTTTTTTTTTTCTTTCTTTCACCCTGCCCCCTTTCTTTCTTTCTGGATCCCTGCCCCCCCTTGCTTTCTTTCTGACTCCCTGGCTCACCCCCCCTTTCTTTCTTTCTCCCTTCCTTCCCCTATGCCACCGCCGCTACCACCACCATGCTGCCACCACTGCCGGGGAAATGCTGCCACTGGCCATCGGAAACAGGCCAGCGCCGAATTCGCCCTCCTTCTTTTCCCATGGGACGACCAATTCTGGCTGCCCGACGTCAATTCTAACGTCGAAGAGGACATTCTGGGCCAGCCAGGCAGCGATTGGCTGGCCCAGAACGTCCTCTCCGACGTCAGAATCGACATCGGACAGCTAGAGTTGCTCGGCTCGGGGAAGAGAAGCAGCAGGGAGGGAGAATTCGGCGCCGGCTTCTTTCTTTCCCCGGCGGCAGCCTATTCCACGGTAAGTGGCCAGCTGAACACCCCCTCGGGCCTTGCACCTGGGGCGGACCGCCCCCCCCGCCTTCCCTTTGGTACGCCACTGGTTTCTACCACCTCCAAAGGGAGATCATTCCACGCATCTACCACTTTTCCTGTAAAGAAGTATTTCCTTAGATTACTTATGAGCCTACCCCTCTTCGACTTCATCATAGGCCCTCTCATTCCAGAGTTAGTTGAAAGAACTCTGGAATGTTTTCCCACCCCTGAGATCCCATATGCCCATCCCATGCTTTCTTGAATTCAGATACAGTCCTTGTTTCTACCAGTGGCATACCTAGCATATGTGACATCCGGGGCCCATCATTTTTTGACACCCCCCCATTTATATGAAAAATATGATTTTTAGTAACAATCTACATATCGCACAACAAGAGTGTACCTAGGAAAAGGCAGCATCTTAAACACTGCAGTGAGCACTAGAACACCAACACATACATTGTAAAACTAAACAAGCCAGATTCTGCACAGTCAATTGATCCTGTACAGTCGATGCTATCAGAAAGCCATGTCCCTTTTATACACACAGACAGATACACCCGTGCGGCTATGCCGCAGAGAAATTTAAATGTCTCAATCATATCTTCTCTCTTGTCTTTCTTCTCAAGTACACCTATTGAGGTATATGAATGTCTTTTATATGCTTTATGATGAAGACCACTTGCCATTTTAGCAGCAGCCCTCTGGATAGACTCCATCTCTTTGAAGGTGGTCTAGATGGGGCTTCAGCAGAGACTGATACAGAGGCACCATCACCTCCTCTTCTTTGCTGTCCATTCCTCTTCCTAAGCATCCAAACATTCTTCTGCCTTTGGCTGTCACTTTTTCTCCCTGTTTGGCTACCTTAAGATAATCAGAAATGATCCCCCCCCCAAGTCTCGATCTTCTTTCAAGTACAGAAGTACTTCTACTTCTAGATGGTGCTGCTCCCTCAGGTTTCTACGCTCCAAGTGCATGATTCTATTTCATCCATGGAAACTATATATGGATATCTCTTTTCCTCGACCCATCTCTCCCATTTTCTATCTTTATCTCCTTTCCCAGACTTATTATTCACTAGTCTTTCACAAACTTTCCCTTTCTTCCCCGTGTCCAGCATCTCTCTCTCACCTCCCTGTATTGCATTTCTCCTCTCCTTCTCTCACCTTTGCTCTTTCAACATCTCCCTTCTCTATCTCTCTCTATATCCAGCATTTACCCTTTCTTTCTCCTCTCTTTCTCTCGCTCTCTCTTTCTCACTCTCTTTTTCTTTCTCTCGCTCTCTTTTTCTTTCTCTCTCTTTCTCTCACTTTCACTCTCTCTCTCTCATTCTCTCACTCTTTTTCTTTCTCTCGCTCTCTTTCTCTCTCTCTCTGTCCCATCCAGCATCACCTCTCTCTTCCACTCATGATCTAGTATCTTCCTTATAACACCTTCCATTTCATACAGCATTTCCCTTCCAACACCTTGCTAAGCATCTTCCAAAGTCTAGAATCTCCTTTCCAACCCCTCCCCTGGGTATAGAATCTCCTTTCCAACTCCAGTCAAGCATCTGCCTTTAACGCCCTGAGCAACACTGCTCCCGGGGTGGACCCTCCCCCGCACCCCTCTTACTATGCCACTGGATACAGCTGCCCCTGGGATTAGGTAGTTTGAGGGGTAGGTAGGAAATCTGAAGCTAGGTTCCAATTAAGGTGCTTGGAGCCTGATTTAAGATCTAGTTTTGATTGAAGTGGGAGTAGAAAACAGAAGTAGGAAAGTGCCAGGTCAAAACAAAACAGCAGAGCCTGATCATTGATGACGGAACAATTGCCTGCTCAAAAACAAGATTAAAATCTAGATTACAATTCTGGGAAACAGAGACAGGTAATAGAGAAAAAGTTGTATAACACGCCAATGCTTGTACCATTATAATACAGTTCTTTGTTTTCCCCCCAAGAATTTAATTTCCTGCAACTTCAGAAATGAAACAAAACCCAACTCAACAATTTATTTTACTTTCCTGCCTTTTATCATTTCTTTTTTTTTTTTTTTTTGTTAAAATAAAAAAAGGTCAAACCATGTTATTTGCTCAGGTAGGATATGCGGGAATAAATGTTATTGAGTTGTTCAGAAGTTATAGCTTGCAAATTATTTTCAAGGTTCCTCTGAATGACATTTTTTAATGTAGAACCCCCAACCCCCCAAACAAACCTGGAATTTGTTTCCAATCTATAGAAACCATGTAAACAGTGTTTCATATCTGAGTCCAAAGTTATCGGGTGAATTTCTTAAAATCCCTTTTCCCTTTGCAATGAGAGTTGGCGTTGGCCGGAAATGTCAACAATACAGTGTGTTGCTGAAAGCAAAATTTTGTCTATCTTGCTTCTAATTTTCTTCCATACCGTGCCTTCCATACCAATTTGAACTTAACCCTTTATTATATGTAAAGCGTGATTTTCTTTCTCAGAGAGAATTAATGCTATGTTTAAAAAATAAAATCATTGAATGGACTAATATTCCATGAGTGATGAGGTCACAGATGGTGAGCAGAAATGCTTTAGGGTTTGGTGTTTTTTTTATTTTTTTCTGAAAGGTTATTAAAATACTCACCCTTTCTGGCTAATCTCTAGAGTTGCTATGTGTTGCAATACATAAGAAAAATAATATTACTCTGCCTTTTTTCAAAACATCCATCCAACTCCCCCAAAAGAGGATTATAATTCCTGTATGAACATATACACTATGGTAGTGGCATGGTAAAGGGGGAGCAGGGTGGGGTGCATCTTGGTGGGGGCAATGGCACTTCTCTGCCCCTCCCCCGCCACGCTTGCGCCCTCCCTCCACACCTTTACCTCCTTAAATCTTTACCAGCTTGAGCAAGTTCTCCGGCCTGCAGCTCGTGCTGGCCTGTCTCCTCTCTGGAATCACTTCTGGGTTGCGGGGCCAGGAAGTGACATCAGAGGGAAAGCCAATGCTGGTGCAATCAGCAGGCGGGAGAAGCTGCTCCCACTGGCAAAGATTTATCTCCCTTTTACAAAACCGTGAAAGCTTTTTTTTTTTAGTGCTGGCTGGCACGCTGAATGGTCTGCGCTGCTCCTGACGCTCATAGAGTGGTTTTGTAAAAAAAAAAAAAAAAAGGGGGGAGTGTTTAAAGAGGTACGGGGGGGGGGGGGAGGAAGGGTGCATGAGTGTAACATATGGGACGTGAAAAGAGCAGGGAGGTGCAGAGACTGCCCCAGGTGCCTCCTCGCTATGCCACTGCACTATGGTATGCATGTGGATGCGTATTTTCAAAACTCTTAGACAAGCAGTTTCATAGGTTGCTAAGGCACTTGGTGTGTCTACGAGCTTTGCAAATGAGCCCATTAGTATCTGTGGATGGTACTAATTAAACTGTCTGTAGGTATATAGCTTTACACCTAGATTTTGAATGCTAGGCCATGGCCAGGCACTGACATTCAACAGTGGGACATACACATACTGTAGGTGAATCTATAAGCTGCTGAAGCAATACTTGTTAGGTGCCATCGACTCATGTTTGAGGCCTAGCGACTTGATATTCTCAAGTTTTCATGGCAGAATACAGCAGTAGATTGCTGGGCCTTTCTTCTGTGCAGCATAAATTAAATTGTTGTCGCCGTTGTTGAATCAAAACCGATCCTCCGCCTCCAACCCTGCCCATCTGCTGCTGCCCAAATGGGTGGTATACGCCACTGATAGTAAGTGGCACGAAAGGGCAGACTGGGTGGACCGTATGGCTCCGACATTCATAGAATTCCTATGAGCGTGGGAGCTTTTACCGCAGCGACTCGTGATAAAAACCCTAATGCAGCTTGATAAAAGGGGTCCTCATCCCCCCCCCCCCCACTTTTACAAAACAGCAGTGCAGTTTTTAGCATCGGTGGTGGCGGTAACAGCACTGATGCTCATAGAATTCCTACGCCACGGTTTTGTAAAAGGGGGTTACAGCATTCTTTTCAATTTTGTTAGATTTTTTTAAATTATAATTTTGTAAACGCTCTGGACCAGAATATCAAATTTTAAAATATACATAAACATACAGTTTACCTCTTGTTCCTGTAATTTCTTATCAAACATTTGAAAGGTGGGAGAGGAGAGATATGATAGAAACATTTAAATACCTAGTGGCGTAAATGCGCATGATTCGAGTCTCTTTCATTTGAAAGGAAGCTCTGGAATGAGAAGGCATAGGATGAAGTTAAGAGGTGATAGACTCAGGAGTAAGCTAAGGAAATACTTTTTTACAGAAAGGGTGGTAGATGCGTGAAACAGTCTCCCAGAAGAGGTGGTGGAGACAGAGACTGTGTCTGAATTCAAGAGAGCCTGCGATAGCATGTTGGATCTCTTAGAGACAGGAAGAGATAATGGTTACTGTAAATGGGCAGACTGGAAGGGCCATTTGGCCTTTATCTGCCATCATGTTTCTATAATCAGAAAGTTCTATGACATCACAATGCACGTGTTAAGACTCTTAGCCAATAGGGAGAGGAGGAGATAATGGATGCTGCAGATAGGCTATTTGGCCTTTATCTGCCATCATGTTTCTATGTTTCTATAATCAGAAAGTTCTATGACATCACAATGCAAGTGTTAAGACTCTTAGCCAATAGGGAGAGGAGGAGATAGTGGATGCTGCAGATGGGCTATTTGGTCTTTATCTGTCATCATGTTTCTATTATCAGAAAGTTCTATGACATCACAATGCAAGTGTTAAGACTCTTAGCCAATAGGGAGAGGAGGGGATAATGGATGCTGCAGATAGGCTATTTGGCCTTTATCTGCCATCATGTTTCTATGTTTCTATAATTAGAAAGTTCTATGACATCACAATTCAAGTGTTAAGAGTCTTAGCCAATAGGGAGAGGAGGAGCTAGTAGATGCTGCAGATGGGCTATTTGGCCTTTATCTACCATCATGTTTTTTATGTTGCTATGAACAATGTTAGGGTTTCTTTGTGAAGTAGAGCAGATTTAACCTTTCGTGGTAGAGAAGGAACCTCAAGATTTCTTATGAGTGTCTGGCCAAAGACTTCTAGTTACACCCTCAGATTTCAAGAGTATGAAGGGTCATCTTGCACGAAACTCCTAGACGAAAGTGGACGTGGATTGAATACGAACTAATTTCCAACTGATCTACATTGAGGAAGATAAGAACAAAATCTTCATCCCTGTCTCTAATGTTTCACTGACATTTTTGCTTGACTTGCCCTTTTCTGTTCATTTCCTTGCAGATTTTTCTCATTATCTTTGGTTTGTTTCATCCCATGTAAATTGAGTTGTGCTGCAGTTGTTTGAAAAAAAAAACAAACAAACCCAAAAATCAACAACTCAAAAACCTTGCAGACATATTCATTTGCAAATTGAAATTCTTTAAAAATCTTATAGATGAAGAAGTTAAAAACTTTACGTTATTTTCCAATACCAGATGTCAATCATTTACCTAGCAGAGACGGAACTTGCGGTGACAGCTGTGTCTTGTGTTTGGAAGATCAAATAAATATGTAAACACCGCACCGTCTATTTCAATTGGTATTGAACATCAGTGGCTAGGAAAGTATGAAGCTGTAAGAATAATTACAGTGAAGAAAAAAATTGCAGAAATGACACGATATAGATGCTTGGTGCAAGACATAACCCTGGCTCTTGTTATTTAAGATCATATCAAAAGGATACTTCTCAAAATCAAATCAAACTTATTATTGAGGACTGACTGGCACACTGTATATTTTCCCGCACTGCAGGAGTCTAGGCATTTTAGAGATGAGGATAGTGCAGATTATTTTCTCCACAGTAAATATAAAAAGCAGAGAACCAGAGCTGAGTTTGCATGACAGTAAAATTTGGACTATTATACTTCCTGAGGACTCACACCGAAGAGGGAGTGGAAAATATGGAAAAGGATCTGCAAAAGTTAGAGGAATGGTCTAATGCCTGGCAACTAAAATTCAATGCAAAGAAATGCAGAGTAATGCATTTGGGGATTAATAATAGGAAGGAACCGTATATGCTGGGAGGAGAGAAGCTGATATGCACGGACGGGGAGAGGGACCTTGGGGTGATAGTGTCCGAAGATCTAAAGGCGAAAAAACAGTGTGACAAGGCAGTGGCTGCTGCCAGAAGGATGCTGGGCTGTATAAAGAGAGGCGTAGTCAGTAGAAGGAAGAAGGTGTTGATGCCCCTGTACAGGTCATTGGTAAGGCCCCACTTGGAGTATTGTGTTCAGTTTTGGAGACCATATCTGGCGAAAGACGTAAGAAGACTTGAGGCGGTCCAGAGGAGGGCGATGAAAATGATAGGAGGCTTGCGCCAGAAGACGTATGAGGAGAGACTGGAAGCCCTGAATATGTATACCCTAGAGGAAAGGAGAGACAGGGGAGATATGATTCAGACGTTCAAATACTTAAAGGGTATTAACGTAGAACAAAATATTTTCCAGAGAAAGGAAAATGGTAAAACCAGAGGACATAATTTGAGGTTGAGGGGTGGTAGATTCAGGGGCAATGTTAGGAAATTCTACTTTACGGAGAGGGTAGTGGATGCCTGGAATGCGCTCCCGAAAGAGGTGGTGGAGAGTAAAACTGTGACTGAGTTCAAAGAAGCGTGGGATGAACACAGAAGATTTAGAATCAGAAAATAATATTAAATATTGAACTAAGGCCAGGACAGACTTGCACGGTCTGTGTCTGTATATGGCCGTTTGGTGGAGGATGTGCTGGGGAGAGCTTCAATGGCTGGGAGGGTAAAGATGGGCTGGAGTAGGTTTTAACAGAGATTTTGGCAGTTGGAACCCAATCACAGTACTGGGTAAAGCTAAGAAGAAAAAATTAAAAAATTTAAATTGAATCAGGTTGGGCAGACTGGATGGACCATTCGGGTCTTTATGTGCCGTCATCTACTATGTTACTAATCTAATCTTGTATTTGTGAGTTGCGCTATGATTATTAAAATCTTTATATACTGCGTATACAGCCAAAAGAAGGATCAGAGCGGTTTACAATATAATTCAATCAAAATTATAGAAAAAGCTCCTTTCAAATGGTAAAGAAATAACATTTCTAATACATAATAATATATAACATCTAAATTAGTAAAATTAAATTAATAATTAATAAAATTAAAAATGATAAGAATGTCTAAATGCAGACTACAGTCCCGAATTTGTATCTCGTCAGTTTACAAAAGGCAAGTTGAAAAAAAAAATGCCTTTAAATGTCTTTCAAGATTTTGAAAAGATTCTTCCTTTCTCAAGTCGACAGGCAAGCTGTTACATAATATTGGAACTAAATAAAAAAATTTTAAAAAATGCACAATTTCTAGTTGAGGCAAGATGAGCCTTTGAGATATGGGTTACAACTGTTATCGTTCGAAGACCTTAATAAACACCTAGGGCTTCTTTTGCGAAGCCGCGTTAGCGGCTTTATCCCATGCACATTTTTAGCGTGCTCTAACCCCTGTGCTAGCCCAAAAACTAGCTAGCGCGGCCGGCAAATTAGTGCACGCTATTAAAAGGAGCCCCTAGGCGCATAGAATAAAACTAAGTTAGAAAGATATATCGGTTGTAACTATGTTCTAACATCAAAATCTTAAATTTGATCTTTTTTTTTTTTTTTGAACATCATTTTTATTAAAGAGACCACAAGAGAAACAAGCATGTGACCAAGAATGCATAACAAAATTGCAAATACTGGCATGCAGTACAGAGGCAGAACATGCAGCAACAAAAGTGCAAGATAAACCACTAAAACACAGGATAGTCCAATAAGAAAAACAGCCCGCCTCTTGTGTGAGCCTCAGAAATTTTGGAAAATGTTCCATCCCACCCCAAGAATATCCCACAGAAGAAATAACACACATACCAACCAACACAGAGCAGTCAACCAGACAGTCAAACCCCTCTCATACTCCCCATTCATACCGACCCCCCTCGATCTTAAACAGGTTCAAGGCGACTTACAATATAGGAATTACAGAATGCATATGCTACATTATAGCAGCCTGAGGAGGGTAGAGTTATGAATGGAGAAACAGGGACGAGAGAATGGAGGTTTTAAGACTATACTGGTATAGTACTTGAGTAGAGTATGGGATTTAGTGACATTAAGTATTTTGAGTTAGTTGTCTACGGTGTGTATGCTTTCAAAGAAGAGAGCTTTTAATTTTTTTCCGGAATCTGTTGAAGAATGTTTCCATCTTGGTGCCATGATACGTGAAGAGCGAGTCGAATATGTGTTTGGATTTAACCCTTTGGGAGACAGGAGGAGCAGTTGAACTGATTTCAGTTTTCTGGTTGATGTAGACCTGGAATTGAATACGTTTGAATGGTTCCGCAGTTTTTGCCTATAGGATTTGGAACATTTTTGCTCTTTACAGACTTGACGATCAGCCTTATGTCTATGCTTTACTAGATGGTGCTGTGCAATTGTTCAAAACTATGAGTATTATCTGATGAACCCTTCCATTTTTGAAAGCCCCATTTTGCACAGGTAGGAAATGGAATGTCCAGGTCAGGATGTTCCCATTCCCCCCCCCCCCCCCCCCAGTATTTTACAAAAGGCTCTGCCAAATGTGAAGCTTCTTGTAAAAATACATATAAGGATGCCAATAAATACACAAATAGGAGGAGCATCAATTTCACAAACTTACATGTGCAAAGAGTGGTATCACTTGGCATCTTCCAAGTATAAATGCTGACAATTATATATGGACATGCCAATTTTTGTTACTTCCTTGTATAAGTACTAGCAATTAAACTTTTAAGAACCATATTCTCTATACCTATATGTAGAAGCCAATTAAAGATTTCAGATTCAAAGGATTCATTTTTAATTTTCTACAGAAATACTGGGAGGATAAGCAGTTTCCTTCTCGATCACTTGTTTCAAGCTCTGGCTGAAATGAGCTTGGTTGTGCGTTTGGACATAGGGATTGGAAACCATGATGACTTTATTAGCTAGTTCCCTGAACCTCAGGCAGCAGAGAATAATCTTCTGCTCCATGATCTCAAAGAAATGTGTAGGGAACGGGAGTAGAGAAGGATGAGGCTAAAATGAATATAGATAAATCACTTTGCTTCCTAATCTAGCTCCTGCCCCTTCCTGGGTCTAGAGTGGACAGATACCATATTTTTCTCCCATGGTTTAATGTACATTTAAACATGTTTATTCCCTTTTCTCAAATTTCCCATGAAATCACTAAAAACTCACTGATAATAATAATAATAATTTTGTTCTTATATATCGCCAAAACCGTGGTAGTTCGAGGTGGTTTACAACAAAGAAGAGCTGGACAAACAGCGATTGATGTCCCTACCAAATAAATTCAGCCATATCTCAAACACGACCTCAAGTGATGTCAGTCCAACACAATCCATAGGAAGCTCCAAATCTGGTCTGTACCAAAAAATTACCATTTTAATCACAAAAACTTTTTCTTTCAAGAACTTCTCCATTCTAGCCCACCTCTTGAGAGCCTCTAGACTCCAAAACTGCCATAAAGAAAAATTAAAAAATATAGCCCTGAAGTCCCAGCACGATGTCTAAAAAAAAAGAAAAGAAACAAAAAGCCATTATAATATTGTAATCGCATCATATGTCTTATTGTATTAATAATTGGGAGGAGGGTGGGAGAAAATGATTGTTTTATGCAGTATTTTATGTTCAATTAATTGTATTGCACTGTCAAAGTTTGAAAATCAATAAAGATTAAAAAAAAAAAAGAAACAAAAAGCCAATTTAAAATAAAAATAATAAATTAGGAGGCCTGAAGGCCCTCTTATCTTGGTCCCAAGGACCCATATTCTGTAAACGTTGCCTTAAGTTAGATGCCTGTAGATTCTCTACCGCTGTCTAACATGAGTGGAAAACACCGTTTAGAAAAGATTAAAAGCAGTTAAAAAAAAATGTAGGTGTCTAAAAATACAGTATCTGCTTCATGGCTACGGAGGCGCTTTAAGACACCTAGCACCACTGTAGGCATGGCTAATGCTGGAAGTGGCATTAGCCCCAATTCACATGAAAGGCAGGCGCCGGAAATGTAGGCCTTGAAAACCCTGGCTTACATTTCCAGTGCCTACCTTTTCACAAAGCCACAATTCTATAAATGGAGTCGTTGTGTGATTGACACGCGATCAACAGTGGCCACTACCAACAGCACTGTTTAAAGAATCTTGGCCAGGGTGTTTTTCATATGGTCTCCATCTCCGGATCTGGAAGCTGGCCACAATCTCCTGCAGCAGTTCACTGGATAAATAAGCTAATTGAAGTCCTGGCTTCAGTTTGGGCCTAACATAGCTCCAGATGGCACAATTGCACATATGTGGCCATCCATGCATATGCCAGAGCTCCAATGGCCCGGGTCCGATGCCAGACACTTTCTGGGCTCTCTCTCTTCCGGCTGCTTCCTCCCACTCCACAGCAGCATGATTGACTGTGGCTTCAGCATTTCTGTTCCTGGCTTCCCTTCAGATGAACTTCAGATCCTTAAACGGACTCCAGGGGCCCACCTATGCCAAGCATGGTCAAATGTCTTCTGCATTAGAAAAGCAGCCAGCGGGTGGGAGCTGAGCATGACATGGGTGGATGGAAGGGTGCTCAGCTATGACAGCTAGCACATGGGTCAATTCCACATGCTGTCATGACTGTCAGTAGCATGGCCACTGGTGACTCTGCTGACTGACCTTTTCAATACTTCTCTAGAGTCGGGGGTGGTACCAGAGGACAGGAGAAGGATGAATGTAGTCCTTCTACACAAAAGTGGAAATAGGGAAGAAGTGGGGAATTACAGTCCAGTAAGTCTGACTTCTGTAGTAAGCAAAACAGAGAATGGTGACGTTTCTGGAATCTGGTGGATTACAGGACCAGAGGCAACATGGATTCACTAGAGATAGTTCTTGGCAGACAAATCTGATCAATTTCTTTGACTGGGTGACCAGAGAATTGGATAGAGGATGTGCGCTAGATGTGGTGTACTTAGATTTTAGCAAAGCCTTTGACAGTGTTTCACACAGACATCTAATAACTAAACTGAGTGCCCTTGGAATGGGCCCCAAAGTGATGGGCTGGGTCAAGAACTGGTTGAGTGGAAGACAACAGAGGTTAGAAGTTAATGGAGGTCATTCTGAGGAAAGGGATTTTAACAGTGATGTGCCTCAAGGTTCTGTTTTTGGGCCTGCTCTTTTTAACATTTTTATAAGTGATATTGCTGAAGGGCTGTCAGGTAAGATTTGTCTCTTAGGTAGATGATATCAAAATCTGCAATAGAGTAGACATCTTGGATGGTATGAATAACATGAAAAAAGACCTAGCGAAGCTTGAAGAGTGGCCTGAAATTTGACAGCTACAATTTAATGCTAAGAAATGCAAGGTCATGCATTTGGTCTGCAAAAACCCGAAGGAATGGTACATAATTCTCCCCTTCACCTTTGAGTTTCACAATGCCACTTTTGCTCTTCTTCCTATCACTAAGATATCTAAAAAAATGTCTTGTCTCCCCGATTTACATTTCAGCCATTTTTCTTCCATTTGCACCTTTGCTTTCCTGACTACGTGACCAGCCTCTCTTAACTTTTCCAGATATTTTTGCCTGTCTTCCTCTTTCTGCAATCTTTTGTGGTTTATGAAAGCTAACCTCTTATTCCTTACCTTCTCAGATACTACTTTTGAGAACCAGAGCGGCCTTCTTTTCCTCTTACTTTTACTTACTTGCCTCAAAAAAAGGTTTGTCACTCTTACAATTACTCCTTTCAGTTTTGCCCATTGCATTTCCTCTCCTTCCAGACGTTCCCATCCAGACAATAACAATTCCATCTGAATAAAGTTAGTTTTTAAAAAGTCTAGAACCTTTGCTTTTGAATGAGCCCTCTCTATATCCATCTTAATATTGAACAGTACCATGCAGTGATCACTGGATGTCAGATGATCACCCACTGTAACATCAGAAGCACTTTCCCCATTTGTAAGCACTAAGTCCAGTATGACCCCTTCCCATGTGGGTTCCATTTCCAACTGCTGGAACAGTTCTCCTTGTAAATAATCCAGGATCTCCCTACTTCTAACAGACCCTGCAATAGGGATACCCCAATCAAAATCCATCATGTTAAAATCACCTATTAGTAAAACTTCCCCTTTTTTTAGATATAAATAATGTCTATTATTAAATCTCTGTCCACTTCTTCCATCTGTGAAGGAGGCCTGTATATCACATCAATATAGCCACCATTCCCTCTTTCCAAATTGATCCACAGTGCCTCTTCCATGCTCTGCAGATCCTGAATATGATATTTATCATATAATACTACTCCCCTTCCTTTTGTGCTTCTGGAACGAATTATGCTCGCAAACCAAGGATCCACTTGGGAAGCCATGCACCACAGCCAACGCTTAGTCCACCCTTCAAAGCATTCCTATGAACGTCGGAGCAGTTACCGCTGCTAAAACCCGTGCTATGCATTCGTAAAAGAGGGGGGGGGGGGTATGTAAATGAGGGCAGGCTTACCCTATGGAGAAAAGGTACATTCATTTGTAAGGTAACTTTCCCAAACTCATGCAAGCAATAGGTAGAGACCCAAAATTATACATTGGAAGCAATAATGATGGAATTAACCAAATTGCTTCTCGACAACAAGCTAACTTCTAATCAGTAAATTTTGCTTCCTTTTTTGGAAATCACTCAGGAGGATAACATTTTAAAAGAATTCCTTCTGTCTTCCTGATGCTTCCTCTAGATGAGCTAAATGTTTTGTCAATTGTACCCTGCAATGTGTCTCTTTTTATTTCTTTCTTCTTTTGTTCTTAAGCAAGCTGTACAATGCAATATAGTGGATCTGCACACTGCAGGGAAAAGTAACTTGATGTGGTCAATAGAAAAGAGAATATAACCTGATTTCTTTTAAAATCCATCATTTTTAATCTCTTAAACATCAAATATAATTTTGTAATGTTTCACCTTATGATTTTCTTTAATCACCGTGGGTATACTGTGTATAAACCAGATTAAGGTGTTATGAGAAAGAAAAACAGGTTTTCGAGTGACTAAGGATAGGTGAAGTTCTACAAAATAATTTTGCAGACATCAATCTGGTACCATCTGCTTGACTTTCTACAGCAAACATCAAATTGTATTGCTTCTGAAGCGGTGCGCAAGTTCTCAGCACGTCTTTGCTGTTTCTGTCTCAGGGTTCGGGAAGAAGGAAAGGCTGGAGAATGGGGAAGTTAACACTTGGGGCTCCTTTTACTAAGGTGCAATAACGTTCTTAGTGCATGCATGATTTTAGCTCAAGGCTGGCGTTAAGGTCTAGCGCGCAGGGCAATTCAGCGCACGCTAAGCATGTGCTAAAATCGCTATCACAGCTTAGAAAAAGGAGCCCTTGGTTCCAGGGACAATACAGTTTTCAATATTTATCTCCATAGTTTTTTTTTCTCACTCTTGAGACCAGGAACTTTTCATGGATAAATCTGGAGGACGTTTTTGATGGAGGAAAACTTGATGAGTTCCCTCTTCCCTCACTTCTTCTCTTTACACTTTCATAGTAGATTCACAAATACATATAAATATTTTATTTATTTATTACAACTTATCAATATGGACATCCTCAGAAGACTTTCAGATTAGAGAATGACACGGGACAAATTTTTCTCCGTCCCCGCGGGAACTCATTTTCACGTCCCATCTTCGCAAGTTCTTTTCCTGTCCCTGCCCCATTCCTGTAAGTTCCGTCCTCATCTGCACAAGCCTCGAACACTTTAAAATCCTAAGTAGCAACATTCTAGAGCTCAGATTGTGATGTCATAATGCCTCATTCCACCAATGCCTAAGCTCCGTCCTCATCTGCACAAGCCTCGAACACTTTAAAATCCTAAGTAGCAACATTCTAGAGCTCAGATTGTGATGTCATAATGCCTCATTCCACCAATGCCTAAGCTCCGTCCTCATCTGCACAAGCCTCGAACACTTTAAAATCCTAAGTAGCAACATTCTAGAGCTCAGATTGTGATGTCATAATGCCTCATTCCACCAATGCCTAAGCTCCGTCCTCATCTGCACAAACCTCAAACACTTTAAAAACATAAGTGTTTAAGGCGTGTGCGGTTAAGGCAGAGCTTACAGGAATGGGGCAGGGAGAGCGACAAAACTCATGGGGACATGACGGATAAATTGAGTTCCTGTGAGGACGGGGACAAATTTTTCCCTGTGTCATTCTCTAATTCAGATTATAGTACCAACTTTTCTCTTTGGCCTAGGTCCACATCTAATATAATAAAATGATAGGCCGCGCATGCGCACTAAAAAAATCGTGTTCCCTGAGCTGTCCCGTTTTTTTTAGTGCGCATGCGCGGGTTGTACGTCACCAAACTCGGCAACGCAAACCATGTCCGCCGTCGGCCTCGAGCTCCTGGGGGCCGGCGGCTCGAGTCGCCCAGCCGGTGCTGAGTCCCCCACACTCCCACTTCAGCTGGCACGGACGATTTGAGAATGAGGGAGAGAACAACGCAGCCAGACGGACCGCGGGAAGGGAAAGGGGGGGAGGGTTTCGAGGGAGCCGGTTGGCCGCATAAATTATTTTAATTTGAAATCTGCCGCCGTCGCCGCGGCTCCTCTCTCATCTTCTGACATAATATAAGTGCAGCTCATGAGAGGAGCCGCGGCGGCGGCTTTGAAAACGGCTCCCTTAGTTCGCTGCATTTTTTTTTAATAAGTTTAAAACTGCCGCCGTGGCTCCTCTCACGATCCCGGCCTGTGTCAGAGAAGGCTTCCGACGCAGGCCGGATCGTGAGAGGAGCCGCGTAGGCATTTTTAAATTTAAAAAAAAAAACCAGCAAAGAACTAAGGGAGCCGTTTTATCTCCATGCTGCTACGAAGGAACAGGTGAGGGGGAGGGAAATGCTGATGCTGATGCACAGGGAGCAGGCAGGCATGGCAGGCAAGCAGGGGAAGAGGGAAAGGGGCTGCTTTGGGGGTAGGGGTGTGCTGGGAGCACATAGCAGTCATGGGCAGGGGATCACAGAACAGGCAGGCATGGCTCAACAAGGGGAGAGGGAAAGGGGGCTACTTTGGGGTGAGGGGTTTCCTGGGCCAGACAGCAATCATAGGGGGGAAACAGAAAGGGGCCACGGAGCAGGCAGGCATGGCACAAAAGGGGGCAGGGGCATTGGGAAACGGGGCTGCTTTGGGGGGAAGGGTGTTCTGGGGGCACACACCAATCATGCCGGGGAAGAGAAGGGAACCACAGAGAGATAGGCAGGCATGGCGCAAGACAGAGACACAGACAGAAAGAATGACAGACAGACAGACAGCATCCAAGCACAGAGAGAAAGGAAAAAAAAAACAGTCGTCTACTCTAGCACCTGTTGCACAGGGGGAGAACGAAAGAGATGCTGATGGACAGGGGGTTGAAGAAAAGGAACGGAGGACTAATGTTGGACAGGGGGAGAAGGAAAGAGGTGCTGCTGGACAGGGGGGAGGTAAAACAAAGGGAGAAGGGCTGCTGCTGCATAAGGAGAGCAGTGAAGGGGTGGTGGTGGACACAGGGGAGGTAAAAGGAAGGGAAAATGGACAGGGGGAGCAGGCAAGGGGTGGTGATGGACAGCCAAGGAAAAAGAAAGGCAGAAAGAAAAAAAGCGGCTAAGGAGAGAGAGAGAAAGAAATAAAGACAGACACACACACATATGTTCTAGCACCCGTTAATGTAACGGGCTTAAAGATTAGTATAAGAATAATTCACAAACACAAATATTCTACAATTTCTGATATTTTGCTGAAATTACTATTCTTTTGCCAGTATTGTGCTAATTATGCTTCAAAACTAATTAATTGTAGTTACTAGTTATGTCTCAGCTTAAAGTAATTAGTTACAGTAATTAAGAGGGGAATTCATAAATGAGCGCTAATCTCTTTAGTGTGCGCTAAACACTAACCCCCTCTTCTACGAAACTGCGCTAGCGGTTTTTAGCACAGAGAGCCGCGCTGAATGGCCTGCGCTGCTCCCGATGCTCACTGAGTTCCTATGAGCATTGGGAGCAGTGCGGGCCATTCAGCGCGGCTCCCCGCACTAAAAACTGCTAGAGTGGTTTCGTAGAAGAGGGGGGGGGGGGGTGGTGGTAAGGCCCGGGTTCTCTATAATGCGCCGATATCAGCGGCCCCCTAAAAAGTGGCCACCAATCGCTTGTCAAGCACGTGACTGTGACCTATACAGAACTGCGCCTCCATGAAAGATAGGCGCTGGAAATTTAGGTCATGGTTTCCGGACCTACATTTCTGGCACTTATCTTTGTTGTGAATCGCGCCTATGTAGGTGCTTTAGGCCACCTAATGCCACTTTTGGTGTGAGCCACGCCCACAGTGGTGTTCGGTGGCCTAACGTGCCTACATAGGCGTGATTCTGGGGCATATTATATAGGTGCTGGTAGACGTTTTAACAGTGCTGTTACTTAACTTACAATAAGTGCTGGTAGAGCACCTAGAATTTCCCCCTAAAGGCACCCATTATATTCCTATAGGCAACTTTAGCATAGAGTATGTGCTGACGCGGTAATTGTAGGGTTACCAGATGTCCAGAAAAACCCCGACATATCCTCTGGATATGTCCTGGAGGGTCGAGTTTCAAGTTTCATGACATTTTGACATATCGCCTATCTTAATTCTAAACGATTATACAAAGTATTATAAAATCAGGGGGATAAATGTCAACAAAATTGCATGATAACAAACACAGAACAGAGAAAAGTGGTACAAGAGGGCAAGGGGTGACCTACAATGACGTCTAGAAGAGAGAACGAAAAAGGATAAAACAGTAGGAGGGGAGGGGTTGCGTTCAGGCTGCCTTTATCAAATCAGGAAAGTTTGTCCGGTTTTTGGAAGTTCTGAGCTCGGGGGGTGGGGGGGAGGGGGGCCCCATCTGGAAGCCTTTGCGTATGTGCGGCCGTCACCGTGATGACATAATCTGCGCACATGCATGCATGTGATGTCATTACATAGAGGGCTGCACATGCGTGAAGGCTTCTAAATGCGGCCTTTGAGCTCGGGGAGGTTCGTATGGGGGCTGGGGGAAGAACAAGACTATAGATTGAAGAAAATGAGGAAGAGACAAAAAATATCAGTGTGTTATGATTATTATTTGTGCTATGCGGAGATTTTTCACAGACCTGTGATGAGACGGGTTCTAAAAAGACGCCTTGAGCGCCTTTGAACCGAGATATTGAGGTCTGTTTTTCTCCGCTATGGGCTCCTTTTACTAAGCTGCGCTAGCGGTATAATGCCGCGCGCGCTAGATGCTAATGCCTCCTTAGAGCTGGCGTTAGTTTCACTGCGTAGCGCGGGGGTTAGCGCGTGCTAAAAACGCTACCACAGCTTAGTAAAAGGAGCCCTATGTTTATTATGATCTATTAAGTCTCAGTTATTCTTGTGTGAATGGTCCCAACCATACTTATCTAAGTAAATAGCCACAAAAGACTCAGATATTGTAGAAAACCAAATCTAATAAAATAACACTTCTACAAGGGTTAGATGTAAACTGTCTGATGGTGTAATGAAGACAGAGTGCAGGTTAAATGATAGTTATCAATGGAGGAAATGGTGGTCTAGGTAGTAATGGATATTGGTTACAAGGCCTAACATTGAGTATTCTGTGTTATGGTGTTTTCGGAAGCCCGTTTGGTTAGGGTGCAGTGCGTTTGATGACTCAATAAAGTCTGACAGTTGTTCAAAGACCAGTTTTTCAGCTACTTTTGCTAGAAAAGGTAAGTTTGAAATTGGACGATAGTTGGCTACTTCATTGCGGTTAGCATTATGTTTTTTCAGTACTGGAGTAACTGTCGCTTTTTTCCAGTTGAAAGGAACAGTGGCTGTGAGAAAACTATTTTTAATAAGCGAATGAATAAAAGGACCGAAGCAAGAAATAAATTTTTTCAGATAGAACGGAGAAATTGGTTCTGATCGAGAATTTTTTAGTTTAATTCTTTGAAAGACTCCTTCTATTTCTTTTAGAGATGGAATTTTGAAGTTTATGCATTTGGATGTTGGTAAAGTGAGATCAGTGTTATTTTGTAATGGGTCATCTATTGTATTTGTTATAAGAGCTTTTCGTATTTGAGCAATTTTTTCACAAAAATAATCGGCCAGGTCTTGAGCTTTAGGAGTGTATTCTAAGTTTTTGTTATTATTTTTTGACTCAGGGGTAATGGATTTAAGAATTAAAAATAATTCAGAACTATTTTTGGCCTTATAAATTTTATTAGAGTAGAAATGTTTTTTTGCTTGGTTGATTTTATTTTTATAAAAATGTGCTTGTTCTTTATAACGTTGTAAGTTCACAGATGTTTTTGATGAACGCCATTTTCTTTCGAGTGAACGGAGTTGTGTTTTGATAAGTGATAGTTCCTCGGTGTACCATGGGTTACGAGCTTTGCGGACAGGAATAGTTTTAGAGATTAAAGGAGCTTTTTCGTTCAAACATGATTCTAGTAAGGAGTTCCAAGAAAGTAGTTGATCATCAACAGAGTCGAAGTTAGGAATAGTTATAGAAGGACTAAAAAAAGGAGTAATATCAGAGGTTTCTAATGCTAGGAAGTTCTTCTTCACCCAATGTGTGGTGGACACCTGGAATGCTCTTCCAGAGGGAGTGATAGGACAGGGTACGGTATTAGAGTTTAAGAAGGGATTGGACAATTTTCTGAAGGAAAAGGGGATAGAAGGGTATAGATAGAGGGCTAGTATACAGCCTGATGGGCTGCCGTGTGAGCGGACTGCTGGGCATGATGGATCTCAGGTCTGACCCAGCTGAGGCACGGCTTATGTTCTTATGTTCTTTCGAGCAGGGACTGTTTTCTTCTTCTTTGTGACTCTGCATCTGGTAGCGCTATAGAAATAATTCGTAGTAGTATTTAAACAAGATTTAAACAGAATTATTCTCTTTTTAGATAATTCAGATTACTTAGATTTAATTAATTATTTTAAAATGTTTTCATTTCTGTTCTTTTTCTACTGCTTTTTCTTTGCTTTTCTATGTTACATGGCATTCTTTTCATTTCTTGTTTTTATACATTTTGTACACCGTGCTGTTGACAAACCGAAGTGCGGCTAAAACTTTTAATAAACCTAAACAATCCCCCACGTGAATATCGCATAACTTTATCTCTTGATGCTTATTTCAAAGACGTTTGACCAACTCTTGCCAGTCACATCCTTTGCCATGCCATGTCATGTTGTGCTAGTTACCCTTCAAAAGCAATTAAATGCAGTTACTGAGATAGTGAATACGAAGTTAACTGCTTTATTGATTACTGCAAGAAAGTCATTAGCTAGAGTAACTCGATATCGTGCAACACTGCTTTTTGCTCGCCCGTGAGTCTTTAACTTTCAGTAAACGGAGATTCTGGTTATGTCACATTTTGTCATATTGGGGGCAGTTCTGGAATGGGCACCCTGTTTTAGCTACTCCAGTGCTGCAGTCTGCTCAACAATGGTGTTCAGAGTTTGTCATAGAACACAAGTGTATCCTGTATCATTGCACCTTATATTTATACACCTGCAGTTTACACCAGCCATATACCTGATGCAACTGTAGTTGTGTAAATGTGGAAGGGTATGCATGACTTACATAGTAACATAGTAGATGACGGCAGATAAAGACCCGAATAGTCCATCCAGTCTGCCCAACCTGATTCAATTTAAATTTTTTCTTCTTAGCTATTTCTGGGCAAGAATCCAAAACTCTACCCAGTACTGTGCTTGGGTTCCAACTGCCAAAATCTCCGTCAAAACCTACTCCAGCCCATCTACTCCCTCCCAGCCATTAAAGCCCTCTCCAGCCCATCCTCCTCCCAAACGGCCATATACAGACACAGTCCGTGCAAGTCTGCCCAGTCCTGGCCTTAGTTCAATCTAATCTAATAAAAGCCTAAGCCGCGCATGTGCACTCTGACCTGCATGCTCCCGTTTTCCGTGCGCTGTAGGTCCCCGCGGGCAAGAGTGCGCATGCGTGCTTCTACTCCCTCCCTCCCTCACTGTAACTTTGCTGCCGTCGTTCGCCACTGTCGTGCCCCCCTACCCCTCTTCCCGGTGCACACGAGAATCTCTCTCTCTCCCCTGAATTCATTCAGGAAATGGAAAAAGGACAAAACTGAGGAGAACTGGAAAGAGCACAGAAAGTATCATAAAGAATGTCAACGTATGGTTCAAAAAGCCAAAAGAGAGTATGAAGAGAGGCTAGCCAGGGAAGCACGAAATTTCAAACCGTTATTTAGATATTTAGATTATTCTAACAAGATGGCAGCCAGATAGGTCATCAACTGGGCTGTCTCCCTCACCCTATTTTTGTTTTTGTTTGTATTTTGCCTTATTGGGTTTTTTATTTTGATTTTACAATCTACTGTTTTTGTTTTGATCTCTGTTTCTTTCATCTGAGACCTCCACTGCTGTTTAAGTTTATTTTTGACTCACTTATTTGATTTTCCGGTTTGTCAGTTTGTCCGGTTCAGTGGCTTGAGGTGGCTTCTTGTTGTTGCTCAGCGTGTTTCTTGATTGCGACTGGGAGGTGCTGGACTGGGTCCTCGTCCTTCTTTGAGGGAGTGAATTGTCCGATTTTGGCTCCTTTGTCATCTGCGTGCCGACAGCCGCATTTCTCCTGCTTCTCTGCTTTGAAGCCGTAATGGTGGGGGAGGAGGATGGCGCGTCGAGGTGAGATTGGGGGCGGTGCTTCCGAGGAGAGGATGGCCCCAGGGAGATCCCAGGATGTACATCTGAAGGAGCGGTTTGGCCTGGAAAGTCGCTGGTGTGTTGGAGGGACCCTTTGGAAGATCGTTAGAAGCAGCCGTTGGACCCGATGATGGTGGCAGTTGGCAGTGGCCGTTTAAACAGCTGATGCATCAAGATGAAAGTGGCGATGGTCCGGCCTGCTTTGACGCTCTTTAATACATCTTTATGGCTGAAATACTGTTTGGTGGCTGAGCGTAACACTTCTGGACTCAAGGAGTCACTTCATGACATGTCCTAGTGCCTGACTGGAACTTATTTAATTTTTATACATTTATTTGTTTTTTAATCCTAATTTAATGTATTCACTAATTTCATATTGGGATGTTGATTCTTGTCTTTATATCTGCTTTATTTTTATCTTTACCATTTTAATTATTGTTATGAAATCTTTATGATCATTCTCATTAGATCATATTGGCTGATTGGAATTTATTTATCTTTTATACATTTTTTATTATTTATTTTGTATCTGTATCATTTTTATTTGTATTTCTATCTTTACTATTTAATTCCTAATTTAATATACTTACTGAATTCTTGTTAGAATATTTATATTCTTGTCTCTATCTCTATTTCTATCTTTTACATTATATTTGTTTACTATTCATTAATTATTCCTCAGGTACTTTAGCTAGATTGTGAGCCTTCGGGACAGTTAGGGAATTTCCAGGTACATATCTTTTAATAATTTTTATTTTATTCTATCTTCAATGTATTCTGTATTGTAAACCACTTAGAAACTTCATGGTTATTAGCGGTATATAAGAATTAAATTAAATTAAATATGTTAAAGGGAAGCAGCCGGCTAGGGAAGAGGTGGGACTGCTGGACGACGGAGACAGGAAGGGAGTGGTGAAGGAGGAGAAAGAAGTGGCAGAAAGACTTAACATGTTCTTTTCGTCTGTATTTACAAATGAAGACACATCCAACATACCGGAACCTGAGCTATTCAATGGAGATCAAGCAGAAACATTAACATCCATGGAAGTGAGCCTTGAGGATGTACGCAGGCAGATAGAAAAATTAAAAACTGACAAATCCCCGGGTCCGGATGGAATCCACCCAAGGGTTCTGAAGGACCTAAAGGAGGAAATAGCGAATCTACTGCAGCAAATCTGCAATCTATCCCTGAAAACAGGCGTGATCCGGGAGGATTGGAAGATAGCCAATGTTACGCCCATCTTTAAAAAGAGATCAAGAGGTGACACGGGAAACTACAGACCGGTGAGTCGGACCTCGGTTCCGGGGAAAATAACAGAAGCACTGATAAAAGACAACATTGATGAACATTTTGAAAGAAATAAACTTCTGATAACCAGACAACATGGATTTTGCAAGGGGAGATCGTGCCTAACGAACTTATTGCACTTCTTCGAAGGAATTAACAGACGGATGGACAGAGGAGACCCCATAGACATCATATATCTAGATTTTCAAAAAGCCTTTGACAAGGTACCCCATGAACGCATACTTCGGAAACTGAAGAACCATGGGATGGAAGGAAACGTACATAGATGGATCAGAAATTGGTTGGCGGTTAGGAAACAGAGGGTAGGAGTGAAGGGACACTACTCGGACTGGAGAAGGGTCACGAATGGTGTTCCGCAGGGCTCGGTGCTCGGACCGCTGCTATTTAATAAATTTATAAATGATCTAGAAACAGGGACGAAATGCGAGATAATAAAATTTGCAGATGACACCAAACTATTTAGTGGAGCTCGGACTAAAGAGGACTGCGAAGAATTACAAAGGGATTTGAATAAACTGGGGGAATGGGCGATGAGATGGCAGATGAAATTCAGCGTTGAGAAATGTAAAGTACTACATGTGGGAAGCAGAAACCCGAGGTACAGCTATACGATGGGAGGAATGTTGTTGAATGAGAGTACCCAAGAAAGTGACTTGGGGGTAATGGTGGACATGATAATGAAGCCGACGGCACAGTATGCATTGGCCGCTAAAAGAGCGAATAGAATGCTAGGTATAATCAAGAAGGGTATTACTATCAGAACGAAAGAAGTTATCCTGCCATTGTATTGGGCGATGGTGCGTCCGCATCTGGAGTACTGTGTCCAATATTGGTTGCCGTACCTTAAGAAGGATTATGGCGTTACTCGAGAGGGTTCAGAGGAGAGCGACACGTTTGATAAAAGATATGGAAAACCTTTCATACGCTGAGAGATTGGAGAAACTGGGACTCTTTTCCCTGGAGAAGAGGAGACTTAGAGGGGAAATGATAGAGACTTACAAGATCATGAAGGGCATAGAGAGAGTAGAGAGGGACAGATTCTTCAAACTTTCAGAAAATAAAAGAACAAGAGGGCATTCGGAAAAGTTGAAAGGGGACAGATTCAAAACGAATGCTAGGAAGTTCTTCTTTACCCAACGTGTGGTGGACACCTGGAATGCGCTTCCAGAGGGCGTAATAGGGCAGAATACGGTACTGTGGTTCAAGAAAGGATTGGACAATTTCCTGCTGGAAAAGGGGATAGAGGGGTATAGATAGAGGATTACTGTACAGGTCCTGGATCTATTGGGCCACCGCGTGAGTGGACTGCTGGGCACGATGGACCTCAGATATGACCCAGCAGAGGCATTGCTTATGTTCTTATGCTCTTATCTCTCTCTTCTCTCTTGGCTTCTTTCAGTTTCACTCTGTAGTCCTTTCTGCACTTCTCTTCTTGGGTATTTTTATATTTCACGAACGCCAACTCTTTCACCTTTATTTTCTCTGCCACTAGTTTGGAGAACCATATCGGTTTCCTTTTTCTCTTGTTTTAATTTATTTTCTTCACATACAGGTGCATAGCCATTTTTATCGCTCCTTTTAGCTTAGACCACTGTCTTTCCACTTCTCTTATGTCCTCCCATCCTAACAGCTCTTTCTTCAGGTACTCTCCCATTTCATTAAAGTCCATACATTTGAAATCAAGGACTTTAAGTATCGTACGGCCGCTCTCCACTTTAGCCGTTATATCAAACCAAACTGTTTGATGATCGCTACTTCTCAGGTGAGAGCCCACTAAAACATTCGAGATACTCTCTCCATTTGTAAGGACCAGATCCAATATTGCTTTTTCCCTTGTGGGTTCCATCACCATTTGTCTGAGCAGAGCCTCTTGAAAGGCATCCACAATCTCCCTACTTCTTTCCGAGTCCGCAGACGGAACATTCCAGTCCGCATTCGGCAAGTTGAAATCTCCCAACAGCAGCACCTCCTCTTTCCTTCCAAACTTTTGCAATTGAGTAGGAGGTCTGTAGACTACATTCACGTAGATAGAAGTTCTTCTCTTTTCAGAGCGATCCATATCGCTTCTTCCTCTCCCCAGATCCCTTGCATTTCGGTTGCTTGGATATTGATCTTTACATAGAGAGCTACTCTTCCACCTTTTTGACCATCTCTGTCCTTCCTAAAAAGATTATATCTCGGTATGTTTACATCCCATCCATGGGATTCACTGAACCATGTCTCTATGATAGCGACAATATCCAGATCTGCCTCTAACATCAGGGCTTGCAGATCATCACTTTCCAGCTATTTTTCAGCGGTAATCTCTTTTTTCGTATAGATTTTTGTTTTGTTTCATTTTCTTTTGCAATGCTAAGAAGTAAAATATAGTAATATAGTAAAACATAGTAACATAGTCAATGATGGCAGATAAAGACCTGAATGGTCCATTATTTATACCCATTAAAAATGCATGATTAAATTAACTTGTCTCTCCTAGGTTCCAAATGCTCAAGTTGCCATCTAATCAAGCTGCTGTGACATCACTGCTGAGGTTGGCTCTTAGGCACTGGTGGAATGAGGCATTATGACATCACAATCTCAGCTCCAGAATGTTGCAACTCTTTGGGTTTCTGCTAAGTAACATAGTAAATGACGGCAGATAAAGACCTGAACGGTCCATCCAATCTGCCCATTAGTTATACCCATTAAAAATACATGATTAAATTAACTTCTCTTCTTCGATATTTCTTGGTCATAGACTGTAAAGTCCATCTGGTGTTGTCCTAGGTTCCAAATGCTGAAGTTGCCATCCAGGCTCACTCCAGCCTATCCAACTATCCCGTTGTTTGCAGGATATCTACCGTAAAGTCTGACCAGTAACATCCTCATGTTCCAAGTTAGTGGAGATCCCATTGATGCCCACCATAGCCCATCATACACGAAATCACCACATATGAGACACAGACCATGCAAGTCTGTCCAGTATCGCCTTAGCTCTTTAATTTACATCCTTTGTTTTCTAATTAGTGGGTGCCTTGCTCCTTGCCCATCCTCTGTTTACCCTCTTCCTTTTATATACTATGCCATTTATGTGTATCTGGTCATTGGGCTCAGACACTCTTCATGGCTACTTGGTCCTGGAAATGGTCAGAGCGTGATATATTTTAATGATGTTTTTAGATTTGTTGTATGTTTTCTGTATGCATTATTTGTTGATACTATGTATGTTGCTCCTCTACCTCGCCTAGATCCGTGGATGGGTGGATTATATATAAATAAATAAATAAACCGACTTTTCTTGACATTTTAGAAAGGTACTCTGGATAGATAGAGGTAGCATTTTTGAGGGGAAAATGGATTATGTAACAAATGGTTGATTAGATAGAGTGCTTTTGCTCCAAATAGTATTTGTTAGACATGCTCGAATAACTGAAATGGAAATTAGTAGTGGAGCTCAAGAACTGCTGATTTACAATCTCCCGTGTAAGAAGTTAGGGAAAGGAAGAAGAATCCCCAAACTGCAACAAGCCACAGCCATTGTCAGGACTCAGGATTCATTATTTGATGCGTTGCTCATATTTGTCGTACGTATTATGCTAGGCACACATGAGAGGAGATAGAATGCATTCCCATTGTGGCATCTACCTCTCCTGCCTGACATTCGAAACTTGAAAGGTATTTGTGCATGTGAAGGGATCCCAGTGGAATCAAGTAGATTTGCATTTCTCGGCAACCTGTCATTTTGATTTTTGGCACTCAGCCAAATGGAGATTTGTCATAGTTTATAATGCTTGCTAACGAACAACATCAAAAATTAATGCTCATTATGGTGCTCATTAATATGCAAAGCAATCTCAGTTTTGACTTAATTAAATGAAGCACCACTTCACAATGGTTTTGCGCCTGCAGTACGGAGATTGTTCAGAAAACAATACTGCAATAACAGGTCTGAGTGATGGTCCCCCAGGACGATATTAACCTATATTTCATTGCGGGGTACTTGTCATCTTCTCTCCTTCTGCTCGATGCTTGAAAAGTTTAACTCAATGCAGTATTCCTTCTTTAAAAGATTCTTGATTTAATGTTTACTTTTTGAAATTTTCTACAATGTGTTGGATCTGAGAACTGTAATTGCCCAGATATTTTATGAAGACGTTCATACTCTACGTCTCGTTTGTTGCACTTGGATGGTTCGTAGATGCTTTATCGTCTCGGTTGTAAATTGTAACCAGTGTTCAATGTTCTTGACCAAAAGCACTCGGGAGAACAGCTAGGGATGCAGTGTCAGCAAACTCTTTGCAGACAGGAAGGGTAATTCAAAAGCATTTCCATAGATAAAACAGTGCTTTACCCATGGCTGATACTCTGGTAAGCTTAAATGCATATCCTATATACTATATATGCTAGTTGACTTGGACGAAGTGGGAGAATTTTGAGGGCTAAAGTAGGATGTGGGTTTGCATTTCAGTTCATAAAATTTAACTACCTATATATAAATGAACAAGAGAATTTGCATGTCCAATAGGAAAGTGTAAGCGCTGAGTACTTAGGTTCCCTAGGGTAGTGTTTTCATGAGCCCATATTTATAAAACCACCCCCAAACTGTATTTTCTGTTGTGCCATTTTGTTATACAATTGTCTTGTCCCTGTATGATGGAATGAGGCATTATGACATCACAATCTGAGCTGTAGAATGTTGCTTCTTAGGATTTTAAAGTGTTGGAGGCTTGTGCAGATGAGGGTGGCGCTTAGGCATTGGTGGAATGAGGCATTATGACATCACAATCTGAGCTCTAGAATGTTGCTACGTATGATTTTAAAGTGTTTGAGGCTTATGCAGATGAGGACGGAGCTTAGGCATTGGTGGAATGAGGCATTATGACATCACAGACTGAGCTCTAGAATGTTGCTACGTATGATTTTAAAGTGTTTGAGGCTTGTGCAAATGAGGACAGAGCTTGTCGGAATGAGGCAGGGACAGGAAAAGAACTCGCAGGGATGGGACAGGAAATTGAGTTCCCGTGGGGATGGGGAAAAATTTGTACCCATGTCATTCTCTATTCTGATTCAATGAGTGCAGTACACATGCTTTGCAAAATCTAAATAGCATGTGCATTGAGAAGGCTTGCGCAGACATTTATCTGTTCCGCGTGATGTAATTTTCACCTCAGGGAATTCAGCCTTGTAGCTTCTTAGGTCCCTGTGATAACTGCCATTTCGGTACTGCTTGAACAAATTAATATTTACGGCGTGAGCCCTAAAGGGTTTATGAACTACAAGCATGATAGGTTGTTTGCAGGGAGCTAAAAAAATGGCATTTTGTTTTTCCTATTTTTTTTTCTCGCTCTTTCTTCACTTGTGCCTAATGGAAACAGTTTTCATCATATAAATTAGACCTTGCATCAGTTAGTTAAAGTACTTTACAGCACGGACCGGTTGAGAAGCAGATGCAAATAAAAACTAATTAGCAGTGAAGAATGTTTTGGTGCGTGTCTGTTGCTAGCGTCTTCTCTTTGTGGAACTTCAAGCTCTGAATTTATCTTTATTAAGTCTGCGTCCGAGTGATAAATAAGGACTGCCTGGAAATAAATCACTTTAGGATTGATTTGCTAGCAGCCTTTCTTCAAACATCCCCTTCATCCTACCCAGGAGGTCACTTTGGTCCTTGAGAAATAAACAAACCAGAAAACAAAACATGAAAGTGGTTACCGATAAACGAGTTATTAGGAGATCTGCAGCTGCTTGTGATGAAAAGTCTGGCGTGGTAAAGCATCCTAGGGGGTTCGTTATCAGACTGTAACTTGTTCCTAAATAACATTCAGTCTCAGCTGTAGATGTTATTGGCAATGACAAAATTCTAGGGACTAAAAATTAGTAGATGCTTATGGAGCAGGGCACCAAAATCTTCCATCTTTTTAACAACGAGGTCCTTTTTGGAGTCCCTGCTGCTGCTATTTGGGGTTTAGGGAATCTTGCTTATTCTGAGATAATGGAATGTTGCTACTCCTTGGGTTTTGGCCAGGTACTAGGGACCTGGATTGGCCACTGTGAGAATGGGCTACTGGGCTTGATGGACCATTGGTCTGACCTAGTATGGCTGTTCTTATGCTCTTACGTGCGCCAAGTATAGGACAATAAAGCCATTGTAACATTACTGATGAGGTTGGCTCTGAATCACTGTGGAATGAGACACTATGACATCACAATCTCAGCTCTGGAATGTTGCTCTCATTGGGGTTCCGGAATCTTGCTATTCTTTGAGATGCTGGAATGTTGCTACTCCTTGGATTTGGCCAGATATTAGGGACATGGATTGGCCACCGTGAGCTTGATGGACCATTGGTCTGACCCAGTAAGGCTATTCTTATGTTCTTAAGTGAGCCAAGTATAGGACAATAAAACCATTGTAACATCACTGATGAGGTTGGCTCTGAGGCACTGTGGACTGAGGCATTATGACATCACAATCTCAGCTCTGGAATGTTGCTCTCATTGGGGTTCCGGAATCTTGCTATTCTTTGAGATGCTGGAATGTTGCTACTCCTTGGGTTTGGCCAGGTATTAGGGACATGGATTGGCCACCGTGAGAATGGGCTACTGGGCTTGATGGACCTTTGGTCTGACCCAGTAAGGCTATTCTTATGTTCTTATGTTCTCCTAGGCGTGTCTGGCAAAGCTGTCTTAAGTCGCCTAAAGCCCTGCTTCACCGGCTCAGCCTTCACAGGGGCAAGAGTGTGTTGTGCTTTCTTATCTGCCATGGTCACCAGCACCAAACATGTGAACAGACACTTCTTTCTACCGTGGAAAAAGTGGTGAATTTGTGGAATGACCTCCCGGTAGAGACAAAAACTGTTATCTGAGTTTAAGAAAGCTTGGATCAAGTACATTGGATCTCTAAGGCAGTAGATGCATGGATAGACAGACTGGGTAGGTTATGTGGTCTTTATCTGCCTTCATTTTTCTCTGTTCCTAAGTCTTGGGCTCCACCATCTCCACCGGGAGGCTGTTCCACACATTCACCAACCTTTCTGTGAAGAAGTATTTCCTTAGGTTATTTATTTAATTTGTTTTCTATTTCGTCCTCCCCAAAGAGCGCAGGACGGGTTACAGGTCAGCATACACAATATATAGTTACAGGCTACAGTTTGCCATAGTTATAATACAAGTTTTTTTTAGGTAAACATTTTTTATCCTAACTCGACACAAACTAGGGATCTAATACCAATATTCATAATATACAGTTTACAGGTTAAATTAGTCATAGTTACAGTGCGAGATATTTCAATACAAGTTTTTATCCTAACGCGATACATATCGAGGATCTTGTATCAATATACATTACTTCTACGTCTGTCCCCTTTTATCTCCATCAACCCAGAGCTTCCTTTCAATTGAAAGAGTCTTTCCTCCTGTGCCTTTATGTTCAAAGCTATCTAAATATCATCCTCCCTCCTTTCTTCCAAAGTACAAATATGGAGATCTTTAAATCTGTCCCCATATGCTTTATGACAAAGATAATTGACGATTTTAATACCCTTCCTCTGGACTGACTCCATGCTGCTTTTAATTTTTGTGAATGTACAATCTTCAGAGCTATATACTGGACAACATTCTATTTTTTTTTTTAAATTCTTTATTCATTTTTAAAACTATTGTGCACAAGAGATGATACATTTACATAAAATATAAATATTATAGCACAATAAACTTAATAGAAAGAATGATAAGACTTTTTCCCCCCACCCATTTTCCAATTGACCAACAACTCATAAAATTACCTGTAAACATCCTTTCTATACCTCTTAAACAGTGCCAAAACATACCCCCTCCCACTCCCCAGGATGTGTATGCTTTCCTTATTTATATAAATAAATCAATCTTTACAATATTTAGTTAATGGTTCCCAAACTTCCATATATTTTTTATAATATCCCTTCTGAATGGCCATAAACACTTCCATTTTAAAGACATAACATAGGGATTCCCACCAGAATGAATAATTTAATCTATCCCGATTTTTCCAATTCTTTAAGATAAGCTGCATGGTAACCCCCGTCATTATAAACATAAGTTTGTTATTTTTTGCCGAAATTTGACTTTTTGCCTTCATAGATGCTCCAAACAAAATGGTATCACATGATAGTGCCACTGAATTTTCGGTGTCAGGTCAAAAGCGTGCAGGGACAAAGGCGCGCCCAGACAATTGAGCGCAGTGCGGAGCGCAGTGCGCCGCTCAAAATTACTGTTTTTAGGGCTCCGACGGGGGAGGAAGTGGGGGGGAACCCCCCCTTTACTTAATAGACATCGCGCCGCGTTGTGGGAGCGTTGTGGGGAGTGTGGGGGTTGTAACCCCCCACATTTTACTGAAAACTTAACTTTTTCCCTGTTTTTAGGGAAAAAGTTCAGTTTACAGTAAAATGTGGAGGGTTACAACCCCCCAAACCCCCCCTAACACCGGCGCGATGTCTATTAAGTAAAGTGGGGGGGTTCCCCAACAAAACCCCCCGTCGGAGCCCCTAAAAACTGTAATTTTCTTCGGTGCGCGCCTCCGTCTTGCGCTCAGTTGTCGGCGTGCGCCTTTGTCTTTCGCGCCATTGTCTATGAACTGGATTTTCTAATACATTATTAACTGGACAAGATTCTAAATGAGATGTCACCCGTGATGTATACAAAGGCGTTATCACTTCCTTTACCCTATAGAAGAAGAATGGTGTGAGAGCAACAGGTAGGAGGACGTGTGTGTAAAACAAAGGACCAGAGGAGAGAAAGATCACTGGGAAGACAGAGATGTTGGCAAGAGAGCGAGTAGGCAGTGCCAACAAGGAGTATATATGCTTTTTCTTTAAAAGATGCTTCATCTAACCAGTTTGACAGGCCTTCAGAATTTTACCCAGGTTCAGCGAATAGTTTGCAAACCTCATTTCAAAAAGTTCACGCATCTCTAATTTCAATTCCCGGCCTTCCTCTTGAGACTGGCCACAAGGGTATCGTTTGCGACGTCCGGTGGAAGTGGTGTTGTCACTTGAACTGAAACCGAGAACTAATTTCCCTGAAGCCAGAGAAACAATTCCACTGACTTTCAGTCACTGCAGTCCCTCCACTGGATCTTCACATGCCTGCGATTGAACAAAGTTAGTCTAATAGCACATTCTACATTTGCTTTGTTCATACCCTTGTGTCTAGCCAGATGAACATACGTTTGGCACCTAGGCAGAATATTCTTTAAATAATGTGGTCAGAGCTCAGAAATGTCGAACAAAACCCAAAGCGTTCTATGAGACATGAACGGCGTTTTTCCATTGCTACTAAGCTCGGGTACACTGCATTGATAATTACAACTTCAGCGAGAGCAGCACTGTGGCCAAATATTAATAGCACCCATTCATGCAGTATTTATCCTCCTTGCTTTAATTGCTGAGAAGGTTGAACCTCTAATTATCCCTATCAGACAGCAAGAGAAGTCGACGCAGAGATCTGTAAAATAAAATCCACAAATCCACAAACATGGGGGGGGGGGGAGATAAAAAGCTCCTTTTTTTTTGTAGTTCAAAATTTTTTTTTATTGAGTTTAGTATATAAAGTACAATAAACGTTAACAAGACAAGAAACATGCACGCCGTATCAATGCAAAGAGTCACAAAATATTATTTACATAATATAATACAGCAGGCAGACCCATGCCTATCTAGAAGGAAGAGAGTAGTAGCACAACACACAGCCAAAAATACATGTAATATTCAGAACACAAAGAGACACCAGGCTGACGACATTGTCCATGTGCTGAACCATGGAGATCATCATTTAAACCTGGCTCTTACTTTATGGCTCATTCCCAATGTTTCTATAGGTGCTTGGCTCCGGTGTCTCTCTGTGTTCTCTTTGATAAAAAAAATGTTTGCATACCACGTTTTTTACAAATTGAAGAGCAATTTAGTAAGGAGATTCGGCAGATAGCAGAGGAAGTGACAGATTCCAAGATATTACCAAAGATGGAGAGAAAGCAGTTGCAGGTTGAAAATGCCCAGCAAAGCAGCCAGCAGGCCAAGTTTGTGAAACTAGTTGACAAGCTGTACAATCTCCGAGATCTAAATCGCTGCACCCCCACAGGCTGATCAGAATAGCGGGTCCAAGAATACTTCATTTGGGCATCACAGGTGGTGAAAGGTCTATGTGGGACAAGCCCAGCCTTGGAAGAAAAGCTGGACCAGCTATTCGTGCAGAGAGAAGGACCAATTTAAGTCCTAAACAATCTGGGCACAAAACACTGAATGGACTCCCTGTCAGCACTGGTCAGACTCTCTACTTCATGGGGTCCCCTCTTAGCACTGGTATTGAGAGCTTACTGGGAATTATATTGAAGACAGCATTCTTCCTCCCATGGGTTGACCAAACTCTTGCCCTTTTCAACTCTCTGTCCTGGAGCTGTTCTTTTCAGCACCTTTTTCCATTCAGTGTGAGTGGACAGCTTCCAGGTGCCTTTGCAGAATCTTATATGCAAATTAGCTCCTTTCCTCTGTTGCTGAGGCTTCCCCCTGCTGGCGAATGTCAGGATACACACCCTGTCACACATGTGCTAATCGAATAATGTAGACTGAACACGGGAACATTTACAATCTTCTAAACAAGGTAATTTTTTCAAGTCCTGCATGCTAATGGAAAAATGAGTATAGGACCTGCAAAAGTACTTTAAAAGCCCTAAATGCTGTGTTAAATCTGGACTTAATGTATTAGAAACTCCAAGATTAAAATCCATTAAGCCCAAAGGAGGACGTGTCCGGGGAAATCCAGATGTCTAGTAACCCTAATCTGTACCCTTCTCCTCCCCTTCCAATTCCAGATTTCATTCCTTTCAGCTTGCTGCCCCTTATGCCTGGAATAAACTACCTGAGTCCATCTGTCATACCCCTCCCCTTATTCAAAAGTAGGCTGAAACCCCACCTTTTTTGAGACAGCCTTCAACTCATTACCCTACTCCCCTCTGCCCTCTGCTCACCACCCTAGCCGACAGTTTAACCATCCCCTCTAACTGTAACTCCTACCCTAGCATCCTGTTTGTCTGCCTTGATTGTTTAAATTGTAAGCTCACTTGAGCAAGGACTGTCTCCTTTGTGACTCTTTACAGTGCTGCGTATGTCTGGTAGCCCTCTAGAAATAAACTGGTTCAATGGCTTCCTAAAAATCCGCTCCAAGTCATCAGTGAACAAGTCTACTCACAATCATGGATCAATCCCTGTGGCATCCCTCAAGGCTCCCCTCTTTCCACCCCCCCCCTTTTCAATGTATACATGTCCTCACTAAGCCATGAGCTATCAAAACTAAACCTCAAATCCTACGTCTATGCGGATGACATCACAATCATCATCCCAATCTCTACCCTGTCGACAGAAACCAAACGCTTCATCTCTTCAGTCATCGACCATGTAATGCACTGGACAAAAAACCTCAAACTCAAACTAAATCCAGAAAAAAACCCAAATTCTTCATGGCCACCCCAACAAAAAAGCTCATCGATACTTCAATCAACCTAAACGGAAAAAACTTCCCAATCAACCCTACCATAAAAATCCTAGGCTTCACCCTTGACCCATAACTAACACTCAAAGCCACACCAACATCCTAATCAAAAAATGTTTCAGCCTTCTATGGAAACTATGCACGTTAAAACCCTGCTTTGACTTTGCATCGTTCAGATTGTTAGTACAATCACTAATCTTAAACTCCCTGGACTACTGCAACATAATCTATCTAGGATCCCACAAAAAAACCCATAAAAAGACTGAGTGCCGCCATTGCATGGACTGTTGTTTTGTCTCAGGGTCTTAGTGGTATAACCATGTTTCATCAACAGTAACTAGTTCCAAAAAGTTGGCACCAGCTCGCTGGAAATGCTGCAAAATCAACTTAGAAGGGTTCACTCAATGTCATTTCTCATCAGCATTCAAACATTTTTGGGCACCCACTTGGCTGGCAGCTTCTGCATACCCAGCTACTCATGGAAATCCATACATTCATGGATTTCAAAGTTTTCTTCTGCAGGAATAGGAACTTCATGACGGTTCAGAGTTCCACACTTGAAAATTCCACACTTTTCATTGACATGGTTCAATCAATGATTTGAAACAATGTCAAAACATAGCATTACGAATCTGCAAATTGTCACTTTGCAAAATAACACTCTTTTCAGCTACAATGGCAAATTGACACTCAGACTTTAGGAAGTTTGGGCTGAGAACTTTTCAACACCCCTCGTATAGAGAAAGTTGATAGGTAGAGTAGATGAAAAGTGAGAAGAAAGAGATCAAAGAATGGAGGGTGAAAAAGAGGTTGAAATCTGAGTAGACAGACAGAAATGAAAGAAAGGGAGGAAGGAAAGAACTAAAAAGATAGGATTGATATGTCAGAGAAAGAGGCAAAGGTCCAAGACAGGAGGAGAGAGGAGAAATGACTAATGTACAATAGCCACTGGAAAGAGAGGTAGCAGAAGACAGACCAGAATGTACAAAAGAGAAACTGGAGCCAACATGTAAACCGCGTCGAGCTCTACGAACGTGGAGATGATGCGGTATACAAACCTAAGGATTAGATTAGATTAGATGACAGAAAAATACAATGTACAGACAACAAAGATAGAAAAAAATTTAATAACTGGAATATGTTAGCTTTTGGAAATGTATATAATGTTTCAGTACAAGAGGAAATTCATTTCTGTTTTTCTTTCTTGTCGTTGTGGTACATGCCAAGTTTAACCTCTTGGGTTTCACAGTTCAATTTTTGGCTTTATATTTCCATTTCTATTCTGTGATGCCTTGTACTGTATTTGGGGCTCTTTTTACAAAGCCTCGGTAGAGGTTTCTACCGCGGGCCGGTGAGGTAAATGCTCTAATGCTCCTAGGAATTCTTTGAGTGTAGGAACACTTACCTCGACAGCCTGCAATAGAAACTTCTAGTATAGCTTTCTTTCTTTTTTTTTTTTTTTTTAATCTTTATTCAATTGTGCAAATACTTGTACATATGATATGACAAGAAAAGCACATTACACTTACATACATGAATAAACAATTATTTTCCCCTACCCTTCCACCTAGTAATCAAAAAATAAATACCTATAAGAAACTACCCCAAAATTCCCTAAATCAATTCCAAAGCAAGCCCCTCCCTCCCACCCTCCCACCCTGGATGTGCATGTTTAAAGGACAGTAAAATAAAGTCAATTGTCATTCCTTACAGAACGTAGTCAATGGCTCCCAAACATCCATAAATTTCTTGTAACTTCCCTGCTGTATAGCCATCAGACGTTCCATTTTAAAAGTATAGCGAAGAGATTCCCACCAGAAAGTGTAATTTAATCTATCCCAGTTCTTCCAATTCCTCAAAATGAGTTGTATGGCCACCCCTGTCATTACAAAGAAAAGTTTGTTATTTCGAACAGATATTTGGCTTTTAGCTCTCATTAATGTACCAAATAAAATGGTATCATACGTTAATGCCACTGGATTTTCCGATATATTGTTCACTTGATCCCATATGGGCCTCCAAAATTTCTAACAGCCAGCATTGGTGAGGGTCCGTCTGCATTTTGCACATGTCTGAGATACAATATTTTGTTTGCATGTAGTCTCTATGTAGAGATCTGTAGCAGTCTCACTTGTTCTGTTTTACCTGTAGTAGGTATATTAGTTTCTTAGTGCCCAGTATAATATCTGTTGTGCTGTCTATTCATAGCTAGGTTTCTTGCGGTTTTAATCATAAGATTAGTGCAACTGTTGTAACATATGCTTGCTACATTACTGATTTCTATTCCTCCTCAACCTTGCAGTTCTGGGCGGATTACAAAAGAGACATCTGGACATTTCCAGGATGATTACAAAGAGACTTCTACGAGAAGAAGAACATTTCCAGAGGAGTTACAAGAAGAACGGGGTAGTATAGTTTAGGGAATGGGATACGGCAAGGAGGATTGGCCTATTCCAGTGGATATACAATTTGGGATGCTTTACAGATAGGATACAATGCAGTTTCAGTATATATGCAGTTAGGGAAGCAGTTGACAAGCTTGGGCTTTGAGGGGAAGGGTAACTGGTGAAGGGAGGATGGGGTGGGGGAGTTACATTGAGGGGAATCCAGGTTGGAGTTATGAAAGGACCTTTTCAGGTTTTCTATTCTTTTATAATATGCTTCCTAGTGAAAAGATTTATGTTATTGTTCAGATGGCATATAAATCAGAGGAAAAGAAGTGAGAATTTCAGTGGCATGCTGACCATTTTTATTATACTGAAGAGTTGAACTTGAAGTCAAATATATGCAAAGCACGATTTGCATATAGCTACAATGTTGTAAATAAAACATAAAAGGTCATGGAAACTGTTTGCATTAGTGTACAAATAAGTACATAAGTAAGCAGTTTATTGCAATTCAGTCCCATCAATCAACCAATGAACAAACATCAAATAAAATATCAGAAACTGAACGCTTGCAAACGGAATCTTCAAGAACCTCATTAAAGTATATTATTATTCAGGAGGTGTAGACCATGCATAATTAATGGTGCTACAGAACAGCAAACAGTTAATTAAATATTCACATTATGCAATGCAAGAAGTAGGCCTACAGATTTGTTAAATGACACAATTTTGCAATTATCAGCTGAAGTCAACAAGTAGTAATGCTTCAAAACATCTCTTAAAATTACGTATTATAGATACTTTCTTTTAGTTTAGCTCGCCAACTTTCACAAACTTTCACACAATGCATGTCATGATGCCCCTTGAGCCTTTCTTTTAGGCCCTCTTTTATTAAGGTGCGCTAAGCGTTTTAGCGTGCATTTATCGCGCTCTAAATCAACACGTGTTCTAACCGCTAACGCGTCCACAGGATAACATGCATGCATTAGCGTTTAGTGCGAGCTAATAGTTAACGCGAGCTAAAAATCATCGTGCACCTTAGTACAAGAAGAGGTTAGTCTTTTTTTAAAATTTTTGGTAGATCGATTATTTGTCGCAAGACCATTTTACATCAAATGCATCCCATATTTCAAAAACTACAAGAACAAGAGGGCATTCGGTAAAATTAAGAGGGGACAGATTTAAAACCAATGCTAGGAAGCCCTTCTTCACCCAAAGGGTGGTGGACACCTGGAATGCGCTTCCGGAGGGTGTGATAGGACAGAGTACGGTATTGGGGTCCAAGAAGGGATTAGATAATTTCCTGAAGGAAAAGGGGATAGAAGGGTATAGACAGAGGATTACTATACAGGTCCTGGACCTGATGGGCCGCCACATGAGCGGACTGCTGAGCATGATGGACCTCTGATCTGACCCAGCAGAGGCACTGCTTATGTTCTTATATTACAGGTTTCTTACGCCATGGTAGGGAAACATAAGTAGCATCGTAGATGGGTGGAGTGTGAGTGACTAATTCCCTCTTTTACGAAGCTGCAATAGCAGTTTCTAGCATGGAGAGCTGCGCTGAATGGCCCGCGCTGCTCCCGACGCTCATTGAATTCCTATGAGAGTTGGGAGCAGCGCAGGCCATTCAGCGCAGCTCCCTGCACTAGAAACTGCTAGTGCAGTTTCGTAGAAGAGGGGGTAAGTCTATGTGAACAGGGTGGCTTATTTTCATTTGGAGAAAACCTTAGGGACAGTTACAGAGTTAAAAAAAAAAATACTTGGTATAAAAATAAAGCATGAAAACAAGGAAAAGTTAGGGTTTTTCTGTACTGATTTGATCAAAGTTAGAAAGGTAGGGTATTGTCAGAGCAAGACTAAGGAAACTATGGGTTCCTTTTACGAAGCCGCGTTAGTGACTTTTCATCACATACTAACCCCCGCACTAGCCGGAAAACTACCGCCTGCTCAAGAGGAGGGATGAATGACGAGGGAGAATTGAAGAGCACCTTAGAAATACCTTCAGGAATAATTGAGTGGACTTTTCTAAGGAAATATTCAGCCAATTTTATATAGTTTGATCAGAATTCTTATAAGCACATAACTTTCAAGTGCTTAATTTTATCCAATCAGAGGCGTAAAAAAGAACCTTCTTTGAGAGCGGCCACCTTTCTCGTCTTGTTCAATCTTGTATTTTTATTTTATTTAAATTTTAATTTCACAAACAAACAAGGAGATTAGCTGCTTATCTTAAACTATAGGTCCACCCGACGGCAGCCAGTGTTTTGCGGTGCATATTCCGTCGCCTCGGAGACTTCGTTATCACACACTGAAAATACAATAATCACATTATAATCCATAGAGCGTCTCACATTCCCATGTATTCATTAACTAACAAACTTGAAAGTTATGTGCTTCTAAAAATGCTGAGATTTTTTCCTCCTGAGACACAACGCTCAGTTTGTTCTCAGAGAGTAACAATATGTAATTTAATAATGGAGTTCTTTTTTTTTTTTTTTTTTTAATATATTGAAAGTAAAAACATATGTTGCAATGTTTGGCCCAATTACAGCACTTTGAAAATCCTCCCCACAGATAGCAACTTCTTTATTGCAATAAAAGGTGTCTTCATAGACACTCCTGCTCTATATCAGACCTGCCAAGGCTCCTGCTTTCAGAATTCTCCTTTCAGCTGGAGAATCCCGCTTTTGCAGGCCTTCTCCTATGCTCCTGCAGAGCAGCCTTACTTCCAACAGCAGCAGGAGAGGCCATTTTAAAATGTCTTAGGAAGGCCTCTCCTGCAGCTGTTGGGTGGGGTTGGGTGAAGCTGTAGGTGGGGGTGTGGCAGAGCTAAGGGCAGGGCGGAGCGTGATGGAGTGGGGCGGGCCCTAAATCTCCAGCATAAGAAGTCGGCCCCCTTGGCAGCTCTGCTATATGTACGTATCTTCACATCTCACATCCTGAACTTAAGGAATACACGGCACAAGATAGTCATATAAATATTGTAGAGACCCATGTGTGAGAGAGTCTATAGCAGGGGTGTCCAACCTTTTGGCTTCACTGGGCTGCATTAGCTGAAAAAAATGTTTCTGGGGGCCGCACAAACTTTCAAACGCTGCAGCAAGACACAGGAGGGAGCCGGCAAGATGGTAAACACCTGGAGGCAGCAGAGGAAAACACTGCATCGCCCTCGACCGGGGCCGCACAAAATACTTCACGGGGCCGCATGTGGCCCTTGGGCCGCAGGTTGGACACCCCTGGTCTATAGGAAGCTACCATTCCCCCTTAACGACACTGCCTCTCAGTGGCAGAGCCACCTTAAACCTCATGTTCCCACCCAGGAGGGAAGTGACATGGGAAGGGCGGAGCCAGGAGGGCATGGTGTAGGAAGTATAAACGCTTAGGGCACAGCTAGGTTGAGGAGAGTCTGAGGGAAGCCCTAATGTCCGCTGCGTATGCCTCCACCACTTACATGTGAACTGCAACTGCATTAGATGAAGTTCAAGTTGGGACCTTGCAGAACTGTGTCCTTGATCCACTCGCTAGAGACAGGCCTGGTATCTCTGGTCAGAATCCTGCGAAGTGTGCTGCCATGCTGAAAGTCAGTACAGTGGCGTAGCAAGGGTAGAAGGCACCCGGGGCTGTGACATTCCCCTGCACCCCCCCTACCTCACTCCTTCCGTGCTCTCCCCCCCGCTCCTTGTTCCACACTTGTGCTCTCCCCCCCATCCCCACATACCTCTAAATCTTCACCAGTGAGTGGCTTCAGCAGCATGCTCCTCGTGCCAGCGATGGATTTCCCTCTGATGTCACTTCCTGTCCCTGAGACCCGGAAGTGATTCAGAGGGGAACCAGGCTGGTGCGAGCAATAGGTAGAAGTTGCTTGCGCAAGCAAAGATAATACAGAGGTACGGGGTGGGGGAGGGATGGCGCGAAAGTGGCGGGATGCAGTGGAGAGGAGCCAGCGCCCACACTAACTCGGCACCCAGGGTGGTCCGCACCCCCGCAACCCTTTACTATGCTATTGAGTCAGTAGTACAAGCTATGAGCCTGCACAAGGAGGCCAAAAAAAGGAAATTTCTGCTTCTAAGGACTATCTTTTTATGTTTATTTCCCCCCCATATCTCTTTCCTCCCTTCCTGCCAGGTTCTGTCCCCTGTCCCTCCTTCCTCCTTCCAATGCCTTCCAGATCTCCACCAGGCCTGCCGTGAGACCTGGTGGTCCAGCGGTGGCTGGGACAGGAGGGATCCCTCTTGCCTCCTGTCCCAGCCAATTCTAAGGATTTTTACCTCCTGCCTCCCTGGCTTACCTTTAGTATCCCTGGTGGTCCAGTGGTAAACCGTGGCAGGAGTGATTTTCATTTTCCCTTGCTCATGCAGAGCCAAAATCAGCTAGCAGCTCTACGCGGGCAGGAGAAAAGGAAGGTTGATCCTGCCACAGTTCACCGCCGGACTACCAGGGATACTAAAGGCATGTAGGTAAGGCGGGAGGGAGGTATGAATTCTTAGAATCGCCCGAGAGAAGAGGCGGGAGGGATCCTTCCTGTACCGGCCACTGCTTGACTACCAGGCCTCACAGCAGGCCCAGCAGAGGCCTGCAACAGGTTCGGAAGGAGGGGGGGGGGGGGGTCAGCGCTGACCCGAATATAAACCGAGATCCCCATTTTTGGGCCCCAAAATTTTGGTTTATATTCGAGTATATTCAAGACAAAGTTAGAGTAGTTCCTGCTGAACCAGAACGTACGCAGGTAGGGCTAGTCTCAGTTAGGGCTCTGGTCTTTGACCTGAGGGCCGCCGCGGGAGCGGACTGCTGGGCACGGTGGACCCCTGGTCTGACCCAGCAGCGGAAATCCTTACGTTCTTATGTTTATATGGTAGCTAATAAGTTGTACATAAATGCTAAAAATAAATAATAAAAATATAAATAAAGACCTCATGTCTAGCACAAAATGTTAATGTGACAACTTCACTGATGCGACTTTGAGACAATCTGAGCACACAGTAGGTGGGAAACAGCAAGCAGAGATATTGCTTATCAGCTCAGCCTGCTCTTACATTCTAATTTTAAAGTGAAAAATTGACTGTTTCAACACTATAGCTAATTCTCCTTCTCTCCAAGTCCACCTCTATTTTGTGTCTCCTTTGATTCTATTCCCTATGCTGTCCTAATGCATGGTTATGGCTTATTGTTTTTTTTCTTCAGAGCAAATTTCACCATGTTTCCCCGCTTCTGCCAAAACTTCACTGGCTTCCGGTGATTTCTAGGATTCACTTTAAATGTACCTGCCTAATTTTCAAGATCCTACATGGCATTTTTCCTCCCCTAATCCCTGGAATTCTTCGAGACCTGACACTACCAGATCCGCCCACATATTCAAACTATCTTTCCCCTCGTTAAAAGGCGTCATGCATGCAGGTAAATTAGGGAAATCCCTTTTCTTCAAATTCACTGAGCTTTGGAACAACCTCCCTGCCCCGCTGCTGAACCTAGGCTCATTCCAATTATTCCGAAAGCATCTGAAAACCTGGCTTTTCTCCAAAACGTAAAGCTATCTATTTAAAATGTAAAGCTAGCTCTCCTCTTCATAACCTCTAATTTCTTATTATGTCCTTCCCTCATTTATTGAATTACCTGTAAACCGTGTTGAGCTCTGTCTTTATGGAGATGATGTGGTATACAAACTTAAGGTTTCATTTCGTTTCTCTTCCTCTCTCTCTCTTTTTCTCTCTCTCTCTCTTTTCTCTCTCTTCCTCTCTCTTTTTTTTCTCTCTCTTCCTCTCTCTCTTTTTTTCTCTCTCCCTTCCTCTCTCTTTTTTTCTCATTCTCATTAAAAGGCATCATGTATGCAGGTAAATTAGGGAAATCCCTTTTCTTCAAATTCACTGAGCTTTGGAATAACCTCCCTGCCCCGCTGCGGAACCTAGGCTCATTCCAATTATTCCGAAAACATCTGAAAACCTGGCTTTTCTCCAAAACGTAAAGCTATCTATTTAAAATGTAAAGCTAGCTCTCCTCTTCATAACCTCTAATTTCTTATTATGTCCTTCCCTCATTTATTGAATTACCTGTAAACCGTGCCGAGCTCTATCTTTATGGAGATGATGCGGTATACAAACTTAAAGTTTAGTTTAGTTTCTCTTCCTCTCTTTTTTCTTTCCTCTTCCTCTCTCTTCTCTCTCTCTCTCCTTTTTTTTTTTTCTCTCTCTCTTTTCTTCCTCTCTCTCTTTGTGTCTCTCTTTTTTTCTCTCTCTTCCTCTATTTCTCTCTTCTTTTTTCTCTCTTTCTCATTCTTATTAAAAAGGCATCATGTATGCAGGTAAATTAGGGAAATCCCTTTTCTTCAAATTCACTAAGCTTTGGAATAACCTCCCTGCCCCGCTGCGGAACCTAGGCTCATTCCAATTATTCCGAAAACATCTGAAAACCTGGCTTTTCTCCAAAACGTAAAGCTATCTATTTAAAATGTAAAGCTAGCTATCCCCTTCTTAACCTCTAATTTCTTATTATGTCCTTCCCTCATTTATTGAATTACCTGTAAACCGTGCCGAGCTCTATCTTTATGGAGATGATGTGGTATACAAACTGAAGGTTTAGTTTAGTTTAGTTTAGTTTAGTTTCTTCTAATTACCTGCATTTGCTTTTAAGAAATGGTTAGGATCATATTTTATCAGACTTTCAGTGGCCAGAAGCCCATTAGCCCCTTGATCCCCGGAGGTGCAGGTTGATGATCTTTCTAAGGACAGCCTGCCCAACGCATGACCCAAATGGGAGTTGATCCAAAGGTTTGGAAGCCCTGTTTAAGGGGTTTCACCCCTTATCGTTCAGTGTCTTACAGACTGAAACATTACCACATGTTACTCCCCTTCTTAAAGAGGCCCATTGGCTCCCCATCATTCATCGCATCACCTACAAAATCATCTTACTTTCCTTTAAAATTTAACTTTTCCATCAACCACTATTCCTCGATAAACTCCTAATTCCACAAAGTTCCCCCCGTACATTAAGATCCACTGACCAAAAACTCCTTTTTATTCCTTCTTTAAAAGAATTCTACTACACCCGAAAAACCATTATCCCAGGACAAGCAGGCAGGTATTCTCACTAGTGGGTGATGTCATCAGACAGAGCCCCGGTACGGACGTCTCACAAGCACGTGTTGCTTGTAGAAACTTAAAGTTTCTAGATGCCCGCACCGCGCATGCGCCGGTGCCTTCCTACCCGGAGATCCGGGCGTGTCTCCTCAGTTCTTTCTTTTCCGCGGAGCTGAGAAGTTCAACTTCTTCATGCGCTAGCTGAATTCAGTTAAATTTGCCTTTCTTGTCCGCGTTTTCGTTTTCTTTTAATTACAGTTAACAGTTCTTTTCTTTTTCAGTAAAAAAAAAAAAAAAAAAGAAGATTATTTCCTCCGGCAGGTCGAACGGGCCGGCCACGTGGCTCAGGCCCACTGGCTTCGACCTAGCGGCGGAGATTTTCCGGCCTATGTCCCGGCCAATCACCGGGTTTAAAAAGTGCAGCAAGTGCCAACGCGCGATTTCACTCACGGACCCTCACTGGCGCTGTTTGCAGTGTTTGGGCCCTGACCACATCCCGAAATCGTGCGGGCCTTGCTCTACCCTTACGGCACGCTCATTCAAGCGGCGTTGCCTATTGTGGGAATCGATGTTCAAGATGGACGCAGCTAAGGATCCCTCAGCCTCCACTTCATCTGATACCTCCCCGGTTCGGGCGAAACCGGCATCGACCACTCCTGCATCGAATGTGGTGAAACCGGCATCGCTCACCCCGACACCATCCACGAGCTCGACGTCGGTGCCTGCCCCGGTCTCCTCGGTTCAGGTACCTCTTCCTTCCACAGTGCCACCAATGGTCATCAAAGTGCCGAAAGCTACTAAGCAGAAGCACTCGGCCTCGAAGGAGCGCGATGTCCGTGCAGGAGGACCCCCTTTCGGTGCGGATCCCTCCTTATCGGCTTCGCTACGGTCCGTGCTGGAAGCTCAATTCGTTGAGCTCATGCAGACCATCGGACCCGGGCTCATCGCTGCCATACAGGGTGACCTCCCGGTACCGGTCCAAAGGGGCGGTCCGCCCCCTCCCCCTCCCCCACACCGTTCGACCTCGACAACCGACGAGGACGAACGGGGGAGGGCGGCGATGCCCACGCGGCAAGCCTCGCTTACCGATATGCCGCCATTAGAACCCATTACGCCTCCGCGCCAACATGGGACCAGACCTCCGATCGATACTCGAAGCCCTGGGCATAGTCAGGAAGAGTTCTTCCGTACTCCTTACCAGACTTGGGTAGCATCGCAAGAACCCGCATCGCAAACCCAGTTGCGATCCACTGCTTCCAGCCCTATCCACTTGGGGGCCTCGGGAGACCATGCGATGCACAGACGATCCCGATCCCCGTCCCGCCACCGAGACGGGCACCGATCGAGACACTCATCCTGGCACTCCTCACGCCATTCGGAGGTGTCACCGCAGAAAAAACTGCAACGTATGGGATACTCCTCATCAGAGGTGTCCCCCCCGAGGGGCCCGGAGTACGAGGAGACACTGGTGCCCGATTCTCCTTGTCACTCCCCGATGTCCACGGACCTGGAGGCCTCCTCCTCCTCCAACCCGTCCCACAGACCGACGCTGGCGGAACAATTGTCCTTCTCATCATTCCTCCGACAAATGGCGGAGGATCTGGATGTGACCCTTGACACGGGCTCCCGATACTCCAAAGAGTATCTGGACACCATGCATTTACCTAACCCTCCAACGGAGTCGCTTCGGCTCCCCTTGCATAAATTACTGGACCAGACCTTCATGCAGTGCTTCGAAACGCCGTATTCCATACCGGCGATCCCCAGCAAACTCGATGCTCGATACCGCATCGTGCACCATAAAGGGTTCGAGGGCCCTCAACTCTCCCACCAATCCCTACTGGTCGAGTCCTCCCTTAAACGCTCTCATCCCTCCCAGGTCTACGCCTCTGTACCGCCGGGCCGAGAGGGGAGAACGATGGACAAATTTGGTAGAAAATTCTACCAAAACTCCATGATGGCGTCACGGGTGCTAAACTACAACTTCTTTTTCTCTTCCTATCTGGAGTTCTTCTTGCCGGTGCTCCGCAAGTTCACTCCGTTCATAGACAACCAAGCTCGATTCGAGTTCGAGGAAGTGGTAGCCTCCCTCTCCCAATTACGCCTCCAGCTGATGCAATCCTCCTTCGATGCATTCGAACTCTCGGCACGCGCCGCCGCAAGCGCGGTAGCTATGCGTCGCCTGGCATGGCTCCGTACTATCGATATGGATCCCAACCTACAGGACAGACTCGCCAACGTACCATGTGCTGGAGCTGACCTGTTCGATGAGTCTATCGAAACTGTTACCAAGAAGCTGTCGGATCATGAAAAATCCTTTCAATCCATCCTGCGGCCCAAACCCAAACCTCAACAGTCTCGACCTTCCAGGCCACCCCTGATTTACCAGCGGCGTTACATGCCCAGACAAACGCCTGCTGCGAGACAGCCTGCGAAGAGACAACCTCCCCAGAAGTCTCAGCAAAAACCTCAGCCACCGGCGGTACCTAAGGCTCCCCAGCCCTTTTGACGCCCCCCCCGGGAGCATAACCTCGGCCTCTCCCATAGGGGGCCGCCTCCATCTTTTTTACCATCGATGGGAGGCCATAACCACGGACCTATGGGTCCTCACCATCATAAGAGAAGGATACTCTCTTCAATTCCACCGGGTCCCCCCGGACCATCCTCCAAGAGAGTATCCTTCAAGCTCGACGCAGACCGCCCTGCTTCTTCAGGAAGTCCAAACCTTACTTCAGCTTCGGGCTGTCGAGCCGGTCCCGTCAGACCAATTGAACCGAGGGTTTTACTCCCGGTACTTCCTCGTCCCGAAGAAAACGGGCGACCTGCGACCAATTTTAGACCTTCGAGCCCTCAACAAGTTCCTGGTCAAAGAGAAGTTTCGCATGTTGACTTTGGCTTCTCTATACCCCCTCCTCGAGCAGAACGACTGGTTATGCTCCCTGGATCTCAAGGAGGCCTACACTCACATCCCCATTCACCCGGCCTCCCGAAAGTTCCTCAGATTTCGGGTGGGAAATCTGCACCTACAGTATCGAGTGCTACCATTCGGCCTATCTTCGTCCCCCAGAGTCTTCACAAAGTGCCTGGTGGTAGTGGCCGCAGCACTCCGGGACAGGGGTCTACAGGTATTCCCATACCTCGACGACTGGCTCATCAAGGCCCCGTCAGCCCCAGAGGTCACTTCGGCGGCCTTGGCTACAACCTACTTCCTCCAGAATTTGGGCTTCGAGATCAACTTCTCCAAGTCTCATCTACAACCCACCCAGTCCCTCCCCTTCATCGGAGCGGTCCTGGACACCACCCGACTCCGAGCATTCCTGCCTCGGCAACGCATGGAGTCTCTTCTTCATCTCAGCCAATCGGTGTCTACTCGCCAAACCCTACCGGCGAGACAACTGATGGTGCTCCTGGGCCATATGGCCTCCACAGTACATGTGACACCCTTTGCCAGACTCCACCTCAGGATCCCCCAGTGGACCCTGGCATCACAGTGGAATCAAACGTCCGATCCACTATCCAAACGCATCTTAGTCACACCTGCTCTTCGGCAGTCTCTACTTTGGTGGATGACCTCTTCGAATCTATCCAGAGGTTTGCTGATGCACTCTCCCCCCCATCAGAAAGTTCTAACAACCGATTCGTCGAACTACGCATGGGGGGCCCACCTGGAGGGTCTCCGCACCCAAGGATTCTGGACCAGTGCGGAAAGACTACACCAAATCAATCTACTGGAACTCAGAGCCATCTTCAATGCGCTCCAAGCTTTCCAACACCTACTCCACGACATGGTAATCCTCATTCGCACAGACAATCAGGCCGCCATGTATTATATCAACAAGCAAGGAGGCACGGGCTCGGCCCTCCTTTGCCAGGAAGCTCTACGAGTCTGGGACTGGGCGGTGCGCCACAACACCCTACTCAGAGCAGTATACATCCAGGGGGAGAACAACGTCTTAGCAGACAAACTAAGCCGTCTGCTACAACCGCACGAATGGACTCTCCATTCCAGCCCCCTTCACCAAATCTTCACGCAATGGGGGACGCCTCAGATAGACCTCTTTGCGGCTCCCCACAACGCCAAACTGCCTCAGTTTTGCTCCAGGATCTACACTCCTCATCGCCTCGAGGCAGATGCTTTTCTACTGAACTGGGGGAAACAATTTCTATATGCGTTCCCACCATTCCCGCTGATCCAGAAGACTCTGGTCAAGCTGAAACTCGAACGGGCCACCATGATTCTAATAGCTCCTCGGTGGCCCAGACAACCTTGGTTCTCCCTCCTACTTCAACTCAGCAGCAGGGAACCAGTACCACTTCCAGTGTTTCCTTCACTGCTTACTCAACATCAAGGATCACTACTTCATCCCAACCTGCAGGCTCTCCACCTGACAGCTTGGTTCCTCTCAACGTAACCCCTCACCAATTCTCACAAGAAGTGAGGGAGGTCTTGGAAGCTTCCAGGAAGCCCGCCACTCGACAATGCTACTCCCAAAAATGGACCAGATTCTCCTCATGGTGTGTTTCTAAGTCAACGGAACCTCAGCGAGCTTCCTTATCCTCCGTGCTGGACTATCTCCTACACCTATCTCAATCTGGGCTCAAGTCCACATCCATACGAGTCCACCTGAGCGCTATTGCGGCGTTCCACCAGCCCCTACAAGGGAAACCCCTCTCGGCCCATCCGGTGGTCGCCAGATTTATGAAAGGACTCTTCCATGTTAACCCTCCTCTCAAACCACCCCCAGTAGTTTGGGACCTCAATATAGTCCTTTCCCACCTCATGAAGCCCCCGTTTGAACCACTCAACAGGGCCCCTCTGAAGTATCTCACCTGGAAAGTGCTTTTCCTTGTAGCCCTTACGTCCGCTCGCAGAGTCAGCGAACTCCAGGCATTGATGGCGGACCCACCATTCACAGTATTCCACCATGACAAGGTGGTCCTCCGCACTCACCCGAAATTCCTGCCTAAGGTGGTCTCCGAATTTCATCTCAACCAATCCATTGTACTTCCAGTATTCTTCCCTAAGCCTCATTCTCACCACGGAGAATCGGCCCTTCACACTCTAGACTGCAAACGTGCCTTGGCTTTCTACCTGGATCGCACCAAGCCACACAGAACCACTCCTCAACTTTTTGTCTCCTTCGACCCTAACAAGTTGGGAAGACCCGTATCAAAGCGCACCATCTCCAATTGGATGGCGGCTTGTATCTCTTCCTGCTATGCCCAGGCTGGATTATCACTTCCTTGTAAGGTCACAGCCCATAAGGTCAGAGCAATGGCAGCCTCAGTAGCATTCCTCAGATCAACACCAATCGAGGAAATTTGCAAGGCTGCCACCTGGTCCTCGGTTCACACATTCACCTCACATTATTGTCTGGATACCCTCTCCAGACGGGATGGACAGTTTGGCCAAACAGTATTGAAAAATTTATTCTCTTAAGTCGCCAACTCCCCCTCCATCCCACTGAGGTTAGCTTGGAGGTCACCCACTAGTGAGAATACCTGCCTGCTTGTCCTGGGATAAAGCAATGTTACTTACCGTAACAGTTGTTATCCAGGGACAGCAGGCAGCTATTCTCACGTCCCACCCACCTCCCCTGGGTTGGCTTCTCAGGCTAGCTACCTGAACTGAGGAGACACGCCCGGATCTCCGGGTAGGAAGGCACCGGCGCATGCGCGGTGCGGGCATCTAGAAACTTTAAGTTTCTACAAGCAACACGTGCTTGTGAGACGTCCGTACCGGGGCTCTGTCTGATGACATCACCCACTAGTGAGAATAGCTGCCTGCTGTCCCTGGATAACAACTGTTACGGTAAGTAACATTGCTATTTTGCAGTAACTGCACCCAAACTATGGAACTCTCTCCCACAATATTTATGGGACGAACAAAATCTAATCAAATTCAAGACTGGCTTAAAGACTTTCTTATTTCAAGATGCTTTCGATTGAACCTAAATCACTCTTTTTCATCTCTCAAGTCTTTCTCTTTTTTTGTTTCTCTCTCTCCCTTTTTCTGCCTCTTACTGCGAATAAGTACTTGCTTCAACAATGCCACCCTATCCCTCACATTCTATCCCTTCCCCACCTCCCCCTTCTTTACTAAATTATGTAATTTCTCCCCTCCTTCCCTTACTTTCCTCACCTTCCAGTTTGTCTAGTCTATGTCATTTATGTTCACTTTATTTTATAATATTTTTAGCCTCTACAAAACATTGTTAACCGGCCAAACATTCGCTTGATGGTCGGGATATTAAAAACTAATAAACTTGGAAACTTGGAACTTGGAAGAGATTCAAGAAAATGTACCAAAATTTAAGAGCAAACAATTTGGGTGCAAATGGCAATTGCGCATGAGACGGCCCTTATTGACTAGAATGTTAATCAACATGGGCCTGCCTACATTTAGGCATGAGCATTCATGCCATACCAAAGGCTGGCACAGTTGGCCGTTGCGGGCTTAAGTGACAGGGTTCTCTAATCTATGCCAGGGCCGCCTCAAGGGGCTGCGGCGCCCTGACCCAACCAGTGGCATACAAGGGTGAGAGGCGCCCCTCCCCCACTTTTGTCTCTACCCCCGATTCCCTTGCTATGCGCACGCCCACTCCCTTCCCCGGTACCTCTAGTTGCTCACCGCTGCGAGAAACGACAACGTCGACATGCTCCTTGCGACCCTCATCGGCTCTCCCTCTGATGTCACTTCCAATGTTCATCACCTGAATGTGACTCTTAAGTCCCGCCCCCCCTCCACTGGCCAGATGAAGGCTCGGGTTCAGATCGCTTCTATTTGATGAGCCATTTAGGGCAAACCATCAAAGTGGGATATAATAAACAATATAGAAAAGATATATCCACCCGAGGGAATGGACTATGTAGATGAAGGAGAACATCGACATGCTCCTTGCAACTCTCATTGGCTCTCCCTCTGATGTCACTCTTAAGTCCCGCCCCCCCCCTTCACTGGCCAGATGAAGGCTCGGGTTCAGGTCGCTTCTATTTGATGAGCCATTTAGGGCAAACCATCAAAGTGGGATATAATAAACAATATAGAAAAGATATATCCACCCGAGGGAATGGGCTATGTAGATGAAGGAGAACATTGGCCATCGGAGGAGGAAATGGGGGTTACCAGAGCTTGAAGGAGGCTTTAGCCAGTGTGGAGACTTTCTGAAACAGTAGTTGAAAATCTATGGGAGGTTTTAACTCTGTACGTATTACCGTAGATATGTCTACAGGCCTTAGGACCCCTGAAGAAGGCTAATATTGCAGAAACATATTTAAAGGGAGGACAGTTGGGAAGAGAAAGGGAGAGATGGCAGACTTGGGGGTGGTGGAGAGGGAGGGGGAGATGCTGAATTGGAGGGCAGTCTGGAAGCAAGAGAGAAAAATTGGACCTGGGGATGGAAGGAATATCTGCCATTGGTTGTCTTTAGTATAAAATGAAGTACTTGTTGAGTTTAACTGTTTGAGGTTCCCGATTCAGTTACATAAGTACATAAGAGTTGCCATACAGGGACACATTGAAGATACATCTAGCTTATGGGGACAGACTTAAAGGTCTCAATCTGTATACTTTGGAGGAAAGGTGGGAGAGGGGAGATATGATAGAGATGTTTAAATACCTACATGGCGTAAATGCGCATGAGTTGAGTCTCTTTCATTTGAAAGGAAGCTCTGGAATGAGAGGGTATAGGATGAAGTTAAGAGGTGATAGGCTCCGGAGTATTTCTAAGGAAATACGTTTTTACAGAAAGGGTGGTAGATGTGTGGAACAGTCTCCCAGAAGAGGTGGTGGAGACAGAGACTGTGTCTGAATTCAAGAGAGCCTGGGATAGGCACCTGGGATCTCTCGGAGAGAGAAAGAGATAATGGTTACTGCGGATGGGCAAACAAGATGGGCCATTTGGCCTTTATCTGCCATTATGTTTCTATGCTTAGTATCCTGTTTCAACCCAGGTCACAAGTACCTGGTAAGATCCTAAAGAGTAAAACAGATTATGCGCTGCTTATCCTAGGAATAAGCAGTGGATTTTCCCAAGTCATCTTAATAATGGCTTATGGACTTTTGTTTTAGGAAGTTATTCAAACCTTTTTAAAATCCTGTTAAGCTAACTGCTCTCGTTGCATTCTCTGACATTGGTGGAAGATAAGTTGTGCTGCAGAATTTTAAGCAGATAGAAGGGGCGAAAGGTAGTTTAATGGGAGGAGTAGGTGGCTGTAAAGTAAAATCCCTTTTAGACAGGATGTTAGCATTTCAAGCAAGTAAACAACAGTCTTGGATGGGTAACTATATCAACGGAGCCATGTTATCTTATGGCGCCTTCCGAAAATAAATTAAGACAGTATTATTTGATAAATTTATCTCATAACTTGATGTTTTTATCCTCAACATAATAATTTTACTGCGTAAATTTAAATTTTTATTGCCTTTTTAGTTAATATGCTGTATTCTATTTTTTTTTTAATCTTTATTGATTTTTAAACTTTGATAGTGCAATACAAATGATAAATCATACAGACTATTATACAATTGATAGATTAAACAATCATTTCCTCCCCTTCTTATCTTAATTAATAAAGCAATAATACATATGATATATATGGATAACCAAATCTCCAACCTACTGTTAACCACCCCAGACTACAAGATTTTCAGAAAACAAATAAAAACTATACTCTTCAAGAAAGCCCTGAAACAGTCCTAACCACACCCACTCTTAAAATCTCTTACTCTTAACAACACTTTTACCTATCAAATGCTATCTAAAACCCATAATTTCACCATATTCTTACCTCCTAAAGACCTCCACTTCCCTTTGGTAACTCTTTATCCAATGTTTATTACCTTAAAAAAATTATATGTCATCGCTTATCCTATTCCTTTTAATTTGTATGTAATTCCTGTTTTTTTAGTTTGAATGTAATCCGCCTTGAACCGCAAGGTAATGGCGGAATAGAAATCACTAATGTAATGTAATGTAATGATATAATTTCGCTATTATATTGAAATCATTTATCTCCTTAAAGTACATTTCCCCCCACCCCGGACTCTAATTTTAAATATTTTGTACTTCGCTGATCGTCCAGATTTTACTCTTTCGTGTAAACCACCTAGAATTCTTTTGATTGTGGCGGTATACAAAAAAAGTTATGTTATGCTAGTCAAAGCAAGAGTTGATAAGAATGTGACTAGGGGGGGCTCCTTTTATCAAGCCGCGCTAGCGGGGTTAGACATTTCATCACGCGCTAAAAAAACTAACGCCTGCTCAATGCAGGCATTAGCGGCTAGCGTGGCAGGCGGTTTAATGCGCGGTATTAAGCGCATTAAACCCCTGCCGCGGCTTGATAAAAGGACCCCTAAGTTTTTGGGGGCAGTGTGCTCAGAAAGGAATGGATGGATTTTGGTGATGTTACAAAGATTTTGGCAGTCTGTTGGATGCATATAGAGGAAGAAAGGAATCAAAGACGACCCCCAGTTTTTGGAGGGCTGAGGAGACAGGAAGAATGATGGCATTATCCAGAGAAATAGAGAACTGGGGAAGAGGAGAGGCGGGTTTAGGAAGAAAAGCTAAGAAGTTCAGTCTTAACCATGTTTCGTTTCAAACTAAGATGGGGGGTGTCTGGGCAGCAATGGAGAGTAGTGGTGTAACATTCACTGCATGAGCGCCAACCGCAATCTGCTGCTCGCGCCCGCGTCGGCTCTCCCTCTGATGTCATTTCCTAGGCACGGGTCCAGGAAGTGATGTTAGAAGAAGGACCGACGCTGGCACTAGCAGCAGGCCGGGGTTGCTGCTTGCACTGTGAACATTAGAAAGGTCTGGGGGAAGCGGCCTGCGTGGGCGGTAGTGGTGGTGGTAGAGGAGGATGGGAGCTGGTGCCCCCACCAAGAGGGCACCTGGGGCAGACCGGCCTCCCACCTCCCCTTACTGGGTGTTGTTTGGGATTCTTCTCTCTTTTTTCAATGCCAGGTAAATAGTCTTCGCGCGCTGAGAAAAGTTTGTCATCTGTTCCATCGAGATCATTTTGCAGTATTGGTTCAACAAGCGAGAAACAAAAGAAAAAACTGCAGACAATATGTACAAGATGCAGGCTGTGTTTATTATACTAAATATAAAATGCGGTAACTATTGTCACCCTTTTTTTTTTTTTACAAACCCTGGGACCCGACATGGTCTGTGTTTCAGAGAACATGCCTTCTTCAGGGGTCCAATGAATATAAATATAAATAACACTTCTAAGAATATATGCTTCATAAATGGACTGGGTGGTGTGCATAAAATGACTAAGAGATAGCCTGTGTCGAAACAAATGAAATGGTGAAAGGAAAAAATTGATATAATTGTATGTTATGGAAAGATTATAAAAAGAAATGAAACATGAAACAGAGTGTAATAGTGGATGCAAAAGAAACAAATGAAAAAGTGAAAAGAAAAAAAATGAGTAAAATGAGTAAATGAAAAATGAATGAAAAAATGAGGAAGCCAAATGTGAGTTGGACAAAATCAAAACTGGGAGGACTAAAAGCTATGAGACAAAAATACCGACGAAAGTGCGTGAAGAAAACACAAGCTTTACTGAAATCACACCTTGTGTGACAGACGTAAGCATAAAGGAACCTACCATTGATTGTAAAGGTTAAAGCAAACCACAATATTGGTTCAAACCATTATCTTGACACAGCTGGATCACGGTAATTCCATTTATGTGGGATTAAGCAAAGGAAACGAGAAACGGCTGAAATTGATTAAAAAATGCTGCAGCCAGACTCATTTTTGGAAAGAAAAATATTGATCACGTGTCATCTCTGCTGAGGAAACTACATCGACTTTTCAAAAAAAAAAAAAAAAAAGTGCCTCTATAGCAGGGGTCTCAAAGTCCCTCCTTGAGGGCCGCAATCCAGTCGGGTTTTCAGGATTTCCCCAATGAATATGCATGAGATCTATGTGCATGCACTGCTTTCAATGCATATTCATTGGGGAAATCCTGAAAACTCGACTGGATTGCGGCCCTCAAGGAGGGACTTTGAGATCCTTGTTCTATAGTGTTTAAAATTTTACACGGACTATTTGTTCTTTTGACATCTTTATCTCTAAACATCATGAGATCTTTGGGCACGAGAACAACTCATACGTATAAGCTCTCTTTTCCATCATTAAGAGGAATCAAGTCCATTAGTAAAATTTCACACTCTTTTCCATACTTACTAACTGCGAAACGGAATGGACTACATCCTCAAATTAGACAGTTTTTATCTCTTCAGATCTTTCGCAAAACCTTATAAACCACTATGTTTCATCGCTTTTAAGGCTATAGCTCCAATGAATGTTAATGGATTTTTCTTTGTGATCTAAGTATGTAAACCAAATCGAGCTCCTATTTTTAGGAGATGATTCGATATATAAGACTAAGAATTAGATTAGATTAGCCACTGGTGGAGAGGTAGATTTAGGAGTCATCAGAGTAAAGATAGCACTGAAAATCACGAGAGGAGACCAGAGCACTGACTGCCCCAGACAGGATAATGAACAGCACTATTCAGTTACGGGGACACAATCGCTGCTAGTTAACTGGGTAGGAACCTCTCCTGCCTGGCTAACATATTGGTCACTTGAACCTGGGGTTTTGAGGGGGCAATTGCATTGATATTTCTGACCTCCAAAAAGCAAAGCTTTGACCTCTAGAACACAGATCCTTAATTGCCTCCTCTTAGGCGTCGGAGAAGAGGAGAGGGGCAGGCGAGGAGAGGGACAGGAGAGGAGCAGAGAAAGAGGTTTTCTTTCTTTTTTCTTTTTTTCAGCGGGCCAGCGCGAGGGGAGAGCCGACAGGCCAGCAGAGAGCCAGGGGCAGGCGAGAGGTAGCTCCGCCCACCCCCACCGCGTCAGCGGCTTCAGCCCAGACTCCCCCTTAAGAGGGGGTGATCCGCGGCAAGGGGCTCACTGCTTCGGCGTCAGAGAAGAGGAGAGGGGCAGGCGAGGAGAGGGACAGGAGAGGAGCAGAGAAAGAGGTTTTCTTTCTTTTTTCTTTTTTTCAGCGGGCCAGCGCGAGGGGAGAGCCGACAGGCCAGCAGAGAGCCAGGGGCAGGCGAGAGGTAGCTCCGCCCACCCCCACCGCGTCAGCGGCTTCAGCCCAGACTCCCCCTTAAGAGGGGGTGATCCGCGGCAAGGGGCTCACTGCTTCGGCGTCGGAGAAGAGGAGAGGGGCAGGCGAGGAGAGGGACAGGAGAGGAGCAGAGAAAGAGGTTTTCTTTCTTTTTTCTTTTTTTCAGCGGGCCAGCGCGAGGGGAGAGCCGACAGGCCAGCAGAGAGCCAGGGGCAGGCGAGAGGTAGCTCCGCCCACCCCCACCGCGTCAGCGGCTTCAGCCCAGACTCCCCCTTAAGAGGGGGCGAGCCAACGGTGCGCGGCCGTTCGGCGCGCGGCGAAGGCGAGCGGCAAAGGCGCTCGCCTTAGCGAGAGCGCCTTTGCGAAGGAGCCTTAAGAAGGAGCCCAGGCAGCCCAGCAGCAATATCTAATAATTATACCACAGGTACTTCCCCCCCTCTTCTCACTTCTCATTTCTCTTTCTACTCTTTCAGCTAGCTGCACGCCGGGCACAATCCTTTCACACCTCGGGACATAGGAAAGAGAAAGGAGCAATGGAGGATGTGGGAACCCAGCAGAGCTACCCAGTATACTGCATCGGGTGCCATATGTATGACTACCTCCCCTCCGGGAGGCAGGCATACATATGCGGTCGATGCCAGGAACTGGACAGCCTGAAACAGGAGGTCGGGAGACTGCAGGTTAGAGTCCAGGAGCTGGAGGGACTCTGCACCATGGAGGAGCAATGCTGGGAAACTGAAGACACCACCAGAGGGAGCCACATCGCGGAACAAGTTAGGGAGCTCGAGAAGTTCATTGAGGAGGCCTGCAGGATGGTGGAGGCACGAGACCACCAACACACCAGGAGAGAACCGACAGTTGGACGACAGGAACTACCAGACACCATGGGAATAGGACCTTGCGGAGGACATGGGCAGACAGAGGAGGAGGAGACCCATCAGAGCCAGGAGAATGGACTAGCGGACTGCGCAGAGGACACAGACCTGAGACCAGGGGCGGATACACAGCTGAACCCAGACGACGGACGAATGGACTGCACATATGACACAGATCTGAGACCAGAGAGACAGTTAAAGAAGGGGAAATCAGCAATCGTGGTTGGAGACTCAATCCTGAGAGGAGTAGATAGTCACATATCCGGAGGGAGAGAGGACCGACTGGTAACATGTCTCCCGGGGGCAAGAACAAAGGGCGTCATCAACAATATCGAGAGGATCCTGGAGGGAGCCGAGACGGAGGAGACAGCAATAGTGATCCACATAGGAACAAACGACATCAGCAGGAGAAACTTCAACAGGACTACACTAACTGACCAGTTCAGGATCCTGGGGAGGAAACTGAGACTAAGGACAAGGAGGATAGCCTTCTCAGAGATCCTGCCAGTACCGAGAGCGGACACAAGGAGACAGAGCGAACTACAAGCAATTAACGCTTGGCTGAGGAGATGGTGCGAAGAGGAGGGTTTCCACTTTGTTAGGAACTGGACTACTTTCCTGGGGAAGAACAAGCTCTACAGAAGAGATGGACTACACCTTAGCACAGCTGGGACGAGGATGCTGGCACGCAACGTCCAGAACGCCATAGACTTGGCTTTAAACTGAAGAGAAGGGGAAAGCCGATAGTCGAACTGACCTCGACACATCGGACATCAGTACCTGACAAGGATACTGACCTGGGACATTGGGAAGGAAAGCTTGGGACTGAGTGTGTATGTTTTGAAAAAGGACATCGGACATCAATACCTGATAAGGATACTGACCCGGGATATTGTAAGGGAGGACTTGGGACTGAGTGTGTATGTTTTGAAAAAGGACCTAAGGACGCATTGCAGGGACCGAGGGCACAAATGGAACTCGTAAGAGGCACCAACATGGAACAACAGGAGCCAGAGGAGCAAGGACCTTGTGAAATAGAGACCAGAACTGAGAGAAAATTACAAGAACAAGTGGTGCAAGGGAAACAGGCTGAGGACGTCACAGACACACAGCAGCAGGAGGAGGATGAAACTCGGGGGCTGGCAAACCATGAGGAGGACTGCAGGAGTACCAAAACACGAGGAGAACAAAAAGAGAGGGCAAAAAACTGGGTCTTAAACTGCCTGTACACAAATGCTAGGAGCCTGAGGGCCAAAATGGGAGAACTAGAAATCACTGCTAGCAAAAAGGACCTAGACATAATTGGAGTCACAGAAACATGGTGGACTGAGGAAAATCAATGGGATGTGGCCATACCAGGGTACAAACTATACAGGAGAGACAGGGCACATAAAAAGGGTGGAGGAATAGCGCTGTACGTAAAAGACTCCATACCCTCAACCAGGATGGAAACAACAGTTCAGGCGGATGGCTTGGAATCACTATGGGTTAAGCTACAGGGAGGAACTGGGGCAGACATTAAAATGGGTCTGTACTACCGCCCACCAGGACAACCTGAAGAAATCGACCAGGACCTGGAGGCAGAACTGAGGCAGGTATGCAGAAGCGGAAATGTGGTGGTGATGGGGGACTTCAACTATCCTGGGATAGACTGGAGTATTGGGCACTCAAACTGCGCAAGGGAGACCAAATTCCTAGAGGTCATGAGGGACTGCTTCATGGAGCAACTGGTCAAGGAACCAACACGGGGTGACGCCACTCTTGACCTAATCTTCAACGGACTAGAGGGGCCAGCAAAGGAGGTGACAATATTAGCCCCGCTAGGTAACAGTGATCACAACACGATCCAGTGCAGGCTAGAAATTGGATCATCAAAGGGGAAAAGAACCACAACGACAGCACTCAACTTCAAAAAAGGAAATTATGATGCCATGAGGGAAATGGTGGGAAAAAAACTCAAAGGTAACATAGGGAAGATGGATTCCGTAGAAAAAGCCTGGACCTTACTCAAGGGAACTGTGCACGAAGCGCAAAACCTGTGCATCCCCAAGTTCAGGAAAGGGTGCAAAAAAAACAGAACAAAAAACCCAGTGTGGATAACAAATGCAGTGAAGAAGGCGATAAGCGACAAGAAAGCATCGTTCAGAAAATGGAAAAAAGACAAAACAGAGGAGAACCAAAAAGTGCACAAAGAACACCAGAAAGAGTGTCACCGAGCGGTTAGAAAAGCAAAAAGAGAATATGAAGAGAGACTGGCAGAGGAAGCAACAAACTTCAAGTCGTTCTTCAGATACGTCAAGGGGAAGCAACCGGCAAGAGAAGAAGTGGGACCATTGGATGATGGAGACAGGAAGGGAGTGGTAAAGGAAGAGAAAGAAATAGCTGACAGGTTAAATGAGTTCTTCACGTCAGTTTTCACGAGGGAAGATATAACCAACATCCCAGAACCTGAAGAGAGCGGAAAAGGAGACCAAGATGTAAAACTGGTCAATTTAGAGGTAAGCCAAGAAGATGTACTCAAGCAGATAGACAGACTAAAGAGCGACAAATCTCCAGGTCCGGACGGCATTCACCCAAGGGTACTCAAGGAACTAAAAAACGAAATAGCGGAGCCACTTCGACAAATATACAGCCTATCCTTAAAAACCGGAGAGATCCCGAAGGACTGGAAAATAGCAAATGTCACGCCCATCTTCAAGAAGGGCTCAAGGGGAGACCCAGGAAACTACAGGCCAGTGAGCCTGACCTCAGTCCCAGGAAAGATGATGGAAGCACTGATTAAGGACATCATCTGTGAACACATCGAAAAAAATGAGCAGCTAAAACCGAGTCAGCATGGCTTCTGCAAGGGTAGGTCATGCCTCACAAACTTATTGCACTTCTTCGAGGGGGTAAACAGCCAGGTGGATAAAGGGGAATCTATAGATATCATTTACCTTGACTTCCAAAAAGCCTTCGACAAGGTACCACACGAAAGGCTGCTTAAGAAGATATGGAACCACGGGGTACAAGGGGTGATCCACCGATGGATCAAAAACTGGCTGGCGAACAGGGAACAGAGGGTTGGCGTAAAGGGCCATTACTCAGACTGGAAAGGGGTCACGAGCGGAGTTCCGCAGGGGTCGGTGCTGGGACCACTCCTGTTCAATATCTACATAAACGACCTAGAGGCAGGAACCAAGTGTGAGGTTATTAAATTTGCAGATGACACCAAACTATACAGCAGGGCTCAAACCAGGGGAGACTGCGAAAATCTCCAAAAGGATCTAACGCAGCTGGAAAAGTGGGCCGAAAAATGGCAAATGAGCTTCAACATAGGGAAATGCAAGGTCATGCACGTGGGGAAAAAGAACCCGATGTTCACATACAGAATGGGGGGAACACCGCTAGGGGTCAGTAACCTGGAGAGAGACCTGGGAGTGATGGTAGACGCAACACTGAAGGCATCGGCGCAGTGCGCTACAGCCTCAAAGAAAGCTAACAGAATGTTGGGTATCATTAAGAAGGGTATTACGACCAGGACGAAGGAAGTCATCATGCCGCTGTATCGTGCAATGGTGCGGCCGCATCTGGAGTACTGTGTCCAGTACTGGTCGCCGTACCTCAAGAAGGACATGGCAGTACTTGAGGGAGTACAGAGAAGAGCAACTAAACTGATAAAGGGAATGGAAAATCTCCCATATACCGACAGGTTGAAGCAGTTGGGACTTTTCTCACTGGAAAAGCGGAGACTTAGAGGAGACATGATAGAAACCTTCAAGATCCTGAAGGGCATAGAGAAAGTAGACAGGGATAGATTTTTCAAATTAAGGACCACCACAAGTACAAGGGGGCACTCGGAGAAATTGAAAGGGGACAGGTTTAGAACAAACGCTAGGAAGTTCTTTTTCACTCAGAGGGTGGTGGATACATGGAACGTGCTTCCAGAGGCTGTTGTAGACAAGAAAACATTAAATGGTTTCAAAGAAAGTTTGGATAGATTCCTAGAAGAAAAAGGGATTGAAGGGTATAGATAGATATAGACCACTACTCAGGCGATGGGCCTGATGGGCCGCCGCGGGAGCGGACCGCTGGGCAGGATGGACCTATGGTCTGCCTCAGCGGAGGCAACTTCTTATGTTCTTATGTTCTTATGTTCTTATGTGATGGGTTAAGTAACTTGCCCAGAGTCACAAGGAGTTGCAGTGGGAATTGAACCCACTCCCTGATTCTCAGACTACTGCATTAACCAATAGGCTACTCCTTCACTCTGATGAGGAGTAGTCTAGTGGTCAGTGTAGATGAATGATTTTACCTTGGGCAAGAGTAGTGTTGTTCCCAAGTCCTTCTCCAACACTTCAGTCTATCCAAGGTGCTACTCATTCTGGACTTCATCCTGTTAGGAATGTCAGAGTTGATTCCGTTCTGAGTTCACTGCATTGCATGCAGGGATTTGTAGTCTTGCTTTTCTGAGAGAACGTGACTGGTAGCTCAGAAATACAAGTTCCTGCATGCAATGGGGTGAACTCAGAACGGAATCAACTCTGACATTCCTAACAGGATGAAGTCCAGAATGAGTAGCACCTTGGATAGACTGAAGTGTTGGAGAAGGACTTGGGAGCAACACTACTCTTGCTCAGGGTAAAATCAAGTCTAGACGAACCCTATTGGATAAATCTGGAACCAGTTTGCAACCCTATAGCCAACTCAGTCAAGACTCCTCAGCAAGAGAACTCAAACCCAAATAGCATATGGCCAAACAACATTTCAGTCTAACTAGCATTCCCCAAATAACAATGAGGGTAACCACCACTGGCTTTATCAAGGCAGAACTGAAGGTTGTTGCAACAGGCTGCTTATCTCTTGGAGGTTCATTCAGTCTTCTCATTTCAACTGGAATAGATCTCTAGGGTGCCACTTCTGTGTTCCCATAATCCTTTCCATCTCTCGCTCTCCATTTGTAGTGCCCAGCAGCTGTCCCACTATCCCTTTGAAATTGGGGAGTGTGTCATCATTCTGTGATGACATTGCCTCAGAAAGAGAGGAAGGCTAAAAAAACCCCAAAACCATCATCTTTTGACTAAACAAGACCTGCCTCCATTGTACAGGCAATGGGATCACATGACATGACATGACATGAGTGTGTGGTGCAGTGGTTAAAGCTACAGCCTCAGCACCCTGGGGTTGTGGGTTCAAACCCATGTTGTTCCTTGTGACCCTGGGCAAGTCACTTAATCCCCCCTATTGCTCCAGGTGCATTAGATAGTTTGTGAGCCCTCTGCGACAGACAGGGAAAAATGCTCGAGTACCTGAATCTATATATATAAAATCGGAGGTATGTATGTGTGTATGTGCCACGATCACGCAAAAACAGCTTGACCGATTTGAACGAAACTTGGTATGCAGATCCCTCACTACCTGGGATGATATGTTCTGGGGGTCTCGCGGCCCACCTGCACACGTGGGCGGAGCTACAAACAGAAAATCAGATTTCACCCATTCATGTCAATGGAAAAAATGTAAAAAGCTTTTTCCATTTTTTCCATTGACACAACCAACATACCGGAACCTGAACAAATATTCAATGGAAATCAAGCAGAAAAATTAACATCCATGGAAGTGAGCCTTGATGATGTACACAGGAAGATAGAAAAACTTAAAACTGACAAATCCCCGGGTCCGGACGGAATCCATCCCAGGGTTCTGAAGGAATTAAAGGAGGAGATAGCGGAACTACTGCAGCAAATTTGCAACCTATCCTTGAAAACAGGCATGATCCCGGAGGATTGGAAGATAGCCAATGTCACGCCCATCTTTAAAAAGGGATCAAGAGGTGACCCGGGAAACTACAGACCAGTGAGTTTGACCTCGGTTCCGGGGAAACTGACGGAAGCACTGATTAAAGAACACATCGATGAACATCTGGAAAGAAACGAACTTTTGAAAACAACCCAACATGGTTTCTGCAGGGGGAGATCGTGCCTAACGAACTTATTGCACTTCTTCGAAGGAATTAACAAATGGATGGACAGAGGAGACCCCATAGACATCATATACCTTGATTTCCAAAAAGCCTTTGACAAGGTGCCTCACGAACGTCTACTCTGGAAACTGAAGAACCATGGAGTGGACGGAGACGTACATAGATGGATCAGAAACTGGTTGGCGGGTAGGAAACAGAGGGTAGGGGTGAAGGGCCACTACTCGGACTGGATGGGGGTCACGAGTGGTGTTCCGCAGGGCTCAGTGCTCGGGCCGCTGCTATTTAATATATTCATAAATGATCTAGAAACAGGCACGAAGTGTGAGATAATAAAATTTGCGGATGATACAAAACTATTTAGTGGAGCTGGGACTAAAGAGGAATGCGAAGAATTGCAAAGGGACTTGAACAAATTGGGGGAATGGGCGGCGAGATGGCAGATGAAGTTCAACGTTGAGAAATGTAAAGTATTGCATGTTGGAAACAGAAACCCAAGGTACAACTATACAATGGGAGGGATATTATTGAATGAGAGCAACCAAGAAAGGGACTTGGGGGTAATGGTGGACATGACAATGAAGCCGACGGCACAGTGCGCAACAGCCGCTAAGAAAGCAAATAGAATGCTAGGCATAATCAAGAAGGGTATTACAACAAGGACAAAAGAAGTTATCCTGCCATTGTATCGGGCGATGGTGCGCCCGCATCTGGAATACTGCGTCCAATATTGGTCTCCGTACCTTAGGAAGGATATGGCGTTACTCGAGAGGGTTCAGAGGAGAGCGACATGCTTGATAAAAGGGATGGAAAACCTCTCATACGCTGAGAGATTGGAGAAACTGGGTCTCTTTTCCCTGGAGAAGAGGAGACTTAGAGGGGATATGATAGAGACTTATAAGATCATGAAGGGCATAGAGAGAGTAGAGAAGGACAGATTCTTCAAACTTTCGAAAAATAAAAGAACAAGAGGACACTTGGAAAAGTTGAAAGGGAACAGATTTAAAACAAATGCTAGGAAGTTCTTCTTTACCCAACGAGTGGTGGACACCTGGAATGCGCTTCCAGAGGGAGTAATAGGGCAGAGTACAGTACAGGGGTTTAAGAAAGGATTGGACAATTTCCTGCTGGAAAAGGGGATAGAGGGGTATAAATAGAGGATTACTGCACAGGTCCTGGACCTGTTGGGCCGCCGCGTGAGCGGACTGCTGGGCATGATGGACCTCAGGTCTGACCCAGCAGAGGCATTGCTTATGTTCTTATGTTCTTATGCCATTCTCACAGTAATTCAAAAACGGCTTGACCGATTTGAACAAAACTTGGTATACAGATCCCTCACTACCTGGGGTGATATGTTCTGGGGGTCTCGCAGCCCACCTGCACACATGGGCGGAGCTACAAACAGAAAATCTTATTTCACCCATTCATGTCAATGGAAAGGATGTAAAAAGCTGCCATTCTCACCGTAATTCCAACTATAAAACACTTTCTATGACACTATAACCACTAGGGACATCTTTTCTATTCTACCATGGACACCATACATATAGAGTTTGTATGTTCTAACTGTGTTTGTAACTGTTTCCTTCATGCACCCCAGTTCATAATGTTATTACATTACATGAGAACTCACATATGCTGAACTAGGCGCACAGGTTCCATTCTGAACCGGGAAAAAACTGCATGGAGTTTCTTTTCAACCTGAGTTTCCACATATTGAGTTGTTTAAATCAATACTGAAACTTTTGGGTGCCACTTATTCCAACAGATCTTCCTTTTCAGTTTAAGAGATTGCTAATTCCAGTGAGACTTGCATTCATTCACCACTATAAAGTATCTTTATTTGAATCCATTTACAGTGTTATTGCTATAATTAAATACCCGTGCAACGCCGGGGCATCAGCTAGTAAATTTATATAAAACCATTCTGAGCTCCCTTGGGAGAACAGTATAGAAAATTGACTAAATAAATACTCCACAATCTTCTTCTGTTTTGAGGCCAATTCTGAACCTTCAGATTAGAAAGTGGAAAAACATTCCTCTTCCTTTTAGAAAAATAGCAGTAAAAAAAAAGAAGAAACAGCACAGAAAGTAAACTTCTTGAGAGAGTGACCCACTCATGCCCTCAGTGAGCCTACTTGAAAGAACTTTGCACAAGTTGGGAACAAAACAGTCGACAATGCTTTTGTACTAACCTATATTTTTAACACATTTTTATTTTTTTATTTAGAATTATTGGAGTATGTTTTGTATTAGTGACAGAACTGCACATTTATAACAGAGGATGTGAAATGGCGAAACACAAATGGTTATATTTATCTCCCACAGCTATAATTGTCTTGGCTACTGTTGCTGTCATAAAGGAACAAGAATTCCATATAATAGTCCCTTTCTGTTATAATATTAGATGAGATTAAAGCAACCTGTTTGTTACTGGAAGCTGCATGGTGCTTTCCAGATAAAGTTTGCTTGGAAAGATACGCTGATTTTGAGCAAAACATCACATGAATGGCCCCAGGAAGAATTTAAAAGAATTGCTATAAAGATTGATCACTAAAAGAGGCTCTGGGGAAGTTTTTGCCAAATGGGCTTTTCACATCGAACACCACGGAAAATGCTGGCAAATGTACAAAAAAAAAAAATAGACCTAGTCCTTGATCTCTGAACTGCCTATATTTGCCTCAGATTAAAAGGCCCCAAAATGGGTGCATCTCAGTTAGCAATCATACAATAGCCTATGAGTATCTATCCTTTGTGTACCAATTGTGGAGTCTTTTGCAACTGAACAATTGACAGACTATGTGTAACAAACTAATATCCTTTTGTATGACAAAAAAACCAAACACTGGAGGACCTGGAGTAAAAAAAAAATCACAAAACAAACCTACTAATATCACTCCAGTAAACTTCTCCGGGTATATCTGCCTCTGCAACTCTTATGCCGCTTGCCAAGCTACTTTACAGAATGGGGTGAAGGCCTCAGAAGCCACGGGGCATAAAACGTTGCACCGGAGTTATGAAAGGGAGCAAGCAAACTGCAGTAGCTCCCCTTCAAACTTCTATCATTGGCCACGGTGCCCCATTTTGCTTATGGTTTTACGTATCTTACTTCTTTTATGCATTGGCTATACGTACTTCTAAATATTTTTCATTTTTAAAGCACCAGCTGGTGCAGAATTGATTGGGTATCAGCAAAATATAACAGAAAATCTTTGAAAACAGGAGAACCTTTGAAAATTGAGTTTTCCTCGTTGATACTGGGTATTGTTATTGATTCTTCACTTACGTTTAAGGACCAAGTAAACTCACTTATTAAAAAGTGTTTTATCAGCTTCCATGCTCTGAGAAGAGTGAGAGCACTTTTTCACCAACAACACTTCTCTGTATTGGTTCAGTCAATCATTTTGTCAAGGTTGGATTACTGCAATTCAGTGTATTTGGGTCTTTCAAAGGTCAGTCTGCAGAGACTTCAATTAATACAGAACACTGCAGCTAAACTTATTTTCGGTAAGAGTAAATTCGATCACGTAACCCCTCTGCTCGAGGAATTACATTGGCTTCTAGTGTATCTCAGAATTCAATTTAAGTGCATTTGTATTGCATTTAAGATCCTATTTGGCATTTTTGCCATTTTGATTCCTTAAGACTGGAATATTCATAGATCTCATCTTGCCAGAAGTTCTCCTAAATTAGAAATTACATTTCCCTCTCTCAGTGGTAAAAACAGAATCTTTAAGAGATTTAGTCATTCTTTTGCTTTTAAATTAACCAAATTCTGGAATGCTTTACCATTTACATTGAGAAGTTCAGGTTCTTTTGCTTTATTCCAGAAAGTTCTGAAAACTTTTTGTTTGCTAAACATTTTGGAAATTAACTATTTCAGTCTACTTTTCCTTGTTAAGTTTATGTATTATGTATTACATTATTGTTAACAGAGTCGAGCTCCTCTTGGTTGATGATTTGGTCTATAAAACTATCCCCCTGTTCTACGAAATTGTGATAGCAGTTTCTAGTGCAGGAAGCCGCGCTGAACGGCCCACGCTGCTCCCAACACTCATAGGAACTCAATGAGCGTTGGGAACAGCGCAGGCCATTCAGCGTGGCTCTCTGAGCTAAAAACCGCTAGTGCGGTTTCGTAGAAGAGGGAGTAAATTTTAGTTTAGTTTAGTTTAGAAAATAAACACAGCAAGCTTGTCTTATCTTTAGATGTATGCTGCTCGTTTCAAATGTTTAACCAACTTTATCTCAAATGCACTTTCTTATCAAACGTTTAGGACAGGGGTAGGGAACTCCGGTCCTCGAGAGCTGTAATCCAGTTGGGTTTTCAGGATTTCCCCAATGAATATGCATTGAAAGCAGTGCATGCAAATAGATCTCATGCATATTCATTGGGGAAATCATGAAAACCCGACTAAAATACGGCTCTTGAGGACCGTAGTTCACTACCCCTGGTTTAGGAAGTCAATCAAAACTTATCTCTTTGATAAATTACTCTGACTCCACTTCTGCCTTGATGTACCCCTAAAACACTTCCAGGAAAAATTTGATTAATCTCACCATGCTGATGTAATTTTGAAAGTTTTTTTTGTAACGTTGCTGTCTGTATACAGTCTCTTCCTCTGTAAACCGCTCTGAACTGTTTGTGGTATTGCGGTATATCAAAATAAAGTTGTTGTTATTATTATTCTCTTCCTTCTCTGTGCAGATTAAATCAATTGTGGGATGCCCTCTCGTCTTTATCGTGCTGATGTTGGCCAGCATTTCATGAGAAACTTCATTTCTTCAGGGCTCTGAAGAGTTCTGGACGCTACTGCAAACTTATATCCTACATTAAAGTCTATCAGGTTTTTGCTATCACCATAATACAGATACAACCCCCCCCCCCCCCACACACACACAGCTAATTACACACTACAGTTTTCCAAATAGCAAAGGGGCATGTTGTAGGTGTGTTTTGGGTAGGGAAAGTCCAAATGTAGGATGTCCATCGGCGTTTTCAATGGAAATAAACATCCATGTAAAAAGAAAAAAAAAGGAAAAAGATGCTTTATATCGAGATCAGTTTCAGTCATGCCCAAGTTACAAAAAGCTACTCTAGTGCAGTGGTTCCCAAACCTGTCCTGGGGGACCCTCAGCCAGTCAGGTTTTCAAGATATCCCTAATGAATATGAATGAGAGAGATTTGCATATAATGGAAGTGACAGGCATGCAAATCTCTCTCATGCATATTCATTAGGGATATCTTGAAAACCTGACTGGCTGGGGGTCCCCCAGGACAGGTTTGGGAACCACTGCTCTAGTGGAGCAGCTTACCACTGGAAGGATTAGCTTCATGAATATCCCAGTGGTTGCTAGCCCCCCTCCCTCTTCACTAAATAGGGCTAGTGAGCGGGGCATTGTAGCGTGTGCTAAAAACGCTAGCGCACCTTAGTAAAAGGAGACCATAGTAGATGACGGCAGATAAAGACCCGAATGGTCTATCCAGTCTGCCCAACCTGATTCAATTAAAAAATTTTTTTTTTGTTCTTATTCTTAGCTATTTCTGGGCAAGAATCCAAAGCTCTACCCGGTACTGTGCTTGGGTTCCAACTACTGAAGTCTCCGTCAAAGCTCACTCCAGCCCATCTACACCCTCCTAGCCATTGAAGCCCTCCCCAGCCCATCCTCTACCAAACAGCCATATACAGACATAGACCATGCAAGACTGCCCACTACTGGCCTTAGTTCTTCAATATTTACAATTATTTTCTGATTCTAGATCCTCTGTGTCCATCCCACACTTTTTTGAACTCTGTCACCGTTTTCCTCTCCACCACATCTCTCGGGAGCACATTCCAGGTGAATCTCTTCATGTAAAAAAGGTGGTTAATAAATCTAAGAACATAAGAAGAGCCTTACTGGGTCAGACCAAAGGTCCATCAAGCCCAGTAGCCCGTTCTCATGGAGGCCAATCCAGGTTCCTAATACACAGGACTCTATTGAGACCTCATTTAGAATATTGTGTACAATTTTGGAGACCGCACCCTCAAAAAGATATAAACAGTACGGAGTCAGTCCAGAGGAAGGCTCCTAAAATAGTTGGTGGTCTTCATCACAAGGCGTATGAGAACAGACTTCATGCATACTTTGGATGAAAGGCAGGAGAGGGGAGATATGATAGAGACATTTAAATGCCTACGTGGCCTAAATGCACATGAGACGAGTCTTTTTCATTTGAAAGGAAGCTCCGGAATTAGAGGGCATAGGATAAAGCTGAAAGAGGATAGACTAAGATATACAACTTTCGACAAAGAACTTCTTCTAAGGCAGAGGGCTCACAAAAGCACCTACTGCTCCTGTTACTAGAGAGATCCTAAGTAAGGAACATATCATTATCTTACTACCAGTGGGGGAGGAAGGGGGGGGGGCAGAGGGATATTTCAATACTGTGTTTTCAATCACTAGAGACAAGCAGATTCCCTGTAATTCTGCAGAGCTTGCCTGTGCCTTGAAAATGTGACTGTGAAACAGGACTGTAGGTGGACGACTCCTGCTCAACTTACAGCAGTGATTCTTAACCTTTTTTACTGAGTACCGAACCCATTTAAGAATCTGACGAGAGCTATGGACCCCCCTATCCCAGAAATAGTCACATAAACACAGCTTTGCTTGCAATGAATATAACCTACTCTATTTATCAAGATTTGATAGTCTCATACATATATGACAAACACAAAGCATTATTAAACTATGTAAACAATCTATTTAAAAAAAAAAAAAAAACACTCCTTTTTTATGCAAAAAGTAATGGCCACTCATTATAATTATGAAATAAAATCTCTTGTGCATATTAAAACAGATCTTCTACCACTACATCTACTCTCTTGTTATCTGAGAGAAAAATCAACAGTACCGGGCTGTGTAGTGAATATAAAAATTTATATCTGACCCTCATGGACCTCCTAGAGGTCCACGGACCCCAGGTTAAGAACCCCTGGCTTAGAGGGAACATAGGGAGCAGTCATCTCCCCTGTTTTTCTGGGTTTAAACAAGCCTTGTCCATGGATGGCGCTTCCTATCTAATCTGCGAAACATACTCTATATGTCAGTTCATATTGTTCTTATCATATGATACATATTTCTAGGCCAGTGGTCTCAAACTTGAGGCCTGGGGACCACATGTGGCCCGCAGGTACTATTTTGAGGCCCTCGGTATGTTTATCATAAGAATAAAAGTAAATAAAACCGTTTCTTGATCATATGTCTCTTTAGCTATAAATGACAATATTATTATTAAAACAGCCAAAAGGAAAGATTTAGAAACTATAAAGAGTTTTACCTCATGCAAAATTGTCATTTCTTTAATAAGACATTAACTATTTTTTCTGAGGCCCTCCAAGTACCTACAAATCCAAAATGTAGTCCTGCAAAGGGTTTGAGTTTGAGACCACTGGCCTATAGGAAGAGGATATGCAAATGTTAAGAGCCTTAGCCAATAGGGAGAGGAGATAGTGGATGCTTATCTGCCATCATGTTACAATGTTTCTATAATCATAAAGTTCTATGACATCACAATGCAGGTGTAAAGAGCCTTAGCCTAGAGCAGTGAGTTCAAACCTGCCAGGCACTATTTTGAGGCCCTCGGTATGTTTATCATAATCACAAAAATAAAATAAAACCGTTTCTTGATCATATGTTTCTTTAGCTATAAATGACAATATTATTATTAAGACTTAGCCAAAAGGAAAGATTTAGAAACTATAAACAGTTTTACCTCATTCAAAATTGTCGTTTCTTTAATAAGACATTAACTATTTTTTTCTGAGGCCCTCCAAGTACCTACAAATCCAAAATGTGGCCCTGCAAAGGGTTTGAGTTTGAGGCCACTGGCCTATAGGAAGAGGATATGCAAATGTTAAGAGCCTTAGCCAATAGGGAGAGGAGATAGTGGATGCTTATCTGCCATCATGTTACAATGTTTCTATAATCATAAAGTTCTATGACATCACAATGCAGGTGTAAAGAGCCTTAGCCTAGAGCAGTGAGTTCAAACCTGCGGCCCGCCAGGCACTATTTTGAGGCCCTCGGTATGTTTATCATAATCACAAAAATAAAATAAAACAGTTTCTTGATCATATGTTTCTTTAGCTATAAATGACAATATTATTATTAAGACTTAGCCAAAAGGAAAGATTTATAAACTATAAAGAGTTTTACCTCATGCAAAATTGTCATTTCTTTAACTATTTTTTCTGAGGCCCTCCAAGTACCTACAAATCCAAAATGTGGCCCTGCAAAGGGTTTGAGTTTGAGACCACTGCTCTAGGCCGTAGCAGTAAGTTTTATGGGCAGGTTCACTGCACTGCAGGACAAAGTCGGTAGCTGCAGCAATGTAAGATTTTACAGTGATCCCAGTGATTGTCTCCTAGAATGGATTACTGTCAGAGACAATTCATAACTACATAAAGTTAAAGTAGACCTTATTATTGTTCGGAGAAGTAGTTCTTCTTTATGTGCACTATAAAGAAGCTCATAACTCAAGGGAAAGACAGTTTTCCTAGTGTCAGGGTAAACAACCTCATAAAATGTTTGTCTCAGAATCTAATACTGTAGTTTAACCAATTTCAGACTTGAAAAGATTCTCCTTTGTCTCTCTGTCTCTTGTTCTTTCTGCCCAACTTGCCCTAGTAGGGAGTCAATTCTAAAGGATGCTAAAAGTTGGTGGCCAAAATCGAATTGCTTTGCTAATCTTCTATAACAGCAAATGCATTATAGACTGCTAATAGGTCAGCCATCGGGACCTAAAATGTACTATAGGCGCCACCACTTATGCCAGTTATGTGAGCACCTAAATGAAGCAGTTAGACACCTGACAGTATTCAATAAAGTGCATGCTGAAATAGTTTGTATGCCCATGCTTTGCTTATGCCCCTCCCATGGAAACACCCCTTTTATAGTTACGTCCTAGAACATTAAGAGCATAACTTCCATACTGGGACAAACCTAAGGTCCATCAAGCCCAGTATCCTGGTTCCAACAGTGGCCAACCCAGGTCCAAGTACCTGGCAGAAACCTAAATTGTAGCAACATTCCAGAGCTGAGCTGAGATTGTGATGTCACAATGCCTCAATCCACCCATGCTTAGGAGCCAAGTTCATCAGTGATGTCACAATGGCTTGATTGTCCTTTATGTGGTGCAGTGCCACAGCCTCAGCACCCTGAGGTTGCGGGTTCAAATCCCACACTGCTCCTTGTGACCCTAGGCAAGTCACTTAATCCCCTATTGCCCTAGGTACATTAAATAGAGTGTGAGCCTGCCAGGAGAGAAACAGAAAAATGCTTGAGTGCCTGAATGTAAACCACTTAGACTATAAGTAGTATATACTGTAAATGCTTACCTAAATAAATAAGAATAGCCATAGTGGGTCAGACCAATGGTCCATCTAGTCTAGTATCTTGCCTCCAACTGTGACCAGTCCAGGCTACAAGTACCTGGCAGAAACCCAAATAGTACAAGGGGTTGCTGAAAAGTCCTCAGCCCAACCAACCAGCTTCCTAAATTCTGAGTTATTTTGCCACTGTAGCTGAAAGGAGTGTTATCTTATTTTGTTAAGTGCCAATTTGCAGAGACCTATGTTTTGACATTGTTTCAGAATGAACCATATCCGCGTCATTCTCTTCTTGGCTGGGCCGAGAACTTTTCAGCACCCCCTCACACATAAGACATTTGTCTAATGTGGAAAAAAAGATACAGAGACTCTTCGGTAAGTAGCAGAAAAGTCAAGGGGCGCCAGCTTAGAGCACAAATCCCATGGTGCTTTTTGCTGAATCCTGAGACAGATCAACACAAATAAAGGACTTGTGGATGTAATATCTACGATATACTAAAGAAGTCTCAGATACCTGTGCTGTTAAATCATATTTGATTTTTCTTAACAGTTTTCACAGGTTATAGATATCATTCATTGAGTTCTTTAAATTACGTTGTAAAGTGCAGATACTTAGTGCAATATATTCAAAACTAAAGTGCTGGCGTGCTAACAACAAAATCGGCACTTATCTCATTATGCCTTCTGTTGTGGAATGTTATAACAAAGAAAAATGGGGAGACCCGATCCACAGTGAAAACAATCCACCGATGAAAACAAAAACTGTGGATACAGATGTTCTGGAGATAATTTATTAAACACTGACATATAAAACCATGAAAATTCAATTAAAAAAGTACAATGATAAAAAATACTGTGTAAAAATCCAACCGTATTTTTTATCATTGTACTTTTTTCATTGAATTTTCATGGTTTTATATGTCAGTGTTTAATAAATTATCTCCAGAACTTCTGTATCCACAGTTTTTTGTTTTTGTTTTCATCGGTGGATTGTTTTCACTGTGGATCATTGGGTCTCCTCATTTTCCTTTGTTGGGCAGACTAGATGAGCCATTTGGCCTTTATCTGCCATCATGTTTCTATAACCATAAAGCCCTATGACCTCACAATGCAGGTGTAAAGAGCCTTAGCCTATAGGAAGAGGAGATGCAAATGTTAAGAACCTTAGCCAATAGGGAAAAGAGGAGATAGTGGATGCTGTGGATGGGCCATTTGGCCTTTATCTGCCATCATGTTACAATGTTTCTATAACCATAAAGCCTTATGACCTCACAATGCAGATGCAAAGAGCCTTAGCCTATAGGAAGAGGAGATGCAAATGTTAAGAGCCTTAGCCAATAAGGAGTGAGATAATGATTACTCCAGATGGGCATTTTTTTTGCTACTTCAGCTTGTCTGCAGTGTTCTTTGCTCATATGTTTAAAGACAATAGACTGTTTTCAGTCCAATTCTTTATATGTGAGGTTGCAAACCATTGGACCCCTGAGGAAGGTGTGTTCGCCGAAACATGGACTGTGTAGGGTCCGATTGGATTTTTATTACAAGCTTTTTTATCATTGTACTTTTTAAATTGAATTTTCATGGTTTTATATGTCGGTGTTTAATAAATTATCTTCAGTACATCTGTATCTACAGTTTTTGTTTTTGTTTTCATCGGTGGATTGTTTTCACTGTAGATCATTGGGTCTCCCCATTTTTTTTTTGTTGTTCTGCACTTCTTGGTTGACCCACCATGGCCTTTCCTGTATGGGACCACATTTTGAGCTTTCCAGAGGATCGCCTTAGGAACTTATTACAAGATGTTCCACCAATTGAGAAGGATGATTTGACAACACCAACTCTTCTTGAGAATTGAAAAGACATTATATCACTTAATAGAGAAGTGATTAGGATGAACTTCCATTATACTTTTTTACTCGAATACTGTAAGAAACATGATCTCCCGTGGTCTACGCATCATGAAAGGACCAACGATGTTCTGCGATGATCAAGAGGGTCCGGTTGGATTTTTATCACAGTATTTTTTATCATTGTACTTTTTAAATTGAATTTTCTTGGTTGTATATGTCAGTGTTTAATAAATTATCTCCAGAACATCTATATCCACAGTTTTTTTTTTTTGTTTTCATCGGTGGAATGTTATAATTCATTGTGCCCAACGGGACCATTTCGCCTTGTCATCGGCTTCTTCAGGGGTCTTAAGCTTAGGCTACAACAACTGCAAAAGACATACATAATTACTAAAATGTTAACTTATATCGTAAATATTATTACTAAACATTCAATATGTTTACTCACTGGGCAGCTCTGCTCTTCAGTTAAAAGGCAGAAAATGGCTCTGGTGCCGCCTGTACGCCACGCATGCGCTTAAAAACCTTCTTCATTAATTATTCATCAGCAATTCAAATTTGAATTAAAAGTGCCACCATAAATATTTAACCACTAAACTTACTTTTTACTGTGAAAGTGCATGATTTGAAATACAAAATGATAAGTATAACTCTAATAGAAATTCATTAAAAAAAATGAACACCACTCCACCACAGTATTCAATCCTGGTTTGAGAGTACCCAATCTAAAAATCCAGCGCAACTCTTTTTATAACAACCTTCTTTTCCGATCGCCCCCTCAGATATTTGGAAACTCTTTATCGATGCAAAAACATTTCATCTCTGAAAATCTAGGTTGCATCTGACTGCAGGGTTCGACTAGAGGAGCATTAGGTCTTACACTCCACATTGGTGACCATAATCTGAAGATCCTGCACATACAGAAAATCACAAGATTTATGCCACAAACTTTCCAAGGGAAAGAGAACACACACTGTGAAAGGTAATTAGTCCAGAAAATTTGAAGCTCCCCCCCCCCCCCAAAAAAAAAAAAAAATGTTCTTTATTGTTCAGAGAAGTTCTAGGTTGTATCTAGAAAAAAATTAGAATATTGGACAGAGAAGGAACGGAATACAAGAATCCCAACACATGGCTTATTTAGCTAGTGACGCATCTATTGACTCTTTAAACAAGGGATCTCAAAGTCTCTCCTTGAGGGCCGCAATCCAGGATATCCCCAATGAATATGCATGAGATCTATTTGCATGCACTGCTTTCAATGCATATTCATTGGGAAAATCCTGAAAACCCGACTGGATTGCGGCCCTCCAGGAGGGACTTTGAGATCCCTGCTTTAAACTGTGAATGGAGCAGTTGATTAGACCTCCTGATTATACTTTCACTTGGGGCAGTCAAAGGCAGATGAAATGCTGCTACATCCTTGCGATAAAGTGCAGGCGAAGACTGCTTCAGTTCAGACTCTTCATATGTGCAGCATTCACAAATGAAAAATAAGAGTGGAAAGCTACATTGCTTTGAGCACGATTGTGCAGTAAATGCGAACTACAGGCGAGGGAGCATGCGGCTCGTTCTTTTAGTCTGAACAGACCAGTGGCGTGCGGTCAGGGCCTTCAGGGGATTTGCCCCACCCCTCTAAAGGCCCTGAGGGCACAGCTCTGAATTTGATTGGCTGAGCAGGCAACAGGCAGAAGCTGCTCAGTCAATCAAATTCAGATCAGTACCGTCGGGGCCTTCAGGGGTTTCAGAGAATCCCCAGCCCAAGAGCCCTACTTTTTTTTTTTTTACGGGGGGAGGAGTTACTTTTAATTTGATGCAGTTTGACTGGTTGTGCAGGCTGCCTTCTCAACAAATCAAACTGCATCAAACAAAAAGTTAACAAAAAAATAAAAAATAAACCAGCAGGGCTGTAGAGCTGGGGATTCACTGAATCGCCTGAAAGCCCTCACCGCACACCACTGGAAGAGATTGAAGTTTTTCATATCCTCCCAGAGTGATCTCATGACAAGTCACTCGTAATGATTTATTGCAAATCTGATTTGGACTCTTCTTGGTTTGAATTTACTACTACTACCCGTGTTTCCCCGAAAATAAGACAATGTCTTATATTCATTTGGGGCCCAAAAACGACGCTAGGTCTTATTTTCAGGTAGGGCTTATTTTTTTCATGTACATGATCATTTCCCTTCCTCTCCTTCACCCCAATTCCTCCTCTTTGCTTTCACAAGTGCATCATCTTTCTTCCCCTCTTACCCATCCCCTTACCTTCCCTCTGCAGCATCTTTCTATCCCTCCCTTCCCCCTGTACAGCAGAACTCTTTGCCCACTTCCATCCTTCGTGCAGCAGAACCCTTGAGCACCCACCACCGCTAGGGCTTATTTTCGGGGTAGGTCTTATTTTCGGGGAAACACGGTACTACTGAATAAGATCTTACCTAAAATGCAGCAGGAGCTTCCAATAATTGTACTTGAGTAGAGAACAAGACAGACACAGCCAGTTAACAGCATGGATTTTAAAAGTGGGGCATTCGTCAATTCAGAAGATCAGAAGATTAAACTGAGTCTGGTACATGCATGTGTGTCACCAACTGTTTGGTTAATGGAAACGGGATGTATTCCTGCTCTAGAAAAGAAGGGAAGTACTCAAATGACATGTCATTGCACAGGTATAACCAGATGAACGAGTAAGGGGAAGTTTTTAAAGCAATGGCTGCAGCTCTCGGCAAGTCCTAATCGGTCATTTCAAGACAAAAGAATGTTGCTTTCCAGAGTATGGTTCACACTGGTTAGAAACCGGGACCCGACATGGTCCGTGTTTTGAATAACACTTCTTCCTCAAGGGTCCAGAATGTTAATTATTCGGTGTACCAAGAACCAAATGGATTACAACAGTAGCACATAAAATTTTCAAAGACAGAGTGCTACTGTTAGCCTCCATATGGTTCTTGCATACAGACTTCCTTTCTGCCCGACTAGAGCAGGAAGTAGGGGGGCAGGGCTGGGGGCGGGATTAGGGTGTTACAGGGCAGGGATGGGCAGAACTGGGCGGGCGGATCTAGGGGGTCCAGAGTTCCACTGAGTCAGGAATGTCATTCCCTTGTTTCTTGCTAAAACACATAACTTTTGTCGTCTAAACATTCAGCTTCAGCCTATTACAATCCATCCAACTCTTCACCCCTACCATCACCCTCTCTAGTTCCTCCACTGCCCCCTCAAACGCTCCTTCAGTAGGGAGAAATAGTTGAATATCATCGGCGTAGAGCCTGTAAGAGACCCCAAAGCCCTGTAGCAGTTTACAAAGTGGCCAAAGGTATAGATCATGGATCTCAAAGTCCCTCCTTGAGGGCCGCAATCCAGTCAGGTTTTCAGGATTTCCCCAATGAATATGCATGAGATCTATGTGCATGCACTGTTTTCAATGCATATTCATTGGGGAAATCCTGAAAACCCGACAGGATTGCGGCCCTCAAGGAGGGACTTTGAGACCCCTGGTATAGATTAAACAGGGCGGCAGAGAGAGCTGAGCCCTGTAGAATCCCCTCCCCCCCGTCTACATCTTCCACGGTGAAACCCCAGACTACATGAAGAACATAGCCGAACTACCATCTAACGAGAATTATAAGAAGAAGATAAGCTCAGTTTCAACACCATGAAGGGTCTTAAGGCATACTTACAAAGGCTTTTGTTGATAGTGATTGATTGTCATTATTGGTTGTTTTTTGGGGTTTTTTTTTTTTTTTTTTGCATTTTTTCATATAGCACATCTTACGGAATTCCTGACCATGTTCTCTCCAAGTGATCATTTTGTGCTGAGAATTCAGGTCAGAACTGAAAACTTTTCTGTTTCAATCTGCCTTTGACCTGTTTTGGCCTCTATCTTTGAACTAGGCCTGCTGTCAGGCTTGTGGGTAAAGTGCCACCAGGGACTGTTCACCAGATAATTTTTTATATTTATACGTTGTTCTTTTCTACCTCTATAAAACTTACTTTACTGTGAACCACTATGATTTGCCTGTGCAACTTTTACAGTATAGCAAATTTTAATAAATGATAGATGATAAAAGAGTAAGATTTTATTAATTTATGTGTTGTCTGATATATTGATATCGTTTTATTTTTAGTGTATTATGTGAACTGCATAGACTTACCCCCTCTTCTAGCAGTTTTTAGTGCAAAGAGCCGCGCTGGATGGCCCGCACTGCTCCCGACACTATGAACATTGGGAGCTGCGCGGGCCATTCAGCGCGGTTCCCCACACTAGAAACTGCTAGCGCAGTTTAATAGAAGAGGCCCTTAGATTGCACAGTATGCCTCAAATTCTATAAATGATTCTAAAAACTGCACCCATATATTTGGTTAAAGCTACAGCCTCAGCACCCTGAGGTTGCAGGTTCAAATCCCACACTGCTGCTTGTGACCCTGGGCAAGGCACTCAATCCTCTTTTGTCCCAAGTATATTAAATAGATTATGAGCCCACCGGGACAGAGAGGGACAAATGAGTGAACACCTGAATGTAAACTGCTTAGATAATTAATAGGCAATATATAACTAACTAACCCCCATCTGTCCCTTCCTCCCACCATGGATGGGTATGAAAATTGCACAGAAATTAGAGACAAAAACAATTACACAGAAGTAATAAAAGATGTCAATGGGCCCCAAACCAGTTCAAATACGTCAATGGGCCCCAGTATTTCAGCATTCATTTTTTCATACCTATAACTGGAGCATAGGTTCGCCCACCAGAAAGGAAAATTAAGGCGATCATAATTTTTCCAATTACGTGTTATCTTCTTCTACCCCAGTCATAATTAGGAAGAGTCGGCATTTATAACGATTGGGTTTTAAGAAAATGTTGAAAGACACAATTGTTTGTAAGTGCCTTTTTGTATTGAGATTTTACATAATGTGTGTTACCTGATTAATGATCAAATTATATGGTATAGTCTTTTGTAACTATTTAAGATGTCTGTTTGTTTAATATTTATGACTGTGATTATGTAAACTGTATAGGTAATATATGGTATATAAATTTTTAAATAATTAAAGAGCCAGGACTTGTCTGCCGCATCAGAAGTTACTTTCACTCCTACGATGCCGTTCCTCTTTATCTTCCACACGTTCCAGTTAAAGGTGGCTTGAAATTAAATCCATCCGACAAGGGTCCTTGTGGCGCCGAATCACGTGGCCATCTTATGGCTGCTTTAAAATGGCCTTAGTGTACAGGAAAGACCCACGTCAGAATGTACACTAAGGTCACTTTTTTTTTGCCATGGCTTATTAAATAGACGCTACTCTCCATTTCGCTTGTGCTTTGCGAGAGGGTTTGGTCAGTTCCCCAGAAGATGCTGTTGTGCCTACTTGCATTCCTACAGGCTTCTGCACCGACTCACCCAGACTCGAGAGACCTGACGTACGCTATGGAGGCAGACTGCCCACTGACAAATGGAGGTCAGCCGTGCAACAGATGGACAGTGCACCGGATGCATAAATTAGCAGGCGCCTTGTCCAACCCAGCAGGTAAATTCAGAAAAGATACGCAGTCTGGTGCATAAAATTGTTGTTTGCAGATTAGCGAAAACTCAGTGCTGGAAATGTCAATTACAGAGAATAATCCACACAATACAAATCAATATCCTCCACTTTTATATAATCATGAGAGTTCTGCGGCCTTCAAATTATTGACCTACTTCTTTCTTTTTTATTTACCTTATTTAAACTTTTTTTTTTTTTTTTTAAATACGAGGGTCATTTCTTAAATAATTCACACTATATTTTTTAAATTTATTTACAGGTTTATTTTTTTTCAAGTATTTCTTTACAAATCCTTCAATATAGTCTCTCTGCTTTGCAATGATTGAGTCCCAACGTCCGGGAAGCTTCATTATTCCATCCAAGATACCGTTCTTGCTCAGTTGCCGAATGGCTTGGGTAACGGCGTGAGAAAGCTCTTCCAGAGATGCAAAACGATGTCCACGCATAGGTTGTTTCAACTTTGGAAAAAGGTTGAAGTCTACTGGATTCATGTCTGGACTGTAGGGAGCGTGAGGTAACACCTCCCAGCCGTATTTGCGTAGTTTTTCTGTGATGAGTGGAGAGCTCCATCTTCCCCACGACCAAAAAAATTTAGATGAGCTCAATCAAAAGTCAAATAAATGATATTTTGCTTATGATCATGAAGGCATCATCATCACAGACAGAGTTCCATGTAGAGGTGTCACAGCAGTGTATTATTGTGATGTTTTGCAAAAAATGAGCAGAAAAACGCACAAAACCCAACCTCAGTTGCTCTTGGCGGGGCCACTTATTCTTCACCAAAACGCTCACCTGCACTTAGGGAATGTCATCATTGAAAAACTACGCGAATAGAGCTGGGAGGTGTTACCTCATGCTCCCTACAGTCCAGACATGAGTCCAGCAGAGTTCAACCTTTTTCCAAAGTTGAAACAACCTATGTGTGGACATCGTTTCTTCCGCCGGTACCCGACAGCTTCCGTCGGTCCGCCGGACAGCTTTCTTCCGCTGGTATCCAAGCCATTCAGCAACTGAACAAAAACGGTGTCTTGGATAGAATAATGAAGCTTCCCAGAGGTTGGGACTCGGTCATCGTAAAGCAGGGAGACTATATTGAAGGATTGTAAAGAAATACTTGAAAAAAAACCAAACAAACATGTAAATTTTAAAAAAAATAAATAGTGTGCTTTATTTTTTTCCCCCAATTCTTTATTCATTTTTTAAAAATTTACAATAACTGTAACAGCATTTATAACATTTTAAACTCAAATACAACACTTAATATTCTGTTAAAATCCATATCAGAATTTATCCACCCCCCCTAATCAATAACATTCTTTACATCAAGAAAATCTACCATAAACCCCATTCCTATATACCTTATTTAATATTCAAATAAAAAACCCTTCCCCCCTCCCCCATCCTGGATGTGCATTTTTAAGGGGAAAAATAACATTCAATCATTACATTATTTTTTTTTTATAATTCTTTATTTATTAATTGTTATGAACAAATAACAAATACAGGAAAAAATAAACAAGTACAGGAATTAAAAATAAAAAAATAGATAATAAATTTTAAGTCCACATTATTAGGGCTGGCTGTTCCTGATTCATCCTTTAAACAAGCAATAATTAAACATAATCAGTATGATCAACTTAAATACACTCTAGAGTCAAGCAAAATAATAATTCCATTTATCATTCCCTCCCAACCTCTATATTAGTAACAGGTGAAATGTCCTTACATTATTTATGAAATGACTCATATAACAAAAGGGTAGCTGGCATTAAGGGCTCCTTTTACGAAGGTACATTAGGGCCTTAACGCATGGAATAGCGCGTGGTAAAATGCCTATGGTAACATGCTATAATGCCACGCGCGCTAGCCGCTACTGCCTCCTCTTGAGCAGACGGTAGTTTTTTGGCTAGCGCGCACTAATCCGGTGCGTGCGCTAAAAACACTAGCGCACCTTCGAAAAAGGAGCCCTAAATCTATAGCTGTGTGTTATGCTACGTATGGGGTATAAAAAAGCCTCAGAATATGGAGCTTTCTACCCAATTCGGGTTTCAGTCTTGAATAACTCACAGGCCACAAAAGTACCCCCTTAGTTCTATTATATTTTTTTTTCTTTATTTTTCCATTATATAATTGTTTTCTTTTCTTTTTTTTTTTCTATTTTATCTCTTTCCAGTTTTTATCATTTATAATCGTTAAAATTTAATATTTTTTCATAGACTTTTGTAGCCTTCATCTCGCACAACAGTGTAACAATGCCGGTACGCTCGGCCTCCCAAACTATCAACGATTTTCCCAAACCAGCAACTTTGTAACTCTTTAAAGTTCAAGCATTTGTATCTTTTTTTCTTTTTCTTTAAAAAAAAAAAAATAAAAAAAAAAAATAAATCTTTATTCAGTTTCCAAACTTCAATTGTGCACATTAATAAATACCCAAGAATAGCTCAACAACTATAACCCTGAGAAATAATCTGCCAGGAAAAACAAAACTAAATTCCCAAGGACCAACTGGACAGAACTCTAGTTCTTGTGGAAAAAATGTTTGGAGAATGTATTTGAAAAGTAAAGAAACAGTAAAATTGTCTTTAAATAATGGACAAGTTTATAATTAAATCTTAATTTTTATTAATAATTTTTTACCTAACCTATTGTTTTAGCCATTTATGTTTTGCCTATCCTATATCAATTGTAGTTCTTCCCCATCCGCCCCTTTGTTGCCGTATGTCTGTGCAAGTCACTTGTTTTCCCTGTTTTAATATACGTCTCAATGTAACTGTTTAACTTGTTTTTATGTAATTTTATTATGTTAACCGCTTAGAAATTAGATTAAGCGGTCAAACAAATATTTTAATAAACTTGAAACTTGACATCAGTATGAGCCTTGGTGATACCACACGAGAGACTAATTGGCTCAGGCAAGAACTCATTAGTGACTAGCACTAGACCTTAAGTCTAAATAAGGACTGCCTCATACATCACATTGTCCGTGTGTATATCAATTTCAACAAAACGTTTTCTCCAATAGAACTAACCCTTAACTACCTCCCAAGACTCAAAGAATATAAAGTGCTAAGGTGCTGAGAAATAAAGTGCTGAAAAATGCTCAAAGTAGCTAAAAAAGGGGGGGTTATAAAGTACAATTGCAAACGCTTAACAAACTATCCGGTCAAACCCAGTCCATTAATTGTGTCTTGTTTCCATAAAAACCTATAAATATGAAAAATCCATGTAAAAATTGATCATACTGTGACGCATCAAAAATTAAACATACAAAAACACATCAAAAATAATCAGAATTAATCAATATAACATTAATAAATGTAACATTAATAAATATAATGTAAAATTAATAAATATAACATTAATAAATAAATCAATATAACATAAGATGTTAAAAGTAAAGCACATTAAACTTACATGTATTAATGAAAGATTTGTATCTTTTTACTTAAAACATACATTGGGTTCTTTTATTAAGGTGCGCTAACCGATTTTACTGAGGCGCATTAGGGCCTTAACGCATGGAACAGCGCAGGCTGAATTGCAGTACGCGCTTGACCTTGACGCCAGCATTGAGCTAGCGTTATTCTAGAAGCATACCGCATGGTTTAGCACGCGGTAATTTTGTACGTGCGCTAATAACGCTAGCGCACCTTAGTACAAGGAGCCCTACATGCTAAGGGGCCCATAGAATACGATAGATGCCTTAGCATTGAGGGCACGCTAATCTTTAGCACGCGCTAAATCGGTTAACGCCTTAATAAAAGGACCCCCATAGTGTCAAATGCACTTAGCTTTGGTCTGCCTCGGTATTTTCATGCAGTGCCATTTCTTCTCTCAGCTCGCTGTAAGTACACCGCTGACACTTTAGAATCAACCCCGCCGCTGCCGCGTTATCGTCGGCCGACGTGGCCTGCGCTTTGCAGAGTTCCTCTCACTCCTGCTGCATCAGGGAAATTGTTAGTGCAGAACTGTTTTCTTTTCTTCAAACTTATTTTTATTTTTATTTTTTTTAAGTCGCCAGCCCCAAAGCTTCACCTTCTCTGGCATCCATAGAAGTGGGGGATATTGATTTGGATTGTGTGGATGATCATTTCGGACCATGCGGTCAGAATATATATTAATTATAGAGAATAGACAGGATCTTTTTGTTCCTCAAGGACTGTGGCACTGGGTTACTCGTATTACTAATCTGCAATTACGGCATATGAATCTACAGTCTTACGGATGAACGATGAGCGTTGCTTAAAATACGCATCCCTGTTTTGACGTGGTTAGTAAACAAGTGGAAGGATGCTGGGAACGAACTGTTAAAACTTTCTGATCCAAATTGACTTCAGCAGAGCAATTCACGGTTACGGTTTCACTTTGTGAAGCTTTTCATCTTCCTCTCCAGCCCTCTCCCTCTAAATAAATTAAGCATGATGTGAATTTCATTTCCTGATCTCCTTAGAACGGAAAGGAAAACTAAAAAAAAAAGAATTGTAATGAACTCTTTATTGGAATAACAACACACAGTTGGTGGGAGCCATCAGCAAGTGGTAATGTGCTCTAGCCTGGTTAGCATCCAATTTGCATATGACATTCTCTGGAAATTGCCTGACCTGACGGTTAGCCGACCTGAGCAAAACGTAAAGGTCAGTTAATTTTCACTGTTATTTTTATTGGCTGGAATTACAGTAACTTAACTGAGCTAATTGGGGTTAGAACAGTGCATGTCACCTTGTAATCGTCACGCAGGGGGTGCATACTTGTGGCAGGAGTCGACCCAAAGTGTGGCTTCCTTGTCAGTCATACAGTAATTTCAGCTTAACCATCAGCGTCCAGAAATGGCTCCTTCGTATCTCCTTGAGGGAGATGTCAGAAACAGAAAAGATGGTGGGTAGGAAGTGCAAAGGATATGGTAAAAATGAAATAGTGGATATGGATGCACTGGACGAGAGTTGCTAACCATCCAAGCAATCCCAACTGATGTTATAGTAATGCAGGGGATGTATACATGTGGCAGAAAGAAGCCAGGGGTATCATAAGCCAGAATGTTCAGTGCTGTGGCCAACTGATATAGTGCAGATCCAATGCCAATTCTCTTAAAAATGTGCTCTATAGCAGGGGGTTCTCAACCCAGCCCTCAGGAAACACCCAGCCAGTCAGATTTTCAGGATATTACCAATGATACAGGGCAAAACTTAAAACTTAGTGTCGATTTTCAAGGCCCTCAGAGGAAATGGTCCAGACAGTACTTGAAGAACAGGATCTCCCATTACATACCTCCAAAGTCACTAAAGTCCTCCCAAGGAGTTTCTCCAATCACACTTTCTCCAGAGGATTTCACAGGAAACGATACTTGCCAGTAAGCCTTCTCTGGGGTGGCTCCCACCCTCTGGAATGCACTCCCTGCAAGGCTTCGCTTAACACTAGACGGTCTCTGCTTCAGGAAGCAGGTGAAAGCTTGGCTCTTCAACCAAGCCTTTAGCAGAAGAAGTAACTAACTTGCTAGTCACTCACACAAGGAGTGGTACCGGCTGCACATGTCATCTAGCAGGACATGTTTATCCACTCCTACCTTAGCTGAAAATTCTCAACCACCATTTTGACCTCAGATGCAACTTCTATAAGGGGCTAAATAAAGAGTGGAAATGTCCTAAATAGACTGGTGGACACAAACTATTAAATAAATGTCCTTTTATTCATCCAATAGCTAATTGATTCTTTTATTCCTCCAATAATTCAATGACTTGACATGTACATGTTTCGGCCGAAAAGGTCTGCTTCAGGAGTCTACAAATACAGACATACATAAATTAATAAAAACAAAGAAATGCGTTAGATCACAAATATAAAAACTTGACTTTATAAGACAATGAGTGAGCAAAAATGCATAAAATCACAAATCTAGCACCTTATGGATTGGTAAAACCAACAATCAATGACACATCCTAATATTAATGACATGTAAAGCAATTTAAATAATCATAATAAAATCAAACATAATAAAACAAACATATATTTCATGCACGTAATGACATGATAAAAAAAAGCACTCATGGAAACTATAATAATGTACAAATGTGAAATAAAAAATAAAAACATAATTCATCAATCAATACATAAAACAATTTTAATATATAATAGCATTCTTAATATACGATGTTTACTGTATATGAAATAAACGTGATCATGAATGAAACTGACAAATAAATAAAACTATACATTATACTTTAATTAAATAGACACAGGTAAACCAATTCATATTAATAAGCTTTACAACTGGTACCTATAGAATATAATGGATGCCTAAGCATTTAGCATGCACTAAATCAATTAGCGCGCCTTAATAAAAGTCCTAAACTAGTCCCCTTATTTTTTTTACTCCTGCTACCCTAGCTTATCTATCCCCATGTTCCATTTTTGCTTACACCCTGAGCCAGACACGGGCAACTCTGGACCTCAAGGACCTCAAGGACCAATCAGGTTTTCAGGATTTCTCCAATGAATATGCATGAGATGTGTTTGCATGCACTGCTTTCAATGCATATTCATTGGGGAAATCCTGAAAACCCGATTGGATTCTGGCCCTCGAGGACTGGAGTTGGCCATGTCTGCCCTAGGCTGTCTATTAAAATGTTTTATTGCGAATTGTGTTAATTGTAAATCTTTAAAAACCACTTTATTTGCTAAACACTTTGAAAATTAATCTTCTGAAATTTTGTCATTATTCCTTATGGGTTGTTTTTTTTTTTTAATTCTTTATTAATTTTCCAAACGTCAATAGTGCAAGACATAAATACATAACATATAATAAGTCCATAAAAGCACATTCAACTTACAAATATACATAACCAACCATTTTATCCCCCCACCCACTCACTGCTAATCAATAAAACACAGAAACATAGATTTACCCAATAACCTTACCCTATTCAGATTAATAATAATTAATATCCTCCCACATTCCTTACGGTTTTTACCAGTTAAGTTAACTATTGTAAACCGAGTTGACCTTTCTTAGAATGATGACTCGGCAAGTCTAATAGGTGTTGGCACTGTCATCTTGAACCTGGGACATTAGATCATTTATTATTTTATTGTCCCTTGATACTTCAATTTTGGAGATCCATTTGGGATCAGATAAACAAAGTAATGGAAAATCCAGTGGCACTAACATACGATACTGTGCTATTTGGCACTTTGATGAGAGCTAAAAGCCAAATATCATCTCATAATAATAAACTTCTCTTTATTATGACAGGGGTTGCCATACAGCTTATTTTAAGGAATTGAAAAAACTGGGATAGATTGAACTATACCTTTTGGAGGGAGTCTCTCTGTCACGTTTTTAAAATGGAACGTATTATGGCTACACAACAGGGACATTGCAAAAAGTTTCTGAAGATTTGGGAGCCATTGACAAAATTTTGCAGAGTGATTGTTGATTTTGCCCTTTGGTCATACATGTCCAGGGTGGGTGAGGGGAGGGAAGGTTGGAAAATATTTTTAAAATTTTTTAATTTGAGTGCAGTTTTCGAATATGAGTATGGGGGGTGATATATCTATTTGTCATAGATTACAATTTGATTGATTTTAAGTGCTTTTATAGTGTAATATGATTGTATAATATGTTGCACTTATGTATGGCTTAAAAATGAATAAAGATATAAAAAAAAGAAAAAAAAAAGAATGATGACTCGGTATATAAAGCCAAGCTTTAGATTAGATGTAGCATACTATGCCGTACTTTGATTTATACTGTTGTAGTTGTCTATTGCTTATGTTTGACTTATTGCACACTGCCTTGAGTGAATTCTTTCAAAAAGGTGGTAAATAAATCTTGATAAATAAATGAATATGCATGAAACAGATTTGCACATAATGAAGGCAATGCATATTCATTGGGGATATCCTGAAAACCAAACTGGCTAGGTGAGTTCCAAGGACTGGACTGAGAATCCGGGCTCTATAAGGACGCTTCTCCATGCTATAGCTATGGGACAAATCTTTATAGAACAAGTCCCTGTGTCATTCATGTTTGTCAGTCACCAGAGAGTTCTGAATTCACCTCGAGGAAGCAGTCAGTAAGGGAATCCCTGGAGGGGAACAGGCGTCCTTCTCTAGAAAATCTAGAAAAATGCTTCAGTACCTGAATAAATTGTAAACCGTTCTAAGCTCTTCTGGAAGAACAGTAGAGAAATTGAATAAATAAATATGATGTGGAGCCTTGAAACTTACAAGTTATTCCACACTTTTCTTGACACTTTGTTTCAATGAGGCAAATGCATCTAGCAAATGGGCAGAAGTATAAGGAAACCAAGCCATTGTGACATCACCGATGAGGTTGGGTCTTAGGCATTGGTGGAATGAGGCATTATGACATCACAATACGAGGGGCCACTGAAAAGTTCTCAGCCCAGCCAAGAAGAGAATGGGAAGAGTGTGGCACAGTAGTTAAAGCTACAACCTCAACCACCCTGAGGTTGTGGGTTCAAAGCCACACTCCTCCTTGTGACCCTGGTCAAGTTACTTAATCCCCCATTGCCCCAGGTGCATTAGATATATTGCTAGCCCACCAGGACGGACAGACAGGGAAAAATGCTTGAGTCAGTGGCGTACCTAGCATATGTGACATCCGGGGCCCATCATTTTTTATACCCCCCCATCTGTGTGAAAAACATCATTTTTAGTAACAATCCAAATGTCACACAAGAGAGTATACCTAGGAAAAGGCAGCATCTTACATACTGCAGTGAGCAGTACAAAATCAATTCACCCACTGTAAAACTAAACAAGCCAGACTAGTACAGATCAATCCTGCAGTCAATCCTAACAAAAAACCATATATTTCGAACACTCAGAAAACACCTTCGCCTAGTATGACAAATCACAAACTAACCCCTCCCCCTTTTATAAAACTGTAGTGTGGTTTTTAGCCATGGTGGTAACAGCTCTGACGCTCATAGAATTCTGAGCATCACAGCTGTTACCACCATGGCTGGCGCTAAAAAACGCTCTACAGTTTTGTAAAAGGGGGGATAAAATATAAATACGTAGACAAAGGTTAAATTGAACCACCAAGAAGCTGGACTCTGCATACAATGCAACACCGCAGAAACAGTGACACATGTCTACTAAAGCAATATTTAAATAAATAGAAATTTTTTTTTCTACCTTTGTCTTCTCTGGTTTCTGCTTTCCTCATCTTCTTGTTACTCTTTTCCTTCTATCCACTCTCTGCTGTCTCTCTGCCCCTAAGAATAAAATTATTATTATTATATGGCATCTTCTCTCTTTCTATGCCCATTACAGAAACTGTATGCCTCCCCCTTCCATCTCTCCTTTCACCCCCATTGGTCTTGCATCTCTCTCCTCTCCTCTCCTTCCCTCTCCCACACCTCTCCCCCTCATTTTCCTTTTCAATTTATTTTCTGCATCTGTCTAGAACTCTAGATTACATTCTTACTACCCAGTCATCAATTTCCTTTTTTACTGTCAACCTACAGCTTGCCACCTCTTTCCCTTACCCCCTCCAGTATTTCACTAACTCAATCCTTTTCCCCCCACCATGTGCCCTCCTTTTATTTAACAACATAAGAACATAATAATTGCCGCTGCTGGGTCAGACCAGTGGTCCATCATGTCCAGCAGTCCATTCACGCGGCGGCCCTCTGGCCAAAGACCAGTGCCCTAACTGAGACTAACCCTACCTGCGTACGTTCCAGTTCAGCAGGAACTTGTCTAATTTTGTCTTGAATCCCTGGAGGGTGTTTTCCCCTATGACTGACTCCGGAAGAGCGTTCCAGTTTTCTACCACTCTCTGGGTGAAGAAGAACTTCCTTACGTTTGTACAGAATCTATCCCCTTTCAATTTTAGAGAGTGCCCTCTCGTTCTCCCTACCTTGGAGAGGGTGAACAACCTGTCCTTACCTACTAAGTCTATTCCCTTCAGTACCTTGAATGTTTTGATCATGTCCCCTCTCAATCTCCTCTGCTCAAGGGAGAAGAGGCTCAGTTTCTCTAATCTTTCTCTGTACGGCAACTTCTCCAGCCCATTAACCATCTTAGTCGCTCTTCTCTGGACCCTTTCGAGTAGTACCATGTCCTTCTTCATGTACGGGGACCAGTGCTAGATGCAGTACTCCAGGTGAGGGTGCACCATGGCCTGGTACAGTGGCATGATAACCTTCTACGATCTGTTTGTGATCCCCTTCTTTATCATTCCTATCATTTTGTTCGCCCTTTCGCCGCTGCCACACATTGTGTGGATGGCTTCATCAACTTATCGATCAGAACTCCCAAGTCTCTTTCCTGGGAGGTCTCTTCAAGTACCACTCCGGACATCCTGTATTCGTGCATGAGATTTTTGTTACCGACATGCATCACTTTACACTTATCCACTCTTTCCATCATGTGCCCTCTTTCTCTACCCCTTCCATCTAGGACCTTCTCCTCTCTCTGTCCACTTCCATTCAGCATCTGCTCCCCTCTTTTTCTCCTTCCCATTTCCTTCCTGCATCTGCTCCCTTATCTCTCCCATCCGCACTTCCATCCAGCATAGCCTCCCCCTCTACCCTCCCCACTACCATCCAATGTCTGCCCTTTCTCTCTCCATCCACCCCACTTCAATTATAATATATCCCCTTTCTTTCCCTCCAATCCAATTCCATTTAGTATCCTTTTCCCTTATGCCTCTCTCCCCTTTCCCTACACACCAAGTCCATCAGTACCACCCTTCCATACCACCCTACCCCCTTTCTCTCCCTCCACCACTCTTCCATACCAGCAGTCCTGATCACTTCACTCCCTTCTCACCCTTCATGCAGCAAGGTCCTGCAATGACTGTAGCTGCTGACTGCCGGTCTATCCCACTCTGACATACTTGCTCTAGAGCAAAGTAGGTAGCAACGCTGAGGTGCAGGAGGGTCCCGCGATGAGTATGTCTGCTGGTTCTGCTCTGGAAGAAGTAAGTTACGTTGGAGGGGGTGGACCTGTCAGATGCAGGGAGTTGTGGCAAGGTCCCGTGATGACTGCGTCTGCAGGCTCCATCCCCTCCTAAGTAACTTACTTCTTCCGGAGCTGAGCTGGCAGATGTAGTCATTGCGGGACCTGCCTTTACCTAAGCGCGGCTGCTGACTCTGCTCCAGAGCAAGTACGTTGGAGAGGGTGGATTGGCAGCCGCGCTGAGGTTAAGGTCCTTTTGCACAGTAGGGCAGGATGTTTCAGACCCAGCTGGCTGTGCACCCCCCTAGGGCGTGCACCTGGGGCGGTCCACCCCCCCGCACCCCCATTTGTACGCCACTGGCTTAAGTACCTAAATAAAATTCATGCAAATGCTTTAGCAACTTGTGTAATCATTTTACTAGGAAATCAACACTAAACAAAGAACTATATTCAACATGTCATATAAAAGAACGAGGAGCAAAAAAATATAAAGAAGAAGGACATTTTTAAAAAAGATTTTTCTCCTCTGATAGCACAGGTATCAGTCAAAATATCCTTTTTCAAGGTAAATGAAGCCAGAGGAAACTGCATGTTATTCCAGTAAATGACCAGCAGGGAGAAGCAAAGCTCTTTTTCAGACAAGGTTAAAGAGAAAACATGTTTGATACCTCTCCTTTCTATAATTCTTATTCTGGAACACTATTCTCAGTGATGCTTCTAAAAGCCAATGGTCACATAAGGCCGGCAGGTGACCAGCAACCCTGGACTTCAATTAATAGCTACTCTAGTTCTGACTTAACAGTTTCCTCCCCATTTAAAGATGTTGACATGGATGAGTCTAGAGAAAAATGCAGCATAACATTGATAAATCTGACCCCCCCCCTCCCTCCAGCCTCAGCCTGGGGCTTCTGTAAATGACAACAGTGGGCCGTTGTAACATTTGTCTGTGAGTGTGCGGTCACAGTGGCTAGAGCTAGAACCTCGGCACCCTGAGGTTGTGGGGATCACATTCCATGCTGCTCCTTGTGACCCAGGGAATGTCACCTACCCCCCACCCTTTTACAAAAGCATGGGGCAGCTTTTAGCGCCGGTCAAGGCAGTAACAGCTCTGACACTCATAGAATTCTATGAGCGTCGGAGTTGTTACCGCTATGCTACGCTTTTGTACAAAGGGGGTTTATCCCCATTGCCCCAGGGTACATTAGATAGAGTGTAAACCCACTGGGACAGACAGGGAAAAGGCTTGAGTACCTGAATGTAAACCACTTAGCCTTTAAGTGGTTTGTAAATAAATAAATACTTATTTGGGTGTAGTATTAGTAATAGCGTTGCAACAGTCCTTTTACTTATTCAGTTTTCTACACCATTTTCCCAGGGGAGCTTGGAACAGTTTACATGAATTTATTCAGGTCCTCAAGCATTTTTCCCTGTCTGTCCCGGTGGGCTCACAATCTATCTAATGTACCTGGGGTAATGGGGGGATTAAGTGACTTGCCCAGGGTCACAAGAAGCAGCGTGGATTTGAACCCACAACCTCAGGGTGCTGAGGCTGGAGCTTTAACCACTGCGCCACACTTTCCCCATTCTCATCTTGGTTGGGCTGAGAACATTTCAGTGGTCCCTCGTATTGTGATGTCATAATGCTTCATTCCACCAATGCCTAAGAGCCAACCTCATCGGTGATGTCACAATGGTTGGTTTCCCTATACTTGTGCCCGTTTACTAGATGCATTTGCCTCATTGAGACAAAAGTGTGGAATAACTTGTAAGTGTCATGGCTCCACATTATATTTCTTTAATTATTCATTCAATGTTCTATACCATTCTTCCAGCAGAGCTCAGAACAGTTTACCTGAATTTATTCAGGTACTCAAGCATTTTTCCCTGTCTGTCCTGACAGCACCATCTATCCTAGGTACCTGGGGCAATGGGGGGGGGGGATTAAGTAACTTGCCCAGGGTCACAAGGAGTAGTGTGGATTTGAACCCACAACCTCAGGGTGCTGAGCCTGTAGCTTTAACCACTGCACCATACTCATTCATCCTAAGAAGCTCACAAAATATAAAGATATTCCAATTTACCATTTAGAAACACCTCGTAGAGGTTTGCCTAGTATCTATTTTTCACACTGTATTAGAATCAGATATGCACCAAAACAAATCATAAAAAACACCATGACGTTGATATTCCAGTGCTACACATATGAAGAAGTAAAACAAACTAAACTAACCCCCTCTTTTACGAAACTGCGATAGTGGCTTCTAGCTCGGGGATCAGCGCTGAATGGCCTGCGCTGCTCCCGACGCTCCTAGGAACTCTTTGAGCGTCGGGAGCTGCGCGGGCCATTCAGCGCGGCTCCCCTGTGCTAGAAACTGCTATCGCAGTTTCGCCAAAGGAGTTTTAAGTATTTTTCAGCTAGATATTCTCTCTAAGGGCTCCTTTTTACTAAGGCATGCTAGCGTTTTTAGCGCACGCACAAGATTGGTGCGCCATGGCGAGCGCCAGCTGAAAAATTACCGCCTGCTTAAAAGGAGACGGTAGCGGCTAGTGCTAAAACCACTAGCGCACCTTTGTATAAAGGAGCCCTAAATGTTAGAACTAAGGCTTCAATTAATTTTTTTTTTTTCCCTGCAAGTTAACAGATATCAGCTTTTCAAAGTTTTTGTAATGTAAAGAGAGCTGACGAGAGCCTTAGCAACATGATTTTTTGGTTCGTCAAGATAAAGAGGATGCTTTGGAGATGCTTTAGTACTATTTTTTCTGTCAAGATAAAAAAAAAAAAAAAAAGAAAAGAATCCAAAGCTCTTAAAACCACTTAAGTTCCTTCTTCAAAATGTCAAGATTCCTGAAGATAACTAACTTTTTTAGGGTAACGATTTGGAGGAGTTTGCAAATGCTCCTCATGCTTGAGCCGTTATGTTTCACTCTATTGAATTAGTTAGGATTTGCAGGGGCATCGGGACCTAAACACCACTTTGATCACGGTAGCCTAGTTTGAAAATAGCTACTTATAAAAGGTTAGATTAAACGAACTTGAGAACACAGATGCCTCCAACACCTTTTAGGCTTATCCTGGATGCCTTTATAAGAACATAAGAATAGCCTCACTGGATCACACCAATGGTCCATCTAGCCCATTTTCCCGTCTTCATGGAGGCCAATCCAAGTCACAAGTACCTGGCAAAACCCCAAATAGTAGCAGCATTCCATGCTGCTGATCCAGGGCAAGCAGTGGCTGCTCCCATGTCTGTGTCAACAGCAGTTTATGGACTTTTCCTCCAGGAACTTGTCCAAACCTTTTTTTAAAACCTCTGAAGGGTAAAAACTGAAGCCCCTAGAAACTGCCTAGAAGACACATCAATCTGAATGGGAGTAGTGGTTTCTTCAGTTGAGCTATGTGAATTATGCATTTTAAAAAAACAAACATTTTTTTTTTTTACATTAAGTACTGTACGAGGCACATCGTTAGATGTTTTTGCGAACTCTGTAGACAAAGGAAAGCTATTCTTCAGACATTCTCATTTTCTACTCTCTGTCCTTCCTTGACCTTCAAGTCGTAAGCCTCTAGGATGTGAATAGTCCTTGTTCTGTGGTGCGTGTGTTTTGTGTGTGAAAAGGGAAGGAGAAGGAATTAAAGCGGGGTGGTGTAAATAAATGAAAGCAGGAGCATCACAGAGCCAATTTATTGCACGTGCTTGTCGCTCTACCTTCACCGTTAGGTACAGAGTAGAGCTACCTTCAAAACAAGAGCATGAGCGGTGACCGTGCAGTTCAGGGTTCTAATTCTGACCTGCCCACCAACGTTCCATGCAGTCTCGGGTAAGTCAGTTTATCTGCTGCTAGCACTTTCAAGTAAGTTCTTTGGAAAGGGAGTCGTACCGATGGGCCTGATGCTCAAAATGATTTAAGCAGCCAGAGGAGACTCTTCGTTGCTTAAATTGTCAGTCTGGAGATAACGGGACATGTTCAGTTAAAAATGCCAGATAGCAGCCCAGCCAAAACCAGCTACTTTGAGGGCATTGTGCGAATGTAGTCGGCATTTGACTGGCTAAGTGCAATTTTGGGGAGTATTGCACTTTGGCTATTTAGGCTCGTTCCGTATACCTGGAAATTCAGTGCTGAGCCCAGAAATGGCCTGTCTTTTATTTTCCAGGTATAATGCAGGCAGTGGTCAGCGAAATGCTGGTGACCGCTGGCTGAATGTCAGGTCCATAGTGTTATAAAGCTATTGGTTATATAACTAAGAAATTCAAATTGTCTTTTCCTACGTCGAAAAGCGTTATCTACATTGTCAAATTAGAGAGGTCTCTACCTTTCAAAATTACCGAGTTTTGGAATAATCTTCCTGTTCAACTGCGCGATCTGGGCTCTTTCCAACGATTTCGAAAACATCTGAAAACTTGGCTATTTTCAAAGTTGTAAATTCCGCTTCTCCCCTTACTATTGCAAAATCATAATGCATTTTTTGTAAACCCTGCCGAGATGTATTTTTTTTTTAATTTAAAAAAAAAAAAAATTCTTTATTCATTTTGAAACTTAAAATAGCGCATACGTGAATACATTACAGAATATATTAAAAAAAAATTGTATTTACAACTTTCAATAAAATATATAAATAATATTTTCACCCCCTCCTATTTCCATATAATCAAGAAAACAGTCCCAATATATAATATTTCACTCCCTCCCTGGATGTGTAAATTCTAATCAGAAGTGGTATCAGTAAAGTTAGTCAATGGACCTCATACCCTTTTAAACCATTTATTACCTCCTTGCATAAATATCATTTTTTCGTATCTATAAACTAAATATAATGAGTGCCATCAAAAAATAAAATTCAAATGATCAAAATTTTTCCAATTTTTTTGTGACCATTGTCTATTGTTTATAGAGAAGATGCAGTATATAAGCTTAAGATTTAGTTTAGTTTAGTTTGTTAGAAAACCCAAAATTAATTTAGCTCTCAGAAAGTGCCACTCATCTTGTCATGAAGTCCCGTCAAGTTAGAGTTGTGTGTAGGCCACTTAAAATTGGGTGCACAAATTTGGGCCTGGATCACGGGTTCATGCATAAACTAGTTAGCTAATATGTTATTAGCATTAACAAACATTTAATTGGCAGTAAGTACATAGGAATTGCCATACTAGGACAGACTGAAGATCCATCAAGCCCAGTATCATGTTTCCAATAGTCGCCAAACCAGGTCCCAAGTACCAGGCAGAAACCCAAAGAGTAGCAACATTCCAGAGCTGAGATTGTGATGTCATAGTGCCTCATTCCACCAATGCCTAAGAGCCAACCTTATCAGTGATGTCACAATGGCTTGACTGTCCTTTACGTGGCTCACATAAGAACATAAGAGTTGTCCTACTGGGACAGACTGAAGGTCTATCAAGCCCAGTATGCTCTTTCCAACAGTGGCCAACCCAGGTCCCAAGTACCTAGCTAGATCCCAAGTAGTGAAACAGATTTTATGCTTCTTATTCTAGAGATAAGCAGTGAATTTCCCCAACCCATCTCAATAATGGTCTATGGAATTCTCTTTTAGGAAATTATCCAAACCTTTATTAAACCCCGCTAGGCTAACTGATTTTACCACATTCTCCAGCAACGAACTCTAGAGTTTAATTACATGTTGTGTGAAGAAATATTTTCTCCGGTTTGCTTTAAATCTACTACACAGTAGCTTCATCGCATGCTCCTAGTCCAAGTGTTTTTAGAAAGAGTGGACAAGTGATTCACATCTACCCTTTCCACTCCACTCAGCATTTTATAAACCTCTGTCATATCACCCCTGAGCTGTCTCTTCTCCAAGATGAAGAGCCCTAGCTGCTTTAGCCTCCCCTCATAGGGAAGTCGTCCCATCCCTTTTATCATTTCATCATCCTTCTCTTTTCTTATTCCACTATATCGTTTTTGAGATACGACGACCAGAACTGCACACATTATTCGAGGTGCGGCCGTACCATAGTAATTAGAAGTTACCGACACCCTATTCTATATCATGCATGTCTAAATTTCAAAGGGTGCAACTCTAAAGAGAGCATGGCGATAGGATGAGCATGAGTGTGTTCATGGAAATTAGGCCCGGTGTTACAGATTACTTACGTTTGTGCACTAAGAGGAGCCGTTGGCAGGCATAAGTGCTTGTCCCGAAATTGGAGTTTATGACTTGCAGGGAGGACCCTTGATAAAGCAGAACGCGAAACATGTTTAGAGTATAAATGAAAAAGAAACATGTTAAGATAAGTGATTTATTTAAAATAAAAATATTTATATATTTGTATTGTAAAAAGAAAAAAAAAAAACCATTACAGTTTGTGTAGTGAGCACAGAAAACGTAAATATAAGATTGAGCCAGTGACGATCTCCCACATAAAGCTCACCGCCATGAAAGTTATTTGAAGCGGTGGAGTGGTGGGGCTGAGGCTCAGAAGAATTGTTCTATAGCTGGTAATGGCATAATTATACATTTGGAGGTGGAAGGTCCCTCCTCTCAGAAACCGCCCGCAAACGCTCCTACAGCCACTTCATTCCCCAACTCTGGAACCAACTCCCCCCTCAACTCAGACTACAGAACTCACTAATGACATTCCGGAAAATGGTAAAGACCCTCCTCTTCAACTAAAGGTCACCCTCAGTCTACACCCAACCCCCTTAAACCCCCACCTCTACCCTTCTTTCTCCATTCTAATCTTCTGCCTAAATTTCTGTATAGTCCACTCTCAGCCTATACTCAAATATACTGTTCTTAATTTGCTGTATAGTCCCTATATTTACACTGCTGCACAGTCTCGTATGTCCAAGTATTTAAATCTACTGTATAATCTTGTATGTCCAATTCACTCCATTATGAATGTTTACTTGTAAACCGTTCTGAGCTACTGGGAGGATGGGATAAAAATCTAAATAAATAAATAAATAAATAGATAGATAGTATTGCTGCTGATGAAAATTCTCTGAGTGCAGTGTGGACATTTAGGGCTCCTTTTACGAAGCCGCGGTAACGGCTTTTCATCATGCTCTAACCCCCCGCGCTAGCCAAAAAACTACCGCCTGCTCAAGAGGAGGCGGTAGCGGCTAGCGCATTACACCGCTACCGCGCCTTCGCCAAAGGAGCCCTTAATTTATAACATTTTATTGAAGGAAGAAGAATCTGTTTCTGAAGTGGTCCCAAAAGTAAGGCATGAAGGGCCTGATTCCCCCCCCCCACTCCTGGTATTTGTAACCTCTTTTAAATTTCAGGATGCTAGTTCTGGCGGTTTATTTCCTCTGCTGTTTATGGCGCCTTCATTCCTGGGTCGTAAATTCCAGGCCTGAATAGTGAAGTAAAGCGATGTGTTAATAATGGTACCGTGTGCCAGGTTTATTGCAGCTCCTCACCGTCCTGGATTGTGGCGGTTTGGCAAGTAATGATCAATCAATGTCTTCACTTTCTTTCAATGTACTCTTTGATTAAGGTTTCAACGAGATGGCTCCAGGTCACTAGGGACAGACTGATCTGGTCCTCGTTTTGCTTCATCACACGTATGACTGTTTTTTGGGTTTTTTTTTTTAGGGAAAGCAATAGGAAAATCAGAACTGTTCTCAGTGGTGTAGCGAGGGTAGGAGGAGCCCGGGATGGTGGTCCCCTCACCCGGGCCCTTCACCACAGCCCCTCCCCCGCTCCTTCCCTGTCCCCCACACCACACGTGCGCTTTTTAAATCTTTGCCAGTGCTAGCAGCTTCTTCATCCCTGCTGCTCGTTGGGGCATTGGCTTTCCCTCCTGATGTCACTTCCTGGCTCTGTGACCCGGAAATGATTTCAGAGAGGAGTCGGGCCGGTGTGAGCAGGAGGCTGGGGTAGTTGCATCGCACTGGTGAAGGTTTACAGAGGTATGGGGTGGGGAGAAGGGCGGGCACGAGTGTTGCGTGGGGGTGGGGGTGGTGGAGAGATGCCGACGCCCCCACCAAGATGCCGCCCGGAGCGGTACACCCCCTGCACCTCTTTACTATACCAGTGACTGTTTCTACATGTTGTGGGGCAAAATCAGGACTGGCTCAGCTGCTCCTGGGATCATCTGGTACCCCTAATTTTCTCTACCCAGCAGTTTCCTTCTGTTCCTTTGTATTTCCAGCTTATTTGGAAATAGGGCTCAGAGCTGGCCCAATGAGTCTTCACTGACAGCTACCCAGGGGTGGTTTTATCATCTGTCTAATATACCTGTTTTGGATATGGCCCAGCAGCTATGCCCAGACCCTGACAAGTAACATACCTAATTCAACAATCGAACTGGGGATCATCCCCCTGGCAATGCCCAATACTTGTCACCTGAGCCACTCGGCCAAGTTACCCGTCAATTCTATAACAGGCTGTTTAGAATTAGATATGGTCTAGACCAGGGGTGTCCAATGTCAGTCCTCGAGGGCCGCAATCCAGTCGGGTTTTCAGGATTTCCCCAATGAATATGCATGAGATCTATTTGCATGCACTGCTTTCATTGTTTGCTAATAGATCTCATGCATACTCATTGGGGAAATCCTGAAAACCCGACTGGATTGCGGCCCTCGAGGACCGACATTGGACACCCCTGGTCTAGACCAATGGTTCCCAACCCTGTCCTGGAAGACCAGCAAGCCAATTGGGTTTTCAGGCTAGCCCTAATGAACATGCATGGAGCAGATTTGCATGCCTGAACTCCGGTCCTCGAGAGCTGTATTCCAGTCGGGTTTTCAGGATTTCTCCAATGAATATGCATTGAAAGCAGTGCATGCAAATAGATCTCTTGCATATTCATTGGGGAAATCCTGAAAACCCAACTGGAATATGGCTCTCGAGGACCTGAGTTCCCTACCCCTGCTCTAGAGCCTATTTTATAAAGCAGGGGGTCCTCAAATCCAGTCCTCGAAGTCTACAATCCAGCCTGGTTTTCAGGATTTCTACAATGAATATGTATGAAATCTACTTGCATTCTCTGCTTCCAGTGCATGCAAATAGATCTCATACATATTCATTGAGGAGATCCTGAAAACTAGGCCATAAAGGAATGTAGACGCCTACATTATTTTATTGAGTAGTAGTGTAAGCGGGTATCATTGCACCTAATATTGGAGTGCAATTAATTATCTCAGTCATATATGAGGAGCCGCTGAAAAGTTCTCAACCAACAGAGTTGGGGCAGTCTCCATCGAGGACTATACACGTGGTTTGTTGGCTCCCAGTGGCACAAAGGGTCTGTTTTAAGATGCTATCAGTGGTACATCAGAGTCTGTGTGGATCTGTTACATTGTGGGAGGGGTACCAACCAAGGAGGAATCTGAAGTCTGAAGATACTATGAGATTGACCTCAATGAAAGAGAATAATAATAATAACAATTTATATACCGCAGGACCGTGAAGTTCTAGGCGGTTTACAATGATTAAAGATGTTACAGATTGAGTGGAATAAACAAAGTTCAGACTTAGTGATTTACAGTTCTAGAGATCGTTTGTTGAGGACTAAGATTGCATAGGTTGGTTTCCTAAGTATTTCAGGAACAGATGTGTTTTTAGGCGTTTCCTGAATTCCCTATAAGTAGTAGGCACGAGTAATTGTTCTAGATCTTTACCCCATAGGGCTGCTTGATGTGAGAAAATGTTAAATCGAGAATGGCAATGATGTCCCTGGCGGCAGTAAAATTACGGAATCTTCTCCCTGGCATCCTGAGGACCTGTTCGGACCGATTACAGTTTTAAAAAAATGTTTAAAACTCAACTGTATTAAGAGGCTTTTCTTTAACGTTGTGTCGTAGAGAGATACCTAACGAGAAACTTGAACTATGATTGTTGTTCTATAACTGCTGAAGATTGATAATACGTAATTCCTTCCAGGTTTTTTTAAAAATGTATGTTGTCCTCTGAACAATTGTGAATGTTTTATTTGCTGACCGCTTAGCTAAAAGCGGTCAAGAAATTTTAGAAATAAATAAATAAAATAAATAGTCCAGTGATTTCCCACTTTTCTCATTCTGTTGGAAAAATACGGAATGAAAAAAAGTGGAAAATCACTGCACCAAGGTAAGTGTATAGCCCTCGATGGAGACTGTCCCAATTTTGTTGGTTGGGCTGAGAACGTTTCAGCTGCCCCTTGTAGCTGGCCTTATGGCACAGGTGTCAAAGTCCTTCCTCGAGGGCCGCAATCCAGTCGGGTTTTCAGAATTTCCCCAATGAATATGTATTGAAAGCAGTGCATGCAAATAGATCTCATGCATATTCATTGGGGAAATCCTGAAAACCCAACTGGATTGCGGCCCTCGAGGAGGGACTTTGACACCCCTGAAATAAGGCAAGTACCCACATAGCAGGGTACTTGCCATAAGGCAGGGGTGTCAAAGTCCTTCCTCGAGGGCCGCAATCCAGTTGGGTTTTCAGGATTTCCCCAATGAATATGTATTGAAAGCAGTGCATGCAAATAGATCTCATGCATATTCATTGGGGAAATCCTGAAAACCCAACTGGATTGCGGCCCTCGAGGAGGGACTTTGACACCCCTGCCTTATGGCAAGTACCCACATAGCTTACAGCAGGGGTGTCAAAGTCCTTCCTCGAGGGCCGCGATCCAGTCGGGTTTTCAGGATTTCCCCAATGAATATGCATGAGATCTATTTGCATGCACTGCTTTCATTGTATGCTAATAGATCTCATGCATATTCATTGGAGAGATCCTGAAAAACCGACTGATCGCGGCCCTCGAGGAGGGACTTGACACCCCTGGCTTACAGTGTTCTATAAGTTACACACAAGAGTGGGACCCCTACCTACGCTCTTCCCCTGTGAATGCTCCCCCTTGCATGGAGGGTTGGAAACTTGACCCAGGGACTTCATCTAGCCCACAGGCTTTATCTTGGAAACCCTCTGCTCTCAATGTTTGGAAATGTTTAAACGACCGCACTGAATTTCTCAGACACTGCACAGGAAGGAGATAAGTGTATCAGAGTTTTCAGCTTATATAATATTTGAACTGTTTCACCTTAATAACTAAAGGTCAAATTAAGACCCTTTGAATCTACACTAACCTTTCAGCACCGAATTGTCAAGGCCATTCCCATCTCTTCACTGCATCCTGGGACAAGCACTTTTCTTGCTAAAAAGTGTCTGTGAATGTTAAAAGGTACATTTCAAGTATCATCAGGAAGTGAAATACAGTCTAAAAATATCACAGTGATCTATGCATGTAACTGCAGTGTCTGACAAATTCAATTAAATCTGCCATACATCATTCCCCACAGTGTTATTGATAGAGATGGAGTAGTATTGGATTTTAATTATTCAGGCAATATCGATCCCACAATAATCTGGCGAGAATCATTTTCATGCTGCCAGTTCTCCAGGCGGGCAAATGCTGCTGTCCAATGCTATAGTAATTCAGGGCGTGCCACATGCAGACTGTGCAAAAGATTTTCTCCGACACGCCGTGTGATCTAGCTCCCACTGCAGAAAAGCTGATCCAAGCCCTCTTTGACTGGAAAGGTTTCTTTCACACAGAATAATCCTGTTATCAAAATATAAGAGTGGGGCCTGCTAATGCTTTTAGTTCCAGAGGACTTGCATAATCCCGAGGAGAGGCTGGTTGCTTCAGCGTTGGCCACAATACAGATGACGTTCAAGAAGACCAGCTCAGATTCTGCTACTACTAAAAGGAAGCACCTGACACTGTGAATGATTTCTTCAGCTCAGACTAGGGTTACCATATGGCTTCATAAAAAGGAGGACGGATTGAGACATCCGTTTCTTTCAATGGAAATAAAACCCAGATGTCTCAATCCAGTAGCGTAGCGAGGGTGCGAGGTGCCCAGGGCGGTGGTGTCCCCCTGCCCTTTTCTCTGTCCTCCCTGCCCCTTTCCTGCCCCCTCCTGCCCACGCATTGTGACAAACCTGTGGCCAGCTTTGTCCCTGTATGGGATAAAAGCAAAACACGGTCCCTGGTCAGAAGGGCTGATCAGGTTAAAAGTAAAAGTTTGGTTTTGGCTGACTACCCCTCAGACAGTGAGGTAGAGCAGGAGAGGCAGGAACATAGATACATCCAGCAGAGGGCACCATCTCAGGACAGGTACCCTAGAAAGCCTGAGAGGACTCTTATGGAGAAGTGGAGTCCTAGGGCTGGGAGGTATGCTCATTACCAGCCTAGGAGAAACCTGAGTTATTTCCCTAGGGATTTCCTGCCTAACACAGCTGCACTGAGGAGAGAGGGGTGGGGCTTTAACCAACATAAAAACAGAGTATGGAATCTCAGTAAGGAGAGCAGGGAAAGCCGGGACGGAGCTAGGGCTAACGAGCTCAGGCAGCGGCAGGAGAGACAGCAGAGCTTGGAGGCAGATGAGGGGACAAGTCTCTCTCCTCCAGCCCGCAGCAGTGAGGACGTGGAGATGACAGAGGACTACCTCAACTCCACCCCAGAGGTTGCTGAGCAGACAGAGGCTATGGACATCGCTGAGCCATTGCTGGAAGCTAGCCATTTCCCCATGGACATGGAGGTTAGTGGTTAAGGGGAAGGAAGCAAGGCTGTGCTTGTGCTGTCTCCCGTAACCCAAGCCCAGCTGACTGAGATTAGGAGAAGAGCAGGAAAATCTCCCCGCTACTCTGTATGACTGCTTTGTTTATTCAAGGAACCTTATCTGTAGGGGTGTGAAAGCTCCGTGGGAAAAACCCAAGTAAAGTTCACAGCTTATATAATGCCTTATTGTGTTCCGTCGGCCATGAAGCCCAGCTGATTATAACGAGCTGTGAAGCCTGCTCTGCAAGCCTGTCCGTGTCTCAGCTAGGTAAGCTGAAACGTTTAAGAAATTCAGTACTAAGTTTTGAAACTGTAATTACTCTGGCTGTAGTCACAAGGTGTGCCAAGTTGGAAAGTTTTATTTTCCTGATATTTTTCATTTGCCTTTTTCCCTGGTGAAGAGGACTGTAGTTAAACTGGAAAGTCCAGGGTATTGAACTGTATGTGGCATTTATAGCAAGCCATTCTGACAACTGCAAGTTATTTTGTATTTTATAATTTTTGCCATGACATACGGGTGGCTGATGGTATTCAGACCCCGGGTTCAATAAAGCTCAAGAACATTCTTTTGGAACAAGACTTACCTGTGTGGTCTTCTCTTTATAAGTTACTCTCAGTGTGGCCTGGCAGACTAGGCAGGCGCCTAGGTCTGTTCTACCCTGAAAAGCCTTCCTCCAACCTGAGGAGGCCACGCCGACAGGCCAGAACTCAGCACACTTAGTCCCTCCGCTGGTTAGAGCAAGGGATAAGTGTGTCACAGCGTGCACACCCCTGCCCTACCCTGCACCTCTTTTAACTTCCCCGGCTCAAGTATCGCCAACTTGCTTTCCCTTGGTGTGAGACCCGGAAGTTACATCAGAGGGAGAACCGATGCTGGCGCTCAAATATAAGTTGGCTTCTCCATCAAATTTGATCCATTCGTTCATTTCTGCAACAAAGTTCACGGCTTATTCTAATACAGTCCTTTGTTTTGAGCAAAATTGATTATTGCAATTCTGTTCTCATTGGACTCCCAAAATTCCAATTACATCATCTACAATTAGTCCAGAACACTGCAGTGAGATTACTTCATCACCGTTCTAAGTTTGATCACATCACACTGCTTCGAAAATCAGAACGCATCCTTCCGGCGTCATATCACATCCCTTTCAAATATAATATCCTTTCTCACCAGACTCTATTGAGTGGTCTTCCCTTGTTTTTACGTAGTCTTCTGGCTCCATAGTCGCCACAAAGAAACCTACGCTCTTCACAACGGCAGTTATTAGTCGTTCCTTCTTCCCAAGAACTTTTCCTCGATTTCCATAGGAATTCTTCATTCTCTGTTATGGCTCCTACTCTCTGGAATTCTTTGCCTTTTTAAGTTCGTTCAGAAAAATCATTTGCGACCTTCAAGGTACAATTAAAGGCCCACTACTTCTCCTTGGCCTTCAGCTCTTAATTGACTTCCTTTTGTTGGCTACTTTTCTAAAAAGTTGCATTCCTGATTTTATGAAATTAGTGTGGGCAGAACTAAATTCTCTGTTTCCTCCCCTACCGTATTGTTCATCCCTTTCCCCAACCTTTTTATTTTTATTGTAATCCATTGATTCCCTCTTTCCTCATGTTCCCAATTGTTTCCTACGCTTTGTTTTACTTTTTCTGTTTTATACCCTATTTAATTTTTAATTTGTTTATTTTAAATGTTAAATATTGTATTGTAAACCGCTTAGATTTACCTCCTGGTTTTATATTGGCAGCATATTAAATTAATTGAACTTGGTAAGGTGGGGGAGGGGGGTGGAAGTGAAGGCTCACACTTGGAAGGGGGAGGAGTGGGAAGAAGTGGGGGGCAGAGAGGAAGAGGGGTTATCCGGAGCCAAAACAGCGCCCAGGGCAGACTGGCCCCACTACCTCAATCCATCCTTCTTACTTCTGTTGCTTTGGGCTGCGGATTCTCCTCAATCCTTCCCCCTGAAGGCTCTGACAGTACTGATCTGAATTTGATTGGCTGAGCAGTATCTGCTTTTTGCTTGCTCACTCAATAAAATTCAGAGCTGTGCCTTCAGGGCCTTCAGGGGGGTGTGGTGAATCCCCCGAAGGCCCTGACCGCATGCCACTGCCTGTAAGCTTTTCTGAGCAGGGACCATCTATTGCATGTTGAACGTAAAGCACTGAGTACGCCTTTCAGTGCTATAGAAATTATAAACAGTAGTACTAGTAGAACACCCTACTCAAATCCTATTGTCTTCTTATTGTCTTCCTCAGACTTGGAGCATGAGACAGCACTCTCAATTCTTTTGTCATCTCCAGATTCATCTCCATCTTATGCGTAGGGTCTCCTAGATCCTTCTAATATGTGGACATCTTCTCCAGAACTTGAAGAGGTGTCTACAGGGATTCCATCTGACTCTACCGCTGAGAAATGAGTCTCCATTTGAGGATATGTCATATCAAATCAATAATAATAAAAGGCTAAGCGCGCATGCGCTTTTCAAAGAGCGTGATTCCTGGTGGCGTGAGGTGTGCCTCCGTGCCGAATTCGATTTTCGAACACGGAGGCAGGCCAGAACACGGAGACACTCCCCTCTCGCTGCCACTCACCGCCAGAGTCTGCCGCTGATTCGGAGGGGGAGGGGGGGCACAGGCGCACCTGCCAAGATCTTCTCACCCTCCTCACCCGCCCGCCGCGGTTCCTCTCTCGAACCGCACCAGGCGAGGATCGAGAGAGGAGTTGCAGCATCGACTTTCAAGTGAAACACGAGCGGGCAGGCGGCCCGCAGACAGGAGGCTGCCAAATCCAGAAACGAAGCTTCCTGGGGGGGGGAGGGTGATGGCACGGCAAGCGACGGCGAGGAGGGAATGAGAGCAGGCCGCAGAGGCTGTCGGTGCCTGCAGGCCGTGGCGGCTTTAGGCAGATGTCGGTGGAGGTAAGGGTTGCTGCTGGACATGGGAAGAGGTGTTGATGGACGGGGGGGGGGCAAAAAAAGGAAGGGAGGCTTACTGCTGGACAGGGGAAGAGGTGCTGATGGACCGGGGGGGCAAGAAAAGGAAGGGAGGCCTACTGCTGGACAGGGGGAACAGAAAAGAGGTACTGCTGGACAGGGGAAGAGGTGCTGATGGACGGGGGGGGGGGGCAAAAAAGGAAGGGAGGCCTACTGCTGGACAGGGGGAGCAGGAAAGAGGTGCTGCTGGACAGGGGGAGCAGGAAAGAGGTGCTGCTGGACAGGGGGGGAGTTAAAACAAAGGGAGAAGGGCTGCTGCTGGATAAGGGGACCAATGAAGGGGTGGTGGTGGACACAGGGGAAGAAAAAGGAAGGGAAAATGGACAGGGGGAGCAGGCAAGGGGTGGTGGTGGACAGCCGAGGAAAAAGAAAGACAGAAAGAAAGAAATACAGAAACAGGCTAAGGAGAGAGAGAGAGAGAGAGAAAGAAATACACACACACACACACACACATATTCTAGCACCCATTAATGTAACGGGCTTAAAGACTAGTATTTCAATAAAATGGCTAAGACAATTCCCTTTCTTTTTCAGCAGATCAGATGGTTCTGCCCTTTTAAAATGTATAGAGGCCCCCTAAGACAATATGAGGGAGTCTTGCTGACAAGTGCTCAGCCCAACCAACCAACTTCCTAAATTCCAAGTGTTATTTTGCCACTGTAGCTGAAAAGAGTGTTATATTATTTTGTTAAGTGCTAATTTGCAGAAAGTGCTAATTTTGTTAAGTGCTAATTTGCAGAAACAAAATTCTATGCTTTTTGACACTGTTTCAGATCATTGATTGAACCCTATCCACATCATTCTCTTCTTGGTTGGGCTGAGAACTTCTCAGTACCTCCTCATAGTAGCTGTACCCGTGTATAGCACGCTTAAGGACCAACCATCCCTTATATGTCAGAATCTACTTTCTATTCAGTCCGTTTCTGAAAGGTTGGATATGAAATATAAAGTCCAACCATCTCTAGCTCCTCCATTGAACAAGGACCAACTATCACATACTTTAGAAGGGGTGGAAAGAATAAGCCAAAATATGCAGAGATTTAAAAACAAACAAACATATTTCTCCTGGAAAGGATTCTTGATTGATGGATCATTTGAGGGAGGAAGTGCAGGAATAGCTGTTCACCAACTCTATAGGGTAAAATACATTCATATCATTTTTCACAATCTGCAAGTTCTCTCACCTGCTATTTCTGCACAAGATCAAGGACAACTAGGGTCAATATTTAGTTGTCAGCAGTCAGTGTGTTTTTAAAAGCGGACCATTGTTGGCTAGGTTAGACTCAAATATTTAATGCTGGACCTGTCTGGGCTCTGGCATTGAATACCGGGCAGATTCTGGCCAATATTGAGCCGGGACCAGCATGAGATACTCAGTTGGGTTTCAGTTGAACATTTGCCTGGACCCACATACGTTAGAGTTGCCAACAGGATCCAAATTTGCCCGACAGGGTTGATCCAGTCCTGTGTTTACTGCATTGCATGCTGGGACTTGTAGTCTTGCTTTCTTTGTGCTTGCAATGGGTAAACCCCAAAACTGGATCAACTCTGTCAGGCGAATCTAGAACCCCCCTTTCCAAACCCTCTTCTGAGATTGGCCCCTTCCGAGATCAGACCTCCCTTTGAGATCATACCCACCTGAGACCAGCCATACGTGGAAGGCTGACCTCTAGTGGAAGTATTGCAAGACTACTGCAGGAGCAAAAAAAAAAAAAAAGGTGCTGGTCCTTACAGAGCCTATGAAAAGGCACAGTTGCGAATGTTACACCAGTTCTTAGAACACACTGCTTATTATTTGTTTGTTTATTCATTTATATCCTGCCCTTATTCAGGGCGGGTTACAAACTTACATACAAAGCTATAACATTACGTCAAAAATACATGCGCCATCAACAATAAATACTCCCACAATACAAAACAAGAAATACAACTATACAATACACAGGCTACCAGCACCTTATTATCATCTTCTCCTTTTCATTAATCACATAGTCTCAGACCTTATATTTCGTCTGGCAGAAAAGATGCTGCTTCAACCGGGTTTTTTTTTTGTTTTGTTTTTTAAAGTTCTGTAAATTCGTCTGCCGTATAATATACTCAGGAAGATTATTCCATTCCCTACGCTCTATACAACGGAATATACTGTCCCTAGATGCCGTCAGTTTCAGCTGCCTCACAGATGGCATTTGTAGCTCCAATTGTTCTGCAGATTGAAGGAGACGTGGCGGATCAAGTGGCAGATCACGTGGCAGAATGCTCTCAAACGAGATGCGTAGGAGTCATTATGCGAGCATTAGCTTAACGCGAATCCTATCCATCAGCCTCAACCAATACAAGCTCAAAGAGCATTCTGTCACGTGCTCACGTCTCCCCAGCCCTAAACAAAGCTCTGATCCCTGAATTTTGGGCCACCTGGAGAGCGCACAGCGCCGACATCAGTACCCCCAGGAGTACCAAATGACAGTGGTCCAGAACCGAAAGGACTGTTGCCTGCAGAACTAATTGAAGCAAATGGGCTAAATCAGGGGTAGGGAACTCCGGTCCTCGAGAGCCGTATTCCAGATGGGTTTTCAGGATTTCACCAATGACTATGCATTGAAAGCAGTGCATGCAAATAGATCTCATGCATATTCATTGGGGAAATTCTGAAAACCCGACTGGAATACGGCTCTCGAGGACCGGAGCTCCCTACCCCTGGGCTAAATTATAGTGAAAGAATGGAGATGTGTGCATGTAGATATGGATGGATGTTGGTTTTTCACCCTCTGCAAATGGGATGGGTGGGGGGGGGGGCTGGGGAAGAGGGAGTTTCATTTCAAGGATTTTGTCTTTTAATAGTCTAAGCCAGTGGTTCCCAAACCTTTCCTAGAGGACCCCTCAGGCCAGTTGGGTTTTCAAGATAGCCCTAATGAATATGCATGACAGAGATTTGCATATATTGGAGATGCCAGGAACCACTGGTCTAAGCTTTGTGTTAATAGTGTAATGAGCAATTTGTTTAATATGTTTCTCCTGCTTTATCGTATGTTACTATATAAAATTTCAATAAAAATTTTGGAGCTAAACCAATGGGCTGACAAGTAGGGCCTAAGGCCCAGATTCACTAAGGGCATGGATCGGATCTGTGAGCGATCCGATCCGTATCTGGAGGACTGATTCACGAATTGCCCTCATGCAAATGAGAGAGATCGGAATCACGCCCCCAACCGAGCGGCCGGAACACTCTATAGCAGTGGTCTCAAACTCGCGGCCTGGGGGGGCCACATTCGGCCCACCAAGTACTATTTTGAGGCCCTCAATATATTTATCATAATCACAAAAGTAAATTAAAACAATTTCTTGATCAAATGTCTCTTTAGCTATAAATGACAATATTATTATTAAGACTTAGTCTAAAGGAAAGATTTATAAACTATAAAGAGTTTTACCTCATGCAAAAATGTCATTTCTTTAATAAGACAAGTACCGACAAATCCAAAATGTGGCCCTGCAAAGGGTTTGAGTTTGAGACCACTGCTCTATAGTGATCCTGACGCATGCTCAGACCATCTGTAGATGGTCTGTGCATGCTTAAAAAGCAGCGACCTTTTTTTTTTTACTTTAACTTTTTAAAACTTTTGCAAGCCCGTAGTTTTAGCCAGCTTTAAACCCGTGGGTTAAAACCACAGGTGCACACTGCGGAGGAAGGCTGGGGCAGAATCAGGGCAGCGCTCGGGGCAGAGAAAGCAGTAGAGTCGCGGAAGAAGCAGGGCGGTGCTCGGGGCAGAGAGAGCAGGAGAAGAGATTTGGAAAGTCGGGGCAGAGAACAAGAGATGCAGTCTGAGAGCAGTGAACGACTGTTCCCCATCAGTGGCTTGTTTGCTGATCGGCCAGCCCAGTCGGTGTTGCAGTTTTTGGTTAGTGAATCGCTGCCTGCCTACGTTTGAATGCCGCTCCCCCTCATTTGCATGCGCGGATCGGAGGATGATCGGGACAGAGGTTAGTGAATCGGGTCGGAGGGAAATCGGGTCGCAAAGGGGCTGCGAACCGATCGGTTTGCTTAGTGAATCTAGCCCTAAGTCCGTTCACCTGGAAAAGAGACCAAGCCAGACTGGTTACAAAATATCTCTCCTGGTCACCAGTGGCATAGTAAGGGGAGAAGGCGAGGGGGGGCAGGCCGCACCGGGCACCATCTTGCTCGGGGCTCCGTCACCCCTCCTCCTCTCTGCCCCCTTTGAACTCCTCCCCCTGCCGTGCGCATGCCCCTTCCCTTGCTCCGTACCTTTTTTAACTTCAGTGCGAGCAGCCACCAACGTGCTGTCCGCATCGGCTTCGGCGCTCTCTCTGACGTCGCTTCCGGGACCGGCGTCTAGGATCTGACGTCAGAGAGAAGGCCGAAGCCGACGTGGGCAGTAAGTTGGTGGCTGCTCACACCGAAATTAAAAAGGTACTGGGAAGGGGGGGGGGGGCGTGAATGCGTAGTGGGGGAGGAATGTCACTCACCCTCGCTTTGCCACTGCTGGGTCACATAAACAAAATAAGGATAAAGCCTTACCTAATATAAAAACGAACGATTACATATCAGAAAAATAAATATGCAGCAGAAACTGAAGTAACCCCCCCCAAAAAAAAAGCTGGACCCTGCCTGCAGTACAAGTCCTGAGAAACAGAAGCAGAAATGCATTTCCTCCCGTACGATGCACAATATAAAGCGATCAGACGTGCCGCGCATTCAGATCAGTAAACTGAAGCGAACACTTTTGTTCTGCCTTTATGGTCTGGACGGTTCCGCCTCCGATGTCTGCGTCTTCCAGTTTTCGCTCTCAGGCGCTGGCTGCGGCACGCACCGCCCTGTTTTCCTGTGGACCTGTCAGATCAAAGGGGGGCACGCACCCCCCCTTCAGCAGAACAAGAGGGCAGTCCGCGGACGACGGCGTGAGCACACGTAGTGAAGGGAGAATTCATGGAGGCGGAAGAAGGAAAAGAACCGTTTCTGGGGATAAATATTAACGGTGCCATATGGAAGGGGAAATGTAAGTGGGAAAATATGATAAATAGCCAAAGTGTCAATTCCCCGACTTGATATTTTCATCACCGAGGTAATGATTATTGGTCTGCCGGAAGATCTGAAGACCACAGTATTTCATTTTTATGAGTCCAGGCAGTTCGTTCACTTACCTCCTACATAGGAACCAAGCCTTATGGTGATGTGGCTCGTAATTAGGTTATTTCTAAGCAATGCTAAAACAAATTTGTCTACAGTAATATCATGCTGTTTGCAGAATTTTGCACCGTAGGACTACTGTACTCCGAGCATCAATATGCAAATAATTTCTAAAAATTTTAAATATGTATGAAACATAATGTTCTCATATATTTATTGTTATTATAGATGTATGGTAATTATATTTGCAGATTCAGCTGATGCATGTGCTTTTGTGACAGTCATAAACATAGACTAAAGCTTCCCAGCAATGTTTCTCGCACGCGTCACGCTCCCGGGAGCAGGGTGACGTCTTACGGCGACGTGGGCGCTATTTTGGAAGATTTACCCCCCCCCCCCCGACGCTGTCCCTGCACTTCTCCTCCCATGTGGATTCAAATGGGAATAATGATCTGTAAATGATCTGCCTGGACGACAATAAACAAGGGGGGGAGGGGACTTTAACGAGGGTGCTTTGAAAAGTTAGGTGGGGGGGGGGGGAAAAAAAAGTTAAATAAATATAAAAGAACCCAAACAACCCGGTTAAATTTCTCAACATAGGGCTCCTTTTACTAAGCCGCGCTAGAGGTTTAAAACGCGTAATAGCGTGCGCTAAACTGCCGGATGCGCTAGCCGCTACCGCCTCCTCTGGAGCGGGCGGTAGTTTGTGGCCAGCGCGGGGGTTAATGCTAGTGCGGCTTGATAAAAGGAGCCCATAGTCTCTCCATCGTGGCCAATATACCTGACAAGGATAATCCCTGTTTCGCTCCTTAGCTGCGTCAGGTAATTTGACGCCTAGACCTTCTGAAATCATCAGGGTTCAAATAATGCCAGCGCCATTTCTAACATCTTGGATTGTCTGAACCCTGCTGATTTCAGAAGGTAGGCATCAAATCCCCTGACGCAGCTAAGGAGCTGGAGGTTGGAATATGTTTTCATGAGCCGTGGATGTTTGCGTGTCATCAGGGTTCAAACAATCCCAGCGCCATTTCTAATGGCTTGGGCCAGCGCCATTTCTAACGTCTTGGATTGTCTGAACCCTGCTAATTTCACAAGGTAGGCATCAAATCCCCTGACGCAGCTAAGGAGCTGGAGGTTGGAATATGTTTTCATGAGCCGTGGATGTTTGCGTGTCATCAGGGTTCAAACAATCCCAGCGCCATTTCTAATGGCTTGGGCCAGCGCCATTTCTAACATCTTGGATTGTCTGAACCCTGCTAATTTCACAAGGTAGGCATCAAATCCCCTGACGCAGCTAAGGAGCTGGAGGTTGGAATATGTTTTCATGAGCCGTGGATGTTTGCGTGTCATCAGGGTTCAAACAATCCCAGCGCCATTTCTAATGGCTTGGGCCAGCGCCATTTCTAACGTCTTGGATTGTCTGAACCCTGCTAATTTCAGCAAGGTAGGCATCAAATCCCCTGACGCAGCTAAGGAGCTGGAGGTTGGAATATGTTTTCATGAGCCTTGGATGTTTGCGTGTCATCAGGGTTCAAACAATCCCAGCGCCATTTCTAATGGCTTGGGCCAGCGCCATTTCTAACATCTTGGATTGTCTGAACCCTGCTGATTTCAGAAGGTAGGCATCAAATCCCCTGACGCAGCTAAGGAGCTGGAGGTTGGAATATGTTTTCATGAGCCGTGGATGTTTGCGTGTTATCAGGGTTCAAACAATCCCAGCGCCATTTCTAATGGCTTGGGCCAGCGCCATTTCTAACGTCTTGGATTGTCTGAACCCTGCTAATTTCACAAGGTAGGCATCAAATCCCCTGACGCAGCTAAGGAGCTGGAGGTTGGAATATGTTTTCATGAGCCGTGGATGTTTGCGTGTCATCAGGGTTCAAACAATCCCAGCGCCATTTCTAATGGCTTGGGCCAGCGCCATTTCTAACGTCTTGGATTGTCTGAACCCTGCTGATTTCAGAAGGTAGGCATCAAATCCCCTGACGCAGCTAAGGAGCTGGAGGTTGGAATATGTTTTCATGAGCCGTGGATGTTTGCGTGTCATCAGGGTTCAAACAATCCCAGCGCCATTTCTAATGGCTTGGGCCAGCGCCATTTCTAACGTCTTGGATTGTCTGAACCCTGCTAATTTCACAAGGTAGGCATCAAATCCCCTGACGCAGCTAAGGAGCTGGAGGTTGGAATATGTTTTCATGAGCCGTGGATGTTTGCGTGTCATCAGGGTTCAAACAATCCCAGCGCCATTTCTAATGGCTTGGGCCAGCGCCATTTCTAACGTCTTGGATTGTCTGAACCCTGCTGATTTCAGAAGGTAGGCATCAAATCCCCTGACGCAGCTAAGGAGCTGGAGGTTGGAATATGTTTTCATGAGCCGTGGATGTTTGCGTGTCATCAGGGTTCAAACAATCCCAGCGCCATTTCTAATGGCTTGGGCCAGCGCCATTTCTAACATCTTGGATTGTCTGAACCCTGCTGATTTCAGAAGGTAGGCATCAAATCCCCTGACGCAGCTAAGGAGCTGGAGGTTGGAATATGTTTTCATGAGCCGTGGATGTTTGCGTGTCATCAGGGTTCAAACAATCCCAGCGCCATTTCTAATGGCTTGGGCCAGCGCCATTTCTAACATCTTGGATTGTCTGAACCCTGCTGATTTCAGAAGGTAGGCATCAAATCCCCTGACGCAGCTAAGGAGCTGGAGGTTGGAATATGTTTTCATGAGCCGTGGATGTTTGCGTGTCATCAGGGTTCAAACAATCCCAGCGCCATTTCTAATGGCTTGGGCCAGCGCCATTTCTAACGTCTTGGATTGTCTGAACCCTGCTAATTTCACAAGGTAGGCATCAAATCCCCTGACGCAGCTAAGGAGCTGGAGGTTGGAATATGTTTTCATGAGCCGTGGATGTTTGCGTGTCATCAGGGTTCAAACAATCCCAGCGCCATTTCTAATGGCTTGGGCCAGCGCCATTTCTAACGTCTTGGATTGTCTGAACCCTGCTGATTTCAGAAGGTAGGCATCAAATCCCCTGACGCAGCTAAGGAGCTGGAGGTTGGAATATGTTTTCATGAGCCGTGGATGTTTGCGTGTCATCAGGGTTCAAACAATCCCAGCGCCATTTCTAATGGCTTGGGCCAGCGCCATTTCTAACGTCTTGGATTGTCTGAACCCTGCTAATTTCACAAGGTAGGCATCAAATCCCCTGACGCAGCTAAGGAGCTGGAGGTTGGAATATGTTTTCATGAGCCGTGGATGTTTGCGTGTCATCAGGGTTCAAACAATCCCAGCGCCATTTCTAATGGCTTGGGCCAGCGCCATTTCTAACGTCTTGGATTGTCTGAACCCTGCTGATTTCAGAAGGTAGGCATCAAATCCCCTGACGCAGCTAAGGAGCTGGAGGTTGGAATATGTTTTCATGAGCCGTGGATGTTTGCGTGTCATCAGGGTTCAAACAATCCCAGCGCCATTTCTAATGGCTTGGGCCAGCGCCATTTCTAACGTCTTGGATTGTCTGAACCCTGCTGATTTCAGAAGGTAGGCATCAAATCCCCTGACGCAGCTAAGGAGCTGGAGGTTGGAATATGTTTTCATGAGCCGTGGATGTTTGCGTGTCATCAGGGTTCAAACAATCCCAGCGCCATTTCTAATGGCTTGGGCCAGCGCCATTTCTAACGTCTTGGATTGTCTGAACCCTGCTAATTTCACAAGGTAGGCATCAAATCCCCTGACGCAGCTAAGGAGCTGGAGGTTGGCATTTGTTTTCAGGAGCCTTGGATGTTTGCGTGTTCATCGGGAACCGATAAGTCCTTGCTTTAAATGACTTATCCTGGTGCAAGTTGCCCGATTATCCATCTGAATGGCTTTGCCTTACCAGCTTTAAGTGACAGAGGTGAACAGAGTTTTGTGCCCCGTTTGGGGTTATATTCATCAGTGCAGGAGTGGAGTTTTTTTTAAACCCATGAAGCACAACTGAGGTTTTTTTTCTCCATTCCTTTTCCTATGTTTTTGTGGGCTCTTCCTTTGGAGCACTTTTTTGCATTTTGTTTTTTGGAGCGGGCTGATTTTTGAATTATTAGCATTTTGCCTCTCCCATCAACCAGAACCCTTAATTCGATTTTCATGTTTCCTTGTGGGATCCCTCTCACCCCATAGTAGGAGGGCCACTGTATTGGCATATAATGCATGCAATTATTAATTAACATGTTAATTGGCCAATAATGTGGATTATTGCTATAGCTTAGTAAACGAAACTCCAAGAGTGTGATTCCTCTGACACAGGGAAATATCTACTGCATTAAATGTATTTTACTGCTGCTATACTTACCGCTACCATTTAAAAATTTTTTTTATTTTTATTCATTTGTCAAAATTTACAAGTAAAACTACTTGGTACAGAAATACAGAAATCAAACTCATGTCAACAAAATTCAAATATAAGAAAACAACCCCCCCCCCCCCCCAATATATCAATATTATCCTTAATGAATTAACATAAGAATTACTGCTGCTGGGTCAGCCCAGTGGTCCATTCCCAGCAGTCCACTCCAGTGGCAGCCCTTAGGTCAAAGACCAGTGCCCTAACTGAGTCTAGCCATACCTGCGTACGTTCTGGTTCAGCAGGAACTTGTCTAACTTTGCTGGGGGGGGGAGGGGGTAGAGATGAGAAATTAACGGAGAATTTACAATTACCAAATTGCCAAAAGAAAATAGCTTAAACGGCCATTAATTCCCTCAGGTATTAATTTGAGCCTCTAGCCGTGCCACTGGTCAGTCCCATGAGATCCAAAAAAGATCTTATATGTTCAGGGAGAAAAAAACCCCACATACTTTACGTCCAGATATTTAGTGACACATTTTCAAGGATATGCAAGAAGATAGGTGGTTCTCAGTTTCTTGGTTTCATCTCGCAGAGCAAGAAACTCTCTACGACGCTCCGGTGTGGATTTGGTAATGCCGGGCTAAATCCGCAATTTCTGACCGCCAAAAGGAGTCCCACTAACGATAAGTCTTGTTCACAGAGAAAATTTACAATCGTGGTAGCTCTCTCTTTAACTTCAGTGATTGAATCTTCCGATAATGCGGTAAGATTATTTGCCTCCGGTTCAATTGCCTTTGTTTCTCTAATTGTTGCCTTTTTTTTTTTATTTTAAAAGATGGCAAATGGAATACTTTATTTATTGGCGGAATATTATCCGGGACTACTACTCCTATTTATTATTTCTTTAGCGCTGAAAGGCGTACACAGCGTTGTACATTTTAACATGCAATAGACAGTCCCTGCTCAGAAGAGCTTACAATTTAATTTAGACAGGACATTTCAGGGTTGGTGAGATTATGGTAGAGGAAATGATACAGTGGGTCTAGGTATCTGACATTTTAACATACGACAGACAGTCCCTGCTCAGAAGAGCTTACAAATACAATCTAATTTAGACAGGACATTTCAGGGTTGGGAAGATTATGGTAGAGGAAATGATACAGTGGGTCTAGGTATCTGACATTTTAACATACGACAGACAGTCCCTGCTCAGAAGAGCTTACAATCTAATTTAGACAGGACATTTCAGGGTTGGTGAGATTATGGTAGAGGAAATGATACAGTGGGTCTAGGTATCTGACATTTTAACATACGACAGACAGTCCCTGCTCAGAAGAGCTTACAAATACAATCTAATTTAGACAGGACATTTCAGGGTTGGTGAGATTATGGTAGAGGAAATGATACAGTGGGTCTAGGTATCTGACATTTTAACATACGACAGACAGTCCCTGCTCAGAAGAGCTTACAAATACAATCTAATTTAGACAGGACATTTCAGGGTTGGGGAGATCATGGTAGAGGAAATGATACAGTGGGTCCAGGTATCTGACAGCAGCGAGTGGGAGTTAAGAGTTGAAAGCAGTTTTAAAAAAGTGCTTTATCATTTGCCATGCTACTGTCCTCAGTCCCCAAAACATGTATCCAGTCTTCCATGCAGTCATAGGAATTATCTCACTGTTGCTGAACATTCTTAAACTGATGTTTTGTATGTCTGCTTGACGTGTAACATGGTTGCTAGCCTTCTACTGTGTATGCAGTTCTGTAAACCATTCTGGGCTCTTTTTGGAGGTTGGGCTAGAAAATCGACTAAATAAACAAATACCTGAATATAACTTGCTTTGCTCTACCTCCAAAGAACTATGTAAAATTTATGACAGCATAAAATAAGATGAGGGATGTAAGTTAGGGACATAAGAACATAACATAAGAATATAAGTGCAGCCATACTGGGCCGGACTGAAGGTCCATCAAGCCCAGAATCCTGTTTTTCAACAGTGACCAACCCAGGTCACAAGTACCTGGCAAGATCCCAAGCCGTAAAATAGATTTTACGCTGTTTATCCTAGGAATAAGCAGTGCATCTCCCCAAGTCCATCTCAATAATGGCTTATGGGCTTTTGCTTTAGGAAATTATCCAAACCTGTTTTGTTTTTTTTTTAAACCCTGCTAAGCTAACTGCTTTCACCACATTCTCCGACAACAAATTCCAGAGTTTAATTACACGTTGAGTGAAGAAATATTTTCTCCGGTTTGTTTCAAATCTAGAACCTGTCTCACAGATTCCATATATGTCACCAAAAGTGAAGCACCACTCTGTGATCCGCGTGCAAACTTATTTACTAATTAGGCACTGAAAGAGCTGCATTGGCTGCCTGTTTCTGCTCACATTACTTACTTTTAACATACTGTGTCTGGAATTTAAGACTTTCTTTTTAAATTTTCCGGAATATCTTTCTAATGTATTAGCTAGACCTGATCGTTTCTGTTTGCGTTCTTTTCAGCAGTGGTTATTGAAGCTTCCTTCACTTCAAATGGTCAAGCTAACTTCAACTAGGAAGTGTGCCTTTTTGCTTTTTGGGCCCCTTAGAACCTCTCACTGTGGAATATGCTCCCAGCCACCAGAAGCAATATCAGAAGTTACTGAGGTTTTCGTAAAGCCTTGAAGACATGGACCCCTTTTGTTTGCTTAGTTCTCTATTTATTGAAATTTTCCCCCAAATCCAGCTTAACAATTTCTCGATTCTAGTTACATTTTTACTATTGTCAGCATTTCAACGGCAATGATATCAGGATAAATGATCACTAGAGCCTGACTGATTAAATTCCATATCCAGCACAGTTCATAAACTAGTGTAATTAGTCAGATAGTTACATTAGGACTTCAGATCTCTAATAAACAGTTAAAGTTCATCGAAGAAGGTTCAATATCTTTCTGTGTATGATCTTCTAGACCAGTGTTCTTCAACCGCCGGTCCACGGTGCGATCGATGCGGCGTCATCTTCGAGCCAGCTCCCTCTTCCTCACTGATTCCGTGCACAAAGCCACGGGCAGTGGCTCCTACGCACGTCCTGTGCCCGAACCGGAAGCCTTCTCTCCGACGTATTGTTAATAAGATTATATTGTGTATCTGTGAAAAATGAATGGAAAAAAAAGTGTTACAATTAGTACTATTATGGGGGCGGGGTCTGGGGTAGAGAGGGGTGGGGTCTGGCCCACGACTTAGCCCAGTGTTCTTCAACCGCCGGTCCATGGACTGATGCCGGTCCACAGAATAATTATTTTATTTCTGCCAGTCCATAGGTGTAAAAAGGTTGAAAAACACTGTCCTAGACCCCTGAGGTACATGTCAAGTTCAGCTAATTTATACCGAGGTGGGAGAGGTGAGGTGTTTCCAAGTAAACCAAATGGCTTTTCCCTGCAATTAATTGTAAGCTATGAAAGCATTTTATCTTTTGGGGGAATCCTAACTGGCTCTATACTGTCACCAAGCAGAAGGAGAAACAGGTTCTGTGGGAAATCACCATCTGCCAGCAACAACAAATTAAAGTAGCTCTATCCAAAGTAAACCTTAGCATACATAGATAATACATTTTCAATCTACGACCATGGGTATCCTTCCTTTCTCTTTCAAATTGAGATGAAAACAATAGCCTGAGTCTATCACAGCAGCTCATTACCTGCTGCAAAATGACATTCTCCTCTCTAGGAGAGAAAGCCAGGCATCTTATATCCAGATGGATCTATTATGAAAGTAGCTTGGAGAGGAAATGCCAAGATATACAGTATACAGTAAAGTAGCATAGTCAAATGCTAGGGAATGAAACTAGGCCAGGGGTGGGCAAACTTTTTGGCTCGTGGGCCACAATGGGTTCTTAAATTTGACAGAGGGGCCGGACCAAGAGCATCTTTCTATCCCTCCATCCCTCCCATCCCCCTGTTTAGTAGAACCCTTGCCCCGCTTCTATCCTTCCCTCCCTCCCTCCCATCCCTCGTGCAGCAGAACCCTTGAGCACCTGCCTCCGCCACGCAGCCAAACCCCCGCTGACCCGCCATCCTTCCTTCCCATCCAAATCCCGCCGACCACAAGCCCTACCTCCCTCCCTTCAGAGCAGCGTCAGGCCGGCAGCACTCTAAACAGGCTGCTTTGTGGCCTTCTCTCGTCAGGGCCTTCCGTGTGCCGTGTTGCTGATGACATCATCAGTGATGCAGCAGAGGGAATTCCCCAACGAGAGAAGGCCGTGAAGCAGCCTGTTTAGAGTGCTGCCAGCCCGACGCTGCTCTGGAGGGAGGGAGGTAGGGCTTGTGGTTGGCGGGCTGGTTAAAAAACTAAACGGGCTGGCTATGGCCCACAGGCTGTAGTTTGCTCATGTCTGAGTTAGGCCAAAGCAAAGCAGCAAAGACATTTGGGTACAAGATTTGGTACAAGATTGAGTATAAGATTTTACAGCCTCACCTTTAGACTTTTGAGAGCATGTCGAGCATGTGAGAATATGGGATTTTGTAGTAAGACTTCAAGTTTCAATTATTTCTCGATTTTCATAGGAATTCCTCTTTCTCCATTATGGCTCCCACCCTTTGGAATTCCTTACCCTACTACCTCCGCATCGAAAAATCTTATGCGCCTTTTAAGGCGCAATTGAAATCATACTTTTTTTCTTTAGCTTTCTGCTCTTGACCTTTTTCCTTACCTTACTCATGCTTTGGATCACCCTTTCTTCTCGACTTCTTAGCTTATATCCTTAATTGTTTGGGCAGAATTTCACTGTGACTTCCCTTCCCTTCCCTTTTGTTCCACTCCTTCCCTTCCCTTCCTCAATCTTTTTGTTTTTATTGTATCCTCCCCTTTCTTTATCCCCCTTGTACCCATTTTTTGTTTGTATGATGGTTGAACTTATATTTTTGCTTATTACCTTCCTTCTTATGTATTTTTAATTTTTTAAAAATTTTCTTTTAATAATACAGTGTTCTCCTGCAAATTTGCGGTTTGCGAATCACGGACCCAGTCATTTGAAGTCTTCTCTGACTGCCTCTTCCTGTAGGATCTAGGTATCATTGAAGACAATACGATGAAACGTTCCGCCCAATGTGTGGCAGCGGCCAAAAAAGCAAACAGGATGCTGGAAATTATTTAAAAAGGGATGGTTAACAAGATTAAGAATGTTATAATGCCCCTGTATCGCTCCATGGTGCAACCTCATTTGGAGTATTGTGTTCAATTCTGGTCTCCTTATCCCAAGAAAGATATAGTGGCACTAGAAAAGGTTCAAAGAACAGCGACCAAGATGGTAAAGGGGATGGAACTTCTCTCGTATGAGGAAAGCCTAAAACGGTTAAGGCTCTTCAGCTTGGAAAAGAGACAGCTGAGGGGATTGAAGTGTACAAAACCTTGAGTGGAGTAGAATGGGTACAAGTGGATCGATTTTTCACTCCATCAAAAATTACAAAGACTAGGGGACACTCGATGAAGTTACAGGGAAGTGCTCTTAAAACCAATAGGAGGAAATTTTTTTCACTCAGAGAATAGTTAAGCTCTGGAACGCATTGCCAGAGGATGTGGTAAGAGCGGATAGCATAGATGGTTTTAAGAAAGGTTTGGACAAGTTCCTGGAGGAAAAGTCCATAGTCTGTTATTGAGAAAGACATGGGGGAAGCCACTGCTTGCCCAGTATTGGTAGCATGGAATATTACTACACTTTGGATTTGGCCAGGTACTAGTGACCTGGACTGGCCACCGTGAGAACGGGCTACTGGGCTTGATGGACCATTGGTCTGACCAAGTATGGCTATTCTTATGTTCTTAAAGTCAGGCTACACCAATCAGGAGCTGCGTGTCAAAGCAGCTCCTGATTGGTGTAGCCCGATTTTACTACAGGAAGAGGCAGTCGGAGCAAACCGCGAGTGATTTCTTTTACCCGCTGGTGCTCCAGCTGCCCTCTCCTGTCTCCCTTGCTTAAAAACCTAAAACCCGCATTTGTGATTTTTCAAAATATCATGGGGTGTCCTGGTATGGAACTCCCATGAATTTCGGGGGAGCACTGTATATTATTATTGTAAACTGCTTTAACTAACTGTGGTTGTATTTGTGGTATATCAAATAATTTGAAACGTGTGTGTGTGTGTTGCTTCAGCTTCAGACGATCATAATGTAAAAGAAAGCCATTTTTTTCTAAAGTATTTAGCAAGTATATAAAACTCTAAACCTAGACATTTGGGGGCTCATTTTCAAAGCACTTAGACACACAAACTAAATCACAGTGGACCTGATTATATATATATATATATATTTTTGGCGCGGGGTCAAGTACATTTTTCCTAGAACGCTTGACTGTCTTTTAAAATCTAGTGGCTGATACATCACTTTGTGACAGGCCACGCTGGATGTATTAGTCATGCCTCAGTGTATTGTATCAGCTGAAAAAATACAGCTCTCTGCTAGGCAAATAAATAATAATTTAAAAAAAACCCGCAAGTCCCTCAACCTGCTGGGAAAAGATTGTGTACTCATGACCTCCTATGAGCTTTGAGGGTTATTTACATGCAGAACATGTCCAGTGAAAGTCAGACATGCACAATGGCAAACAGTGCCCTTCGTGCTCTCTATTAGGGGATGACAAAGGAACGGGGCTAACGTTTTGGATTCCGGCAAAGCTTTTCCCACTGAAGTTTAGGGAAAGGAGGCACTGGGTCCTCTCGTACATAGCCCTGCTAAGATGAGCAGCTACAATGTATAAATAGGGACTTTTTTGGTGCACATCTGGTTTGTTAGAATGTCTAAACATTTAAGTTCCCTTTTATTTAAGGGCATTAAGCACGTACCCCAAGATTGTATAAAGGTCTCCCAGATTTATGTGCCATAATTTGGGCGTGATCCCGGGTGCAAGGAATCAATTATTACATTACATTACATTGGTGTCTTTTATTCCGCCAATACCTTGCGGTTCTAGTCGGATTACAAAAAGAGGAGATTCGGGTCATATCCAGAAGATTACAAGATGGCTATTTGGTTGGAACGTTTAGGCTCTGGAGATAGATTGAAGTAACTGGTTATATCATGAGCTTGTCTTGATAAATTTCCTAAATAACACGGTTTTGATTTCTCTTCTGAAGGTTTTGTAGTTAGTAAATCGGCGAGGTGGCTGTCTAGTTTCGCTGCTTATGTGGCGAGTAGCCTGTCATGCATTTTCTTTTGCCTTATGGCTTTTATGGGGGGGGGGAGGGGGAGTGAACGTTGCCTGTGTTCTCCTTGGTCTGATGTTAATTGGCACCAGTTAGGACTTGCGCACATCTGGCTGCATGTTTTTCTCTAAGGTACCTAACTCCCAGAGCGCATATCTCAAAAGAAATGTGGCCGTGGGAGGAGCGTAGGCATGTCAGGGGCTTTCTGGAAATTTACGTTCATAGTTATACAATACAGGGTTAATGTGCCTCACTTGGTACCAGGTTTAAGCAGGTGTAAGTTTGGTGCTCTTATAAAGACTGTCTGGGTGTCCGGGCGTTTTTTTTTTAAATTAAGCAAATTTGTATTTGTTCATCCGGGTTTTAAAAAGTGAGTCGCCCTCAAGCCTGCCCATCCACATTGGGCTCAGTATAAATTATGCACCAACCTCTTCCCTTTTCTGAAGTCTATCTTGTCTTTGGTCTTCCTCTCCTCCCGTCTACCCTGCCTCTCTAGTCCTTCCCCTTTCTGCGGTCTTACAAGGCTCGGATTGGATGCTGACAGTATCAGTATTTAAGACACCCACTGCCAGCTGGCTTCTCCTGAACTCTTCTCTCTGCCAAGTCTCAGATCCTGTGATGCAATTTCCTGTTCCTGCACAGGTGGGACGTGGTGGAGAGAGTTCAGTAGCAGGCAGGCAGCGGGTGTCTGGCAATGTGTCACAAAAGTTGAAGACCGTAGGGGAGGGACTAGAGAGAAGTACCGGAGTACCAAACCACTTGACAGAGGAAGAAGGGGGAGGGGGAGGGGGAGGAAGAGAAGAAAACAGAGCTGATAGGGAGATCAGAGGAGAGGGTAGAGGGCCGGGTGGAGTGGAGAGATTATATGAAGGAATAAAGGAGAGGAGGAGGCATGAGAGACAGGAGATGGGCCATTTGGCCTTTATCTGCCATCATGTTTCTATGTTTCTATAATCAGAAAGTTCTATGACATCACAATGCAAGTGTTAAGAGTCTTAGCCAATAGGGAGAGGAGGCGATAGTGGATGTTGCAGATGGGAAGAATGGATGTGCCATTTGGCCTTTATATGCCATCATGTTTCTATGTTTTCACCAATGTAACATACCAGCCACCAATGATAAAAGTGAGGAGGAAAAAGCCTTTAGGATTCTGAATGGAATGTTGCTACTCTTTGGGGTTCCGGAATCTTTTGTTACTCTTTGGGATTCTGGAATCTTGATATTCTTTAGGATTCTGAATGGAATATTGCTACACCATGGATTTTGGCCAGGTACTAGGGACTTGGATTGGCCACTGTGAGAATGGACCATTGGTCTGACCCAGTAAGGCTATTCTTATGTTCTTATCACAGGAACATTATTAAAAACTGAACTGAAAATATTGGGAAAGATTTCCTTTCCCCTAATGTTTATAATTTTTTCCCTTAAAGATTTGTTGTCAATAATATTATTATAGATTTTGAAAGTAAGACAAGGAGTTTTCACCTGAATTCCAGCTAGACCAACAATTTACTAGGTGTGTGATACTTTAAACCTTGGTGTTTTGTATTTCTAATTTGTCATACAGTAGATTAGTTTATACACAGAGGAGAGCCTGAAAGTAAACCCATTAGAGGAAAAGAGATTTCAGAATGTTTAAAATGTTTGATCCTTAGAAACAAACCACAACAATCCTTGGGCACATGTATTTGCTGTTACAAACGAATAAGGGGCTCATAATCGAAAGAGAAAAACGTCCAAAAACCGGCCTAAGTCAGCACTTGGACGAACATTTCTCAAAAACGTCCAAGTGCCGATAATAAAAGCGGGTTTTGGACGTATTTCTAAATGACCTAGGCCTTCATAGTGCCACTGAATGACCAAAGCTAAACGGGGCGTTTCGGGAGGCGTGTCAAGGGCGAGAGTTGGGCGGGACGTGGGACGACATAGACTTAGTCTTACAGCATGTATAACCGAAAGTTATACAGCTCAGGATCGACGGAACTTGGACGTTGTGACTTAGATCATGTAAAACATGGTCTAAGTCACAAAAACCCACCTAAACTCACCAGATAAGCACTGAAAACACATAACACAGACCCCCACACACTACCCCAGTGATCACCAACCCTCCCCCACCCCCATAAAAATTTTATTCACAACTTTAAAATTCTGTCTCCAGACCACCTGGCATAGGAAAGCCTAGTCGTGCTGCACAGAGGCGTCTTAAACTGTCTTGGGGTGGGTTAGGGACCCATGGAGAGGAGGACCCATGCCCATAAGCCCCTGTAATCACTGCACTGATATTGAAACATGTGCACTCCCCCCAAACCCTTTTGTACTGACTTATAAGTGGCTCCTGCAGCCATAAGGGCTATTGGGGTGGTAGATAAGTGGGTCTAGGGGAATCTGGAGGTGGTTTGGGGGGCTCACTGTAACCTATAAGGGAGCTGTAGGGAGAAGAAGCCATGGCACCCTTTTTGTGAAGTTCACAGCAGTGTCCTGTAAGGTACCCCACTGTTTAGGTGGCATGTCTGGGTGTGCAGTCCACCACTTTGCAGATTTCTCCCACATCCAAAACCAACTTCATGCTATGGATTCAAACCACATTGACAGAAGGCCAATTCTCACAGGACCTAGGAGAGATCTTAATCACTCCAATCATAAAGGATCACAAAGGCCCAATAGATAGCCCCTCCAACTACAGACCTATCGCTTCAATACCATTGTACGTTAAAATAATAGAAGGCCTAGTGGCACAATACCTCACCGAATATCTGGAAAAACATAACCTACTCCACACCTCACAATCAGGATTCCGAACTAACCATAGTACAGAAACACTACTTGTCACATTACTAGATACAGCCCGACAACACATCAGTAAAGGAAAAAAAATGATATTAAACTAAACTAAAACTAAACCTTAAGTTTATATACCGCGTCATCTCCACGGAAGTGGAGCTCGACACGGTTTACAGGGATTAAAAATAAAGAGGAGGAACTACAATGGAAGGAGGGAGAGGTAAGGTGAACAAGGACGGAGGAGGTACATAGAATAATGGAGAGGGAGGGAGTGGTTACATTTTGTTGAAAAGCCAGGTTTTCAGATGTTTTCTGAAATGTTGGAGGGAGGTCGAACTCCGAAGATGGGCCGTAAAGCTGTTCCACAGCTCAGTGATCCTGAAGAGGAGGGATGTACCATGTTTTCCTGTATGGGAGATGCCAATTAGAGAAGGGAAGGATAGTTTGAATTTCTGAGTGGATCTGGTGGAGTGAGTGCTCGAGAGCCAAGATAGTGGGAAGAGGGGAGGAAGGATGCCGTGAAGAGATTTGAAGGTAAGACAAGCGCATTTGTAGCGAACCCTGAGGAAGACTGGGAGCCAGTGAAGCTTAGACAGAAGCGGGGAGACGTGGTCAAATTTGCCTTTTGCGAAGATTAATTTAGCTGCGGTGTTCTGAATCCGCTGAAATCTGAGAAGATGTTTCTTTGTTAGGCTTAGAAAGATGGAGTTGCAGTAATCGAGTCGGGATAGAATGATGGATTGGACAAGGACGGCGAAATGTTGTTGGTGGAAGCAGGATCTAACTTTTCTTAGCATATGGAGATTGAAAAAGCATTTTTTTACTAGGGAGTTGATGTGGTCGTTAAAGGACAGTGTAGAGTCAATGATGATTCCCAGAACTTTGCTAGAGTGCTCAAGCTGCAGATTGGTGCCAGAGGAAAGTGGGATGTGGGAGGGTAGCTGATCCAGTTTCGGGCCGAGCCAAAGTAGTTTTGTTTTGGCCTCATTTAGTTTCATTTGAACAGTGAGGGCCCAGGATTGTAGACTTGTTATACAGGATGAGATGTTAACCGAGAGGTTGGTGAGGTTAGAGTCGGTCTCAATAAGGACGAGGATGTCGTCGGCGTAGGTGTAAAGTGTCTCCGAGGTGGAAAGTTGGAGGAGTTTCAGGGAGGACATATAGACATTGAAAAGAATCGGGGATAAAGGTGAACCCTGCAGGACTCCGCAGATCGGTTTCCAAGGGGAGGATGAGGAACCCTTCATGTTAACGAGGTAGGAACGGGACCGTAAGAATTTTGAGAACCAATCTAAGACCGTGGAATTTATGCCAATTTCAGAAAGTTGGAGGATTAGTATGTCATGGTGGACAATGTCGAAAGCTGCGGAGAGGTCAAATTGGAGAAGGACAGCAAATTTGTTGCAGGAGTGAAGTTGTTGGACCTTTGAGATTAAAGAGGCTAGAAGGGATTCAGTGCTGTAGTTGGGTCTAAATCCATGTTGGTAGGGTAGGAGAATGGAGAATCTCTCGAGATAGGATGAGAGTTGGGTGGCTATGATGGATTCCAGCATTTTGGTCAGGAGAGGGATATTAGCTATTGGGCGATAGCTGGAAGGGATGGAGGGGTCGAGATCAGCTTTTTTCAGAAGTGGGGACAGGGAAATGTGTCCCATTTCTGTAGAAAACAGGCCTGAGAGCAGGGCGGAGTTTAAGATTTTGGTGAGAGATGAGATGGCCTGTGCTGGAATGTTCTCATATAGGTAGGAGGGGAAAGGATCCAAGGAGCAGTTGCAGGCTTTTAACTTGAGGCAGAGCTTAGAGACCTGAGAGTCGGACACAGGCTCGAAGGCGGTCCAGGATCTGTCGGCTGGGATATGGTTCACCTCGGTTAAATTGGGGTTGGAGGTAGTGGGCATCAGAGAGTTGTAATCGGGTGTGGGGGGGAAGGAGCTTCGTAAGGTAGACACTTTCTCATTGAAAAATTTTGCTAGATCGTTCGCGGATGGAGAAGAGGGGAGTGGGGAGGAATCGTGTTTGGAGGATATGGAACGCCAGATGTTGAACAGAGTGTTGCTTTGGTTGTTGGAGCATGAGATTTTGTTGCCGTAGTAGTTCTTCCTTGATTTTTTTAATTCGGTGTTATAGAACCTAATGGAGGCCCTCCAGGATTGTCTGTCCGTGGGGGAATTGGATTTTTTCCATTTTCGTTCCAGTGATCGACATTGCTGCTTTAGTTGTCTGTGGTAGGGAAGGTACCAGGGGGCCTTGCGGGAGTAGGAGACAGTTTTTGTGGATAGGGGAGCGAGGGAGTGGTAGGTGGTCTCAGAGAGGGTGATCCAATTGTGCCAGTTGGATTCAGGGCTTGAAGGGTTGGGGGTAGTGGTGAGTAGGTTAAGAAGTTTTGCCCAGAACAGGTCGCTCGCAATTTTCTTTCAGAAGGTGATAGTATTGGGGGAACGGGAAGGGGGTTCGAGGTGGGACATGAAAATGGGGAGGCAGAAAGCCCCTAGGAAGTGGTCGGACCAAGGGACAGGGTCCCAGCGAGTGTCGCTGATTAAAGTTTTGTGTTCGGTGAGGTCAATGAAGCTGATGATGTCTAACGCATGCCCCTTTTCATGGGTTGGGGAGGGAGCCAGGGGGGGGAAGCCTAAAGAGGTGAGGAAGTTGTTGAGATCAATAGCATCCTTGTTGGTGGTATCATTTATGTGAAGATTAATGTCCCCAATGATTAGTAATCTTTGGAATTTGAGGAAGGCGTTTGTAATGGATTCGAGGACGAGGTCGGAGGATTTGTTCCAGGGGGATGAATTAGACCTCTCCGCAGCATTTGACCTAGTTGACCACACCTTATTACTACAAATTCTCGACGCCATAGGAATCTCAGGCAAGGTCTACAAATGGTTTCAGGGGTTCCTCAAATCTAGAACCTACAGGGTAAAATACAATGATATCAAATCAGAACCATGGACAAATCCCTGCGGAGTTCCACAAGGATCACCTCTCTCACCTACGCTCTTCAACCTCTTTATCTCCTCCCTAGGAGCCACTTTAGATACCCTAAATGTCACATCTTTCAGCTATGCTGATGACATCACCATAATCCTCCCATTCGACCCATCAGAGACCACCACCACAACAAAGCTAGAAACAACCTTAGACACAGTAGAAAAATGGATGATGGATCACAAACTAAAACTAAATTCTGAAAAAACAAAATTCCTTTTGCTCGAAAAAGCCCAAACTCCTACCATCACTGAACTGAAAATCAAAAATACCAAATACCCAATACAACCCGAACTAAAACTCCTAGGAGTTACGATAGACAGATGTTGCACAATGCAGCCCCAAATCAACAAAACAACCCAGAAAGCTTTTCTAACCATGAGAAATCTCCGTAAAATCAGAAAATTCTTTGACCAAGCACAATTTAGACTAATCGTCCAATCCCTAATCGTAGGTCTGCTGGATTATTGCAACTCCCTATATCTTCCTTGTCCAGCCACTATGATAAAACAACTCCAGACCATACAAAACACCGCCCTCAGATTGATCTACTCACTCAAAAAATATGATCACATAACAACTGCCTTCTTAGACTCTCACTGGCTACCCATACAAGCACGAATCCAATTCAAATTCTACTGCCTGATATTCAAAGCATTACACGGCTCTTCCCCCTCCTATCTAAACAACCGCTTAAACCAAATCTCCACCTCAAGACACAGAAGAACCTCGAACCCTTTCGCCTTCCCCCCACTCAAAGGCACACAACGCAAGAAAATGTTTGACAACCTTCTAGCAACACAAGCAGCAAAAATCAACCATTCCATCTCCAATCTTATGACAATATCAGACAACTTCAAAACATTCAGAAAAGAAATCAAAACCCTGCTTTTCAAAAAATTCATCCAAATATCTTAACCCCTCCTCTTTTACCTCCAGAAGATTCACCTACCTTCAGATAACCTTCCCCCAAATTACCCACCTTAACACCTTCCAATTAAACAAATACCATAAATAGATTGTAACCTACCCTCTCTAACTGAATTCCATATGTATTTTTCATATAGTTCTTCACTGTCAGTTTAATTTCCATCCTATAAATTCACATAGAATTTTTCTTTTTTCAACCATCTTTATTTTCTCTTCTTTATTAATTTCCAGGTACTTTAGTTAGATTGTGAGCCTTCGGGACAGTAAGGGAATTTTTTAAGTACCTTCTTACTTCTCATTTATAATCTTAATGTATATTTTCTTCAAACCGCTTAGAACCTAACGGATGTAGCGGTATATAAGAAATAAATTACATTACATTACATTACATCCAAGAGGGCTTGTCCTAGGCATTTTGGACTTGGAAGGAAAGTTGGACGAAAATGTGATATAAAGATGGACGATTTAGTGGCTTGGATGACCAGATCAGCAGGATGTATAATTAGACGATTTTTGAAATGAAAAAAAGTTGGACGTATCTTTCGAAAATGTGTCTTAAGCTCTTTTTAACTTTGGACGACTTGCGAAATGGACGTAAATGGACTGGCCAGGCTCGGGGAAGCAGGGAGAAATTGGCATGGTGGCTGGGGGGGGGGGGGCAGGGAGAGAGAAAGAATTGGGGAAGTGGAGAAATCAGTGCGATGGCTTAGGAGGGTAGGGGGAGAGAGAAAGAAAGACAGGCAGGGGGAGAGAAAAAGACAGAAATAAAGAGGGGAGGGGCAGGGGAGAGAGAAAGAAAGAGAGACAGAAAGAAAAGGGGAGGGGGCAGAAAGAAAGAAATACTGTTTTGTATTTACAAGAAGGAAGTGCAACCAGAGACTCATGAAATCACCAGCTAAAAAGGTAGGAAAAATGGTTTTATTTTCAATTTAGTGATCAAAATGTGTCCGTTTTGAGAATTTATATCTGCTTTCTATATTTTGAACTATGGCTCCCTTTTACTAAACCGCGATAGTGGTTTATAGGACAGGGAGACTATGAGCGTCAGGAGCTGGAGGGGCATTCAGCGCAGCTTCCTGCGCTAAAAACGCTATCGCGGTTTAGTAAAATGGGAGGGGGTACATTTGTCTATTTTTGTATAGTTGCTACTGAGGTGCATATTGCATATTTTAAAGTCATCTGCCTTGACCTCTGAACTCCCCCCCCCCCCGAATACAAACGATAATTAAAATTTTCTCTGCAGACAGTGTGCTTTGTGTTTTTTTTTTTTTTATAAATCTTTATTCATTTTTAAAACTTATAATAAGTGTGACAGCAAATAATAACATTTTAACTTAAATACAACACTTAATATTCTCCAATAATCCACCTTAAAACTTATCTCCCCCCTCCCATTCCATAACAATTGTTAACTCACATAAAAGCATACAATAAATTCCCTTCTTAACATTCCTTATAATTATACAAAAACCAAAATCTACCCTTCCCCCCTCCTCCAACCTTGGACATAAACAATTAAAGGGAAAAAAGGTTTTTACTCATTACAATATTTTGCTATTCATTACAATAATTTGTTAAAGGCTTCCAAACATCCAGAAATTTTTTTAAATATCCCAGCTGTGTAGCTATTACCCTTTCCATTTTATATATATGACAGAGAATTCCACCAGAAACTATAGTTTAGTCTATTCTAATTCTTCCAATTATTCATAATTTGTTGTATGGCAACCCCTGTCATAATAAGTAAAAGCTTATTATTATTTGATAATATTTGACTCTTAAAATTTTATTGTGGGTATATCATTTTGACTTGTTCATTTTAAAAGTAATTCGCAAGCCCCAAAAGTGTGGGCCCCCTGAGGTAGGTCTTTAAAACCTTAGAGGGGCATAATAAAAAAAAGCGTCTAAGTCCCCTTTTGGCCTAAGGCCTTAAACGTTGAAAGTAGAAGCAGGGAAAATGTCCATTATCGAAAAAAACGTCCAAAAGGAGGTTTTTTTTGACAATGGCCTGCCTCTACGTTCAGCTGTTTAAACGCCCAGACCACCACTACGTCTAAACTTATACCATATAATCAACCTATAAAAAGCCTAAGCCCCAAACGTCCAAAACAAGTCTTTTGCCTAAAAGCTGGATTCTGTAACCGGTGTCTGTCAAAAACAACACCAGTTACAGAATCCATCTTGCCCCGCGGCACCCCCGACCTCCCTGACACTATCGGGGCAGGATTAGGCTGGTTTTTGGACGTTTTTCTCTTTCGATTATGAGCCCCTTATTCTTTTTGTAACTTTTGTAACTTTACTGTGCCCAAGGATTGTTGTGGTTTGTTTCTAAGGATCAAACATTTTAAACATTCTGAAATCTCTTTTCCTTACTTTCAGGCTCTCCTCTGTGTATAAACTAATCTACTGTATGACAAATTAGAAATACTCCTGCCCCGCAGCACCCCTGAATCCTCGATGAAGATTGGGGCAAGAGGGAGCCCAAGCCCTCTTGCCCCGCGATCCCCAAACCCCCTTCCCCCCGCCGAGTCCGATGGGGCCAGGAGGGAGCCCAAGCCCTCCTGGTCCGGCGATCTCCCCCCTCCCCCCACCACACGATCTGGCCAGGAAGGAGCCCAAGGCCTCCGGGTCCGCGACCCCTTCTAACTCCTACCTCCCACTAAAATACGGGCAGGAGGGATCCCAGGCCCTCCTGCCCTCGACACAACCCCCCCCCAACGACTGCCCCCCTGAGCCCCCGATCGGCCCCTCCCCCGCTGACCCACGACCCCAGCCGCTGGGTTGGGTCCATGTGCCTAAGGCCCTGCCCTGCCTAAGGCTCCCGGGCCTATTCTGGTTGGCCCAGGCGCCTCAGGCCCCACCTGTGGGTGGGGTTTGAGCCGCCTGGGCCAATCTGGCCCCATTCCTACGCTGGCTGGCCTGCCGGACGGGCAGGCTTGGCACCCGTCCGTCCAGCCAACATTTTTTGAGGTACGGGGAAGGAGGTGGGGGTGGGGGGAACGTGGGGTCGGCGGGGGTGTCGTTGGTTGGCGGGATGGGCCGGTCGGGGGTTCGGGGGGCGGTCATTGGGGGGTTGTGTTGATGGCAGGAGGGCCTGGGATCCCTTCTGCCCGTATTTTAGTGGGGGGTGGGGGTTATAGGGGGGTCGCGGGCTAGGAGGGCTTGGGCTCCCTCCTGGCCGGATCGTATGGTGGGGGAGGGGGGAGATCGCTGAGCCAGGAGGGCTTGGGCTCCCTCCTGGCCCCATCGGACTTGGCGGGTGTGGGGGGGGGGGATCACAGGGCAAGAGGGCTTGGGCTCCCTTTTGCCCCAATCGTACTTGGCGGGGCCAGGAGTGCTTGGGCTCTCTCCTGGCCTGATTGGAGGGGTGGATCGCTGCAGGAGAGATGGGTCATCTCTCCTGCCGCTTTAGCGGTCCCAAGTGCCTCGTTTGGCGGCACTTGGTGGTATCGCTATTGCGGCAGGGGAGATGAGCCATCTCTCCTGTCCTGATGGTTGCGGTGGGGGGTGGGTAAGTTGTCGGGCCGCTGAGCTGATCTCGCCAGCCGCCATCAGCTCAGCGGCCCCTTTTTCGGCACTTATACCTGTTTTGACTTGGTCTAAGTCAAAATTTATAAGTGCCGACTAGGCAACCTGTCAAATGTTTTGGTTATACGTGTTGTACGCCTAGGTGTAGGTCGGCCCACCTCCCACCCACCGCCCACCCTTTCCCCTCCTCTAAAAATGCCTCTTTTCGCACTATGCGTTTAGAGGCAGGGGAAAGGCCTAAGCTGATTTTAGATACGTCTAAAACCAGCTTTGATTATGGGTACTTGGACGATCAGACTTTTTGATCGTCCAAGTAGCCATTTAGGCCACTTTTTAGACGGGTTTTTTCTTTTATTATGAGCCCCATAGCCTACATTAAAGGTGCATACGTTTTAAGTTAGGTGCCATTCTGTAATGGGCGCCCAAGAGTGACTGGCATGGAATAGGCACCTACAGATGCCCATTACAGAATTTGTGGAATGTTATGCGTGGCCTGGGGCAGCGCTTTCTAATTTGTGGTAAGCACATTTTAGTGCATACTGTAGCTTAGCGAAAGGGCCCCTAGACAAGGTAACACAAATCAAAAGCTGGGTAGTTAAAGGTAAATAGAAACGTGAAAAAAATTCATGGATCAGTTAAAATTGTAGAAAAACTGGTATCGTTAAAGTGGCAACAAATTTTAAAAGTTGGCACAAATGATCAAAAAAGTAACCAAGCATAACAGTCTACATTAATTTACATCTTGTGCAATGGGCTTTTCTTTTTTTTTGGTATATAATTTTTATTGAAAATTGCAATGGAAACAATACAATGTATGTACATATGATCTGAGCCCTGCCGTGGGGATTCGGGCAGCTTGTTCCAAGCATACGGTGCAGCAAGGCAGAAGGGACGGAGTCTGGAGTCGGCAGTTGAAGAGAAGGGCACAGATAGGAGAGACTTACCAGGCCTGCACGTGCGCCTAGCGGAGCCATGTGGGTCATATGCCGGGTTCATAGACAACCCCGTGAAAGACAAAGGCACGCGCCGACAACTGAGCGCAAGACGGAGCTGCGCGCCGAAGAAAATTACAGTTTTTAGGGGCTCCGACGGGGGTTTTTGTTGGGGAGCCCCCCCAGTTTACTTAATAGAGATCGCGCTGGCGTTGTGGGGGGGTTTGGGGGGTTGTAACCCTCCACATTTTACTGTAAACTTAACTTTTTCCCTAAAAACAGGGAAAAAGTGAAGTTTTCAGTAAAATGTGGGGGGTTTCAACCCCCCACGCCCCCTACAACGCCCCCACAACGCAGCGCGATCTCTATTAAGTAAAGTGGGGGGGTTCCCTCCACGCCCCCCCATCAGAGCCGTAAAAACTGTAATTTTCTACGGTGCGAGCCTCCGCGCTGCACTCAATTGTCTGCGTGCGCCTTTGTCCCGGCGCGCTTTTGACCTGACACCCATATGCCGTGTGCTGCATGTCGCTTGCATGTGAGGGTGGAACAGGGGCACTGCCTGGAATGCTGGGTAGAAGAAGAGAAGGGGTTTGGGGAAACGTAGACTGGAAGGAGCTAACTTTTGAGTCATCGGGCTACAGGTGACTCTCCCTAATAGGGGCCTGCTTTTAGGTGTGATCAAGACAATCATATTAGCCTTATTGTTGCTTCAAGCCTATTCTACTACCTATATTAGAGCATTGTGTTTGTGCTTAGTTTGTATCATCGGTGGTTTGTGCTGGTAGCTCTGTTGTACAAATTGAGGGGCGTTTTTCTTGGTAGTAGGAGCCAATATTTCAAAATGATTGGAGAGCCAGACACAATGTTTTGAGGCAGACATGGGGGGAAGCCACTGCTTGCCCTGGATCTGTAGCACAGTGTGTTGCTACTCTTTGAGTATTTGCCAGGTACTGGTGACTTAGATTGGCCACCATGAGGATGGGCTACTGGGCTAGACAGGGCTATTCTTATGTTCTTAACACATCTGCAGATCTCAATGGAAATTTGGGAGGTAAAGTTTGTCATGGTACATGTGCTTGTCGTGCCACTGGGATTTGCTCTCATCTGGGAAGCTGAAAGCTATGTTGTCGGTAGTTTCACTATCATCAGGCCCTCCTAAGGTTGACAGGTTTCAGCAGAGATGTCAGACTAATGATGTACCAACCATCTGAGCAGCAGCCGATGGGCAGTGCTGGAGGTGGGGGATTGCGTTTGATGCAACAATGGCGACAACATTGAACTTATACTGTGCAGAAAAAAAAGGCCCGGCAATCTAAAACATGATCGCGATCATCAAGTGGCTAGGACTCGAACACGCGTCGATGGCACCTAGCAACAAGTTTCAGTCTATGAAATTTCCATATGCAGAAAAAAATTGGCAGCTACATATCTTAATATATTAAGAGATTGCTATCCTTGAAGAAATGACTCAGCAGAGAACATACCAATTAAATTTTCAATTATATACAAAATGAGAATCATTCCCTGGGTCCTTTTGTGAGACAAAATAATTACTAAAAACAAGAGTAAGAGAAAATTAGCATATTTGCAACAAGCTAATTACTTCCACCCTATATTTGGAGTGTTTTGGAGGGTGATCGTTAACAAAAGAGAAGCACAATTTCCATGTTGCCATGGAGCCTCTGGTTTTCATTAATCAAAAAATATATTCAGACCCCCATATTCCATCAAGATTCTGACCATCTGGAAAAATAAAAAACATAGACAAATGATGGCAGATAAAGACCAAATGGACCTTCCAGTCTGCCTACCTGCAGTAACCATTATCTCTTCCTCCCTCTAAGAGATCCCACATGCCTATCCCATGCTTTCTTGAATTCAGACACAGTCTCTGTCTCCACCACCTCTTCCAGAAGACTGTTTCACGCATCTACCACCTTTTCTATAAAAAAAAGTATTTCTTTAGATTACTCCTGAGCCTATCACCTCTTAACTTCATTCTATGCCCTCTCATTGCAGAGTTTCCTTTCAAATGAAAGAGACTCAACTCATGCGCATTTACATCACATAGGTATTTAAATATTTCCCCTCTCCTGCATTTCCTCCATAGTATACAGATTGAGATATTTAAGTCTGTCCCCATACGCCTTATGACGAAGACCATGCACCATTTTAGTAGCCTTCCTCTGGACCATCTCCATCCTTTTTTAGATTTTTTTGAAGGTGCGGCCTCCATAATTGTACACAATATTCTAAATGAGGTCTCACCAAAATCTTATACTGGGCATCAATACCTCCTTTTTCCTACTGGCCATACCTCTCCCTATGCACCCTAACTCCTTCTAGCTTTCACCATCACCTTTTTAACCTGTTTGGTCACCTTAAGATCATCACATACAATGACACCCAAGTCCCACTTTTCTGTTGTGCACATATGTTCTTCACCCCCCCCCACTCTAAACTGTATTTTTCCCTTGGGTTTTTGCAGCTCAAATGCATTTCTTAGCATTAAATTTTAATTGCCAAATTTCAGACAATTCTTCAAGCTTCACCAGATCTTTCTTTATGTTATTCATACCATCCTGGGTGTCTACTCTATTGAAGATTTTGGTATCATCCTCAAAGAGGCAAATCTTACCCGACAGCCCTTCAGCAATATCATTTAAGAAAGGACAGGCCCAAGAACAGAACCTTGAGGCACACCACTGGTAACATCCCTTTCTTCAGAATGATCTCCATTGATCACTACCCTCTGTCGCCTTCAACTCAACCAGTTTCTGACCCAGCCCATCACTTTGAGACCCATCCCGAGGGCACTCGGTTTATTCATTAGACGTTTGTGTGGAACACTGTCAAAGGCTATGCTAAAATCTAAATACACCACATCTAGTGCACTCCCTCTGTCCAATTCTCTGGTCACCCAGTCAAAGAAATTGATCAGATTTGTCTGACAAGACCTACCTTTAGTGAATCCATGTTGCCTCCAGTCCTGTAATACACAGGATTCTAGAAACTTCACCATTCTCTGTTTTAAAAGCGTTTCCATTAATTTGTTTACCACAGAAGTCAGACTTACTGGCCTGTAATTCCCTATTTCTTCCCTACTTCCACTTTTGTGGAGAGGGACCACATCCGCCCTTCTCCATTCCTCCAGTATCATTCCCGACTTTAGAGATTCAGCACCCTCAGATTTACACCATCCGGCCCCTTTGCTTTGTCTACCTTTATTTTAGCTAGCTCCTCACAAATACAACCCTCTGAAAATCGATCAGGTTCTACCACTCCTCCATCTCTATTCATGTTTGTCTTCTATTGTCCCGCTCCCAGCACTTCAGCCTTGAACACAGAACAGAAATATTTGTTAAGCAATTCAGCCTTTTCTTTATCAGCTTCTACATATTTTCTCCTCTTCACCCTTGAATCTCACAATGCCACTTTTGCTCTTCTTCCTATCACTAAGATATCTAAAAAAATGTCTTGTCTCCCCGATTTACATTTCAGCTATTTTTCTTCCATTTGCACCTTTGCTTTCCTGACTACGTGACCAGCCTCTCTTAACTTTTCCAGATATTTTTGCCTGTCTTCCTCTTTCTGCAATCTTTTGTAGTTTATGAAAGCTAACCTCTTATTCCTTACCTTCTCAGATACTACTTTTGAGAACCAGAGCGGCCTTCTTTTCCTCTTACTTTTACTTATTTGCCTCACAAAAAAGTTTGTCGCGCTTACAATTACTCCTTTCAGTTTTGTCCACTGCATTTCTACTCCTTCCAGACGTTTCCATCCAGACAACAGATCCTTGACGTAATCCCCCATCTGAACAAAGTTAGTTTTTTTTAAAAGTCTAGAACCTTTGTTTTTGAATGAGCCCTCTCTATACTCATCTTAATATTAAACTGTACAATGAAGTGATCACTGGATGCCAGTTGATCACCCACTGTAACATCAGAAACACTTTCCCCGTTTGTAAGCCCTAAGTTCAGTATGGCCCCATCCCGTGTAGGTTCCATTACCAACTGCTGGAACAGTTCTTGTAGAAAATCCAGAATCTCCCTACTTCTAGAAGACCCCGCAATACTCCAGTCAATATCCAGCATGTTAAAATAACCAATTAGCAAGACCTCCCTTTTTTTAGATATATTCTGAATGCCTACTATTAAATCTCTATCTACTTATGTCTGTGAAAGGCCTTTATATCACACCAATGTAAATATACTCACCATTCCCTCTTTCCAAATTGATCCACAGTACCTCTTCCTTGTCCTGCAGATCCTGCAATTGTGTGGCTTTAACACAATCTTTAACATATAACACTACTCTCCCTTTTCTTCCTACCCTGTCTTTCCTGAACAGATTAGAGCCCGTTATAACTAAATCCCAGTCATGGTTCTCCGTGAACCACATCTCCGTGATCGCCACTATATCCAACTCATCTTCTTCCATCACAGCTTCTAGATCCAGAATCTTGCTTCCCATACTTTGAGCATTAGTATACTGTATACTGCTTTCCAGACATTGCCCCCTTTTCCCATCCATGTAGAGGTAATCAGTGATTTACTTAGCTGAGGGCTTATACTCACCCGGGGGGCTTTGATCACCCTGCCCCGTCACTTCTGGTTTAAAGCCCTCTTCAGTAGATTAGCCAGCCTGCTGCCGAAGACACTTCTTTGATGCACCCCATCCCTGCTTAGCAGCCCTTGGAAAATCATCCTATAAACCTTTTCCTCCCAAGACCCAACAAAAACAAACAAAACAACCAACAAACACAAAAGGTAAAGAAATAATTGACAGCTAAATTTTCTGTGAATAAGTTTTTTTTTATGAATTTGGCTTTCAAGTCTGCATTTTACAGAAACAGCTTTTGCCAACGTCTCCGGTGATCCTACTCCTGGCCAAATCCAAGGGCCTATTGTGATCCTAATCTAGGTTGATCTATTTGCTGATTTCAGTCGTGTTTATCAACACATACTTCTTAATATTCTCTCCTCACTTGAATTTTGGAACTCTGTTTTGTCTAGATTTTCATATTTCCTCACCACGCTTTCAGTAAATGGATCAGACCAATGGTCCATCAAGCCCAGTAGCCCATCTTCACAGTGGCCTATCCAGGTCACTAGTACCTGGCCAAAACCCAAATAGAAGCAACATTCCATGTCCTTCTATGTCAGTGTACCTCGGGGCTCTGTCTAGAGATTTTTTTCCCTCTCTATACTTATTCCCTTGGGGCTTTAATCTCCTCCTGTAACTTTTAGTGTCATCTATAAACTGATGACTCCCAGATCTATGCCAGTACACCAGATATTTCAGCAGTCCCAAATCTCAGGCTGCTTGCCTGACATTGCCTCCTGGATGACCCACTTTCTCTGTAAAGGTACTCCCCCGCAACCCTTTCTATTGCTGTGGATAACACTGTCATAGTTCTGGTTCCCTTAGATCGTAACCTTGGGGTCATCTTTGACTCTTCTATGCACACATCCAACACATTGATAAAACCCATGATTTATTTCTCTAAAAAATTCATTCATCCTTTCCTGATCGGATTGGGTTGTATTCAATTCACTTAATATACCACTTGTACAAATGTATTAAACAGTTTACAAACTGACTTAGGTGCCGGTATTTAGGCCAAGACAGGTTCTTATTCGCTGATTGTTCCTATTTTTGCTCTGATTGTACCATACCATCTGATTGTACCATTCGCTGATTGTCCAGCCCTTCTTTGTTGTAAACCGCCTCGAACTACTATTGGCTTTGGCGGTATATAAGAAATAACACTTTGGAATAACACTGCCTTCCGAATCGATGGCGCAGTTATCTGCTGGACTGAGTGGCAGAGAGCTGGTATCTGGACTGTCCAGGATATTCGCGACAATGCTTCATGGATGTCTTTTTTGCAGCTGCAACAACGTTATCATCTTGCACCTAACCAGCACTTTCGTTGGATTCAATTGGTTCATTGTATATTCGCCTTTAAGCACACCAACTCACTTACCACTGAATCTCCTAGCCTCCTCCCACTTTTTGCCAAATTCCATGCTGTCAAAGGCTGTGCATCTAAGTGGTACAAATGGCTTCAGGCGGAATTGCACTCCCAGCCTGCTGGTACTGAACACACATGGGAGTTTGACCTACAGATATCACCTCTCCAAGATTCCTGGAAATGTGTGTGGGCCACTGCCACACGTTCCTCATGTTTCTCTTCACTAAAACAATCCATATATTTGTATTACACAGGGCCATTTGGACCCCTCACAAGTTGTCACATTTCAAATCTGCGGAAACAGGCCTCTGCTGGTCATGTATGAAAGAAAAGGGTACTTTTTTGCATCAATTGTTTTACTATTCCCTGATCAATCCTTTCTGGCTTTCTATTTGGGGGAAAATCTGTGAGATCTTTACTATTAATGTACCTCTTACTCCTGCTATCATACTCCTTGGTACACACACTTTGGACTTTGACCTACCCGAGAGAGACACTAAACTCTTTATCTTGTTACTACATTTGGCCATAAAACTGGTGTTACAAAACTGGAAACATCTCTCGACAGTAAATTTCTCTATGTGGTGGAACGTTGTTTGGGTCACAGCAAAATATGAAAGAGCTGCTGCTTATAAGAATAAGACTCTTCACTCTTTTGATCGGACTTGGCGGTTATTGTTGGATGTCTCTCTCTCTCCTTATATTGAGCAGTAATGTCTATTTGTATATCACTGGGTTATTTACCATATGACAGAGTATTGTTTATACTTTATTTCTTTTGATACTCCTGCTTCTTGCTGTGCTTGTCATTTGTTGGATTATGCTTCACATTGCATTTCTGTATTTCTTTCATTGTTGTTCCTTATTTGTACCTTCATGAAAATTTAAATAAAACTTATTGAATTTAAAAAGAAATAAATTATTATTATTATTAAGTGCAGCGATGGCCTATGGACTGAGGAGGAGGAAGAAGTGTACCTTTCATTCTGGGGGATTTTTGTTCTTTTCCGTAGCAGGAGTTCATCCTACTTGAGATCTAGAAGGAAAAAGAACAATGAAGAACAAGGAAGTAGAAAGAGAGAGACAGAGAGAGAACTTCTGTTGTGTCTATTCACTTGATTGAGTAGCAACCTCATAGAACTGCCTTTTATTATTTTTCTTTTGCATTTCACTCGGTGAAGGTTTTTGCTTTTGTTCAATTGAGTCCTTCCTAGAAAAAAAAAATAATTGGGGATGAGTGATATGAAGTAGTGCAGCAAAGTCCATGAATGTAGGACCCTTTAAGTACTCTATCCTCCCCCACCTCTCCAGCCCACAGAGCCTCAGTGATAAGGGAATGAGTGGAGATCATTACCCATACTCTACCCCTAGTCTTGCAGTAACAGAAGTATACAGATTAATTGATTTGTAATTATAACCTATTTTAAACTCATGAATATATTGTATGTATAATTATATAGATCATATAGACATACAATGTTAAATAAAGAGATACCTTTCTCTATTGTGAAGATTGTCTTCAGTGAATTGAGTGGCCCTATATAACTTCTTTAAAAATTCACAATCAGTGCAATAGAGCTTCCTGAAATTATAATCAAAATAGAAGTTGTTTGGTGAACCCCTGGAAGGACTAGAATTCCTCACTCATCTTGCAATCAAGAAAGACAGTCAATCAAGGGAGGAAGCAGCAAGAGCCCTGAGGAAAAGGGAATTTAAATGATCTGGCCATGGTCCTGAAATCCATGAAAAAAAACAACCAACCCCCCAAAAACAAACTTCAGAGTTTTGAAATCTCTTCAGCCGTATAAAGAGTAGAAAGTGGAGAATGTTCTGTTATTCTCCATCAAGGTGTCAGAAAGGTGCCCCTTATTAGTATCGCCATTGACGTCAAATGCTGGGGCCAGAAGGTAGGAGTGTGCAGTATTTCAGCTAGAGGGTACAATAAAATTCAGCAGCAGCAATGCTGTGCATCTGTGAAGGGCCGATGCTACCACAAGCCATGCAGAAAGGGTTTGAGTGGGATGTTAGCTTGCACAGTAAACATGGCTATATTAGTGGGGATGATGATGAAATTGACATGTTGGGGGAAAGGGGCGGGGCAGAGCAGGTTGGGTCACTAGATAGGGTTTCTGCTGGTGGCTTTTTATTTTTATTTTTAGTCCCCATTCCTGTCATTGCATGATCCAATCACGGCTCACGCAATGACAGGAATGGGGAAATTTGACATGAGCTGCAGATTACTGCCATGTTTTTAATAAAGCAATAATTTGCATGCTCAAAAATGCCCTAAACAGGGTGGTGTGATGGGGTGTTTGCTCCATCATGGGGAAGTGAGGCTCCTCGAGGGCAAAACATCTGGGGATTAACTGTCCCAGGGGTTTTGGAGGGATGGAAATGAGGACCCAGCCATGACTCGGGCCATGAGCTTTGTTATTCTAATCTCTGATTAGGGAGGTTCTGGTCCTAGTAGAAGACTAGGGGCTCATTTTACTAAGGTGCGTTAGGGCCTTAATGCGTGGAATAGCACGCGCTAAATTGCCACGCGCACTAGACCTTAATGCCAGCATTGAGCTGGCGTTATTCTAGAAGTGTACTGCGCAGTGTAGCGCATGGTAATTTTGTGCGTGTGCTAAAAACACTAGCGCACCTTAGTAAAAGGAGCCCTAGGTGAGTGGAGTCAGGAATAGACTATCCCGCCCTTTCCCAAACTATTTTGTTCTCAGTGGTAAGAAAATGGGACCTTTATTATGAAAGCATGTAGCCAATTTGCATCTTAATTTGCATACAAAGCTGATCCCTTTAAAGAAGAATCCTGAAGAAGGGAAAGAAACTCCGAAAGACTTGAATTGAACCCCAACGGGCTTGATACTCTTTGGGGTCCTGGAATGTTGCTTCTATTTGGGTTTCTGCCGGTATTTATGACTTGGATTGGCCTCTGTGAAGATGGGATACTGGGTTAGATGGACTGTTTGTCTGACCCGGTAAGGCTATTCTTAGGTTTCATTTTATACAAAGAGTTTATAGTCTACTAGTCTTTAAGCCCGTTACATTAACAGGTGCTAGAATATATGTCTGTCTGTCTTTCTTTCTCTCTCCCTGCCCCTGTCTCTTTCTTCCTTGCTGTCTGTCTTTCTTTCTGTCTGTCTTCCTCCTGTCCCTCTTTGTCTGTCTGTCTTTCTGTCTCTCTTCATGCCCCTGTGTCTTTCTTCCTTTCTTTCTGTCTGTCTCCCTCCCGCTGTCTATCTTTCTTTCTCTCTCCCTCTCGCTGTCTGTCTTTCTGTCTCTCTCCCTGCTCCCTATGCAGCAGCAGCATTTCCCTCCCCCCTCCACTTCCCTGTGCAGCAGCAGCAGCATTTCCCTCCCCACTTCCTTTTTTTTCCCCTCCTCAATAATTGTCTGTCCTATTACCTGCCTCCTCCGTCTCCGCCGCGGCCTTCAGCCGCCGTGGCCGACATCCGCCTCGGGGGATTCTCATGCATGTGCACTCCTACCTGCGGTGCCCTACAGTGCAGGAAAATGGGAGCACGCAGGTGGTAGTGCGCATGCGCGCTTAGGGCTTTATTATATTAGATTATTTATAGTCCGCCTTTAACGAGGCAGATTACAAAATTACATACACAATAAATATACAAACAACATGTAAAATATATCATTCATTTACTATAGAAAAACATTAGTCACCATATTTCATCTTACAAAATAAGCATGACTTGTGGTAAAACATCCCATTTTAATAGTAGCCCACAGTAATAACTTTCCTCTTTAGTCATTGAATTCTAAATATTGTGCTAATCAGGAAGGTTTGAAAATACCAACCTGGCTATACCTCTGTCATCTAGATCTATGCACATTGCAATTTTGGGATGATGGATTGTAGTGGGATGAGGCAGGGGGGCAGGGAAATTTTCTCATTGTAGACAATACGATGAAATCTTCCGCCCATTGTGTGGCGGTGGTCAAAAAAGCAGACAGGATGTTAGGAATTATTTAAAAAGGGATGGCTAACAAGACTAGGAATGTTATAATACCCCTGTATCGCTTCACGGTGTGACCTCATCTGGAGTATTGCGTTCAATTCTGGTCTCCTTATCTCAAGAAAGATATGGCGGCGCGAGAAAAGGTTCAAGAAGAGCGACCAAGATGGTAAAGGGGATGGAACTTCTCTCATATGAGGGAAGACTAAAACGGTTAAGGCTCTTCAGCTTGGAAAAGAGACGGCTGAGGGGAGATAGGATTGAAGTCTACAAAATCCTGAGTGGAGTAGAACGGGTACAAGAGTACATAAGACTCAAGTTCTCCAAAATAACACAGATCAAACGCCAGAAGGAAAGAGCATGTCAGGTAAAAAGCAAAAAAATTAGCCAGACTCGACAGCGGCCCTGTTTTGCATGTCGCTATTTCAAGAGCCCTGGCAATTATAATATCCCTCTTTAAATTTTAGAAAAACTAATCGAAAACAATCAAAATTAGAAAAGAAAAAGAAAACTTGTCCCATTGCAGGCTCACCAACCAACTTATTTGGTTCACCATACGTACTAATTTGGTACATGCCCTTAAATATTGACTCCTATTTGGCTATATTTAGCTCTCTTGTCTGGGGAAATTTTAAAAAAACAGGGAACTATAGGGGATATCTATATATATAAAATCAGAGGTATGTATGTATGTGTGTGTGTATGTGTGTGTGTGTGTATGTGCCACGATCACGCAAAAACGGCTTGCCCGATTTGAACGAAACTTGGTATGCAGATCCCTCACTACCTGGGGTGATATGTTCTGGGGGTCTCATGGCCCACCTGCACACGTGGGCGGAGCTACAAACAGAAAATCAGATTTCACCCATTCATGTCAATGGAAAAAATGTAAAAAGCTGCCTTTCTCACAGTAATTCCAACTACCTGGGGTGATATGTTCTGGGGGTCTCGCGGCCCACCAGCGCATGTGGCCAGAGCTACAAACATAACATCATATTTCACCCATTCATGTCAATGGAAAAAATGTAAAAAGCTGCCATTCTCACAGTAATTCAAAAGCGGCTTGACCGATTTGAACGAAACTTGGTATGCAGTTCCCTCACTACCTGGGGTGATATGTTCTGGGGGTCTCGCGGCCCACCTGCACACGTGGGCGGAGCTACAAACAGAAAATCAGATTTCACCCATTCATGTCAATGGCAAAAATGTAAAAATCTGCCATTCTCACAGTAATTCAAAAACGGCTTGACCGATTTTAACGAAACTTGGTATGCAGTTCCCTCACTACCTGGGGTGATATGTTCTGGGGGTCTCACGGCCCACCTGCACACGTGGGCGGAGCTACAAACAGAAAATCAGATTTCACCCATTCATGTCAATGGCAAAAATGTAAAAATCTGCCATTCTCACAGTAATTCAAAAACGGCTTGACCAATTTTAACGAAACTTGGTATGCAGGTCCCTCACTACCTGGGGTGATATGTTCTGGGGGTCTCGTGGCCCTCCTGCACACGTGGGCGGAGCTACAAACAGAACATCAGATTTCACCCATTCATGTCAATGGAAAAAATGTAAAAAGCTGCCATTCTCTCAGTAATTCAAAAACGGCTTGACCGATTTGAACGCAACTTGGTATGCAGATCCCTCATTACCTGGGGTGATATGTTCTGGGGGTCTCGTGGCCCTCCTGCACACATGGGCGGAGCTACAAACAGAAAATCAAATTTCACCCATTCATGTCAATGGAAAGGATGTAAAAAGCTGCCATTCTCACCGTAATTCCAACTATAAAACACTTTCTATGACACTATAACCACTAGGGACATCGTTTCTATTCTACCACGGACACCATACATATAGAGTTTGTATGTTCTAACTGTGTTTGTAACTGTTTCCTTCATGCACCCCAGTTCATAATGTTATTACATTACATGAGTACTCACATATGCTGAACTTGGAACACAGGTTCCATTCTGAACTGGGAAATAACTGCATGGAGTTTCTTTTCAACCTGAGTTTCCACATATTGAGTTGTTTTAATCAATACTGGAACTTTTGGATGCCACTTATTCCAACAGATCTTCCTTTTCAGTTTAAGAGATTGCAAATTCCAGTGAGACTTGCATTCTCTATCACAATCAACAAATCACAGGGACAGACTATTACATACTGTGGAGTGGATTTAAGATCCCCCTGTTTTTCCCATGGACAACTCTATGTTGCTTGCTCAAGGGTGGGTTCACCCAAGAATTTATATGTTCTTGCTCCTGGAGGTGAAACTAAAAATGTTGTTTATAATCAAGTTTTGTGTTAGTTGTATTGTATTCATTTTGTCAAATATTTCACATTATAATTTGAATATTGTACATTTTATAAAGCTGTTAAAAAATATTTTCATTCACCACTATAAAGTATCTTTATTTGATTCCATTTACAGTGTTATTGCTATAATTAAATACCCGTGCAACGCCGGGGCATCAGCTAGTTAGAACATAAGAATAGCCTTACTGGGTCAGACCAATAGTCCATCAAGACCGTTCTCATGGTGGCCAATCCAGGTCACTAGTACCTGACCAAACCTAAGGAGTAGCAACATTCCAAGCTACCGATCCAGGGCAAGCAGTAGCTTCCCCCATGTCTTTCTCAATAACATACTATGGACTTTTCCTCCAGGAACTTGTCCAAACCTTTCTTAAAACCAACTACGCTATCCGTTCTTACCAGACACAAAACTTAGGCACCAGTAGGAGCCCTACCAGCAACTAAGTTAATGGAGAAGTGCATTTAAAATGGTGAAAAACGGTAAAATTAAAGTGCCTGCCGGCACCTAAATAAAAGGCACTGGAATTGTGGTTGTGTAGGCGCTTTATGGTGCTTAATGCCACGATAGACATAGCTGAAGCCGGATGTGGCATTAGACACCATAAAGTGCCTACGTAAGGCACAATTCACAACAAAGATAGGCGCCGGAAATGTTGGCCTGGAAAACTCTGGCCTACGTTTCCAGTTCCTATCTTTGTAGAGGCCCGATTCTCTATAGAGCGCCATTGCATGATTGACATGGGATTGGCGGCCGCATTTTAGGCAGCCGCCGATATCGGCGCCCCATAGAGAATCTGGGACTAAGGGCAAAATTCTATAAGAAGCGCCCAAAATTTAGGCGCCGAATTAGGCACTGTTCAGCGCAATTCAAGTAAAATTGGGTGCTGTTTAGTGAATCACGCGGAGCGGCACCTATTTTGGAGGCGCCTAATAAATAGGCCAGCTCTAGGCACAGCTAAAACTTAGGCGCCCATGTGAGCGCTTAAGCCCGCTTAAGAACAGCGATCCTGTAACAGGGCGCCTAACACGACGCCACGCCTACGCCTAACATGCATAGGGCCTATTTTTTTGAAGGCCGCCTATATTTTTAGAGGCGCCTTTTTACAGAATCGCTCTTTCTTGATAGACGCTTAGGTTTCAATTAGTGCTGATTAAAAAGCTTAATTGAGCTTGTTATTGAATTTAGATAGGTGCTAGAGAATGACACGGGGAAAAATTCTGTCCCCGTCACCGCCCCGCCCCTGGACCACCATCCCCTGCACCGCCCCGTCCCCGCTGTCCCTATCACCACCCCGTCCCCGCCTCTGCTGTCCCCTTCACCGCCCCGTCACCGTCCCGCTGTCTTTTTCACCGCCCCGTGCCCGTGCCCGTCTTCAGTGTCTTCTCCTCTCCATACCCCCACCCCCAGCACCCTTCACGCGGTCCAGCAGCTCCCTCCCGCCGGCCAGCCGTGCATTTCCCTCCCTCCCTCCTTTTCCCTTACCTTTTCTTCTTGAAACTGGCGATTTCTATAAGGCTACGAGCTGTATTACAGCCGGAGCCTTGAAGTCGCGTCGGGTTGCCTGCTAGAAAAGTCTCCTCCGATGCAACCGGAAACAAGAAGTTGCATCGGAGGAGACTTTTTTCAGCAGGCAACGCGACGCGACTTCAAGGCTCCGACTGTAATACAGCTCGTAGCCTTATAGAAATCGCCAGTTTTAAGAAGAAAAGGTAAGGGAAAAGGAGGGAGGGAGATGCATGGACGGCCGGCGGGAGAGAGTGGGCTGCCGGATCGAACGCTCATTCACCGCGCGTTCACTCCTTGTTCACCGCCCCGTGCTACCATTCACCGCTCCACGGGGCGGTGAATGGCCTCGTCCCCGAACTTGCGGAGACCATTTTTTTTGTCACCATTTTGGCGGGTTACCCGCAGCTAAACGCGGCTAGCTGCGGGTAACCACCACCGTGTCATTCTCTAATAGGCGCCTATCTAGTTGGGCACCTCCAAAACAGGTGACTAACATTAGGTTACAGGATTTGGGCCTAATTTTCTTTTTGAAAATTGTTCTTGGTGTTAGATGATGGGGCTCCAATTAAAAATCCCTGGGTTCAAGCACTTTTTTGGGGGGTACGATTTTTTTTTGTGAATTACCATCGTTGACCTTCAGAACAAGAACCGCATTATAATCTTTCTGTACCGTCTAGCCTCATGCGTACTAACAGCTTATTGTAAAAACTAAAGATATAACTATGTCCTTTCTTAATTCCTAAGTACCATTGTTACATTTTGTCGTGCTCTGCGGCTGATGTGTAATGTTTGGGAGGCACGAAGGAAGAAATCGAATTCCTAGTTGTCTTTTTCTTTTTCAGAATGACATCTCTATTTTGTCAAAAAACCAGCCCAAAAACTAGAGTAGATTAAATTATAATTTCTGGTGGAATTCCTTGTGTCATATTTATAAAATGGAAAGATTTATTGCAATACAGCGAGGATGTTTTAGGAAATTTCAAGATGTGTGAGAGCCATTAACAAAATATTGTACTGATTAGAGGACATTTTTTCCCTTAAATTTACAGGTTCAGTTATGAGGGGGGGGGGAGGGGATAATTTTATTATTACATATTGTACAAGGTATTTGATTATATAATAGGAAGGGGTGGGAAGGGTGGGAGATAAGAATATATCATTTGTACTATTGATGATTATTAAGTGATATATTTATTGTTAATCTGTTTTATCTTATTGACACACTTATTGTAAGTTTGAAAATAAATAAAGATAAAAAACCCCCCAACAAAAAACAGCCTCCAAAACCGTGCTGAAATAGCTTACCATAATTGAATTAGCTGATTTTCAGAGGAAAACAGAACCTCCATTCTGTCCTACATGTGAAAATTTAAATCAAGTATTTATGATCCTTAGTTTGACAAAGCTTCATAGAAATATATTTTATGTGGGTATAAGATTATGTATAACTGTTGTAAATTCCGTATAGATTTATGTTTCAAACTCTAAACTTGACAAATTGATGGGGCAGCAGAGCAGAGCTGTGCTTTATTTATTTATTTATTTATTTTTGACGTGATAAAATTTGAAGGTTGTAGAAGACATGGATAAACACACAGGCTGTGATAGCAATGCGTCTGATTTTAATTTATGAGGTGCGTTGTCTTGCCATCACTCTGCTGCTGCAGCTAGCCACACGGTACCAGGGCGACACGATTACTGCAGTGATCAATTCCCTCGTGCTTCCTTCCTTGCAGTAGAGAGATCCAGACCATGGACCTCCTTGAAATTTGGTACAAACATGCTTGTTGGCTGGTCCCATTTTAGAAAGGATGTATATAAGAGGAAAGAGATGTCTAAGAGCCCCTTTTATAAAGCCGCAGTAGGGAATCCCGGCACGACATATGTGACAGCCCATTTAATTCCTATAGGACTGCGTTGCATCTGCCATGCTGGTACTTGCTACCGTGGCTTTGTAAAAAGGGCCCTAAGTGTGCATGAGAAAGCTAGAGGCAGTATTTTATATAAGTACTGGTAAACCTAGAGGCTAATTTAAAACACGCATATATCCACCCCACGAATGATGTAGGAAACCAATCAAATCTCAGAATGCTGACATCAACATGTAAATATTTTGAAATGGTAGACTGTGATGAAAGGTATAGGAGGTTGCCAGTTCTCTTTAAGCACCCTCCCTTACAGGGCCGTATTAAGAAGCCTAGGTCTCGAGGGCTCAGCAAGGAGGATGTGGTTCAGCGAGACCAGATAAAACTCCAGAGCACAGAAGAAACAGGGAGGCCCAGGAAAGACAGGATCAGCCTTCCAGCATATGCTTTCATAACCTATATGTGAGGTAGTAGAAGGCTCGTGGGAAGATTGTAACTTAAAGGGAGCGTATGGTGCAGTGGTTAAAGGTGCAGTGGTTAAAGCTACAGCCTCAGCACCTGGGGTTGTGGGTTCAAACCCACGCTGCTCCTTGTGACCCTGGGCAAGTCACTTAATCCCCCCCTTGCCCCAGGTACATTAGATCAGTGGTTCCCAACCCTGTCCTGGAGGACTCCCAGGCCATTTGGGTTTTCAGGATTGCCCTAATGAATATTCATGAGAGAGATCTGCATATAATGGAGGTGCCAGGCATGCAAATCTGTTCCATGCATATTTATTAGGGCTATCCTGAAACCTGAGTGGCCTGGGGGGGTCCTCCAGGACAGGGTTGGGAACCACTGCATTAGATAGATTGTGAGCCCACCGGAACAGATGGAGAAAAATGCTTTGAGTACCTGAATAAAAATTTATGTAAAAGTGTTCTGAGCTCCCTTGTTAGAACAGTATAGAAATTGAATTTAGTTTATTTGCAAACTTAATATACTGCATTCAATCTATTAAGAAAGGCAAAGAGGTATATTCAAGTTTCAAGTTTAATAAAAAAATTTGATTAATCGCTTTATCTGAATTCAAAGCGATGTACATATTAATAAAATTAAATTGTTAAAAATATTACTACAATAAATAAAACAATCTTGACTTAAGACAAATGCAACAATACTGGAAACATAAGGAATTCGTGGGGAGAGTTTACATTATAATAAAAGTATAGAAAGACATGAAGGGAGAGTACATAAGGGAGGGTAGGGTGATGGATAAAAGAGAAGAAAAAAAAATGATTTCTAAATATTAAAAAATACTGTATTTTATCTTACTTTTATCTTGGTTTATTTATCTTTACACATCCAAGAGGGGGGGGGGGTTGGGTGGTTGGGAGGAAATATTGATAATGATATTTTAGGTAACTTGGTTTCATTTTATATTATTTATTTGGTTCCTATGTTATTACTAAATGCAAAATATTGTAATTATTGAATGATAGTTCTGTTATCTATATAGATATTAGTGTTATGAATGAATGCAATAATATAATGTGCTTTTATTTATATAACACTGTTCTTGCTTTAAAATCAATAAAGAATGATTAAAAAAAAAAAAAAATGAGAGAAAGAGAAAAACAACTGAATGATTTCTGGAGAATAAGAAGCAGAAAAAAAAAAAAAGAAAAGAAACTGAGAAAAAGGCAAAAGAACCAGTATCAGTTTAGTCCATGCAATACTGAATAATTGACTACCCCGAATTGTAAACAAATATGTCTTTAATGGTGTTTTTTGAAACACAATTGGTTAGTTTTTGTCCTTAATGAAGTCGGAAGCGAATTCCACTCCAGAGGTCTGTAACAAGAGAAAACGATATGTCTGCTTATATTCAGAAGATACTTCAGTAGGGGGCGGAATAGCTAATTGATCCAAATATTGTGATCTGGTAGGAAAGTGTGTGCATGAAATGGGACAAGAAGACTTGAAAGGTAGGGTGAAATGCCTGAAATTTACAGCCCAAGATAATACAGAGAGCAGGACAGAAGCTCCTTTCATTTCTGATCATGTGTCTGGTAGAGATGGATGCCTTCCAACCCACATTGTTCCACACTTAGATGGATTACGTTTCAGAACATTAGCAGTTAACCAGTCAGCAACATAATTTAGAGTTAAATTCATAAGGTCCTGGCTCAGAGATTTGACATAGCTAATAATCTGAATATCATCTGTAAAGACATAACTAATCCCAAACTCTGAATCGAGGTAGGCAACAAAGAAAGGATTAAATAGAACAAGATCATCCCTTTATTTTTAATTTACCATGCATGTAAAGTGAGCCTGCTTCAGCATACCTTGTTGATCATTAATAAAGAGGTTTTTCTCATACCTTTAAACCTTTGGGTAGCTGGGTTTATAGATGTTCAAGACCCAGCCCCCAACTCACACTATCACCCATTGTGGCGGTGGTGAGATGTATGCTTTCCAGAGTAAAAGAAGGAAAATCCACTAACTTCCAGGGTTCTAAGCTTAACTACAGCACAGAACCAGGAGCATAGTCATCAGGAATTAGGCCTGCTCTAGAGAGGGACTGGCAGGGCCGGATTTAGATGAAAAGAGGCCCTAGGCTATTCCACTTATGAGGCCCTTTCACCTCCCATTTTTAAGTTTGTAAATTACATGAGATAATAAAATACATCATTACTGTGATATATATCAATATGTTAATGAAACATGTTGTTATTGGTACTAACCTTTATAAAAAATGTGACACGGATAATAAATAAAAAAAAGTCGAGAACACTTATTTGGACATTTATTCTCAGCACCATATATAGTACATACTTGTAACAATAATCAAACATAACATACAACATTGCCCCTTCCTATGTCCATAGTGCCCCCAGTGCGTCTTCCTCACCTCACCCCCCCCTCCGATGCCCACCTGCCTCCCATCCCCCTTCCATTGAACACCCCCCCATGCCATCCTGCCTGCCTGCCTTCCATTAAACCCCCACACCCCCCCTCCGATGACAGCCTGCCTGCCTCCCATCCCCCTCCACTGAAACCCCCACCCCACCCCACCCCTGATGCCCGCCTGCCTCTCATCCCCCTTCCACTGAAACCCCCCATCCCCGATGCCAGTCTGGGCCGCCATGTCCTGACGGATCCAAGTTTTGCCTCTCTCCCCGCGGGACTGGGCTTTGCCCAGCTGTTTCCGGATTGACATCTTTCCCTCCCCGATCCTCCTCCCAGGGCAAGAAAAAGAAAGGGAGAAGCCAAGTCGGCGCCCCTTTGCGGCAGGAGCCGGTTCTGATCCCGAAGCGTAGAATTTCTCCTTATTTTCAGTTCAGTGTTTTAGTGTTCACTGTTTTTAGAATAGTGTAATTTTAATTTTGCTAACAATTTGAATGTAGGCCCCTCTTGATCTTGAGGCCCTAGGCTGAAGCCTAGTTAGCCTATAGGAAAATCTGGCCCTGGGGACTGGAAGAGGTTTAGTCACAGCTGGAAAGAACATAAGAATTGCCAAAGATCTTTCAAGTCCAGTATCCTCTTTCTAACAGTGGCCAACCCAGGTCCCAAGTACCCGGCAGAAACCCAAAGAGTAGCAACATTCTAGAGCTGAGACTGTGATGTCATAATGCCTCATTCCACCAGTGCCTAAGAGCCAGCCTCATCAGTGATGCCACAGTGGGTTGATTGTCCTATACTTGACCCACATAAGAGCTGCCGTTAGCGATCACACAACCTAGGAGTGGTGTATATTGCTAAATTACTGAAGTTTTCTCTAAAATTATTTAATTAGTATGATTCTTTTTGGGCTCTCTCACCATTGAATTGTAATACATTTAGGAGTTTATTTTAATGTAGTTTGAATGGCCAAGTGGCCAGAGACAACATGGCCTACATACTTTGGCAACCTCTTAACTAGTAGAGGCAAAGCCACCTTCCTGGATGCTCAAGCCATGTATTCTGGAATAAGTGGGGTGTATCTGTAACAGTTCCAGAAGGGGTCCTTTGCTCAAAAGAGATACTCAAAGTTTCTTCTAAAGAATTAAAGAGGTTGCTTGGAAGTGCTTACAACCAGAAGGAAATACGGGAATGGAGATAAGTTGAATCTGACCATGAGGCAGTAGACCTGCTAACATGGTAAATTTATATTAGAGTGGTCTGATAGTAGCACGACAGACTTGTGGGATCTCTGAAGGGGGAGGAAGAGATAATGGATGGTATGGATAGGGAGATTTTCTATGTTTCTATGTTTAAATCAAAGAATTTGGATTCATCAAGGTGCAACTGAGAGCATGCTTTTATTAAATCTGGCTTTGCATTTAGTACGATCACTGCTGTGATAGTTAAGGTTCATACACCGGGGCTCTTTCTGGAATGCAGCGATTTTAGGCACTGAATCCGCTACAACGGTGGTTCTTAAACCTGTCCTGGGGAGGGCCCCCAGCCAGCTGGGTTTTCAAGATAAGCCTAATGAATATACACGAGGCAGATTTGCATATAATAGAGGTGACACACATGCAAATCTGCCTCATGAATATTCATTAGGGATATCTTGAAAACCCGACTGGCTAGGGCTCCCCCAGGACAGATTAAGAACCACTGCACTACATCTCACCCTTAAGCAATAACCCAGTGGTTCCCAAACCTGTCCTGGGGGACCCCCAGCCAGTCAGGTTTTCAAGATATTCCTAATGAATATGCATGAGAGAGATTTGCATATAATGGAAGTGACAGGTATGCAAATCTCTCTCATGCATATTCATTAGGGATATCTTGAAAACCTGACTGGCTGGGGGGTTCCCCAGGACAGGTTTGGGAATCACTGCAATAACCCATGATTCCATTTCCCCCCAAGGGCTGCAAATGCTCTGTAGCACCTCCTGTTGACTGAGGGAGTAAAATGCTTATCATAAACTACTAGGCCTGAACCATTGGGATGGTTCTACTTTGTAGTGCTGCCCGAACTCCAGTTATACGTAAGACTGAGTTCTGCACCCTTTGAGATTCTTCTATCATTACTGTTGCAGTTTGTAATCTCCTTTAGTGTATGGAAACAATTTCCATCCAACATGTCAGCTACCACACAACAAATGTGATATATCAAGGTAATAGGCTAGAGTACATTTCAGACAGCTAATGTGATAGAACAAAGTATATGATATTGTGCAAAAAAAAGATGATAAATCATCTTTCATTTCCTCAGTAGTACCATGGTGAACTAGATCCTCAAAATTCAACTCAGAGGTATTTTGCCATCACATTTATTAGAATTTTAGAGAACTATTTTTATAGCTGACTTTAATAACAAATAATGCAGCTCTTGGCTGATAGGTTTTATGCATTCATTTGCAAATTTTTAAGTAGCCAAATATAATGCACAATATTCTTTTATTGCATGCATAAAAATGGAATTTGTTTCTATGCGTGATGGAAGAGCCCCTTTGTGGACTCCACAGTTCACAGAGGTCAGTTCTGAATAAATCGATCTTTTCAAGCCTACGTAGCAGTAGGGTTGTTGTGGTACAGCAGCGCAAGTTCAGCAGTACAGGGTAATGATAAAAAATGTACTTTTGCAACTTTTACCTGTCAATAACAGAACTCATCTTTTTGTGCCAGTAAGAAATTGTGTGTAGCACACATTTCAAATTCAGTTAATCTCGAAATAATTCAAAAGTCAGAGCACTTATTCAACCATCGAGATACACCAGATTGACTCACTGTGTATTCAGAGATGAAAGAGAACGGAATCCAATATCAGAATCTGTAAAAGAAGAACTATTTTTTTGTTCATTTTAAATTGTTTTCAGACCCCTCGAGCACACTGAGAATGCTAACAATGATACAGAAAGAATAGCTGATGACTGGCTGGTTTGCATGGTTCCGCTCTGATTCACCTTAGTAGGTTCCTTCTTCCCATGTCTCTAATAACATTTTTTTACATATTTTTTTTCTAGCAGGTAGTTTTGCTTCCTTGTGTCTAAATTATCCCTAAAAATCAGTGTGGGCCTGTAGAAACGAGTGTCCATACTTTTGTGGGGCTAGTTTTCAAAGCAAAAATACAGGCAAACCTTTTTTTTTTTTTTTTTGTAAATCTTTATTAGTTTTCAATTATTAACAGTGCAATGCAATGAATTTAAACATAAACGAATCAAACAAAAGCACTTTAAATATACAAATATTTCAACAGCAAACATTTCCCCTCCCCCCCTCTTAACTAATTAAAATAAAACCACATACAGGCAAACTCTGAAAATTTAGCAGAGCTATCCCATTTGTTTGTGTATGGCCGTTTGGTGAAGGATGGGCAGGGGAGGGCTTCAATGGCTGGGAGGGTGTAGATGGGCTGGAGTAAGTCTTAACAGAGATTTCGGCAGTTGGAACCCAAACACAGTACCGGGTAAAGCTTTGGATTCTTGCCCAGAAATAGCTAAGAAGAAAAAATCAAAAAATTTAAATTGAATCAGGTTGGGCAGACTGGATGGACCATTCGGGTCTTTATCTGCCGTCATCTACTATGTTACTATGTTTTTGTGCTGAAACTGATTCTGGATAGTTAACATAGAGGGCCATAGACATAGATATCCAAAAAGCATTCTAAATCAGCGCTTGGACATCCTAATCACAAGGAGGTCCATATGCTGACAATCAAAACCATCTTTCTGTACGTCTAACAAGATGTTCCAGCCTCTGTACGTTCAGAGCACAAGATGGGCATGGCGGAAGCATGTTATAGGTGGGCTTTGGGTAGTCTCAAGGGCGGGTTAGACATGGATGTCTTGCTGCAATAATCAAACATTTTGCAAGACATCCTGAACAGAACTTATATGTTTGGAACTAGACCTGTTTTAGGAGGGTCTAAGTGCCACAAACTGACCAGATGGCTACTGCACGCATCAAGGTAAGACACCCCCACACTCCCCCAGTGCTCACAGACCCCCTCATACCCACAAAGATTAGAATTCAAAAGTACATACCTGTCTCCAGAATATCAGCACCTGCCTTAGAAAAGCCTAGTAGAGCTGCCTGGTGGGTGAGCTAGTGAACAAGAGAGAGGAGTAGGAAGTCCCAAAAGCCACCCTAATCACTACATTCATGGTGGAAAATGTGAGCCTACCCAAAAAAACAACAACCCCAAACCCTACTCTACTGCCCTATAAGTACCACCTGCAGCCATAAGGGCTATTGGGGTTGTAGACAGGTGGGTATAGTGGGTTTTGGGGAGTTCTGGTGAGATGTTTATCTGGCACCGTTATGTGAAGTTCACAGCAATGCCCTCTAAGGTGTCCCACTGCTTTGTTACCATGTCTGGGTGGCTAGTCCATTACAGGACTGGCCCCTCCCACATCCAAATGGTCTTATTGTGGGCATTTGGGACCTGGATGAAATTTTGGTCAAAATTGTGGTATAAAGATAGATATTGTTTTCTTTTATGATTTTGTACACCTCCTAGAAGGCTGATTAGGCGGTATAAGAGATTTTAATGAAACTTGAAACTGGAATATTGTGTACAATTCTGGAGACCGCATTATCAAAAAGATGTGCAGAGAATGGAGTTGGTTCAGCGAATGGCCACCAGGATGGTCTCAGGATTCAAGGATCTCCCGTATGAGGAAAGGCTGGGTAAGTTGCAGCTGTACTCACTCGAGGAGCGTAGAGAGAGGGGAGACATGATTGAGACGTTCAAATATGTCACGGGCCGTATTGAGGTAAAAGAGGATATCTTTTTCCTTAAAGAACCTACGGCGACAAGAGTCATCCTTTGAAACTCAAGGGTGGGAGATTTCATAGTGACACCAGGAAGTACTTCTTCACCGAAAAGGTGGTTGATCATTGGAATAGTCTTCCACTGCAGGTAATTCAGGCCAGCAGCACGCTGGACTTTAAGAGAAAATGGGATAAGCATGTGGGTCACTTCAGGGAAGAATTTAGGGGGTGGGTCATTAGAGTGGGCAGAATTATTGGGCCGTGGCCCTTTTCTGCCGTCATCTTCTATGTTTCTATGATGTCCTGATGGTCCGGGCATCTCAATGGCTTGGACATCCAGATAAAGGATTAAAATAATAATAATAATAATAATTTATAGATGTTTGGTGGTTTGCCTTTGGAAAATAGGCAATTTCTTACTGCCGACTTTGGATGTCTAGCACCATACGTCCAAATTGGACTTAGACGTATGTTTTGAAAATGCCCCTCATAGTTATGCACACCATTGTGTTTCTGATACACGGCGCTTTATTAGTAGTTATTCTGTAAGGATATGCATAAGTGGCATAGGACATAAATGCAAGGGGTGGAGCATGGGAGGGGCATCGGCAATGTTGCTACTTATGCATGTCGCTTACAGAGCACTGAGGTACCTGCAGTTAGGCCAGCTCTATGGCTTGTGTAACTTCGGAGGCTTAGATTTTATGCAGCCCAAGGCCAGGCCTCCTCCCACTCCATCTAGGCCAATGGTAGGCAATTCCGGTCCTCGAGAGCCACAGGCAGGTCAGGTGTTCAGGATATCCACAGTGAATATGTATGAGACGGATTTGCATGCACTGCCTCCTTGAGATGCAAATCTATCTCGTGCATATTTATTGTGGATATCCTGAAAGCCTGACCAGCCTTTGGCTATCGAGGACTGGAATTGCCTACCCCTGATCCAGGCCATTGGTTCTCAACCCAGTCCTGGGGATACACATGGAGGAGCAGTTTTGATAGGACATCAAAGTCCGACTTTGGATGTTTCTTGCAAGATGTCCAAAGTCAGAGGCAGAGAAACAGCCATTTTTGAAATTGGCAAAACCACTAGATGTCCAAACTTTTTCTTTTAAATCACCCACTTGGAGGTCTTGACCGCTAGGACGTCCAACCTTAGGATGTCCAGCTTTGTTCGTCATTTTCAACCACAAAAACATCCAAGTGCAAAACATCCAAATCCAGACCATTTGGACAGGGGAAGGGCCATAAGAACATAAACAGTGCCTCTGCTGGGTCAAACCAGAGATCCATCACGCCCAGCAGTCTGCTCACACGGCGGCTCATCACGTCCAGGACCTGTATAGTAATCCTCTATCTATACCCTTCTATCCCTTTTTCCTTCAGGCCAGCATTGTAATGGACTGGGGACATAGATATGTCAATAAAGTAGTAGGGCCAAAAGTACATCTTACCATAACCCCCTTCTAATGTATGGTGAGCCCTTCCAAATTCCCCCAAACCTGCTAGTCCCACCTGTCTACTACCCCAATAGCCAATAGCCCTTATGGCTCCAGGTGACACTTATAGGACATTACAGTAGCATTTTGGTGGGCTCACACTTTCCACCATAAATGTAGTGGTTAGAGTGGCTTATTGTTCTGGGTACTTCTCTCTGTGGCTCCCTAGCCCACTCATCCGGCTACCTGAGACACCTGCATGATGACCTACCAGGCTTTCCCATACCAGGTGCTGCAGTTCTAGAGACCGATTTGTACTGTTTCATTCAGATCTTTATGGGGGTGGGGGGGGGGGGGGTCAGTGACCACTTGAGGATGTGTGTGTGTGGTTTAGTGTGGTTTTGGCACTTAGATACTTTTTTAAACGGGTCTAGCTTAGAACATCTAAGTTCCATCTAGGACATCTTGGGAAAGGTTTGTCAAAGTCTAAACCCACCCAAAGCTGGCCCAGAACACACCTCCAACACCCTTCCCCCCTTTAGTTTTGGTTGCACAGTGGCTGGAATGCCTCGCAAGATGTCTAGAAAGGCGGTTTCAAAAATCGGCACTAAGACATCCAAGTGCTGATTTATGCCTTTTTTGGACATCTTAGTGTTTTGGAAATGCCCCTAATAGCCAGGCTTTCCATATATCCACCATGAATATGCATGATATAGATTTGCATACAATGAAGATAGTACATGCAAATTTATCTTAGTACAATCTTCCATTCTGAGTACTCTTGATTATTGCAACATCATATGTCTGGGCGCCTTTAAAAAAATTATCAGGAAATTGAGGATGGTCCAGAATACGGCCGTCCGCCTCATTTTTGGCCCGAAGAAATGGGAACATGTTACCCCTTTCTATCAAAAGTTACACTGGTTGCCATTGGAATCCAGAGTTCTGTTTAAGTTCTCATGCATCTGCTACAAAACAGTATTTGGCACGTCACCGAGTTATCTTAACCCTCACTTCACTTTGAGTTATAACAACAAGAGCTCTCGTAGAATACATTTGTTTGCTTTTCCCTCATTAAAATTATGTCATTATAAAAGGTTCTTTGAAAGAACCTTTTCTTTCCAGGCAGCTAAACTAAATTCATGGCTTGCCCAAATTGTGCTTGATGCATCTTCTTTACTTGATTTTAGAAAGCAGATTAAAACTCAATTATTTAACAGGCTGAGTTCTTAATATATTTTATTATTATAATCTTTATTCTTTTAAGATTGTTGTTTAGGGCAGGTATGTATTTTTCTTATATTATATGCATATAACTTGCTGATTTCAATGATTTGCATTGTTTGTATTTCTATTAATTGTTGTGAACTGCCTAGAACTTCCTGGGTATGGCGGTATATAAAATAAAGTTATTCTTATTATTACATATTGATTTTGCAGGGCGATCAAGCCATTGTGACATTACTGGAGGACACCTGCTCAGCTTAGAGGGAACAGTGCTGATGAGGCTGGCTTTTAGGCATTGGTGGAGTGAGGCATTATGACATCACAATCTCAGCTCTGGAATGTTGCTCTCATTGGGGTCCTGCTAGGTATTTGGGGCCTGGGTTGTCCACTGTTGGGAACAGGACGCTGGGTTTAATGGACCTTCGGTCTGTCCCAGGATGGCAATTCTCATGTTCTTAATTCCATTTATGTGGATCTGTTTTAGTGCCAGCTTCAGAGATTGCAGGTTGTGCACATTATGGCTGCAAAAATCATCATAGTAGATAAACCACGGGGCAGAACTTCAACACTTTTGCCAGAGCTATAATCAAGGAGCATGCAAATTATTGCTGTATTAAAATTGCTGCTTTAATCTGCAGCACATTGCAAAATGTCACCCTTCTGTCGGTGTCTGAACAGTTGTTTGTCCAGCCACTGACAGGAAGGATGACATTTATAAAACACACTGGTGCCAAGTCATAAGCATCTGTCTTGGCCCCCAACCCAATCCCCTTTCCCCTGATTTCTTTTTATTTAGCTTTATAGCCCATCCTCCTCAGGAGCACAGAATGGGTTACAGCAGTGGTCTCAAACTCGCGGCCCGGGGGCCACATGCGGCCCGCCAGGTCCTATTTTGAGGCCCTCAGTATGTTTATCATAATCACAAAAGCAAAATAAAAGTTTCTTGATCCTATGTCTCTAGCTATAAATTACAATATTATTATTAGGACTTAGCCAAAAGGAAAGATTTATAAACTATAAATCTTGTAACCCATTCTGAGCTTCTGGGAGGATGGGATAGAAATTGAATTAAATAAAATAAAGAGTTTTACCTCATGCAAAATTGTCATTTCTTTAATAAGACATTAACTATTTTTTTTCTGAGGCCCTCCAAGTACCGACAAATCCAAAATGTGGCCCTGCAAAGGGTTTGAGTTTGAGACCACTGGGTTACAGCGATACCTTCACAATATTTTGGAGGCACAAGATTAAGGGTACATTCACGTTATACTGAAGGGTGGAGTGAGGGTAATAGAGTTATATTCACATTAGGCTGGGGGCTTTAGATTTAGATCGGCACAAGTTATAGAGGTATCTTTGCATGTATTGGAGGCATTTGGTTGGAGTACTTTTGCCATATACTCGAGTCAAGGATTTATGGTGACAGCAGTGTATTCACAGCAAAGCTGGAGACATGGGGCTGGTGGAACCTTGGGGTGTTAGGAAAATATCTGTAGTGAACAATTCCCAGCTATCAGCAATGAGTCATAGGTTATCGGTTCAGTTGCATACCATTAGAGCCTGGCCTTTAAGGTCTCAAGGCGGATATTTGCTGGTTCAAGAGCCATATGGCTTTTACCGCGTTCCAGAAGGGTTGTAGGTGATCTATAGCTTGAAAGTCAGGGGGAAGCTGGCAGTTTTGTCATGCTATGAAAGAAGGATCATTTCTGGGCAGTTTCAACTTGGAGCTGATGAACCAGTGGGATGCATAGTCGGCATTCCAGTTGAGATCTGAGTGGTCTGGTCCGGTGATAGATAGGGCACTTTTCAGCTATATAGTGGGGAGCCATGTTGTGGAAGCGCTTAAAGGCAATAGTCAGTTGTTTGAAGATGGCTCACTTTCCTATGGGTAGCCAGTGTACTTTGTTAAGAGCTGGGGTAATGGGATCGAAAGGACCAAGGTTTTTCAATTGCCTGATTGCAGCGTTCTAGACTTTTTCTAGTCGATGTTGTTCCTTCAAATGAAGGCTGACGTGCAAGCTATTACAATAGTCCAGGTGAGAAAGCACGAAGGCATATAGCAGTTGGGTGAAGTCTATGTCAGAAAAGTATCGCCGGAGGTACTTTAGTTGGCATAGGTGGTAGAAGGATGAGGATATCAGCTTGGAGATTGGTGCCAAAAATGTGAGGTTGACATCTAGGATGATACCTAGACGGCATACTTGGTCTTTGGGTACAAGAATGGTGTTGTTCCAGGTGAGGCAGGGTCGAGAGGCTGTACAGGGCTCTCTATGTATCTATAATAGTTCAGTTTTGGATGGGTTTATTTGGAATTTGTTTGATGCCATCCATGATTTGATCTCATCTAAGTACAGTCTCAGATTTTCAAGTTGGAAATTCCATATTGATCCCAGTGGGATGTAAAGCTGGATATCGTCAGCAAATGAATGAATGAGGCAATTTCAATAACTGGTTTGATGTAGAAGTTGAAGAGCCATGGAGATAATAATGCTCCCTGGGGTACTCCATATTTTGGTGATGATGGTGTCAAGAGGTGGGCATTAATAAGAATGCTTTGTTGTCTGTTTGTCAGAAAGGACTTGAACCAGGATAGTGCTGTGTTGCTGATTCTGATCTCCGTTAGTCTAGCGAGTAGGTTGTCTAGTAAAACCCATCCCTCTCCTCCCTTTTCTCCCAACTCAAAACAACTCCTCCCTCCTTTTCCTCCCTCTAATTTTAAAAAAAACAACAACCCTAGTGTCTGGTGGTATCACCTTACCTGACCTCTACCCATTGTACTTTAAGAAGCAGAAGTGATGCCAACTTGCTCCTGCCTCTGGTGGAGTCATCTTGAAAAATAGCAGTACTCTGCCTGCAAGGTGCATTCTGGGCCAGTCTGCCATATAAGGAAATCTAGGGAAGGGTGGTTGGATTGGGGAAGAGAAGAGATGCCAGTAGACACCCACTCCTCTCAACCAACCCTTCTATAAAACTTTCTGGGACCTGAAGAAAATTTCCCTGTGGTAATCGCTCAGCCACACATTTTTTTGTTGCATGACTGTGGAATGCTTAATCACTGCCTTTACATTCATTGGGGATTAGCGCCCAAGAAAAGGATCTGAGTATCATCATAGACAATACGATGAAACCTTCCGCCCAATGTGCGGTGGCGGCCAATAAAGCAAATAGGATGCTAGGAATTATTAAAAAAGGGATGGTTAACAAGACTAAGAATGTTATAATGCCCCTGTATTGCCCCATGGTGCGACCTAATCTGGAGTATTGCATTCAATTCTGGTCTTCTTATCTCAAGAAAGATGTAGTGGCACTAGAAAAGGTTCAAAGAAGAGCGACCAAAATGGTAAAGGGGATGGAACTCCTCTTGTATGAGTAAAGACTAAAATGGTTAAGGCTCTTCAGCTTGGAAAAGAGACAGCTGAGGGGAGATATGATTGAAGTCTACAAAATCCTGAGTGGAATAGAACGGGTACAAGTGGATTGATTTTTCACTTCGTCAAAAATTACAAAGACTAGGGGACACTCGATGAAGTTACAGGGAAATACTTTTAAAACCAATAGGAGGAAATTTTTTCACTCAGAAAATAGTTAAGCTCTGGAATGCATTGCCAGAGGATGTGGTAAGAGTAGATAGCATAGCTGGTTTTAAGAAAGGTTTGGACAAGTTCCTGGAGGAAAAGTCCATAGTTTGTTATTGAGAAAGACATGAATCAGTAGCATGGAATATTGCTACTCTTTGGGTTTTGGCCAGGTACTAGTGACCTGGATTGGCCACCGTGAGAACAGGCTACTGGACCATTGGTCTGACCCAGTAAGGCTATTCTTATGCTCTTATTTTAATGCACTTTGCAACCAGGGTTTCCATGCAAGTTAACACCCACATTGAAACCCTTTCTGTATGGCTAACCTGTGGTAAAAGAATGTTAAACCATATGGAAAGCTTTCTTCATTACCCCTTTATTAATATTCCAAAGAAGGTTCCAGCTTGTTCCTTTCACAGGTGTGATGAAATGAAAACTAAAGCAATCTTTTGGATTCAAGGTAGGTGCTAACCGAAAACATTCAGTGGAAGATAACTAGTTATGTCCCGCTGAATATTTGAAGTTAGCTACAAAAACTCTATTTAACCAGTCAATGACCTTTACTGACTTATTAAATAGCGCTGAAGATTGGGGGTACATATCCCCCCTCAAATATGTAATGCATTTACAAAGTAAAAAGGAAGCACCTAAATCTGGTCTCTTAATGCATCGCCAAGAAAAGCTTGCATTGATCTTGGGCCCAGCCACCTCAAGGAATAACCAGATCTATTGTTCCAAAATTAAACTCAGTTTCATGTACTTTTGAAAACTTACCTTTCTGAACGAGCATTTACCTAATTGGCATTCACACTAGGGAGAAAAAGGCATAAAGGAGAGTAAAGTCAACGCAAAAGTCACTGGGTAAGTGGTGGCCTAGTCATAGTGGAAAGTGTTCATGCTTTTGGAGCAAGGGACTGAGGGTTCAAATGCTTTCAGTAAATAAATGTCTTTTATCTAGTTTTAAAATCAAATCAGAGAGAAAGGTATAAGGGAGAGAAAAGTCAACAGGACGCCCAACTACAAAACATTCAGGAAAGAACTGAAAACCATACTGTTCAAGAAATTTGTCAAATGATCTAACCAAACCGTATAGACCCTTCCCAGATCCCGACGCATACTACAGCTATCAACCTTGTAATCTCCCTGGGAATGCCCAGGCTGATTTCTTGTTGTAAACCGCCTTGAACTGAAAGGTATTGGCGGGATAGAAGACACCAATGTAACGTCATTCCTATTTTGCAGTGTTGATCTTTTAATGCTTTTCATGTTCTGTTGTAAGAATGTAGTATGCCCCTTTTGATATCTTGTGCAAGAGAGATTGATAAATCTTTAATTATGAAAGCTTATTTTCATAATAAGCAAATGAAATTCTGCGGTGATAATGTATTGATTTTTCCAGATGTAGCCCAAGCTACACAATTGAGAAGGAAAGCTTTTTTAGCTTTGAAATCAAGGGTGTTAGCTTTGGGAGCTACATTTTACTTGAAATTTCCAATCAAATGCTTAATTAAATTTAAAGAATGTGAATATGTATACTGGGACTCTATTACAACTTCATGAAACTAATTTAGACATCACGTGAATTAATATTTGGAGTTCTAGATTTGTAATACACCGTAAATGTTTGATTTTTGGATCAGGATTATATAGAATGTATTGATTAGTTTTATCGGGATATTTTCTCCCAATTATGTGGACTAGAGGAATTGATGTAACCCTTTTTTTTTTAGAAGTGTTATATATATAATTTTTTTTTCTTTTTCTGTAATTTTCTTTTCCTTATTATTATCTGTAAAAATGATAATGATGAAAATCTGATAAATAAAAAAAAAGAATGTATTTTTAATGGTGTTTAATATAAACTACTTTGAATTGTGCTGCAATTAAGACGGTATATCAAGTTTAATAAACAATAAATGATAAAGGGACCCTTTTACTAAACCGTGTTAGGAAATGGCAGTACTTAAGACATTTCTCAAGGTTTTCCAGGTCATGCACTGCTACTGCATTAACTCTCCATTGTCCAGTCAGCGTACGCTAATGTGAATGCACTAGCTGGATAATCCCTCCATGACACATTCCCTGCCCCCCAAATTACAAAAAAATGAAACATCACGCGATTAGTGCATACCGACAGGCAAATTATTGCAAAACACTTTACACTCCCCCCCTCCGTATTCGCGGTGGTTAGGGGCAAAGCTGCCCCACGAATATTTAAAATTTGCGAATAACTTTTGGGCTGACTCTGACCCATCCCCCGCCTCCCTCCTGCATCCTGGACCTTTCCTGGCGGCCTAGTGGTGACGCGGGGCAGGAACGATCGTCCTACGCTCCTGCCCCGTGCAGAGCCGTCCTCGAAAATGGCTGCCGTGAGTTCCCGTTGTAGTCTCGTGAGTCCACGGGAACTTACATTTTTGATGACGGCTCTGCACGGGGCAGGAGCGTAGGACGATCGCTCCTGCCCCGCGTCACCGAAAGACCACCAGGTAAGGTCGATTCACTGGGGGAGGGAGGGGGGTCCTGGCACAAAAAAATGCAAATTGTCGAAACCGGGGGGTGCCGAAACTGTGAATAAGGAGGGAGGAGTGTAATGCATTTTGCGTTGAGCCTTTTTTCCCATCATTGGGCACCCGTTGGCGCTAAATGAGGTTTAGGGGCTTATTTTCAAGGAAGAAAAACATTGAAAAAGCGGCATTTAGGGACAAATGGACACTTTTCTCATCAAAACCTTCCAATCATATTTTTAAAACCTATTTTCTAGATGAATTTCTATGCTGTTCATCTTCAGTTCGCCTAAATCTCAAAGGGGCATGTTAGAGGCATGGTGTGGGCGGTACTAGAGCAGGCTTATGACCCGGACATTTTTCTGCCATAATTGGCCATTTAAGAATACGTCCAGAGTAAAATTTGGACATTTGGGGCTAAACCTGATATAACAATAAATAAGTGCCAAACTGACCACATGACCTCATGACCACATGAAAGCATGACCTCCCCACACTCCCCCAGTGGTCACTGATGCATCCCACCCCCCTCAAAGATCTGAATGAAATAATACATACCTGCCTATATGACAGCTTCAGATTAGACAATGATACGGTAACAAATTTTTCCCCGTCCCCATAGGAACTCATTTTTCCATCTTGTCCCCGCGAGTTCTTTTCCTGTCCTTGCCCCATTCCTGCAAGCTCCTTCCTCATCTGCACAAGCCTGAAACTTTAAAATCATAAGTGTTTGAGGCAGACTGAAAAAGCTGGGACTTTTCTGGCTGGAAAAGCGGAGACTTAGAGGAGACATGATAGAAACCTTCAAGATCATGAAGGGCATAGAAAGAGTAGACAGGGACAGATTTTTCAAATTAAGGGGGAACCACAAGTACAAGGGGGCACTCAGAGAAATTGAAAGGGGGAAGGTTTAGAACAAACGCCAGGAAGTTCTTTTTCACCCAGAGGGTGGTGGATACATGGAACGCGTTACCGGAGGATGTGATAAGCAGGAGCACGCTACAGGGCTTCAAAGAAGGTTTGGATAGGTACCTGGAAGACAAAGGGATTGAGGGGTACAGATAGGAGTAGAGGTAGGTTATAGGAGTAAGAGGTAAGTTATAGATATAGTCAGGGACCACTGCTCAGGCAATGGGCCTGAGGGGCCGCCGTGGGAGCGGACCGCTGGGCGAGATGGACCTCTGGTCTGCCTCAGCGGAGGCAACTTCTTATGTTCAGTTAAAGCAGAGCTTACAGGAATGGGGCAGGGACAGGGACAGCGACAAATCTCACAGGGACGGGACAGGGAAATTGTGTTCCTGCGGGGAGGAGGAGAAATTTGTCCTCGTGTCATTCTGTACTTCAGATATTATGGCCATTCCTAACAGAGCAGCAAGCAAGTTCCTGGAATGGGCAATATAGTGATCACAAACGTATAATCCACTATGTTTATCAATCGACTTAGCAGGTGTTCTTGTACTTATAATAATTCCCTTTTTTTTCTCTCTTTTTTCTTTCTTATTTTAACTAATTCAATATTATTTAAGGGAAAAGTGCCTCAGAGCTTTGAGCCATTAATCCATACGGGTCACAAAAGGTGATATATTCACCCGACTCATTACTCAGCCATAGGCTGAAAAACCGTTTAGAAACTTCTCCTCTGACGCAACTTCCTGTTTCCGGTTGCGTTAGAGAAGAAATTTCACGCAGCTGTGCGTGACTTGTTGAAAGCTGGCTCGGGCAGCTGGGAGACCATAAAAATGAAAATCACCACGAAAGTGAGGGGAAGGGAGGGAAGGAGATGCCCGGGCAGCGGCGATCAGAAGGAAGGAGAGAGGGGGCTGCTGGACCGCGCGATCGATGACCGCGCATGTTCCCTCAATTAACTGCGCAGACAAGGCCATTCACCACTCCACGGGGTGGTGAATGGCCTTGTCCCCGTACTCGTGGCGACCACTTCGGTGGGTTACTTGTGACTACCCGTGGATAGCTGCGGGTAACAGCTACCATGTCATTCTCTATGTATTACCATTGAGGGATTTATTTTTATTTTTAATTTTTATTGAATTTTTATATAACACAAGTATACAATGATGACTTGATACAGATCAGAGATGACGAAATTTAAAGTTAACAAAAAACAATAAAATGTAAACAAGTAATATTAACTCTTATTTAGCCCATAATATTTATGAGATCAAGAAAGGAAATAAATTTCAAATCAACTATTAAATTATATTGGAGTAACGACATAAGATGTTCTATCCCACAGCCAGATGGAAGGTCATACCTAATTAGTCGTGGTTACCATACCTTCTTTAGAAGTAATAAATTCCAATAACTGTTTGGGCTCAAAAAATAAAAAATTCTTGTTTTGAAATAGTACATAGCAAGGAGGGATTTATTTTTATTCTAGGATTGCACCCGACCCACTGAGATAAGCAATCATTGACATTATAAGAGCGCCACCTACTGGATGTCTCTTGTACCCCTGAGGCAGGCTCTAATGCCAAACCATGGACCGTGTTGGGCCTGCAACACATATATGATGGAGACTGTTCTATTGCTCCCCTCCTTTACAAAGCCTTGCTTGAGTTTTTAGCGCCGGCTGCCGCAGGAACAGCTCCGACGCTCATAGACTTCCTATGAGCGTCCGAGCTGTAAAGGAGGGGGTTAATTCTTTAATTTTGAAAATAAATATTTATCTCTGGTTGATGTGTACAGTTCCATCTCCACTTGTCTAATTTTTGTTGTTTTCCACGTGGGGTTTATTTCCTTGTTTTTGCTCTAAAATTATCATGCGGCCATTAATAGTCTCAATCTGAACTGCTCACATTAGTTCTTGGGCTGTTGCTGTCTGAGTTTCTCACGATCAGATGATAAATACAAGCTTCTGGTTGATGACTGTATAAATTTCCTTGTGCCGTATTGATGCCTTCTGTTACCCTGGTATTTTGGCAAGCTTTCCTGGTTTCTCCAGCCCAGGATGTTGTTTGACTAAATTATCCATGGGACAAATATGTTGTCTCCTAGTTACAAAGCTGCATTACCTCTTTAAAATAGGAATTCCAGCTAATACAGAAAATGCCATTTTGGGGCCTGGGACGAGGGGAGGGCGGGGCCTTCCGGTTAACATGAAGATCATTACCGCGCTTAACATGCGGCAATGGCTTTCTCCATGTTTACAGCATGGCAGCTCCCCCGAAAATGCTGGTAATACCCCAGACAGTTTTGCAGCTACTGCTTATTCATTTTGGCAGATACTGGACAGCCTAAGGAAGGAGCATCGCGAATCATGCTAGTCCCGATTTACTCAACTTTTTTTTCTCATGGCATCAAAGTCTTTATTAATAAGAATACTTACATTGAGGCCATGTTCTTTTTCTTGATCTTGCTTTGCTGTCTTATTCATTAAAAAAAAAAAAAAAGCGAACATTAACATTTCATTGCCATGAACTGAAATGACACACGGAGACACACACATAATTTCTGTAATATATCTCTAGGGCCTTAACTGACCTTCTGTACAAGGTGCTAATGAGATGACACGCAAGTGCCTAGCCATCTCCGTGCCATGTGCTAAGCACGAGAAGACAGATGTCAGAAGAGATAGGGCGCAGAAAAGGAATAGTTGCTTTACTTCATGACTCTCCCATGATTTCGCAAAACTGTACTGACTTATGATATATAGCTTTCTGAGGTTTATAATGTCCAACGAAAACCACGGTTGACATTGCTATATTGAAATGGGAGAAGGACATTGCTGGCCTCAAGCATACAAATGCAGGCGAGTTAATTAATCATTTGCGGCTGTCCGGCAAACCAGCTGTCGCTCGACACTCAAGTGATAGGTACTTCTCATCCTTCTCCAACTGGGCCCAGGCAGCATGGAACATTATGCAGATGGATATGTTCACTGTAGAACATTAGGATACCAATAACACTTTTTCTGATATGTGGCTTTCATTAACTAAGTGTCACTCATTGCCAATATACCTACGAGGGGGGGGGGGGGGGGGGTTGCTGAAAAGTTCTCAGCCCAGCCAAGAGAACGAAGCGGATAGGGTTCAATCAATGATCTGAAACAATGTCAAAACATAGAATTTCGTTTCTGCAAATTGGCTCTCAATGAAATCAGATAACCCTCTTTTCAGCTACAGTGGCAAAATAATGCTGGTTGGGCTGAGAACTTTTCAGCACCCCCTCCTATGTAATAAAAGTGAGCCAAGTACAGGGGTACCTTGGAATCTGAACTTAATCCGTTCCAGAACCCCGTTCGAGTTCCAAGACAAGTTTTCCCAGTGAAAAGGATTGGTCCCACAAACTCTGCAAGATCGGGCCTACCTGGCAGAAACAGCAAGATCGCGACCCCCAGCGGCAAGACAGCAAGATCGGCAACGGCAGCTGCAAGTGGTGTTCAGCCCAAAGCTTCCCTCCCAGGTGGAAACAGGAAGCTGCGTCAGAGGGGAAGCTTTGGGCTGAGCATTGCTTGCAGTTCGGATTCCAGAGCAGCGTTCAGATTCCGGGGCAAAAATGAAGAAAAAATCATTTGAGTTCTGGGGCGTTCGGATTCCAATAGGACAATCAAGCCATTGTAACATCACCGATGAGGTTGGCTCTTATTGGCGGAATAAGGCATTATGACATCACAATTTCAGAAAGGATTGGATAATTTCCTGCTGGAAAAGGGTATAGAGGGGTATAGAGGATTACTGCACAGGTTCTGGACCTGTTGGGCCACCGTGTGAGCGGACTGCTAGGCACGATGGACCTCTGGTCTGACCCAACAGAGGCATTGCTTATGTTCTTATGACATGAGCAGTGTGCCCGCATCGGTGTCAGATCGCCCTTTGGCGTCATGTCCCAGGCGTGGGACCTGGACGTGATGTCAGAGAGAGCGCTGACGCTGGTGCGGGCAGCAATACTGCTCATGTTGGAGAAGTAAAAAAGGTACGAGGGAAGGCGAGGGGTGAACGCGCGCGGTGGGGGGGGGGGGAGCGAAGAGGAGGAGGGTTGCCGGCGAATCTAGCAAAACGGCGCCCAGGGTGGACCACCCCCTTCCCCCCGTACTACGCCACTGCCCCTCCTCTTCTCCGCTCCTCCACCCTCATGTCTTTGGCTCTTCACCGGTACGAGCAGCATCTCCAACCTGCTGCTCACGCTGGCCTCAGCTCTCCCTCCAAAGTCACTTCCTGGTCACGGGAGCAGGAAGTGATGTCAGAGGGAGATCTGAGGCCAGCATGGGCTGCAGGTTGGAGATGCTACACATGTCAATGAAGAGTTAAAGAAGTATGGGGGGGGGGGGAGGGAAGGCACATGCGGCGGGGGAGCAGGGGTGGAGAGGAGAGCGGGAGTGCCACTGCCCTGGGCGCCTCCTACCCCCTGCTATGCCACTGACCTGGAGTCTGCTACTCTCCCTTGTCATTCCCTCTTCTCACTGTAGGAAACAATACATAGCTAAAACCGCGCGAGACAATTGTGCTCAGACAAAGCCGGGCTGCCAATCGCACGCAGGACATCGGCGCACCGGATTTAAACTCAATTTGAAAGCGCTCTGAGGGGTATTGTGGGGGGAACCCCCCATTATAGAGGAAACAGGCTATTTCCCTATTTTTTAAGTAGAAAGTTCAGTTTCCTCTGTAATGTGTGTGTGTGTGTGGGGTTCCCCCCCCCCATGGCAGCGCCAAGACCACTCACCCCGTCAGAGCGCTTTCTAGTTGAGTTTAAATCTGGCGTGCTGATGTCCTGTGCGTGATTGTCGGCCCGGCTTTGTCTGCACACAATCGTCTCGCCCGGTTTTGATGCGTCACCGTAGGAAAGAGCCTCCCACGGCCTGGCTGTCTCTCTCTAAGAAGCAACAGAGAGAGCCAGTTTTCTCTGAATATTGGGTGGAATACCAGGATCCACCAGGGAGGGAGACAAATCAATGCCCGCTCCACCCCAGAGCTTCTGACTGCTTGTGGGTTCCACCTGAGAGTGAATTAGTCCGTTGTATCAGCAATTCCTGTGTCAGAAAAGGAGATGGAATGGAAGCCCTCAAAGCATCCTGCAAGGTTAGGCAGACTAGATAGGCCTTATGGTTTTATCTGCCTTCAATTTTCTCTGTTTTTAAAATGGACATCTATGATAAGGTAGACTTTTGCCTGCACTGGTTCCCCCCCCCCTCCCCCTTCTGTGTAGGGGTTTGAATTTTGTTTTTTGGATTAACTTAAAGTTTTTTTTTGGCTGTCTGCATCCTGCTGGGGCGGATCTCTAGCCTAATGTTTGTGGAACAGGGTGGTTTTGTTCCCACAGGTGCCCATTTGTAAGCTCTGTAAGCCAGCCTGAAACCTGATTGTGTACAGGCTTCATGTACATGATTTTGGGAACTTTGCTTTGCAGACAGACTTTATGAACTGCTGATGTGTGTGTTTCCAATATGGATATTACAGTGGCTTCAGAGCCTGGCTGTGGATTGTTAAGATCTGAACTTTTTTAGAAGACTTTTTTTTTCCCCACTCCTGGCCAGGCATTTGCCCCTGAGATATTTTGATTTTTCCTAAACCTGGGCGACGTTTTCCCCTTGTTCTTATGAAGACTGCCAAACTGGCATGATCTGAGCTTTAAGTCCGTTGCCATGGTCTTATTGTTTCAGCCCGGGTTTTCCACTGGGTACTGTACACCTGGGTTTTCAGAACTTTTCTTTGTTGGACTTCAGCCTGGTTCAATGCTATTAGCAATATAAATTATAATCCTGCCTGTTCCCTGTTACTCCTGAGTTCTGAAGGATTAAAGCTGTTCTGCTGGAATCCTGCTGAGCTGCACTGCCTGGTGATGCGCTGTCTGTCTTTAGCCTGAGTTTTCTGCTTTGCTGCTTTCTCTGGCTCGCTGTACCGCTCTACCTGCCATTGCAGCATGGTGCCTTGGGTGTGATAATACCTTAGGATCACATCCAAATTTGGGCATCCATTATGGAATTAAGGGGGATAGGAAGGGCAAAACCTTACCACTTTAATAAACAAACATGTGGCATTGTCCTATCTTTGGCCAGTTTTGTGTAGGCTTTATTGTTTGCTCTACAAGTCTGCTACACTTCTCCTTCCGTATTCACAGTTTCAGCATTTGCAGTTTCGATTATTCACGGTTTTTAGCTTGCTGGCTCCTCCCACCAAATTGCATCAGCTTGCATAGAGAAATCGCTGATTCCAAGCATTTGCAGAGAAAAATCACTGATTCCCGGCACTTTCTTCACCGTGTTTTGCCTCTCCTTCAGGAACAGGCCAGGTCTCCCACCATGTTATTCGCGGTTTCACCATATTCACGATGGTTTTTAATAGAAAACAGTGAATAACATATGAAAAAGTTATTCGCGGTTTTTCTGTATTTGCGGTTCTGTTAATCCCCTATCACAGCGAATACGGAGGGAGAAGTGTATTTGTAATATTTTGGAAATGTTCTAAATGGATGTCTGCGCTCATTACTTCCATTATTATTTTTTCTTACTATGAAATCTCTGAGTCTAGCATGCAGTTTTTTTTTTCCGGTAATTATAAGGGAAAAAAGACACCACACTTTGCTGTTTAGTAAAAGAGGAAATACGACCCTAAACTTGCAGAAACTTTGCTATCTTAGAAATGGTTGCTAGGCACAAGAAGGCATTATGTAGAACTCTCTGATGCTTAAAAGCAAGTCTTTCATGATATGAAATGAAAGCTCGTGGCTTATGTGTTACTTAAGGGGAGACCCAGCTCTTGAGGGTTTATAAATCTCACCAATATGAAAGAGATTTTAGTTGTCAATATATGATGCTCTTAAAATCCTTTTAGCCACCTGAGTTCTCCAGTAAATGACAAAGTCAAGCTCAACTGGGCATACAACACACTGAAGTCAAACACAATAGCATGGCTTGAGCTGTCAGCCAAGAGAGAAAGCTATTTATTGCTTTTTTTTTTTTTTTTTAGAGTAAGAAGCATATTAAATTAATTGACAAGAGAAATCATAAGGTGGAATTCATCTCCCAAGACTAGATTTTTTGTTGAACAAGTGTAGCTGTGCCATACCTCAGTAATATTAACCTGTTTTTATTTACAGCGTCACATATATTTTCAGTAATCTTCAGCTCCAGTTATGAAGCCTTTTCCCCCTAGATTTGCCCCTTACCAACAAAATGATTTAAGAACATAAGCAATGCCTCCACTGGGTCAGACCTGAGGTCCATCGTGCCCAGCAGTCCGCTCACACGGCGGCCCAACAGGTCCAGGACCTGTGCAGTAATCCTATCTATACCCCTCTATCCCCTTTTCCAGCAGGAAATTGTCCAATCCTTTCTTGAACCCCAGTACCGTACTCTGCCCTATTACTCCCTCTGGAAACGCATTTCAGGTGTCCACCACACGTTGGGTAAAGAAGAACTTCCTGGCATTTGTTTTGAATCTGTCCCCTTTCAATTTTTCCAAATGCCCTCTTGTTCTTTTATTTTTCGAAAGTTTGAAGAATCTGTCCCTCTCTACGCCCTTCATGATCTTGTAAGTCTCTATCATATCCCCTCTAGGTCTCCTCTTCTCCAGAGAAAAAAGTCTCAGTTTCTCCAATCTTTCTCTATCTCTCTCTCTCTTTCTCTCTCTCCCTTTCTTTCTCTCTCTCTCTCTATTTCTGTGTCTCTCCCTTTCTCTCTCTCTCTCTATTTCTCTCTGTCTCCCTTTCTCTCTTTCTGTCCCTCTCTACTCTCTCTATGCCCTTCATGATCTTGTAAGTCTCTATCATATCCCCTCTAAGTCTCCTCTTCTCCAGGGAAAAGAGTCCCAATTTCTCCAATCTCTCAACGTATGAAAAGTTTTCCATACCTTTTATCAAACGTGTCGCTCTCCTCTGAACCCTCTCGAGTATCGCCATATCCTTCTTAAGGTACGGCAACCATAAGAAGGATATGGCATTATGAAGCTGATTAATTATGGCCACCGAAAATGTCATGAATCATTTTAGCTCTTGTGCCTTATTCCCTGATTACTAGTTTTCAATGAAATGGTATCATTTATGAGGGGGCGCTGAAATGTTCTCAGCCCGGCCAACTTCCTAAATTCTGAGCGCTATTATGCCACTGTAGCGGAAAGGAGGGTTATTTTATTTTGCAATGTGCCAATTTGCAGAATCGTAATGCTATGTTTTGACATTGTTTCAAATCTTCGATTGAGCCGTGTCGGCGCAAAGTGCGGAATTTTCAAGTGTGGAACTCTGAGTCATCATGAAGTTCCTATTTCTGCAGGAGAGAACTCCAAAGGAAATCCATGAATGCATGAAGCAAACATTGAGTGACAAGTACCCATCATGCTCCACAGTCAAGAAGTGGTGTACAAATGGCTGCTTTTTAGGCAGCCACTGATATTGGTCCCATATAGAGAATCCGGGCCTAAGTGCCAATATTCAACACTTAACCAGTCCGGTCTCTGTATCAGCAGGGAAGCATGCCCTCACGTGGGATCTCGAGAGAGAGGAAGAGATAATGGTGACTGCGGATGGGCCATTTGGCCTTTATCTGCCATCATGTTACAACGTTTCTATAACTATAAAGTTCTATGACATCACAATGCAGGTGTAAAGAGCCTTAGCCAATAGGGAGAGGAGGAGATAGTGGATGCTGCGGATGGGCAGACTGGATGGGCCATTTGGCCTTTATCTGCCCTCATGTTTCTATGAGGTTTTCTGTGATAAATTGCCAGATGATCCCATATTCGACCTTGAGCATGTGTTTTTTTTGAAACACCAGGTCAGTTGTAGTCCGATTTCTCCCTTTAATTGAATGCAGAGCAGTGGCAAATAATAATCCGTGAGATGTAAACTTTTTCAAATGCTTTAAGTGCATTTTATTTCATCTTTTGAATAAACTAAATAAACTGGACTCTTTTTTCATAACCACTGTAAAAGGGCTCCTTTTAGCTCTTTTAGAAAAAGTTTTTGTAAAACTATATTAAAAGAAAACAATAAGCTGGTAGTATCAAAGGCAACAAGATATATTTAATACCAACATATAACAGCCTACAATCCATTATTGTCTAATAGTAATAATAATAATAATAACTTTATTCTTGTATACCGCATTACCATGGAAGTTCTATGTGGTTAACAGATGATGAGACTGTACATTTACAGCGAAGTTACAATTTCGTTAATGTTACATTAACATTTTAGACAATGCATTTTCAGTCAAGTTACATTTACATTTTAGACGATAAATTTACGGAGAAGTTAATTTTTGCAGGTAGGTAATATATTCGGAGTAGTTATGTTTGCTATGGGTTACATACAGCAGTGTTACAAATAGAAGTGTAACCTACGGCAGTAAAGAGTCTGGGGGAGAGTCGAGGTCAGAGGTGGAGGAGGGGGGATCGGAACATTCAGAGGAATTTGTCAAAAAGGTAGGTTTTGGTGGAGGAGGGGGGATCGGAACATTCAGAGGAATTTGTCAAAAAGGTAGGTTTTGGTTAACTTCCTGAAAGTTTGATAGGGGAGGGGAATTGGAGATGAGAGTGGAGAGGCATTTGTTCCATTTGCCCGCTTGGAATGCTAGGGATCGGTTGAGGAATTTTTTGTAGAGGCAGCCCTTCGGGGAGGGAAAGGAAAACAGGTAGGTATTTCGAGTGCGGGAGGGGCCTGCAATTTCAAGGTACTCAGATAGGTAAATTGGTGAGGAGCCTGCTAAGGTTTTGAAGCAGAGGCAGGCGAATTTAAAGATGATTCTTGCCTCCACCGGCAGCCAGTGGAGTTTGGTGTAAAAGGGGCTGACGTGGTCATATTTTTTGAGGCTGAAAATGAGGCGGACAGCGGCATTTTGTACTATTCTTAGACGTTTGATGGTGTTTTTATAGGCTCCCAGGTATATGATATTACAGTAGTCCAATATGCTTAGGATTAATGATTGGACCAGTAAACGGAAGGAGAGGTGGTCGAAGTGGTGTTTGATGGTGCGAAGTTTCCAGAGGGAACAGAAGCATTTTTTGACCTGGGCACTGGTGTGGGCTTCGAAGGTCAAGCTTCTATCTAGGATGACTCCGAGTATTTTTATGGTGGGGTTGATGGGGTAATCTAGGCCGTTCAGTTTCAGGGAAGTGTTTGTTATTTTATGGATAGGGCTTGCCAGGAAGATTTTGGTTTATTCAGTGTTTAATTTTAATTTAAATTGTGAGGTGGCAGCGTAATTATAATCTTTTAATCTGTATTATCTTTTATGTGTGCCTTTACAATGGTTGGCATGGCTGATAAGCAAAACCTTCAAAGGGAGGGTGGATGCCGAAAGCCGATTGGTGATAAAAGAAGTATTCCACCTTTTAAGTACATAATTTAGGTGAGCCATGAGTATATTCATGAAGCTTAGATTTCAGGATATGTACCAGGCCACCTCACCTGTTGTCCACCCTTTACTAATGCATGAAAACTTTTATCAAGTTTCAAGTTTATTTCTTATTTGATAAAATCGCTTTTTCCAAAGATTACAAAGCGATGAACAATAAATCATTTTTAAACGAGGGAGACGTCTATCCCTATATTCTATGTCTCCCTCGTTTAAAAATTATTTATGAAGAGTTGCATTTATGCGTTTTTAAAAACATATTTATTTTCTATTTGATTTGCACATCCAGGGAGGGGGTGAGGGGGGGTAGTATATTTTGTAGTATTCATTGTTCAAATGTAAGTGGTGTTTTCTGATTTTATAAGTATGTAATTGATTTTAATTAGCATCAGTAATTGCTTGTTAAGAAGCCAATATAGGTACGCAACCGAAATTACATACACAATTTTTAGCACTTTTCATAGAATTTGGGGGTAAATGTGATTCTATAAACGGCGCCTAGTGACCCCTACATTGTAGGCGCTGCTCAACACGGTTGTCAATCAACCGCTAGGCGCCATTAACAAAAAGGTGTCCTTGACCTAGGCACCACTCTATTAGACCAGACTTTCACTCACCTATTGTGTCGGTACCTGTGTCTGATGCCTAAGAACACCTAGCTCAACCACACCCATCTCCGCCCATAACCATACCTACTTTTTGAAATAGGCATCCTTAGGCATCCTTAGGCATGGAAGGGTGCCTCCATTTAGGCGTTGCTAGGCATCCTAAGAGTTCAGCATCAAAGTCTTAAATTATTTAATTACTGGGGTTTTTTTTTGATTGGCTAAAAACCGGCGTGGTCAATTACCATGCCGATTAAGCCAATTAAAAGTTAGGCACGGATCCTGAACTTAGGTGTTGCTAGGCTGCCACAATTAGGGCACCTATTGTAAGCGCCATTTATAGAATTTGGTCCTAAGTGCTCCTGCGATAATTTTTGTAGCTACTGCACGGTAATGGGAATATTATCTAATTAATGTAACATAATCAGGGTACCTATAGATTGCTAGATCCCAAAGATGGTCCAAAGAGTTTACATAAGACTCAAAATAAACTACGATATCTATTAGTGCAGAATCTGCAATTACAACTGCTGAAAAAAAAGCGCCCTAAAATGTGCCACGTTCTGTCTGGGCAGGAAAGTCACACGCTAACCACGTGAAGCTCAGATTTTACTGCGGTTTAGTGACCGATCCCTGTGCCAGTGGCTACACCTTCAAGACAGTATAGTATTGGCAGTTTATCCAGCTGTTATGACGTACATAGTAACATAGTAGATGACGGCAGATAAAGACCCGAATGGCTCATCTAGTCTGCCCAACCTGTTGTGATGTCACAATCCTCATATCCTATAGCCTGATTCATCTTCTTTAGGGTATAATGTCACTGTGTAGCATCATACTTTTATCATCTTTTTGACACTTTCGTATTCACAGAACACCAGTTACAGGATAGATTTTTTTTTGGGGGGTGGGGGGGTGAATTTTTGTTTTTTAATTGACATTCAGCAAGTTTGCTGTCTCCTCTCTTTGTCAGAGACTTCCAGTCTCGACACACTATAAGAGCAAAGTGTCTTAAATTAGTTATCACCCAGCTAGCCTTAATCACATTCTATATGCTCTAATTATTATCAAGAAGCATATAAAAATGTCATTGCAGGTTAGCAGGTGGGGGTGGGGGGGGGACATTTTCTGCAGCTATTTTTCTTCTTAGCAACTGTACAGTGTTCCATTAGCCGACCTGGTGTCATATTGACTCGGGAGATCTGACTTCCTGAAAGCTGCCCCAGTTCCCTAATGGAAGGTGATAACAAGATGAGCCATTTCACTGGTGCTCATCTCTCTCTCTCTTTCCTGCATTGGAAGATCAAAAGCTTTAGTGTGAACAATAGAGATTGCAAGTTTAACCCGTGGAGGTCTAGAGAGAGTGTGCCTTGATACAACAGCACACAAACAAAGATAATTACTTCAGCGCTGTGCTGCAGCGATCCCAGAAATTTACATGTAAAACAATGTCGGTTTTACGAAAGTATATTTACGAGAGTATTCCTGTCCAGCTTACAGCTTTCCTTATATTTGGTCATCTTACTACTGTTATCAGTGGCATAGCAAGAGCAGTGGCGCCCCTCCACCGCCCTTTTCTCCACCCCCCCCTCCCGCTCCTTCCCTGCTCCCCCTGCCACATGTACACACCCCTTCCCTACCCCGTACCTCTTTTAACTTCTCCGGCGTGAAGCGGCATCACCAACTCGCTGCCCGTGTCGGCTCTCCCTCTGATGTCAGTTCCTAGGTGTGGGACCCGGAAGTGATGTCAGAGGGAAAGCCAACAATGGTGCAGGCGGCGGGTTGGAGTTGCTGCTTGCGCCGGTGAAGAGATAGAGGCAGGGTGGGGGGAAGTGAAGGCGTGCACATGGTGGGGGGGGGGGGGGAGTGGGAAGAAGTGGAAGGGGTGGACAGGAGTAGGGGGTGCCAGCGCCTTCACCAAGATGGTGCCCAGGGTGGACCACCCCCATAACCCCCCTTACTATGCCTCTGACTGTTATACTGTTGATAAAATTGTATTTATTCTGTTAAACATTACCCGCTGTATAGCACTGTAGGGCAAAATTCTATAAGAAGCGCCCAAAATTTAGGCACCGAATTAGGCACCATTCAGCGTGATGCAAGTAAAATTGGGTGCTGTTTAGTGAATCACGCTGAGCGGAACCTATTTTGGAGGCGCCCAAAAAATAGGCCAGCTCTAGGCACAGCTAAAACTTAGGCACCCATGCAAGCGCTTAAGTCCACTTAAGAGCAGCGATCCTGTAACAAGGTGCCTAACGCGAAGCCACGCCCACGCCTAACATGCATAGGGCCTATTTTTTGGAAGGCCGCCTAGATTTTTAGAGGCGCCTTGTTACAGAATCGCACTTTCTTGATAGGCATCTAAGTTTCAATCAGTGCTGATTAAAAAGCTTAATTGAGCTTGTTCTTCAATTTAGATAGGCGCCTATCTAGTTGGGCACCTCCGAAATAGGTGCCTAACTGTAGGCGCTGGTTACAGAATGTGGGCCTTTGAGTGAATCTCTTCATAAGGTCAGTTAATAAATCCCAAGAAATAAAATAAATGTCACTTATGCATATTACGGGAGGAGTGTGAGGACCTACAAAGGGACCTGGACAAGCTGGAAGACTGGGCAAACAAATGGCAAATGCGCTTCAACGTGGACAAATGCAAGGTCATGCATATAGGGAAAAAGAACCCGTTGTTCAACTACAAATTGGGGGGGGGGGGGGGTATTGTTGGGAGACAGCAGACTCGAGAGAGACTTGGGTGTGCTGGTGGATGCATCACTGAAGCCATCTGCACAGTGCGCAGCAGCCTCGAAAAAAGCCAACAGGATGCTGGGCATCATAAAGAAGGGCATAGCAACCAGAACACGGGAAGTCATCATGCCATTGTATCGAGCGATGGTGCGTCCACATCTGGAATACTGCGTTCAGTATTGGTCGCCGCACCTCAAGAAGGACATGGCGGTACTTGAGAGAGTCCAAAGGAGAGCAACGAGAATGGTAAGAGGGCTGGAACACTGCTCATACGCCGAGAGGCTGGATAGGCTGGGGCTCTTCTCTCTGGAGAAAAGGAGGCTCAGGGGAGATATGATAGAAACCTTCAAGATCATGAGGGGCATAGAGAGGGTGGATAGGGACAGATTCTTCAGACAGAAGGGGACAGCAAATACGAGGGGGCACTCTGAGAAACTGAAGGGAGATAGGTTCAAAACAAATGCAAGGAAGTTTTTTTTCACCCAGAGGGTCGTGGACACTTGGAATGCGCTACCGGAGGAAGTGATCAGGCAGAGTACGGTACAGGGATTCAAACAGGGATTGGATGGATTCCTGAGGGATAAAGGGATTGTGGGATACTGAGGGAGGAGCTGGGATGTAACACAAGTATAGAAAGCTAACCAGGTAATGAGTATAAACCAACCAGGTCGTGCATGTGCAAGACCGGAGGGCTAGGACTTCGATAGGAAGGCAGGACTTAAATGGGAAACCAAGGTGGCAAGGGAGCCCCTTCTGATGATTCGGACAGGTCGTGACCTGTTTGGGCCGCCGCGGGAGTGGACTGCTGGGCAGGATGGACCTGTGGTCTGACCCGGCAGAGGCACTGCTTATGTTCTTATGTTCTAAGTCACCCAACTGGATAAAATGGTTTGGACACCGAATAAAAGGCATCCAACGATTTGCAACTCAGAACACCATTTAATGCCTCCAAAGTTTTACAATCACGTTGCTCCCTGTGACCCTGGACAAGTCACTTAATCCTCCACTGTCCCAAGTACATAAGACAGACTGTGAGCCCACCGGGACAGATAGGGAAAATGCTTGAAGTACCTGTATGTACATCGTTTTGAGTGTAAAACTATAGAAAGGCAGTATACAAGTCCCTTTCCCTTTCCATGATGTCACAGTGCCTGGCAGAAACCTAAAGAGTAGCAACATTCCAGAGCTCATATTGTGATGTCATAATGCCTCATTCCACCAATGCCTAAGAGCCAACCTCATCGGTGATGTCACAATGGCTTCATGGATCTATACTTGGCTCACTTCTGATATCATATTGGAGGAGAGTGTGGTGCAGTGGTCGAAATCCTGCACTGCTCCTTGTGACCCTGGTCAAGTCACTGAATCCTCCATTGCTCCAGGTACAGTAATAGATTGTGAGCCCACCGGGACAGACAGGGAAAATGCTTGAGTGTGGTAAAACTATAGAAAGGCAGTATAGAAGTCCCTTTCCGTATATTCAAGTTCATATGTGAATTGAAAAAAGGATTCTCTGTTTCTGCAACTTGAAGTTTATAATTTCATGTGTGGAGGGAACTTCATTGGAGAGCCTCATGGTTATTCCTGTCCTTTACAGCCGCTAAAATGTAGAACCAGGAAACAGGACGTGAACTCATTTAAATCAAATATTCCGAACCCCGATCTTCAAGGAGCGTGAACAGGTCTGCTTTTCAGAATAACCAAAATAAGTAAATTAACCAGTTTCTCTGATCAAATGAATGTAGAGGCACCTGGTGAATGTTCCTTTGGATATCCTAAAAACTAGATCTGAGAACCCTTGCTGTAGAAAAGTGTTCTAGTTAAGCAAAAGTCCACTGTATTTATTTATTATTATACCTAATCTTATAAAAGACGAGGACAGGCAGTAATAAACAAATGTTAGTGCGCTGAATTCCAGTCTTCTACTTTGGAGCCTACTGCTTATACTGTACAACAGGAAGTGACATCATTTATGAAACTATATAAAAGAGGTCTATGAAACGGCATGCATTTTATTAGGTGGGGAGTATTTTCTAGATCAGGAATGGGTTATCATGATCTTTGAGGGCCACAACCCATTCAGATTTTCAGGATTTCAACAATGAATATGCATGGGATCTATTTGCATACAATGGAAGCGGTACATGCAAATCAATCTCATGTAAATTCATTGTGGAAATCTTGAAAACTCGCCTGGGTTGTGGCCCTCAGGACCACTGTTGCCCACCCCTGTTGTAACATGCCTTGCCACATTACATTCACTAGAGCCAGCATTGGAGGGGTGGAGGTGGGGGTGGGGGTGGGGGGGGCAAATGGAGCAAATTTTTGCCCTGGACCCCAACAGGTCTAATACTGTTCCTGACAATCACAGAATAAAAAGTTCTAAATTTACTCCTTGATATCTCAGATGCCACTTGCATACTTTGTAAGGTGACATAAATTCTATTATAGAATAGAATATGATCCATATGTCTACTTAGAAAAAGTCTAATATATGAGTATGTCTATTTAATAATGCTGTTTTATTGCATATGGCACTTATGGCCAGTTTCTGTAATTGGCACCTAAAAAAGATGGATATCCAGAGTTAGGCGCTTATTGCCTGCCGCCCCTAAACACCCCTACTTTAGTGTTTGGTGCCAAACGATAGGCCCCTATCTTATGTAGAATCACACCTAAGAAGATAGGTGCCCATCACCCACAGTGCGCAGCGGCCTCTAAGAAGGCGAATAGAATGAAGGGTACTATCAAGAAAGGTATTACAACCAGAACGAAAGAAGTTATCCTGCCGTTGTATCGGGCGATGGTGCGCCCGCATCTGGAGTACTGCGTCCAATATTGGTCGCCATACCTAAAGAAGGATATGGCGATACTCGAGAGGGTTCAGAAGAGAGCAACACGTTTGATAAAAGGTATGGAAAACCTTTCATACGCTGAAAGACTGGAGAAACTGGGGCTCTTTTCCCTGGAGAAGCGGAGGCTTAGAGGGGACATGATAGAGACTTACAAGATCATGAAGGGCATAGAGAACGTGGCGAGGGACAGATTCTTCAAACTTTCGAAAACTAAAAGAACGAGAGGGCATTCGGAAAAATTAAGAGGGGACAGATTCAGAACCAATGCTAGGAAGTTCTTCTTCATCCAAAGGGTGGTGGACACCTGGAATGCGCTTCCAGAGGGTGTGATAGGACAGAGGGTTCATAGACAACGGCGCGAAAGACAAAAGCGCACGCCGACAATTGAGCGCAGCGCGGAGGTGCGCACCGCACAAAATTACAATTTTTAGGGGCTCCGACGGGGGGTTTTGTTGGGAACCCCCCCCCCCCAGTTTACTTAATAGACATCGCGCCGGCGTTATGGGGGGTTTGGGGGGTTGTAACCCTCCACATTTTACTGCAAAATGAACTTTTTCCCTAAAAACAGGGAAAAAGTTAAGTTTTCAGTAAAATGTGGGGGGTTACAATCCCCCACACCCCCCCACAACGCGGCGTGATGTCTATTAAGTAAAGTGGGGGGTTCCCCCCCCCCCCCCCCCCCCCGTCGGAGCCCTAAAAACAGTAATTTAGAGTGGCGCGCGCCTCCGCACTGCGCTCAATTGTCTGGGCGCGCCTTTGTCCTGGCGCGCTTTTGACCTGACACCAGGACAGAGTATAGTTTTGGGATTCAAGAAGGGATTAGACAATTTCCTGAAGGAAAAGGGTATAGAAGGGTATAGATAGAGGATTACTATACAGGTCCTGGACCTGATGAGCCGCCACGTGAGCGGACTGCTGGGCGTGATGGACCTCTGGTCTGACCCAGCAGAGGTACTGCTTATGTTCTTATGTTATGTTCTTAAATAATTTTCAATTAGCTTGTTAAAGCTCATGACATGGAGGTGCTGAAAAGTTCTCAGCCCAGCCAACTTCCTAAATTCTGTGCGTTATTTTGCCCCTGTAGCTGGAAAGAGTGTTATTTTATTTTGCAAAGTGCAATTTGCAGAATCATAATGCTGTGTTTTGACATTGTATCAGATCATTAATTGAACCCCTGTCAATGAAAAGTGTGGAACTTTGAGCTCTCATAAAGTTCCTATTCCTGCAGAAGAAAAGTCCAAAGGAAATCCATGAATGTATGATGCAAACACTGAATGGCAAATGCCCATCATACTCCACCGTGAAGAAGTAGTGTGCAAACTTTCAGCATGGAGATCTTGAGACCGAAGATACAGCAAGGTCTGGGAGGCTTCAAATGGCATTGACGCCTGAAATTGTCCGTGACCTGATTTTGGCAGATTAGCAAATTACAGTATTGGCGAAAACAATTGCTGATTCACTACTGATATCCAGGGAACGTGTTGGATGTATAATCCACAAGCAGCAGGGTATGCAGAAGCTGTCAGCCAAGTTAGTGGGTGCCCAAATGTTTGAATGCAAATGAGATATGACACGGTGGCAACGTTTTGGAACAACTACCGTATTTTTACGCATATAACGCGCGCGCTATACAAGATTTTACAAACACGGAATAACCATGCGCGTTATATCCGTGAGCGCGTTATATATTTTTTTTACATTCGGAGACACCCATACGGCAGAGACGGCATTTGCCGCCCCGAAAATTTGAGTTTGACCAGGTGAATCGGGGTCTTACATTCATGGAGTCGGACGACCGAACAAACCAATAGAGGAATTAAAGACCCGGGATGAATAGAAAGACCCGTCAACTATAACCCACAGAGGTAAAAGGTGTAGGGAATAATTGTAATAGGGGGTCTTTTATTCCTTTTGCCCTTAGTTCTGTAGGCCGAAGTCGACCGGTCTTTCCATTCATCATCCCGGGTCTTTGTTAATCCCTCTACTGGTTAGGTCTGTGGGCCGACTTTATGAATGTAAGCGCCCCTATTCACCCGGTTGAACGCAAATTGCCCAGCTACGATAGAGTTAATCTGCGGTCCAAATGGAGCGGCGGGAGGAGCATGCGCGGTATACGCATGGGCACGCTATACCGAAATTATTTTACATAAATGCTTGGTTCCTGCGTGTTATACGAGTGGGCGCATTTTACACGTATGCGCGTTATATGCGTAAAAATACAGTAGTTACTGTTGATGAAACATGGTTACACCATTATGATCCTGAGCCAAAACAACAGTCCATGCAATGGTGGCACTCAGGTTGGTTTGTTTGTTTATTTCTCACCCGCCTTTTTCCAGAGCGAGTTACACATTAAACATACAAAATAAAAGATTTACATTTATTATACAAAACACTTCAAAGACACACTATACCAAATTACATACTTGCATATCAAATCAAATTACATATAACATACACGTTGCATCAACGACACAAACCCACAGGTATATCAAAATATAAAATTCCAAAAGGCATAAAAGATGCCTCAATAACAGACATCAAATAACCAAATAAAACAAACCAGCCCATCGAACACCTCCATGACCAGCACTCAGCATTCAAGAGTCATCACTCCTTCTCCCTCAGCCAAACTCGGACCCTATATTTCTCCAAGGCCAAGGCAATTCAAGACCCAAAAGTCACCAGGAAAGGCTATGGCCACAGTGTTTTGGCATCAGGAAGGTGTTGAAATGAGTGAGTATCTTCTAAGGAAGCCATACAGTTAATACAGAATACTATTGTAATTTGCTGTGCCAGTTAAAGGAGGCATTGAAAGAAAAAAGAAGAGGGAAGCTGCGGTAAGGAGTTCTCTTTTTGCAAGACAATGCACCTGCTCGCAAGGCTGGCAAAACGAGGGATGTTTTGATGCACTTGGGGTTTCAGTGCATATAGACCGTCCTTCTCATCAGATCTTGCTCCATCTGACTATTTTGTTTCTAAACCTTAAAAAGAGTTTGTAAGGGTGACAATTTTCAAGTGATTCATAAGAACATAAGAATAGATCCATTAAGCCCAGTAGCCCATTCTCACGGTGGTCAATCCAAGTCCCTAGTACCTGGCCAAAACCCAAGGCGTAGCAACGGAGCAGTATTTCAGTACCCAGACATCAGAGTATTTTTTAGAAGGGTTACAGAAACGTCAGACATGATTTTCCAAGTGTGTTGAACATATGTATGATGCTCATACAACTAGACCTTACCGCTGCATTCGACTTGGTGGACCATAACATTCTACTACAAATCCTGGATACAATAGGTATCACAGATAAAGTATACACATGGTTTGAAGGATTCCTTAAATCAAGAACCTATAGAGTAAAATCAGACAAACAAAAATCTGAACCTTGGTCAAACCCCCTCTATCCCCGACTCTCTTCAATCTCTATACAGCCTCCCTCAGCTCTCACCTGGACAAACAAGGTATAACCTCCTACAGCTATGCTGATGATATTACCATTCTCATACCCTTCGATCAACCTGAACTCTCCATGACGAACACAATATACCAAACACTAAAATCAATAGCAACCTGGATGAAAGATCACAAACTGAAATAGAACCCAGATAAAACAAAATTCATCCTCCTAGAAAACAACAAAATACCAACCAATAACCAACATTGAAATCAACGCAATCAACTACCCCATACAAACCACCCTAAAACTGCTAGGAATAACTATCGACAGATGCTGCACCATGCAACCGCAAATCAATAAAACAATACAAAAGTCTTTCTTAGTCATGAGAAACTTAAGACAAGTTCGGAAATTCTTCGAGAAAACTCAATTCCAGCTTATAGTTCAGTCCTTAATATTAGGCCTACTTGACTACTGTAATATCCTCTACCTCCCATACCCTACAACCATAACAAAACAACTACAAACTATCCAAAACACAGCACTAAGACTCATCTAATCATTAAAGAAACATGATCACATTACAGAAGCATATCTCCAATCGCACTGGCTTCCGATCCCAGCAAGAATACAATTTAAATTCTACTGCCTACTATTTAAGACTTTATACGGAGACAGTCCGAACTACCTGAATAACCGCCTCATCCACAACACCGCAACCAGACATAGGAAAACTCACACCCCATTCTCATACCCCCCAATTAAGGAGGTCAAACGGAAAAAACTATATGATGGCCTCCTGGCCACTCAAGCAGCTATACTAGACAACCAAATCGCCAATCTACTGACGGCATCCCTCGACTACAAGACTTTTAGAAAAGAAATAAGGACCATACTCTTCAAGAAAACTCTGAAAAAAGAAATAATACCACAAGTCTCAAACTCCACCTCTCACTAAAGCCAACTACCCCAAACAAATAACCTTACCCATTTCTCACTCTTTTTGAAAATGACCAATTTTTTTTTTTTTGTAAGTTCTTGTTGTAATACATCTTGGATAATTCTTTTGTAATCCGCCTTGAACTGCAAGGTAATGGCGGAATAGAAATCCCTAATGTAATGTAATGTAATAGGGGTGAATATGTGAAATAACTTTTAAGTTTCATGGTCCCACGTCATTCCTTTCTTGGTTGGGCGGAGAAATCTTCAGCATCCCCTTGTATTGAAGCCAATTTACTAATTAAGTTAGACATCTAATTTTAGGTGCATTTACCGGTACTAACAACCAGGGTCTTTTTCTCTGGCGCACTTGCCGATTTAGCATGGGCTAAATGCTAACACATCCTTAGAATATAATGGGCGCTTTAGCATTTAGCGTGAGCTAATATTTAGGGTGTCAGGTCAAAAGCACGCCGGGACAAAGGCGCGCCCAGACAATTGAGCGCAGCGCGCGCCGCCGCACCGCTCTAAATTACTGTTTTTAGTGCTCCGACGGGGGGGCATGGGGGGGAACTTTACTTAATAGACATCGCGCCGCGTTGTGGGGGCGTTGTGGGGGGGGTTGTAACCCCCCACATTTTACTGAAAACTTCACTTTTTCCCTGTTTTTAGGGGAAAAGTTCAGTTTACAGTAAAATGTGGAGGATTACAAACCCCCAAACACCCCATAATGCCGGCGCGATGTCTATTAAGTAAACTGGGGGGGTTCCCCAACAAAACCCCCCGTCGGAGCACCTAAAAACTGTAATTTAGAGCAGCGCGGCAGTGCGCGCTGCGCTCAATTGTCGGCGCGCGCTTTTGTCTTTCGCGCCGTTGTCTATGAACCATATTTAGCGTATGCTAAACCGGCTAGCACAGACATGCATTGAAAGCAGTGTATGCTAATAGATCTCATGCCTATTCATTGGGGAAATCCTGAAAACCCGACTGGATTCCAGCCTTCCTGGCTAGCACCTTAGTAAAAGACCCCCAATGTTTGCTAATATCGTGAAAGCACATTAATTGCTGCAAAACCCAAGTTCTTCAACGAGCTCTATGGTAGTTTTTGTGTGCACTGTTAATCAGTGATCCCCCATCGTGCCGTGCCTGGAAACAAATCCAATCCTTTCTACTAATACGTTTCTGTGGAGTGTTCTAGAACACAGAAAAGATTCTGAAAAGTGAAAGCTCCGTGGGTGCCAGTGGAGGCTGAGCACCCTCAGGATTAACCAAACTCTTTCACTGTGCCCAAGGAGTGGTCGTTTGCATTGTGCTTAGAAATACAGGGTGCCCACAAAAACACTCCTTGATTTGAAATGGTTACAGGAATTATAGGTAATTGAATCCAGGCTGGATTTGGGTTTGTTGAATCTGCCGGGAAACTCTTCTTTTTATTTGTAGGAATCTGCATTTATCCTTCCAGGTGCAAATTTCTAAGAACTGGCATATCCAGCTGGAATCTATGTGGACCGATTTGCAGAAATCTACATTGAAAACTTAAAGCCAGGATTAAAGACGCGTTGAGACTTATTTTCAAAGCACTTAGGCCCTCTTTTACTAAGGTACACTAACCGATTAGTGTACGCTAATCGATTTAGCATGAGCTAAACGTTAAGGCCTGCATGTTAGTCTATGGATGCATTAGCGTTTGGCATGCACTAATTCGATTAGCGCACCTGAGTAAAAGAGGGGGTTAGACTTACAATGTAACCTTTGGAACTTAGACTTTGAAAATGAGCCTCGTGGGCACCCAGGGCAGAAAACCGAAGAGAGAATGTATTTATTTATTCATTTAGCCCGTCCTCCCAAAGGAGCCGAGAACAGGTCACAATAGTACATTCATTGTATAAGCAGGACAAACTTTAGTGGGAAATACAGACTTGGTGGACATAGGGGGGTTTAAATATCAGCTTTTACAATATAGTCATAACATACAGACTTGAAAATACAGCCTTAGGGCTCCTTTTATCAAGGTGCGGTAGGCGGTTAACGCGTGGAATACCGCGCGTTCAACCGCCTGCTGCGCTAGTCGCTAACGCCTCCATTGACGAGGCGTTAGTTTTTAGGCCTGCTGCGGGGGTTAGCGCGCGATGAAAAGTCCGACGTGCTAACCCCCGTAGCGCGCCTTGATAAAAGGAGCCCTTAGTGGACATAGGGTGGTTTAGATTGCAGCATTTTCCGTATAGACATAGCCTAACATAGAGGTAAAATACCTTTTGCGTTGCAGGTGCGTGCATCATTGAAGTATGGCGATGGTGTCACAGATAAGTTTTACTGGGAATGATATGGTTTTTTTTTTAGAATATAGCACAATTTGATTTTGTTTGGAGTGATTTGTAAGTTTGGTAGTCGTTTAATTTATACTTGCAGCGGCATTCAAGTTTTAGTGAGAGTCCGTTTGTTGTATTAGGCGGTGCTTTTGAGGTCCATCAGTCAGGGGTGCAGACGCAGGTCGTTAAGGAGCTGGATTTGTAAAGAGGAAGGTTTCAATGACCTTCCCGAAGTTCCATAGACTGTTTAACGTTCTTATGGATGGGGGAGAGGGGCTGATGTGTCACAGCCAGTGTCCAGCACTCCGAAGCTCTGCCAGAATGACATTGCTTCACGAAGGTGGCTTATAAATCCCAACAAACAAATCGATAAGTAAAATTACTCAGCTGCACCAAACTGGCTCCCTGCGGTTCTAGGGCTCCGGGTATTTGCTTTTCTTGCTTCATGCTCCAAAACCAGCCCTGTAGAATCCTGCAAAATCTTTCGCCAAAGGAATTCAGTGAATCCATATTTCTGTCTGGTTTGTAGCAAATGAGAGCTCCTTTTACACGCTAAAATGCTGCGGTCGTTTTTCGGCTAGCACGCGCTAATCATGTGCGTGCGCTAAAAACGCTAGCGTACCTTTGTAAAAGGAGCCCTTAGTTCATCTTTTAAAAGTTTTAAAATATCTAATTAGTAATATGAATATCCTCAGCTGTACTTCAGAGGTAGGGAGAAACTGTATTCCAAGAGAATTAAAAGACTTGTTTAGTTATATTTTTGCGGATGCTGGTTGCAGACGTCAGAACAATAAGTTAATGAACCAAATCAAGTATTCAAATGTACCAATTAATCTTATAACCTTCATTTCATGAGGCGATTTGAATTCATCCCCTGAGTAATCCCTTTACTTTGTCTCTAATTAATCGTGGAGATGTGTAAATATATTTATATATTTCACCTCTACATTTATCACACTTCGTGTATGACTTCTTCAAACTATTGGAAGAATTCTCAGGACAACCAGGGCCATTTTCCCTTTAATTACAGAGGAACTCGCCAAACCATGTGCCTACATAAATCTTACTGTTTGCAGGCAGCTATTCTTCACCTCAGGTGGTACCTACCGCACCAAAGTGTGAGGGAATCTATAGGAAATTACCGTTTGTGTTTTTAAACATTTTATTGTTAGTAGATCATTTTGACTTGGCCTTTTAAAAGTAGCTCGCAAGCCAAAAAAGTGTGGGCACCCCTGCTCTATGGTATGTCTCCAGACCAGCTGCAGAAGCTTTACCCAGATAGGCCATGTTTAGCTTGGAGCCTTGTTAAAATAGTGACTTTTAAACTGAGGGCCAAGCCCGGCTAATTATGCTGCCTTTTGGATAGACAGATCTGTGACTCTAGGATTCGAGGCCAGAGGAAAGTTGTTTTGCTGCTTTTGCAAGACAGATCAGTGCACGCTGTGGCCCCACAGGACCTGGCCACAACAGAGAACTTTATAAGCACAAGAACTACCATGTGCTGTGTTTGTTTCCTCCTGACCTGTGAGAGAAACAGATCACTTACTTTTCAGTTCTCAAAATAAATGAGCTTATTTGACTTTTAAACCTCTCTGTGGCTGTATTATTCAAGGCTCCAGGTCTGCCGTTGCTCACACTGCTGATTCACCTCTATTGGAAAAAAAAAAAAAAAAAAAAAAGCATTGTTATTTTAAAATGGCATGAACCCATCAATGATACTTTTTGTTGTCATTTTGACTCATTTTCCATTTGAAATGCCAAAGAAATATGAATTGCTGTAATGCACAGAGCTGCTAAGTTGTCCATTCAGGAGGGTGATCTTTTGGCCAATCCTGGTTGGGAGGAGTGGCCTAGTGGTTAGAATTGTTACCTCAGAAGCCTGGGATTGTGGGTTTGATCCCAGCGCCGCTTCTTGTGACCCTGGATAAGTCACTTAACCTTCTATTGTCCCAGGTACCATAGTTAGACTGTAAGCCCACTAGGGAAATTAAACGGTGAACCACTCAGATATCTGGATAGGTCCTTTTTATTATCGGGATGAAGGGTTCAACGCCCTGCCAGCAAGTGGCAGTAGCTATTTATTTATATACCACTTATTGGCATAAGAAGTGGTTTACATTCAGGCAGTCAAAGCATTTTCCCTATCTGTCCTGGTGGGCTCATCTGGAGCAATAGGGGATTTAAGTGACTTGACTCTAAAAAGATTTTTTGAAAATCAATTCATGAAATAGTGCAACTACTGAATTTAATATAAGAAGGAAAAAAAGCCTCAGAACCCCGTCTTCAGACAGATGAAATTCAAAATTTAACAAGAATTTATCAATGCTGTTTAAGGAGGTTTTTTTTAATAAGCCAGTGAGGTACGGTACTTACCCTTTCCAGTCTTGCAGCAAGATTTCATCTGTCCAACCACCCACGGGGTTCTGAGGCTTTTTTCTTCCTCATATTAAATTCAGTAGTTGCAGTATTTCATGAAATGATTTTCAAAAAATCTTTTTAGAGTTGAGTTGGTATATAGTTTTTTGTATTGAAGAAAACCCACTCTCCTGCATTTGGTTTATAGGATTAAGTGACTTGCCCAGGGTCACAAGGAACAGTATGGGTTTTAACCCACAACCTCAGGGTGCTGAGACTGTAGCTTTAAACACTGCACTACACACTCCCCATTAGTCAGGGGAAGCTATGTGGGAGGTGGTAGGAGCATCCCATGCCACAATATTGACCTGAATTAATTCCCTTAGACTTAGAATTGACTGAGTGATTTCTATTGCTGAACAAAGATGACCTGTTTTGAATACTGGCCTTAGTTCAATATTTAATATTATTTTCTGAATAATATTTAATATTGTTTGCTTTTCTGCTTTATTGTTATTAGACTATGGCCATTATTTTGGGAATGTCTCCATGCATAAATAGTGGCCATAAATGATGAATTTGGGAAACTGCTATTTTCATACCACACACATATTTCAAAGGGGCATAGAGGGAGTACAGTTTGGACGTGACTAGGGTGGAACAAAAAAAAAAAATGTAGATTTTAGAAAAAGAGTACATGTGTATGGAAAAAATTTCCCTGGAGGGCTTTACAGCAGCTCAGAGGCACTTGCAAGTTTTAATACGGTAAATTGCCAGGGCTTTACATGAGGGATTAAGGGAGTCATTTACAAGATCTTACACAATGAAGGTCCAGTAATTCTAGCGACTGTTCTCCGAGTGTATAAACCGTTGCGGAATTTATGTTCTGTTGACAAATTTTTTTGCTAGAGATATCATCTTTTAAACGTGAGGTTAATTGCTCATCGAGAGTCGATGTTTTATATTGAGGGGGCTCGTTTGTGGAATATCGTGCTTGCCGAGGCTCTAGCTTTAACCACTGTACCACACTTAATGAGTATGATTTTTTGTTTTTTTTTTACAAACCTTTTACTGTATGCTAAAGCTCTCATTCTGTCAGTCATTTTTGGTGCCCTGTATCAAGTGTTTGAACAACTTCTCTGTTCCACAGAGATAGCTACTCTATAGACATTCACAGGTATTCTCCTGACTATTGTATTTTTGTAGCCGCCCTGTAATTTTTTTTTTTTAATGTTTGCATTCCATGTTCTATTAAAATAGATTCCAAACATGAAATAACATGTTGCCATTTTATTAATAGTTTGCAATTCAGTTACAAATTCTATGATCTAATTTTCCAGAACTCGAAGAGCTGACATGTTCTTTCAACTAGACAGAAAACCCAAAAGAAGGACTGCAGAAGTGATGTCCAAGGTTCAGGGGCTTTTATTGTAGACAAAATATGCTTTCCAAAGAATGATTCCCATAAGTTAAAGAAAGGGACCCGACACGGGCCATGTTTCGATAAACACGTCTTCCTCAGGGGTCCGAGATATTGGAATCCCATATACCGAGAACCATATGCAGTTGGACATAAAACTCATAGAAACTGTGCGGTGGAAGGCTTCTGTGATGAGATACGTTTCACCACAGGAGCCTTCCACTGCACTACAGAATGCTGCTCTGGTACTGATATAGCCACCTGAAAAAATGTGGATGCACCATTGTTATGCAACCAAAACTTATATGGCAACATTGTAATCACAAAAACCTTCTGGTGTTCAATAGTGGTTACATGCTCGATACATTAATGAATGAATAAAAAGACTGAGCACCAAGGTCGTCTCTTTTGATTCTCTATGTACATTCGGAACAACAATAAATACAGAGCATTGAGATAAAGCAGTATATTTCTGCATCTCGATGGCCACGAATTTGGACTTGGAGGTTGAAATGTACAGCGTCAGCATCTATGAGACAAACTTGGCTTTTCTTGTTGCATAGGATTTTTTGGACCCCCAGTTCGTTTGCAAAAGTTAGACACTTCTAAATCTAATAGATGCTGGCATTGTCATATTGATATAGGGACTTTGGATCATCTGTTATATTATTGTCCTTTGATACTTAATTTTTGGAAGTCGATATGGGGCCAAATTAATGTTGTGCTTGGGTCATCGATACAAATGACTTATGAAGCCATAATTTGTGGTACTCTATTACATGTTAAACCTTCTATGGATCGCTATAAAAGCCATTTTTTCTTAATAATGATGAGAATAGCCATCCATATGATAACACGCAATTGGAAGAGTTATGATCGACTTAATTATACTTTCTGGTGGGCAAACTTATGTTCTTGCTACAAATATGAAAGAATGAATGCTGAATTTTAGGATATAGTTTGGAACCCATTGACATCATTTATTGAGTCATAATAGCTGTCATGTACCTTTTTATCTGTCCTCCTTACACATCCAGGGTGGGAGGGAGGGAGATGGGAAAACATTATTATTCATTGTATTTAATTTATTGAAATTATACATGTGGTTCTATTTTCATTAGTTAAGGGGGGGGGGTGAAAATGTTTGTTTTTGAAATATTTGTATATTTAAAGTGCTTTTGTTTGATTCAACAATAAATATACAATTTAAAACAAGATATAAATGGGATCATGTTAATAAAATTGTACTATTCATAAAAGTCCAAATGTGAATGGACAAGTATGTACGAGACAAAATCAAGAAACAGAGTGAAAAAGGGGCTGAGGCAATGTGTATATAACACATGTGGTAGCCAATGCTGTTTGTTTGAATCTCGCTCCCATACAAAAGTGTCTCTAGTATGCAACTGGTAGTAGAGAACTGGGAGCTATTCCTTCTTATAGACCAGGGGTGTCAAACTCAGGCCCGAGATTTGGCCCTCTGTTCCTTCCCTCCCTTCATCCCGGCTTCCCGGTCTCATCTTCAAGGCAGCCTGCAGAGAATCGCTGCTTGGCTGTAGCGAACATAGAAGGCTGCCGTCAACCTCTGCAGCACGTTCCCTCTGCCACGGTCCTGTTCGTCAGAGGAGGGGCGGGACCGCGGAAGAGGAAACGTGCTGCGGAGGCCTACAGCAGCTTGCTAGGTTTGCTACAGCACTGGCGATCCTTTGCAGACTGCTGTGAAGGTGACACCAGGAAGCCGGAGGATGCTAGAAAGAAGGTGGGCCCTGGTGTAAAGAAGGGAGAAAACATGCAGGCCTTTGGGGGGGGGGGAAGGGGTGTATTGCGGACCCTGGTGTAGAAGTAGATGGAGGGAGGGAAGTGGGGTCCAAACAGACGTGCATATGCAGGACTGAGGGTGGGGGAGGGAAAGAAATAATGGGTATCAAAACAGAGGAGAGGGAGAGAGATGGTGGTCAATGGGATGGAGGGAGGGAAGGGACAGAAAGGGAGGGAAGTTGGTTACAAGGGATGGTGTGGAGGGGGGACAGAGATACTAGGCAGGAGGGTAGTTGAGAAGAGAAATGGAGAGATGGTGGACCCTGGGCTGGTGGGGAAGTAGGGAGAGGGTTTATGCCAGTATTCTAGAATAGAATCTGGGCACCCAGATGTCATTATTGAATGGGTCGCAAAAACCAGAGCCAACAACCCCATGGTAAATAACACCAAAAGAAAAGTAGAATGGGTACCTTGAATGGGTCCCCTAAGCATCGCCAATGAATTGAGGACCCCCACCCTCAAGGAGCTGTGAATATTGCCTCCACATCTCCATCCTCAGAAGACTCAGTCCTGGAATCCAGCTCAAGTCCTCAGCGTGGCAGCCCAGAAAACGACCTCCGAGCCATTAGGTTTGTTCTCCATTTCTTTTCTAATGAAATATAAACTTTTCTATACCTTCAAATTTGCTAATTAATCTGTTCTTCAAAACTTCTACCATTGTAAAGGCTGTGCACTTTTATTGACAGCTATAATCAGAGTTAATTTATATTATTTGTCTGAATGATTGAAAGTTAAATAGCTCATAATCGTTTGTTCTCTTTATGAGAACCATTGATTTATATCTCATTCATTCTGGAACTTTCCAGAGGTTGACATAAAACACTATTCCATGGTCCTGAAATGAACAGATTAGGGGTAAAAATACAAGACACAAAATTAATACAGTTCTGTTTTTGTTTTTAATTTGCCATCAGGGAGTTAAAAACGAATTCCATTTGAGGTTGAAAGGTATCTAGTGAAATGAAGCTGAAACCATACTGGGGTACATTTTAAAATTTAATGGCTGCCTAACTAGGATCTGATAGCTCAGTGGTCTCTGACGTGTGGCCCCAGGGCTGCATGCAGTTATTGCTATTGTTACTACTATTAATATTCATCATTTCTAAAGTGCTGAAAGGCGTACACAGTGTTGTATATGTGCATTTAACATATAATATACGGTCCCTTCTCAGAAGAGCTTACAATCTAATTTAGATAGACAAACAGGACACATAGGGGTTGGGGGAATTTCTCTCAGAGACAATGGCAAGATGGACATAGGTGTCTTATGGCGAATGGGAATTAGGAGTTAAAGGCAGCCTTGAAAAAGTGAGCTTTTAGCTTGGATTTGAATACTGCTAGAGACGGAGCTTGACGTAATGACTCAGGCAGTCTGTTCCAGGCATAAGGTACAGTAAAATAGAAGGGCAATAGTGGAGAAGGATATGGATAGGAGGGGCTTACCTGATGAACACAGGTGGGAGCATAGGGAGAGATACGTGTGGCACTTGTAGGTCAGTAAGAGGAGTTTGTATATTCGGAAATGGATGGAGAAGCAGCTTCCGAAATCCTCCCTTGTGGCCCTCTAAGAGTTGGCTGAAATGCTCTTCAGATCCTAAAAAATGCATTAATTTCAATTTTGCCCGCTTGATGTAGTACACTTCCCCCTCCGTATTCGCGGGGGTTAGGGGCAGAGCCAGCCCGCGAATATTAAAAAAATGAAAACAATATTTGGGCAGGTTCTGCCCCTAACCCCCGCTTCCCACGGCTAATTTAAGCCCTGAAAGCCCCCTCTTAAGCCTTACCTGGTGATCTAGTGGATTTTCGGGGCAGGAGTGATCTTCCTACGCTCCTGCCCCGTGCAGATCGCTCACAGGAAATGGCCGCTTTGAGCTTCTGTAGTCTCTCGAGCCATTTCCTGTGAGCGATCTATACAGGGCAGGAGCGTGGGAAGATCTCTCCTGCCTGAAAACCCACTAGACCACCAGGTAAGGCTTAAGGTGGGGGGGGGGGGGGCCTTACAGGGCTTCAAATAGCCTGAAAAATAAAAATGCTTTTTTGGGTTTAAAACTGCGAATAAGCGAATCCGTAGATACAGAATTTGCGATACGGAGGGGGAAGTGTAACTGTAAACTGTTATTACTGAATATTCAATGCCGGGTCCTGTCCAGGCTAACATATAGCCGGCTAAGTCAATATTCCGCCCATAACTGCATTTCTTAGGACTGATTTAAGCAGTTTACGAGGGGTGCCCAACAAAGAAGAGAATGATGTGGATATGGTTCGATCAATGATCTGAAACAATGTCAAAACATAGAATTTTATTTCTGCAAATTGGCAAAATAATGATCAGAATCCAGGAAGTTGGTTGGTTGGCCTGAAACCTTTTCAGCACCCCCTTATATGTCATAGCAGTGAGCCAAGTATAGGACAATCAAGCCATTGTGACATCACTGATGAGGTTGGCTCTTATTGGTGGAATGAGGCATTATGACATCACAATCTCAGCTCTGGTTACCAGAGACAGAAAGTTTTCACACTAGGAAGGGGTGCTGAAAGGTTCTCTTCCCAACCAAGAAGAGAATGACACTTAACCCACCTGTACCCCTGGAACACTCACAAGTTAGCCACTTGAATTCAACACTAAACTGCCATTTTCAGTGAAGGTAACTAGTTAAGTGCCAGTGAAAATGACCGCTTAGCATGAACAAGTGGTTTAACCAGTCGGAGGCTATTCCTGGCCAGTTAAGGGGGTCTTTTACTAAAGATTAATGCCACAGGATCCATTTTATTCCTATGGGTCCTGTTGTATATAACATGCGCTAATCTTTAGTAAAAGACCCCTTAAATAATTTTGGATATCAGCCAATATATTTTTTATTGCGGGGAATGGATTGTTTTGAATTTCGTGATAGTCTATTCAATTAGCTGACTTATTCCTTTAACCTGTTGAAACATTTCAATAGTGTTCCCTTTAATGATGTGAAATTGACCATCTTAGCTTTATTATTTTGAAAATAAGTTCTATAACAAGGTCTCGTTACACTCCTTTGGCTGTTTCAGCTTTGCGCTCAGAAGCTCATTCTTTTCAAAGATTTATGCTCTTAACAATCACAGTGTTTGTTTATGGCTTCAGCTGTAACGAGAACAAGCAAAGTCTCAACTGCATGAAAATTTCATAAAACAAGACAGAACAGAAATATAAAGTGAGCCTGCACATGAAAGCCAGAGTTTTCAGTGATCTGCCATAAATCTGCTTAGCCTCTTGAAAGGCAGAAGCAGACACAGGGGGTCCTTTCACCACAGCACATTGTGCACTTTGGCAAAAATAGAAATGCACCGAGTGCAAAAACTGCGTGGGAACTGTTGGGGGCGGGATTAACCAATAGGCCAAGTAGGCACGTGCCTAGGGCCTGAAATGGTCAGGGAGGGCCCGATGAAGGAGGGCATCAACATCGTTTTTTCCAAACAGCGATGGGCCCCTCCAGCATTGATTGGCAACGTGCCCCCCCAATCGGCAACGCGGGCCCCACCCTGATTGGCAACGCGGCACCCTCCCATCGACGGAAAGTAAGACAAGCAAGCAACGTGGGTAAGAAAGGCAACAGGAACTGTAATTGTGTAAGTGGTGCTGCTTGCCCAAAGCTTCCCTCTGACGCAGCTTCCTGTTTCCGCCTGGGCGCATGGTGGAATGGGGTGGGGTGGGGGGCCCAGTGTACTTGTGTGCCTAGGGGCCCTCGACGAATTAATCCTGCCCTGGTTGGGGGGTATGAAAAGTATGTCCTCAGCAATTACTGCACTGAAAGTTGCACTAGTGAATATGCATTTAGGATCCCCCCCCTGAGGAGGTGCTAAGGGATAGTTGCACAACCGCATTCAAAGGAGTTTACATACAAGTACCCAACCATTTTCCCTATCTGTCCCGGTGGGATCTTAGGGGCAAATTCTATAAACAGTGTCTCGACTGTAGGCGGTGGTAGGCGTCCTACGGCCACAGAACTGATCACGGCAAGGGAATCTCCCTGTCACAATCAGTTTAGGGGCCACGGCAGGGAACCCGTTCCCCCTCCCCATGAAGATTACCAGCAGGAGGGATGCCCAGTCCTTCCTGCTGGAACCCCTGAATGTCCACCCCCAAGACATCCCCCAGCAGGAGGGATGCCAGTCCTCCTGCCGCCACTCCCAAGACATCCTCCGGCAGGAGGGATGTCCACTCCCTCCTGCAGGAAACCCCCCCCCCAGACTTTCCCCTACGATCAGCTCAGCGGGAACTCAATTCTCTAACCAGCACCTGTGACATTTGGGTGTTAGGTGGGCTTAGGTGTCTTACGAGACCGGGCATTAAGAACATAAGAAGTTGCCCCCGCTGAGTCAGACCAGAGGTCCATCTCGCTCAGCGGTCCACTCCCGCCGCGGCCCATCAGGCCCAGTGCCCGAACAGTGGACCCTGATTAATTTTGTAACTTACCTCTAATCCTATCCCTATAATCTACCTCTACTCTTATCTGTACCCCTTATATACAGAATCCAGACCTTAATCAATCTAACATACTTGGGGTAGTGGAAGATTAAGTAATCTGCCCAGGGTCACAAGAAGCAGCACAGGGTTTGAACGCACAATCTCAGGGTGCTGAGGCTGTAGCACTTGTAAATATATGCATATAAGCAGGATAATCGATGTGCCAGTAACATAAATAGGATGATTGATTATGGCATAATTATACCGGTATTAATACCTCTGTATTGTAACACTGCTACAGAAGCCCCTGTAACTCTTTATAGAGCCCATGTATTGTAATACCTCGCAGACGTTCTTTGTACCACCTCTACAGAAGCTTATGCAAAACCCTCTGAATTGACTCTCAAGTCATAAATAGCGGTATCGAAGCTCAGAATAAACGATTGCAAAAGCGATGGCTAACATGCAGTAAGTACAGTATGCTAATTGTAGTATGCAGTTTACGCCCATTCTCCATCCATAGAATTAATTCTGATTATACCTATAACAGTGCTGGATATTATTAATTCAAATGTTGAGTATTGCGGAATATTAATTTAAGAGTTGCATTTGCTGATTGCCACTGCTGATATCCGGTCCCTCTTGTTTAGAAACATAGAAACATGATGGCAGATAAAAGCCAAATGGCTCATCTACTCTGCTCATCTGCAACATCCACTATCTCCTCCTCTCCCTATTAGCTAAGGCTCTTAACATTTGCATCTCCTCTTCCTATAGGCTAAGGCTCTTTACACCTACATTGTGAGATCATAGAACTTTATGGTTATAGAAACATGATGGCAGATAAAGACCAAATGGCTCATCTACTCTGCTCATCTGCAACATCTGCTATCTCCTCCTCTCCCTATTGGCTAAGGCTCTTAACATTTGCATCTCCTCTTCCTATAGGCTAAGGCTCTTTACACCTACATTGTGAGGTCATAGAACTTTATGGTTATAGAAACATGTAACATGATGGCAGATAAAGGCCAAATGGCTCATCTACTCTGCTCATCTGCAACATCTGCTATCTCCTCCTCTCCCTATTGGCTAAGGCTCTTAACATTTGCATCTCCTCTTCCTATAGGCTAAGGCTCTTTACACCTACATTGTGAGGTCATAGAACTTTATGGTTATAGAAACATGTAACATGATGGCAGATAAAGGCCAAATGGCTCATCTACTCTGCTCATCTGCAACATCTGCTATCTCCTCCTCTCCCTATTGGCTAAGGCTCTTAACATTTGCATCTCCTCTTCCTATAGGCTAAGGCTCTTTACACCTACATTGTGAGATCATAGAACTTTATGGTTATAGAAACATGATGGCAGATAAAGACCAAATGGCTCATCTACTCTGCTCATCTGCAACATCTGCTATTTTATTCTCTCTCCGAGAGATCCCACGTGCTTATCCCTAGCCAAGTCGCATTGGTTACAGGCATTGCTGCATTTTAAGTTAATAAGAGTAACTTTTTGTGTTCTGTGGGAGAGAGGGTACTTACAAGAGTAAGATCTAATCAAGATCGGTCACACATACCTTCAATTAAAGGGGGAGAAGGAAATATGGAATTGAATCAGAGCTTTATCAGTTGAGTCCCTCTTCCTAACTCTCTCTCCCATCTCTCTCCTACCCCCTAGGAAGACCCTTTCTCTCCTACCCCCTAGGAAGACCCTTAGCTTCCTCTCTCCCCCCAGTCAAAAATCTACATTCATCGCCACAGAAAGTCCACTACATCTCTCTTCTGCCATCCCCAAGCAAACTTCCTATTCTCTCCCATCTTATGTCCCAGAAGTGGAATGGTTTGCTACTGGTATTGCAAACAAACTAAAACTGCAGACTTGTACACGGTGCAGGCAAATTTTATTTTGACAAATAAATCTTAACTAAAAACCTTTTACCAGACGGGGGACCTAACACGGTCCGTGTTTCGGACAACCTTCATCAGGGGTCCATGCTGATAAAGAAAAAAAGAAAAATATCACAAAAAAGAAGAAGCCTGGAAAAATAGCGTTTAGTAGTACACCGGGGAATCGCCAAAATGCAATAAAAAGTTCGTCACAGTAAAAAACTGTGATGAACTTTTTATTGCATTTTTGCGATTCCCCGATGTACTACTAAATGCTATTTTTCCAGGCTTCTTCTTTTTTGTGATATTTTTCTTTTTTTCTTTATCAGCATGGACCCCTGATGAAGGTTGTCCGAAACACGGACCGTGTTGGGTCCCCCGTCTGGTAAAAGGTTTTTAATTAAGATTTATTTGTCAAAATAAAATTTGCCTGCACCGTGTACAAGTCTGCAGTTTTAGTTTGTTTGCTCTGGTCTGTTTTTTCACTGCAGATGAAGTTGGACCTCTGGACCTCTGGTTCTCCTTTTTTGTTTTGTGCTTTGCTACTGGTATTGCGTCAGGAATAGATTTTTTTTTTTGATGTTTTGAAAATCTTGTATTTCTAAAGGAAGTCCATAACAAATAGAAACACGATAGCAGATAAAAGGCCAAATGGCCCATCTAGTCTGCCCAACCGCAGTAACCATTATCTCATTCTCTCTCCGAGAGATCCCACGTGCCTATCCCAGGCCCTTTTGAATTCAGACACAGTCTCTGTCTCCACCACCTCTTCCGGGAGACTATTCCATACATCTACCACCCTTTCTGTAAAAAAGTATTTCATTAGATTACTCCAGAGCCTATCACCTCTTAACTTCATCCTATGCCCTCTCATTGCAGAGCTTCCTTTCAAATGAAATAGACTCGTCTCATGTGCATGTACATTATGTAGGTATTTAAACATCTCTATCATATCTCCCCTCTCCTGCCTTTCCTCCAAAGTATGACCATGAAAAAAATCAATGGCAGCATGCATGGCATCGTAGAGCCAACTTGCTGCAATTTCCTCTTTCATATAGGTATATTTGTTTTTCCTGCTTCTTTGAATTTGCAGCTTAATCAGAAACAGGGCTGGAATCTGCTTCCAAGAGCCCCTTTCACAAACACCTGATGATTTTCAGCTCTTATGTTCTAGCCCCTCCCCGTTCTACAGAAAACTTCACTGGTTGCCAATGGAGGCAAGGGTCATCTTCAAGTTCGCCTGCCTTTGCTTCAAAACCTTAACGGATTCATCCCCGATTTACCTGTCACACCACTCTGTGTTTCCAGGCACCACTTGCACACGTAGTGCCTACCTGTTTGCCTTTCCCTCTCTGAAGGGATGTGTCTACAAGAGATTCCTGGACAGAACTCTGTCATTCCAAGCTGGCAAATGGAATAATTGCCTGACCACCCTCATTTCAAATGCTCCCTCCTACCAATCCTTCAGGAAATCAATCAAAACCTATCTCTTTGATAAGTTTCTCTGACTCCTTCTTACCTTGCTATATTACTGAAATACATGCTGCATCTCTTTCTTTTTCTGTTTTTACCAAACCTCTCTCAATATTTGTTACCAATGTACTTGACAATATTTTTCTGTAACATCGCTGTATATGCACCTTCACCTGTAAACCACTCTGAACTGCTTGTGGTATTTGCGGTATACAAAATAAAGTTATTATTATATTTGATCAATCATTTCTGTGACAGTCCTTGGCCACTGGCCACGGAGTATGTCTACTTTTGGAACATTTAATAAGTTGGATTATATAATAAAATGGCGTAGATTAGAATGGGTACAAGTTGATTGATTTTTCACTCTGTCAAAAATGACAAAGACTAGGGGACACTCGATGAAGTTACAGGGAAATACATTTAAAACCAATAGGAGGAAATATTTTTTCACTCAAAGAATGATTAAGCTCTGGAATGCATTGCCAGAGGATGTGGTAAGAGCGGATAGTGTAGCTGGTTTTAAGAAAGGTTTGGACAATTTCCTGGAGTCTGTTATTGAGAAAGACATGGGGGAAGCCTCTGCTTGCTCTGGATCAGTAGCATAGAATATTGCTACTCTGGGGATTCCGCTTGGAATGTTGCTACTCTGGGGATTCCGCTTGGAATGTTGCTACTATTTGGGGGTTCTGAAATCTTGCTTACTCTTTGAGATTCTGGAATGTTGCTACTCTTTGAGTTTTGGCCGGGTACTAGTGACCTGGATTGGCCACCATGAGAACGGGCTGCTGGACTTGATGGACCATTAGTCTGACCCAGTAAGGCTATTCTTATGTTCTTATGGCAGTGGTAGATGCTCTACTGCCACCTAACTTGTTTTAATTGGTTCAATTGATGCAATAATTGACTGTGCCAATTAAAAAACAAATAAAAACTCATTAAAAAATGTAAGTGCCCGGTGAAGGGACACGTATCTTGTAGTTTTCCTTAGGCTGTGTTTGAAGCTGTAAATCCAGACACTGTTTGCCTTCTCTTGCTGAAATACTGCAAGGCCATTTTATGTTTGAGAAGATGTGTGTTATCTTGTTGTGAAGTGAATTCAATTGTTTTCATAGCTGTATTTGCAAGAAGCTTTAGATAAAGAAAAAGGCTCTGCTGACCAAAGCACCTTTAAACTTTGGCCTTTAGATAGAAAGATGCTTGTTATTTCTTTAAAGTTTCATGTGATCTGTGTCCATATATGGTTTGTATTTACGTCATATGCTGACAACACTGATTCATGTAAAATGATATAAAAGGGTTGTAAAGCTGACAATAAACTGGACATGTTTGGGAGATTTCTTGTCTCTAAGATATTGTCCCCAGATGCATCTGTCTTGCTAATGACAGAGAGAGAGTGTGAGGCAGTAATTGGGACCTAATTCTTTTCACCCGGAGGCTGCAAAAATGGCACTGGTATCACGCCTACAGAGGTGCCTAGCAGCGCCTAAGGTCAAAGTAGAGTTGGTTTGCTTAGACACGATTCACATCAAGGATAAGCACCGGTAACGTAAGCCTTCAGAATCCTGGCCTACATTTCCGGCCAGTTTTTCTGAGGTGGCATGAAATCCAAAGTGATAAGACAACCACACAGGCAAGATGAAGGCAAAATTTACTGTAATGATAGGGAGAAAAGAATGTGGTAAATGGTGTAGTTAAGCTTAGGACAAAGGGTAAAAAAAATGTAGGGGCCCTTTTACTAAAACGTAGTAAAAAAACAAACCAACCCATAGGTGGTCGGTGAATTTGATTAAAGCCAATTAAAGGAACTAAATTAGGCATCAGTAGGCATGATCAAGGCATCTCGGAGCCTAACTTAGAGTGCCGTTTACAGAATATAGCCCAAAGGCTCTGCTTTTCTTTTATTAAATGATAGGATGTTTCTGGATGTTGCAAGAGCCATACAAAAATGGTTCTCTATAGCATTAGCACATGGGGTGACATTTGTATTTAAATTTCCATGTAAATTTATGATAAAACACCAGGGAAAAACTTACGTATTTTTGGGACCATCTCAGTTAGTAAAGTGTTTGAGTATAAAAAACTGTGGCTGAGAGTAGAACAGATTTGGTTCAGAGAGGTGGAATATACAGTAGTTAGGCCAACTACGTAAGAACCATTTTCTATCTGCATTAACTAAGATTTAGATTTGTCTCCCCCTAGAGGCTTTTCTTTTTACTGGAGAACTTCTGTGCTGTTCTTTTCTCTTTTTTTCTTACACTGCTTGATCTCTTGGATCCCCTAAATTTGCGGTCCTGAGTTAGTTGACAGTTATATAAAATCGAAATAGTTCTCATTATAATATCTTGTTTGTAAATTTTCTCTGTCCTGCCAACTTGCTCCTCCTTTTATGAAGCTGCGTTAGGCTGTTTTATCGCCAACCATGGTGGTAAAAACTCTGGCGCTTGTAGTAATTCTATGAGCATCGGCATTTTTACCACTACAGCCATCGATTAAAAAAACCTAGGAGGGGAGGGGGGGGGGGGTTTCTGATGTCATATTTCCAAATTTTTTTTAATGGATATAATTTAGCTATAAAAATAAAAATGAAATACAAAGGGCAGAACATCAAATTTGACTAAGGGCTCCTTTTACAAAGGCGCGCTAGCGGTTTAACGCGCATAATAGCGCACGCTAAACCGCCAGACGCGCTAGCCGCTACTGCCTCCTCATGAGCAGGCAGTAGTTTTTGGCCAGCGTGGGGGTTAGCGCGTGATGAAAAGTCACACGCGTTAACCTCGCTAGCGCGCCTTTGTAAAAGGAGCCCTAAATTAATGAATGAATATTCCTAGTAGATATCTCAAATGTCAGAACCATCTTTGAGCTCCTTTTACAAAGGCGCGCTAGCGGAGGGTTAACGCGCGTGATTAACTCCCGCGCTGGCCAAAAACTACCGCCTGCTCAAGTGGAGGCGGTGGCGGCTAGCGCGGCTGGGTGGTTTAGCGCGCGCTCTTACGCGTGTTAAACCGCCTTTGTAAAAGGAGCCCTTTACCGTGTAAACCAATGGAGTCAAAAGTGCCCAGAGATGGCTGGAAGGAAGTCTATAAATATTTGATGGCACGCACTCCGAGCTTCCAAAATGTTCTATGAAAGATAATACAAGAATTAAAATTTTATCTCTGCATCTCCGGTAGCATACATTTATAGGTCGGAAGCAAACATGTAATATGCGATGCATAAAATGTAATATATGGTTTCTTTATAATTTGGAATAAAATAAAGTTTCTTTTATATGCCGAGACATTCAAGCAGACGGACTAGCCTTGCTTTGGTTTCCACCCTCAGAGCGTTCCAAATGGATCTGAGAAAATGTTAAGAATGATGAATGAGGTGTAAATAAGAGATTTTTTTGACTGCAGGCCATTGCCAGTAAATGGATTAGACGGAGAAGCTTTAAGATTAATAGTGGCATTATGCAGGCACACAGGAACTGCTGTTGACTGTAACTAATATCAAACACTATTGATTAGCTGTTGGATGGACCGTAATAAAACAATCATTGTTCATTGCTCCAAAAAAAAAAGAAGCACACGGCTAGTAAACTTTTTTTTTCCCTGACTTTTTATTGCCCAAACACATGCTTACAATTTGTATTTTTCTTGCCCTTGTGCTGCACAATCTTTTGGGCTCAATTAATTTTTTAACAAACCGCATTTTATTAGGTGATCAGGTCCTGACATAAGAATACAGAATTTCACCTGCAAGAAATCACGGGTCTGTTTCCTGGGGAAGACCGTTTGTCAGGAAGTTAGTATTGAAGTGCCGTAATCTCTCGTTCGATAATAGGTCGCTTGGTCTGATTTAATCTTGCACACTTCGTATCTGAACGGAGGCAGTCATCACATTACCCCCCAGTGAAAGTTATATTTACTAGGGAAAATATGAATTCGTCACCACTATAGAAGACATCGAGGAGAAAAAAAGCACCCGGAAAAGTCTTCTATCTGTTTGTATGTATAGATTTAAAATTTTTTAAAGCACCATAATTTGACATGGAGCAACGGAGCATATAATACACTGTTTGAGCTCATAATTTACGTGGAACCTTCAAAACCTCTGTTAGTTACAAACATAGGTGTCCTTTTATTAAGGCGCCCTAACCGATTTAGCGCACGTTAACGATTAGCTTGCGCTAAATGCTAAGGCGCCCGTTATATTCTACGGGCGCCTTAGGAATTAGCGCGCCTTAATAAAAGGACCCCATAATTCCCAGGAAGGATATTTTGTAAATGGAGACTTGATCGCCAAACAAAAGCTAACTAGTGGTTAGAGCCAGGGCCCAGAGCAGAAATTAAGGAAGGGGGCCCCCTCTCCCGATTTCCCCACCCACCATGACTACCACATATAAAACAACTTTAAAGGACTTCTTCTCAAACAAAAGACAGACAGACCTTCACCAGATACAGAACAATGGATCACAAATTAGAAATAGAAATATCAATACCAAAACTGAACTGGAAACACACACAAAAAAAAACAACTAGGGAAGTACATTTCCCCCTCCGTATTCACAAATTCCGTATCTACGGATTTGCTTATTCGCAGTTTTAAATCAAAAAATACATTTAAATTTTTGGGCTATTTTAAGCCCTGTAAGCCCCCCCCTTAAGCCTTACCTGGTGGTCTAGCGGGTTTTCGGGGCAGAAGCGATCTTCCCACGCTCCTGCCTCGTGCGGATTGCTCACAGGAAATGGCTGCCTTGAGCTCCCATAGTCTCCCGAGCCATTTCCTGTGAGCGATCTGCATGGGGCAGGAGCGTGGGAAGATCATTTCTGCCCCGAAAACCCGCTAGACCATCAGGTAAGGCTTACGGGGGGACTTTCATGGCTTAAAATAGCCGGGGGAAGCGAGGGTTAGGGGCAGAACCGACCCGAATATTATTCGTGGTTTTTTCATATTTGCGGGCCGGCTCTGCCCCTAACCCCCGCGAATACGGAGGGGGAAGTGTACTTCATTTTGTACTGAGCACAATCAGTAGCATAACCATGAGAGCAGGCTGGGCCTCCCACTTTCAGCTTAGGCCTCCTGAAAATGAATATCTCCCTTGCTTTAGCTCAGGGGGGGTAGGCAATTCCAGTCATTGAGAGCCACAGGCAGGTCAGGTTTTCAGGATAGCCACAATAAATATGCATGCAATAGATTTGCATCTCAAGGAGGCAGTGCATGCAAATCCATCTCATACATATTCATTGTGGATATCCTGGAAACCTGATCTACTTGTGGCTCTCGAGGACCGAAATTGCCTACCCCTGCTGTAGCTGGTGGGGATCCCCAGGCCTCATCAGCTAATGACCACCTCCTCAGGTCCAGTGACCAGAACTTTCCAAATTCTGCAGCTGTTAGCAGTGTTTCAGAACCGCTGCTGCTGTCTCTCTTCTCCCCCCCCCCCCCCGGCTTGGCTTTCATGCATGCATGAAAACAGTGGCATCTCGAGTCCAGTGTTGCTTTTATCGTCTGCGTATGATTAGATCTCTCTCCAAATTGCTAGAACCCGCCTCTTTGCTAGAACCCTGATCCATTCCCTTGTGATTTCCTGTATAGATTACTGCAACGCCCTCTACAAGGGCATAACAAAAAAAGAAACAAGAAGACTCCAGATAGTACAGAATACCGCAGTAAAAATTATATTTAATGCAAAAAAATACAATCGCTTTACTCCCCTCTTATACAAAGCACACTGGCTACCGGTAGAACATAGGATCACCTATAAACACCTTCTGTTAACATTCAAAACCCGACAAATTAATCAGCCAGAATTCATTAATAATCTTCTTATCTCATACACTCCTAAGACTCTCTGATCATCTGCTCAGAATCTCACTTCTACTCCGTCACTAAAATACATTAACACAATGAGGTCTTATTTACGAGATGAATCTATCCTTAATCAATTTTAGACAAAGCTTAAAGGGTCCTTTTATCAAGCTGCGCTAGCGGGGTTAGCGCGTCGGACATTTCATCACCTGCAAACCCCAGTGGCCTGCTCAATGCGGACGTTAGCGGCTAGCACGGTAGGCTGTTTAACGCACGGTATTACGCGCGTTAAACCCCTACCGCAGCTTGATAAAAGGACCTCTAAGACTTGATTTTACTCTCAGTATCTCCCCCTATTGTTTCCCCCCTAAATGTTATCTTTTACCTTGAATATTGTAGTTCTTGCCTTTTTACCTTCTGTTCCCGTTTGTCACGGTTTAAATGTCTCTGAATGTTGTTGTCTGGACATTTTTGGCTCCTTTTACTAAGGTGCGCTAATGTTTTTAGCGCTCGCTACAATGCCGTGTGCGCTAAGCCCGCACCATGCGCCAAAAACTAATGCCAGCTCAATGGAGGCATTAGCGTCTAGCGCGCGGGGCAATTTAGCATGTGCTAAGCGCGTGCTAAAACCGCTAGCGCAGCTTAGTAAAAGGAGCCCTTTGTTTTTCCATCGTCCTGGTCCCAGTTTCTCTTTCTGCTTTTTGTCTATATTCTACTAATTCTCCTTCCAGTGTCTCCTGTCCATTTTTTCTCCTCTTCTCTCACTCCATTCCCTCACTATGCCTGTCTCCAACAAATTGATTTTTCCCTTTCAGTTTTCCTCCTCTGTCCACTCAAATATTTGCCTCTTTTCCACCCTTATTCTTTTTAAATTTACAGCTATGTATCAATTTTCTATCCTTTCTCAGTCCCTAGCTCTCCCATTTCCCATCTCACTCCTTTCCCAACCTCCTATTTCCTTCTGTCTACTTCCCATTCTACCACTGTACTCACTGTTCTCTCACTCATCTTCTTATCATTCCCCTTTTGACTTCTTCCACATGGCTCACCACTTCCAGAATTCCCCCTCCCTCTCTCCACTCTTGTCAGGCTGTATTTCTTTATCCCTTTCTCTCCATCTCCTAACACAGTGGTATTCACTAATTTTTAAATGAGGACTGTTTTAGGTCCAAAAAGGCTGAAGGAGAGCCGACAAGTATTTTACTGCTTGGGGTCATGATGCTAATAGCGCTTCTTAACATTCATTCCTACCTGGCCTTGGTCACACAGTGAAGAAAACAGATAAACCCGGTGCAAATATAGGAACGCAAACTAAAAATCCTAATATACCCAAAGCCCTAAGATGCCAGACTCTGCATGCAGAAGAACACCAGAGAAATAGAAACAAATGAATTTCTTCCTGAACAGTGCAAAAGAGACAGCAGATGTAAATTGAAAATAAAATCATTTTCCTACCTTTGCTGTCTGGTGATTTTATTTTTTAATCATCTTTTCCCAGTCTCTGGCTGCACTTCCTTTTGTTTGTGCTCTTAACTCTGTTTCTATGACCTTCTTATCCATTTGCTGATTTTCTCTCCTTCACTCCTTTCACTCTACTTCACTCTCTCTCTGTCCTTTCTGCCCTACATCCATGATTGGCATTAACCGCTAACATTCAACTTTCATCCATTTTTCTGCTTCCTTCTCAATCTATTTTTCCATGTCCTCCACTCCTCTCTATCCATGTGCACCATCTCCTTCCTCCTTTTCCCCTATTCCCATAAATCATAAACAACATTTCTTCCATCTCTTTTCCCTTCTCCACTCTTTCCATCCCTGTGCACCATCTCCTCCCTCTCTTTCTCCCTCCTGTGTTCTGACATCTCTGTTTTCCCCCTTCCTATGGCCTGGCATCTTCTTTCTCTCCTTCCCAGAGTTTGGCATCTCTATCTCTTCCTTCCTTTCCGTCATTCCTCCTACTGTGGTCTGGCATCTCTCTCTCCTCCTTCCCTCCCCCTTCTCATGGCCTGGCATCTCTCCCCTTTCATCCCCTCTTCCCCTGGTCTAGTATCACTCTCTTCTCCTTCCTGCAGTATGGCATATCTCTCTCACCTTCTTCCCTTCCCTCCTACTGTGCTCTGGCATATTTCTCTCTTTCTCTCCCCCCTCCTCCTTCCCCTTCCAGTGGTCAGACATCTCTCTTCTTCCCTTCCCTTTTTCCCATGGTCTGGCATCTCTTCACTCCTTCCCTCCTCCCCCTACTGTTGCCTGGCATCTCTTTCCTCCTTCCCTTCCCTGACATCTCTCTCTCTCTTTCCCTTTCTCCCCCTTCCCATGGTACATTTCCCTCTTTCTCTTCCCCCCTTCTTGTGGTCTGCTTTCTCTCTCCTCTCCTTGCAGTCTAGCATATCTCTCTTTCCTGTCCTCCCCTTCCATCCCTGTTCTGCATCACTCTCTCCTTCCCTTCCCCCTCCTGTGATTTGGCATCACTGTCCTCCCCTTCCCTTCTTTCTTCCCACAGAGGTCTGGCATCTTCTTACCCTTTCCTCCCCATCTTCACAGTCCATCATCTTTGTAGTACTCTCTCTCTGGCGGAATCCGGTGCTTTTTCACCCTTTTTATTTCCAGCACTGCATTCTTCGGCCCATGGGCAGCATGAATGAAGTAAACACACTGCCTTCAGCGCAGTGGCGTACCTAGGGTATGTGGCACCCGGGGCCCATCATTTTTTGACACCCCCCCCTATGTAAAAAAATATTTTTTGTAATGACCATGAAACAGAATAAATGGTCAGAATAGAAACAGGCAGTGAAAATTTTCTTATATTCCAAACATAACATAACATAAATTATGTCTGAATTGTCATGACATCAGAAGTACATATGGAGTAGTTGCAGGTGATGCTTGGGACAGTTCTGATTGTGTTAGTTTGGTTTTATGTGTTTTTTAAATAGAAGGGTTTTTATTTCTTTTTGAAGGTTTTGCAGTCTGTGGTCGATGTCAATTGGTTGTAGAGTTGGGGGTCGAGTGTTGCAGCTCGAATGGCTAGGAGGTTGTCGAACAGTTTTTTTTCTTTTGACGTTTTTGGTTGGAGGGTGTGTGAATGGTGCGTGAGTTCTCCTATGTCTGTTTGAAGTGGATTGAATTATTTAGCTGAAGAAATTAGTTACCCCCTCATCCCACACACATTAATTCTCTTCCATTTTTGTTCCCATTATAAAAAACACTGATAAGTTCCCAGAAAAAAAATACATTAAAATAAGAAGTGAAAACAAAGGCCCCTACAGATGAGAACATAACATAAGAATAGCCTAACTGGGTCAGACCAATGGTCCATCATGCCCAGTAGCCCATTCTCATGGTAGCCAATCCAGGACACTAATACCTGGTCAAAACCCAAAGAGTAGCAACATTCCATGCTACCGATCCAGGGCAAGCAGACACTTCCCCCATGTCTTAATAACAGATTATGGACTTTTCCTCCAGGAATTTGTCCAAATCTTTCTTAAAACCAGCTACACTATCTGCTTTTACCATAACTTCTGGCCACTTCATTTTTAAGTTTAGATCTTTCCTTTCAAACAGAGACCTTGCTAGATGTCAAATACAGCACAAGGTAACTTCACATGGACTTAGCTGTGCAGGAAATGTGAATCTCCTCATACACCCACCATATAGTGCAAAAATGTGCAAAGGTCTGTTTTTTTCTTTCGATCACTACATAGCCTAATGCCACACAAGCAGCGCTGTTACAAACATATTCTGTAGGTCAATGCTAAGGATAACAAAGTTTCCTTCCTTGGACCAGAAGGAGATAAACCACTGGAAGAGATCCCAAAACAACACCCAAAGACCCACTCAGTGTGTGAACCAGTTGAGTGGAGTGGACTAACTGGGGGGTGGAAATGGGCCCGGAGTTTGCTCAGCAGAATTTCCCAGATCACCTCTTCCTCTCAACACATTGACACGCTGCCACCATCACCACTAGGAACACCTCACTGGGTAGGCCAGCTATGCTATAAACTTTATAAAACACATTATTATATTTTTTTATAAAGCACATATTTTAACTGAACTCTCTGACATCTTCAGCCTTTCCATTCACAAAAATAGAAGGAAGAAAAGTTCCCATTTCCTGCTGTCTCATGTCCCCGGCCTATACAATATTTTTTTTCTGCAGACCCTTCAAAGTCTGACCAAATCCTCGTTTCACTTGCATTATAAAGTACTGAGGATGCCATCTCTCCCCAATCCCAGGTCCTAAAGTCTAAGACAGTAGCGCAAACTAATGCTGCCAGATACAGGAAAAAAATTTTTGATTCGATTCAGCCCTATTGAATTGGTTTTTCAATTCGATTTTCCTGCCCAGTTGGGTGATTTTTTTCAAAACTCCTGGTGGGTTTTATAGCTTTTTCACCACCTTTGGCTTCTCCTAATCACACTGGCGCTGTGGTGTAAATAAAATAAAGAAACAAAAAGGACTTTTCCTCTCTCTGTTAAATCCTAGCTCACGTTTGCAGTCCAACACCAGCTCTGTCAGGATACACATTTCAAATCTGACATATTATAATCACAAAACAGAAAATAAAATTAATTTTTCTACCTTTTGTTGTCTGGTTATATTTCAAATCTTGTTGGTCCAAGGCTCTGGTTTTCTTCTGATAACTTGCTTGCCAGGGTCTCCTTCTTTCTGCATGCTAACCATCCATCTGCCAACTCTGTCCTCTCTTTCCATTTCCCTTCCCTTCCCTTCCCAGGAAGTCTGGTATCTTTCCTTTTTTTCATCTCCCTCCACAGATCCACCTTTTCTTAAACACCCTTTCATCCGGCATCTCTCCCTCCTTCCCCACCACCCCAGAGTCCACCATCTCTCCCTTTCTTTTCCTAATTACCCTCCTATCCAGTATCTCTATCCCTCCTCCACACCATCCCTTGTGTCCAATTTCTCTCCCTTTCTGTTCCTTCCCTCCCTAAATCCCATGGTCCATCATCTCTCTCCCTCTTCTCTATTTTCAGACCCATTATTTCTTCCCCCCCCAAAGTTTGGCATATGCACGTCTCTTTGAACACCCCCTTCCCTCCGTGTACTTCTAAATCATGGTCCCCCCCAAAGGCCTGTCCCCCCCTTAAAGGTCTGCCTGTCCCCCCTTGAAGGCCTGCACCCCCCTTGAAGGCCTGTCCCATCCCCTTGTAGGCCTGTCCCCCCCCTTGAAGGCCTGCCTGTCTGTCCCCCCCTTGAAGGTCTGCACCCCCCGAAGGCCTGTTCCCCACTTGAAGGCCTGTCCCACCCCCTTGTAGCTTCTCCCCCCCCTTGTAGGCCTGTCCCCCCTTGAAGGCCTGCCTGCCTTTCCCCCCCTTGAAGGCCTGCACCCCCCCCCAAAGGCCTGCACTCCCTTGAAGGTCTGCACCCCCCCGAAGGCCTATCCCCCCCTTGAAGGCCTGTCCCACCCCCTTGTAGGCCTGTCCCCCCCTTGTAGGCCTGTCCCCCCTTGAAGGCCTGCCTGCCTGCCTTTCCCCCCCTTGAAGGCCTGTCTCCCCCTTGAAGGCCTGCACCCCCCCTTGAAGGCCTGCACTCCCTTGAAGGTCTGCACCCCCCCGAAGGCCTGTCCCCCCCTTGAAGGCCTGTCCCACCCCCTTGTAGGCCTGTCCCCCCCTTGAATGCCTGCCTGCCTTTCCCCCCTTGAAGGCCTGTCCCCCCCCCTTGAAGGCCTGCACCCCCTTGAAGGTCTGCACCCCCCAAAGGCCTACACCCCCCCGAAGGCCTGCCCCCCCTTGAAGGCCTGCACCCCTTGAAGGTCTGCACCCCCCCGAAGGCCTGTCCCCCCTTGAAGGCCTGCCTGCCTGCCTGTCACCCCCTCCCCCTTGAAAGCCTGTCTGCCTGCCTGCCCGCCCGCCCCACCCTGAAGGCCTGATGCCCCGACCCACCCCGAAGGACCGCTTGCCCCCCTGGCCTCCCCGCACCACCTATGAAGCAGCCGCAGCAGGATCGCGAAGTCAGCGTCAGCGATCCCTGCGCCACGGTCCCGCCCCCTCCTCTGATGTCAGAGGAGGGGCGGGATCGCGGCGCAGGAAGCAGCGCCTAAGCAGCGCAGGGATCGCTGACGCTGACTTCGCAATCCTGCTGCGGGCTGCTTCACAGGTGGTGCAGGAAGGTCAGTGGGGCGAGCGGTCCTTCGGGGGTGGGGGGGACTGAACGGCAAGGCCGGGAGCACCCCCTTAGGGCTGACACCCGGGGCGCACCGCCCCCCCCTTGGTACGCCACTGCTTCAGCGACCCCAGAAGTTTTCCCTTGGCTATAGCTTCTTACCATGGGGACAGGAAGCTGTAGCAAAGGGAAAGCTTCTGGGACCACTGAAGGCAGCATGTTTACTTCACTCAGGGCGCCTGTAGCCTGAAGAGTGTAGCGCTAGAAAGAAAAGTGGTAAAAGGTGCTCAATCCCACCTGGGGGGGGGGAGATAAAGTTCTGGATAGGCTCCAGAGGTTTCAGAGGGCTGCCATCAGCTTGCGGGCCTTGCAATGAAAGTCACTGTTCTAGCATCATCTTATCCCACCTCTGTTCCCTCCTGCCCTCCCATGGGCCAATCTCTCATCCTCTCTCCCCATGATCCAACCTCACTCCTTTTCTTTTCTGTTGTTCTTTCTCACCCCCCCTTGATGCTGAACAATGGGAGGGAGGGAAAATGGGAGGGAGGGAGGGAAAAAAAGAGAAGCTGCATCCCTTTCTCCCTTCCACCCCAAACCTATAGATTCTCCCTCCCTTCCTTCCATCCAACTTTCCTCCCACCCCATATTTCTCCCAGCCTCCCCCAGGTCCACCATCTTTCCCTTTCTCTTTTCAACTCCCCTCCCCTCCCCTCCCATCCTATATCTCTCACTTCCTCTGCACTACCTCCAGGTCCACCATTTTTCCCTTTCTCTTCCCAACTGTCCTCCAAGTATCTCTTTCCTCCTTTCTCCACACCACTTCAGTCCATTTTCTTTCTCTCAACACCATTGTCCACTGTCTTTCTCTCTATCCCTTAGGCTTCCAGTCTCTTAAGTTCTTCCCCTTCCCCTTCACTTCTCCCCCACCACTTCACTTCTCCCCCACCCCATTCTACTTAAGAAGCTGGTCCAGGGGGCTTCCTGGTCTAGCATTTCTTCCGCTTTCTATGTGTGCTAGTCTGACGTCATCCTCACCTTAAGTCTTGCAGACACATCCATTTTTGTTGCAGGGACCACCAGCCATGGCAGCAATTTTCAACCTCCGCATGTGACCCCTCTCTGTGTTTTCCTAGTTAGTCCCCAATGACACAACTTCCTGTTTCAATCTGGATAAACCATGGCAAAATGAAGGCACAGAGAGGGGCCACAAGTAGCAGGAACTCCCTGCAAGACCACAAGAGGAAGATGTTGGACCAGCGCAGATAGAAGGGGGTGGACATGCTGACCCACTAGGGGCCTCCCAGAGCCGGAATTTCTCCTATATAGGTGTGTTCTGGCGCCTAACATCACTATGGGCATGGCTAACACCAGAAAGCACCTAGCATGCCCGATTCGCAGCATAGACAGGCACCGGAAATGTAGGCCCGGAAACCCTGGCATATATTTCTAGCACCTATCTTACCCGGAGGTGTGATTCTGCATACGGCACTATCACATGACTGACACGCAATTGGTGGCCGCTTTTTAGGTGACTGCCGATAGCAGCACCATATCCAGAATCCGTCCGTAAGTCTATAGCCCTCAATGGAAACTGCCTCAACTTTGTTGGTTGGGCTGAGCCCTTTTCAGTGGCCCCTCGTACTTGAAGCAAGGTCATCATCAAAACAGTATCCACAATCAATTTCCTCTGGAAGGTCTGCCTGACTGTGCACAATACTCCAAGTAAGGTCCCACTGGAGACTTGCACAGAAGAAATAGCACCTTATTTTTCCTTCTGAACATCCCTCTCCTTGTACTTTACATCCAAGCATTCTTCTGGCCTTTGATGCTACTCTGTGTACCGATTTTGCTTAAGATCATCAGATACGGTTCCATCTAATCCCACTCTTATTGTATGCATAGAGCGATCCCTTGGGGCTTTGAATATTTTTGGCATTAAGTCATAGTTGCCATTCCTCACCCTTCCAGATTTGGATATTATCCACAAAGGCAAATGTTCCTGATAGCCCTGCTATAGGATTGCTCATTAAAATGTTAACGAGGCAGAGCCAGGACTGATTGTTGTGGCATACCTGGGTTGGCCACTGTTGGAAACAGGATACTGGGCTTTGGTCTGTCCCAGTATGGCAACTCTTATGTGCTTATGTGAGCTGAGTATAGGACAATCAAGCCATTGTGACATCACTGATGAGGTTGGCTCTTAGGCATTGGTGGAACGAGGCATTATGACATCACAATCTCAGCTCTGAAATGTTGCTACTCTTTGTGTTTCTACCAGGTACTTGGGACCTAGGTTGGCCACTGCTGGAAACAGGATACTGGGCTTGATGGACCTTCGGTCTGTCCCAGTATGGTGATTCTTATGTTCTTATACCACTGGTAAGTCCCCTTTCCACTCAACCAGTTTCTAAGCTAGTTACTTTAAATCCCATTCCAAGGATCCTCAAAGCTCTTCCTGAAATCCAAGAATAATATGCCCTTATTTCATGACTTACACGTGTAAATATCAACATTTAAATATAAGCTTCCAACAGATATTTTAAAAAAACTCAGTTTTAGAAAGCTAGAATTTGCAATAAAACTGTTCCCAAACAACTGTTATCTTCTTTCCAAGTTAAGAGACGTTCATTATTCATTTTTGAAAGAAAAGATAACCGTTGTTTGAGAACCGTTTTATTGCAAAAACAAAACGATGCTTAAAAAAAAAAAAATGAAACTATGGGAGACCTATGATGATAATTGTGGTGTGACTGCATTATAGTTCACTGCAGAGTGTGTGGCACAGTGGATGGAGCTGCGGCCTCAGCACCCTGGGGTTGTGGGTTCAAACCCCGCCGCTGCTCCTTGTGACCCTGGGCAAGTCACTTAATCCTCCATAGCCCCAGGTACGTTAGATAGATTGTGAGCCCGCCGGGACAGAGAGGGAAAACGCTTGAGTACCTGATTGTAAAAACGGCTTAGAGAACCTTGATAGGCGGTATATAAAAATCCTAATAAACTTGAAACTCTGTTATTCATGTTTGCTGCTGCTAGATTGACTTGTGCTTATGCTTTTTGACTTCTCTAAGTTTGCTTGCTGGGTGTTACAATTCTGAACTCTTCTGTTAGTTTTGATTCTGCATTTTCTAAAGGGATTTGGCTCATGTAAATTCATTTCCCATGAACCCCTAACCTTTGTGTGCTCTTGTTAGCATTCGTGAGCTTCATAACTGAATACGAGGGGGCTGCTGAAAAGGTCTCAACCCTACCAAGAAAAGAGCAATGTGGAGCCGTGAAACTTACAAGTTATTCCACACTTTTCTTGACACTTTGTTTCAGTGAGGCAAATGCATCTAGTAAATGGGCAGAAGTATAAGGAAACCAAGCCATTGTGACATCACCGATGAGGTTGGCTCTTAGGCATTGGTGGAATGAGGCATTATGACATCAGAATACGAGGGGCCGCTGAAAAGTTCTCAGCCCAACCAAGAGGAGAATGAGGTGGAGCCATGAAACTTACAAGTTATTCCATACTTCTTGACAGTTTTCATTTCAATGATATGAAATGAAACGAAAAGTGTCAAGACAAGTGTGGAATAACGTCTACGTTTCATGGCTCCACATCATTCACAGAAAATGGGTTTATAATATCATTCCTATTGTGAGGAGGTGATTCTGGGGGCATGACTAGGCTTGGGCAGGAAATATATGCGTGTAAATGGCATTTTTATATCTACGAGGGGCCACTGAAAAGTTCTCAGCCCAACCAACAAAGTTGGGGTAGTCTCCATCGAGGGCTATACACTTAGTCCAGTGATTTCCCACCTTTTTCATTCAGTTGGAAAAATACGGAATGAAAAAAGTGGAAAATCACTAGACTAAGGCCCAGGTTCTCTATAGGGTGCTAAACTAAACTAAACTAAACCTTAAGTTTATATACCGCATCATCTCCACGGATGTGGAGCTCGGCACGGTTTACAAGAACTTAAAATATAGGAAGAGAAGAAAAAAAAAGGTTTACATGAACTTACATATAGAAGAGAAGAGTAAGGGGGGATAGAATTACATTTTAGTGAAAAGCCAGGTTTTCAGTTGCTTGCGGAATAATTGGAGGGAGCCCGGGTTCCGCAGCGGGGTAGTAAGGTCGTTCCAAAGACCTGTGATTCTGAAGAGAAGGGATTTTCCCAGTTTGCCTGCATAGCGAATACCGTGTAGAGAGGGGAAGGATAGTTTATACCTTTAGGTGGGTCTGGTAGAGTCAGGACTCGAGGAGTTATAAGATAGTAGGATTAAGGGAGGAAGGATGCCATGAATGATCTTAAAAGCCAGGCAGGAGCATTTGAAATGGATTCTGGAAGTCACTGGGAGCCAGTGAAGTTTGGCTAGGAGTGAGGAGACATGGTCAGACTTGCGTTTTGCAAAGATCAACTTGGCTGCAGTATTCTGGATTAGTTGGAGTCTTTGAAGACTTTTTTTTGATAGGCTTAAGTAGATGGCATTGCAGTAGTCTAATTTGGAGAGGATGATGGATTGGACAAGGACGGCGAAATGCTGTTGGCGATAATAGGATCTTACTTTCCTCAGCATGTGGCTGATATTGGTGGCCGCCTAAAAAGCGGCAGCCAATCACTTGTTAATCACCCTATAGAGAATCGGACCTGCGTGAAATATAGGTGCCAGAAATGTGGGCCAGGGTTTTCAGGACCTACCTTTCTGGTGTCTATCTATGCCATGAGACCCCTATGTAGGTGCTTTAGGCGGCTTCTAGTGTTAGCCACGTCCATGGTGATATTTGGCGGCCTAAAGCACCTACATAGGCACGATTCTGGCGCGTATTATTTAGGTAGTATGCACCTTAACGGTGCCAATTTTTGCTGTTTCAAATGGCATTTGCCACTTAGGTGCCAGTAGGGCACCTAAACCCATTTCCAGAATTTTCCCCTAAGTGCATAGTCTTCAATGGAGACTGCCCCGTCTTTGTTGCTGGGCTGAGAATTTTTCAGCTTTTCCTCATTCATGTGCGCTTTCCCCCCCCCAAAAAAACCCCCAAAACAACAACAAAACAAACCTATCCAGTTGAAAAGGAGGTACAAAAGACTGTACCTACTTCATATCCAGAATAAGTTTCGAAGCAAAAAAGTACTCATGCATTTATTTCCATTGTCAACCCTGATGCAAAGCCTGTGGGTATAGAGTGCAATCTCCGACCCAGTCTGGGCAGCTTTAAAATTGCTAACAGTAACCTTATAAGTCTTGCCTAATGAGGTCAGAAGCTATCACAGAATCTTTGATAGGCTTGCCATGTGGTTAGTATATCTCCCTGAACAATTCAGCCTTGCTTGTGTCTATTAGAAACAGATCCCTCCATAACAAAATAATTCTATTCATATCCCTGCTTTGTTATCCATAATTGTCATTAATTCAAAGAATGCTGTCTTTGTTGACAGACCTGCCGAGCGGAAGAGTATGGGTTTAGGGAAATTGAATTTACAATGCAGGCGCAATGCATTTTGAAGATAAGGCAGTAATGGCAAGGTCAGATGGACTGTACAAAGATAAATTGTCAGCCGGTTACAGTCATAATGGAAATACAGACTTACTACATAAGTTTATGGCTAATGCATCTCATAGAGGCGATGAATGGTCGCAGACGGCATCGCATGAAGCAGAAACGGGCAACAACGAAGATAACGAAACATTAAGCATCCGATCAGAAATCCATCCTTAGAGGAACCTTGACGTCTTTAAGAGAATCACTTTTGAGGTTCTTAAAAAAAAAAAAATGTAAAAATATGCCGTGTTATCAAAGTATGAAGTGTACACGTTATATGAGATCTGAAGTTGCACTTCCTGCCTGAAGAACATCAGCATTTGTCAGAGCTTCAAAACCTCCTAAGAAGTTTGGCAAGAATCCAGTATTATACCTTTCCCTTATTATCATATTTATTGCCGTTACATTATTATTTCTATTTACATCTAATGCTGGACAGAATGAATGAAGTTGCAATTTATAAAAAAGTGATTTTTGATTTCCTTTTTTTTTTTTTTTTTAATGAACGAGCCGTATAATTAGGGCACAGCATTATATCAGGACAGCTACAGAAATGATAATTCTTGGTTTCTTAGCAACCGTATAGCCGACTCCTAGAAGCAGCTCTCGGTATCCTCAGAAGTAGGCAGTAGCTCCTGCATTCCTTATTTGCTCAAGCTTGTTTCAAGTATCTGCAAGAAAGCACAAAAGAAAACAATATTGAAAACTCATCTGCATATTCTAGATTTCCATAAACGTGTTAGTCTTGCTCGGGTGGAACAATCTACCTTAGCTGAAAAGAGACTCACCGGGATAAAATATGTGAATAATCACGTATTACTTTCCAGAAGCAGAATAATTAGATTACAATATTTGAACAATGAGACAAACACATTTATACATATATTATGCGAAAATACAGAGGGAGACGATGAGTGGATGTGCTGTAGAAATGTCTGCTGGATGTACTCAAAGTTCCCTGCGATCACCTGTTTTGTGGAATATTTTGATAAGGCAAGTTGTGGGCATCATTGCACAGATTGGCTTGAAGTCTGGTTGGCACACAGATTTTTCTATCAGGTAGCCAGGATGGGTGTTTGTTGCTGCAGAAAATAGGGGAGTGTATGAAAGAGTAAAGGGAAGGGTAAAAGGAAAAGGGAATGAAACTTGAAATACTGCCTTTCTGTGGTTACAACTTTCAGTCTGTTCAGAATAGGGAAAGGCATGGGGACAAATTTTTCCCTGTCACCGCAGGAACTCAATTTCCCCGTCCCGTCCCCGTGAGTTTTGTCGCTCTACCTGCCCCAGTCCTGTAAGCTCTGACTTAACCGCACAAGCCTCAAACACTTATGATTTTAAAGCGTTTGAGGCTTTTGCAGATGAGGACGGAGCTTAGGCATTGGTGGAATGAGGCATTATGACATCACAATCTGAGCTCTAGAATGTTGCTACTTAGGATTTTAAAGTGTTTGAGGCTTTGCAGATGAGGACTGAGCTTAGGCATTGGTGGAATGAGGCATTATGACATCACAATCTGAGCTCTAGAATGTTGCTACTTAGGATTTTAAAGTGTTTGAGGCTTGTGCAGATGAGGACGGAGCTTAGGCATTGGTGGAATGAGGCGTTATGACATCACAATCTGAGCTCTAGAATGTTGCTACTTATGATTTTAAAGGGTTTGTGGCTTGTGCAGATGAGGACGGAGCTTAGGCATTGGTGGAATGAGGCATTATGACATCACAATCTGAGCTCTAGAATGTTACTACTTGGGATTTTAAAGTGTTTGAGGCTTGTGCAGATGAGGACGGAGCTTAGGCATTGGTGGAATGAGGCATTATGACATCACAATCTGAGCTCTAGAATGTTTCTACTTATGATTTTAAAGTGTTTGAGGCTTTGCAGATGAGGACGGAGCTTAGGCATTTGTGGAATGAGGCATTATGACATCACAATCTGAGCTCTAGAATGTTTCTACTTATGATTTTAAAGTGTTTGAGGCTTTGCAGATGAGGACGGAGCTTAGGCGTTGGTGGAATGAGGCATTATGACATCACAATCTGAGCTCTAGAATGTTTCTACTTATGATTTTAAAGTGTTTGAGGCTTTGCAGATGAGGACGGAGCTTAGGCGTTGGTGGAATGAGGCATTATGACATCACAATCTGAGCTCTAGAATGTTGCTACTTAGGATTTTAAAGTGTTTGAGGCTTTGCAGATGAGGACGGAGCTTAGGCATTGGTGGAATGAGGCATTATGACATCACAATCTGAGCTCTAGAATGTTTCTACTTATGATTTTAAAGTGTTTGAGGCTTTGCAGATGAGGACGGAGCTTAGGCGTTGGTGGAATGAGGCATTATGACATCACAATCTGAGCTCTAGAATGTTTCTACTTATGATTTTAAAGTGTTTGAGGCTTTGCAGATGAGGACGGAGCTTAGGCGTTGGTGGAATGAGGCATTATGACATCACAATCTGAGCTCTAGAATGTTTCTACTTATGATTTTAAAGTGTTTGAGGCTTTGCAGATGAGGACGGAGCTTAGGCGTTGGTGGAATGAGGCATTATGACATCACAATCTCAGCTCTAGAATGTTTCTACTTAGGATTTTAAAGTGTTTGAGGCTTGTGCAGATGAGGACGGAGCTTAGGCATTGGTGGAATGAGGCATTATGACATCACAATCTCAGCTCTAGAATGTTTCTACTTATGATTTTAAAGTGTTTGAGGCTTTGCAGATGAGGACGGAGCTTAGGCGTTGGTGGAATGAGGCATTATGACATCACAATCTGAGCTCTAGAATGTTTCTACTTATGATTTTAAAGTGTTTGAGGCTTTGCAGATGAGGACGGAGCTTAGGCGTTGGTGGAATGAGGCATTATGACATCACAATCTGAGCTCTAGAATGTTTCTACTTATGATTTTAAAGTGTTTGAGGCTTTGCAGATGAGGACGGAGCTTAGGCGTTGGTGGAATGAGGCATTATGACATCACAATCTGAGCTCTAGAATGTTTCTACTTATGATTTTAAAGTGTTTGAGGCTTTGCAGATGAGGACGGAGCTTAGGCGTTGGTGGAATGAGGCATTATGACATCACAATCTGAGCTCTAGAATGTTTCTACTTATGATTTTAAAGTGTTTGAGGCTTTGCAGATGAGGACGGAGCTTAGGCGTTGGTGGAATGAGGCATTATGACATCACAATCTGAGCTCTAGAATGTTTCTACTTATGATTTTAAAGTGTTTGAGGCTTTGCAGATGAGGACGGAGCTTAGGCGTTGGTGGAATGAGGCATTATGACATCACAATCTCAGCTCTAGAATGTTTCTACTTAGGATTTTAAAGTGTTTGAGGCTTGTGCAGATGAGGACGGAGCTTAGGCATTGGTGGAATGAGGCATTATGACATCACAATCTGAGCTCTAGAATGTTTCTACATATGATTTTAAAGTGTTTGAGGCTTTGCAGATGAGGACGGAGCTTAGGCGTTGGTGGAATGAGGCATTATGACATCACAATCTCAGCTCTAGAATGTTTCTACTTAGGATTTTAAAGTGTTTGAGGCTTGTGCAGATGAGGACGGAGCTTAGGCATTGGTGGAATGAGGCATTATGACATCACAATCTGAGCTCTAGAATGTTTCTACTTATGATTTTAAAGTGTTTGAGGCTTTGCAGATGAGGACGGAGCTTAGGCGTTGGTGGAATGAGGCATTATGACATCACAATCTGAGCTCTAGAATGTTTCTACTTATGATTTTAAAGTGTTTGAGGCTTTGCAGATGAGGACGGAGCTTAGGCGTTGGTGGAATGAGGCATTATGACATCACAATCTGAGCTCTAGAATGTTTCTACTTATGATTTTAAAGTGTTTGAGGCTTTGCAGATGAGGACGGAGCTTAGGCGTTGGTGGAATGAGGCATTATGACATCACAATCTGAGCTCTAGAATGTTTCTACTTATGATTTTAAAGTGTTTGAGGCTTTGCAGTTGAGGACGGAGCTTAGGCGTTGGTGGAATGAGGCATTATGACATCACAATCTCAGCTCTAGAATGTTTCTACTTAGGATTTTAAAGTGTTTGAGGCTTGTGCAGATGAGGACGGAGCTTAGGCATTGGTGGAATGAGGCATTATGACATCACAATCTGAGCTCTAGAATGTTTCTACTTATGATTTTAAAGTGTTTGAGGCTTTGCAGATGAGGACGGAGCTTAGGCGTTGGTGGAATGAGGCATTATGACATCAAAGTCTGAGCTCTAGAATGTTGCTACTTATGATTTTAAAGTGTTTGAGGCTTGTGCAGATGAGGATGGAGCTTAGGTATTGGTGGAATGAGGCATTATGACATCACAATCTGAGCTCTAGAATGTTGCTACTTAGGATTTTAAAGTGTTTGAGGCTTGTGCAGATGAGGACGGAGCTTAGGCATTGGTGGAATGAGGCATTATGACATCACAATCTGAGCTCTAGAATGTTGCTACTTATGATTTTAAAGTGTTTGAGGCTTTGCAGATGAGGACGGAGCTTAGGCGTTGGTGGAATGAGGCATTATGACATCAAAGTCTGAGCTCTAGAATGTTGCTACTTATGATTTTAAAGTGTTTGAGGCTTGTGCAGATGAGGATGGAGCTTAGGTATTGGTGGAATGAGGCATTATGACATCACAATCTGAGCTCTAGAATGTTGCTACTTAGGATTTTAAAGTGTTTGAGGCTTGTGCAGATGAGGACGGAGCTTAGGTATTGGTGGAATGAGGCATTATGACATCACAATCTGAGCTCTAGAATGTTGCTACTTAGGATTTTAAAGTGGTCGAGGCTTGTGCAGATGAGGACGGAGCTTAGAATACATTCGCAAACAATTTGTGTTTTAAGAAGTTTCCTTACAAATGGAGGAAAGGACCATATGATTAGGGCAGGCAATTGTTGTAATATGAGCCAGTATTTGTAGTAGATTGACTGACTGTGTCCAAGGATGAATATTGCATCGATTTAGTTGGGTAATTAGTTGGAACACTAGAACTTTATTACAGTTTTTTAATAACTGCCTGCTAAGGAAAACACGAGGTTCTGTTTCAAGTTGGACTGCACAGGGGAATCCATTTAATCAAGACTCCAATAGCTTCTCTACCTCTAGAAAATTTACTCATGTCGAAGGGCTTTGCTCTTTGGGTCAGGAGTTTAACGACTGAGGGCTAAAGAGTTTTAAGACTATGATGTTTTTTTCCCACTGACTTGCTTGATAGCTTGTTCAGAATTGACGTGATAAGGATGGGGGGGTCTGGGGGGGGGTCCTACATACTCAAAAGGAAGCCCACATAATTGCCAAGACGCAAATGTTGGCAAATCATAAAAAATATATTAAACTAGAAATCTAGGTCACTGTCTGGAATATCGCATGAGTTCATCAGAAATTAGAATTTCTTATGGTATTGTAAACCTCCACCGATGAAAAGATTTTCTCTTCTTGTTTGGAACATATTTTTCCTCTCTCTCTTCTAGTCCTTATTTTCTAGTAAGGAATGTTTTGACTGGATATTTTATTAATGTGTCGTGATGGGGTGAATATTATAGAGAGAGTAGCCGCAGGCAGGCAAAAATCAACCAAGCAGACAGCATTGCAGATTAACTCCAGTGTATGCTGGGACGGAAATGCATTCTGTTACAATGGCTTTCGCCACAACCGCCCACTATCCCCCAATGGAGAGCGTTAATGCTGCACCAAATGTTATTGGAACGACGGGAAGTTGTGGATATGTCCACTAAAACTGGACGATTGTTTTATCAATGTTGGTACCCCTTTAGCTTGACTTTTACTCCTTACGTTCAAAACCAAGTTTGGAACACTTAATTGTTTTACTTTTTCTTCTATACATTTAATCCACCTTGTTACCGCTGCTGCCAGGGTGGAAAGGAGGGTGGGTGGGGATTGGTTTCGTGTTATGTTATGAAACTGTGTTTGTAATGAGCATACTTACTCTTGTGATACTTAATAAAAATGATTTAAACATACGGTAACTCCAGTGTATGACAAAGAAAGATAGGAAAATAAAATAATCCCGCTACAGAGACAAGGAGGGTCTGGCAAGTGTGGGAGGACTGGGACTAGAACACACCCACCTACACTACCTTAAATAAGGCACAGCTGAAGCCAGATAATAGTTGAGGGCCTAGAAGATGAACCAGCTAATGCAAGGGAGATGGAAAGACTTGCAGCCAGTGAAGGAGTCCTGGTACACAGGGAGAAAGATATTGACGTGAAGGACATTCTGAAATCAAAGATTCTAAAGCCTGTTAATAAATCCAGAGAGTGGAAGGGAACCCAGTCCTTGAAGACTGCTGTGATGGCACTACAGGGTGGTGAAGAAGGCCGTCATTAGAGTTGCTTGCATGGTGTGCGCTGAGTCTTCGCACGTGTTCAGTAGGGACATATAGAAGTCCCGATAACTTAATTTCTGCACCCTCGACAATGCAGTCACGGCTTTTTGGATTATCAGTTATATTGACGTCCTATGTTAGAGGTAAAACAAAGCTATTTACAAACTGTGGCCAGGAATAAGAATATTGAGAAAGAGAAAAGGGGAAGGTATTAGGAAATTCTTTTTCACGGAGAGGGTGGTAGATTCCTGGAATGCCCTCACGAGGGAAGTGGTGGAGGGGAAAACGTTGATAGAATTCAAAAAAGCGTGGTATAAACATAGAGGATCTCTAATTAGAAAACAAAGAATGTAAACTGGTGTCAGGTCAAAAGCGCGCCGGGACAAAGGCACTCCCAGACAATTGAGCGCCGAGCGGAGGTGCGCGCCGCTCAAAATTACTGTTTTTAGGGCTCCGACGGGGGGTGTGTGGGGGGGAACCCCCCACACTTTACTTAATAGACATCGCGCCGCATTGTGGGGGCGTTGTGGGGGGTGTGGGGAGTTCTAACCCCCCACATTTTACTGAAAACTTAACTTTTTCCCTGTTTTTAGGGAAAAAGTTAAGTTTACAGTAAAATGTGGAGGGTTACAACCCCCCAAACCCCCATAACGCTGGCGCGATGTCTATTAAGTAAAGTGGGGGGGGGGTTTCCCCAACAAAACCCCCCGTCGGAGCCCTAAAAACAGTAATTTTGAGCGGCGCGCGCCTCTGCACTGCGCTCAATTATCTGGGCGCAGCTTTGTCTTTCGCGCCGTTGTCTATGAACCATGTAAACTAAACAGCTAAGGCTGGTACGGGACAGACTTGCATGGTCTGTGTCCCATATGTGATGATTTGGTGTAGGATTGGGCTGGGGAGGGCATTAGTGGGAACTCCACTAATTTGGAACATGAGGATGTTACTGGCCAGACTTTATGGTAGATATCCTGCAAACAGGATGGTTGGATAGGCTGGAGAGAGCTCAGCATTTGGAACCTAGGACAATACCAGGTGGACTTTACTCTATAACCCAGAAATATCAAAGAAGAGACAGGTTAATTTAATCATATATTTTTATGAGAATAACTAAGGAGCAGACTGGATGGACCGTTCAGGTCTTTATCTGCCGTCATTTACTATGTTACCTGGCAGAAACCCAAAGAGCAGCAATATTCCAGAGCTGAGATTGTGATGTCATAATGCGTCATTCCACCAATGCCTAAGAGCCAGCCTCAGCAGTGATGTCACAATAGCTTGATTAGATGGCAACTTCAGCATTTGGAACCTAGGACAATACCAGGTGGACTTTACTCTATAACCCAGAAATATCAAAGAAGAGACAGGTTAATTTAATCATGTATTTTTAATGGGTATAACTAATGGGCAGACTGGATGGACCGTTCAGGTCTTTATCTGCCGTCATTTACTATGTTACAAGGATATGTCACAAGCAACAGGTATATCATGCTTCTTCGAAGGTTTTGAAATATATATGTATGTGGTTGGCTTTTCCTCCTGGGGTGTGAAGAAGTGCATTCTATTCCAAGAGGCCAAAGCAGGAAATGGCTTGTATCAGGACAATGAGGGTAGGGATGGTAGGCTCAAGAGTAATGTTAGGAAATTCTTCTTTACGGAGAGGCCTGGAATGCGCTCCCGAGGGAGGTGGTGGAGAGGAAAACGGTAACAGAGTTCGAACAAGCATGGGATGAACACAGAGGATCTCTAATCAGAAAATAGGTATATATTGAAGGAACTAAGGCCAGTACTGGGCAGACTTGCACGGACTGTGTCCCGTATATGGCCATTCAGTTGAGGACGGGCTGGGGAGGGCTTCGATGGCTGGGATGGTTTAGATGGGCTGGAGAGAGCTTTGATGGAGATTCCAGTAGATAGAACTTGGGTTTCTGGCCTAGAAATATCTAAGAAAAAGGACCATTTAAATCAGGAGTATCAAAGTCCTTCCTCGAGGGCCGCAATCCAGTCGGGCTTTCAGGATTTCCCCAATGAATATGCATGAGATCTATTAGCATACAATGAAAGCAGTGCATGCAAATAGATCTCATGCATATTCATTGGGGCAATCCTGAAAACCCGACTGGATTGTGGCCCTCGAGGAGGGACTGTGCCGTCCCTGATTTAAATTAAATGATTAATTTATAGAGCGTGTACGGTTGAGCAGACTGGATGGACCATTCGGGTCTTCATCTGCCGTCATGTAATGCATTGGGAATAGGTGCGGGAGTTAGAGTGATGTGAAGAAATAAATGACAGAAACGGGACATTTCATAGCAATGTAGCATGCACCTAAGGTAACCTGTGATATTTCATGAGTACCGACAATGGGATGAGCTGCAGAGATTAAAATGAGTTCAAGAAGTTGATAACTTGCATTCATGGGTTCATAGACAACGGCGCGAAAGACAAAGGCGCGCCCGGACAATTGAGCGCAGCGCGGAGGCGCGCGCCGCTCAAAATTACTGTTTTTAGGGGCTCCGACGGGGGTTTTTGTTGGGGAACCCCTCCACTTTACTTAATAGACATTGCGCCGGCGTTATGGGGGGTTTGGGGGGTTGTAACCCTCCACATTTTACTGTAAACTTTACTTTTTCCTTAAAAACAGGGAAAAAGTGAAGTTTTCAGTAAAATGTGGGGGTTACAACCCCCCAAACCCCCCACAACGCCCTCACAATGCGGCGCGATGTCTATTAAGTAAAGTGGGGCCACCCCCCCGTCGGAGCCCTAAAAACAGGACTTTTGAGCAGCGCGCACGTCCGCGCTGCGCTGAATTGTCTGGGCGCGCCTTTGTCCTGACACTGCATTCATGATTTCTCTTTCTATTATTCCAACAAGCCATTCCTGAGAGGAAACTTACTAATCTAAGCTTAGTAGAACTAGTGTAAATGAGAGGCTGGATAAATACAGTGAATCTTGGAAAGATGCAAAGCTGAGGTACTGACAGGGGAAGCGATATTGGCAGGGACAGAAAGGGGAAGGAATGAGAGAATTGTGTGTCAGATGGTGCCATTATTCACATTCCTTTAGGCAAGCTTTAGTAAAACCATAATGGAACACTGGAATCTAATTCTGCCAGTAAAATGGATTTGAAATCTGTGAAATTCCATAGTTAACTCTTCTGCTTTCTATAATGGCACACTGGAAAGCAACACACAGGGAGGATAATTTTTCAAAGCCATTTATCGTGTCTGAAAATAGTCCTCACCTGATTTAGCGGACAAGTATGCACAGGCTTGCACAGTAGGTGCATTCTTGAGAGGTGTTCCCAGATGTGCGTTTAGCAGGGGCAGACCCACCATTGAGACAACAGGGCAGTGCCCGAAGGCCCAGAGCAGTGGGGGGGCCCATTCTCCCCTAGCTTCCATCCAGTTCATTTAATTAGATTTCTATCCTGTTCTCCACAAAGAGCTCCGAAAGGTTAAACATACATAATATACAGCTTACAGATAACAATTCGCCATAGTTCCATCACTTCTCATTAGTCATGACTCTTATTGCCTGGGACACAAGACAAAAAAAACTCCAAAACACTGCCACAAACCTATACTAGAAACTACAAAAAGGCAGAAGTAGTCAAGGGTTCAGAGGGTGGTCGCTCAGGGTGCCTATACACAAACTCATGCACATAAACTCAGTAAAGATAAGGTATAGGGTGCCCTCAGTGTGGGGAGGCAGTGACGGGAGACAAGGCTCCAACGCTTACCAGAATCAGGTGAAGGTAATATACCTACACCCGCACACCATCATTGGGCACCCTAGGTGTGCAAAGAATAAAGAGTGCTAAACCACAACTCAATAAATTATAAAGTCAATTAAAGTGTGATTCAAATGAAAAACCACAGAGCGACCACTCGCTGAACCCCCCCAGCCAACTCCCCAGAGACAATCAGCAGCGAACTTAACTGAAGGATAGAAAATTCCTGGGGCTCAAAAAACAAAACCTCACAGGATACCAGGTTCGACCAGCCTGGTTTCGGGACCAAACCCTTCTTCAGAAACCCATGATCACACAGTGGGAATGCGAGTCAGCTGGAGGGCGGATCTGGGGGCAGGGTTATTTATTTATTTAATTTTTAAAATTTCTATACCGTTTTTTCCAAAACGGTTTACAGGGAGTTACATACACAAAATATTAAAAGTCAATACAAATTACTGCGTCTCAATGGCCACGAACCTGGACTTGGAGGATGAGATGCATGGTGTCTGCATCTATGAGACAAACGTGGTTTTTCTTGTTACATAGGGCATGTTGGACTCCGGTTAGATTACAGAAATTAGATAGTTCCAAGTCTAATAGATGATGGCACTACCATCTTGAACCTGGGACGTTAGATCATCTATTATACTATTGTCCCTTGATACTTCAATTTTGGAGATCCATTTGGGATCAGGTAAACAAAGTAATAGAAAATCCAGTGGCACTTTGATGAGAGCTAAAAGCCAAATATCATCTCATAATAATAAACTTCTCTTTATTATGACAGGGGTTGCCATACAGCTTATTTTAAGGAATTGGAAAAACTGGGATAGATTGAACTATACCTTTTGGAGGGAGTCTCTGTGTCACGTTTTTAAAATGGAACGTATTATGGCTACACAACAGGGACATTGCAAAAAGTTTCTGAAGATTTGGGAGCCATTGACAAAATTTTGCAGAGTGATTGTTGATTTTGCCCTTTGGTCATGCGCGTCCAGGGTGGGTGGGGGGGGGGGGGAAGGTTGGAAAATATTTTTTAATTCTTTAATTTGAGTGCAATTTTTGAATATGAGTATGGGGGTGATATATCTATTTGTCATACATTACAATTTGATTGATTTTAAGTGCTTTTATAGTGTAATATGATTGTATAATATTTATGTATGGCTTAAAAATGAATAAAGATATTAAAAAAAAGTCAATACAAATAAGAACAAAAGCAGGCAGATTCAATCTTGCATAAAGTCAATTGCTCAAAGAAATGCATCTACAAATAGTTGAGTCTTTACCATTTTCCCAAATGAGTTCCTCTCTCCACATTTTCGAATCTGGCCAACAAGGCCATTCCATAGCTTGACTCCTGCACATGTGAAAGTCATATCATTCGTTCCCACATATTTAGGGTTAGGCTTTGTTTTCAGCAATGCAGCACTTTTGGAACGCAGTGATCTTAATGGTTGATAACCAGACATCATACTCTTCAAAATTTCAGGCATCGTACCATATAGAAATTGATGACATAACATAATTGCTTTGTATTGAATTCTATACACAACTGGCAGCCAATGTAATTGTTGAACATATGGAGTAATATGCTCATATCTTGATGTTCCACTTACCATATGGCTCCAGCGAAAGGACGGATTGAGACATCACTTCCATTGTTTTCAATGAAAGTAAAACCCAGATTATGGCAAATTGTAACCTGTTGACTGTATATTATGTGTGTTTAACCTGTAACCCTTTCAGAAAATGAAATAAATAAATACAAATGTCTCAGTCGGTCCTCCTTACTTCCATTGCTTTCAGTGGAAATAAAACCCGGATGTCTCAATCCCTCCTCCTTTTTCTGGAGCCATATGGTAACCCTACCTGGGGGGTCCCCAGATCACTGTCTGCCCACCTCTGGTAAACTAAACTAAACTAAACTAAACCTTAGGTTTGTATACCGCATCCTCTCTACAATCGTAGAGCTCGGCACGGTTTACAGGAGCTGGGATAGAAAAGGAACTCCAATGAAGGGTTATAGGCCTTTAGTATAAAGAATGTTCGGAGGGGCTTAGTATACCAGAGAGGGAGGAAGTATTACATTTTTGAGAATAGCCAAGTTTTCAGATGTTTAGGGAAAAGTTGGAGGGAGCTCAGATTCCGAAGTGGGGAGGTAAGGTTGTTCCAGAGCTCAGTGATTCTGAAGGGGAGGGAGGCCCCTAGTTTTCCTGGTGTTTAGGAAAGAATGGGAAAAAAGCTGAAGGATGTAACACACACAAAAGAACTGGCTAATCATTAGTCCGAAGATTAACAAAGTACACTAGGACATTCTCAAACAAAGTTCTAATACATATAATGGAGCTCTTGTAGGGGTGCGTAGGAAGAAAATATTCCGCCCCCCCCCCCCACTTAATGCCAATGCAGTTAACTCACTACAACACTAGCGTGCGCAAACTGATTTAGCGTGCGCTAAACGCTAACGAGTACATAGAATAAAATGGACGCATTAGCGTTTAGCACGTGCTAAATCGATTAGCGCACCTTAGTAAAAGAGGGGGGTAAGAGACCTGGGTTCATAAAAGTATCTTTTTTTTTGATGGAATATACTGTACAGTGGCATAGCGAGGGTGACCGGAGCCCAGGGGCGGTGGCGCCCCTCTCCTGCCCCCTTCCCCGCCGCCCCCGTTCCCCGCGCCTGAGCCCCTTTCTCTGTACTTTTTTTAACTTCGGCGTGAGCAGCGACGAACTTGCTGCCCGCGTCGGCTTCTGAGCTCCCGCCGTCGTCTCTTTCTCCCGGAAGTGAGGTCAGGGAACGCGCTGACGCTAACGCGGATGGCAAGTTCGTCGCTGCTCACGCCGAAGTTAAAAAAGGGACGGGGAAGGGGCGTGGGTACGGCAGGGGGAGGAGCAGGAAGGGAGGGCGGAGAAGAGGAGGGCCTCCCCCCCTCACTATGTCACTGATACTGTAGATACACATTTTTTTTGTTTTGTTTTGAGTCCAAGACATTATTATGCAGAATAACCATCAGCTTCTGCTTAGAGTATTTACAGAGCCATATCTAAAGAAAATGTTTGAGCCTGCAACATGATCCTGCATAACATCAGCCTAATTTCTAGGTGCCAATTAATTCCACTCTTACCATTCCGCATGATCCTGAATCCAGGGCACGCCAAACGATGCACTGTAAACACATTCCGTCCTTCTTTCATCTTTAAAGCATTCTAAGGTGACCTTTTTTCTCGCTCCGACCCTGGCAGATTTCAGGTTATCTGTGGACAAATCTTATAAAGTAACTATTGAAATCTATTTTCGATGCCCTGCCTCCTCATCATGTTTTATTTTTAAATTATGTGCTATTGACTTTTCTGGACCTATGAGTTTATTATTTTTTGTTGTCCATAATGCAGCGTGACTCGATCGCTAATGTCCTGATTTCTGTGGAAATCTGAGAGAGGCCATGGATTAGTTTATAAGTGATTTCAGCTGAAGACTACAGGAGCGCATAGAGTGCAATTTTTAACTGGCCTGAACAGTAAGACGGTGATTGTATAATAAGGAAATTGGCTGCATCTCGATAGCCACGAATTTGGACTTGGAGGTTAAAAAGTACAGCGTCAGCATCTATGAGACAAACTTGCTTATTCTTATTACATAGGATTTTTTGGACCCCAGTTCATTTACAAAAGATAGATAGTTCTAAGTCTAATAGATGCTGGCATTGTCATATAGATATAGGGACTTTGGATCATCTGTTGAATTATTGTCCATTGATACTTAATTTTTGGAAGTTAATTTGGGGACAAATCAATGTTGTACTTGGGTCATCGATACTAATGACTTATGAAACCATAATTTGTGGTACTCTGTTGCATATTAAACCTTCTTTGGATCGACATAAGAGCCGGCTTTTTTTTGATAATGACGGGAATAGCCATCCAAATGGTTACACATAACTGGAAGAACTATGATCGATTGAATTACACTTTTTGGTGGGCAAACTTATGTTCTACCTATAAGTATGAACGAATGAACACGGAATGTTTGGGTTATAGTAATGCATTTAAGATGGTGTGGAGTCCATTGACAGCATTTATTGAATTGCAATAACTGTCATGCATCCTTCCTTTGATTAGACTTTCTTACACGTCCAGGGCGGGTGGTTGGGGGGAGGGGTATGTATTCTGGTTCGCTAAATTTACTTATATATACTACTGGAATAACCGACTAAATCAATCCTCCTCAACCCCACTCACTATTCACTCACCCATCATCCAAAGATGTCAAACGAAAAAAACTTTATGATAACCTAATAGCCTCCAAAGCAGCTAAACTGGACAGACAAATCACCACTCTGTTATCTTCGACTACAGACTACAAAGCCTTCAGGAGAGATATTAAAACCATACTCTTCAAAAAACAATCCCAACCCAATATCCAACACTCTATTTACCCTAAGATCTCTCTAATACTCTTTTATCTACCAAACGTTATCTAAAACCCATAATTTCACCCTATTCTTATCTCCTAAAGACCTCCACTTCCCTTTGGTAACTCTTTACCCAACATATATTACCTTAAAAAATTCTATGTCATCGCTTATTCTATTCCTTCAATTTTTGAATGTAATTTTTGTTTTAGTTTGGATGTAATCCGCCTTGAACCGCAAGGTAATGGCGGAATAGAAATCACTAATGTAATGTATTAGTTAGGGGAAGAGGGGGGTTGGGAGAAAATGAATGTTTAATGTATTAATTGTGTATTTAAAGTGCGTTCTGTGTAGTGTTTATGTTAAATTAATTGTTTTGCACTGTCAAAGTTTGAAAATCAATAAAGATATGTATATTAAAAAAAAAATGGCTGTTTTTTTTTTAAAATTGTATGCCAGTGTGAATGTGTGAAACATAGGTAAACTTGATGCACTCTCCGCATAGCCATCCTCAAGGGCATGGTTTGGGCAGCGTTATGATGTGTGCACCCATTTTATAAAATATACATGTGCATGCGTGAAGGGAAATTAACTGTGTGCCCACAATTACATGCCACTCTCATGTGTAAATGTACAGCATTGAGAATGACGCGGGAACTATTTTTTCCCTGTCTCTGCGGGAACTCAATTTCCCCGTCCCGTCCCCCATGAATTTGGTCGCTGTCCCTATCCCTGGCCCGTTCCTGTAAGCTCTGCCTTAACCACACAAGCCTCAAGCATTTATGATTTTAAAGTGTTTGAGGCTTGTGCAGATGAAGACTGAGTTTGCAGGAATGGGGCAGGGACAGGAAAAGAACTCGCAGGGATGGGACAGGGAAATGAGTTCCCGCGGGGGACAGGGAAAAATATGTCCCCATGTCATTCTCTATTGGGGAGAACAGTATAGAAAATTGAATGAATAAATAGTGTGAAAAGTTTCAGCCTCTGATAACCAGCGCTGGGTATTGTGACATCATAATGCCTCATTCCACCAGTGCCTAAGAGCCAATCACATCAGTGATGTCACAATGGCTTCATTATCCTTGGCTCCCATAAGAATCAGAGTATGAATGGCCACAACCACTGACCCAAAGGCTTTGCTTTGAAGAATGCTGGTGTAGAAGGACTGAGGTTGAAACAGACACTACAGAATGACAGTCTCTGGTATCCAGAGCAGATATTGTGATGTCATAATGCCTCATTCCACCAGTGCCTAAGAACCAATCACAATCAGTGATGTCACAATGGCTTCATTATCCTTGGCTCCCATAAGAATCAGAGGATGAATGGCCACAACCACTGGCCCTCAGGCTTTGCTTTGAAGAATGCTGAGATTGAGCAGCAACATTCCAGAGCTGAGATTGTGATGTCATAATGCCTCATTCCACCAGTGCCTAAGAGCTAACCTCATCAGTGATGTCACAATGGCTTGACTGCCCTATACTTAGCTCACTTTTACTACATTTTGATTTTTAGAGTAGTGCAGTATAAAGAATGACACGGGAACAAAATTTTCCCTGTCCCTGCAGGAACTCAGTTTCCCCATCCCGTCCCTGAAAGTTTTGTTGCTGTCCCTGTCCCATTCCTTTAAATCTGCTTTAACCGCATAAGCCTCAAACACTTAGGATTTTAAAGTGTTTGAGGCTTGTGCAGATCAGGACAGAGCTTGAAGGAATGGGGTAGGGACAGGAAAATAACTTGCGGGGACGGGAAAATGAGTTCCCGTGGGGATGGGGAAAATTTGTCCCCCATATCATTCTCTAGTACAGAATCCAAGAACCTTAGTGGGTAAATGCACACTTACGTTATGTTGTACTTATCGACCAGCACGGAACTTATGTTCCCTGAAGAGTAATGCTCTGGTGGTTCCTTCTGTTCCTGTAATTCGCCGTGAGGAATATAGGAAATCTGTATTCTACGAATGTGGACCACAGTTATGGAACTGATTACCTGAGCAACTGCGAGGGCTTGGCAATGTTGACTGTTTCAAGATTTTGTTGAAAATGTTTTTGTGAGGGTGCAGAGACGAGCAACGAAGCTAATAAAAGGTATGGAGAACTTGGAATACGAGGAACGACTTAAGAGACTGGGATTGTTTTCCCTTAAGAAAAGGCGACGGCGAGGGGATACGATCGAGGCTTTCAAAATACTGAAGGGAATCGACAAAATAGAGCAGGATTTACAATGTCCAATGTGACACGGACAAGAGGACATGGAATGAAGCTAAGGGGGGACAAGTCCAGGACAAATATCAGGAAGTTCTGCTTCACGCAAAGAGTGGCGAACACCTGGAATGCTCTCCCAGAGGAGGTTAAAAACATAACATACGAACATAAGTATTGCCTCTGCCGGGTCAGACCAGGGGTCCATCGTGCCCACCAAGCCCGCTACCGCGGTGGCCCTCCAGGTCCTTGACCTGTAAGTTCCCATCACCTGAATTGTTTATGCCCTAATCCTGAAGTACCCTGTATAGTACCCCTCTATCTATACCCTGTAATCCCTTTCTCCTTTAAAAAGTCATCCAGGCCCTTTTTGAAACCCATTATTGTACTCTGTCCTATCACCTCTCTGTCCTCACCTCACTATTCCAGGTGTCCACCACCCTCTGAGTGAAGAAGTACTTCCTAGCATTCGTCTTGAATCTGTCTCTTTCAGTTTTTCTGAATGCCCTCTTGTTTTTGATGTCCCCGCTAGCCTGAAGAATCTGTCCCTCTCCATCTTCTCTATACCTTTCATGATTTTATAGTTCTCTATCATGTCCCCTCTAAGTCTCTGTTTTTCCAGGGTAAAGAGCCCCAGCTTCTCCAGCCTTTCGGTATATGCAAGGTTTTCCATGCCCTTAATCATTTTTGTTGCTCTTCTCTGGACCCTCTCAAGTATCACCATATCCTTCTTAAGGTGCGGCGACCAGTATTGGACGCAGTACTCCAGATATGGGTGCACCATTGCTCTATACAGCGGCAGGATAACTTCCTTCGTTCTGGTAGTGATACCTTTTTTGATAATGCCCAGCATTCTGTTCGCCTTTTTTGAGGCCACTGCACATTGTGCCGCTGGCTCCATCGTTGTATCCACCAATACCCCCAAGTCTTTTTCAAGGTTGCCTTCCCCCAATACCCTCCCTCCCATCGTATAGCTGTACATCGGGTTCCCTTTCCCCAGGTGCAATACTTTACATTTCTCTATATTAAAGCTCATCTGCCATCTTTTTGTCCACTCACCCAGCTTGTTCAGGTCACTTTGTAGATCTTTGCATTCCTCAACAGTTCTGACCCTACTGGAGAGTTTTGTGTCGTCCGCGAATTTTATAACTTCACACTTTGTCCCTGTTTCCATGTCATTAATGAATATATTGAACAGCAACGGTCCCAGCACTGACCCCTGTGGGACACCACTCGTGAACCCTTTCCGGTCAGAGTAGTGTCCCTTTACTCCTACCCTCTGCTTCCTGTCCGCCAGCCAATTTTTGACCCATCTGTGCACGTCCCCTTCCACCCTGTGGCTCCATAGCTTCTTTGGTAGGCGCTCGTGGGGTACCTTGTCAAAAGCTTTTTGGAAATCCAGATATACGATGTCTATAGGGTCACCTTTGTCCAGTTGTTTGCTTATCCCCTCAAAGAAATGCAGTAGGTTCATTTGGCATGATCTTCCTTTACAGAAACCATGCTGGCTTATTCTCAACAGATTATTTTTTCCTATGTGCTCATTGATACTTTCTTTGATCAATGATTCGCCCATCTTCCCCGGAACTGAGGTTAAGCTCACCGGTCTGTAGTTCCCCGGGTCGCCTCTTGATCCTTTTTTGAAGATAGGCATAACATTTGCTATCTTCCAGTCCTCCGAGATTACCCCTGTTCTCAAGGATAGATTACAAATCTGTCGCAGTAACTCTGCTGTTTCGTCTCTGAGCTCTTTCAGTATTCTTGGGTGGATTCCGTCTGGGCCCGGAGATTTGTCAGTTTTTAATCTATCTATTTGCTTGAGCACGTCTTTGAGGCTTACCTCCAAGTATGATAGTTTTCCCTCTTGATCCCCCTTGAAGATTTTCTCCAGTTCAGGCACGTTGGATGTGTCTTCTTTTGTAAAGACCGACAAGAGGAACGCGTTTAGTCTATCAGCCACCTCTTTTTCTTCCTTCACCACTCCCTTCCTGTCTCCCTCGTCCAAAGGTCCCACCTCCTCCCTCACCGGTTACTTTCCTTTCACATATCAGAAGAATGGTTTAAAATTTCGTGCTTCCTTGGCTAGTCTCTCTTCTTATTCTTTCTTTGCTTTCTGACCACTCGGTGACATTCTTTTTGCTGCTTCCTGTGCTCCTTCCAATTTTCATCAGTTTTGTCCTTTTTCCACTTCCGAAATGATTTTTTCTTGTCTCCTATCACTTTTTTTTACTTCATTGGTTATCCATGCTGGATTTTTTGCACGATTCTTCTTGCATCCTTTCCTAAATCTGGGTATATACAGGTTTTGCGCCTCGTTTATCGTGTCTTTGAATAAAGACCAGGTTTGCTCTACAGTCTGAGCTTCCTTGGTGCTGTTTCTGAGTTTCTTCCTCATCATTTGTCTCATGGCATCATAGTTCCTTTTCTTGAAGTTAAACACTTTTGCATTGCGCAATCCACCATTCTAGGATTTAAAAGCAAACCAGACGCACATCTCCTTACGAGAGGCATAGAGGGATATGGGTGACTAAAATTACGCCAGGTGTACACCTGGCTGAGGCTCCACATGTGCGGATCGCCAGACTTGATGGTAGTTCTTATGTTCTTAGGTATACCAAGGCTGATTTGCTATATATATTTTTTCATTAAGGGCTCCTTTTACTAAGCTGCACTAGCGTTTTTAGCACATGCTAACCCCGCGCTAGGCGCCACAAACTAACGCCAGCTCAATGGTGGCGTTAGCATTCAGCGCGCGCTAAAACCGCTAGCGCAGCTTAGTAAAAGGAGCCCATTTTTTTTTTTAGCTTATTAAGTAATTGTTGTTTTAATGTATTTGTTATAAATTTTGTATGTTTGTTGGAATCCGCCTAGAAATGTTGATAGAGTGGAATATACATTTTTAAAAAATAAATAAATAAGTGCGTATAACTGACGGCAAAGCAACTAAGGGTTATTCTGTAAGGGCACATGTAAATAGCTGCTGTTCCCTCTAAGCTCAGCAGGAGTCCTCCAGCTGCACTGCTGCCAGTAGGGGGTGGTGCCTCAGTATTGTGCTTTCAATCACTAGGGTTAGGTAGGTTTCCTGGAGTCCTGCAGAGTTTGCTTGTTCCTCACTATTGAAAATGTGATGGTGAAATAGCACCACCCACTGACAGGACTGTAGGTGAGAACTCTTGCACAATTTGGGACAGGTCAATAAATTGGTGCCTAGAGTTATATACCATTTACACACATCAGAGGCACCATTAATTGTCAGGTGCTTATGGGAAATTTTGATTAACCCTTTATTTGGCATTGTTGCTCAGAAGCAACATGTCTCTTCTATGGTTGTTATGGGACATCTGCATCTCCAAATGCCTGTTACTTGGTACTGTTGTTCTCATTCAACATCAATTTGCATAAAGCAGCAATTTCACCGGTGTCAGGTCAAAACTGCGCCGGGACAAAGGCGCGAGCAGACAATTGAGCGCAGCGCGGAGGCGCGCGCCGAAGAAAATGACTGTTTTTAGGGCTCCGATGGAGGGGGCATGGGGGGAACCCCCCCACTTTACTTAATACAGATCGTGCCGCGTTGTGGGGGCGTTGTGGGGGGTTTGGGGGGTTGTAACCCCCCAAATTTTACTGAAAACTTCACTTTTTCCCTGTTTTTAGGGAAAAAGTTACGTTTACAGTAAAATGTGGGGGGTTACAAACCCCCAAACCCCCCACAACGCCGGCGCGATTTGTATTAAGTAAACTGGGGGTGCTCCCCAACAAAACCCCCCGTCGGAGCCCCTAAAAACAGTAATTTTCTTCGGCGCGCACCTCCGTCTTGCGCTCAGTTGTCGGCGCGCGCCTTTGTCTTCCGCGTTGTTGTCTATGAACCAGTTTCACCATCTGCCATCTAAAGGGTTAAACTGCAGTAAAATTTGGGCTTAGTATGTTTTAACACTGGACTTTCCCATGTGCTAAGCCCAGATTTTGCAGCACTTTTTAGGTTTTTTATTTTTAAATTTCATAAGAACATAAGAATAACCTTACTGGGTCAGATCAATGGTCCATCAAGCCCAGTAGCCCATTCTCACGGTGGCCAATCCAGGTCCCTTGGCCAAAACCCAAGGAGTAGCAACATTCCATGCTACCAATACAGGGCAAGAGGTGACTTCCCCCATGTCTTTCTCAATAACAGACTATGGAATTTTCCCCCAGGAACTTGTCCAAACCTTTCTTAAAACCAGCCATGCTATCCACTCTTACCACAACCTCTGGCAATGCGTTCCAGAGCTTAACTATTCCTTAAGAGACAAAATATTTCTTCCTATTGGTTTTAAAAGTATTTTCCTGTAACTTCATCAAGTGCTCCCTAGTCTTTGTAATTTTTAACAGAGTGAAAAATCGATCCATTTTGTGGAAGACTCACAAAAATTCTGTATTAACCATGCTGATTTTCAAACCTGCAAAACGTCTTATCTTGGTTTTTTCCAAAAATGGATGTGTTTGTGTTTAGTGTGTCTATCTTTTTCAACCATTAATAAAAATAAAACACATCCAAAAGAAAAAGGCACAGAATGAGCCATTGGGATGTAGGAGGGGGCCATCATTCTTAATAGACTGGCCATAAAGACATCCCAGCAGTGCAGTGGAGCACCTTAGGGGGAACTGCATTGAACGCCACATAAAAAGGCCAGGTATGCATCTCACCATAACCCCCTTATGGTGTATGGTGAGCCCTCCTCAACTCACCCCAAAACCCACTGGACCCAACTGTATACCATCCCATTAGCCCTTATACCTGCAGGTATCACCTACATTCAGGTACATTGGGATTAGGGTGGGATTTGGAAGGCTCACATATTCTACGATAAGTGTAGTAGTTAAAGTGGGATATGGACCTGAGTCCTCATCTCTATAGTTCATTATACCGCTCACCAGGCTACTTCAGGAGCCTGCTTGCTGCTCTATTAGAACTGGCCATAACATCTGAAGCTCTCACACAGGCTGGAATGCATTGTTTCATTCACATCTTTGAGGGTGGAAGGGTGTCAGCGACCACTAGGGGAGTGTGGAGAGGTCATGCTTACATCCCTCTAGTGGTCATCTGTTCAGTGGGTTTTAGGCACTTATTCATTATTAAAACAGGTCTAGCCTCAGATGTCCAAATTGGGCCCTGGACTCACCTCTGCTCACCTTGGTTCATAGACAAAATCGCGCGAGACAATGGTGCGCCGACAACTGAGCGCAAAGTTGACGGCGCGCCAAAGAAAAGCACTATTTTAAAGGGTTCCGACGGGGGCTGTTGGTGGGGAACCTCCCTATTTTACTTAACAGACATCGCGCTGGCGTTGTGGGGGGTTTGGGGGGTTGTAACCCCCCTCATTATACTTGAAACCGAACTTTTTGCCTGTTTTTTAGGGAAAAAGTTCAGTTTTAAGTATAATGTGGGGGGTTACAACCCCCCAAACCCCCCATAACGCCAGCGCGATGTCTAAGTAAAATAGGGGGGTTCCCCACCAACACCCCCCGTCGGAGCCCTTTAAAATAGTGCTTTTCTTCGGTGCGCCGTCAACCTTGCTCTCAGTTGTCTGCGCTCAGTTGTCGGCGCGCCATTGTCTCGTGCGATTTAGTCCCGTCACCGCTCACCTCAGCAGTCATACCGATTGAAGTAATCACAAAAAAGCTCATTCATATTTAACTTTCAGCCCACACAGTATCATGATTTGAGGGGAGGACTTTATCATTAAATTTTCTTAACTTAGAAATAATTAAATCTTTGCATTAGAATTCATAGTAATTACTCAGTGATCTATTAGCATTTTCAGGGTTCTGGTAACATTCCCAGTTTCACTTTGAAGATGGGAATGACAAGTACCGAGATGCACATGAAGCCGCTGACAGCGGTGAGAGGAGTAAGCATGGCCATCCTTCACAAAGATACCTATTAACTCCACTTCCTTCTGAAATATCGCCATCGGTCAAAATACATTTCTCATATTTGCAGAAAGAAGTGCAGCCAACAGTCTTATCAGACCATTTGTATACCCCAAATCAGCTCTTCCTCTACAATTTCCGCCTTGACATTCATTCTTCTGACTTGAATTACATTACCACAACTGCTATTACTGTTTATCATTCCTGTAGTACTGGTACGACATATACAAGTTGTACAATATTCTAAAGAAAAAAAAAAAACCTTCCCATACAACTCTTTCAAGGTTAAGTCTATCCACATAGATGCTTTTTCTGGTAAGTTACACCATCTGAAAGCAGCTCTCCTGTAAATGTCATTTCCTTCCTGTAACTGCACTTAGACGTGCCCATTGCCAGTCAAGTCCCCTGTTTCCAGCACTTTTCACCTCCTGGCCCCGAGATCTCTTTGTGAAAGCGATGACCCCTCTTCAGTATTTTTTTTTTTTGTTCATTTCAAATTCCATCAATATGATCCTGTCTTAAAGCGGTTTGCAGTGATAAGGCCCAAAACAATTTTCTATCATCCTGTCCTTGTAATTTATTGACCTTCTTTCAATCCTGCTTTTTTGTTGATTTTTAACCTTGCTCACTGCCCGTTCGCCTGGTTGATTTCAAACATTGAAAAGTTGCAGCATTAAGGAGGCCTATGCACAAAAGCTTAGCATGCATGTAACAGCTGTTCAGTACTCTCACACAATAACAGATTGGGGGCAGTTCTAGGCACGCATGTATGCAGGATACCTACGATCTATTCTTCAAATATCCACTTAACCTCCATAGTGCGTGCCGTACATTCAAATCAGCATACACAGGGGTGGAGCATGGATGCGACATAGAGAAGGATTCCACTTATGTGTATAACATACACGATACTGTAAATTGCACCAGTACCTGATACACTTAGGCGCTTACGCCAACTCAATAGCTGGCGTAAGTGTAAGCTCCTAAATATTAGACCCAACAATACTGGGTTATCGTGATGTTAGTTTATCCAAACAAATAAGTCAGCAATTGCTTAAGATCAATGACCCTGGTTTTCAACAATGCCGTAGCCATGGGAAGGACTCCAGTCATCTCACAGAATTAGCCAGTCTCATAGCGAGGGTGAGAGGCACCCGGGGGGAGAGGGGGAGTGATGGCACTCCTCCCCCGCCCTCTTCTCCATCTCTGCCTCTGCATGCTCCTTCCCCTCCCCCCTCCTCCCACACACACCGCTTCCCTTCCCCAAACCTCTGCAATGTCTGTGGCTCGACTATCAACCCCCAAGCTGCTGTCACAACAGCGTTGACTCTTCCTCTGAGGTCACCTCCTAGGCGTGGGTCCAGGAAGTGATGTCAGAGGAAGAGCCGACGTTGGGAGCGACAGCGGGTCGGGGGTGCTGTTTGCACCAGGAACGTTACAGAGGTATGGGGGAAGGGAAGTGGTGCGCATGCAAGGCAGTGTGGGGGTGGGGGGGGTGGAAAGGAGGATGGGTGCCTGCACCCTCACCAATTTATTTTATTTTTTTTTATTTATTCAGTTTTCTATATCATTCTCCCAGGGGAGCTCAGAATGGTTTACATGAGTTTATTCAGGTACTCAAGCATGTTCCCCTGTCTGTCCCGGTGGGCTCACAATCTATTTAATGTACCTGGTGCAATGGGGGGATTAAGTGACTTTCCCAGGGTGCTGAGGCTGTAGCTTTAAACACTGCACCACTGTAGAAATAAAAATGTAGCAAAAGTGAGCCAAGATAGAACAATCGAGCCATTGTGACATCACTGATGAGGTTGGCTCTTAGGCAATGGTGGAATGAGGCATTATGATGTCACAATACCAGCTCTGATTATCAGAGACAGACACTTTTCACTTATTTAATTTTCTATACAGCTCTCTCAGGGAAGCTCAGAATGGTTAACATGAATTTATTCAGGTACTCAAGCATTTTCCCTGTCTGTCCCGGTGGGCTCACAATCTATCTAATGTACCTGGGGCAAGGGGGGATTAAGTGACTTGCCCAGGGTCACAAGGAGCAGCGTGGGTTTGAACCCACAACCCCAGGGTGCTGAGGCTGTAGTTTTAACCACTACGCCACACTCCCCCAAGATGACATCGGGGGTGCCCCCCCCCGTTCCCCCCCCTTACTATGTCATTGCCTTTGGCTCCTGCTCTTCTTCTTCTCCTTCCTCCCTTAAGATCTTCCTTCTTTCCTTTTTAATACTATCTAGTACTCAACATAGCTGCCAGCTGGCCCCCTTGTGGTCATCTCAGGCACCATAATTAAATAAATAACATAAGGAAGGCCAAAACCTGTGGTGTATTAAAAATTCTTCCTCCTTCCTTGCTGGGCTTTGTATTTAAAAAAAATTTCTAAAAATTTTTTTATTATTAACAAAAATTCTTCCTCTAAAGTATCTAGATAACTGACCCACTCATCTTCTTTCTCCTCCATAGTGATTCCTCTGTCCTGTTAATCTCTTTCTCCTCAACAACGCATTTCTGGTCCTATTAACTCTCCTCTTCCCCCCTCTTAAATTCAATCAATTTGTACCTCGCTTAATCTATTGTAAACCGCATAGAACTTAACGGTATTGCGGTATATAAGCTGTTATTATATTATTTTGTTCCTCGTCTTTTTTCTTTAGGGCCCCTGATTGGCTCTAATTATGAGTTGAGGTAGGGGGTGTTGTGCCTTAGAATTCAGAGCCCTGAGATGAATGTAATAGCTTTTTCCTTTTGTTGATGGGGGGGAGGAGGGGGTAGTTAAGCTCTCATTGTCACTTTGTTAGAAATATGATGATAATATTTTATTGCTTGGTTAGTTGCAAATTTGTTTATACTACTTCTGTTATTGTATGGACGAACGCATTGATATTGTCCGCTTCTTTTCCATTGTCATCAATAAAAATGTTTATACCTAAAAATTATTCTTCTTTTTGTTGATCCAGCAGCAGGAGGATGTTGTGTAGAGCAGTGTTGAGCAGTGGACCGGTGCCAGTTTGCAGAAATTTCCTGCCAGACCACAGGGCCGGCATGTGCATCGGGCCCGAAACAGTGTTCTTCAACCGCCGGTCCGCGGTGCGAAAGATGCAACGTTACTTCAGGCCGGCTCCCTCTTCCTCACTGCCGCAGTGCACAAAGCCGCGGGCAGTGGCTCCTACGCACATCCTGCGCCTGAACCAGAAGCCTTCTCTCTGACGTCACAACGTCAGAGGGAAGGCTTCCAGATAAGGTGCGGGACGCGCGAGGAGCTTTGTGCACTGTGTCAGTGAGAAAGAGGGAGCCAGCCCGAAGATAACACCGGGGGCGGCATAAACCGGACAGGCGGGAGCAGGCCAGAAATTAAGGCACAGCATGGAGGGAGGGAGACAACAAAGGTAAGTGGAATGATTTTATTTTTAAATTTAGTGATTGAATTGTGTCAATTTTGAGAATTTACATCTGCTCTCTGTATTTTGCGCTGTTCAGGAAGACATACATTTGTTTCTTTTTCTCTGGGGTTGTACAGCATGCAGAGTCTTGCATCTTAGGGTTTGTTGTATATATTAGTACTTTTAGTTTTTGGTCCCGTATTTGCATAGGGGTTATCTATGTTCTGGTAGGAATGAATGTTGAGAAGCATACAGTGTGCTTTGTGTAGTTTAATTTTGTGGTTAACTATTATGTGTTGTTAATAAGATTATACTGTGTGTATATAAGAAAAATGAATGGAAAAAATAGTGTTACAATTAGTACTATCATGGGGGCGGAGATTGGGCGGAGATGGGCGGGGGTCTGGCCTATGACTTAGCCCAGTGCTCTTCAACCGCTGGTCCGCAGACTAATGCCGGTCCACAAAATAATTATTTTATTTCTGCCGGTCCAAAGGTGTAAAAAGGTTGAAGAACAATGGTGTAGAGCTGTATCCTTGTGCCCTTCCCTTCTGTAGCTCTAGATCTGACCATGCAATTCAAAACAGTCAATATGTAATGTAATGTAATTTATTTCTTATATACCGCTACATCCGTTAGGTTCTAAGCGGTTTACAGAAAATATACATTAAGATTAGAAATAAGAAAGGTACTTGAAAAATTCCCTTACTGTCCCGAAGGCTCACAATCTAACTAAAGTACCTGGAGGGTAATAGAGAAGTGAAAAGTAGAGTTAGAGGAAAAATAAAAATAAAATAAACATTTTAACAAGACAGCATTGATCTAAATACTTTGGAAGGTAGAAGAGAGGAGAGAAAGGAATAGAAGCAGAAGGGAGAGCCGTTGAACAGTAGAATTCTGGAGAAATTTAAATGATAGAAATAGAACAAAACAAAGACAAAAGGCAAAACAATAGATAAGATTAAAGATAAATCATAAGCTGGAAAGAAAAATAAAATAAAACTTTGTCTTCAATCCACGGTTTCAGCGTCAGTGATGAAGTGGAGCAAGTAAGTTTAGGAGCCCTGAAAAGGATGTGGATCAGCTTGTAACTACTTTGCTTCTTCTGTTGCTGGTGGTGGCCAGTGTGGTAGAAGAAAGAGATTTTAAACACAGTGTCAGCTTTAGGTTCATTAAGAACATAACATAGGAACATGAGTACTGCCATACTGGGACAGACCAAAGGTCCATCAAGCCCAGCATTCTGTTTCAAATAGTGGCCACCCCAGGTCCCAAGTACCTGGCAGAAACCCAAAGAGTAGCAACATTCCAGAGCTGAGATTGTGATGTCATAATGCCTCATTCCACCAATGCCTAAGAGCTAACCTCATCAGTGATGTCACAATGGCTTGACTGTCTTATACTTCACTCACATAAGAACCTAAGAGCTGCCATATTGGGACAGACCGAAGGTCCATCAAGCCCAGTATCCTGTTTCCAACAGTGGCCAACCCAGGTCCCAAGTACCTGGCAGAAACCCAAAGAGTGGCAACATTCCAGAGCTGAGATTGTGATGTCATAATGCCTCATTCCACCAATGCCTATGAGCCAATCTCATCAGTGATGTCACAATGGCTTGATTGTCCTATACACAGCTCACATAAGAATTGCCATACTGGGACAGATCAAAGGTCCATCAAGTCCAGCATCCTGTTTTGAACAGTGGCCAACCAGGTCCCAAGTAACATAGTAACATAGTAGATGATGGCAGATAAAGACCCGAATGGTCCATCCAGTCTGCCCAACCTGATTCAATTTAAATTTTTTATTTTTTTTAAATTTTTTCTTCTTAGCTATTTCTGGGTAAGAATCCAAAGCTTTACCCGGTACTGTGCTTGGGTTCCAACTGCCGAAATATCTGTTAAGACTTACTCCAGCCCATCTACACCCTCCCAGCCATTGAAGCCCTCCCCTGTCCATCCTCCACCAAACGGCCATACACAGACACAGACCGTGCAAGTCTGCCCAGTAACTGGCCTAGTTCAATATTTAATATTATTTTCTGATTCTAAATCTTCTGTGTTCATCCCACGCTTCTTTGAACTCAGTCACAGTTTTACTCTCCACCACCTCTCTCGGGAGCGCATTCCAGGCATCCACTACCCTCTCCGTAAAGTAGAATTTCCTAACATTGCCCCTGAATCTACCACCCCTCAACCTCAAATTATGTCCTCTGGTTTTACCATTTTCCTTTCTCTGGAAAAGATTTTGTTCTACATTAATACCCTTCAAGTATTTGAACGTCTGAATCATATCTCCCCTGTCTCTCCTTTCCTCTAGGGTATACATATTCAGGGCTTCCAGTCTCTCCTCATACGTCTTCTGGCGCAAGCCTCCTATCATTTTTGTCGCCCTCCTCTGGACCGCCTCAAGTCTTCTTACGTCTTTCGCCAGATACGGTCTCCAAAACTGAACACAATACTCCAAGTGGGGCCTCACCAATGACCTGTACAGGGGCATCAACACCTTCTTCCTTCTACTGGCTACGCCTCTCTTTATACAGCCCAGCATCCTTCTGGCAGCAGCTACTGCCTTGTCACACATAGTACGTTATCTGCAAAAAAAAAAAAAAAAGAAAAAGAAAGAAAGAAAGAGCTAAAAAAAAAGAATTTCAGAGTTTAACTACACGTGGTGTGAAGAAGAAGAAGCATGAGACCTGAATAAGGGAATGTGGCAGAAGAATAGATATGGAGGAGGGGGAGAGAATGAGAGGATATGTGGGATACTGAAAAAACTGGAGAGGCTATGCCTTGTAAGGAGGGAGGAGAGTGAGTGAGGGGATTAGAAATGAAGGAAAAGTGTGATAGGATTCAAAGGGTTCTGAGTAGGACTGCACATTTAATTAAATCATTAATAACAATCACATTTTTTTTTTTTTATAATGCAAGTTAACTGCTCCCTCCGCCACCGTTTTCTCCTAGTACCTACTCTTACTTCTCCAGGCATACCAGCAGTCCTCTCTCCTCTGCTGTTCCTTCTCCCTGCCCCTCGCAGCCCTGAGCTCAATCACTACAGTGAAAGCAGGCTGCTCTTTACCAGGCCCAAAGACTCTCTCGGTAGCATCGGGAAACAGGAAGCTAACATAACATAACATCGTGCTTCTTAACCGCGCAACCATAAGTTCTACGTGGTGTACAAAAGATTATAAACTAAAGACAATTTAAGAATGACAGAAAGAAATTATTTCACTAGCAGTATAGACAAATTGATAACCTAGCAGCAGTAACCTAGCAGCAATAACAAAGTGAGAAGAGGCGGTGAGAAGATTATAAACTAAAGATAATTTAAGAATGACTGAAGAAATTATTTAACCAAGTATTTTGAAAAAAGATAAGTTTTCAGTTGAGTTCTGAAATGTTTATAAGAACAGGCTCCAAGCAATTACAATCAAAATTCTCTGTCATGTGAAGCTGCTTGGAATGCTAAAATATGGTCCAGAAATTTCTTGCTTTTACAGCCCTGTGCTGATGGGAAGGTAAACAGGGCATGAGATTTTCTACTATTTTTATATGATGCTAGAGAGAATCTATTAACCATATAAAATGGAGCGGTGCCATATATAACCTTATCGCAAAAGCATAGAAACATAGAAATAGACGGCAGATAAGGGCCACGGCCCATCCAGTCTGCCCACCCTAATGACCCTCCCCTACCTTTGCCCTGTGAATAGATCCCATGTGTCGAACTCATTTGGCCTTAAAATCAGGCACGCTGCTGGCCTCAATCACCTGCCGTGGAAGACTATTCCAGCGATCAACCACCCTTTCAGTGAAAAAGAATTTCCTGGTGTCACCTCGCAGTTTCCCGCCCCTGATTTTCCACGGATGCCCTCTTGTTGCCGTGGGACCCTTGAAAAAAGAGGATATCTTCCTCCACCTCGATGCGGCCCGTAAGATACTTGAACGTCTTGATCATGTCTCCCCTCTCTCTGAGCTCCTCGAGCGAATATAGCTGCAATTTGTCAAGCCGTTCTTTGTACGGGAGATCCTTGAGTCCCGAGACCATCCGGGTGGCCATTCTCTGAACCGACTCCAGTCTCAGCACATCCTTGCGATAATGCGGCCTCCAGAACTGCACAACAATCCAACTTAAACAAAACATGAGCCTCCATTGGCAGCCAATGCAATGGAGTCACATGATCATATTTTTTTAAGACCGTAGATCAGGGGTGTCCAACCTTTTGGCTTCGCTGGGCCGCATTGGCCGATAAAAATGTTTCTGGGGCTGCACAAACACGCAAACGCTGCAGCAAGACAGAGGAAGGAGCCGGCAAGATGGTAAACACCCGGGGACAGCAGAGGAAAACACTGCATCGCCCTCGACCGGGGCTGCACAAAATACTTCACTAGGCCGCATGCGGCCATCGGGCCGCAGGTTGGATACTCCTGCTGTAGATCATTCTAACCGCTGTATTCTGAATCAATATGAGTCTAACCATGTCTTTCTTGGGGACTGTTAAATACACAATATTACAATAATCCAAAAGATTCAGTAATAAAGATTGTACCAGAAGTTTAAATGCAGAAAAATCAAAAAAAGGTTTAATGGTACGTAGTTTCCATAGCGTGTAATAACCCTTACGTATCACAGCATCTATTTGTTTTTTCATGGTCAGATGCTGATCCAAAATAACTCCTAATATTTTAATTATTGGTTGAATTATATACAGGGTAGAATTTATACTAATCGATGGCTCGTGAATAATCTTATGTGGCGACACAACAAAGAGTTATGACACAAGGTGTCAGGTCAAAAGCGCGCTGGGACAAAGGCGCGCCCAGACAATTGAGCGCAGCACGCGCCGCCGCACCGCTCTAAATTACTGTTTTTAGCGCTCCGACGGGGGTGTGTGTGGGGGGAACCCCCCCCACTTTACTTAATAGACATCGCGCCGCGTTGTGGGGGCGTTGTGGGGTGTGTGGGGGGTTGGCCAGTGTTCCCGCTAAGCTGCGCTGGTCTGCGCTGGCGCACAAAATATTACATCGCAGCGCACAAGTTTCTCTTCACAGCGCACACACGCGTCGCAAAGGTAAGGGGAGGTAAGGTAAGGGGACGCATTGGGGGGATTGCACTTCCCCACAATTGCCATGCTTCGGTTCCTCTTCTTCCTTCCTTCCTCCCCCCCCCCCCGCGGGACCCTGCGGCACCATCAACTCTTACTCCCTCTAATGTCGGCCCTGCAGCTCCAGACTTCCTCGCACCTTCTCCCCTCCCCCTTTGGATCGCTATTATTTTAAATGTTATAGCCGCGGAGCTGTATCCATCAGTGGAGATGTCTAACCTCGGCCTGCCCCGGAACTCTTACTGCAACAGTGACTTCCTGTTCCTGCCTAGACGGGCGGCTGCTGCAGTAAGAGTTCCGGGGCAGGCCGAGGTTAGACATCTCCACTGATGGATACAGCTCCGCGGCTATAACATTTAAAATAATAGCGATCCAAAGGGGGAGGGGAGAAGGTGCGAGGAAGTCTGGAGCTGCAGGGCCGACATTAGAGGGAGTAAGAGTTGATGGTGCCGCAGGGTCCCGCGGGGGGGGGGGAGGAAGGAAGGAAGAAGAGGAACCGAAGCATGGCAATTGTGGGGAAGTGCAGAGCTGCAGGGAAGAGTGTTGCGGTACCCAGCTGGAGGGAGAAGGAAGATGAGGGAGGGAATTAAAGGAGATGCCAGGGCTTGGAGCGTAGGAGGAAGGTATGCCAGTCTAAGGGAAAAGGAAGGGGGAGATGTGAGAGCATGGAGGGGGAGCGAAAGATGGAAGAAAAGGAAAGGAGAGAGATGCCAGAGAATCAGGGAAGGGGAGATACCAGACTATGAGGAGAGGTGTGGGAGAGGGAAGGCGAGGAGAGAGATGCCAGACCAATGGGGTGAAAGGAGAGATGGAAGGGGGAGGCATACAGTTTCTGGAAGGGGCATAGAAGGAGAGAAGATGCCATATAGGGGAAGAGAGACGGCAGACAGTGGATGGAAGGAAGAGAGTTACAAGAAGATGAGGAAAGGAGAAACCACAGAAGACAAAGGTAGAAAAAAATTTCTATTTATTTATTGCTTTAGGAGACATGTGTCACTGTTTCTGTGAAGCATTGTATGCAGAGTCCAGCTTCTTGCTGGTTCAATTTAACCTTTGTCTATGTATTTTTATTTTATCCCCCCTTTTACAAAACTGTGAAGCGTTTTTAGCATCAGCCTTGGTGGTAGCAGCTCTGATGCTCAGAATTTTATGAGCATCAGAGCTGTTACCTCCGTAGCTAAAATCCACACTACAGTTTTGTAAAAGAGGGAGGGGTTAGTTTGTGATTACATATTCCTTACTAGGCGAAGGTGTTTTCTGTGTTCTGTGTGTTCGAAAGACATGGTTTTCTGTTAGGATTGACGGTGTAGGATTGATCTGTGCTGGTCTGGCTTGTTTAGTTTTACAATGGGTGTATTGATGTACTGTTCACTGCAATATGTAAGATGCTGCCTTTTCCTAGGTACTCATGTGTGACGTGTGGCTTGTTACTAAAAATCACATTTTTCGTACAGATGGGGGGGGGGGGGTGCCAAAAAATGATGGGCCCCGGGTGTTACATATGCTAGGTACACCACTGCATTATGTAAAGATACCAGAAAGCTGGCGAAGCAAAAACTTTAAGTAAATTGTTATTCTTCTAAGTTTTGAGTATTTAACCCTCCCACAATCTCATGGGCACTCGTTTCAAGTTTCAAGTTTATTGAGATTTTGATTTAAACGCAATATCAAATATTTTCAATGTGTATAACAAAAATAAATTTTGGGAAATAAATAAAACCATTTGAACAATAAACATACAAACATATCCATAGATGATTAAAATTACATAAGGAGTACAAGGATAAACTACATTTGTTTAAAAATGCGTCCTCTGCGCCTGCTCATAAATTTGTGGAGTATGTAATTTGTCGCTCATGCATATTTTTTTTTGCACACACCTCATCAATCCTTAGAGGGAACACTGGTTGTAACCCCCCACATTTTACTGAAAACTTCACTTTTTCCCTATTTTTAGGGAAAAAGTTCAGTTTACAGTAAAATGTGGAGGGTTACAACCCCCCAAACCCCCCATAACGCCGGCGCGATGTCTATTAAGTAAACTGGGGGGGGTTCCCCAACAAAACCCCCCGTCTGAGCCCCTAAAAACTGTAATTTAGAGCGGCGCGGTGGCGCGCGCTGCGCTCAATGGTCGGCACGCGCTTTTGTCTTTCGCGCCGTTGTCTATGAACCATGACACAACAAAGGGTTACGCTTGAGTTTGAAATCCTGCATCCAAGAGTTCGTCAATTTCAACACAGACTCAATTTTAGGAGAGATACGAGGTATGACAATTGTGATATCATCAGCATAGCTGAACCGTTCTATACCTAGGTTACTCAAATTGTAACCCAGAGAGGAAAGATATCCATTAAATAATGTGGGTGAAAGTGGGGAACCCAGTTAGAGGAAAACTGATTATGAAACTTAACCTGATATTGTCTGGATTCCAAAAACTCTTTAAACCACCGAAGAACATTACCCTGTAGGCCACAAGCATCCAAACAAGCCAGTCATTTGGTGTGATCTACCAAATCAAAGGCACTACTTGGGTCGAATTGAAGCACCAGCGCACTATTACCCCTGCTCAGTAGGCTATATAAATAGTCTAATAACGTAGCCAACACTGAGCTCCTCTTATCAAGCCGCACTAGCGGGGTTAACGCGCGCGACGTTTCATCACGCGTTAACCCCCGCGCTGGCCTAAAAACTACCGCCTGCTTAAGAGGAGGCGGTAGCGGGTAACGGGGCTGGTGGTTTAGCGTGTGGTATTATGCGCGTTAAACCGCAACTGCGCCTTTGTAAAAGGAGCCCACTGTCTCCATGCTAAAAAAAAAAGGTTCCGGAACCTGATTGCGAATCGTACAGTAGGGAACGTTGCTCAAGATATTTTGTGAGCTGGATTTGAACAAGACCCTCCACGGTTGCAATAGGTCTATAGTTAGATGGCAATGAAATGGATTCTTTGATGTTTTTAATTATTGGCGTAATAATTATATTACCTTCCTCATGTGGAAATATTCCTGCTTCTAAAGAGTCAGATTGAAATAATTTCAATTTACATTACATTACATTAATGGCTTATATTCCGCCTGTACCTTGCAGTTCTAAGCGGATTACATCAAAAAGATAACTGGACATTTCCAGGAAGAGAAATACAATTAAAGACGTTGGACCTAGTACATCAAAAAGATAGCTGGACTTTTCCAGGAAGAGGAATACAATTAAAGGCGTAAGGTCTAAAACAATTTTGAAGTGAGGATGCTAAGAGGGGGTGAGAGGGGAAAAGGAAGGGGTTAGGACATTTGGGTGAATTTCTTGAATAGTAGGGTCTTGATTTCTTTGTGGAAAGCCTTGAGGTCAGTTGAAGCTGTCAGTAGGTTGGTGATGGTGGGGTCCAATTTAGCTGCTTTAAGGGTGAATGTGTGTACTATATACAGATCCGAACGAATTAATGCAGAATGTAGGGGTTTTAGTGAGGTATTTAATAAAATTTGGAGCCCATTGACTAAATTTGGAAAAACATAATAATGTATTTTCATCATATCTCTTCTTTTCTTTGGTTTATTTATCTTTATACATCCAGGGGGGTGGGGGCTTGGAGGGAGGGGAATAAATATTGATGCCTCTTTTTTGTCCGATGTACCACTGGCCAGAGCAGTTGTCTTTTGGGAGACAAATTTGAAAGATAGAATCATTTTACATGCAAGGATTAATGTTCTTTTTTCAGCTTGTTTTTCAAAGAGCAGGTTTCATATACATTTGACTGGCAGCTGGCTTTCCAGCGATTTCCCCCTCCCACTTATTGTGAAAGCATTTTAAAGAAATAGCTGTCAATTTCTTTGAAATTTATTAAAAGGGGCCAATCGGGCGAAAGTGACTTTAATTTGTTTTATTTTATAACTTTCTAAAATGAATTCAGCGTTCGGAAACGGCGTTGAATTGATGGCAGTGGAGAGGAGAACTCTCCGTTTCTCCTCTGGAACTGCAGGGTGGCTAGCAAGGCAAGCTGCCACATGCTGCCAAACCACAGCGCCTCAATCTTGTGCTGTAGAAACCACCAGTTGGTTAAGGAAATAAACTTTTAATAATGAAGCGGCATGGCAGAATTAACCCTTTGTGGTGGGGGGGGGGAGGGGGCTGTGGCATCAGGTTCATTAGGTCTCTATCATTATATAAGGCAGAATTAACCCTTGGGGGGGAGGGGCTGTGGCAAACAGGTTCATTAGGTCTCTACCATTATACAACTGCAAGGTAATGGTGGAATAGAAATTCCTAATGTAATGTAATGTAATATAAGGCAGAATTAACTCTTGGGAGGGAGGGGCTGTGGCAAACAGGTTCATTAGGTCTCTATCATTATATAAATACATATTAAAACTCTCACACATGAGGCCTCGTTTTGCTGGACCGCAAAGGAAAACGGGCAGAAGTGGATGCAGCAAGACAAGCTCACTAACTCCTCCTGCAGGGCATTGGGAGAACAGACAGACCTCTACACACAACTGTGGCTCTGGTTAAACACCCCCACTTCAACTACGCTTCTTTCTGTTAACAGTTTCAAGGATTTGGGGGTGATTTGGGTTTTTTTGGTTTTTTTTAAGCATTTAGCTCACATGTTTACAGTAATAGTTAAGGTACACTAAAATTTCCAGGGTTGATTTTTAAAGTAAATTTAAATGGCCAGAAGAGGCCCCTGTCAAAGGGCTGTCCACAGTTGCGTAGCGACGTGAGAGGTGCACGGGCCGGTGGCGCCCCACCTCAACCATTGTCTCCACCCCGGCTCCTTAAGCGCCTAACGTTTGGGTGCTCCTTTGGCTTTGAGCGCTCCTCAGGCTTTGGGCGCTCCTTATGCATTTGCCCTTTAGTCAGCCCTTATCCATGCAAATATTTAGTATGTGATAGGATAAACAGAACTGTATAAAAAAATTCTATCTTTACATGGTTTAACTTATCTGGTTAAGTGCCCGGACATGGCCTAGCATTGACTTATCTGGGGATACTGCCATTAGTGGCCAAAAATCACTGACTGCTACTGGCTGAATATTGACCTCCTCGTCCACAGAGGGCTTGCAATCTACCCCCCCCCCCCTTTTACTAAGTCATTGGTCTGTAGCGCTAAATGCTTCGACGTTGCTCCAATGTTCATAGGAATTCTATGAGCACTGAAGCGACGTCAGAGCATTTGGTGCTCCGGGCCATGGTAGAAACCTCTGGCGTGGCTTAGTGAAAGAGGGTACATTTTTTTATCCACGAAATGGGGAGTTAAGTGATTTTCCCAAGGCCACGTGGAGTGTCAGTGGAATCTGAATCCCGGTCTCTCTGATTTTCAGTCTGCTGATCTCACCACGAGGCTACTCTTCCACTTCAGCTGACTTACGAAGGCAAAAGTCTACCTCGGGAGGCATTGGATTAGCCCATCTGAGAGAGCCATATGCACATGTCTGACTTGCACGTGATGGGGGCAATTTTCAGTGATGAAATGAGACTGGGTACTGAAATAACCTGACTTGTGGTAAAATAACCGATCTTGGGAGGAGGCGGGGTGGTCCATATTGATAACTTCCCTCCTTAGTGGCACTGAGGGGGGGGGGGATTCTCTAAATGGCGTTGGGTTTTAAAGGGGCCGGTAGGCTCACAGACTCAGTAAAAAAAATTCTATTGAAATGATACTCTGAACTGGCCTCCTCTTTTACTAAGGTGCGCTAACTGATTAGTGCACACTACTCGAATTAGCGCACGCTAAAAGCTAACGCATCCATAGACTAACATGCATGCGTTAGCGTTTAGCAAGTGCTAAATTGATTAGCGCACCATACTAAAAGAGGGGGCCTGAGTTTCAAGGCGCCTACTAGCGCCTACAAAAAAAAAAAAATCAGCCCCAGAATCATGCCTCCGTAAACACTTCAGACTGCCTAATGCTACTGTGGGCGTGGCTAATGTCAGAAGTAGCGTTAGGCAACCTAGAGCGCGATTCATATCATAGGTAGGTGCCAGAAATGTAGACCAGGAAAAACCCTGGCCTAGAGTTCCGGCACCTACCTTTGCCGGAGGCGCTGTTGCGCGATTGACACGGAATCGGTGGCCGCTTTTTAAAGCAGTCACCGATAACGGGTGCTTGAATGTATATAGTCTACTACTATGCATTCAGTTTAGGCTTGGATTTTTCTCTGTGCTAGAACGGCAAGCATTTTTCAATAGCAGGACCGGTCATCCACCTCCCTTCTGCTCTCAATATGTCTCTGGTGCTTCATTTGGCATAATCTATTTTTTTTTGCATTACAGCTGTAAACAACTATGAGCTATTCCCATTGTATCATCCCTGATGGCGTCCCTTAACAACAAGAACTCTAGTTTAGGATAAAATGTTGCTGGCTGCATCCAAAGCAGCTGTTTATGGAGCAATTTCACTAATGTTTTACATGCTGGCTGCTAAGTCAAAGCAGGTAAACACATTCTTACACCATTTAAGGAGGCAGGAATATCTGGGCTGATTAATAAAGCAAACCAAATGGTGATGTGAGTTATTCTCCTCTTGGGGTCTGACACCACAGATAAAGAATGGGACATGAATCCCAGCTCTTGATCGTGCATTCTTCCATAAGTATGTTAAATGCCGTGTGAATTACAGCGAGAGGCTTCTGAATACGTTAAGTCTGTCGGGTGCCTCGGGGCTAGATGCACGAACCCAGGGGTCTCCAAAGTCCCTCCTCGAGGGCCGAATCCAGTCGGGTTTTCGGGATTTCCCCCAATGAATTTGCATTGAAAGCATTGCATGCACATAGATCTCCTGCATATTCATTGGGGAAATCCCGAAAACCCGACTGGATTCGGCCCTCGAGGAGGGACTTTGGAGACCCCCTGCACTAAACGCTCCGATCGGGCACCAATGACTGGTTTAGCAACCGACAGAATTTGCCGTCCCGATTCTCAAAATGTCTTACCGCGTGGTTTTCTAAGCGGTCACACATTCTCCGATTCTGGCAAGCAAGCGGCCTCATTACGATTTAAAATGAGGTCATTAATATTAAAACCAGCCCTCCGATCGGTGGCCTAACATTGCATGCCGTAATCAGATTGATAACACCGACTCCCCCCCCAATAAAACAGGTCTCACACTTTTTCTTTTTTCCTATGTAACACATGCATATCTGGCTTATAAAAAAATAAAAGTCGAGCTGCCCCCCCAGTGATGAACCCCCCCTGACGGCCTCCCTAACAATCGCCCAGAGCAAAAGTAGAAGCAGAAGGGATGCTTACTCCTGCAAATCCCCTCCATGCTGAGCCGAATCGCACCCCCCTCCCCGCACTTCAATAAAAATCTGCATGAGGGATGCCCACTCCCTTGTGCCACCATGAACACCCCCGCTGAACTGACCTCCTTCCACCAGGACCCACCTGAACCAACCTCTCCCATCTACTCCCCTTCTCCACTTTACCAAAAATTGGTTGGAGGGAATGCCCACTCTCTCCTACCACTGGATGCCCCCCAGCCATCTCTGAACAACCCCCCCAGCCCCGAACCTCCCCCATACCTCTAAATTATGATGCCCAGTCCCTCTTGCTCACAGGCCCATCACTCCAAAATGGCAGGCCTTCCCCTTCTCAGTGCATACGGGGATGTACGGGGAGGGGCCTAAGGCCCTGATTTGTTCAGATGCCTAATACCCCTCCCAGAAAGACACACTTAAACATCCCATTCATAGTTTAAATCTCCAGGTGTTAGACTGCCTAAAAAGAATTTCATCCTTCTGCAGAAAGATAAACTGTGGATTTTCATTTTAGGCAGTCTAACACCTGGAGGTTTAAACCATGAATGAGACATTTAAGTGTGACTTTCTGAGAATTTTCTATACTCTTCTTTTTTCATGTATGTGAGTTAATCAATGAGGGGTTGGGGTATTCATGCTATCCTGCCTTTCTAGGCCATCAGTTAGATTGGATTTAGTTTGTATAAGGGTGATAGATAGATGAGGGTGACGTACAGGATGTCATGTTATTTATCATAAGAACATAAGCAGTGCCTCTGCTGGGTTAGACCAGAGGTCCATCATGCCCAGCAGTCCGCTCACGCGGTGGCCCCTCAGGTCCAGGACCTGTATAGTAAACCTCTATCTATACCCTTCTAACCCCTTTTCCTTCAGGAAATCATCTAATCCCTTCTTGAACCCCAAAACTTTACTCTGTCCTATCACACCCTCCGGAAGCGCATTCCAGGTGTCCACCACCCTTTGGGTGAAGAAGAACTTCCTACATTGGTTCTGAATCTGTCCCCTCTTAACTTTTCCGAATGCCCTCTCGTTCTTGTAGTTTTTGAAAGTTTGAAGAATCTGTCCCTCTCCACTTTCTCTATGCCCTTCATGATCTTGTAAGTCTCTATCATGTCCCCTCTAAGCCTCCGCTTTTCCAGGAAAAAGAGCCCCAGTTTCACCAATCTTTCAGCATATGAAAGGTTTTCCATACCTTTTATCAATCGCGTCGCTCTTTTCTGGACCCTTTCGAGTTTCGCCATATCCTTCTTAAGGTACGGCAACCAATATTGGACACAGTAATCCAGATGTGAGCAAACCATCGTCCGATACAACGGCAGGATAACTTCTTTTGTTCTGGTTGTAATATCTTTCTTGACAATACCTAGCATTCTATTTGCCTTCTTAGAGGCCGCTGCGCACTGTGCCGATGGCTTCATTGTGTTGTCCACAATTACCCCCAAGTCCTTTTCTTGGGTATTTTCACCCATTACCAGCCCTCCCATCGTATAGCTGTACTTCGGGTTTCTGCTTCCTACATGCAAGACTTTACATTTCTCTACATTAAGCTTCATCTGCCATCTCGTCGCCCACTCTTCTAGTTTGTTCAGGTCTCTTTGTAAATTTTCACAGTCCTCTTTAGTCCCAACTCCACTAAATAGTTTGGTGTCGTCTGCAAGTGAGAAACTGAGCCGACTGTTTATTCATGTGAGTCAGCCATAGTGGAACTTTGTATTTAGCGGTGTGTGTGAAATAGTGAGCCTGTTATTAAGTTTGATTTGTTCTTTATTTAGTTTGTTTTGATGTGAATGTGGTGTTTTGAATTTTAACATTTGCCAACCAATGGAATGATCCCCCGAAGCAGATCGTCAAGATGGAAATGCTCTAAGTTCATTGAGTGTCGGAAGTGATGCACCGTTAAGCTAAGTGTTGTTGCAAAATTATTTTGATTTGTTTAATGTTTTTGGACACCTCTTAAATTTATAGATTTGAGGAAATTGACATATTTAAAGATTTTTGTTTAAATCTTTAGTTTATTAGCAAGAAGTGGGGTTGGACAGATGATTACATTGACGATTCTCAAGATGGGGATCTGAAATAACTGTGCATTATAAGAGATCCTATGATCTGATAACTTGAATATTGAATGATGTCTTCCTCCTGAGGTTTTTATGATTTTGGTTTAGAATTTAGTGAAGGATTTGCTCATCTCCACCCTGTGTTTCTGTTGTGGATACAGTGGAACCTTGGTTTACGAGCATAATTCGTTCCAGAAGCATGCTCGTAAACCAAAATAATCGTATATCAAAGTGAGTTTCCCCATAGGAAATAATGGAAACTTGCTTTGATTCGTTCCCACTCCCCTGAGGCTAGTGGCGCTGCTTCCCCCCCCCCCCCACACACTTGCAAAAGCCCCCCTCCATGCGAACCGGCACCCCCCACCCGAACAACTTGAACTTACCTCCCCGTGTGGCACCGTCACGCTGCCCACAGGACGTGCCGGTGCCGCTAGAAGATCTTCCTGCCTCTGCTGGGCCTTGAGCATGCATCTGCACATGCTCAAGGCCTTCTAATGCTCCCTCTCGCCGAGATTCTTGGAGATCTCCGAAAATCTTGGCGAGAGGGAGAATTAGAAGGCCTTGAGCATGCGCAGATGCATGCTCAAGGCCCGGCAGAGGCAGGAAGATCTTCTAGCGGCACCGGCACGTACTGTGGGTTGTGTGCCGATGCCAGACTGGGGGGGGGGGCGGCAAGTTCAAGTTGTTCGGGCGGGGGGTGCCGGTTTGAGCAGGGGGGGGTGCTCGCAAATCGAGTCAACACTCGGTTTGCGAGACAAGTTTTGCGAGAACGTTTTGCTTGTCTTGCAAAACACTCGCAAACCGGGTTACTCGCAAACCAAGGTTTGACTGAATTTCCCAATTTGTGCTTGCAACTTAATTGAATAACAGCCAATTAGCAGCGATAACTGGCTTTTTAACAAAATAGGGCAAGATTTACTAAAGTCCCGAAATCTATCCGCTTCGTGACCTATCCATTTCCGAGTCATTGTAGGCGATCGATTCAATAAAGCTTGTCCTTGCAAATGATCCAATCGTAAACACAAAGCTATTAGAAACATAGAAACATAGAAACATAGAAAAATGACGGCAGAAAAGGGCCATAGCCCATCGAGTCTGCCCATACCAATGACCCACTCCCTGATTCTTACTCTTCTAGAAATCCCACATGAATATCCCATTTTTTCTTGAAATCTAATACGCTGCTGGCCTCAATCACCCGCTGAGGCAGCTCGTTCCAATGATCGACCACCCTTTCGGTGAAGAAGTACTTCCTAGTATCACCCCGAAATTTCTCACCCCTGATTTTCAGCGAGTGTCCTCTGGTTACCGAGGGCCCTGTAAGACTGAAGATATCGTCTTTCACCTCTATACGCCCAGTAATATACTTAAAGGTCTCAATCATGTCCCCTCTCTCTCTTCGCTCCTCCAGCGAGTACATCCGCAGTTTTTTTAACCTTTCTTCATACGTGAGATCCCTGAGCCCCAAGACCATCCTGGTAGCCATTCGCTGAACCGACTCAATTCTCAACACATCTTTTCGGTAGTGTGGTCTCCAGAATTGAACACAATATTCGAGATGAGGTCTCACCATGGATCTGTACAGTGGCATTATGACTTCAGGTTTTCTGCTGACAAAACCCCTACGGATACAGCCCATCATTTGTCTTGCCTTGGACGAGGCCTTCTCTACTTGATTGGCAGCCTTCATATCGTCGCTAATGATCACTCCTAAATCACGTTCCACCTTGGTCCTGGACAAGGTTTCACCATTTAGTGTGTAAGTTCTGTGTGGATTTTTTTTGCCTAGGTGCATTACTTTACATTTTTTAGCATTGAAGCCTAGCTGCCAAGTTGATGACCACTGTTCAAGCTGTCTTAGGTCCTGCGTCATAAAGTCAGGCACACTGTTTTTGCCAACTATGTTGCATAGTTTGGCATCGTCTGCAAACAGTGATACTTTTCCTCTCAGTCCTTGGGTTAAATCTCCTATGAATAAATTGAATAGAATCGGCCCTAAGACGGAGACTTGAGGTACTCCACTCATCACTGCTGACGTTTTCGAGGGGGTACCGTTTACCATCACCCTTTGAAGCCTACCATCTAGCCAATCCCTTACCCATGTAGTGAATGTATCCCCTAATCCCATCGATTTTAGTTTGTTCAACAGCCTGCGGTGTGGGACGCTATCAAAAGCTTTGCTGAAGTCCAAATATATCACGTCAAGGGACTCACCGGCATCCAGATGACTGGTCACCCAATCAAAGAAGTCAATCAGATTAGATTGGCAGGACCTTCCCCTGGTAAATCCGTGTTGATGTGGATCACGTAAATTTTCTTCGTCTAGAATTTTGTCAAGTTCCTGTTTGATCATTGTTTCCATGAGTTTGCACACTATGGATGTAAGACTCACCGGTCTGTAATTTCCTGTCTCTGTTCTGCAGCCCTTTTTATGGAGTGGAATTACGTTAGCTGTTTTCCAGTCTAGGGGTACTTTTCCCGTGCGCATGGAAAGATTGAAGAGTACGGATAGTGGTTCAGCCAGGACTTCACTCAGTTCTCTGAGTACCCTGGGGTGTAGATTGTCTGGCCCCATGGCTTTGTCTACTTTGAGTCTTGAAAGTTCGTGGTAGACGCTACTAGGTGTAAACTCGTAATCACGAAACAGGTCGTTTTGGCTGTCTCTTATTTGTAGTTGTGGACCATCTCCCGGTGCTTCACAGGTGAATACTGAGCAGAAGTATTCGTTTAGCAGTTCTGCCTTGGTAGTATCAGATTCTGCGTAGTTTCCATCTGATTGCCTAAGGCGTTCTATTCCATTTTTGTTTCTCTTCCTGTCGCTAATGTACCTAAAGAAGGATTTGTCCCCTTTGTCCCCCCTAGTGCTGAAACATCGATCGACGCACGCGTGTACTGTATCCTTGTTGGTTTTGAAGCTCATAACGCATGCGCTAGCTCTTTAGGACTTCACTGCGTAGAAATGGGGCGTGGTTTAATCGTGGACATCATTAGCGGGCTCCGAATGCGCCTACTGCAAAGCATTGTTGTCGTAAAAAAGGCAATATAAGGAAGTCTTCTTACCAACCGTTATTTTTCAGAAGTACTGTTGCGAGCTGTACAAGCAGTGACGGTAGCTTTTTGAAAATTTTGTATTCCAAAAGAAGCAGATAATGTAGCCGACGAGCGCCGTCCGTTTCTCTTTGGAAAAGTATTGTTAAGTTGCTAGAAGGCACAACAGTTAACAGCTGTTGAATGCGCTGGGATCACACGCTGTTATATACAGGCTACGAATCCCAGGAGGCTGTGCAGCTCTATCTGCCGTGAAGCATGAAGCAACAACAAGCGACACCCTGACGTCACATGCACGCAACAATCCAGGAAGGAAGGGGGGAGCTGGCCCATTTAAGTTTTCTTTGATTTTGGAATTTTTTTTGGTATTTGGCATTGATATTTGAAATGTACAATGCGCAAGGAGAGCATGGGGTTAATCTGTGATTTTCTCGCCGTGCGCATTACAAATCCGAGATGCACTCCCGCGCTCGCTATGTGCATTCCAAAAAAAGAAAAAATATATTTCTAATGCTTATATACATGAACGTTTACATATATTTAAAAGTTTAGATATATTTTGGATTTTTGGAGGGGTAGATATATATTTTTAATGGGGTTCTTAACATGCACGCGTCAGTTGCTAGGAAGGAATAGTCGGCGAGGATGTGAACGACTGGTCCTCAGCAGTCGTAACTTTTTGGACGGGAAAGGCCAGTCAGTTTGGATGAAATGGTTTCATGAGTCGACGCGTTAAGAAATTGACATGCCTTTTTACTCATTTGCATGCGCAGATCGGATCGGGTGCGGATGAGGTCTGGAGGAAGGTTAGTGAATCGAGCCGGAGTCGGAAAGTGAGCGCAAACCGAGCGGTACACGATCGGTTTGCACATAGATCTCATGCATATTCATTGGGGAAATCCTGAAAACCCGACTGGATTGCGGCCCTCAAGGAGGGACTTTGAGACCCCTGATCTATCTCTAAGATAGAGAATACTGTTTTGCTAAGGAGATTACCATCCTATATGGCACAGTTCATTTTAGTTCTCTCTATTTTCACCTGCTGGTAGATGGTCATAACCTACATGTCTCTGGATTCATTTGCTGTTGATAAGGAAAGTGTCTGACATAAGCAGTGACAAGTATAAGAACATAAGAACATAAGAAGTTGCCTCCGCTGAGGCAGACCAGAGGTCCATCCTGCCCAGCGGTCCGCTCCCGCGGCGGCCCATCAGGCCCATTGCCTGAGTAGTGGTCTATACCTATCTATACCCCTCAATCCCTTTTTCTTCTAGGAATCTATCCAAACCTTCTTTGAAACCATTTAATGTTTTCTTGTCTACAACAGCCTCTGGAAGTGCGTTCCATGTATCCACCACCCTCTGAGTGAAGAAGAACTTCCTAGCGTTTGTTCTAAACCTGTCCCCTTTCAGTTTCTCCGAGTGCCCCCTTGTACTTGTGGTGCCCCTTAATTTGAAAAATCTGCACCTGTCTACTTTTTCTATGCCCTTCAGGATCTTGAAGGTTTCTATCATGTCTCCTCTAAGTCTTCGCTTCTCCAGGGAGAAAAGTCCCAACTGCTTCAATCTGTCGGTATATGGGAGATTTTCCATTCCCTTTATCAGTTTAGTCGCTCTTCTCTGTACTCCCTCTAGTACCGCCATGTCCTTCTTGAGGTGCGGCGACCAGTACTGGACATAGTACTCCAGATGCGGCCGCACCATTGCACGATACAGCGGCATGATGACTTCCCTCGTCCTGGTCGTGATACCCTTCTTAATGATACCCAACATTCTGTTAGCTTTCCTTGAGGCCGTGGCGCACTGCGCCGATGCCTTCAGTGTTGCGTCTACCATCACTCCCAGGTGTATGTTTTTACTTGTCACTGCTTATGTCAACCACTTTCCTTGTCATCAACAGAAGATGAATAAGAGTGATGATCTCAAATGGCTTGCATGAAAAATATTTTTTATTTATTTATTTTTTTTTATGATTTTTGGTCTTTTGGATACATTTTGGACTTTTTTAATTTGCTTCAAAAGTTAATACAGTGGTGCCTTGGTTTACGAGCATAATTCGTTCCAGAAGCATGATCGTAATCCAAAGCGCTCGTATATCAAAGCATTTCCCCATAGGAGATAATGGAAACTCAGACGATTCGTTCCACAACCCACCTCGATGATGAAAGAGCACTAGTAGCTCACGCTGTCTCCATGACCTCATCTTTCACTGGCAAACCCACACCTCCTCGCGGGTTGGAGCGCCCTGCCAGGCCCGCTCCCGGGGCCCACAAGATGGCAACAACAGCAAGAAGCCAAGCATAGGACCATAAAGGCAGCCAACACGGACGCCGAAGCAGCAGAAGAGAAAGTGGCTCACGGGCCCAGCCTCCTTCTCCTATGACACGCATAAGATTGTCTTGCAAGCCTCACTCCCCCCTGAACGCGCTGTGTTGTCGATGACTACGTCACCCTCCGCTTAACTTTGAGTGTCACTTTCAACCCGCGTTGCCATCTGGTACACTTTGGACCGCACATGCACCCGCAGAGCCAACGTCCGGAGACAGACGCCAGCTCTCACTCTCCAACAATCGCAGGCCGCCAATAAAAGGGTGCGAGAATTTTGGAGGTGGGTTTCGAAGGGAGGGTGACAGGAAAAAGTTTTCTTTTGCGGATCATTATCTTTCGGGGTTTCCTTGGTTACGAGTTGACCATGTTGGGAAATTTGGCGCCTGCGTCTTTCAGAGAAGCTGTTCGGGTGGCACTTGCGATGGTGGTTTGGAGGACTCGTTTATCGAGTCGACACTCGTTTTGCGAGTCAAAGTTTGCTGGAGTTGTTCTGCTCGTCCTACAAAACACTTGCAAACCGCATTACTTGCAAACCGAGGTTTGGCTGTACATGTATAATTTCATCATTGATTATAAAATTCTTCTAATGTGTCAATCAACTTCACATGGTCTGTTGTATACAAAAGTAATTGAGTAAGAATTCTTTACCTGCAGCAAATTTTCCAAACCAAAAGTGCAAACTTGAATGCATATCCATCCTAATGGATGAAATAACATCTGCAAGCAGCTGTGACTCCTCTGAATGTGAAGAAATTCCTGATAAGGTTATTATGACACCAGCTCTGGCTAACTTGCCACACTTGCACTTAGTATTCCTCACTCCTTTTCTGAGCTCAAAAGTAATCAGTCTGTATGAACATAAGAACATAAAAATAGCCATACTGGTTCAGACGATCTAGCCCAGTATCCAATCCAGGTTACGAGTACCTGGTAGAAACCCAAGTAGTAGCAACATACCATGCTTCCAATCCCAGGGCAAGCAGTGGTTTCCCCCATGTCTGTTTTAATAGAGAATTAATAATAATAATAACTTTATTTTTATATACCGCAATACCACAAACAGTTCAGAGCAGTTTACAGAGGAAGAGACAGTACTGTATACAGACAGCGATACTACAAAAAACTTTCCAAAATTACATTAGCATGGTGAGATTAATCAAATTTTTCCTGGAAGTGTTTTGGAAGTGCATCATGGCAGAAATGGAGTCAGAGAAATTTGCCAAAGAGATAAGTTTTGATTGACTTCCTAAAAGTTTGGTAAGAAAGAGCGTTTGAGATAAAGTTGGTTAAACATTTATTCCATTTGCCTGCTTGGAATGATAATGTTCTATCGAGGAATCTCTTGTAGATGCAGCCCTTCAAGGATGGGAAAGCGGACAAATTCGAAATGATGAGATAGATAGATTGGGGATGAGCCTGTTGTGGTTTTGAAGCAAAGGCAAGCAAACTTAAAAATAACCCTTGCTTCCACGGGCAGCCAGTGTAGTTTTTGTTATACGGGCTTACATGATCCGATTTCTTGAGACCATAGATGAGACGGACTGCAGTGTTCTGAATGATTCTCAGTCGTTTGATGGTTTTCTTAAAAGATCCCAAGTAAATAATATTGCAGTAGTCTAAGATACACACACACCTCTTACTTACTTTCACTCACTATGAAGATAGGTTGATGATGTTAGATTGTCCATAGAGTTCTTTGATTAAGGATGAGTGGCAATGTATACGGGACATGCCTAGTCACAGATCTGCACACAGGTGGCTCAGATGCACTCTTTAGGGGTAGCATTGCTTTCTTGACCTGAAGAAGGGGATAAACAAAGGATCTTAAAAAGCTAGTTCTTCCATTTAATATCTGCTTGATAGTAGCTGTCAGTTGGATTATTGCACCTGTATCAGAAGTATATGTTGGAGATAACAGAACATGTCTAAAGCATTAAAGCCAGTATCTCAACGGCTTCTTGTCTAACTCCATCAGTATTGATGTTGAAATTAGTGTCAAGTTAATCAAGGCAACTTTTTGTATTTGGAATGAGCATGATGAGAAAACTGGTAGTATACCAGGCCGTTGTTCTTATGACTCTAAGGATGCGAGTCCGAGACTTTATACTGTTGCCATATCTTGAAAGTTTTAATCAGTTCCATGTTGTCTCTGTAGAATTAACAGTGTCAGAGGAAAAGATAGCACTCCACTGCTAGTGTGATTGGATAGGGGAACTAGGAAGAGTGGGAAGCGGGTGAAGGAAGAGAGAAGAACTGGGGTGAATAGGTGGTGGAGAAGGGAGAAATAGGTGAGTGTGTAACTGACAGAGAACTGCCCTTTGGAAGGTGATAGAAAACTATAGGACTGCACTAGGGTGAGTGAATAGTAGAGGAATCCATTAGGATTGTGGTGAAATTTGGAGACGAGAATGACAAGTTTCCAGGGGGGGGGGTTAAATGGGGAGGAGAGAAGAGAGATATGAACTTTCTAAAGAAGAAATGCTTTCATTGTGCATTCCTTCCACCTATACGTATTAGAATTATGATTGGGAGAGGGAGTAGAGATGGGCCTGTCCCAGTATAGCAACTCTTATGTTCTTATGCTCTTGGTGAGTAATTGCTGGACATAAAGACTACTTTGGAGATGTGTAGTGGACTCCTGTTCTGGTTGATTTTTTTTTTTTCAAAGACTGCTCCAATATGGCTGCTTTAGTAAAGTGAGGTATTGCATCTTCGTTGGTGGTGCTTATCACAACCCGGTGATTGCGTATATCATATCCTATAGCTGCATCATCAGTTCGTGCAGATGATAATTAGAGAGAATGATCACATTGATTGCTTATAGGACTGCAAACAATTCAGGCTTTGCTTATCATTTTAAAAAGGAAAGTAGGTAGGAAGCATCCATGGAAGATGAGCTTTGTAAGAGGCATTTTTATGAGAGGTTAGCACAGCACGTGAATAGAATGAAAACAGTGATAGAGATATCTCGTATGGTTCCATAATACATTAGTATCATACAGCTATGGAGATTACTCTGAAGCCTCTACGCTCATGAGAAAAATCTTTTTTTAGAGTTATCAGAAATATGAACTTGGAGGTGAACCAAACTTCAGGAACACATGTTCTGTAGTTACACATAAAGGAATTCTGCATACCTCAGCTACGAGTATCCTGGTGACCTAACATTCAGTGAATATGCATGAAATAGTTTTGCATAAATTAAATTTCTAATGTATGCAAACTCACCTCCTGATTATTCACTGTGGCTGCTTGGAAATCTGACTGGCTGTGGGGGTCAACAGGGCAGTTTTGGGAAGCCCTGGTATAAATGGAGGGTACAATAGGTGAAGGCAGCAAAGATTGTACAATAGATCACAGTATTTCTCAGTATAACAAATGCAACCTAAGAATAAGATGCAATTTAATCATCTTATGTTTCTTCAGGTTAGCCATGAAGAACTCTGTTCTGACTTGAAAGAACACTATCCCCTGGGGAGATGTAGTTTTGAACACATTCCTAAGGACAGGTGACACCTGGAGCCTGGGGTTGGAAGATAAAGATGGTCGCTAAATGGAAGGCAACCCTAGTCCCAACTAGGAGTGCCCTACGAGTTAGCAGTTTCCCAGGGTACTGGGGGGAGGGGGTGCCTGATGTGCCTTACTGGGTTCACTGGCAGTATATTATGCTACCCAGGAAGGGTCTTTACTTTTTACCTATGAACCATCCAGATTTCCTGTACAAACAACCAAGGAGGAGCCAGTCACTGGTGTAGTGAGGAAAGTTGGTGCCTGGCATCATCATCCCATATGCCCCCAGATGCGCTCTTCCCTGCAATGTACTCCCCCCACTCTTCTCTGCTGCCCCATCACTGCGCCCCCCCCCCCCCCCCCCATACCTCTTCACATCTTCACTGGCATTGAGCAAGCTGGAATACACATTGCTCTTCCTGGCTGAGCCTTCCTTCTGGCATCGCTTCCTGGCTCCGCAAACAGGAAGTGATGTCAGAGTGAGGGATGAGGTCAGCATAAGCAGCACAGAGGACAGTCTGCTTGTTGCTGGTAAAGATTTGAAAAAGTAGTGGGTGGGTGTGCCCTTCAGAGACTCATCCCATACCATCACCAGGGAGGATGCCAGCAACCATGCCAAGTTAGCCCTCATTGCAGTCTGCTCTCCCTTGCTCCACCACTGGAACCAGTGTAGAAATGGAACCATATCCTGGAGAGGGTGTGCTTCAGACCACAGACAAAGGCACTTACTGAAAATTGTGAGTTAATGTCAGGCAGTGAAACTTGGTTCTAGATTCCTGTAAACATCTGGTGTGGAGAGTTAGGTCTGGAAGTCATCAGCATAGAGGTGATAACTGAAAACCAGGGGAGGACATCAGTGCACTAATGGAGTAGATATATATGGAAAAAAGTAGAGGTCCCCAGACAGACTCCTGATGTACAACAATTGACAGTGGGAGAGCAGTGCAATAGGACAGATAGGGGTAAGTAACCTTGAAAGAGACCTGGGAGTGATGATAGACACGACATTGAAGGCGTCGGCGCAGTGCGCCACAGCCTCAAGGAAAGCAAACAAAATGTTGGGCATCATTAAGAAAGGTATCACGACCAGGACGAAGGAAGTCATCCTGCCACTGTATCGTGCAATGGTGCGCCCGCATCTGGAATACTGTGTACAGTACTGGTCGCCGTACCTCAAGAAGGACATGGCAGTACTTGAGGGAGTCCAGAGAAGAGCAACAAAGCTAATAAAGGGTATGGAAAACCTCTCATATACTGACAGGCTGAAAGAGCTGGGGCTGTTCTCCCTGGAGAAGAGGAGACATGATAGAAACCTTCAAGATCATGAAGGGCATAGAAAAAGTAGACAGGGACAGATTTTTCAAATTATGGGGAACCACAAGTACAAGGGGGCACTCGGAGAAATTGAAAGGGGACAGGTTTAGAACAAACGCTAGGAAGTTCTTTTTCACTCAGAGAGTGGTGGATACATGGAACGTGCTTCCGGAGGCTGTGATAGGCAGGAGCACGTTGCAGGGCTTCAAAGAAGGTTTGGATAGGTTCCTAGAGGACAAAGGGATTGAGGGGTACAGATAAGAGTAGAGGTAGGTACAAGGATAGGAGTGAGAGGCAAGTTATAGGAATAGCCAGGGACCACTGATCAGGCAATGGGACTGATGGGCCGCTGCGGGAGCAGACCGCTGGGCGAGATGGACCTCTGGTCTGCCTCAGCGGAGACAACTTCTTATGTTCTTATGTTCTTAAAACAGGAGAAAACAGAACCTTGGAATCCAAGCGAGGACAGTGGATTACAGAGTAGGTGGTGATCCATAGTATCGAAAGCAGCAAATAGATCCAGAAGGATGAGTAAAGGCCTTTGGATCTGGCCAGGAACAGGCCGTTAGAGACTGTAGCAAGGGCAGTTTCTATGGAATGGAATGGGCAAAAGCCCAATTGAAGTGTGCCAAGAATAACTTGAGATGAAAGGAAATCCAGGCAGTGGCAGTGAATGTTCAAGCAGCTTGGGGAGGAGGGAGATGGGGGTGATAGTTGGAAGGGGATATGGCGGTCTAGTGAGGGTTTTTTTTGAGGAGAGGTGTAACTATGGCATGCTTGAAGACATCGGGAACAGATGCAGTGGAGAGTGATAGGTTGAGGATGTGACGACAGTGGAAGAGATAGTGCTAAAAACTTACCCTATATGGAATTTCTAAAGGAATGAGATATTGACGCATCTACCATTGTTTGTTTTGAAAGCCTCAGAGACAGACTGAACCTTATGACTGGAACTTATTGATCTGGATAAGGAGAACTGTCTTACCTCTGCTTGCAAAAGCAGGCTTTATTTGTGGAGACCTGAGAGACAGCCTTTTATTTCCTTCGGCAGCTGTGCTCGAGATTGAATTAGCTCTCAGTAGCAGACCATTTTTTTGGGTTTTTTAAGGGTCAGTTGTTTGTTAAGGCTCATGAGCCATACTGTGGAGAATGCTAAATCTGGGACTTTCCTTTGGTTTTATATATGACTGCCTGATAGAAAAACACATCCAACTGCCAATTCTCTCTTTTGCAGAAGTCAAAAAATCACTCAATAGGTGTAACAGTGAAATTAATACTTCTAGAAGTATTAATTTCACTATTACACCTATTGAGTGATTTTTTGACTTCTATATGTTTCCCTTTAATCATTATTCTTAGTAGAGTACAAGGTTTTTAGGTTTTCCCCAAATATATTTGGACTTAATTCTCTTTTTTGAGCAAAGCTATGGATTATTGGGGATTCTCTTGTGGAATTAAAGAGAAGACGAGATTAGAAATGCTCCAACGAGATCCTAACTTATCTGGATACATGTGCAAGCCCAAACATATCCAGTGACAACACATGAGGAGGCGGGGGGTTAGAGCAGAAGTATCCAAATGTGGATTGATCCGCAGCAACCTCCCACAAATTGCTGGAATGACCCCTTAGATAGGACCTGCAAGGTGCACAATAATCTCACAAGTCCTGGGATATCAGGTGAACATGTTGTGTAAGAATCCATATCACATCGGATATTTTCGCATAGGATGCAAATTGCAGTCCTGTTCAAATGGAACTTTCCAACACCTCAAGATCGTGCATCTCCTTGAAAGACACCCTGGTGTGATTATACATGGCGTTGAGGTCTGTCAAGGGGGCCTCCAAATCTGGGGTTCCTCTCTTCTCCTTGCAGGTTCTTCAACCTCTCCTCTGGGCTATAATGCTCAGGGTTCAAAGCACTTGGTCAAAGTTTTTAAGTAAAGTTGAAAGGGTATAGATTCCGTACAAACATAAGGAAGTTCTTCATCCAGAGCATGGTAGAAATCTGGAACACTCTTCCGGAGGCTGTTATAGGGGAAAACACCCTCCAGGGATTCAAGACAAAGTTGGACAAGTTCCTGCTAAACTGGGACGTATGCAGATGAGGCTGGACTCATTTAGAACACTAGTCTTTGACCTGGAGGCCGCTGGGTAAGTGGACTGCTAGGCACGATGGACCACTGGTCTGACCCAGCAGCGACAATTCTTATACATAGTAACATAGTAGATGATGGCAGATAAAGACCCGAATGGTCCATCCAGTCTGCCCAACCTGATTCAATTTAAATTTTTTTCATTTTTTCTTCTTAGCTATTTCTGGACAAGAATCCAAAGCTTTACCCGGTACTGGGCTTGGGTTCCAACTGCCGAAATCTCTTAAGACTTACTCCAGCCCATCTACTCCCTCCCAGCCATTGAAGCCCTCCCCAGTCCATCCTCTACCAAACGGCCATACACAGACCGTGCAAGTCTGCCCAGTACTGGCCTTAGTTCAATATTTAATATTATTTTCTGATTCTAAATCTTCTGTGTTCTTATGTAAATACTTAATTAAAACGTACAGTGAAGAGCACATAATAAAAGTAACCTAAGTTAAAAAGTTATCGTTTAATATTCTTTTTTCAGTAAAAAGTAAAAGTATTTGACAACAATGAATGCAACTATTATTAATGTTTTATCCCAAAAATTTTATTGCTCTACAATTCAGTCCACTTAATAAAACGAAATTAAAAAAATGACTGTTGCTCTTGCAAGTGTGCTGGCGAGTCATTGTTAAAACCAGCACAGCTAAAAAGGTGCTCAACAGCTATACTAGCAGACAGTGGATGGCTCGGTCTGAGTAAAAGGTTCCTGAAAATCCGGCCTAGCTGCAACATTACTGACGTCTTTTTACAGGGTCTGCAGATATTGATCAGAGAATCTCTATCTGAAACACTTGACTTCCGTATAGCGAAAAATACTTTATCATCATCATCATCAGTGTGGCCTAAATCATCACTTTCATCTTCATCTTCGTTACCATCATCATGCTGGCCAATTACACAGAAGGCTTTCACAAGGTTGGAATCATTGTCCGCTGTTGTTCCAACAATTTTTCATTTGATGCAAAATTCTGTTTGAATATCTTGAGAACTGATGCCTGAGAACCCTTCAGTCTTGGGGCCAGACAAGCAGACTTCCGCTTTACAGACTATTGATCCAGTGGAAGGTCACCCCAATGCAAAACATTTCTTTGGCTTACCAGCAGTCTGTTGTGGTAGGGATATGTGCTGTAATGAGCAGTCCCAAAGTCGCCTGGGAAGAAACAGGATTTCACAGAAGCCTGCCATGACCTCAAGGTTAGCCTTCTCAGATTTAGTGGGTAAAGGGAAAATTCAGGGTAGATAACAGAAGAAAGGATCAGACTTCCTCTTCCCAGATACAAGGTGGATTTACCTCATTTCCTCCAGAGGGGCGAGAGGAAGAGGAAGATCAGTTCCTGTGGGTGGGTAAGCAGTATGTCATGCTTCCAAAGGGAGATGGGAAGTGTGTCCTACTCCAAAGTTTCTTCACACAGATCCAGTGGACATGCTAAAGAACCCAGCACTGGAGCAGGGTGAAGAGCTTCAAACATAACTGGAGGCTATGGACGACATGGAGGCAAGAGTCACCAGTCCTGAGGAAACAGAGGGATAGAATGTGACTCCTGAATAAACAACATGTATTAAAGGTATTAGCAGCCCAGTAGGTGGACACAGTGACAAACATCTAATAAATAAAGAGGGCCCTCAGAATGGACCTTACAATGACAAACTGTGTCAGGAACTGGCTGAGTGAAAGGCGACAGAGGGTAGTGGTTAATGGAGTTCGCTCTGACTAAACACATGTTACCAGTGGTGTGCCTCAAAGTTCGGTTCTTTGGCCTGTTCTTTTTAACATTTTTGTAAGCGATATTGCTGAAGGGCTGTCTCTTTGGAGATGATACCAAAATCTGAAATAGAGTAGACACCCCCAGTGGTATGAATAACATGAAGAAGGACTTACTGAAGCTTGAAGAATGGTCTGAAATTTGGCAGCTAAGATTTATTGCATTTGGTCATTTGGGCTGCAAAAACATGAGGGACTGGTACAGTTTTGAGGGTGAAGAACTTATCTGCACAAAAGAGGAGCAGGACTTGGGTGTGATAGTATGTGATGATCTTAAGGTGACCAAATAGGTTGAAAAAGGTGATGGTGAAAGCTAAAAGGATGCTAGGGTGCAAAGGGAGAGATATGGCCAGTAGGAAAAAAGGAGGTACTGATACCCCTGTGTAAGACTTTGGTGAGACCTCATTTAGAATATTGTGTACAATTCTGGAGGCCGCACCTTCAAAAAGTTATAAAAAGGATGGAGTTGGTCCAGAGGAAGGCTACTAAAATGGTGTGTGGTCTTCATGATAAGGCGTATGGGGACAGACTTAAACATCTCAATCTGTATACCTTGGAGGAAAGGCGGGAGAGGGGAGATATGAAGGAGATGTTTAAATACCTACGTAATGTAAATGTGCATGAGTCAAGTCTCTTTCATTTGAAAGGAAACTCTGCAATGAAAGGGCATAGGAGGAAGTTAAGAGGTGAGAGGCTCTGGAGTAATCTAAGGAAATACTTTTTTACAGAAAGGGTGATAGACGCGTGGAACAGTCTCCCAGAAGAGGTGGTGGAGACAGAGACTGTGTCTGAATTCAAAAGGGCCTGGGATAGGCACGTGGGCTCTCTCAGAGAGAGAAAGAGATAATGGTTACTGCAGATGGGCCGACTAGATGGGCCATTTGGCCTTTTATCTGCTATCATGTTCAAAACATCAAAAAAAAAAAAAAAAAAATTCTATTCCTGACGCAATACCAGTAGCAAACCATTCCACTTCTGGGATATAAGATGGGAGAGAATAGGAAGTTTGCTTGGGGATGGCAGAAGAGAGATGTAGTGGACTTTCTGTGGCGATGAATGTAGATTTTTGACTGGGGGAGGGAGGAAGCTAAGGGTCTTCCTAGGGGGTAGGAGAGAGATGGGAGAGAGAGTTAGGAACTGATAAAGCTCTGATTCAATTCCATATTTCCTTCTCCCCCTTTAATTGAAGGTATGTGTGACCGATCTTGATTAGATCTTACTCTTGTAAGTACCCTCTCTCCCACAGAACACAAAAAGTTACTCTTATTAACTTAAAATGCAGCAATGCCAGTACTTGTAACCCATGCGACTTGGCTAGTGGTGATTTAGTTAGTAGAACACTTCTTTTGGATATGCCACAAATTATTTATTTATTTATGTATATACTTCATTCATAACCCGCTTACAACCAAGCGGCTCACATCAAAATTTCACAAACAGAATAAAATAGACGACACATTAAAATAGTGAAAAAAAGGAAAACATCAGTGCATCTAAAACTGCTGATGAGTCGTACACGCTTGCAGTGTACTCGGGAGAGTATACCACAGTTGAACATAAGAATAGCCTTACTGGGTCAGACCAATGGTCCATAAAGCCCAGTAGCCCATTCTCACAGTGGCCAATCCAGATCACTAGTACCTGGCCCAAACCCAAATAGTAGCAATATTCCATGCTACTGATTCAGGGCAAGCAGTGGCTTCCCCCATGTCTTTCTCAATAACAGACTATGGACTTTTCCTCCAGGAACTTATCCAAACCATTCTTAAATGCAGCTACGCTAGCCGCTTCCACCACAACCAATGGCAGTGCGTTCCAGAGCTGAACTATTCTCTGAGTGAACAAAATTTCCTCCTATTGGTTTTAAAAGTATTTCCCTGTAACTTCATCGAGAGTCCACCAGTCTTTGTAAGTTGTGGTCCTGCAATTGAAAATGCGGCTGCCCCTTTAATAGTAGCAGAATGTTACACAGACCTCAGATCTGGCACTACCACCTTCATTGTGTCATTAACCCGTAATGATCTTGTTGCGGTGTTTTGCATCACTTTTAAGCATTGTCCGTGCTTTTCTTTGGGCACCCCCACATAGACTCCATTACGATAGTCAGAGAGCCATGATTAATACACAAAAAGGTTGGGGAGAGCAGGAGTCCAAGACCTGGAATCCGAACTGGAGTTCCTGTGTGGTGCTGCCATTGGCCAGCCTATACTATATATTTTTTTTATTTCCAGTGAAATAAGATACTGGTTTTCCAAAGCCCATAGCGTGGGTTCTTGAAAGCGACAATAAAAAAAGCAGAATATTTTTTTGCTCATATAGAGACTTTAGGTCATTAAATTATATCAAGGGAAAGTATAATATTTCTTGAGCTGTCAAAGTGTGAGACAAGAGAGATAAGCTGCATACATTGTTAGTATAAATCAAACTGCAGAACTGCGTCCTTGTTTGGACATGCAGCAGCAAGTGGGGATAGGAATTAATCAGTAGGCAGCTAATGTTGGCTTGTGATAGGCAGGACAAAAAAGTAGCCTTTACAGCTGATAAAAGATGCACATCACTTTTGCTGAGGGATTATCCACTGTCTCTCTTAAGCACATAAAGATGCCATGCTCACACAGAGGACTGATACAATGTATCGGGTAGTATTTCACCAGTAGCAGTACAGAAGGTTTCTGGAGCCTTTAAGTAAAGTATTTGCTTATCTACTCCAGCGTCCCGCAAACATTTTGCATTTGTGGCACACTAAACTCGGGGCCGGGCTGGAGGGCATCCGGAAATCCATGGATGTTGACTTGATGATGTCACGCCCGTGCGTGATGTCATCATGTCGACGTCTGCGCATGTGTGGGGGTAGGGGGCGGGGTGGGGCAGGGGGGCCCTGCGGACTTGGGTTCATAGACAACGGCGCAAAAGACAAAAACGCGTGCCAACAATTGAGTGCAGCGCGTGCCGCCGTGCCGCCGCGCCGCTGTAAATTACAGTTTTTAGGGGCTCCGACGGGGGGTTTTGTTGGGGAACCCCCCCCCCAGTTTACTTAATAGATATTGCGCCGATGTTATGGGGGGTTGGGGAGTTGTAACCCTCCACATTTTACTGTAAACTGAACTTTTTCCCTAAAAACAGGGAAAAAGTGAAGTTTTCAGTAAAATGTGGGTGGTTACAACCCCCCACACCCCCCACAACGCTCCCACAACGCGGCACGATGTCTATTAAGTAAAGTGGAGGGCGTTCTACTGGTTGCAGAGTCTTGCACCTTAGGGTTTTTGTATATATTAGTACTTTTAGTTTTTGGTCCCGTATTTGCATGGGATTATCTGTGTTCTGGTAGAAATGAATATTGAGAAGCATACGGTGTGAGCTAGGGTGCTATTTAAATTTGCTTGTATTCGCTTCAAAACGTCGTTCGGCTTGGCTCCAGCTTACCCATCTTCATGGTTTGAACTATATGGGATTAAAAAAAAAGTCTGCCCGAAGAATCAATTTCTTTGCCTATCCTACACTAAAACATTGCCGTTATCAAAGATTTCTTGATAAAACGTTTTCATTTTGGGTCGGCAAATTGAACAATTGGTGAAGTACAATAATTTCCCAGACTCAGTCTTGTTACACCTTTCGAAAATCTATGAAAACGTATCTTTTTGAAAAATTTGTAAATTAAACGTCAATTATACTGTGTATTCTCTAAGAATGTATTGTCACTGAATGGTTCAGTCTCTCTTAAAATGTGAACCCCCTAGAACTAAATGGCATGGCGGTATACAAGTATAAAGTTTATTATTATTCTCACCTGTTATTCTTATCACTCAAAATTCCATTCGCAAATTTGAGTGCACGCCCAAATTCCATGCCCAGTTTAATTGCTTACCCCTCCCCCCTTTTTACAAAACCGCGATAGCATTTTTTTTAGCACAGGGCAGCCTGCTGAATGCTCTGCGCGGCTCCCAATGCTCATAGGAGCTCCATGAGTGTCGGGAGCGGTGCAGAACATTCAGCGTGCCGGCCTGTGTTAAAAACCACTATCGCGGTTTTGTAAAAAGGGAGGGGGGAGGTTAATGAGCCAATTAGCTGATAATTGAGCACTAACAATTGTGCTAATTGGCGATAATTAGAATTTACACATGCATCTTTATAGCCAGTATTCTATAAAGATGTGCGTGCAAATTTTTCTGTGTGGATTAGAAAAGGGGGTATAATTATCAATAAGTCCCTTGGAGGAGTGCGATAAACATAGATCTCCCCTTGTGCTTGGCCATGAAGCCAAGGCAAGCAATAGATTCATAGAGGAAGACAATCTTCTAGTAATCCCCTCCATCTGTGAAATTGTCACCACTACCCGTAAGACAATCTTTTCCGTTATGGCCTCCTCACTTTGGAGCGCTATGCCCCTTGACCTTCGATTAGAATCTTCTTAGGAGAAATTCAAATCTAAACTTCAAACAAACCCAGCTCCTTAACCACTCGCGTCCACACCCCTGACGGATGGATTGCAAATACACCAAACGAATCTCACTAAAACTCACTTGCCACCGCTAATATAATCATAATTAGAGCCACATTCTCAAACAATCAAAGATGCACCCACCTGCTAAGAAAAGCTCCTTTACCTCCATGTCCACTAAGTCTGTGTTTTAAGTCTGTATATTATGTCCACACTGTAAATGCTGAAATCTAAGACCCTTTGTTTATACTGTAAATGTTGTAAATTCTATATTTCTCACTAAAGTATGTCCTACTCATAATATGAATGTACTTTTGTAACCCATTCTGGGCTCCTTTCGGAGGACGGGCTAAATAAATGACTAAGTTAAAAAAAAACAAAAAAACTTTCTTATTCAAAGATGCTTTTTTGCGTTTCACATTGAACTTTCCAGCCGAGGTTGACAAACTTTTCCCATGAAGTGATTCCCACCCAGTTGTGATTTCCCAGCTTCCTTCCTGCCTACCTTTTTTTATTTTATCATCCGAGTTTATGTTTAAATCATTTTTATTGGGCATAGAAAAACAAGCACAGCCAACACGAGAACCAGAAATACGAAAAAAAAAAAAGAGCAGCGAAGACTGCAGCTGGCAAGCTCAAACAATTTTCAATTTCGGTCCCCAAACCCCACCCTACTCACCCACCCAATTCAAAAACTGAGGCGAGTGAGCAAAAGGAAATATCACAAACAGAAGACACATTGCATGACTCTTACAGCATCTTAAAAGTTCAATAGTCTACTCTTCGCAATTGGGGGAAAAGGAATTCCAGAAGGGGCCCCCTGATGTGCCTAAACCGTCGGCCCGCTGAAGAATCTAGGGTTTTGAGCTGGGTGCGCTCCATTTCCAGCAAAGTGGTCATATGCTGCTCCAGCCAAAGCAACAAAATAGTGGGTTTTTTTCCTTGAAGCATCGCCGGTTGAAGAAAAGCAGGTTAGCCCTTCGGAGTAGGGGATTGCAGAGAGAAAACATCCAAAAGGACTTGTGCCTCCAGCTTTACGCCACAGTTTCCACGTTTATTTAAAATTTGATAAAATTGCTTTTTCAGAATTTCAAAACGATGCACAATAAAAACAGAGGAGACAAACAATTATTGGGGAAACACTGACTTACTGAGAATGCGAGGAAAGTAAAGGGAGGAACTACAATCCGTATAGGAAAGAGAACGAAGGAGGGATAAAACGTAAGGGAATTACGTAGATGGTGCCTTGCCTGCGCTAAGGGCCTCTTCTATCAAACGGCACTAACAGTTTTTAGCGCAGAGAGCTGCGCTGCTCCCGATGCTCATAGGAACTCTATGAGCGTCGGGAGCAGCGCAGGCCATTCAGCATCGCACACCACGCTACAAACTGCTAGTGCGGTTTGTGAGAAGAGGCCCTAAGTGTCAGTGTCCGACTAATACTGGGATGAGTTATTCAAAAGCGTCCCTGAATAGGTAACTTTTTAATTTCCCTATAAATTTGTTCAGGGCTTTTTCCTCCCTTATCTGGGCTGGTAATAGGTTCCAAATTTGAGGAGCTGCAACTGAGAAAAGTGTGTTACGCCTGGTGTTAATTGTTCTCAAGGATGGAATTATATTTCCAATTCCCCCTCTCCCTCCTGGAATTATATTTCCCATCCCCCCCTTTCCCTCCTGGAATTATATTTTCCATCCCCCCCTTTCCCTCCTGGAATTATATTTCCCATCCCTCCTGGAATTATATTTCCCATCCCCCCCTTCCCTACTGGAATTATATTTCCCATCCCTCCTGGAATTATATTTCCCATCCCCCCTCTTCCTCTCCTGGAATTATATTTCCTATCCCCCCTTTCCCTCCTGGAATTATATTTTCCATCCCCCTCTTTCCCTCCTGGAATTATATTTCCAATCCCCCCTTCCCTCCTGGAATTATATTTCCCATCCCCCCTCTTTATCTCCTGGAATTATATTTCCCATCCCCCCCTTTCCCTCCTAGAATTATATTTCCCATCCCCCCTTTCCCTCCTGGAATTATATTTCCCATCCCCCCTTCCCTCCTGGAATTATATTTCCCATCCCCCCTCTTCCTCTCCTGGAATCATATTTCCCATCCCCCCTCTTCCTCTCCTGGAATTATATTTCCCATCCCCCTCTTTCCCTCCTGGAATTATAGTTCCCATCCCCCCCCCCCTTTCCCTCCTGGTTTTGTGTTAGTCTCATTTAGTCTGTCTACTCCCTCTTTATTTTTTAACTAGAGCTGTTTTTATTTTTTATATTACTGATTTTATTGTAAACCATTTAGATATTTTGAGATAGACGGTATATCAAATATTTAATAAACTGGAAACACAAAGGAAGAAACCAGTCAACTCCCATGCAGCACAGACCAGTGTGGCAGCCACCATCTTGGATCCTTTTATAAAACATTTTCAGTGCGCATTATATAAAATGAAGATAGACAGGAATAATTATATGGTCTTAGCAGTGCTAGGATTTCAATGCCATGATGGTGTTTCAAAATATCCCAGAGCGATAAAGGAGAATTAAAAAAAAACAAACAAAAAATCTATTTTTCTTTCAAGTTGAAACAAATAGAGATACTGCCACCGCTGTAAGAAATGGTAAATGTAATTCCATTTTTTTTTCTCTCAGTCTCGTAACCAGTTGGCAATCAGTCATGAGGAAAGTTAGAACATTACTGGATGAAATGGCAAACAAGATCAAAGAGGATGTAAAATTATTGAAGTAGTAAATGAATTTCTGATTGCATTTACATGATAGGACGCTAACACGCTGTCTGTCTGTTACTGTTTACTCATTATGTCACATGAGCTCAAAGTCAGCAAGGCAGAGACCCGAGAGCCAATGAAAATTCAGGGTTAGTGGTCTCCAGAAACCTGCCGTGCTCATTCCGGGGTCTGAGAAGATTGGATGGGGATGGAGGGATGCACACTTGCAGTGCCGATGATGTGAAAACAAACCCGTTTCCAGCGTATAAATTAAACATAAAATTAAAAATAGGAATTAACGGAGAAGGCCTCGTTTCACACATTTATGGGTCCTGTCCTAGCAAACATGTACCCAGTGACCTTTTCCTCCGGACATACTGCAGTGGGAATAATACATATAAGCTTGGCATTTTTCCTGTTGATATATGTAGGTTAGGAACCACTATGATTGTGTTGTTATCACTTTCTAACAGTTTTTAATAAGAACCAACATTTGAAAAGTAAGTCTGCTACCCTTAAGATAATGTAGGTTTTGCAGGGTTTTAAAATAAAGTCTGCACCAAGGTGGACATAAAGAAATGCCTGTATTTTAGATTTTTTTAACACTAACAAGAAACATCATATACAATTGTGGAAATAATATTGGATTTTTGAATTAAATACTGTTTCACCCAGGGGACTTAATGACTGCATTGAGTGGAATACTATTATTTAATCTCAAACTTTACCTTTAAGGATTTTATTGTGTCTTTATTCCTGTGTTTGTGGCTTGTTGGATTAATAAAGTTTCCTATGGTGACCTCATCCAGGAATACGTTGAAAGGCACTGACCCAGTAGTCCTTCCTTTTGGGCACTGGTTTCCCAGAGCACATATGTTTTCAGCAACAAATACTAAGGGCTAGATCAGGGGTGGGTAACTCCGGTCCTCGAGGGCCGGAATACAGTCGGGTTTTCAGGATTTCCCCAATGAATATGCATGAGATCTATTTGCATGCACTGCTTTCAGTGCATATTCATTGGGGGAAATCCTGAAAACCCGACTGGACCGGAGTTGCCCACCCCTGGGCTAAATTCACCTTACCTTTCTGGTCCTTGTCCAATCCTATCCGATCAGTGGCCGGCCAATCTATTCATTATCTCTCTCCATGCAAATGGCCATGATCAGAGGCACGCCCCACACCGACCCCAGAGCGATCAGGGTGAGCGATTCTGACGCATGCGCAGACCATCTTCTTTGCCTGTAGATCAGTGGTTCCCAAACCCTGTCCTGGGGGACCCCCAGCCAGTCGGGTTTTCAAGATATCCCTAATGAATATGCATGAGAGAGATTTGCATATAATGGAAGCGACAGGTATGCAAATCTCTCTCATGCATATTCATTAGGGATATCTTGAAAACCCGACTGGCTGGGGGTCCCCCAGGACAGGGTTTGGGAACCACTGCTGTAGATGGTCTGCGTGTGCACTTGCTCTCCTGACTTCTGTCTCACCGGCTCCAGCAGCGTCCACCGCAAGATCCTGGAGAACCCAGGGCAGTGACAGCCATAAAGTTGTACCGTTCGCCTATTGTTTGTGGCAAAAAACCATTACACATTACACACACACAAAATAATGACACGTGCATCTAAAGATCGCCTACAATGTAAGTCGACTTTCATGACGTGCCAAAAGGAGAAACTTTCCACAACTTGGCCGACTTTTCACGAGCCTGTGATTTTAACCCGCTTTAAACCAGTGGGTTAAAACCACGGACTTGCACTGCGGGGAAGGGCAGGAGAGTCGGGACTCTGATGGCTCAAGGGCAAGCGCTGGAGGCAAAGGCTCAGGATGCAATTCTCCTAAAATCATTTGCCATTCTGATTTTTCAACTTTGAACAGCTTTGAACAACTTTGGATACCTTCTGGGCACGTATACGTGTCTTTACATCATTTAACTCACAACGTATAAGTTTCATCTAGGCAGTCTCATCAAACATTCGATTATCGCTGCTGGACAACTAAGTCTATGTCAGCCCACATCCCGCCCTAACCACTCCTCCAAAAATGCCCCTTTCAGCTTTGGGCACACAGCGGGATTCAGAGGCCTGAAAAGTCCCTGGATATGTCTAAAAAGCCGTTTTGATTATCGGGACCTGGACGACCTGTCTTTTAGATCATCCAAGTGCCCACTTGGATGGGTTTTTAGACGAATTTAACTTTCGATTATGAGCCCCATATTCTATTGGTTGAGAAGTGGCTTAAACATTTTATTTTTCTAATTTCATTTTTTGGGGGGATTGTATTTTACATTCAGCAGCAAAATGATATGATGGTAAAGAAATGCTTTAATGACTGATAGAGAAGAAGGACATTTTTCAAAAGAATTTGCTGGTGTGAATTAAAATTTATTAGATTCTACAAGTAGATTTGTGATCTAAAATTGTACTCAGTCCAACTGAAAGTATTCACAGGGTTGCAGAATGCTTATGCTTTGAGGGGGGCTATTACCAGGGCATGACTGAAAAATAATGCTCATAGATCAGATGTTTCCCAGCCTGTTAGGTAATCAGGATACAGATACCACAACAATACTGAGGTCGGTGGAAAAATGCAAACAAGAACAAACACTAACAATCATATATCTACTGTAAAAAAAATATTTTTTTCAGCATATTCCTTTGTGCAACCCATTTTGATTTATTTCCAGACTACAGTAGGCTTTGAGAGATTTATAAACCTTGTATCAGATAAAATATTTTTTTTCTGGAGCATGGTTCCGATACTAACTCCTCCTTAGTCCGCAATAAATCAACATGGATACCTCCTGGTCCATCGGACCCAGTGATTAAAGATTTTAGGCAACCGGTTCTGAGCGTTTTAGAAGATTTAGAAAAGAAAGTCGGAAAAGATAATGATAGAAAAGGCTATTTATCAAAAAGGCGGGACATAAATCTCACTAGCTATGAAAGTCAAGCTTCCGAGTGGCATCGCTGAGGTCTTTTAGAAAATCATATTAAAAGGCAGGATATGGAAACCTACTTATTACACTATACATTGATTATAAGGTCTCAGGGTTACATATACTTAAGCCTACATTTGGATAGTTTGTTACTATGATTAGAATACAAGTGTATATGTGTTTATGTATGTATACACATGTGTACATGCTAATATTTCTCCTAAGTGCTGGTCTGTAAACACGTACCTATCCTGCATTGCACATATCAGCGGGAGAGTGAGAGTGGGGGAATACACAGCAGTAGATCACGGGTGAGAAATAGGTACTTGCTGAATTCAGGGATTCACGTTTATATCAGCTCTATGGCTGTATGTATGGCGGCTTGAATCCATTTATTCTAAGGCACTCTTGCTCTTTTCATTACTTTCTCATTGCTTCTTTAAATGATACATACAATACTTAGCCACAAGACCTCAGAAACACCACTCTTCCGTCCCACACTAAGAGTCTTTCTACGGGGAGATTCATGTGTTAGCTCCTCGCCGGTCTGGGCTCCATTTTAACAATTTACTGCGTTTTATTTAAATCTCTTACTTATAAAAAAATTATTAATTTTATCATTTTACTTATCTTGGTAATAGTCAACTCTCTCTTGACTTTTCAGCAGACTAAGCGGCTGGACCCAACATGTTTCAATTGCGCTCTGAATTATTTGTAAGAAATTGTGGAAAAAAAACAAGTTTTCACTTGTTTTTTTTAAATTGTATTTTGCTTCAGTCGAGATGTAGCTGTCAACACAACAAATGAAGGGCTCCTTTTACAAAGCCCCGGCAGAGGCTTCTACCATGGGCTGGAAAGGCAAATGCTCCAATGCTCGTAGGAATTCAATGAGCGTCGGAGAATTTACCTCGCCAGCCCGTGGTAGAAACTTCTACTGCTTGGTTAGTATTTTTCCGGATGTCTCAAGAGCTACTCAATTAAGAAGAAAGGAATTTCTGAAATTAAGAACAAGAGTACTAGCTCTTGAGGCATCTTTCTATTTAAAATTTCCTTGTAAATGTCGTTAAAATACAAGACATTGAATATGTCTTTTGGGATCCCATTCAGTTACAACAATTTTTGTTAGCGCGTGAACAGAAATAAGACATTTTCCTTTATAATGATTCAATGTCCTGAGAAATTGGTGGATGTCAGAGTCCTATATAGTAGGGAATGATTAGGATTCATTTGAATTCAACCCATTTCTTTGTTTTCCTTTTTAAAATTATGTTATGTTATAAAAATCAAGTGTGTCTCCCCAATATAGTGGGCTTGAAAAGGATTGTTTGGTTATGTATTATAGAAGTGTTGTAAGAATTTGTGTAAGAAACCTTTTTCTTTGATATCATTTGATATTGTAAATGTATTAAATTTATAAAAAAAAGAAACATCTACTGCAGCTTTGTAAAAACCAGTGCCACTTTTAAGATACAGCTGCTAAATTATAACACTAATATGTTGCAGAATTTTTCAACTAACTTCTTTGATTCCTAATTTAATTTACCAATTTTTTTTTTTTTTTGAAAACGCCATGTCGCTTACAGTACCACAGAACGAGTTTGGAAATCAGCGATACGATCTCAATCCAGAACTGCAGTTATCATTTCACACCGAGAGAAACACTTTGCTATCCCTAAGAACAGTTCTGTATCTCAGCTTTTGCAAATTCAATTATGACTGGGAAAAAAAAATGACTCACAAAACAGTATTTACTAATTTAAACCTAGCGTTTTTTTTGCATCTACAAAGGAAATTGATGCAGCGTCTTGAAAAGGATTATAAACACGATGATAACAAGGACGATGTAACAGACGTATTCTAACACACCCGAGCGTCAGCTCCTCTGCATTTCCTGTACCATTTTCTTGATTCATGGTATCCTAGCAACCGGACAGACCTGAAAGGTCTAATGGACCTAGAAATGATGCTCTTGGAAATTTGTCACTTAAGGCCTAGTGCTCAAAGCAATAGCTTTTCCTGGCTTTGGTGGCAGATCTCAAATCAAATAGATATATACAAGGATTAGACTGGCTTTCCTTACATAGATTTTCAAATTAAACTTCCCTATATGGACAGGTTTACAAGGCAAAGGACTCTGACTGTTAACTAAACATTTTTTTTAAAAAAAGAAAGATTTTATAGATTAATACCTGTTCTAAATTATTTCAGAATTTCAAGTTGCTTTTTAGAACTCATTTATATACAGGTACATTCATTGCTGATAGCTTGAAAACCAGCCAGTCTGGTTTTCATGTTGCATGACCTGAAATGAGAATCACTGTTTAGACATTGTAAGGGGGGAAGGGGTAATTGGATTTGACATACTGCTAGTCTGTGGTACAATCAAAGCAGTTTACATACACTGTCTTATATTAATTTTGGGCCCCAAAACACCACTAGGTCTTATTTTCAGGGAAACAATGCCCAATCACAAACCCACAGCATCTTTCTATCCCCCTTCCCCCCTCCTGCTGCACAGCTAAACCCCCGGCGACCCTTCCGGCTCTCCCTCCCCTTCCGTCTCTCCCTCCCCATGTCGACTGCGAGACCGACATACCATTACCTTCTTCCAAACGGAAGCATCGTGGCAGCAATCTAAACGGGCAGCTTCGGGCCTTCTACCTCTGGGGTATTGCATGTGTCGCGTTGCTGATGACATCATCAGTGATGTAAACAACAAAAAAAACACACTCCAAAACTTACTGCCACAACCTGAACTCAATACAATAAGGCAGAAATCGTCACAAAAGGGTTCACAAAGGGGGCGCTCAGGAACCAAAACCGTGCACACCACGCAAAATGCGTGAAGGCTAATGAGTGATATCAGGTTTTCCGGACGTGAGCCTGTTTTCTGGACGTGTTTTACTTTGAGTCTCAGAGATAGTTCCTGCTTCACTTTTCAGTTAAGTTTATCTTTTTTGATTTTGCGCTGGGGTTTGGCTGGCAGGATTCATTCAGGGGGCCGCTCAGGTTTCTCCTGTTATTCACTTAGTTAATTTTTTTGATTTTGATTTGTGAATATCTTCACTTTATTTATTGCACGCCCAGGGTGCTCAGTGATGGTGTGGGGGTGGGGATATATTACCTCTACCTGAGTTATGAAGCATTGGAGCTTGTCTCCCGTTACTGCCTGCTCACACTGAGAGCACCCTTAATACCCGATATCACTCATTAGCCTTCACGCGTTTTGTGTGGTATGCACAGCTTTGGTTCCTGGGCGCCCCCCTTTGTGAGCCCTTTTGTGACGATTTCTGCCTTATCGTCGGTGATGCGGCAGAGAAATGCCCCGGTGGAAGAAGGCACAAAGCAGCATGTTTGGATTGCTGCCACGACGCTACCGTTTTGGAAGAAGATAATGGTATGTCGGTTTCGATGTCGGCGTGGGGAGGGAGAGATGGAAGGGTTGGGAGGGGGGGAGAGCACTGCTGCCTGCGAATCCAGCAATTCAACTAGGGCTTATTTTTGGGGTAGGGCTTATATTAAGACCTACCCCAAAAATCATTCTAGGGCTTATTTTCAGGGTAGGGCTTATTTTCGAGGAAACACGGTATTATATACAGGTCTGACTGTCTGTGTTTGTGCAGATCCTTCACTGAGCACCTGGCCCTTGCACTGGTACAATTCTGTTATAAATTGGTAACCAGCCCCCCCCCCCCTTGTGATTCCTAATTTGAGAACATGAACAGCCATACTGGGTCAGGTCCATCTAGCCCAGTATCTTGTTTCAATCAGTGGCCAATCCAGGTCACAAGTACCTGGCAGAATTCTAAAGAGTAGCAAGATTTCAGAATCCCAAAGGGTAGCAATTGCCAACGCCAGCTACTGTCTATCACTACCCTCTGTGCAAATGCAATCTCTTCCTCCCTTTGTCCAATCTACCCGCAAAGAATTGCCTTCACTCCTTCACTCCCCATACTACCTTACGGGCCTCTTAACTTGTAAATCGCCTTGAACCTGTACTGGATAAGTGTGATACAGAAATTCAGATTAGATTAGACTAGGGATGCTTGTGGCACAGAAAAGTGCATTAGGGTATTGTACAGTCTTTGAGGATCTTAAAGGCTAGGATTGAACATAAGAACATAAGAATTGTCGCTGCTGTGTCAGACCGGTGGTCCATCGTGCCCAGCAGTCCGGTCATGCGGCGGCCCTCTGTTCAGAGACCAGTGCCCTAACTGAGACCAGCCCTACCTGAGTACGTTCCGGTTCAGCAGGAAATTGTCTAACTTTGTCTTGAATCCCTGGAGGGTGTTTTCCCCTACGACAGACTCCGGAAGAGCGTTCCAGTTTTCTACCACTCTATGGGTGAAGAACTTCCTTACGTTCGTACTGAATCTATCCCCTTTCAACTTTAGCGAGTGCCCTCTCGTTCTCTTAACATTGGAGAGGGTGAACAACCTGTTCTTATCTACTAAGTCTATTCCCTTCAGTACCTTGAATGTTTCGATCATGTCCCCTCTCAATCTCCTCTCTTCGAGGGAGAAAAGGCCCAGTTTCTCTAATCTTTCACTGTACGGCAACTCCTCCAGCCCCTTAACCATCTTAGTCGCTCTTCACTGGAAGCCAGTACAGCAGCCGGGAGTTGAATTTTTAAAGTGAGATGCAGTCCAATTCCAACTCTGGGCTGTGAATTTGACCGTTGAAGAGCAGAGCTGTACTTCAGTAAGTATTTCCAAATTGTTATCTGTGTATCGGTAATTAGAAGAATGAAGCGTTTGTTTTAAAAAAATTTTAAAAAGAAAAAGATTTGAGTTTGGATACATGCATAAATTTTAGCTGATCAACAGCAATTTGGCAGCTGCACACGGTTAAAGTGTAACCTTGTGGGAGACTTTGCAGCTTTCAGAATAGAAAATACAAGTGCAATTAAATTCTGATGAGCAGAAATCTTTTAGAAACACCATACAATCAAGTGGGCGTACACCAGGATTGCTTTAAGGTGGCAGAGGCAAGAGTTCAGTTGAAAAGTGCCACTTAATAAGAAGAAAAATATTTTAAAATCCCAAGAAAGTATTTAATGGAATGCTAAAGACATGCTATATATAAACATTTGGATAAATCATTGTTTTTGAAAACTTGCTGGGGAGGGTATGTCTATCCGATTGTTAGGAAGACAAACCTATACACCGCGCCTTCCAAGATACACATTGGCTACCTGTACAAGCGCGAATACTTTTAAAATTCTACTTCTTGCTCTTCAAAATCCTACATGGCAATGGACCTTCCTACCTGAACACTCGCCTAACTCGGAACAACTCTTCCAGACCAAGGAGAACTCAGACACCCTTCACCCCCCCCCAAAAAAAGGCAACAATTGTCCCTTTCTATTCCCTCCCTTCTTCCTTCCTATATCCTTAGTGCCCCCAGTGCCTCCTTCCCATGTCGATAGTGCCCCTCAGTGCCTCCTTCCCATGTCCATAGTGCCCCCAGTGCCTCTATCCTGTGACCTTAGTGCCTCTAGTGCCTCATTCCCATGTCCATAGTGCCCACAGTGCCTCTGTCCTGTGTCCCTAGTGCCCCCAGTGCCTCCTTCCCATGTCCATAGTGCCCCCAGTGCCTCTGTCCTGTGTCTCTAGTGCCCCCAGTGCCTCTGTCCTATGTCCTTAGTGCCCCCAATGCCTCTGTCCTGTGTCCTTATTGCCCCAATGCCTCCTTCCCATGTCCATAGTGCCACAGTGCCTCTCTCCTATGTCCCTAGTGCCTCCAGTGCCTCCTTCCCATGTGCATAGTGCCCCAGTGCCTCTGTCCTATGATCTTATTGCCCCAGTGCCTCTATCCTGTGTCCCTAGTGCCCTCAGTGCCTCCTTCCCATGTCCATAGTGCCCCCAGTGCCTCTATCCTGTGACCTTAGTGCCTCTAGTGCCTCATTCCCATGTCCATAGTGCCCACAGTGCCTCTGTTCTGTGTTCTTAGTGCCCCCAGTGCCTCCTTCCCATGTCCCTAGTGCCCCCAGTGCCTCTGTCCTGTGTCCTTAGTGCCCCCAGTGCCTCCTTCACATGTCCATAGTGCCCCCTTCCTATGTCTTCCCTTGCCTTTGTCCCTCCCCCAAAGACAGCCTGCCTACCTCCTTCCCTCCCTCCAATGCCTGATTCAACCCCTCCGTGGATTCAACCCCCCCCGCCCTCCCGTCCATGTACTGCCGCTGCCTGCCAGTCTGCCTCCCTGCCACGCTGATTGAAACCCTGAGCCGCCGCCGCTACTTCTTGCCTTCTTCCCGTCAATTTTGCCGTTGGAGAGGAAGTTCGGGCCAGCCAGGCAGCGATTGGCTGGCCCAGAACTTCCTCTCCGACGTCAAAATTGACGTCGGGAAGAAGGCAAGAAGCAGCGGCGGCAGCGGCCCAGGGTTTGAATCGGCGCGGCAGGGAGGGAAAGTGATCGCCTGTCCTGGTGTCCCCGCGCACAGCTTCAGGACGCTGTCCCTGAAAACGGGACATTTCGGTGTCCCGAAGCGGTGGGTCGGGACAACGGGACGGTCGGTCCGAAAACGGGACTGTCCCGTTGAAGACGGGATGTATGGTCACCTTAGTTATAGGTAAGCTTTTGCACTTGGTTTTAAACATATTTTCACTGACCACCATATATTTCTAAATGTTCTCTTTGAAACTGTAATAGGAGAGTTATTTAATCTTCTTAAAATGCTATATCTTGTCTAAAAAGAGTACATAACACTGAATATGAGAACAAATCCTACCACTCAAGACTTGGGTCATCGATTATGATCTGTTTAACTGAGTTCTCAGCTCATACAGATGTAATTTTTATAATGTTCAAAGAGCCAGACCGTGAACTGTGAGCTAAGAAAAGCAGAGAGTTTAGCAAATTAATTTGCTTCTTAAAATTGTCTCAGTAATCACAAATTACTTGAAGTACTCTATGCAAATTTATAGAAGTCATACGAGATGAAAACCATCAAATAGGCAAAAAAACAACCCCCAGCAACCGGCAGTCCACAGTCAGAAGATAGAGTTGGAAAAACAAAATCAAGAAAACAAAGCAGTATCGTAAAAAAAGTCTTTAATAATGTTTTGTTCATTCGCTGGTACAAAAACCACTTACCTGACCAGGCCACATTTCAGCTTTTGCCTGCTTCAGGGGCAAATGATGTAACCATAACAGGGAATCTCAAATTGAAGGCCTCTGTTACAAAGCAAACGCATCGAAGTTATTAGGAATTGAATTGGTGAATTTGCTGCAGCTTTCTAAAAGGGGCCCTTAATTATCAAAATTCAAACATTCAGCAAGGAAATCTAGTTTATTCATTCTGTAGGTCAAAGAGTCCCGTGAGAACTCGCAGCAGCCATTCAGTGAGCGGCTCAGCGCCGGGCAGGAGCGCGAAAGCTCGCTCATGCCCGGTAAACCACAGGGCGGGGCTCAACGTGGGGCAGGAGTGTGGAAATCTTGCTCCTTCCCATTACACCACAGGACCCCCAGGGATTCAAAAATGTACGCGGGGGGAGACGGAAGGTAAAAAAAAAATTTGTCAGTTGGCTGGGACAGGAGATGGGAGGAATCCCTCCTGTCCCGGCCCATCCCACCAGGTTATATGGCAGGCCCGACGGAGGCCTGCAACAAATCCGGGAGGTAGTGGGTGGGCGCTGACCCAAATATAAGCTTTCTGAAAATCTAGATACACTACATCAACTGTCTCACCTTTATCCACATGTTTATCCACACATTCAATGAAATCAAGCAAATTGGTGAGGCAAGATCTCCCTCGGCTGAACCCATGCTGACTCCGCCTCATTAAATCATGTCTGTCTACGTGTTCCACAATTTTATTTTTTATAATTGTTTCCACCATTTTGCCCGGCACCGAAGTCAGGCTTACCAGTCTGTAAATTCCCGGATCTCCCCTAGAGCTCTTTTTAAAAATCGGCAATCACAAGTAGCTTAAATGAAAAGAGAAAGGATATCAGAGTCTGCGTGTGTGTGTGTATGTATATATATATATATATACATATATATATATATATATGCATATACAGTGGAACCTTGGTTTATGAGCATAATTCGTTCCAGAAGCATGCTCGTAAACCAAAATACTTGTATATCAAAGCGAGTTTCCCCATAAGAAGTAAGGGAAACTCGCTTGATACGTTATCACCCACCCCCACCCCCCGAGGCCTGCGGCTCTGCTCCACATCCCCCCCCCCCCCTGCAATCCGGCATCCCCATCCTGCGATCCGGCATTCCCCCTACTCGCATCACCCCCACCACGATCTGGCATCCCCCACGCACCCACCCAAACACATTGGCTTACCTCCATCTGGCACCAACGCACAGAACAAGCCGATGCCGGTGCCCGAAGACCTGCTGTCTTCCTTTTGCTGGGCCTTGAGCATCTGCGCATGCTCAAGGCCTTCTAGTTCTCGCTCTCTCCAAAGATCTCCGAGAATCTCGGAGTGAGCGAGAACTAGAAGGCCTTGAGCATGTGCAGATGCTCAAGGCCCAGCAAAAGGAAGACAGCAGATCTTTGGGTACTAGCACCGGTATGTCTAGTGTGTTGGTGCTGGTGCCAGTGCCAGATGGGGGTAAGGCAATATGTTTGGGTGGGTGGGTGCGTGGGGGATGCCAGATCGTGGCAGGAGGGGGGGGGCGACGTGAGCGGGGGGAATGCCGGATCGTGTGGTGGATGCCGGATCACGAGGGGGGGCACTTGTAAATCGAGTCAAGCTCGGTTTCTGAGGCGCCAATTTGCGAATGTTTTGCTCGTCTTACAAAACACTTGCAAACCGGTGCACTCGTAAACCGAGGTTTGACTGTATATATATATATAAAACCTATATTTCTTTATTGATTCACAACATTATATATATATATACAGTCAAACATTATATATATATATATACAGTCAAACCTCGGTTATATAAAACCTATATTTCTGTATTGATTCACAACATTATATATATATATATACAGTCAAACATTATATATATATATACAGTCAAACCTCGGTTATATAAAACCTATATTTCTTTATTGATTCACAACATTATATATATATATATATATATATAATATATATATAATATAATGTTGTGAATCAATAAAGAAATATAGGTTTTATATAATTATAATATTTCAAAAATTTGGTCCCATTGTTCTTTTTGCTTTATCCACATATATTGGTTACTTTCTATAAAGTGAAATTACCACATTACTAAAACAGAAAGAAACATCTGGAAAGATATCCCATTTCATTTTTTTCCAAATCCACTACAAGATGGAGAAACAATTTCAAGGTACTCGGAGAAGCCGTACAGTGTCCCCATCTAAAATGCCCACATTCCTAACCACTCAGAGCTGACAATAACGTCTACAGGGCACAGCAAGGCTCTCAGAAGTTGATCTTTCAAATTAAAGGGTCTTTGAAATGCAAAGAGAGGTCAATCTTTAAACACTTCATGCGCATTCAAAATGAGATGGCGGTTCTGAATAATCTTTTAAAGTAATAAGCCTCGGCTGAATAAAGAATAATACATACCAGTCTCTGCATATTTTCCTTAGATTGTTAAAAGAAATCACTACTGGAACAAAGAGCCTTCTTAAAATTCATCTTTATAATAGGCACTGAATATCTTTAACTCTTAAAACATTCATCCAGACCTTAGATTGTGGGATTTTTTTTTTTTTTTTTTTACCAACTCAATCAGCATGCTACATTAATGGATGGAACCACACATCTGCAAGGATGCAGCCAGTAACTGGACACTGATACAGTGGTGATTCAGGGAAGGTGGATGGCATAAGCCACTTGGGGCTGGATTCACTAAAGTTCCGAAATCTATCCGATGCGTGTCCTATCCGTTTCCGAGTCATTGGGTTTTTTTTTTGTAGCCGATCGATTCAATAAAGCTTGTCCGCAAATGATCCAATCGTAAACACGCCGTTATTAGCGCTGAAACATCGATCGAAGCGCGTGCGCGCTGTATCCTTGTTGGTTTTGAAGCACGTGACGTTTTAGGTCTTATTAGGTCTCATGAGGCCTTATCGTTTTTTCTTAGTATGATATTATATGATATTGTATGAATTGTATGAATTGTTAGTAAGTATTTACCCTTGCACTTTATATTTACATTCACATTCAGATCTATTTGATACAGTCTTTGGCTATCAGTATTATTTATTATTTATTTATTTATTTATGAACTACTAGTGAGCTAATGCACTTTGTATTTAACCTCCCAGCTTTATATTGAATTTGCTCTTTTTCAGAATTGCACTTTAGAATTAGTTATTTTTATTGTTATTTATTCATCATAGAAACATAGAAGATGACGGCAGAAAAGGGCTACAGCCCATCAAGTCTGCCCACTCTGCTTACCCACCCCCTGTCTATGCCCTAATGACCCAATTTCCTTATCTTGACCCTCGTAGGGATCCCACATGGGTATCCCATTTATTCTTAAAGTCTGGCACGCTGTCTGCCTCGATCACCTGCACTGGAAGCTTGTTCCAATGATCAACCACTCTCTCTGTGAAGAAATACTTTCTGGTGTCGCCATGAAATTTTCTGCCCCTGAGTTTGAGCGGGTGCCCTCTTGTGGCCGAGGATCCCTTGAGAAAGAAAATATCATCTTCCACTTCGACACGTCCTGTGAGGTACTTAAATGTTTCGATCATGTCTCCCCTCTCCCTACGTTCCTCGAGAGTGTAGAGCTGCAATTTGTTCAGTCTCTCTTCGTACGAGAGATCCTTGAGCCCCGAGATCATCCTGGTGGCCGTCCGCTGAACCGATTCAATTCTGCGCACATCTTTACTGTAATGTGGCCTCCAGAATTGCACACAGTACTCCAGATGAGGTCTCACCATGGCCCTGTACAACGGCATTATGACTTCATGCTTTCGGCTGAAGAAACTTCTATTGATACAACTCAATATCTGCCTTGCCTTAGATGAAGCCTTCTCCACTTTATTGGCAGTTTTCATGTCTGCACTGATGATTACTCCTAAATCTCGTTCTGCTGAAGTCCTAGTTAAAGTTTCTCCGTTCAAGAAGTACATCCTGCATGGATTTCTGCTTCCGAGGTGCATGACCTTACATTTCTTAGCATTGAAGCCTAGCTGCCAGGTTGAGGACCAACTTTCCAATGTAAGCAGGTCCTGCACCATATAATTCTGTAAACTGCATTCACTTACTATATTACATAGTTTGGCGTCATCGGCGAATAGTGTTATTTTACCTTGAAGCCCTTGAGTCAGATCCCCTATGAATATGTTGAAAAGGAGTGGACCCAGGACCGAGCCCTGCGGCACTCCACTGGTCACCTCCGATGTTTTAGAGAGGGTACCATTAACCACCACCCTCTGAAGTCTGCCACTCAGCCAATCATTGACCCATGCAGTTAGTGTCTCTCCTAACCCCATCGATTCCATCTTGCTTAGCAGCCTGCGGTGTGGGACACTGTCAAAAGCTTTACTGAAGTTCAGGTACACGACGTCCAAAGACTCTCCCAAGTCCAACTTTCTTGTTACCCAGTCAAAGAAGCTGATGAGATTGGATTGGCAGGACTTACCCTTGGTGAATCCATGCTGACTTCCCATATTTTGTATTGTATTGTATGGTATTGTGTTATTTATTAGGTAGTTTTTGAGGGAGTGTATGTATTATTGTGCTTTTATCATCCTTTTCCCTTGGTGTACAAGTTTGAATTTTTTCATTGGGAGTGTATTTTTATTCACCGGCTTATTATTTGTTCTATGGACTAGATGATGTATGAGGCAATTCTCATCTAGACCTGTGTCTGGTGCTGGTCACCTTTGAGATTTTGCCCGAGCCAGAGGTTCTCGTTGATTTATTAAAGGCTCATACTGATGTCCATTACTTCAAAGCCCCCTTTTTTGTCCCATCGATTTATTTATTTTTTCTCTGATTTCTTATCCAAGGGACTAGGTGTTTTAGCCAATTCCCCAGTGGTGTTATTCTTAGGATAATATTGGCTATTTTTCCAAGGGTTATAGTAGTTTACATAGTCTAAGTCACAACGTCCAAGTTCCGTCTAGGCTCTGTTGTAAAACTTTTGGTTATGCTGTATGACTAAATCTAAGCCGGCCCATGTCCCGCCCAACTCCTGCCCTCGACACGCCTCCCGAAACACCCCGTTTAGCTTTGGTCGTTCAGCGGCACTATGAAGGCCTAGGTCGTTTAGAAATACGTCCAAAACCCGTTTTTATTATCGGCACTTGGACGTTTTTGAGAAATGTTCGTCCAAGTGCAGACTTAGGCCGTTTTTTTGGACATTTTTCTCTTTCGATTATGAGCCCCATAGCCTTGCATTTTCAGCATTAAATCTTAGGTCCCAAATTCTAGATCATTCCTGTTGTTACCCATACCTTTGGATGTGTTCCCTATTGCAAATGTTGTTATTATTCACATAGATATAAACCTTTTCTGACAGCTTTTTTTTTTTTTTTTTTTTTTTAAATTAATAATATTGCATACAAAAGTCTTGAGCTGGACCAAGGACCAAGGCCCATGGCCTACTACTCGGAAAACTCCTTTGTCCAGAGTGAACTCTATGAACCATTAATACTGGCTGCCTCCCTGTCAACCAATTTCTAACCTAGTCAGTCACTTTAGGGTCTATACCACCTTGAATATTGTATTCAGTTCTGGTCACCTTATCTCAAAAAAGATATAGCAGAATTAGAAAAGGTTCAAAGAAGAGTGACTAAGATGATAAAAGGGATATAACTCCTTTTGTATGAGGAAAGACTAAAGAGGTTAGGACTTTTCAGCTTGGAAAGGAGACATGATTGAAGTCTACAAAATCCTGAGTGCTCTCTCAAGGTATAAGTGGATCAATTTTGTACTCCATTAAAAATTTTCAAAGACTAGGGGGACATTTGATGAAGTTACAGGGAAATACCTTTAAAATGAATAGGAGGAAATATTTTTTACTCTAAGAATAGTTACCGTATATACTCAAATATAAACCGGGATTTGGGGGCCAAAATATTGGTCCAAAAATGGGGGTCTTGGTTTATTCAGGCTAGCGCCCCCCCCTCCCAGACTTATTGCAGGCCTCTGCCGGGCCGTTAGGCTCTGCACCACGTCTCCCCTCCCTGCCCTGTCCATCGAACCTCCTCTGCTGCTGGAATCCCTGGAGGTCCAGAAGTGCAGCGGGCAGGAGTGAGCTTTCTGCACTCCTGCTCTGCTCCGATTGGTCACTGCTGCGAGTCCCGGCTTCAGCCGCTGAGCAGTATCGAACAGGAGCGTGCTGAGGTGCTGCTGAGTGGCTTCCTGAATGGCTCCTGCAAATTTTCACAAGAATATAACTATGGTAGCGCTATGGAAATAATATATTATTGTTTTTTTTACAGAAAAGGTGGTAGATGCTTGGAATAGTCTTCTGGTAGAAGTGGTGGAGACAAAGACTGTGTCTTAATTCAAGAAAGCATAGGAGAGGCATGTGGGATCTCTTAGGGAGAGGCGGAGATAGTGAATGCTGCGGATGGGCAGACTTGGCCTTTATAATAATAATAATAATTTTATTCTTATATACCGCCATGCCCATCGAGTTCTAGGCGGTTCACAACAATTACATTAGGATCCGCATTGACATGCCGATTTACAAACAATGTATTGGATTTACAACACCTTCAGCCGAACATGGGTGAAGAAGCGGAAGTGGGAAGGAGAGAAGGAGGAAAGCGGTCAATAGAGGGGGGGGGGGGGCAGGGCCGAACGGGCCGATTTACCACAATTTATTGGATTTACAACAACTTTAGCCGAACTTGGCTGAGGAAGACAGCGATCAAAAAAGGGGGGGGGGAAGGGTCGAGCGTGTGACCAGGTAATTCCGGAGAGGGGGCGTTACGGGGCTTGTTTGTTGAATAAATAAGTTTTGAGTGTTTATCTGCCATCATGTTTCTGTGTGACATCCAAATGATATTGAATTGAGAGATCAATATCCCTTGGGAAGGCTAAATATGTCTCCTTCCTGCTGTTCCAGGCTTCATGAGTTTGCTGCAGGTACTGAAGGATTTTGTGTTTGTTCTTGAATATGTATACTTTAGACTCTTTTCTTCTTTTACATTTTGATTTCTTTAATTGGGAAGTCCTCTAATTGTCCTAAGAAACTGTTTACTGCATTCAATCAGCTCTCTTTCTAACCCTTTCCCCCCCACATTCACTTTTCCAAATACAATACTAACAACCTGATTTTGTGAGGCATTTTTCGTCAAAATTAAATCTCTACAATCCTGTACTATTTACTATTACTTCTACTACTATTAATTATTACAAAGCACTGTACAGAGTCATGAAGAAGAAGACAGTCCCTACTCGAAAGCACTTACAATCTAAACAGGCAAGACAGACAAACAGGATGTCAATGGATACAGTTAAGGCAGTGGTCTCAAACTCGCGGCCCGCCAGGTACTATTTTGAGGCCCTTGGTATGTTTATCATAATCACAAAAGTAAAATAAAAGTTTCTTGATCATATGTCTCTTTAGCTATAAATGACAATATTATTATTAAGACTTAGCCACAAGGAAAGATTTATAAACTATAAAGAGTTTTACCTCATGCAAAATTGTAATTTCTTGAATAAGACATTAACTCTTTTTTTCTGAGGCCCTCCAAGTACCTACAAATCCAAAATGTGGCCCTGCAAAGGGTTTGAGTTCGAGACCACTGAGTTAAGGGGAACGGTTAATCAGCTGGCTGGGTTGGTGGGCAGTGGGGAGGCAATCAAGCCATTGTGACATCTTCTCTTATTGGTGGAATGAGGTATTATGACATCATAATCTCAGCTCTACTTCCCAAAGACTGAAACTCTTCACACTACTACTACTACAGACGCACTCAGCACTGTACAGAGTCACAAAGATTCTCTCCCTCACCCTTCCAAGAAGAACCTCTTTCTGTTCCACTTCCAGTCACAGTTTAATATCCCATCCCTTGCTGCCTTCAAGAATCTGACAGATTCCACCAGGAAAGTCTACCTGTTGATGGAGTCTTTAACCAACCGAAGAAATTCTTGCAAAGACAATTCTTGTTTGCATAATGTTTGCAACACTCGATTAAATATTTTATTCTGATATTTTGCTAACACAGTAGCCTGCGGGAAGACCATTGACGGATTCTTTTGATTGCACTTCTCATTTATCGAAATGTGGATATGGGAAAATGTTGCTTTTGTTATCTAAAAACTGTCAACCAAAGAAAAATACACATCACTCCTCTAGCTTCTTTCTTTGTATTTTCTTTTAATTGTTTTCAGAATATGATGCTAGAATGATTTTGTTTGCTTCAAATGATGGATCCTACTGACTATCCCTCTAAGAGATGAAAGTTTTGCGGTAAAACTCTTACCCCCATGACTATAATTGTATGAGTAGATGGTTTATATAATGACAATGTGTGAATATTTTCATTCTTTTTGACAGGTGCTAAAATATTTCTTGACAGCTTTTGCTTTAGATGAATATTACAAACAATAAAGACCATGAATTCTACTAAGTTTTCTTTTCTTGTTCAGGTGGGCTGCATCATTATTTCTTTTTTTTTCCATATTGATTTTTTTTCTATGACAATGTTTTTCCAAACGAGTCCTGGAGGCAGAACCAATCAACGTGGGCACAGAATAGTTATGATAATTTTGCAAAAATAAAACACCGGCTCTCTAACGTATTTGCCTTTGGAAGCTAATCCCGTGGGTCTGAGACTGCAGTCGATGCTGTCCTTGATTATATTTGCGACATCGTTATCCCCTCCTTTTACAAAACCGTAGCGCCGGCCCCATTGGTAACAGCTCCGACGGCTAGTACTAAAAAGCAGGAGTATATAACTAAAAAAAAGGCGTTTAGTTTCATGACTTAAACAAAGGGCTCCTTTTATTAAGGTGTCCTAGCGTTTTTAGCACGCGCCACATTGCCGCGCCTGCTAACCCCGTGCTATGAGCCAAAAATTAATGCCAGCTCAATGGAGGCATTAGCATCTAGCGTGCGCGGCATTGCAGCGTACGCTAAGCGTGTGCTAAAACCGCTAGCGCATCTTAGTAAAAGGCGCCCAAAATCTGTTGATAGTTTTTCCTGCTTCTCGTATCTTTGCCACGGAATTCAAGTCCTTAACTTAAGGCAATAGAGGGTCATTTTACCTTTCCCAAGATCGCAAAGAGCTGCAGCAGGACCTGAGCCAGGCCTCCCCAGCCCCATGCTCTAACCACTAGGACACGCCTTCCCTCCCCTCCCCATCTATTTATTGATGCTCTATTTGTTGTAATGTATATGATTCTGTTTGTGTATGTACTTTATTGTGACCCGCCTTGGAAAAGGTGGGGTATAAATAAATAAATTACAATTCACAAGACCAGTAGTTCCCAACCCTGTCCTGGAGAACCACCAGGCCAGTCGGGTTTTGGGGATAGCCCTCATGAATATGCATGATAGAGATTTGCATATAATGGAGGTGACAGGCATGCAGTTCTGCCCCATGCATATTCATGAGGGCTATCCCAAAAACCCGACTGGCCTGGTGGTCCTCCAGGACAGGGTTGGGAACCACTCCACCAGACCACTCCTTAAAAGCACCTCCATCATTACAAGCATTCCCATCCATGCCTTCCTTTCTCCTCAAGCCCAACATTGCCGTTTGGATGTCCCACTGCCATCTAAAACTGAATTTGGCTGAAACAGAGCTGCTCATCTTCCCATGTAAACCCAGCTCCTCACTTTCCCAGTTCTCTGTCTCTGTGGACAACACTCTCGTCCTCCCTGTCTTGTATATTGGTAATCTCGGGGTCATCTTAGACTCCTCTCTCTCCTTCTCCACCCAGATACAACATATCGTTAAAATGTGTCACTTCTTCCTCTACATATTTTTTTGAAATTTCCATGTAAGTGTTTGGTAACTTTTCATGATAAGGATTATGTTTTCAATTAGAGTATTTTCTTGAATATTCTTAGTAACCTCTTTTGTATAAACGGGTAGAATTTTCCTTTCTTGATTATGATAATTTCAATAAATAAGGAGTTTAAATAGTTAAATACTTCTATAAAAATTAAGGGTATGTTTTATCCCTCATTGATTATCTAAAGTTTTTGTTATGTAATGCAATACTTTCTCCTCAATAATGTGGGCTTGATGGGATTTCTTATTCTCTACGACCGACTTAAAGTTGTATTAAGAATAATGATATTTCTACATTTTTTGTATAAATTCCCATATCATGTATACTTGTTTGGATAAGTTGATAAGTTTCAATTAAAAAAAAAAAAAAAGATTACTGCAACTTGCTATTTTCAGATCTTCCGCTCAGCCATCTTTCTCCCCTTCAATCCGTCCAGAATTCAGCTGCAGAACTCCTATTCCATGAGAGCTGCTATACTGGTCTTTGACCTAACGACCGCCGTGTGAGCGGACTGCTGGGCACGATGGACCACTGGTCTGACCCAGCAGCGGCAAATCTTATATTCTTATGTTCTCTCCTAAAGCCACTTCATTGGATTTCCAAATACAATTCAAACTCCTCTTACTGAACTACAAATGCATTCACTTAACTGCCCCTCACTACCTCTCTTCACTTATCTCCCCCTATGTTCCCCACCATGAGCTCCACTCATCTGGTAAGTCCCTCCTATCTGTGCCCTTCTCCTTATCTGACAACATCCAGACTCCATATCTTGCTGCACCATATGCCTGGAACGAACTGTCCAAATCCCTACGGCGGGCTCCGTCTCTGGTATTGTTCAAGTCCAAGTTAAAAGCCAACCTCTTCGAGACTTCTCTTATCTCCTAACTCCTCTCACATTGGGTTCTGCATCCCCAACCCTGTATGTCATTTCTGTCTGTCCAAGTTAGATTGTAAGCTCTTCTGAGCAGGGACCATCTATTAAATGTCAAAAAGTATAGTGCTGTGTATGCCTTTCACAGATATAAAAGTGATAAATAGTAGTAGTAGTAGTAGCAGAAAGACTAGTTTTTATATGGCAGCTTCTTAAGAACATAAAAAATGCCATATTGGGATAGACTGAAGGTTAATGAAGCCCAAAATCCTGTTTCACACATTGAAAAATCCAGGTCACAAGTACCTGGCAAGAGACAAAAAAAAAGAGTAAAAGATTTTATGATGCTTATCTTAGAAATAAGCTGTGCATTTTCACAAGCCCATCTTAATAATGGCTTATGGACTTTTAGGAAATTATCCAGACCTTGAAGTCCAGAGTTTATACATTGAGTGAATAAATATTTTCTCTGGTTGTTGCATATCCTTCAGTCCTAGTATTTTTGGAAAGAGTAAACAAGCGATTCACGTCTACCTGTTCTTTTTTTTTTTTTTTAATCTTTATTGATTTTCCAAACTATCAAAGTGCAATAAACAATTGTACATAGAATAATTTTGTTAGAAAAAGCAAATTCATCATTCAGAAATGCATGAACAATCATTTTTACTCCCTCCCACCCACCCCTTGGAAGTGTAAGTTATAATCAGAAGTGAATTAATGAACCAGTCAATTATTATTATTATTATTAATAAAATCAGTCAGCGGACCCCATGTTAGTTGAAATACCTTAGTATTACCCTTTTGATCATTAATCATTTTTTCCAACCTATAACAAAGACATAATGAGTGCCACCAAAAACTAAAATTCAAGCGATCAAAGTTTTTCCAATTTTTTGTGACCATTTGGATGGCTTTCCCAATCATAATTCCTAACAGTCAGTTTTTATGTCTGTCTATTGGTGGCTTAGGGGATAATAATGTCCCACAGATAACTGGCATAATCTCCTCTGAGCTGTGCCACTTTAGCCTTTCCTGGTAGGGTAGTCGACCCACCTCCTTTATCATTTTTGGCTTCCTTCTCTGTTCCTTTTCTCATTCTGCTACATTGCTGTTCTTTGCCTTTTCTCTAATATTTTAGACGCCTGTCGGGAGTCTGAAGTTAAATTTTCCCTAAAGTTCAACAGAAACTTTGGAAGTCCTGCTGAACATAACTCTTTCATCAGAGTTATAGCAAAAAGGGGACTGAAAGTGTGAGCTGTGTCACTCAGATGTGCAAGCCATGCAAGTTTAAATATTGAGCCAGCACAAGAACGAACGGGATCAATTTTAATATTTACAAAATTAACATAAATCTAGTTTTTCTTTATATAATGATGAATGACAGCTATATTTTAAGCCAGAAAATTTGCCGACTGAAGGAATATTTTAGGCATGACGAAGGGGTGAACGATACGAAGAATCTAAATAACTTTTTTTTTGTCCCATGCGTACCTTTTTATGCCAAATATGCAATTTTTAAATTGCCAACTTCTTGCTTTCAATATATCCCTGTTTGTTCCTCCATTATATTTCTTTTGGTCTGTTCCGACATGTCATTTATTCAGACCAGAGGATTCTAAGCCTACAACATAAGATGGAGCTTTGCTAGAACAAAGACTAGACTAAGGAGTGAGGAAGGGTATTTTCAAAAGCGTCTGCTAGCGCTTATAGAAATCATAAATAGTAGTAGTAGTAAATCACATTTTAGCTCTTTTTTTAAATTTTGTAATTGTGAGCTCTCCAAGATAAGAAAAATAAGGTTCAAGGTTTATTAATATTTGATGAATCGCTGAATCGGTTTGCAAAGCGATGTACAAAATTATAAAAGAGAGTAAAATTATAAAAAGACAAATTCATTAACATTGACTTTTGGACAAGACAAATTTTAGTTGGAGAGGAAAAAGGGGAAAAAGTTACAGCTCTTATTTAGAAGAAAACCAAAAATGGGAAAAACAAAGGGGAACAGGGTAGTTAAAAATTAAATGTATATGAGAGTCTAAAAAATATTAGGTGTTAAAAGCATCTCTGAAAAGATGCGTTTTCAATGATTTTTTAAAGGAAAGGAGATCTTTTTCGTTTTTAATGTGTTGTGGTAGAGAGTTCCACCATTGAGGGCCAATTACAGAAAACATGTCCGATCTTCTTGTACCTATTATTTTCAGAGAAGGTATAGCTAGTAGCTTTTGAGACCCAATGGCACTTGAACGTACGCCATTTCAATAGCCTTCATATTATTTAAGTACAGTAGGTATTTTTTATGTTTTTGGAGGGTTCACAAAAAAAATAAATTAAAGTAGGATTTAAACCCGAGTCCCTTAGTTTACCATTCACTGCATTAACCGCTAGCCTTCTCCTTGCACTTACTTCCTGTTTTGCTAAGAATGCCTGTAACACCTGAAGCAGTCAGAGCCTGGTATCACCTCCCAGTTTCACTTTCAAGGGAGAGGGAGGGGGGACAGCAACCAATGGAGGATTAAGGAGGTGTCATCCCTTCGACCCACCAACCAGAGCACTTTTTTGTATCCTAGGCGAGACTGAGGTCCAACTTAGGACAGCCTTCTTTTTAGGCTTGGATGCTGCTTCTATAGATTTTGCTTACCCATGGATATATTAAAGAAATCAGAGCAGGAATGATTAGCTAAGAAGGACCTACACCAGCGAAAGATTCTTTTTGGACACAAAACCCCACACTTGGTTAAAGACTGTCCTTTCTGCTATTTTGGCTAGATGTGGAGGAAATAGGGTCTAATGCAGAATTAGTAAGACTGGATTCAGAGAGAGGTTTCTTCAAAATGAAAGTAGCAGCAAAGTCCAGATGTCAACCAGACATAGAAACATAGAAATAGACGGCAGATAAGGGCCACGGCCCATCTAGTCTGCCCACCTTAATGAACCTCCCCTACCTTTACTCTGTGAATAGATCCCACGTGTCAATCCCATTTGGCCTTAAAATCAGGCACGCTGCTGGCCTCAATAATAATAATAATAATAATAACTTTATTCTTCTATACCGCCACAATCATGCGACTTCTAGGCGGTTTACAATCAAGAGTGCTGGACATTCAGCGAAATACAATAAGTAGATATTCAGAGGAAATACAGAGATCAGAGACCTCAGGAGGCAATAGTATAGAAATACAATTTGCTGAGCGAAAAGTAATATGTACATTTTAGTAGTTAATGTCCGACAGGACCTGTTGGGGATAAATAGCAACGTAAAGTTACGATAAGATGAAGATAAGATTTACTACATGTGTATCCCATCTACATTTTTACCCTCCCTAGAGATCCCACATGTGTATCCCATTTCCTTTTAAAATCCGGCACGCTGCTGGCCTGAATCACCTGAAGTGGAAGTTCATTCCAACGATCGACCACCCTTTCGGTGAAGTAGAACTTCCTGGTGTCGCCATGAAATTTCCCACCCCTGATTTTCAGCGGATGTCCTCTTGTGGCCGAGGGACCTTTAAAAAAGAAGATATCATCCTCCACCTCAATACGGCCGGTGATATATTTAAACGTCTCTATCATGTCTCCTCTCTCTCTACGTTCTTCGAGTGAGTATAGCTGCAATTTATTCAGCCTTTCCTCATATGGGTATGTCCAAAGTACTGCAGTTCATTTACCCTCTCCCCACCCCTTCCCTTTTTCTTTTTAGGGCTGCATTTCACTGATCAGAGCTTTCTCTTTTTTTCTCTTTCACAACCAACAGACATAAGAGAAGCTCACATTTGAATTTTGTTTCCCCACCGGCTAGAGGATATAAATTTAAAAAACATCATCAACATCTTCTTGCACATCAGGCAGCATTATGGGGTAAAGACCTGGAACAACTAAAAGAACTGAGAAACGAAATAGCGGAAACACTATGGGGTAAATTCTCTATTAGTACGTCTAACATAGGCGTGCTTTAGACGTCCGGAAAACGCAAGTGCCAATCAAGCGGTACTTAGGCGTGTGGTAGACGTCCCTACAACCTCTTCGCGCAAAATAGACGCAGGTTTCTGAAACGTCATTAAGACGTCTTCAATGGACCCGTGATAGACGTGGGTACGGTTTTTTGTTTTTTTTTTAATTATACTTTATTTATACTCTTTATTATCACTCATTCAGCATTGTAAGTATAGGATGATGAAAAAGATAACTAAAACACAGTATACCATTTTGTAAACTATATATTAGTTGATCTAGCAATATCAGTGAGGTAGGGAATGGCAGACAGAGATCACTGCTGTGCTGTATCTTTTTCCTCTAGGATATCAGAATTGTACAGTTTACCATTAATACAAGGAAAAAAAATATGTTATGTTTCAAAGGAGAACTAGAAGATGAAACGTACCGAGTGGGTGTTGAACTTACATTATCAGTATGGAAGGTGGGAACCGGTAGATGTATGCTACACAGAAAGCTGTACAGAAATGTCATACTCACCTCTTATTAGAAGTGGAAAGGATAGGACTTTGAACACCATATAGACTTCTTATAAACTTCGTTTAAGTTCCACAAAGACTGGCAGGAAAGGCACCCTAAGTCATCCAATAAGCTTTCTCTCGATTTCCCAGAGACATTATTTCAGAGAGGATAGTTTAGAAGTGATATCTTACTCGAAAGAACACTCTCCTGGTCTTAAAACATTGCAACAATCAGCTCATTCTTCAGAACAAAGGTAAATCCCATAACTTACACTGGCCCAACTTAGAAACAGAATCAAAACACAGATTTGACTTGAATGTGGCTTCTAGTTCACAGGAAGAGGAAGTAGCAAGCAGCACAATGCTGATCTCATTGCGACATCATCAAGGTGCACCTGGAAGGTAGATATGCCACAAGTAAAAGACAAGCCGGGAGTTGAACTCACAACCTACAGATGATTGATATAGTGCTTTTACTCACTGACCTACACCTGTGTCTCTGGTTCCCCTGTCATAGCATACCTTAGTGATGTGCTAAAGTATACTCTACTTAGCTATCATATCACAGTTAGTTGAGGCAAAAGACTGGTAGCTCAATGGTGTAAAGCACCGTTGTCACGGATGCAACACCCATATTCTTAAGTATGGTTCAATAAATGTAATACAGTCAAAATTATGCTGTTTATTTTATCAAACCCAAGCTCAACTTTGTAATGTATTGTGTATAGTCTCGCTAATGTGTTTGTGATGAAAATGAGATGCGATAGGTGTATATCCTATATAATAAAACCCTAGCCGCGCATGCGCACATACCTGCGTGCTTCTGTGATCTCTGCTCTGTGATCAGTAGGTCTGTGGCCAGCAGGAGTGCAGATGCAGCAGCCAGGCGACTCCCCCCTCCCGCCCTCACTCACCACCAAAACCACCACCGCCAAAGCCTCCTCCTTCTGCCCAGCCGGGAGGAGGGCTCCGAGTCGCTGAAGACTGTCCCAGATCAGCTTACACGGTCCCTAAAAAATGAACCTTTTCATCTGAGGTGCGAGGCTGCGGTGACCTCCCTCCCCCGGCTCACTAAGGTTTCATCTTAAGAAATTCAAATGCGTTGTTGAAAATGCAAGTGACTGTTCTCTGTCATCCTAGACACCCCTGCAACACCCCAACAACACACTCCTGCAGCATAAACCCCTCATGTTATAATCAAGTAAAAGACAAGCCGGGAGTTGAACTCACAACCTATGGATGATTGGTACAGCACATTTTACTCACTGAGCTACTGAGCTATTTAACTCTAGCCCTAACCCTAACCATAAAGTAGTGTCTGACGTCATAGAAGCCGTTAGAATTTTGAAATCGTTTTGGACGTTCATTGGGTGTTCTCAGATCAAATACACCTGTAGATACTTGCAATGATTACCCCTTGTCAAAGCTTGTACGTAAAGCCATTTCTGGAGACTCCCATTCCCAAATCCCCAACATAGCTCAGTGCTTAAAAGCACTGCATGTATCTTCCAAAGGTCAGGGGTTCAAGTCCTGACTAAGGTTACCAAAGACATAATATTCTTTTTTTTTCCACCCACCCAAACATGCATAGCTAAGCTAAAATATGTGAACCTCACTTCCCAATCTTCATTTATTTAATTTATAACTTGTCATTGTGTTTGGGGGAGGTGAAGTTTCATTAGGTTTACATGGTAAGCTTCTAAGCGTTCTGCTATACTTTTTTGTATAACAGCGATATCGGCGTGGTTTAGGATGTAATCAACAGTGTTGATGTAGCGCGGATCGGCCGCTGCAAGCACGCCCAAGCGGCACAAACACGTCATTCCGTTTTTTTGCGTTGTGACGTCATAGAATCACCCGTTCTTCATACGCAGTTATTTCTCCTAAAATGGCTGCCAGGAGACAGCCAAACTTTTCCACAGCTGACACCAGACTCTTGGCCAGGCTGTTTCTCCCCCGGGAGCATCACTACTTCGTGGTTCCTGGCCACCGCAGGTCATACCTGCAGTATAGAGAGTCCTGGACCCGCCTGACCCGGCGGTACAATCGAAGAGCCTCATGTGCCAGGGAAGTAAGTATTCCAAGTCAGGCCCTCACAAATAATCATGTCAAATGTAATGATGATGGAAACCTGTCTCAATCAAATTGTCATGTTTTTGTGGGTAAATCTTGATTCCTTTTAAAAACTACAATTGTGCATAATAAATCTTTTACATTGAATACTGAAATTAAAGCACATCCCAAAGGAGCAGTAGTAGGATTTCAAATGACAAATTCAGCTCCTAGAAGGCATCTATTCCATTCACAACATGCACACAACTAATTTTTGGGTCACAAGCTTCGCATTTGTAATAGAAACATCTTGAAATCAACTTTGCCAAAGGAAAACAAATATATTAAAGTGCTGCTATGTCATTTCAAATACCTTCACCTTTCCTGTATCAATCTGCTGGTCTAGGGAGATAGTGGCATGACGTTTAAAGTGACAGCGTCAGTACCCTGACGTCAGGGGTTTCAAGCCACGCTGCTCCTTCTGACCAAACTATTTTATTGCCCCTGCTGCATGATTGTAAGCTCACCAGGACATGCTGTAATGTGGGGCAGTGCTGATAGGCTACAGCCTCAGCACCCTGGGGTTGTGAGTTCAATCCCACCTCCTCCTTGTGATGCTGCCCATGTCACCTCAAACCCCCCCCCCCCCCCCACTGTCTCAGGTACAGTAGAGAGATAGCGATGCCTCCAGCACAGAAAGGGGAAAATGCTGGAGTACGTGAATACATTCATGTAAAACATGTGGCAGAAGGGGGTGGAGGCAGGCAGCAAAGCAGATAGGGGCTCTTGGAGGGCAGCATACTCCATTTTTATGTGCTTATAGAGGTCAACACTTAAGTAAACATGTTATGCCACAGTGCTAGATGGCACTCATCATATCCCTCCCTCTCTGTTCTTTCTCTCTCTCTCTATTATCCAGGTTGAGGATCTCAGGAAACGGGGTCGGCTGCTGAGGCGCCAGGAGCGGGCCTTCCTTGAGGGGGTGAGGGAGGAATTGCACGCTGAAGCCGGTGAGTAATGAGTCCAGCGTGTGTTTCTTTGTGATCAGCCTACCAGAATAAATAGATGAAAATGCTTGAGTAGCTGTAAACCATTCTTAATCATAAAATCTGCAGTAAAGCTGCTATTGTGATATCATGTCACAATGGCTTTATGGTGTTCTACTTGCCTCACTTACTTATGCTACATTTTGATGTTTACAGTGGAGTAGGTGCTTTGCATCCTGTTATTAGCATTTGAAGAAAATAACGTAGTAAAGAATGTAATGTTCAAAAGTGTTGTGGACATATCTGACTGGATCCTGTTTCCCTCTTGTCAAGCAGCAGCGCAGGCACCCCCTCAGGAGGCACCGCAGGTGATGGAGGGAGCCCCACCCTGGTCCTCGGTGGAGGAGGAGGAAGAGGAGGAGAGGGAAGAAGGGGAGGAAGAAGAGGAGGAGGGGGATTATTCTCCCTGGGAGCCCTCACGACCACCCACACCGCCTGCCCCACCACTGCCCCCTGGACCCCCACCGCCTGCCCCACCATTACCTCCAGGACCCCCACCACCATCCCCTGTTGGACCTTCCCCTTCCCCCACCCATAGCCCTTCCCATCACTCTCCTGCCCTTCCTGTTCCTGATCCCATCCCACCCCCTTTCCTTTCTGTTCCCCCCCAGGAGCAGCCCGACCAGCCTCAGGAGGGGGCGGGCAGGGAGATGGAGGCCTACTCTGCCATCTTGGAGGAGGTGCAGGTATTGAGAGGGTGTGTGGAGAGGATGGAACATGCTCTCTTGCGGCTGGTAGCCGAAAGAGGGCATGGTGCCAGCAGCCATACACCCTCTCAATGACTGCACCTCTTCCGCCCCCCTCGCCTGAGGTAGCTCAAGCTGCTCTTGGGGGGCACCCACCCTCTTTCCCTGCGTTATATGTTATATATGTAAATAGTTTTTTTTAAAAAGCATCATCAGTTTAGTGGACAGAGTCCAAGGTAGATAGGGGTTCAGGAGGGACTGCTGAATGGGCCCTTTTCAATATAACAACAAGGTGACATATAGAAAGTTTGACAATCTTTATTGGGGTCTGTCATTCATTCTATTACCTGCTAGCTACTCTGATGTCAAATCATTGCAGAATCTAGGAAAAAAGCAAGTGAATGCAAGGGTATATGCAACTGTAGGTAGATGATGACATCTCAGCTATGATGTGCAAAGTAAGCCAGTCCCTGTTCCAAAGTAAATGGCTACATAAGGAAGAGAATATAAGTCACTGTGGTAGATTTGTTGTTAAGGAATAGGGTTACTGCTAGTAAGAGTTGGCTCCACACCAGGAGAATCCACATGAGACATGTGGGTTTTTCTTCCTTTCACGGAAGGTGATGGAAGTAAAGGCCAGATACCTCAATCTATCCTCCTGGTTCTTGAGCTGCACTATTTTGGTTAAGCAGGTGTGGAAACCACAAAGATGCTCACAGCTGCACTGCTCTCAGTAATACAAAACTCCATCTGACAATACTGCAGTTGCCTGTCTAAGACACCTGAAAACAGAAAAGAGGAGAAGCTGGTTTACACAAGGTTCACAAACAGGGGGTTCAACCCCCAAGGTCCATATCTGTCCTCCCTTCCCTGAAGCAATGTGTTAACCTCATTTATGTTGAGCTGCTTAGATGTCACCGTGGTATAGTTGTTAAAGCAATAGCCTTAACTCGCTGATGGTGTGAGTTAATATCACCTGTAATCCTCCACTGCTACTGTTTAGAACTCATGTGAGGGAATAGACTAACTGAAAACAAAAAGTTTGTGTGCATATAACAGCAGGAATGCGTGCCATGGTGTTCTACGAGGCCAACATTATCAATTTACTATTGTTCCTGAAAGTCATCAAGGATACCTGTGTGAAGAGAACAATAGAAGTGTGAAACATTTATTTCACTCATCAGAAGAGTGACTCAAGTGAAGAATAGTAGAGTAAGCAAATAAAGGTTACCATATATCATTCTCACCTACAACTGTTTGGCTAGGTGCAAGCTGGTGTGCTGAGCTGCTTGTCTGGTCTCTCTCTGGCAAACACATAGGTGATGAGCATAGTTAACCTGAAATGAAGAATAGAGAGAAACTGTTAACAAAGACCTATGTCTCCAAAATTAAACACTGAAGTTGTGGCAGAACACATACCTAGAAGTAACAGAGGTGCTAACATACCTTTAGACTCCTTATTAAAAATGGCAGCCATTAGCCACTCATTAGGAGTTTTCCACCTGAACCATGTACACTGATTGGATGTCCACTGAATGGCAGTGTTTCCCCCCCCCCCCCAACCTATTCTTATCAATGAGTTAGTACACAGAACCATTCCTCACCTGATTTTAACTTGCCTGTAATTTGATTCTACAAAGAATTAACTTTAGCTCTATGAGTAAACCCTCTCAGATGTATGAACACATCCATTTTACTTACATATCCATATTTCTACCAGCAAAATTTCTACCAGCATGGTCTTTATCAGTCTTCTCAGTCATTTTTGTCAGCCCTGTGGAATGAAGAGTAAGAGATATCAGAAATAAAATAACTATTATAAACAATAGCACACAATGAAAGCCCATAAAGAGAAGTCAGTTTTTGCTGGTTGGTTTCTTTAGTTCTTATCATAAGGACACCTAAGTAGCTTACAAAATATCATTCTCACCTGGACTTACTATCTGAGCTGCTTCTAGAAAAGATAAAACAACATATTAGAATGACATGTAGCTTGTTAATGGCTCTGTGGAATAGAGAGAAATGGGAGGCAGAGATAGGAAAAAAAATGTAAAAGACTAAGACAGAGTAAAGTCTCAAACATCTGCATAAGCAATAGGACAGAATAGAAAGGAAACACTGCTCACCTGGACCTTCTTATACCCATGCACGCCTATGTAGCGTCTGACGTCAGTAGGGCGGGAAAACTTTCTCAATGCCTATTGGGCGCCGTTCGGGTGCGGTTCCTTGGGTCACTTCCTAACCACGCCCATCACACCTCATTGGCTGTCCTATGGGGGTGTGTTTGAACGTGTTCTACAAATAGCCTGAAAAGATGTCTTCACCTTACAACATGGCTCCAAAACGGAAATCGAATTTCTTGCATGGAGAGTTGCAGATATGAAAAATGGAGGTGGGGCAGACCATGACATTATGAAAGCAGGGAGAGTGGTGGGTGTGGGCATCTGTGTGTAACCTGACCTGGCCCCTTCTTTTCCCTAACAATTGATTCCCCTCCACACTTAACACAAAACCTAAATCCTCAACAATCCCTCACACCAACACCCAGAAAAATCCATAAACTAAAGAATTACAGATAATGGGGGTGGGGAGGAGTGTCAAAGGCAGAAGGGAGTATAAAGGAGAACAGGCAAGTCATAGCACAAAGTTTCATCATTGAGGAAACGGAACACCACAAACACCAACTCACATGAGGGGGTCTTACATAGGAAAAATGGCTGTGCCAAAGCTTTCTATATACTAAAGCACGCCTAATTAGCGTCTGACATCATAGGAACCGTTAGGATTCAAATCTAATTGGATGTGCATTGGATGTCGTTTTGCAATATACAGCTGTAGTGACGTTGTAGTCATTTCCTTCACATCTCTAAGCTTTGATACGAAGCTCTATGCTCTAAACAAAGTTACCTCTATAGCTCTATGCCTTAAGGCATTGCTTTTTATCTTCCATATATCAGGGGGTTCAAGTCTTGAGTAAGGTTAGCAAATAGGTTATATTCATTTCTCAGCCAGGACACCTGGTAACTCTTTAGTCTTGCCGTTACATATCAATATTTTGCTTCAGCTTTTATTATGTGCAGCCCATTGTCTAATATTTAATGCAACCTGTTCTCTCTCATGCTGAACACCCTCCCCCAATAAACAATAATATACAACTGCAGTGTTTTGTCTCACCAAACTGCTATAAGCACAAGAAAACATTTGTAGCTCAACATGGTAATGCTCCTGTTCTGAGCTCTGACCTCTGAAACTCCCCGGTTCGACTCTCACCTTTGCTCATTTTAATAAGGCCCTAGTTTTTTCCTATTAGCTCTTATAATCGTCATCACCCCAATCCAAAAAGACCCAAAAGCACCACAAAACCACCCATCTAACTTTAGACCTATAGCCTCAATTCCGCTATATGTCAAAATTATAGAAGGCCTAGTAGCCAAACTCCTCTCCAATTACATAGATGACCACAACCTACTCCACCCCACGCAATCAGGCTTCAGAACAAACTTCAGTACAGAGACACTACTAGGCTCCCTTATGGATACCGTCAGACAACACCATAGTACAGGGAAAAAAATGCTTCTCATACAACTGGACCTAACTGCAGCATTTGACTTAGTGGATCACAACATCCTTCTACAGATCTTAGACGCAATAGGCATCTCAGATAAAGTATACTCATGGTTTGAAGGATTCCTAAAACTCAGAACTTACAGTGTAAAATCAAACAAAGAAAAGTCAGAATCCTGGTCAAACCCCTGCGGCGTACCACAAGGATCTCCACTATCCCCTACCCTCTTCAATCTCTACACTGCTTCTCTAGGAACGCATCTGGACAATCTGGGCATAACCACCTATAGTTATGCTGATGACATCACCATCCTCATCCCATATGATCATTCTAAACCTACCATGACAAACAAACTTCACCAAACACTTGAAACAGTCACAACCTGGATGAAAAATCACAAACTTAAACTCAACCAAGACAAAACCAAATTCATCCTTCTCGAAAACGACAAGGTCCAAACCACAACCAACTTAGAAATAAACGCAATCAAATACCCAATCCAAACCACCATAAAACTACTTGGCATGACCATAGACAGATGCTGCACTATGCAACCGCAAATAAATAAAACAATTCAGAAATCATTCGCAGTCATGAGAAATCTGAGACAAGTCCGAAAATTCTTTGAAAAAACACAATTCCAACTTATAGTACAATCCCTAATACTAGGTATATTGGACTACTGCAACATCCTCTTCCTTCCTTGCCCTGTAACCATGATTAAACAACTCCAAACAATCCAAAATACAGCTTTGAGACTCATCTACTCATTGAGAAAACACGACCACATCACTGAAGCCTTCATCAACTCACATTGGCTCCCAATCCAGGAAAGAATCCAATTTAAATTCTACTGCATACTATTTAAAACCCTACACGGAGACAGCCCATCATACTTGAATAATCGCCTCATCCAAGCACCCACTACCAGACACAGAAAAACACACTCCCCATTCATACCCCCCCTAATCAAAGAAGTAAAAAGAACAAAACTACACGACGGCCTCCTAGCCACTCAAGCCGCAAGGCTGGACAACCAGATATCCAACCTTCTGATGACCACTCCAGACTATAGGACGTTCAGAAAAGAAATAAAAACCACACTTTTCAAGAAATTCCTGAAGCAGCATTAACATCACGACCTCTTAGTAACTCTAAAACCGACATCTGATCTACCCATTACTGCACTAACATCTACAACATCTGATCTACCCATTACTGCACTAACATCTACAACTTACCTATCTAGCCAATCACTGTAACTCTGTATTTCTAAATTAACCTTTTGTAATCCGCCTTGAACCGCAAGGTAATGGCGGAATAGAAATCCCTAATGTAATGTAATGTAATGTAATAACAGGGTCTACATGGTGGACTTTGCCATTTGTAAGGTGCACATTTCCCTTTCCAGGCAAACCTATTTTCAACTTACCATGGCTCGGACATCCTAAGCAGTGATGAGAGGAAACCTTTCCTCTGACAGCAAGATGACATTTGTGGATCGCCTGGTTAATGTGCTCTCATCACTGCTTAGGATGTCCGAGCCATGGTAAGTTGAAAATAGGTTTGCCTGGAAAGGGAAATGTGCACCTTACAAATGGCAAAGTCCACCATGTAGACCCTGTTATAAGAGCTAATAGGAAAAAACTAGGACCTTATTAAAATGAGCAAAGCTGGGAGTCAAACCGGGGAGTTTCAGAGGTCAAAGCTCAGAACAGGAGCATTACCGTGTTGAGCTACAAATGCTTTCTTGTGCTTATAGCAGTTTGGTGAGACAAAACACTGCAGTTGTATATTATTGTTTCTTCACCATTTCAGAAATGTATACTTTACCATGATATAAACTAACAAAGTATGCCATGTTTAAAAGGAGAAATATAAGATGAGTTGAACTCAAATTCTTAGCATGGAAGGGGGAAAAGTTTATTTTTCTGCTACACAGCAAAGTTGTACAGTAATGTTATATTCAACTCCTATAAGAAGTGGAAAGCATCATCAAAGTGCACCTGGAAGGTAGATATGCCACAAGTAAAATACAGGCTGGAATTTGAACCCTCAAAGCCCGGAAGATTGGTAGAGAGTGCCTTTCCTCACTGAGCTACAGCTCCAATGCCTCTGGCTCCCTTGTCATATCATATCTTAGTGAAGTGCTAAGGGAAAAGGAGTTTAGCTATAATGTCATAGTAGGCTGAGACAAAAGAGTGGTAGCTCAATGGTTAAAAGCGCTGCTTTCACTGAGCCCCAAACCCATATTCCCAAGTGTGCTTGAATGCATGTGAGGTGAAGCTCCATTTTTCTCACACGCTAATCTTCATTCTAAGCACTGTACTAATGCATATATGACTGTAAGTTATCTGTTCCGTTTAGGCGTCATACCGGAAAAGTGGTGTTTTTTTTGCCCTTACCGATCAGCGTTATTTGTGCTGCAATTCTTTAATACATAGTTGATATTTGTTTTCTACTTGAAAACCTTCCAAATCTTTAGGCATTCCTTTGCTTAAACTTATTTGAGTTCATCCTGATATGATCGCTAATGAGCATAGACAGCTCAGTCAAGTATGATATGGAAGGGTGGTGAGATGGACCTAAGTAGAAGCAGCTGTAGCTCTATGTGTTAGGCGCCAGCCTGTGCTCCTAACATCCAGAGGTTGTGAGTTCTACACCCAGCACACCTTTTAATTGTGGCATACTACTTTGATGGTGCAGATTGATGAGGTCAGTTTTGTGCAACTGAAGACCTCCATTTTGCAATGAGGGAATGTTAAGGTGTGTATCTGTTTATTCTCTTTTTAAGTGCTGATAATGTGTGCTGTTTTTTCTTTGCTTTCAAAAGAGAGCCGATTGCAGTGCTGTTTGTTGAGAAAAAAAAGGGGGTTGTAAAAGCCATGTGTAAATTATATTATTGTTTGGGCAGAAATGTGGTTTGTTATCCATGCAATATAATGTGTTCCATTGTTATGGTGTCATTATATTTATTAGGACAGAGAAAAGATGAAAATTATCTATTCAAACTCACTATTGGAATTATTGATGAAAAAACACAGCGGACGTCTGCCTCGCGTCTAACAAAGAGCCGCAATTACGATAGTTGAAACGGCATTGAAATCCAAGTTAGACCAGGGTTTCTTACGTCTACATAATACACGATATTTAGACGCGGTTGCTCGCTCAGGTAGCGCTCATCTAGCGTCCCCATTTGGCACGCCCACGGAACGCCCACAGAACGCCCACGTCCAGAGCTGTAGACGGGACTATGCTTTCTATAGACGTCAGTCCGTCAACTACCTCATAGGGACATCTATATGTCGTTAATTTCCCAATTAACATTAATTAAGACCCTTAACTCCGTAATTATTCACTTACATCGGACGTCCAAAGCACGCCTAAGTTAAACGCAGTAATAGAGAATTTACCCCTATGTGTTTACAGAAGTCTTTGCTGCGACGTGCTAAATTGCTAGCATTAATTTGGCCTAGATTACACATCTGAATGCCAAGCATCGCTATCCAATGGCAGCCATCTATTATTTCAAAAACTGATGGCTGTGATAAAAGTATTGAAATCATATTGAATAATTTAGTTTATTTCGGCACTGACAAAGCACTTCCTGAAATATCTAAGGTGCTCTTAAAGGACCATGGTGCATAGCACAGCAAGAGCAATACAAGTGTGTAAAGCTAAGTGGTTTTATACCTGTGCTTGTGAGTACAGAGTCTTTCAGGCAAGCAATTATAAATCGGCATATCTGCCCACTATGCTAAAGACACCGCGCACTATACAAAATATCTCGCCTTCTCTACCTGATGTGTTGCCTTTTTAACTTTAATAAACAGGTATATTTTAGTGATGGACAAGGATTGCTGACAAGTAATCCATCGTTGCTTCACCCAATCTGGAATACTGTGTGCAATTCTGGAGGCCGCATTATCGCAAGGATGTGCTGAGACTGGAGTTGGTCCAGAGAATGGCCACCCGGATGGTCTCGGGACTCAAAGATCTCCTGTACGAGGAACGGCTAGATAAATTACAGCTATACTCACTTGAGGAACGCAGAGAGAGGGGAGACATGATCGAGACGTTCAAGTATCTCACGGGCCGCATCGAGGCGGAAGAAGATATCTTCTTTTTCAAGGGTCCCACGGCAACAAGAGGGCGTCCGTGGAAAATCAGGGGCGGGAAACTGCACGGGGACACCAGGAAATTCTTTTTCACTGAAAGGGTGGTTGATCGCTGGAATAGTCTTCCACTTCAGGTGATTCAGGCCAGCAGCGTGCCGGATTTTAAAAGGAAATGGGATACACATGTGGGATCTCTAGGGAGGGTAAAAATGTAGATGGGATACACATGTGGTAAATCCAAGGGGGGTAAATTCAAGGGGGTGGGGTTGTTAGAGTGGGCAGACTTGATGGGCTATGGCCCTTTTCTGCCGTCATCTTCTGTGTTTCTATGTTTCTATGGTTTGTTCTTTGGATGTGTGCATGACTTCTATGTTGGATCTGGGGATGCAAGGGAGGGAGATTATCAGTCCTATAGGGAAGGGAAAGGCAATGGTTAAAATCTCTATGGTTAAATCAAAGCAGTTTACATATTATATATACAGGTACCTATTTTGTATCTGGTGCTATGAAGAGTTAAATGACCTACCCAGTGTCACAAGGAGCTGCCGTGGTAAATAAATAAATAACATGCAGACCTTTAATTCTGTGATTAATCACGATGAAAATTTTTTTGAGTGAAATGCAGCCCTAAAAAGAAACCACAAAAAAAACATGCGCATGGAAATAAAATCCAGACACTCACTTTTATTTTAGAACAATATGCTGGCCTAATCAGCAACTGAAGCTGGACATTCAGGACAGCTCATGGCACAGGGCCTAATAGATTTACACATTAAGCCTTTGGCCCTCCGCGTTGGCATGCGGCCCTTGTAGTACAATAGAAAATGAGTCGTCTGGCTTGAAGGGAGTCTAACATAATTAGCCACCCAGTGAACAGACATCGTGTATGTCATATGTCTTGCAAACAGTGTCACATTCGGAAGAAGAGAATTTCAATCAGTCGGGTCATTAATTAAAAGAGTGGAATTGCAATCATAATCTGACCTAGTCCCTTGCCTGATTATGCAAATTCTTATTTTCGGATAGGCCTGGGACCCGACAGAATAATAACTGCAGTCCCCTTATTTTACTTGTTATGGCTTGTGTCTGGACCGAAGACCCATTATGAAATCCCTACATAAATACACAAAAATATTATTACTGATCAGAGCTTTCTGAAAATAAAATCAGGAAAGTTAAAACTGGTATTATTCTGTTTGAAGTGTGCTTCTCATCATCTCGGATTGCAAAGAACCAGAAGCTTTGGGGTTTTGTTTTTTTTTAAATGTCTATTGCCAGAGGATGTGGTAAGAGCGGATAGCGTAGCTGGTTTTAAGGAAGGTTTGGACAAGTTCCTGGAGGAAAAGTCCATAGTCTGTTATTGAGAAAGACATGGGGAAAGCCACTGCTTGCCCTGGATCGGTAGCATGGAATGTTGCTACTCTTTTGGGTTCCGGAATCTTTTGTTACTCTTTGGGATTCCTGAATCTTACTATTCTTTAGGATTCTGAATGGAATGTTGCTACTCTTTGGATTTTGGCTACCATGAGAACACGCTACTGGGCTTGATAGACCATTTGTCTGACCCAGGGATTCAAGAAAAGTTCCTACTGGAACAGAACGTACGCAAGTAAGGCTAGACTCAAATAGGGCACTGGTCTTTGCCCTAGGGGCCGCTGGGTGAGTCGACTGCTGGGCACAATGGACTACTGGTCTGACCCAGCAGCGGCAATTGTTATGTTCTTATGTTCATCCATTTTAGACCCATTAGATGATTTTAGAAGTGCTGTTTGGCTTTTAGATGTCATTATGGGGGGCTTTAGATGTCTAAATGCCAATCTAGATGTCCAATTTATCCATTAAGGGGGTCTAATTAGGTGACTAATGCATGCAAAAGATAAACTGGACATCTAGATTGGTATTTAGATATTATTATAGCATGAATGTCTAAAGCTCAAGTTTACAAAGCTGGGATATGGACATCTAAATCTGAAGAATGTATGTATGATAAAGAGGCATGGGTTGGGTGGGACTAGAGCTGAACCAAGGTGCAATGAAAACATATATGTACATACCACATCTAAGGAGAGGAGGGCACCTCTACTCATATAATACCTGAGATTAATGTTGAAAGCTCCTTTTTTTTTTTTTTTTTTTAAGGTAAATGCCACCAGCTGTCACCCATCCCAAAGTGAGTCTCTGGGTATAAGGAGTACCATGTGAATAGCTGCATAACTCATGGAGCCTGAATAACTCCAGTACAGCTCTGTCCAGAAGAACTAAGGTTTTGGCATTGGATCCAGACGCTGGTGAGAATAGTGTTGAGCTACTTCTGGTGTGTGAATGAATTTCATCCCTATTGTCTGAAATCTGGTTCTAATTGATGAAAGTGGTGTGGCTTGATGCAGCTATTCATTGAGTCTAGTATATATCCACTTACTCTGATTCCTGTCACCCTTACAACTCCTGCAGAGGGTTTGGGACTGTAGGGAGACTGGTTTGCATGAGAGCTGAACAAGCTTGACTTTGCTGATGATATATTGCTTTGTATATCATGATTGCCTTCTTGGGTTGCCCTTCGGGATACACTGTGGCTAAGTATATCTTGGCATAGGTCTTCTAGCTGCAGCTTCCTCCATTTTGGAGTGACATCAGATTTTGGTGTTTCCCTTCCTCACTCTCCAAGACTCATGTCAGGGGCCAAGGCATTTGGATAGGTGGAGGGGCATAATCAAAAGATACGTCTAAGTCCGTTGTGGGCCTAAATCGTTAGTCGCCCAAAGTCGGCAGTGTCTAAGGTCCATTCCCGAAAAATATGTCCGAAATATTTTCTTTTTTTGAAAATCGCCTAATTATACAGAGGGTGATAGGGTGGAGTAAAGGGCCAATATTCTGACTGGCGGGGAGTCACGAGCGGTGTGCCGCAGGGATCGGTGCTGGGGCCGCTACTCTTCAACATATTTATCAATGACCTGGAAACAGAGGCAAAGTGTGAGGTTATAAAATTTGCAGATGATACCAAGCTCTGCGCCAGAGTTAGGACCAGGGAGGAGTGTGAGGAACTGCAAAGGGACCTCAATAAGCTGGAGGACTGGGCAAACAAATGGCAAATGCGCTTTAATGTAGATAAATGCAAGGTCATGCACATAGGGAAAAAGAACCCGTTGTTCGAGTATAAAATGGGGGGGGAGATTGCTGGAAGACACCGGACTTGAGAGAGACTTGGGTGTGCTAGTGGATCCATCCATGAAACCATCCGCACAGTGTGCAGCAGCCTCGAAGAAAGCCAACAGGATGCTGGGCATCATCAAGAGGGGCATATCAACCAGGACGCGGGAAGTCATCATGCCGCTGTATCGAGCGATGGTGCGCCCACATCTGGAATACTGCGTTCAATATTGGTCGCCGCACCTCAAGAAGGACATGGCAGTTCTTGAGAGAGTCCAAAGGAGGGCAACGAAACTGGTAAGAGGGCTGGAAAACTGCCCATATGCTGAGAGGCTGGATAAGCTGGGGCTCTTCTCTCTGGAAAAGAGGAGGCTCAGGGGGGATATGATAGAGACCTTCAAAATACTTAGGGGCATAGAGAGGGTGGACAGGGACAGGTTCTTCAGACTAAAAGGGACGACAGGTACGAGGGGGCATTCGGAGAAACTGAAGGGAGATAGGTTCAAATCAAATGCAAGGAAGTTTTTCTTCACCCAAAGGGTCGTGGACACATGGAATGCGCTCCCGGAGGAAGTGATCCGGCAGAGTACAGTACAGGGATTCAAACAGGGATTGGACAGATTCCTGAGGGAAAAGGGGATCGTGGGGTACTGAGGGAGGTGCTGGGGTGTTGCATAAGTATAGACAGCTCACCAGGTCGTGCAGGTGCAAGGCCGGAGGGTTAGGACATTGATGGGAAGATAGGACTTCGATGAGAAACCTAGGGGGCAAGGGGGCCCCTTCTGGTGATTAAGGCAGGTCATGACCTGTTGGGCCGCCGCGGGGGCGGACTGCTGGGCGGGATGGACCTCTGGTCTGACCCGGCAGAGGCACTGCTTATGTTCTTATGTTCTTATACGGCCAGCCATTTGATTGGCCAAACCGCTAAGTCGTCTATCTTTATATCCCATTCTTGTCCAAAAATTCATCCAAGTCAAAAATGCCCAGAACAAGACCTTTTGGATGTGGGAAGGACCATCAAAGTGATGGACTGGACACCCAGACATGGCAACACAGTAGTGGGGCACCTTACAGGGCACTGCTGCGAACTTCACTAAAAGGGTGCCACATAAACATCTCGCCACAACTCCCTTGTAGGTCATGATGAGCCCCCCCAAACCTACTAGACCCACCTGTCTACAACCCCAATAGCCCCAGACTACTCAAGCCACCTCTGTGCTGCTCTACTAGTCTTTCCTATGCCAGGTGCTGATGTTCTTGAGGCAGGTATGTACGTTTTTATTCCAATTTTTATGGTGTTGGGGGGGGGGGAGTCCGTGATCTCTGGGGGAGTGTATGTGGGGTCTGTACTTTGTGTCTGCAGTGGTTATCTGGTCACTTTGAATACCTTCTGGGCACTTAGACCTGCTTTTACATTGCCTAAGTCACAACGTACAAGTTCTGTCCAGGCAGCCTCATTACACTTTTGGTTATACTTGCAGTATGACTAAGTCTAAGTCAGCCCACGTCCCACCCAGATCCCACCCTGACCACTCCTCCTAAAACACCCCTTTGGGCTCTGGGCGTAAAGCAGCACTGAAGAGGCCTAAGCTGTTTTTAAATATGTCTAAAACCTGTTTCATTTATCGGCACTTGGACGACTGGTCTTATTTATTGTCCAAGTACTGGTTTAGATGGAATTTTAAGTGGTATTTATATTTATATTATGAGCTCCTTAAATTTTAACATATCAGTATACAGGGCACTGATATTTTGGTCACTGTCTCACTCTACAGTATATAGTTGATGATTGCTTTACAATCCTTGGACAAGTGACTGGATGAGCAATTCTTTTAAAGATTTTTTTTGTAAACAGATATTTGGTCTAGAGAATAAGTTTTCTCGTGTATAGAGCACTCCCCAAACAGATATCAATATCTTTTTTTCACTGCTCGTCTGCCCAGTTCCTCGCATCCAGAATGCTAGGAATGATTAAGAAGGGGATCACAAACAGATCTGAAAAGGTTATCATGCTATTATACCGGGCCACGGTACGCCCCCACCTGGAATACTGCATCCAACACTGGTCGCCATCCATGAAAAAGGGTCCAGAGAAGAGCGACAAAAATGGTTAAGGGACTAGGGGAGTTGCCGTACAACAAGAGGCTAGAGAAACTAGGCCTCTTCTCCCTTGAAAAGAGAAGACTGAGAGGGGACATGACTGAAACATTCAAGATATTGAAGGGAATTGACTTAGTAGAGAAAGAGAGACTTTTCACCCTCTCCAAGGTGAAGAGAACGAGAGGGCACTCTCTGAAGTTAAAAGGGGATAGATTACGTACAAACGTAAGGAAGTTCTTCTTCATCCAGAGAGTGGTGGAAAACTGGAACACTCTTCCGGAGGCTGTTATAGAGGAAAACACCCTCCAGGGATTCAAGACAAAGTTAGACAAGTTTCTGCTGGAACAGAACATACACAAGTATGGCTAGACTCAAATGGGGTACTGGTCTTTGACCTAAGGGCCGCTGCGTGAGCGAACTGCTGGGTACAATGGACCACTGGTCTGACCCAGCAGCGGCAAATCTTATGTACATTAGTTGATATAGGCTTGGATCCATTCTATTTATTTATATAAAAATTTATATGCCACATATTAACAATGAGGTTTACAATATTACATTCAGATCAACTCAAGCTCTATATACGAACGAGAGCAGATAAAGTTTCAACAAGATTAACATAGGAAGACATTAACGGTCAGATGCATTTTCAACAAATTCTTGAAATTCATCCTCCCATCACAAAATACCAGGCAGCGCATTCCAGAGCATAGCGCCTGCCATAGACAGCATTGTTGTGTCGAGCCTAACATGAGAGATTGACATCTTACCCTCTAAACTCAATTTCATACTATTTTCAGATCTCAAACTTTTTCTGGGCTGGTAAATTAAAAAAAACAAAAAACAAACCCCACCTTGTAATACTATCGGAGAAGCATGATATAAAATCTGATGTATGGTTGAGAGAATCTTAACACGTTATTCCGGCTCCGGAAAAATGAACATGTAACAGATTACTATATTAAGCTTTTGGGGGGGCTGAAAATTGAGCTCAGAATGAAGTATAAATTATTGCTGCTGGCTTACCTGAGTATACGAGGGTGTGCCCCGCGATATCTGATGGGACAGTGTATTTCTTTACGTTGGATTGCAAAAGCTGCGCTCGGCGGCAACCACAACGTGACCTGGCGATCCCATCAAGAAAAGAGCTGAGCCTGCAGGCGGTGAGAGTGGGTGGTGGGGGTGGGGGCCATTTTCACATGGGGGGTCCAGAAGAGTGGAATAGGCTCCCGTCTTACGTTAAACGTCAAAAAAAATGTGGACGCCTTTAAGAAACTGCTGAAAAGACATCTGTTTTGTTGTATGAAATACACAGTGTGAGATGATGGTTGGTGAAAATCTGAGTTGTATTAGGTTGCTTGAGATTGATTCTTGGTATAGGAAAAGTGTTTGGCATTGCTATTATTGTCAGCCTGGTATTTTGTTTTGATTTTATGCTGAATATGCCATATACTGTATTGTTATTTTTTGTAAGATGTCTGAAATGTCAGTGAAATGCTATTATGTTTGTGCTGTTGTACTTTGCCTTGAAAAAGACAGATTATAAAGAAACAAACCATAAACCATGTACTCTTTGTTGCATGGGTAACCAATGCAATTGTTTCACTACTGGAGTTATACGAGTCATTCTTGAGACCCCCAGTAATCAGTCTTGCAGCAGAGTTAATCAGCTTCTGCAGTGCCCTCATTCTGATGTTGGTTTTGAGCATTAGAAAGGGATAGGCTACCTTTTGGGCAAGAAAAGTTGAATTGGCCTAAGCCCTGCAGAGATTTTGGCAGTCGGAGTTAAGAGAAATGATGTTTGCAGTAGCAGCTTTGACGTTTTGGAATACTTTCCCAGTGGGAATTAGGGAAGAGTTAGATTATTTAAACTGTCGTGAGAATAGAAACACATTCCATATCCAGAGGGGTAGTTTTGATGGTATAATTTTACGTATATTGATTGTGAACTGCATTGGATGACCTTTGGGGGCTGGGAGGACGGTTTATAATAAATTATTTTCTGTCAAACTTGACCGGTATCTTTCCGCCTTATGCTTTTCTGTCATAAACCGAGTACTGTGCTGAGGAATTATTTTTCTAGTGCAAATGCATTAAATATGTGATATTAGCAATGCTGATGAGATGATAATTTGCTTTTTCATACTAGCTTGTGCTATGATGATTCATATTCTGTTGTGCCCGTCATGCAAATTTTGTTTTTCTCCTGTAGACTTCTGGCTTGGGGGTCTAATTAGGTGACTAATGCAAAAAAGATAAATTCAAATTCTATCCTACCCTTTCTACCTTGGCAAAAGTGTGCTATGTTTAATAGTGCATATGGTTTCAACGAATTACATCATAAAACTAGAGACAAAAATAATTGGACATGTGGTGATATGTGAAGCAAATGCATAATATGATTCAAAGGCTTAGGATTTTCATCTTTGGGATTTTTATTACTCTCACGTGTTTTTATATAGGCGTCTCTGGGACCTTGTAAAATGCGCATGCATTTGAAATTGCATACATCAGGAATATTTATAATTAAAATAAAATCTGTATTTTCATTTCCAGTGGACCACAAAAGTCATTGTCTGATGAAAAGAGAAATGAGCCAGAGGTAGGCATGGACTGAGCACGTCAGTGATCATTTTGTAAGTGATTTGAGGGTATATATCAGCATGTTAAAATTAAAAGGGGACAGGTTTAGAACAAATGCCAGAAAGTTCTTTTTCACCCAGAGGGTGGTGGATACATGGAACGCGCTTCCGGAGGCTGTGATAGGCCGGAGCACATTACAAGGCTTCAAAGAAGGTTTGGATAGGTTCCTAGAGGATAAAGGAATTGAGAGGTACAGATAGGAGTAGAGGTAGGTTTTAGGGATAGTCTGGGACCACTGCTCAGGCAATGGGCCTGATGGGCCGCCGCGGGAGCGGACCGCTGGGTGAGATGGACCTCTGGTCTGCCTCAGCGGAGGCAACTTCTTATGTTCTTATGTTACATTCCCCGGGGCTTATAAATTTGCCCAAGGCTACAGGCACATGAAAGTAGGTGCTCAGAGGACATAATGCTTACTTTTATGCCACCCTAACTAGTAATAATAATAATAATTTTATTTCTTATATACCGCCAAAGCCATAGTAGTTCGAGGCGGTTTACAACGAAGAAGGGCTGGACAATCAGCGAAAATGGTACAAAGGTACAATCAGAGAAAATGTGTACCAGGGAAGAAAATGGTACGTACAGAGAAAATAGGAACAATCAGCGAAAAGTGGTACAATCGGCGAAAAAAATGGTACAGTCAGCTACAAAAGGTACAAGTAGGGCAAAATGGTACAGGGAAGAAGGTCAAGACAATCTGCGTATGGGGGTATTAGGGTGTGAATTGGGTGAATAGATTAGTTTTTAGTAGTTTCCTGAAGTTTAGGTAGGATGAAGCGCGTGAGATGATGTGGGCCAGCCAGTTGTTGAGCTGACCTGCTTGGAAGGCAAGAGTTCAATTTAGATAACTTTTGTAGCGGCAGGCCTTTAGGGTAGGATAGCTGAACAGGTGGGTTCTACGTTTGAGCTTGGAGGGGTGGTCTAGGCTGAAATGGGATACCAAGTAAAGGGGGGCCGAGTCTACGATGGATTTGAAACAGAGACAGGCGAACTTGAATTGCACTCTTGCTTCCAGGGGTAGCCAGTGAAGTTTGCGATAGTAGGGAGTTAGGCGTTCCCATTTTTGTGGAAAGTGAGAGCCCACCAAAACCCACAAATAAACCACTGGCGACGCCTGCATGCATAAGGGCTATTGGAGTGCTAGGTAGGTAGGTACCGTATAGATTTTGGGGGATTTTTGTAGGGCTCACCATATAATGTATGGGGGTTATGGTGAGATGTGTACCTGGCACTCTTAATGTGAAGTTCACAGCAGGGCCTCCTAGGGTGCCCCACTGCTTTGCCAGCATGTCTGTGCGGCCAGTTCATTAAAAATGCTGTCCCCCGCCTACATGCATATGGCTTGTTTTGGACATTTTTAATTTGGACTTTTAAAAAAATTTTTATAATGACAAAAACATTAGACGTTTGACTGGATAAACTGTCTTGCTGGGCCATTTTTGGGGAAAAAAAAAATAAAAAAAGACATCTTGTGAGCTTGAAAATAGACATTTTCTCCACCTGATTTTTGGATGTTTTTTTTTTTTCAAAACGTCCAAAGTCGGACTTAGATGTCCAATTGAAAATGCCTCTCCACGTATGTATGAACAGTATTGCAGCCAAATCAGATATTTTCTAAATAAATCTATAAGGGATGGATGGGATGGAACCAGGAGGGGTTGGGATCGACACTGTGGTGCTCAGTTTCAAAAAATAAAGCAAAAAAAAAAAAATGGCATGAACTAGTTTCAAGTTTATTGATTTTTAATATACCGACCATCAATGAGTATCTAGCCGGTTTACAATAAAATACTAAGATAGAATTAAAAATAGTACTTAAAAGCAATGACTTTTGAAAGAAAGGAAGGTGAACATTGAGGACATCGACAGGACAGACTTGAAGGTGATGACTGAAGAGAGGGAATGGGGTAAAGTTACATTATTAGAGATGAGAAGGGGAGGGGGAAAGAGGGGTGGAAAGGGAAATGGATAGAGAGGGGATAAAAATATTAGGGGTGGGATCGCTTCATGGAAGCGGTTGGTGAAATTAAGAAGAAAAATTCAGGAGTAATTGAATGCGTCTTGAAATAAAAACGTTTTTAGATTAGTCTTAAATTTGTCAACAGATTTTTCATGACGGAGATGGGAGGGTAAAGCATTCCATAGGGTTGGAGCTACCACTGAGAAGTTTGTTTTCCTAGTATAGAAAAATTCCTTTATAGAAGGGATGAAGAGAAGGTTTTGATCAGCTGATCTGAGGGTTCGTGAGGGATGCAAGGGAATAAGGAGCTTATCGAGAAATAATAATAATAATAATAATAACTTTATTCTTATATACCGCCAACAATCTTGCGACTTCTAGGCGGTTTACAGTGAGGTGAAACTGTACAGTCAGCGAATTACAGAGTATAACAGTGACCATCTGATATTAACAACATTAATAATAACAACAGTTTATATACTGCCGGAACGGGAAGTTCCGTGCTATTTACAATGAGTTAGAAAAGTTTCATTAATTGATTGGGACATTCATAGTTTAGAGATTAGAGGTTAACAGTTTGCAAGATCAGATATGGGTGGAATTACAAAGGGGGCTATTGTCCTTGTTCGTTACCTATGTAATTCAAGAACAGGTATGTTTTTAGGTGTCTCCTAAATTCGCTATAGTTGTTTGAGTGTGTGATTAGTTTTCCTAGGTCTTTGCCCCATAAGGCTGCTTGGTACGATAAAAGTTGTTGATGATGTCTCTTATATCTGCATCCTCTAGCCGATGGGGAAACAAATTTCAGGTGTGTGCTTCTCTCATGTCTGTTAGTTGGGAATGAGAAGAGGTCTATTATATATTTAGGGGCTAGACCTGATAATACCTTAAAGCAGAGACATCCTAGCTTGAACTTCGTGCGAGCCATCATTGGCAGCCAGTGCAGGAGTCGGTAGGAAGGGGTTATGTGATCGGACTTCTTCAACCCGAAGATCAACCTGACTGCTGCATTTTGTATAAGTTTAGTCTCTGCATTTGCTTCCGAGAGATTGCCAGATGGGTAATGTTGCAATAATCAAGGTGGCTTAGTATTAGGGATTGTACCAGAATTCTGAATGCTGAGGTGTCGAAGTATGCTCTAATGGACCTAAGTTTCCAGAGGGTAAAAAATCCTTTTCTGACTAGGGAGTCTACATGGTCTTTCATAGTTAGACCTTGGTCCAGTATTACCCCTAGAACCTTCATTGTTGGTTGAATAGTGTAATTGAGTTTGTTAATGCGTAGTGATTCTGTCGTGTTATGTGGGTGTGGCGAGGCTATAAAGAATTTAGTTTTATCTGAATTGAGCTTGAGTTTGAATTCTGTGGTCCATTGTTCCATCAGGTTTAGTGCTTCTGTTGCTGTGGGGGTGATTTCGGAGGGAGATGTAGTAAACGGGATAAGGGTTGATGAAACCAGCAAGATGGTTTTATATGTAATGCGATGTGTGATGGGGAGCCAATGGGCTTCTTTCAGAAGAGGTGTGACATGATCGTATTTCCCTAGTTTGTATATTAGTTTTATTGCCGTGTTCTGAATTAACTGAAGACGTCGTAATTCTTTTTGAGTGATTCCATGATAAAGAGAGTTATAGTAATCAAGATGAGAGATAACTAAGGAATGAAATGAATAAGGGTCGTGATTGCTCCCGTGTCTAGGATAGATGTAAGGCAGCGTATAAGTCGAAGCTTGTAAAAAGCAAGTTTTTACCACAGAACTAATTTGGTCGTGAAACGTTAAGTCGTTATCTATAATTACCCTAAGTCATTTTATTTTTGTTTCTATTTTTATGGGGTAGGATTTGATGAATATCTTTCCTATTATTGTTTCATTCTTTTTGGTGGGAAAGAGTAGACCACATGATTTATCGGGGTTGAGAGCGAGTTTATTAGATTGAAGCCAGTCACTTATCTTGTCTAGTTTATTGTTAATTTCCAGAATTTCTAAGGTATTTGAAGTGTTAATGGGGTGGAGTAATATCGTCAGCGTAAGCGAAGATTGTGAAACCAATAGACTGTGCCAAAGTAAGGAGAGGGGACATAAAGATGTTGAATAACAAGGGAGAAAGAATAGAACCCTGTGGGACGCCATACATTTGAGCAACTGGTGGGGAGGTTTCCTCCTTTGAAACTAGCAAGTGCCAATTTTTGAAACCAAGGGCTCCTTTTACAAAAGGTGCACTAGCGTTTTTAGCGCACGCATAGGATTAGCGTGCACTAGCCAAAAAAATACCTCCAGGAGGTCTAAATGTTAAGGAGGCATGTTAGAGGCTTGCTTTGGGTGGGATTTGGGTGGTCTTAGCACTCGGGCATCTTTCAGGAATAACCAGATATTCTATGATACATCACCAAAGCTTTTGGAATGCCCCTGATCTGTCCATGCCCCCTTTTGGGTTGCACACTATATAATCTAGGTGCAGATATTTTAGAATAGTGACCAGGCAAAATGCACATGCAATCCAAACTGATGCCAGGTAACTCCAATTACTGGTTGCTGACGCATTGTTAACTCATTAATTGCATGTGCATCTGCTCTGGGTGCCCAAATTTGCACACTCAGCTTTGGGCAACCTATATAGAATCTGGAGGCTTGAAAGTATGGCCGATATGCCATAGGGGGTGGGGAAGAGAGGGGGCTGAGAGATGGGGGTGTGATGCCAGTTCATGGGCAGGAACCCAGGGTAGGAGTAGAAAAGAGAGAGAAAGAGAGGCTGAACTGGGAGGAGGCAGCCAGCCAGTCAGTAAAATCAACTGGGCAGGGTGTTGCTGAACCGCAGAAAGCAAGGTAAACACATTGGTGGGGAGGGAAAGAAACCTTTGAGGGTGCCATGGCTCTCTTGGCTCCCTCCATTGTTACAGCATAGCTAACTGAGCAAAGAATGGATTTCTTTTCTTTTTTTTTTTTTTTTTTTTTGTAAATTATCTTTATTGACAACTGCAAAGGAACACACAACCATGAGTGGAACAATCAGAAAACAGAGCATCCAAAAACTATCTGGTCTAACCTGCCCACTTAGCTAGGCAGGCACCAGTTCTGAATCGCCCCGATGCCACTTAACTCCTGGCTCCTCCCAAATTCTGCATAGTTCACTCAAAGATAGATGTGTGAATCACAGATATGCGTGACTAGTGATGATCGCTCATGCATATCTGTGATTCACATATATAGAATAGAGAGTGGAACTGTACTAATCAGAATGATGTCCACACAGAAAAACGTCCTCAATCTCATCTGATGGTCCAAATAACTTTATTCATCCAGTAACTCAATGACTCGACATGTACATGTTTTGGCCAAACAGGCCTGCCTCAGATATGTCATTTGGCTGCGAGCCCCGCTGCAGAAGTTTTCACTTTTATATGAGAGACTACACATTTTTCCATCATATCATCTCACATTACTTGGAAGACTCTCAAGACTCCTGAGTTGGGCCGTAACATGTACATGTCGAGTCATTGAGTTCCTGGATGAATAAAGTTATTTGGACCATCAGATGAGATTGAGGACAATTTTCTGTTGTGGACATCATTCTGATTAGTACAATTCCACTCTATAGTCTATATATTTGAGTTTGTGATTTTGTTTCCCCTGTTTTACTCCTTCCCTCCCTATCTGTGATTCACACCCACGCTTGGCTAAATTGATGATCATCAAATCTGTTGACGTGCAGTAATTGGCACTAATTACTGCTTACACGCATGTCTGCTCTGTGCCCTGTTCTAGAACCTGTGTGCTTAATTCATCTCGCACATAATTCTGAAGAGGGTGTGGCCAAGTGAGGGGCATAGGCGGGTCACGAGCATTCTCAGAATTTAGGAGCGGAGTTATAGATTACTTCAATTTTCACGCCTATCTGAGAGTAGTTAGGCGCAAGCATGTACGCTAGATTTGAGCAAATGCTCACATCTTTATTATGTTTTAATTCGGGATATACCAGGGGTCGTTAGGGTTTTCTTACTGAATTTGGTTTCACCACATTAAAGTCAGGCATGAGAATAATTTAAGCTAGTGTTCTACGAAGACAGTTTCGCCTCTACAGAATTTGTGCTTAGCATCCATCGTCCCAGCCCCTAACTTTGGATGACTCTATCCCTAACTGAAGGTGCCGAGGCAGTGAAAGTCAATGCTCATTAGCATTGTCCACTTATGTTCAGCTGAATATTGACTCCTGGCCTACTCAGTCCTGCTTAAGCCACACTGAATATCAGCTCTTTGAGGAAATTGAATCAGCTTAAGTTAAATACTGTCTTACCAATTGCTAGGATATGTTTTTTTCTAACAACTTGCAGCCTCAAGGTCAGGAACAACAAGAGTTTAAAAAGAATCACGATTTTCAAGCCCTGAAAGTACATTAACATCTCTTTTCAGCAGTTCAGAAAATCTGAGGTCTTTCTCTTGAGGGACCGTTATTTTCAAACGTCTTGTTAGAGATGCTGTGACCTCCCAAACTCTATGACCCATTCAACTCCTGAGTATGTCCTTGCCTTACAATCTTTACCTTTCCTTTGTTAGAGATGCTGTGACCTCCCAAACTCTATGACCCATTCAACTCCTGAGTATGTCCTTGCCTTACAATCTTTACCTTTCCTTTGTTAGAGATGCTGTGACCTCCCAAACTCTATGACCCATTCAACTCCTGAGTATGTCCTTGCCTTACAATCTTTACCTTTCCTTTGTTAGAGATGCTGTGACCTCCCAAACTCTATGACCCATTCAACTCCTGAGTATGTCCTTGCCTTACAATCTTTACCTTTCCTTTGTTAGAGATGCTGTGACCTCCCAAACTCTATGACCCATTCAACTCCTGAGTATGTCCTTGCCTTACAATCTTTACCTTTCCTGATTAGACCTGACATGTTAAATTAATGTTTTGTTTTCAACCCTACCTTATGTGTTGAGCGCTTGACAAGTGTTCCATCAAGGTAGGTCTTTAAGCAGTTCAACAGAGCAGATGAACTGTGTACGGGGAGAAAAGCTCTTACTGCTAAACCAAGCCACTTCATACAGAATGGAGTCTTAATTTCAGCTGCTCTTGTACAGATGCTACGGAGAGTGAAAAACAATTTCTGGTACATCACTGCACTAATTTCATAACAAAACAAAGAACCGTGGAAAGGAAGAAGACTGTGTAATTAGGTTGTTTATCTTTACAATGTGAAGTATATTAAAATTAGTTGTTTTATATGGCTACAGTACCTATAATAAAAAAAGTACCATAGTTTGCCCCTTTATTTAAGTCACATCATACCTCACTTTGGGGCTCATTGTCACTTTGGGGCTCATTGTCAAAAGAAAGAAATGTCCGAAAATGGCACAAAAGGGTATTTAGAATGTTTTATTTGTTAAAACGTCCAAATTGCCATTCTCGAAATACATTTTTACACGGTTTTACATTACATTACATTACATTTGTGATTTCTATTCCGCTTGTACCTTGCGGTTCAAAGCGGATTACATAAGAAGAAGCTGGACATTTCCAGGAGGGTACGTGACATTTAGGGTAAGACATAGTTACAGAATGAGTATAGACTTGGTAACATTGGATGAAAGCAGTTATATTACATTACATATCAAATCTTTTTCCAGGCGTTGGTAGGTAATATGAATCGGTAGGATGAATTAGGTTTTTTTTTTTGTTTGTTTTTTTGGTCGGTTGAGGATATGGTGTCAGGGAGTGGGTGACCTGGTCGGTGTTTGTGGAACAGGAGATTAGGTGTTTTGAATATGCTTTTTGAAAAGTAGCGTTTTGAGTTCTTTGCGGAATGCTTTGAAGTCAGATGTTGAGGTTAACAATCTGGTTATGGAGGGTTCGAGTTTTGCTGCATGCGTTGCTATGAGGTTATCGTAAAGCTTTTTACGATGAGTGCCGTTGAGTGGTGGGTATGAGAATGGTGTCAGTGTTCTTCTTATTCTGGGTGGAAGGTTGCGGTGTAGGCGATCGATTAGATAGGCAGGTGCTGTACCGTTGAGTACTTTGAAGATTAGACAGTATAGTTTGAATTGGATTCTGGCTCTAATCGGTAGCCAATGTGAGTCTAGGTAGGTGTTAGTTATGTGGTCATATTTTCCGAGGGAATAGATTAGTCTGAGAGCTGTGTTCTGAATGGTCTGTAGTTTTTTGATCATTTTTGTAGGACATGGTAGATATAGGATATTGCAGTAGTCCACAAGTCCTAGTACCAGGGATTGAACAATGATCCTGTAGTGTTCTTTGTCGAAGAATTTCCTTATTTTTCGTAAGTTGCGCATTGTGAAGAATGCTTTTTGGGTAGTTTTGTTGATTTGAGTCTGCATAGTGCAGCATCTATCTATCAGCACTCCCAGGATTTTGAGGGAGGTCTGGATTGGGTATTTGGTAGTTTTGATTTCCAGGTCTGTTATGGATGGGATTTTGTCCGTTTCAAGCATTTCTATGCTGTTTGTCCGAAGTGCATCTAAATCTCAAGGGGACATTTTTTGGCCGGGATTAGGGTGGATTTACGATTTGGACGTTGCAGAAAATGTCCAGAGCAAAACTTGGATATTTGAGGCTAGACCAGCTTCAACAAAGAATACATGCCAAAAAGGTTGGACAAACTAACCTGATGACCACTGGAGGTGTAAAGCCAAGGCCACTCTTACTGCCCCAGTGGTCATTGGCTTCCTCCCACCTCCAAAAGATGTGAATGAAGAGTACATACTGGCCTTTATAACAGCTTCTGATGTTATGGCCAGTCCTATTAGAAAAGCAAAGAAGTCTCTGGAGTAGCCTTGTGGTCGATGCAGTTGTCTGCAGAGAAGGGGCCAGGCCCATATCCCACTCTAACTGATACACTTGTGGTGGAAAGTATGAGCCCACCAAAAACCTACTATGCTACATATAGGTGACACCTGCAAGCATAAGAAACATAGAAACATGATGGCAGATAAAGGCCAAATGGTGGCCCATCCAGTCTGCCCATCCGTAATAACCATTATCTCTTTCTCTCTCCGAGAGATCCCACGTGCCTATCCCAGGCTTTCTTGAAATCAGACACAGTCTCTCTCTCCAGCACCTCTACCGAGAGGCTGTTCCATGCATCTACCACCCTTTCTGTAAAAAAGTACAGTGGAACCTCGGTTTACGAGTGCACCGGTTTGCGAGTGTTTTGCAAGACGAGCAAAACATTCGCAAAATTGGCGCCTCGGAAACCGAGCACGCTTCGATTTGCGAGCACCCCCCCCCCCCCGTGAACCGGCACCATCCCCCCCCCGCGATCCGGCACCCCCCCCTGCCGCCATCGGGCCCCCCCCCCCGCTGCCATTGGGCCCCCCCACCACCACCATCGGGCACCCCCCTGCTGCGACCTGAGGTCCCCCCAACCCACCCGAACCCTCTTCTTACTTTGCTGTAGCCTCCGCGGCGGCACCGGCACCAGAATGTCCTGTGCGTGGTGCCGGTGCCTGAAGATCTGCTTCCTGTGCGCATGCTCGAAGCCTGAGAGTTCACGTCGAACGTGAACTCTCACGTCAAACGTGAACTATCAAGGCCCAGCACAGGAAGCAGATCTTCAGGCACCGGCACCACGCACAGGACATGCTGGTGCTGGTGCCGCTGCGGAGGCTACAGCAAAGTAAGAAGAGGGTTCGGGTGGGTTGGGGGGACCTCAGGTCACGGTGGGGGGGTGCCCGATGGCGGCGGGGGGGGGTGTGCGGATCACGGGGGGGAGGGTGCTGGTTCACAGGGGGGCCTTCGGGGGGAGCAATGCCGGTTCTCATGAGGGGGGGGGAGCAGCGCTGCTGGCCTCAGGGGGAGGGGGGGAACCTAGGAAAGCGAGTTTCCATTATTTCCTATGGGGAAACTTGCTTTGATAAACGAGCATTTTGGATTACGAGCATGCGCCTGGAACGGATTATGCTCGTAATCCAAGGTACCACTGTATTTCATTAGACTACTCCTGAGCCCATCACCTCTTTACTTCATCCTATGCCCTCTCGTTCCAGAGCTTCCTTTCAAATGAAAGAGACTCAACTACCGGGAAAGTCCCACTAACCTTGTCTGTACAGGGTTTCTAAAAAGTTAGGCATCTATTTCATGTCAATCATACTTAAGTGCTCATTGCAAAATCATGCCTATTAGGCACCTATAATATAGGCCTAATGGTGCTTAAGTCCTTCTCTGCCCCTAAACACGTCTACTTTGGAGTTAGGCGCTTATCACCCGATTAATTTTTATTATTTTTTTCAATTATGAGCTTATTAAAGGTCATAATTGAAGCTAATATACTAATTAAGTTAGGTGCTTAACTTAGACGCCTATTTATCTTTAATAATAATAATTAATAATAATTTTTTTTTTTTTGTATACCGCCATACCCAGGGAGTTCTAGGCGGTTCACAACAAATAGATGAATTACATACAGTGAGATTGAAAAAAGAAGAACATAACAAGGCAATTGAAAGGTCAAGACTAGTTTACATTGACAATTTAGGTGAGGGAGGGCTAATACAGAGCATATACAGTATGTACTGAAGAGAATACAATTGGATTTATGAGAAGGGGGAACAAAGCATATTGGATGAGAGGGGGGGCAACAATCTTGGAAGGGTGGGGAAAAAGTAAAGGAAGAGGTGGGAAGCGTTGAGGAGGGGGAGGGGAGGGTTAAGGATTTGATCTGTTGGAAAGAATAGATTTTGATCTGTTTTCTAATGTGGAGAAGGGGAACGTTAAGGCGGAAGTGGGGAGCATTAAGGATTTGGACCATTGAAAAGCAGAGTTTTGAGCTTTTTTCTAAAGTGAAGGTATGAAGAGGCGTCAAGTATAATTTGGGCGAGCCATGAATTGAGTTTGGCCGCTTGAAAAGAGAAGGTTCGTTCGAGGAATCTTTTAAGATGACACGATTTCAGTGAGGGAAAAGCGAACATAGTTATTCTGCGGGAGCTCTTATTATTATAGTTCAGGTTGAAGTGGGGGTTTTATAAGCGCCTTATAAAACTTACCTCAAAGTAAATTCCAAGTTCCAAGTTTCCAAGTTTATTAGGTATTTTTGATTTATCGCCTATTCAAAATTCAAGGCGATGTACAAATAAAATACACTTACAATTATTAAGTTAAACAAACGATTATCTAAAATACAAATACACATATAACATTACATTTAAAGGGTATTTGAATAGATTATAATGAAACATAAGGAAAATTATTTAATGGTTACGTTCAATAATACAATCATTAATTCAAATTTAAAATATTTAATTAAATTCAGGGGAAAAACAATAGGAAGGGGGACAAAGACAATTGACCTTTTAAGTTATGGATGCGGAAAGAAAAAAAGAAGAATTAGTTATTAAAGGCGTCAATATATAGAAAACTTTTAAGTTATCATTTAGGCTAAAGATTTGCAAACTTTTCTCCTGCTTCATAGAATTCAATCCTGTAATTTGAATTTACAGAAATGTTCTAAAAAGTTGTAAAGTCAGGAGAACCTCTGACGGAATATCAATGAAGGTTAGTGTTGCAAGATAAGATCAGGCCAGGGAAAAAGTAAATGGTCAACAAAGACATTTTCATATAAAATACCCCAAAGCGTTACACTTAAAACAAACCAGAGACCAGGCGAGTTCCCTTGCAAAAAGTCTATCTTTGCAGCTTCAGAAATTAAGATTCAGCTGCAGAGTTAACCTGCCAAAACTCAGTATCAATTTCTTTTGTGCTTTAGCAAAGAATTGACATTCCTAATTACAAAGTTTTACATACCAGCGAGTGAATTTACCCCCAGCTGGGAAAACATGGCTTAGCAAGACTTTTACATCCACCCTCATTGATCTGGAGATTATCTCACATTTGAGATTGTGCTCCATCGGAGAGCCGCAGGGAGGGGAAACGAATGTGGGAAAGTGTGTGGAAATTCTCCCTTTCCCTCCAGGGTTATTAGATCAAGTCTAGCCAGAGGAAGGCAAGAGCGAGGATTTTTTTTCCCCTCTCCGTCAATACCCCAGAATCTATGAAAACTTAACAAAGATTTTCCATCCGTTTGTAGAATAGAGTAGCAGCAAGGATTGGCTTATGGGCATCTTTTCGTCTGCATATTTAAAATGGGCATTGGTAAATAGTCTCCCAGCATGCAGCATGAAATATAAAGGACTCTTGATTGACAGATTTCAGTTGCTAGCTTCTATTACAAATGGGCTGGTTGTTCATTTCTTGACCTTGATTGAGATCTGTCTAGGCATTTTTACAGAGACAGTGTAAATGTGTGCACTTTAGAGAATGACACGGTGACAAAATTCATCACCGTTCCCGTCCCCGTGGATAACCGCGGGAAACCATCTTCATGTCATTCTTTAAGGAGAGAAGGAAGAATCAGAGTGTAATTGGGCACAACCAATGACCCGCAAGCTTTGCTTTGAAGAATGCTGGTGTAGAAGGACCGAGGTTGAAACAGACACTATAGAATGACAGTCTCTGGTATCCAGAGCAGATATTGTGATGTCATAATGCCTCATTCCACCAGTGCCTAAGAGCCAATCGCATCAGTGATGTCACAATGGCTTCATTATCCTTGGCTCCCATAAGAATCAGAGTATGAATGGCCACAACCACTGACCCGCAAGCTTTGCTTTGAAGAATGCTGGTGTAGAAGGACCGAGGTTGAAACAGACACTACAGAATGACAGTCTCTGGTATCCAGAGCAGATATTGTGATGTCATAATGCCTCATTCCACCAGTGCCTAAGAGCCAATCACATCAGTGATGTCACAATGGCTTCATTATCCTTGGCTCCCATAAGAATCAGAGTATGAATGGCCACAACCACTGACCCGCAAGCTTTGCTTTGAATAATGCTGGTGTAGAAGGACCGAGGTTGAAACAGACACTACAGAATGACAGTCTCTGGTATCCAGAGCAGATATTGTGATGTCATAATGCCTCATTCCACCAGTGCCTAAGAGCCAATCACATCAGTGATGTCACAATGGCTTCATTATCCTTGGCTCCCATAAGAATCAGAGTATGAATGGCCACAACCACTGACCCGCAAGCTTTGCTTTGAATAATGCTGGTGTAGAAGGACCGAGGTAGAAACAGACACTACAGAATGACAGTCTCTGGTATCCAGAGCAGATATTGTGATGTCATAATGCCTCATTCCACCAGTGCCTAAGAGCCAATCACATCAGTGATATCACAATGGCTTCATTATCCTTGGCTCCCATAAGAATCAGAGTATGAATGGCCACAACCACTGTCCCTCAAGCTTTGCTTTGAAGAATGCTGGTGTAGAAGGACCGAGGCTGAAATAGACACTAAAAAATGACATGGGATTATTTCCCGCGGTTATCCACGGGGACGGTGACGGTGATGAATTTTGTCACTGTGTCATTCTCCAGTGCACTTGTTTGATGTGTGCATCAGAAGCTAGGTGGATATTGCTGATATATTCAACCATGTGCTGGTACCGGTTGCAGAACCGTGGCCATGTGTAAAGTAAATGCCGGAAATTTAGGCCAGTGTTTTACTGGCCTTCATTTCCGGCGTAGCGTGGGTGGCTAAAGCTACAGCCTCAGCACCCTGAGGTTGTGGGTTCAAAGCCCGTGCTGCTCCTTGTGACCCTGGGCAAGTCACTTAAGGGCAAATTCTATAAGAAGCGCCCAAAAGGTAGGCACCTAATTAGGCACTTTTTAGCACGAGTCAAGTAAAATTGGCCGCCGTTTAATGAATCGCGCTGAGCGGCACCTATTTTGGAGGCGCCCAAGAAATAGGCCAGCTCTAGGCACAACTAAAAGGTAGGCGCCTAGCTGAGCGCTTAAGCACGCTTAAGAGCAGTGATTCTGTAACAAGGTGCCTAACACGTAGCCCCGCCCTCACCTAACATGCATAGTGCCTATTTTTTTGAAGGCCGCCTTGTTGCAGAATCGCGCTTTTTTTTTTAAACATTTTATTATTTTATTAAACTACAATAGTGTAATACATTTAATTGAAAATTGCAAAATATTACAGAGAATACACTATTTCAAACAAATAATAAATAGAAACATACCTACACCCAACCCCTTCCATCAATTATTAATATTAATAATAGTAAACATCTTTATTATTTTAATATGAAAATTTAAAATTTATTTTTCTATTACCTTTCCCTACCTTACCCCCCCTCCCCATCCCATCCCAGATGTGTAGTGAAAAAAACTCAGAAGGCAATACATTATCTTTTACTTTGAAGCAGCAAATAAAGCCAATGGACTCCATATTTTGTTAAATAACACACTAAACCCTAAACATTCTGCGTTCACTCTCTCATATCATCTCTATGTATTACATACATTTGTCCACCAAAACGTATAATTTAATCTGTCATGGCTTTTCCAGTTTTTTTGTGATCATTTGAACCGCAATTCCAGTTAAAATCAGGAAAAGACAGCTTTTAAATTTATCAAGGGGAGGTTTAATATATAAAAAAGTGCCACAAATTATTGCTTCGTATGTTAATGGAATATCTATATTTAAGACTATCTTTATTTGTCCCCAAATTGACTTCCAAAAACTAAATATTAGCGGACAAAAAAAAATAACAGATATTCTAAAGTCCCTATGTCAATATGATAGTGCCAGAATCTATTTGATCTGGAGCTATCTAATTTTTGCAACCGAACTGGGGTCCAAAAACTTCTATGCAATAAAAATAACCATGTTTGTCTCATAGATGCTGACGCTGAACATTTTAACCTCCAATTCCAAATTCTGAAATAGGTGCCTGACTTTAAGTGCCACAAATTATTGCTTCGTATGTTAATGGAATATCTATATTTAAGACTATCTTTATTTGTCCCCAAATTAACTTCCAAAAACTAAATATTAGCGGACAAAAAAAAATAACAGATGATCTAAAGTCCCAATGTCAATATGATAGTGCCAGAATTCAAATATCTCACGGGCCGCATCAAGGTGGAAGAAGACATCTTCTTCTTCAAGGGTCCCGCGGCAACAAGGGGGCATTCGTGGAAAATCAGGGGCGGGAAACTGCACAGTGACACTAGGAAGTTCTTCTTCACTGAAAGGGTGGTTGATCGCTGGAATAGTCTTCCACTTCGAGTTATTGAGGCCACCAGTGTGGCGGATTTTAAGGCCAGATGGGATAGACATGTGGGATCTATCCGCAAAGATAGATAGTGAGGATCACTGGGGTGGGCAGACTTGATGGGCCTTGGCCCTTATCTGCCGTCTATTTCTATGTTTCTATGTTTCTATGAACTGGGGGTCCAAAAACTTCTATGCAATAAAAATAACCATGTTTGTCTCATAGATGCTGACGCTGAACATTTTAACCTCCAATTCCAAATTCTGAAATAGGTGCCTGACTTTACAGTACACCGGTTACAGAATGTGGGCCTTGATCCTCCACTGCTCCAGATACATTAGATAGATTGTGAGCCCACCAGAAGTTCATAGACAAAATAATAATAATAATAATAATTTTTTATATACCGCAGGACCGTGAAGTTCTATGCGGTTTACAATGATTAAAGATGTTACAGATTGAGTGGAATCAACAAAGTATAAACTAGGTGATTGATAGTTCTAGAGATCATTTGTTGAGGGCTAGGATTGTATAGGTTGGTTTCCTAAGTATTTCAGGAACAGATGTGTTTTTAGATGTTTCCTGAATTCCCTATAGGTAGTAGGTTCTAGGTCTTTACCCCACAGAGCTGCTTGATGTGAGAAAAGATGTTGGTGATGACTTTTAAATTTACAGCCTCTGACCGGTGGAGAAACAAACCGTCGAAGACAAAGGTGCGTGCCAACAACTGAGCGCAAGACGGAAGCGCGCGCCGAAGAAAAAGAGTGTTTTTAGGGGCTCCGACGGGGGGTTTTGTTGGGAACCCCCCCACTTTACTTAATACAGATCGCGGTGGCGTTGTGGGGGGTTTGGGGGGTTGTAACCGCCCTCGTTATACTGGAAACTTAACTTTCCCTGTTTTTTAAGGGAAAAAGTGAAGTTTTCAGTAAAATGTGGGGGGGTTACAACCCCCCAAACCCCCCACAACGCAGCGCGATCTGTATAAAGTAAAGCCCTTTAAAACAGTCATCTTCTCCGGCGTGCGCCTCTGCGTTGCGCTCAGTTGTCTGCACGCGCCTTTGTCCCGGCACGCTTTTGACCTGACACCCCCACCAGGACAGATAGGAAAAATGCTTGCTTTGAGTGTGGTTGTAAAAGTACAAAAAAGCAGAATATAAGTCCCAGTTCCTTTGCGTACTGTACACGAGAATCATGTCCACAGGAGCTCCTATTGGCACCTACGGTCACTTCCGGCACAAGCCACACCCACTTTGACTGTAGACACCAGTAGACTGTAGACACCTACATCAGCGGCCTGTTCTGTAGGCGCCTGCAGGTGCCTCCATTTCTTTTTATTAGTTTTTAATTGGTTTTAAACAAAGTGGTCAGTTACCACATCATTTATCGCCAATTAAACCAATTAAGTTAGGCGACAGTAAGATGCCTAACGCTACCTAATTTTCAGTGTCCCTATGAGAATCAGGGCAAATATACCTAATACACACCCTATTTCCACACCCTACAATATACATTAATATACATAGGTCCCGATTCCACAAATGGCGCCTGAAGTTAGACACCTAATTTGGAGGCGTCTCCAATTTAGGTGCCTAACTTAATATTTTTAATTGGCACTGTTAATTGAAAGTGTCATTATAAACCGATTTTAAAAAATAACAATTAAAAAAAACTTAATTAGTCTGTAGGCACCTAACTCGATAGGTGTCTACCAACTTGCTTATTCAAAAAGTAGAAACATAGAAATAGACGGCAGATAAGGGCCACGGCCCATCTAGTCTGCCCACCCTAATGTCCCTCCCCTACCTTCGCCCTGTGAATAGATCCCACGTGTCTGTCCCATTTGGCCTTAAAATCAGGCACGCTGCTGGCCTCAATCACCTGTAGTGGAAGACTATTCCAGCGATCAACCACTCTTTCAGTGAAAAAGAATTTCCTGGTGTCACCTAGTAGTTTCCCGCCCCTGATTTTCCACGGATGCCCTCTTGTTGTCGTGGGACCCTTGAAAAAGAAGATATCTTCCTCCGCCTCGATGCGGCCCGTAAGATACTTGAACGTCTCGATCATGTCCCCCCTCTCTCTGCGCTCCTCGAGCGAGTATAGCTGCAATTTGTCAAGCCGTTCATCGTACGGGAGATCCTTGAGTCCCGAGACCATCTGGGTGGCCATTCTCTGCACCGATTCCAGTCTCAGCACATCCTTGCGATAATGCGGCCTCCAGAATTGCACACAGTATTCCAGGTGGGGGCCTCACCATGGATCTATACAATGGCATAATGACTTCCGCCTTACGGCTGACGAAACCCCTTCGTATGCAGCCCATGATTTGTCTTGCCTTGGATGAAGCTTGCTCCACTTGATTGGCAGTCTTCATGTCCTCACTGACGATTACCTCCATGGCATGGTTAGGAGCAGAGTTTGGACGTGTTTTGAGTTATGAACCAGTAGGTATCTATTAGAGAATGACACGGGGACAAATCTTTCCCCATCCTGTCTCCATGAGTTCTTTTCCTGCCCCTGCCCCATTCCTGCAAGCTCCGTCCTCATCTGCACAAGCCTTAAACACTTTAAAATCCTAAGTAGCAACATTCTAGAGCTCAGATTGTGATGTCATAATGCCTCATAGTGCCTTCGACAAGGTACCTCATGAGCATCTTCTAAAGAAACAGTGGAAGGGGAAATACACATATGGACCAGAAACTGGCAGGCAAACAGGAAACAGAGGGTAGGAATAAAGGGACACTATTCTGACTGGAAAGGGGTCACAAGTGGCGTCCCACAAGGGTCAGTGCTGGGACCACTGCTATTCAATATATTTATTAATGACTTGGAAACAGGGACAAAGTGTGAAGTTATAAAATTTGCGGATGATACAAAACTCTCCGGTACGGTTAGATGTGTTGAGGAATGTAAAGGACTCCAAAGGGACCTGAACAAACTGACTGAGTGGACAAATAAATGGCAGATGAACTTCAATGTGGAGAAATGTAAAGTTATGCACATAGGGAAAGGGAACCCGATGTATAACTACGCAATGGGGGGGATGACATTGGGAAAAGCCAACCTAGAAAAGGACTTGGGGGTTTTGGTGCATAAAACAATGAGATCGGCAGCACAATGCACAGCGGCCTCGAAAAAGGCGAACAGAATGTTGGGAATTATCAAAAAAGATATCACTACCAGAACCAAGGAAGTTATCCTCCTGCTGTATAGGGTGATGGTGCGACCCCATCTGGAGTACTGCGTCCAGTACTGGTCGCCGTACCTAAAGAAAGATATGGCGATACTCGAGAGGGTCCAGAGAAAAGCAACAAAAATGATAAAGGGCATGGAAAACCTCTCATATGCTGAGAGGCTGGAGAAGCTGGGGCTCTTTTCCCTGGAAAAGCGGAGACTTAGAGGGGATATGATAGAAACTTATAAGATCATGAAGGGTATAGTGAAGGTAGAGAGAGACAGATTCTTCAGACTGGTGGGGGCAACAAAAACTAGAGGGCACTCAAAAAAATTGAGGGGAGATAGGTTTAGAACAAATGCTAGGAAGAACTTCTTCACCCAGAGGGTGGTGGACACCTGGAATGCCCTTCCAGAGGAAGTGGTTGAGTAGAGTACGACTTTGGGTTTCAAAAAGGGATTGGACGAGTTCCTGAAGGGAAAGGGGATCCAGGGGTATAATTAGAGGGTTACTATACAATACAAAGCGCCCTTGAATAATAGATCACTACAGGTCATTGACCTGGGGGGCCGTCACGGGAGCGGACTGCTGGGCATGATGGACCTATGGTCTGACTCGGCAGAGGCAATGCTTATGTGCTCATTCCACTAGTGCCTAAGCTCCGTCCTCATCTGCACAAGCCTCAAACACTTTAAAATCCTAAGTAGCAACATTCTAGAGCTCAGACTGTGATGTCATAATGCCTCAATCCACCAATGCCTAAGCTCCGTCCTCATCTGCACAAGCCTCAAACACTTTAAAATCCTAAGTAGCAACATTCTAGAGCTCAGATTGTGATGTCATAATGCCTCATTCCACCAATGCCTAAGCTCCGTCCTCATCTACACAAGCCTCAAACACTTTAAAATCATAAGTGTTCAAGGCTTGTGCGGTTAAGGACAAGGATAGTGATAAAACCCGCGGGGATGGGATGGGGAAATTGAGTTCCTGCGGGGGCGGTGAAAAAATTGTCCCCGTGTCTTTTTCTAGTGTCTGCGTTAGTTGTTGGTATATTAGGCAAAGAAAACTCTGGCTTAATATACCGGTGTCTAACATTATGAGGCCTCCTGGCGCCTAAGTCGATGTAGGTGTTTCTAGGCGCAACTCTAGAAATGGCACCTAACTTTGATCGTTTTGCGATAGGTGCTGCTTTCCTAATCAAGTTAGGCACCATTTATTGAATCAGGGCCACAATGGACACGCATTTCCACAACATACAACATATGTTACAACATACACGGAGACCACAATGACGTCCAAATCCAATTTTGAACGTTTTGCAAAAGAACGTCCAACAAATCCAGTGCCAAACACGCTCATTTTGGAACCCGAAAAGCATCTCTCCTTTTGGTTCGAAAATGACCCGATTTTAGATGTTAGTGACAGTGGCGTAGAGAGGGCGAGAAGTGCCGGTACCCCCCACAAACACAGTGCCCAGGGTGGACCAACCTTCTGCCCCTCCCCCTTACTGCATGACTGGTTAGTGAGCAGCCATTTTTAAAAGCTACTGCGTGAGCACTTACCAACATCCATTTGGTAGGCAGTAACGGCTCATGTGGAGGCATGTGTGGCACAGTGGTTGAAGCTACAGCCTCAGCACCCTGGGGTTGTGGGTTCAAACCCCGCACTGCCTCTTGTGACCTTGGGCAAGTCACTCAGTCCTCCTTAACCCCAGGTACGCTAGATAGATTGTGAGCCCACCGGGACAGATAGGGAAAAATGCTTGAATACCTGATTGTAAAACCGCCTAGATAACCTTGATAGGCGGTATATAAAAAAAAAACCCACCATAATAATAAAAATGGTATTCCTGTGCTAACCATTAGGGCATGCTAATGAAGACATGCCCACACTCTCCCTCCGACACAGCCCTCAAAAATATTTTTTTTAGCACACGGTTAGCGTGCAGACATCCACGGTACGCCAATTTAAGCTGGGTTAGGTGCATGTTAGTGGCTAACGCAGCTGAGCAAAAGGACCTCTAAATAACGAAAATCAGAATAAAGAAACTGCTTTGTTAGAGGTGAGTATTTTTTTTTTTTTTAAATAAAACCGAGCCTAAATATGTGATGAACGTAACTAAGCTTATTCTGGAAGCTTGTTATAGTCTTCACAGCACCCAGGAGCAGCCCCAGCTGTGCATAAATTCAGACACCCCAAAGCAGGCGTAAACCTATCCATGTCCTCTATGTACGCTCACATGTATTTTATAACATATTGGATGAGTCTGTTTGTTGAAGAAGAGACAGTAATGTGAAGGACGGAGCACTCTGCTTTGTCCTTGGACTCTTTTCTCGTATAGACACCAGATCTAGAAGGCGAATTACTGAAGGTAATAATGGATTTTTCAGTTTCAGGTTTGTTTGTGGTGTTTTTTATGAAGCCTAAAAATATGATTATTTTTTTTTAGAATGTATTTCTTTCTCTCTCTCTCTCTCTCTTTTTAAATAAAAAGATGAAATATGTCTTTCTTAAGTGGTAGCCTAAGCTGAAGCTGATCCTAATAAGTGAGTTATATGCTGGAGGGGATAAGTTTCCAATTTTTGCATTGGTCAATATTTAGCTATCACTGACTACCTTAGACCCATATATGCAATGCCTGGCCCTATCCAATCACTGGCAGTGAATATCGGGGTCTTTAAGGCACCTGGAAGTTGTGCGAGTACAGCTGACATTCATTTCTGTACGTACATAGTTAACTGGGCAAAATTCATACTGTCTTGTTTGTGGTCCTACAGACCCCATTAGCTATGCACCGGTGCCCACATGACTCCCATCTCCTCCACAGCTTCACCCTCAGACTGCCCTGCCAATAATAAGGGGTACAATGGGTTAGAGTCAATAGTCAGTGACGCAGTCCAGTTAAATGCTGCTGAATATTGACTCCTGAGTTGCCGAGTACAATTTCTAAAAAAATGTGTTTATAATTCTGTATATTGGAAATACATAAAACGCCTCCCCCCCCCTCCATCAATATGTATCCAACCAGCAGTGAAACAAAAACGTGACAATTATATCGGGTTAGAGGTCTGAAACCATACCTCTCCTTTCAAGCAATGACCCAATGTAATAGTTTCACTAGTTCTCTTGGTCTTGGACTACTGCAATTCTGTCCTGTTGGGATGACTGAAGTGCATGATTAGACAAATCCAAACGGTGCAAAATGGAGCCGCAAGATTATTACTGGGAAAATCACGGCAAATGAATGCCATCCCACTATTGAAAAAAAAAAAAAAAAGCTGTACTGACATTCAAGGCCATGCACCTATCTAAACCACAATATCTGTCCGCCAGATTACACATTCATGTGCTGCCATGATCCTTACGTTCAAGCCAAGAACTATAGCTGGAAATGGTTCATAGTCAGTGGCGCGCAAGACACCAGTGCGCCGACAATCGAGCGCTAATTCAGTGCAAGACAGAAGCGCGCTGCCGAAAGCCGCCAAAAAACTTATTTTTTTAAGAGCTCTGATGGGAGGTGTGTGGGGGGAACCCCTCCCACTTTAATGCATAGTATTCATGCTGCAGTTGGGGAGGGGATGTGGGGGGTGCAAACCCCACATTATAGAGAAAACGGCGGCGTGTTTGTGCTACCGTTGGGGGGGTGGGGGTGCAACCCCCCACATTATAGAGAAAACGGCAGCGCGAACACTATGCATTAAAGTGTGTGTGTGTGGGGGGGGTCCCCCACACACACCCCGTCAGAGCTCTTAAAAAATAAGTTTTTAGGTGGCTTTCGGCGGCACGCTTCTGTCTTGCGCTGAATTGTCAGTGCTGGATTGTCGGCGCGCTGGTGTCTCACGCGCGATTATCCCGTCACCGCTGGAAATACCCTCCTTCAAAGACGTTAAATAGGAACACATTAGGGTGAGAATGTTCTCAGTAATGGCTGCAGAGAGGTGGGAGAACCTACCAAAGGAACTAAGAACAGAAACGGATGTTGACAGGTTCAAGAAAAAATTGAAGACTATTCTTTTCTCAGACTGATGAAACATTGCCAGCTACTTGGAAGATACCTGGGGGGAAGAAACATTGTAAATGTATACATTTTTATGCTGCAATATATGTAACACACTGTGTCTGGTGTATATTGTAACTAAAATGATTAATTTTTTAATTGTGAACTGCTTTGAACTGAAATTGTAACAAAGATGATAAATGCTCACTGTAAACCGCTTTGAATTGACTTTCCAATTATTACAAACGGTATATAAACTTTCCATAAAGATAAAGACAAAGTACGCCAATAAACCACGAGGGTCTCTTTCACAACTCAGCCCAAATCCAAACCACCAAAGTACAGTGGTACCACGGTTTACGAGTGCACCGGTTTGCGAGTGTTTTGCAAGACGAGCAAAACATTCGCAAAATCGGCGCCTCGGAAACCAAGCGTGCCTCGATTTACGAGCGCCTCCTCCCCCACGATCCGGCACCCTCTGCCCCTCCGAGAATCTCGGAGAGAGCGTGAACTCGCAGGCCTTGAGCATGCGCAGATGCTCAAGGCCCAGCATAGAAGAGGAGGCTGATGAAAGCATGCTGGTGCTGGTGCCGAGGCCAGATGAAAGTAAGAAGCGGGTTCAGGTGGGTCTGGGCGCGGCAGGTGGGGTGCCGGATCGCAGCGGGGGAGGGGTGCCGGATCACGGGAGGAGGGTGCTGGATTGCGGGGGGGGGGGCTGGTTCTCGAGGGGGGGGGTGGAGATAGAGCAGCGCCACTGGCCTCGGGGGCTGGGAATGTATCAAAGCGAGTTTCCATTATTTCCTATGGGGAAACTCGCTTTGATATACGAGTATTTTGGTTTACGAGCATGCTTCTGGAACAAATTATGCTCATAAACCAAGGTACCACTGTACTTGGTTCCAAAACACCCTCAAATCAGGCTTTCCCAATCAAGATTCAGTAGTTCAGGATCCAGCCCCATGACCTATGTGGTATTGCATTCCAAATAGTTTCCCAGACTTTCCAAATGCCCAATGCAATTTAAATTGCTTCAATTATCAACTCCATTATCATTTTATCATCTCTTCTTTCAGCTTTGAAGTACAAAATATCAACATAAAAAGTAACAAGGAAACATAGAAACATGATGGCAGATAAAGGCCAAATGCCCATCTGCAGTAACCATCGTCTCTTCCTCTCTCCAAGAGATTCCATGTGCCTATCCCACGCCTTCTTGAATTCAGACACAGTCTCTGTCTCTACCACATCCTCCGGGAGACTGTTCCATGCATTTATCACCCTTTCTGTAAAAAAAGTCTTTCCTTGGATTACTCCTGAGCCTATCACCTCTTAACTTCATCCTGCGCCCTCTCATTCCAGAGTTTCCTTTCAAATGAAAGACTTGACTCATGCGCATATATGCCACTTAGGTATTTAAACATCTTTATCATATCTCCCCTCTCCTGCCTTTCCTCTAAAGCAGTGGTTCCCAACCCTGTCCTGGAGGACCACCAGGCCAATCGGGTTTTCAGGCTAGCACTAATGAATATGCATGAGAGAAATTTGCATATAGTGGAAGTGACAGGCATGCAAATCTGCTCCATGCATATTCATTAGGGCTATCCTGAAATCCCGATTGGCCTGGTGGACCTCCAAGACAGGGTTGGGAACCACTGCTCTAAAGTATACATGTTGAGATCTTTAAGTCTGTCCCCATACACCTTTGATGAAGACCACACACCATTTTAGTAGCCTTCCTCTGGACCGACTCCATCTTTTTTATATCTTCTTTAAGGTGCAGCCTCCAGAATTGTACACAATATTCTAAATGAGGTCTCACCAGAGTCTTATACAGGGGCATCAGTACCTCTTTTTTCCTACTGGCCATTCCTCTCCCTATGCAACCTAGCATCCTTCTCGCTTTCACTGTCACCTTTTCAACCTGTTTGGCCACTTGTAAGATCATCACATACAATCAAACCGAAGACCCGCTCCTCTTTTGTGCACATAAGTTCTTCACCTCCTGTTCCCTCAGGTGTTTTGCAGCCCAAATATATGACCTTGCATTTCTTAGCATTAAATCTTAGCTGCCAAATTTCAGACCATTCCTTAAGCTTCACTAGATCCTTCCTCATGTTATCCACACCAACTTGAGATAGGCGTCCAGTGCTCTATGGAGCTTCCCCGCTTCTGCTTTGGCAGGAGCAGACACCCCGCTGAAAAGTCAGCTGTCTTTACCCACCCCAACACTGTGTTGTTTATCGCCGCCAATCTTATCACTGCAATTATACAATTTTAGCATGAAAAAGTGTACAGAAAAGAAGTTCTACAGTTCTAGGTCAGCAGTTAGGGGCAAACCAGATGTGGGGCATGGAGTGAAGTTAACTGGGTGCCAGTCTGAATTTTGGCTGGCACCTGGTTGACTTCTGGGTGACTGTTGAGACTCAGATATTCAATGCTGGGAGCAGCACGTGCTCCAGCTTTGACTAACCGGGCTCAATTTAGCCACGACTCTGAGAGGCTCAGATGCCACTTACCCCCATAGGCTAATTATCCCGCAGACTATTTATAGAATAGTGCATTTCATCTAAGCACATAAATACATTACTGACATCATTTTATGTGCAAAGTGCACCTTTTCTATAAATCAGTGCACATAAATTGTTTATTGAAAGCTTCTTTACCGCTACTAATGACTGGGAAGTCAATTCAGAGCGGTTTACATGAGCTTCTGTAATGGTGATACAATACATGAGCTTCTGTAATGGTGATACAATACATGAGCTTCTGTTAAAATGTTAAAATACAGATCCCACATAATGAGCTTCTGTTAAGGTGTTACAATAGAGAATCTGCGTTTTAAATGGTTCTCAATATGGCGATAATCAATCATCCTACTTATATCCTACTTATAAATGATGCCCAAATTTGGTTACCCCTTACAAAATTGCTCTTCACACTCTCTGGAGTGCTCTGTACATCCAGTTGAACTTTTCAAACGATAAGTACCGTTATAGGTGTGGGATGCATCTGCAGTTTGCATTCCTTTACATCCTTTGGGTGAAATTTTATTTACCAGTTCCACAGTGCATTCCTTGACCTTTAAAAATGATTCTGCTTTTAAAATAGCAAATAGCGTGAGTTTCTGTGTTATTTAAACCCTACATCTCTTTACTGGAAGCAGTTTACACCACAACCCTATATCAATATAAAGACATCCACACGATACACATAACTATTAATAACTTGCACACCAAGGGCCTCTTCTATTAAACTGCGCTAGCAGTTTCTAGCGTGGGGAGCCGCGCCGAATGGCTCGCGCTGCTCCTAGACGCTCAGAGAGTTCCTATGAGCATCAGGAGCAGCGCGGGCCATTCAGCGCGGCTCTTTGCGCTAAAAACACTGGAATAAAAACCAAACAACAAAGGGAAAAATATCTTGCCAAACAAAGCGAGCGGAACAACCAAAAGGCAAGCGTAATGTTTAATACGGGGCAACTCTTAATAAGTACAAGAGTTTTATAAGCTTGATCTTTTAGAACATGTCCTTGGCAGTAGAATTTCAAGTGTCCAAGTCTTTGTCTTTTCACCAATTACAATTATTTTCTTCAGATTCACGTTCTAGAAATTCCAGGTTCCCCTGGATTTTTTTTTTTTTTCTTCAGCCTGAGGCAATCTCTCAAAAACCCCCAGTCAGACGCAATCAGATAAGCCCAGTCAAAGTGCACCTAATCAAGAAATCCACACTTAATCACATCAGCTGCAGCGGCTCAGACCAGACAGATTTACAATTTGAGAGATTCTTGATCGGTTCAATGGCATCTATTATTCAAAACATTTGACTCACAATCCAGTCTTCAGTCGTCACTGCAGATCCTTCGCACATAAATCATACTCTAATTTGAATCACAGCCGCTGTCATTAGCGCTGTTTTACGAGCGAGAAAAAGTTGTGTCGCTCGAGAGTATGGCACGCTGCTCTCCGCTTTGTACTCTTTGTAACATCCCAGTGCAAATATTTATTAACATTATAAATTGGTTTGACTGGTAGACTAATTAGAGAAAAAAAAATTCTGTCTAAATGTATGACGTCAACATTGTATCCAGTTTTTGAAGCATCTACCCCCCAAATTCTATAAAGTGTGCCTGGCCGTTGTAGGCGCCTAACTTAATTGGAAAAATAGGCTAAATTGGCACTGATAATCGGCATTCAACACCTCTTTTTTTAATTTTTATGAAATTTCCATTATTATCATGAGTCGAGACTTTCATTTGAAAGGAAACTCTGCAATGAGAGGGCATAGGATGAAGTTAAGAGGCGACAGGCTCCGGAGTAATCTGAGGAAATACTTTTTTTACAGAAAGGGTGGTAGATGTGTGGAATAGTCGTCCGGAAGCGGTGGTGAAGACAGACTGTGTCTGAATTTAAAAGGGCCTGGGATAGGCACGTGGACTCTCTCGGAGAGAGAAAGAGATAATGGTTACTGCAGATGGGCAGCTCTATGACCTCACAATGCAGGTGCACAGAGCCTTAGCCTATAGGAAGAGAAGATGCAAATGGTAAGAACCTTAGCCAATAGAGAGAGGGGAGATATGATAAGAGACGTTTAAATGCCTACAAGGCATAAATGTGCATGAGTCGAGTCTCTTTCATTTGAAAGGAAACTCTGCAATGAGAGGGCATAGGATGAAGTTAAGAGGCGACAGGCTCCGGAGTAATCTAAGGAAATACTTTTTTTACAGAAAGGGTGGTAGATGCGTGGAACAGTCTCACGGAAAAGCTGGTGGAGAAAGAGACTGTGTCTGATTTCAAGATAGCCTGGGATAGGCCTGTGGGCTCCCTTAGAGAGAGTAAGAGATAATGGTTACTGCAGATGGGTAGACTGGACGGGCCATTTGGCCTCTATCTGCTATCATGTTTCTATGTTTCTATAATCAGAAAGCTATATGACATCACAATGCAAATGTTAAGAGTCTTAGCCAATAGGAAGAGGAGGAGATAGTGGATGCTGTGGATGGGCCATTTGGCCTTTATCTGCCATCATGTTACTATGTTTCTATCAAGCATTTACATCTTGTACAGAAAGAATGATTAAAGTCAGATTATTTTAATAAAAAGAAGTATAGATCAAAAAAGAAATAATTGACTACATTCGCAAGTCCACAATAATAGGAACCAAGGCTATCCAAAGTGGTTTAAACAAAAAAATAAACCTCCTATGGGAACTATTATTTGTACTTATAGGCACTCTAATTTCAATATTTCAACTAACAATAGTGTCCCTTTCGTTCAAAATACAGTTTTCTTGTGTTAAATATTCAATTCATGACCAAATAACTACTTTGCCATAAAGTGCTCAGTGCCACCACCAGGTCATTGCTAATGCAGTTCAGACCACAATAGTTTTTGAACCATCATTGCATTTTATTGTTCCCTGCCTTCCATAAAGCATAGTGTGCAATGGCTTGTATGTTACTGGTGGTGGCACTGAGCACTTTATGATTATTTATTTATATTGGCAAAGTAATTATTTGGTCATGAATTGAATATTTAACACAAGAAAATTGTATTTTGAATGAAAGGGGCACTATTGTTAGTTGAAATATTGGAATTAGAGTGCCTATAAGTACAAATAATAGTTCCCATAGGACAGGGGTAGGTATCCAGAGCAGATATTATGATGTCATAATGCTTCATTCCACCAATGCCTGACAGCCAACCTCATCAGTGATGTCATAATGGCTTGACTGTCCTATACTTGGCTCAGAATCAGAGTGTGAATGGGCACAATCACTGCCCCTCAAGCCTTGCATTGAAGAATGTGGGTGTAGAAGGACTGAGGTAGAGTTAGACACTAAAGAATGACACAGGATGGTACTGGGGTACAGAGGAGTACTGTGGAAATTGGTGGGTGGGAGAGAGAGAGAAGAATCGAGGATCTCCTATGGCAGGGGTAGGCAATTCCGGTCCTCGAGATCCAGAGCCAGGTCAGGTTTTCAGGATATCCACAATAAATATGCATGAAATAGATTTGCATCTCAAGGAGGCAGTGCATGCAAATCCATCTCGTATATATTCATTGTGGATATCCTGAAAACCTGACCTGGCTCCGGCTCTCGAGGACCGGAATTGCCTACCCCTGCCATAGGAGATCCTCGATTCTTCTCTCTCTCTCCCACCCACCAATTTCCACAGTACTCCTCTGTACCCCAGTACCATCCTGTGTCATTCTTTAGTGTCTAACTCTACCTCAGTCCTTCTACACCCACATTCTTCAATGCAAGGCTTGAGGGGCAGTGATTGTGCCCATTCATACTCTGATTCTAAGCCAAGTATAGGACAGTCAAGCCATTATGACATCACTGATGAGGTTGGCTGTCAGGCATTGGTGGAATGAAGCATTATGACATCATAATATCTGCTCTGGATACCAGAGACTATCATTCTTTAGTGTCTATCTCAACTTCAGTCCTTCTACACCAGCATTCTTCAATGCAAGGCCTGAGGGTCAGTGGTTGTGCCCAGTCATAGTCTGATTCTTCCCTCTCTCCTTAAAGAATGACCTGGGGATGGTATCCCGCAATTAACCGAGGGGACGGGGACAAATTCTGTCACCATGTCATTCTTGAAGTGCAGCTTAAAATTTTATTTGTACTGTTCCCTTGTCAGAAAGGGATTACTTATTCACCTGTCACAAACACAACTTCTGGGTCAATAGGGTTTTTTCCCTCAATAAATTTTTATTGATATTAATGAGAAAAAAAAGAACAGCTACAAATAATTATGAGGAAGCATCGATTTTATGCTGTTGCTTTCAGAGTGCCGAATGGAGTCCCCAGTCCAATATTCATACCCGCTCCTAAAACTAACTTTATTAGGTGTTCATGAATTGTAAATGAATGAAGTTTTCCTCAACTAATAACTTTCTGACCGTAAATACGTTCTGTAATAACCTGATTCTCAAGTACTGGGTCTACCTACATCAGCACTGAGTGCGCTGCAGGGAGCCCAGAACGCAATTGTTCGAACTGTGTTTCAATTAAGAAAGAGTAATCATGTAACAGAACGCTCTATATCAGTGGTTCCCAAACCTGTCCTGGTGGACCCCCAGGCCAGTCAGGTTTTCAAGATAGCCCTAATGAATATGCATGACATAGATTTGCATAAAATGGAGATGCCAGGAATGCAGATCTGCTTCATGCATATTCATTAGGGCTATCTTGAAAACCCGACTGGCCTGGGGGTCCTCCAGGACAGTTTTGGAAACCACTGCTCTATATCTTTGTATTGGTTAAAATTAGAACACAATAAAGCATCGAAACCTTTGATGGATAGCATTCTGCCATACGAACCACAGCGCATGATGCGCTCAGTGGCTCACGACGACCTACATATTCTGACAGTGAAACAGCTGCTGCCAGCTATGTCTGGAGCCAGCACATTTTCGCGTGTGGGTTCTCAGGAGTGGAATAAGTTTCCAGGATATTTACGACAGCGAATACGTTTTAGTGTTTTAAGATGAAAATATGGGACTTGATTTATAGGGCTCTTCAACATCTTTGTAAACGATCTGGGCATTGGTACAGAGTGAGGTCATTAAATTTGCGGACGATATGAAGTTATTCAGAGTAGTGAAGACACAGGGGAATTGTGAAGATCTGTAACGTGACATAATCAAGCTTGAGAAATGGGTATCGACATGGCAAATGAGGTTCAACGTGGATAAGTGTAAAGTGGTGCATGTCGGTAACAGAAATCTCATGCACGAATACAGGATGTCTGGGGCGGTACTTGGAAAGACCTCCCAGGAAAGAGAGAGTTCTGATCGACAAGTCGATGAAGCCGTCTGCACAATGCATGGTGGTGGCGAATAGGGCGAACAGAATGCTAGGAATGATAAAGAAGGGGATCACGAACAGATCGGAGAAGGTTATCATGCCGCTGTACCGGGCCATGGTGCGCCCTCACCTGGAGTACTGCATCCAGCTCTAGTCGCAGTACATGAAGAAGGACACGGTACTACTCGAAAGGGTCCAGAGAAGAGCAACTAAGATGGTTAAGGGGCTGGAGGAGTTGCCGTACAGTGAAAGATTAGAGAAACTGGGCCTTTTCTCCCTCGAGCAGGGGAGATTAAGCGGTGACATGATCGAAACATTCAAGGTACTGAAGGGGATAGACTTAGTAGATAAGGACAGGTTGTTCACCCTCTCCAAGGTAGGGAGAACGAGAGGGCACTCTCTAAAGTTAAAAGGGGATAGATTCCGTACAAACATAACAAAATTCTTCTTCACCCAGAGAGTGGTGGAAAACTGGAATGCTCTTCCAGAGCGTGTTATAGGGGAAACACCCTCCAGGGTTTCAAGACAAAGTTGGACAAGTTCCTGCTAAACTGGAATGTACGCAGGTGAGGCTGGATTCATTTAGAGCACTGGTCTTTGACCTGGGGGCCGCCACATGAGCGGACTGCTGGGCAGGATGGACCACTGGTCTGACCCAGCAGTGCGCTAGGGCTTTAATGCGTGGAATAGCGCGTGCTACATTGCCACACACGCTAGACCCACGCCAGCATTGAGCTAGTGTTAGTTCTGAGTAAAAGGAGCCGATAGTGTTTTGATGTGAGGCGCTGGTAGCCTCTTTGTAATTTTAAGAGGCTTTACATCATCACTATTATTGATGTTCGATTTGTTGTACTGTATGTGATTTTGTTTGTGTATCTACTCTATTGTTTTTAAGTTCAATGTTTTTTTTATTAGTTTTAATAATAAACAATATTACAGATATTTGCCAGAGTCTATGTAATATAATGAGCCATTCTAAAGCATAATAAAAATAAAAATTAAAGAACAAGAGAAAACATGAGATGACAATCAAATACTAGAATTCTGGATTTTACAGAGATCTTACACAGTATACATCACAAAAATAACAGTTCAAATACATATCGAGTTCATGTATGTTTGAGCATATTGTCACAGTAGTCTGACAGTGGGTGCCATACATCATCATATCTAGTGACACCATCATGTTTAATAGCAAAGCTACGTTCATATCTCATGATTAAGCAAACATTATGCCACCATAATGCATATGATAGTGTGTCTGGATTTTTCCAATTCGTGAATATAAGCTTTAATGCAATCATGATTAAGCTTTTAAGTAATTTAGCCTTTGTACCTGTAATAATATCCTTTAGGCCATAAGCACCATATATCACAACTGCAATGGTTATCTGTTCATTGATATCTAATACCTCAGCTATAGTTTTCCATATTCTCAACCAGAAGGTATGTATAGCAGGACATGAAAAGATCATGTGATCTAATTTACCAGGATCAGATTTGCAAGACCAACAGCAAGTGACATCCGAATTTGGTAACTTAGCCAATTTACAGGGTGTCCAAAAGGCCCGATGCATCAGAAAAAAATTAGACTGAATAATAGATGCAGAGTGAAGCGTTGTAAAAGTATCTTTCCATATGTTCGACCATGTTTTCGTCTGTATAGCGACACCAGTATCTTGTGCCCAAACATCACATAACCCTAAGGCATTATTGAACTTATGATTAATAAGTAATGCATACCATGCAGCTGTATGACCCTTACGTTTGAGTTGCATCAGTTCATATAATTTCAAAATAGAAGGTGTGTTTTGTGTAAGGGTATTCAACTCATAACCCGCAGCAATAGCATGTCGTAATTGTAACCATCTGTAATGTTGTGTGTGCGTTAAGGAATATTGTTTGCATAAAGTTTCAAAGGGAATCCATGAACTATCGCAATATAAATGTGCTATAAATGCAATGCCAGCTCTTTTCCAAGAGGCCCAATTTATTGTTTTATTCTGAATGGTGATTTTAGGATTATTCCAAAGATAAATATGTGTTGTATCACTGTATTTTGTTTTTAGCAGTGTATCCAGGTTCTTGAGTGCAGATTTAGTGGAAGATACAGGATCCCTTTGAATGTCAGTGACATTTTGCGTAAACGTGGAATAAAAAATATTCTCCTTGGTATCTGTCTCAGTTTCTAAGATGACCCAGGCTGGTAAATCTCCATCTGTAGGTTCTAAGATCCAGTGAGAACCCTGTTTAAGTAACATGGCTGTGTGGTAGTCATGAAAGCTGGGGAAACGAACCCCACCATCAAGCTTGTCTCTTTTAAGCTTTTGTAAACTAATGCGTGGAGTAGCATTATTCCATAAAAATTTGGTAAGCAAAGATTCAATCATTTTGTAGGTAGATTTTTTTAGATAGACCGGTATCATACTCAAAGTATAATTTATCACTGGTGATATCATCATTTTTATAGTTTCAAGTCTCCCCCACCAAGATAACCTGAGAGGTGACCAACGGGACGTCATTTTGGTGATAGTGTCCAGTAAATGGTCCGTATTGAGTTGGATTATTTCATCAACAGTTGGGGCAAACATTACGCCCAGGTATTTTAGTTGTCTTCCAGCCCATTTTAGTCCCAGATTTTGAATTGTTGTGTGCGTCTCTGGAGCGTTCAAAGCCATTACTTCAGTTTTGGTAAGATTTAGTTTGTAACCAGATATTAATGAAAAGCAATCTATTATTTGTAAAGCAGGAGTGATAGAGTCCACAGTAATGTATAAAAGCACATCATCTGCGTATGCAGATACTTTGATTTCCTTTGAGCCAATACTGATGCCTTTGATATTAGAAGCAGCCCTTAAGTTTATAAGTAAGGGTTCTAAAGCTAAATTAAACAAGAGCGGGGATAAAGGGCACCCCTGTCTCGTACCTCTTTTTGGATTAAATGAAGTTGAAAATAATCCATTAATGTATATTCTAGTGAGAGGAGAGAAATATAGAACACGGATCATGTTAATAAATTGGGAAGGAAAACCAAACCAATCAAGGACACGAAATAAATAAGGCCATTCTATCCTATCAAACGCTTTTTCCGCATCCAGACTTACAGCAGCCATGGGAACATCTATTTCATTTGCTTTGACTATGACATTGAGGAAAGTGCGTGTATTATCGCTTGAAAATCTATTTGACATGAAGCCATTTTGATCCATATTAATAACGTTAGGTAGTACTAGTTGAAGTCTAGTAGCCAGTAACTTAGCATATATTTTTGCATCAGAGTTAATCATTGATAGTGGTCTATAGTTGGTAACTTTCAGAGGATCTTTATTCGGTTTAGGAAGGACTATGATGGTGGCTTCCGTAAATGATCCAGTGATATCATGTGTATCAATGAGATAGTTGAAGTAATCAATCATGTGAGGGATCAGTTGTTCCTGGAAAACAAGATAAAATTCATTCGTTAATCCATCTGGACCCGGGGTTTTAGATTTCGCCATGGTCTTGATCACTCCACTCAGTTCTGAAGCAGAGATGGGTTCACTTAATTTCAAATTATCCACTTCGTTTGTAGTATTATGTGGGAGGTTAACTAAATATTCCTCAATTCCTCCTTCAGACTCCAGTTCTGACGTGTAAAGTTTACTGTAGAAGTTTTGAAAAGTTGATAGAATATCCACAGGATCAGTCAATAGGACATTATCATCAGTTTGAAGAGCAGTGATATTTGTTTTATCTCTTTTGCCTTTTAAATAATTGGCAAGGTTGTGTCCACATTTGTTAGTGGTCGCATAATAAGCAGCATGTTGTGAATAAATTTGATTAGCAGAAACCCTGCTCAGGGAGACATTGTAAGAAAACCGTTTAGCCCTTAACTGTCCCAACTTTACAAGATTAGTGGGATCAGCACAATGTTCTCTCTCCAGTGTTTTGATTTCAGCTTCAGTATCAAGTAGTTCATGTAGTACTGCTTTTTTTTTAGCAGAGGCATACGATATAATCATACCTCTTACAAAGGCTTTAAATGCATCCCAAATGAAGGGCCACCTGGTGTCAGATGGAGAGTTATTAGTGAAGTATTCATTGATTGCAGATCTAATGTGTCTTATAAAATCCTCCTCTTGTAATAAAGAATTATTAAGTCTCCACTGTCCTGATAGGTTATTTTTCCCAAAAGCATTCAACTGCAATTGAACCATGGCGTGATCTGACACACTAATTTCATTTATAATGGAAGACTTAACAAATCGCACTAAGGATTGACTAATCAGGAAAAAATCCAGTCTGGAATACGAATTATGCGGTGTGGAATAAAATGTATAATCAGTGTCGTCCAGATGAGTAATTCTCCAAGCATCTACTAATTTGAATTGGGAAATAATATCATGAAGGGCATACCAGTTTTTGGATTTTTTGTAAGAGATAGTAGATTTTCTATCTTTTAATGGATCTTGTATAACATTAAAGTCTCCTCCAATTATGCAATGTCTGTCTCTGTTGTCATTTAATATCTCAGCAATTTCTTTAAAGAAATTGTTATCATCTACATTGGGACCATATACATTGAGTAACATTAGCTTTGTGTCAGCTATTTCTAAGCATACCTTTATCCATCTTCCTTGTGAGTCTGTGATATGAGATTGAATATTAATGTCTTGCCTTTTCCTGATGAACAGCAGCACACCATTCTTTTTCCCCATTGCAGGAGAGTATAATACCGGGAAAGCCCAGGGTAGAGAGCATTTTTTAGCCTCCGATTCCGTTAGGTGTGATTCCTGTAAACATACAATATCAGCTTGGTGTTTAGAGATATAGTTAAATATCTTTTTCTTCTTTATCGGGTTGTTGAGACCTTTGACGTTAAGTGTTAAACAGTGAAGAGGCATTATTATTGTGGGTAAAGAATTTTCATATTGAGAGTATCATCATACAGCATACAATACTTTTCAGACATGTGAGTAAGAGCATATGCATTGTCATCTAACTGCATAGAGAAATAAGTACAGAGAAGAAAACAGAACAACAACTCATTAAACATGGATGGCAGTTAAGCACGGGATAGTGAGCACGTGGCATGAGCTCAAACGCAATCCCCGGCCAAGTAAAACAGCAAATTTATAATAACAACACAATCAACCACATTTAGCTAGGATAGTATAGAGATGCAAAATAAGATGATATATATTTATCAATATTCAATTTCTGAGCAACTGAATATATAAGCAGTGTATAAAATGTAATATACTCATCAAGTGTTATCAATACTGCTCGGTGACAGTTTTTCAAGATATTCTGCCAGCTCATCCGGTCTTGTGAAATCTTTAGTACAGTTATTTAAAGTAACTCTCATTTTTGCTGGATAAAGCATCCCAAATTTGGCTCCCAGTTGTTTCAGTTTAGGACGATACTCCAACAGTTTTTTCCTTGATTTAGCAGTTTGCTTGCAGAGATCTGGTACAAACAGGAGAGTATGACTTTCAAATTTTACAGGAGCCTGCAATTTAGCTTGTTGCATAATTTCAAGCACTTGTGTGTATCTAAGTAACTTCACAATCACTGGTCTTGGGTATTTATCAGGTTGCGCTGGCTGTTGAGTGGGAATACGGTGTGCTCTCTCTATTTCAAATGCCTGTTTAAAGTTCAATGATAGAAGTTTAGGGAGCATTTCTTCCAGAAATTTTATCATATCCCTTCCTTCCCGTGCCTCCGGCAAACCTAATATACGGAAATTGCTTCGACGAGAACGATTTCCATGGTCTTCCAGATCATTCTCTAGCTGGGAAATGCGCTTTATCTGGCGCTGGATAGTTTTAATATTTTCTGCATTAACTGCAATTTTTGTCTCAGCAGTATCCACCCGATTGTTTAAATCAGCGATTTCAGATTTGAATGTTGAAATTTCGACGAGAATCTCGTCTGTCACAGTCTTGTTGTCTGCCATTAGAGAGCGTAGAGCACGCAGTTCCTCCAGCAGAGAGGCCGCGGTGATGTCGTCAATTTTGAGCGGCGGTTTTGAGGGGGAAACCGGCTCCAAACTCCGGCGCTTTCCAGTCTTCCCTGAAGCCATAGCTTTGTTTTTATGCCGGTGAGCAATCAATATTAAATAATGTGGCTGAGTGCGCTGTTTTTGATTCTTTTTAAGAACTCGTGCCGGAGCGTCGCGTTCAAGCGGCCATTACTCACGCGGCACGCTAGCGCCCCCGTATCTACTCTATTGTGACCCGCCTTGGGAAAGGTGGGGCAAAAATAAAGAAATACAGATACTGTAAAATACCTCTAGAGCCCTGAATTTTCACAACCTCCTTTTTCTGCATCCTTGGAGGCTGCTGCTGCTGCAATTGATGCTAAGGCTGGACGAGGAAGTATGAGGCCAGAAACATGTGTAAAACCCACTAGTGGTAAAGTGATGTAATTACATCACAATTTAATTTGCAATTAAGGCCCTCTTTTACCTAGGTACACTCACCGATTAGCGTGCGCTAAACGCACATTAGCATTTAGCGCGCGCTAATCAGTTAGCGTACCTTAGTAAAAGTGGGGGTACATGTATGAGATGTTATAAGCACGGTCAGAGGTTTCAGTAGGTTTCCCCTTCAATTCACACCAACACAAAGATTAAACATTTGCTGCAACTTAAAAAAAATTCAACAACAATTGAAGGTGAAACAAAACTAAACAGCATGTCCAACAATTGTTATCAGATGTTGTTTAAACAAGGTAAATTAAATTTAAATATAAATGAATAGCAAAGGTCATTTACCATTCATGTGTGATCAAGTTTATATTGATAACACCCTTATAGTTGGTGATAATATTCAAACCTCAAACAAACATGTTATGCCTTCGCTCCAGGATTTCTAGAACCACACCCATACTGGTGCCTATTCGGTTTAATATCTACCACAACCACGAGACCAGCAATTCAGCTGATGGATATTTGGTTCTATATCTAGGGTTACTGTTTTTCAGGCCACAAAAATCCAAACACCTGGCCCCACCCTGTTCAGCCTCTGGCCCTGCCCCGTTCTGCCTTTAGCCCAGCCCAGTTCTGTCTTCAGCTCCACCCCCATTCTGCCCCAGCCCCTCCCAGTTCAGTCTCCAGCCCTGTCTCCACAAACCTCCTCTCTTCTTCCCCAACAAGCTCCGGCCGTGTCTGGAGGTCCTGGAGCATGTGCGGATATGGGCGACGTCATCCGCGCATGCTCAGATACCCTCCAGATGTGGCCGGAGCTCATTGGGGCTTTCCAAAATCCAAAAGAGGACATGTCTAGGTATTCCTATCTATATCTATGTGCTGCTACCCAAACCCAATGAACCAGACTTACCTACAGACCTGAATGAACTGACTGCTTGTCTAACAGCAATCCAAACATATGAACCTAAGAAGAGCCTTACTGGGTCAGACCAATGGTCCATCAAGCCCAGTAGCCCATTCTCACGGTGGACAATCCAGGTCCCTAGTACCTGACCAAAACCCAAGGAGTAGCAACATTCCATTCAGAATCCTAAAGAATAGCAAGATTCTGTAATCCCAAACAGTAACTAAAGATTCCAGAACCCCAAAGAGTAGCAACATTCCATGCTACTGATCCAGGGCAAGCAGAGGCTTCCCCCATGTCTTTTCAAATAAGAACATAAGCATAGCCTTACTGGGTCAGACCAATGACTAAAAACATCAAACTTTGTCCGAGTCTAATTAAAACAGAATTCCCATGGGTTCATAAGTAAGTGATCACATACTCAACATCAAAATCCCTTTTTTTGGAATCATGAAATCCTCCTTAAATCACAGGTCAGGAACCTTGGGGGAGGGGGGGGGGGTTCAGCTGGACATCAGATATATATTTTAGAATAGGAACTGCTGACATCCAGCCTGTTCTAAAACACCTGAGTAATGGACAACCAAGTGCTGGCTACGTTCAGCATGAGCATCCATTTTACAAAGTGAAATATCCAAACTAAGAACAGGAACAACAAAGGAATAAGAAGGTTGTGTAGCAGCATTGGAACATCCATATTTCAAAATGTCCTCATAAAGGTCCTGTGAAGAAGTAGCTCGCCAGAGTAACCAGAGAACAGCTATAGACATCCAGTGGTCACCGGTTCAAATCCCACTATAGCTGTTTGTAATCTTCTATTCTTTTTAAAATTTCGAGCCCTCCAGAGACAGAAAAATACCTACTAAGACTTCTCTTACATCTTCCAGTTGAGAGTTGCTCAATCAGAACACCTTTCTGTAACCCAGATGTGCCAAATACCAGGTCTAAATATGGATGTCCATTTTTTTTATTTTTTTTTTTAAGACATGGACATCCCTTCCCCTTCTGCAATCAGAATTAGATGCCCATCTTTTAGCCTTTCCCTAGTCCTCACCCAAAATATGTTCAGGCCAGGCCAGGAACTGGGCACTCCTCCAGCCGTAGACATTTGGGGGTGGGAGGCTTTGGGGGTTCTTGCAGGAGGAAGTGGGCATCCCTCCTGCTGACCAACTTCACGGGAGGGACAGGTTCCCTGCTGTGGCCGCTAAACTGATCACAACCGGGAGATTCCAATGCCGTGACCAGCTTAGCGGCCGCGTCTATTTGAAATGTAGACCAGCATATCCTTCTTGGTCGCCGTACCTTAAAAAGGATATGGCGATACTCGAGAGGGTTCAGAGGAGAGCGACACGTCTGATAAAAGGTTTGGAAAACCTTTCATACGCTGAGAGATTGGGAAAACTGGGACTCTTTTCCCTGGAGAAGAGAAGACTTAGAGGGGATATGATAGAGACTTACAAGATCATGAAGGGCATAGAGAGAGTGGAGGGACAGATTCTTCAAACTTTTGAAAAATAAAAGAACAAGAGGGCATTTGGAAAAGTTGGAAGGGGACTCCTTTTCCTGTCCCTCCTTGTAATTGAAAACTGGTTACCAATACACTTGACAATTACTCTTTGTATCTTCGCTGTATATGTACAATCTAATCTAATCTAATCCTTAGGTTTGTATACCGCATCATCTCCACGTTCGTAGAGCTCGACGCGGTTTACAGTAGGAGAAATAGGAAGGAACTACAACAGAGGGTTAGAGGTAGAAGTGTGAAGAAAATTTAGAGGACTTGGGATGCCAAGATAAGAGTTTCCTTGATTCCTAAGTTGGAGGGAGACTTCCTCTGTAAACCGCTTTGAACTGTATGTGGTATAGCGGTATACAAAAATAAAGTTGTTATTATTATTATTAATATTACAGTATTTTTCATTTTAGACTTATGATGTTCAATCCAGTGGCTCTCTGATGGACTGCATTGGGCTTTTCCTTTCAGTGAAAAAGTTGACCATGAAACAAGACAGAGCATGTACGATCTCTAAGGCCAGATTAAAAACCAAGAAATTGTTTTCCAAAGGCAACAAAAATGGAAGTGTTATTTCAAAGTGATAGAATTTTGAATGGTGTTCTCAATTTCCCTCCGGCAAGTGCTTTATCCAGGCACACGTGATAGAACGGAGATCATAAAAAATTCAAATGAAATGTACTTTTTTTTTTTTTTTTAAGTGTCAAGAAGCATATTCTTTCCTATGAAAAACAACAAATATGTGAGATGACAGCATTCAGGGTTTCCAAAGCAGAGTGCTGGGGCCATTCAAAAAGAATAGCATGGATTAGGGGGGAAATCGAGTTCAAAAGTGAAATGAACCTTGATGGGCTGACAAGGATGTATTCACTCTCCCTAAGAGTTTCATCTGTTCTTCTGAGGAAAATAAAAATATTTAAAAAAAAGCACAGAAATTGACTGCTGGAGGGTAGAGCAGTGAAATGATAGGGCGATGATATCAAAGAGCAGTGAACAAAGCCGTATTAACACAACCAGAATGAGAACACGGAGGAATATAACAGAAGGAACTGAAATTGTGTTGTGCCCAAGATTGCAATGTGGGCTTCCTTTAAGAATATAAGGGTATTATTCTTCAATTTCTGCCTTCTAGTGAACCTAGTAAATTAATTTTGTTTATATTGAGGTTGGGAGTGGGACAAAGGGTATGTCTCTTTTGGGTCCCCTTTAGAGGTCTGCACGGGAACGGGGATCATGGGAATCCCGCGGGTCCTGTGGGGGTCCCGTGGGAATCCCCCCTAACCCACGGGACTCCCACGGGAATGGACGGCTTTGGAAGCAGGGTTCGTCCATATAATATAATGGACACGTCAGCCTTAGTAAAAGAGGGGATTTATAAGTTAATTACCTGAACAGAAAACAAAAAAAGGGTTCCACCAAAGAGATTCCACAAGGAAAACAGCAGCGCAAACACAAAAGAAACTGTGGAATTGATAATCCTATCAGAAGTAATTGGTGCTTTTTATAGGGACGGGCGGGGATGGAGGTAATTCTTTGCGGGGATGGGTGGGGACGGAGAGAATCCTGGCAGGGATGGGTGGGGACGGAGAGGATCCTGGTGGGGATGGGTGGGGTTGGGTGGGATTTCTGTCCCCGCGCAACTCTCTAGTCCCCTTCAGGATTAAAGCAATTAGAAAACCAGCAGCCTCTTTCACAAAGTTGCGCTAGCGGCTGCGCTAACAGCTCCCGAAGCCCATAGAGATTTCAAGGGCTTCGGGGCTGTTGCCGCTCAGCTTTATAAAAGAGGCCATAAATCTCTTTGGGCTTTGGGGCGGCAGCTACTAGCACGGGTTTGTAAAAGAGGCCGAAGGTGTTTGGTATTTTTAATTTGAATACTGACATGTGACCAGTGCCTTATCACGAGGGGCTCTTGATAGTTCTGCTCAGCACAATGGGCTCCTTTTACTAAGGTGCGCTAGCGTTTTTAGCGCACGCAGGAAATTACCGCATGTTACGTGGCTAGAACTAACGCCAGTTCAATGCTGGCATTAAGGTCTAGTGTGCGCTATTCCACGCATTAAAGCCCTAATATAGCTTAGTAAAAGGAGCCCAATGTGATCCTCATTCATAAAATAATTTAATACAGATCCAAAAGATGCACAATAAAGGGGCACAACAAAAGGGCATAGCCCTTGTCGAGCAGGTGTTAGGTGGCCCTTATGTTCTATCATTTTTCTATTTTCATACGATTTTACTGGCTCAGTTGGCTGGAGTAATAATGGGGTCTTCTTGGAAGTCTCTTTCAGAAAGTACAAAGACTAGGGGACACTCAATGAAGTTACATGGAAATACTTTTAAAATGAATAGGAGAAAATATTTTTTCACTCAATGAATAGTTAAGCTTTGGAACATGTCACCAGATGCTTGTTCAGTTCATAATAAGATTGAAGTTGATTTATTTGGTACAAATTGTCTTAATATTTGGTTGGTTTTTTTTGTAATTCTTCATTAATTTTGAAATAAATACAAAGTGCAATATAATATACAAATCAAAGATACAATAAAACAGCACTTTTATCTCACAAAAATGATATAAGTAAATTCTCCCTCCAGGGGTGTGTATGAACTTCCTTTTAGAAATTAGAAATCAAAGGCTTATACTAGTGATAATTTTTACAAATATCGCCAAGTCTCCCAAGTCTCCCAAGTCTCATTACATTTTTCATAGTGTCCCATCTGTTCCGAATTTATTCGCTCAAATCTATAAACGCGGCGTAGGGTTTCCCACCAAAAATTAAGATTCAGCCTATCAGTTCTTTGTAATTAACTGCATCGCAATCCCTGTCATAACGAGAAGTAATCTATTCTGACTTGCCCTAATTGGACTTTAAGGGCTTCTTTTACTAAGGTGCGTTAGGGCATTAACGTGTGGAATAGCGCGTGCTGAATTGCTGCGTGCGCTAGACCTTAACGCCAGCATTGAGCTGGTGTTAGTTTTAGCCACGTAGCGCGTGGTAATATCCTGCATGCGCTAAAAACGCCAGCGCACCTTAGTAAAAGGAGCTCTAAGTTTGTAACAAGGTCCCAAATAAAACAATGTCATATGACAATGGGATAGAAGTTTCCAGTATCCTATTAATTCTCCCCCCAAATAGACTTCCAGAAGTTGAGTATCAAGGGACAATAGAACAACAGGTGATCCAATGTCCCTACTTCAAGATGACAGTGCCAGCATCTATTAGGCTTTAAACTATCCAAATTTTGCAAACGAACAGGGGTCCAAATGATTCGATATAACATAAAAAACCAGGTTTGTCGCATAGATGTTGACACTGTATATCTCATCCTCCAAGTCCAAATTCGTGGCCATTGAGTAGCAGAAATCTGCTGCTTTGTCTCAATGCTCCAAATATATTTTAAGCTTGTTTTTGTTCAAATATTCAGATATTAATTTATACCACTTGGCAGCCTGATGCCCTTGGAAATCTGTCTGGAAACATAGGCCCGGCAAGCTATACTGAGTTTTTAAGTTTCGCCAATCAGGGAACCCTTTCTGAATGGCCTGTTTCAACTGCAACCATTTATAAGCTTGAGACTTTGATATACCAAATGATTGCTGCAGTTGTAATAAATTTAGCATATTCCCATTAGAGATCACATCATCTAAAGTACATATGCCTGCCTGCAGCCAATGTTTCCAGAAGATTTTAGACTCGATTTGAATCCTGGAGTTTAACCATAGAGACTGACACGTGGATTGATGAATTTTAATGTATTCCAGGTGGAAAATAAAATTCTATTGTCCTTATATATCCTAGGCAACTTGATACTCAAAATATGGCACAATCGTCTTAATATTTGTGATAACTGAAGCATGACTTCATGATTTTGTTCAATGAAATGTGTCCCCTAGTTACTCTCTCTCATTGTCCAAGGTCATGAACGCTGGGTAGCGAAGTGATGATAATAATACTAATAATAACTTTATTCTTTTGTACCGCCAACACCAGTAGACTGGACAATCAGTGATTGGTACAAGTTCATAAAAAGTGCAAAAACACAATAATTGCATACAAATACAAAAATTTCATTAAAAATACAGAGATTCAACAATATACTCAAAGTTAGGAAATTAATCTCTAATGTCTACAGCGTATCTCAAATTAGGTGCATATGTGATTTATACATTCCAGCAGTCCATATGCATTCTGAAATTTCTCTTCTTAAAGAATATTTATCATCATTAGATGTGAACCTATCAAACTTTAGAATTATGGGTAAAATTAATGTGCTTTTTGATAATCCAGACTATGTTAAAGAAAGTAAAGGGTCTTGGATTTGATATACAGTTCTGGTTTACATATATTATATGCAGGTACTTTGTCCTTCGTGGTCTCACGATCTAAGTTTTGTACCTGGACCAGTGGAGAGTTAAGTGACTTGTTCAGGGTCAAAAGGAGGTGAATCCAATTCCGTGTGTTTGCAATTCAATGTATGAGGGACCGATGAAAAGTTCTCAGCACAATCAAGAGGAGAATGATGTGGAGCCATGAAACTTACAAGTTATTCCACACTTTTTCTTGACACTTTTCATTTTGATCCAATCAGGGCCTTAGGCCCCTCTCACTGCATCCCAAGATGCACTGGGAGGGGAAAGGCCCATCATTCTGAGCCCTATAGGCAGGAGGATGTCGATTTGTCATCCAAAGGTACAGGGGTGTCGGGGGCTCCAGGTATGTTAGGAGATGTTGGGAGGTCTGGGGATTTGGGGGGGGGGGGGTCTGGGGATGTCAGGTGGTCCAGGAATGTTGGGGGATGTGGGGTTTGTGGGGGGGGGGTCCGGGGAGTCAGGAATGTTGTGGATTTCTGGTAGAAGATAGCATGGCATTCTATTAATAGACTGAAGTAAAAGGCCTGCTTTAAAATAGTATTCTACAATACAATTAGTGGCATATGCAGCCAATGGTGTTGCGAGGGTGAGAGAGGCACCCCTCCCCCACCCTCTTCTCCTCCCTCCCACCTCCATACGCTCCTTCCCCACCCCTCCTGCCTTGCACACACCGCTTCCCTTCCCCTGTACCTCTAACATGCCTGGCAAGAGCAGCAACCCCCAACCTGCTGTCATGCCAATGCCAGCTCTTCTTCTTATGTCACTTCCTAGGCGTGGGCCCAGGAAGTAACATCAGAGGAAGAGCTGACATGGGCATGACAGCAGGTGCCAGGAACGTTACAGAGGTATGAAGGAAGGGAAGCCGTGCGCAAATGGGATAGTAGGGGGGGGGCAGGGAAGGAGGTGCAGAGAGGAGGACGGGTGCCTGAAGCCTCACCAAGATGGTGCCTAGGGCAGACCACCCCCTGCTCCCCCTTACGACGCCATTCTATCTAGCTATCATTAGGCATGTAGATGGCTGGATGGCGAATAGTGGACATGATGATTGCTTGGTTATTTGCCTACCTGGTGTGAAAGTGATGGACCATGTGTGTCACCTACAGTGGTGTGGTAAGGGGGGGGGGGGATGGATAGACTGCCCCGGGCGCCATCTTGATGGGGGTACCAGCATTTCTCCACCTCTCCATGCCCCACTCACGCTGTCCCTTCCCCACCCCTGTACCTATTTAAAATCTTTGCCAGCGCAAGCAACTACCTCTAGCCTACTGCTCGTGCTGGTCTGGCTCTCTGAAATCACTTCTGGGTCAGAAAGAAATTCAGAAAAGCAGGGTTCGGAACAAGGTATCTTTGAAGGATGTCACCATATCAGGGAAGATAGGATCTCCCTAGGGTGAGATTGTAAATTCTTTTCCAGAGAAAGGAAAATGGTAAAACCAGAGGACATAATTTGAGGTTGAGGGGTGGTAGATTCAGGGGCAATGTTAGGAAATTCTACTTTACGGAGAGGGTGGTGGATGCCTGGAATGCGTTCCCGAGAGAGGTGGTGGAGAGTAAAACTGTGACTGAGTTCAAAGAAGCGTGGGATGAACACAGAGGATTTAGAATCAGAAAATAATATTAAGTATTGAACTAAGGCCAGTTCTGGGCAGACTTACACGGTCTGTGTCTGTGTATGGCCGTTTGGTGGGGGATGGGTTGGGGAGGGTTTCAGTGGCGGGGAGGGTGTAGATGGGCTGGGGTAGGTTTTAACGGAGATTTAGGCAGTTGGAACCCAAGCACAGTACCGGGTAAAGCTTTGGATTCTTGCCCAGAAATAGCTAAGAAGAAAAAATAAAAACATTTAAATTGAATCAGGTTGGGCAGACTGGATGGACCATTTGGGTCTTTATCTGCCGTCATCTACTATGTTACTATGTTACCCTAGTAGACCAGGTGCCTTTAAATAAAAAGCAGGCAGACTTGATTACATAGCAACGTAGAAAACTGAAGGCAGATAAAGACCACATGGCCTATGCGGTCTTCCCTCCAAGTCGTTTATTCTCCCCTTTTACTGCTTGTCTCATGCACTTTCACTTTGAAAACTGGTGTAAACTTCACCAAAAAAAAGCATCACAGCACTGGCATAGCGAGGGAGATGCCCGGGGCGGTGGCCCCCACTCATTCTTCTCAGCCTCCTCCCGCTCCTTCCCTTCCCCCACCTGCTGTGAGTGTACCCGTCCCTTCCCCTGTAAAGCGTCTCTGTCATGAGCAACATCTCTAACTTACTGCCTGCACCAGCTTCGGTTCTCCATCTGATGTCACTTCCTAGTTGAAGGACCCAGAAGCAAAGCCAGTGGGAGCGCCGAGACCGGCGCGAACAGGAGGTTGGAGCTGCTGCTGGTGCCGGTGAAGAGCTAGAGGTACAGTGTGTGTGTGTGGGGGGGGGGGGAGTGAAGGTGCCTGCATGTCGTTGGAGGAGCATTGGGGTGGAGAGGAGGGGAGATGCTGCTAGGGTTGACACATTCTCCAATCGGAAAGTCAAGACCCCTAGACCGTCCCAAGGCCCGCCCAGTTCCACCCACTCCTGCCCTGTAAATGCCCTAATCATGCCCCTAGTCCCGCCTCTGCTTCCTGCTCTTGTTGGGCAGGGAGGAAGTCTGCACATACGCGGACGCCATGCACAGATGCCATGCGCGGACTTCCTGCCCACCCGACGCAATTTGGGGAGGCTTTTCGAAACCTCGACAAAATGCTGGGTTTTGAAAAGCTATCCGAACCCCCGGACATCTCCTCAAAAGTATGTCTAGTAACCCTAGGTGCCACGCTCGGGGTGGCTGCTCCCCACCCCTTACTATGCCACTGCACCACGGATGAATTCAAGTCACGCTCTTATGCACATGCTTAGTTTGCTCTTCGTAAGGCTGAAGAATTTGCCATTTTAGGCTTATAATTGTTGCATCTTTATAGTCTAGCTTATTGTAGGAACTGTAAATATATATATATAGGTCATGCAACATTAGATGTTATATGGGGCACTAGTAATGTACCTATATAGCACATATTAAAGATAACAAATCACGCTTGCCTGCAGGCACTGCAAACAGAAACTCTGAACTAGAGGGAAATAATTCACCAACGCAAAGTTTGAGCAAAGATAAATGAAAACAGTTAAGCAAAGGTCAGAGGAAGCAGGTTTCTTTAAAGGAGAAACCAATAAACTCGCTATCTTGAAAGATCTTCTCCAAACAAATGCTGTGTTCATCTTTTCCAGCGAAAGAGAGGTCAAAGACGTTTTAAACTGCAGGCTGCTCGCAGACTGGGCCGAAGGAAGGCAAGGAGTGAAGGGTGGTTGCGAGAAGTTTTTCGGAGTTCCTGAAATAACTTCCTTGGAAAAAGACTATTTGGGGGCCATGTTTACGACAGAAGTCCTGTGTGAAAAGTCCCAAAAGAATCTATTTTTTTTTTTTTTACACCTGGGAGTAACACTGGAAAAACATTCTGACTTTAGTATTTAAGAATAGTATCTCGGTGCTTTGGAAACTCTGCACTATTAAGAAGTATTTCGAAGAAGCCTCTTTTCGTCTGTTAGTTCAATCTTCCATCCTGAGTATACCTTGATTAAGAACATAAGAACATAAGAAGTTGCCTCCGCTGAGGCAGACCATAGGTCCATCCTGCCCAGCGGTCCGCTCCCGTGGCGGCCCATCAGGCCCATTGCCTGAGTAGTGGTCTATACCTATCTATACCCTTCAATCCCTTTTTCTTCTAGGAATCTATCCAAACCTTCTTTGAAACCATTTAATGTTTTCTTGTCTACAACAGTCTCTGGAAGCGCGTTCCATGTATCCACCACCCTCTGAGTGAAAAAGAACTTCCTAGCGTTTGTTCTAAACCTGTCCCCTTTCAATTTCTCCGAGTGCCCCCTTGTACTTGTGGTGCCCCATAATTTGAAAAATCTGTCCCTGTCTACTTTTTCTATGCCCTTCAGGATCTTGAAGGTTTCTATCATGTCTCCTCTAAGTCTCCGCTTTTCCAGGGAGAAAAGTCCCAACTGCTTCAACCTGTCGGTATATGGGAGATTTTCCATTCCCTTTATCAGTTTAGTTGCTCTTCTCTGTACTCCCTCAAGTACTGCCATGTCCTTCTTGAGGTACGGCGACCAGTACTGGACACAGTACTCCAGATGCGGCCGCACCATTGCACGATACAGCGGCATGATGACTTCCTTCGTCCTGGTCGTAATACCCTTCTTAATGATACCCAACATTCTGTTAGCTTTCTTTGAGGCTGTAGCGCACTGCGCTGATGCCTTCAGTGTTGCGTCTACCATCACTCCCAGGTCTCTCTCCAGGTTACTGACCCCTAGCGGTGTTCCCTTCATTCTGTATGTGAACATCGGGTTCTTTTTCCCCACGTGCATGACCTTGCATTTCCCTATGTTGAAGCTCATTTGCCATTTTTCGGCCCACTTTTCCAGCTGCGTTAGATCCTTTTGGAGATTTTCGCAGTCTCCCCTGGTTTGAGCCCTGCTGTATAGTTTGGTGTCATCTGCAAATTTAATAACCTCACACTTGGTTCCCACCTCTAGGTCGTTTATGTAGATATTGAACAGGAGCGGTCCCAGCACCGACCCCTGCGGAACTCCGCTCGTGATTATTGTAACATCATTTATTTGGGCGCTTTTTAAAAAATTCTTAGAAAATTGAGGGTGGTTCAGAACACGGCTGTCTGCCTTATTTTCAGCTTAAAGAAATGGGAACATGTTACCCCCTTTTATCAAACGCTCCATTGGTTGCCACTGGAATCCAGAGTTTTGTTTAAGTTTTCATGAATTTGCTACAAAACAGTATTTGGCATGTAACCGGGTTATCTTACTCCTCATTTTGCTTTAAGTTACACTAACAAGAGTTCTCGAAGAATATCCCTCAATAAAATTATGTCATTATAAAAGGTTCCTTGAGAGAACCTTTTCTTTCCAGGCAGCCATGTTGAATTTATGGCTGGCCAAAACTGTGTTAGAAGCTTCTTCTTATCTCGATTTTAGAAAACAGTTAAAAACTCAATTATTTAACAGGCTGGGTTTTTAATGTATCTTATTCTTGTAACTTTTTACTTCATTTTAACATTGTTGTACTCTTCTTATATTGTATGTATTTCTTTTATATTGTTTGCACTTAATTTGTCGAATCTCAAACGATTTGCATTGTTTGTACCATGCTTAACTGTTGTGAACCGCCTAGAACTCACGGGTATGGCGGTATATAAAAATAAATTATTATTATTATTTTACTAAACTGTGGAAATAATGGGCCTTTGCACACCCTTATGCAAGTCACTCTCACGTCCTAAGGCCATTTTTAACATGGTCATAAAAATCCTCAATTTTCTTTTTATTCCATTAATGGTCTTATGTTATGAGGGGCTGCTGAAAAGTTCTCAGCACAACCAAGAAGAGAACAACGTGGATACGATTCAATCAATGATCTGAAAAATCTGCGGAACTTAAGATTTTCAAGTTCTGTGTTTAAATAGTTGCATATCATGTGTTTGTTGTATATGACCTCACTTTCCTGTCTGAAATACACCACTGAAGTTTAAGGGCACCATGCGAAGGAGAGATACTAGTAGCTGAAGTAGAAGTTCAGGAAATTGCAGGACCACAAGCTCTGCCTTCTTGTCAGCAGAACGGGGGGCTTGAGTCAGGTCGGATCGGGTAGACTGGATGGGGGAGAGTGGGCTCAGATGAGAATGAGAGGTGAGCAAACTTGGTCAGAGGGAGATTGGAGGCTTGGGAATTGTGCGTGAGAGGCAGGGCTAGGGAGACTGGATGGGCTTTGATGTAACGAGACAACTTTTTAATGATATCATGAAGGTGCTTCCATCACATTCGAGTCAATATGGTAAGCACTTTTGTAAGCACAATAAATTTCAAGAGCTTTGGTTCTTTCAATGTATTCCTTATGTTTTTAAATCTTAAGTTGTCATCAGGATGAATATCTTATCACTAGTCAAAAGGAAGGATTTAGTATTTGTGTTCTATTTGCATTTATATGACATTTTTACAAGCTGTATCCACTGGAAGAACAATAAATTATCTACCTGTAGAACCATAGCTACATGAGTCATTGAAACCATAATGCTATTTCAGCAATGTCCCTCACACTGTACAGCTCTGAGCATTTTACTGCTAAGTTATCTTTCCCTGAATGCGATCAGAGAAAATAATATCGGCTAAGGCAGCAGATTTATTCTCTGTTCACTGGAATACTAGCCGGAGATGTGTGGCATTGATGCGTTCTGCTAGAAACAGCTAAAAGCATGGTGGGCTGCAGTTTTTCCCCCCCTAAAAGGATGACACTTTCCATCAGGTGCTCTTCTTTGCATCACCAGTTAAGAATAATGTCAAGGTCTCATCCGTGACATCACTGACAATCAACTAATAGGGCGGCAGGATTACTAATCAAAATTCTAGCCTTAGATATGGCGGGGGGAAAAAATGAATAGGTCCACATGGTGAAAAATGAATCAAATTTCACGCAAATAACAGAGCCTGCAACGATTGTAGGTCAATTATTGTTTTGTACTGAATAAGCCTCACTCGCAAGAGAAAAGTTAGAACACGTAATAAAGTTGTACATGTTCTGTAGCCTATAATTTATTTTGAAAATTTAAATGGTTTACAGAATTTAAATACATAGTTATAAAACAAAATCATAAAATAGACATGCACACCATCCTCAGAAGTCATTTTTACAAACTAATCTGCAAACTAATACCATGGCTTGTATAATAAGAATCATAGTTTATCAACTCTGCCAGAGAGGAAAATTATTGCCTAGAAAAAGGCAAATACGACAAGAGGCAGCCCAGGACATGATGCAGGCCACAATGGCGCAAATGCAAGCTCTGACCCAAGCGACACAGCTGCAGCAACTTATGGTCTTGGTGGAAACAACTGGGACTAAGCACATAAGCATTGCCTCTGCTGAGTCAGACCATAGGTCCATCACGCCCAGCAGTCCGCTCCCGCGGTGGCCCCCCCCCAGGTCAATGACCTGTAGTGATCTATTACTCTACTATTGTATTACTTTACAGCCTTCTGTACTGTATAGTAACCCTCTAATTGTACCCATGGATCCCCTTTTCTTTCATGAACTTGTCCAATCCCCTTTTGAACCCCAAAGTCGTACTCTGCTCTACCACCTCCTCTGGAAGCGTATTCCAGGTGTTCACCACCCTCTGCGTGAAGAAGAACTTCCTACAGATGCTCAGGGGCCGGAAGGACTAAGTTTTTTTCCCCAACCTATTACACTCTGTAAGATGAGCCCCACGGATGCTGTAGATCAGTGGTTTCCAACCGTGTCCTGGAGGCCCACCAGGCCAATTGGGTTTTCATGATAGCTCTAATGAATATGCATGAAGCAAATTTGCAGGCCTGTCACTTCCATTATATGCAACTCTCTCTTGTGCATATTCATTAGAGCTAGCCTGAAAACCCGACTGGCCTGGTGGGCCTCCAGGACAGGGTTGGGGACCACTGCTGTAGATGACTTTTTAAATGCCTTTGAGCTCTCCTGGAGGAACCTATGGGCATTTTCCTCACAGATGGACTGTAGCCCAGTTAATAATGAAGCTAAACTGTTAACACTAACAGCTTGGTTCCATCTGGTTTCAAATTGAAAGTTAAACCGAAGCAGGAAGATCACATGACAAAGTATTATTGAACTGTTGAGTAGAGAATGACAGGGGGGAAAAAAAAATCTGTCCGGACCACCGTCCCCTTCACCGCCCTGACCCTGTCGCGTCCACCCATCCCTCTTGCCTCCTCACCGCCCTTCAGCCCTGTGGAGCAGTGAATTGCCTTGTCCCCACAGCTAAGGGAGGGAAGGCACACGGTCACCGATCGCGTGCGGCCCCCTCCCTCCCTACGGCCAAATCTATCTCCCTCCCTCCCCCTTACCTTTGCGGCGTTTTAGTAAAGGAACTTACTGAAGCCGGCAGAGACTGCCTGCCTGTGCATGCAGTCGCGTGTGTGCGGGCAGAAGCTTCTCCTCTGATGCAACCGGAAGTTGCGTCAGAGGAGAAGCTTCCACCCACACATACGCGACTGCAGGCAGGCAGGCTTCGCTGGCTTCAGTAAGTTTCATTACTAAAGCACCGCGAAGGTAAGGGACGGGAAGGGAGGGAGATAGATTTGGCCGTAGGGAGGGAGGGGGCTGCGCGCGATCGGTGACCGTGTGCCTTCCCTCCCTTAACTGTGGGGACAAGGCAATTCACTGCTCCACAGGGCAGTGGATGGCCTTGTCCCCGTGCCCACAGTGAGCACTTTTTCCCTCCTACCGTTTTGGCGGGTTACCCATGGCTACCCGTGGGTAACTGCCATATTGTTATTCTCTACTGTTGAGGTTGAATCTTTATAGTGATCACATGCCTGGGCATGTGATCTGAAATCAACACATGGCTGACAGCACTATATATATATATATATATAGTATATATGTATATATATATGTGTATGTATATATATATATATATATATATATACAGTACATACATACACATAAGGAGTGTTCAATAATTTATCAACCTCAGTAGTCCCCCCAATAGCTCCATCCACTTTTCCTGCAATGACTAACTCCTTTGAAAACAATTCATCTATTTGACCTTCAAATCAGAATGTCACAGCTTCCTTGGCGTCTTCATCACTTGAAAACCACTATCCATGGAGAGATTTCTTCAAAACTCAGAACAGGAAATAATCTGAGGGAGCCAGGACAGGACTATAGGGTGGATGGTTCAGCTTCTGAAACCCACATTCTTGGATGGCAATCTGTCGTGAAGAAGCAGCATGCCTGCTATGAGTTTTCCTCAATTTTTCTCCTTGATTGACTCCCATAAAGCAATCATTGTGTTGGCATAACTTTCCCTGGTTATGGATGTCTTGTATGGCATGAACTCCAGAAGCAAAAGTCCTTCATCATCCCAGAAGACAGTTGCCATGACTTTGCTTGCAGATTTTTCTGCCTTGAACATTCTTGGGATGGGAGAATGACTTGTGTTTCCACTGCATTGATTCCATTTTGGACTTAGGATCTCTGTGATAGACCCCAAAGTTAGATGTCCCAAGGGCCAAGAGGTACAAATAAATCATTTTCTAAAAAAAAGGATCTTTTCTTGCCCTGTTATTTGGATGTCTTGCGGGATACGTCCAAAGTCAGATATAAGTGCACTATCAAAATGCCCCTCCATGTAAGATACAAATGCAATAGCACAAGGGTAGAATTTTGGTACTTTCAGGTGTGTGTGTGCACATATAGATATTCCATTACACAATTGCGGGTATGTTTTAGCACTTCTAGAATTCCCCTGTACATGTCACTGCTACCAATCTTTTCACTGATCACACGATCACTGAAATTCCATAGTAGTTCCAGATTTTTTGCACAATGAAGCAATTTTTATAGTTAAAGTACGGCAGCCTAGTAGATGATAAAAAAGCAAAACACATGGATCTTTTTAAAAAAGAATTCCTACCCAAGCTAAAATGACCATAGTAAATAGGGCTATAGGAAATGATTTAATTTATTTTTCATTATTTAAAATTAGTCACAAATGTACTTTTTAAAGTTTATTCACCATTCTGCATCTATATCATTTATACAGGAACCTTTAATTAATCACAAAAACCCTCAGCAAATAAACTACGAGGAGGGAATACCATATAATGTAAACAGATTTCAGTGCCTAGGACCTCCCATAACATATGTTATCCCAGGTCTGTATTCTGTTCAGTTTCAAATAATCATTTATACCAAAACTTCCTTCCCTTCCCTTAATTAATTGTCTGCTGTCTTTATTTGATTTTTGTTATATTTATTTAAAAATTTTTCTATTTCTATAATAATAAATTGATGGAGCTTCTTCCCAATTAATGAGTCTAATGTAATGTCATCAGTTCATTGCCATAGTATTCATCAATTGATTATATATCTTTAAAAAAAAACTTGAATATACATCAGCAACACTTATCTTTTGACAGCAAACTGCTGATCCAACGTTGGTTTATTAGATTATAACTGCCCGACACTCTATTTTTTTCATGAGCGTTTCAGTCAACAGACCTTCATCGGGGGAAATTATGGTTGCTGGAGTTCATATAACAAAACCTGTCTCCTCAGTCGCGCGAATCCTAGTTTATTTGCTGAGGGTTTTTGTGATTAATTAAAGGTTCCTGTATAAATGATATAGATACAGAATGGTGAATATGATTATAAAAGATGAAATAAACTTTAAATTTGTGACTAATTTTAAATAATGAAAAATAAATTAAATAATTTCCTATAGCCTTAGTTTAGTAGACGATGACAGATAAAGACCAAATTAGCCAATCTGATCTACCCAGTTATCCTGCTCTAAAGAACCAAGGGGGTAATAATAATAAAAAAAAATGTTTAAAAAGTGTCCTAAGTGGCTACTTGGATGATCAAAAAGCCTGATCGATCGTCCAAGTACCCTAACCATAGCTGGTTTTTAGACGTATCTAAAACCAACTTAGGCCTTTCCCCTGCCTCTAGATGCACAGAGAGAAAAGAGGTGTGTTTAGAGGAGGGGAAAGGGGGGGCAGTGGGCGGGAGGTGGGCCGACCTACACCTAGGCGTACAACACCTATAACCAAAACAGTTTAGTCAGCACTTAGACCTGTTTGACTTAGATGAAAGAAAACCAGGTCTAAGTGCTGTAAAGGGGCCGCTGAGCTGATGGCCGCTGGCGCCATCAGTCCAGCGGCCCGGCAACCTAACCATCGCGGCAGGAGAGATGCCTCATCTCCCCTACCGCGATGCCATCACTCTTCTACCCAAACTGCTGCGGCCCGGCCAAAAGAGGACTTAGACGCTTTTTTTGATGATGCCCCTCCACGGCTGTATCTCGGCTGCCAGTCAGAGCCCCCCGACCTCTTGGAGGATATCACTTTCTATTTAGTCCTATGGAACTTCCATTCTTCCCTAGATTCTTTTTCTCAGCCATTATTGATCTTTTTTTTTTTTTTTTCTTGAAACAGGTCAAGGCAATTACTGAATGCCACTCACTTTATCTCTAAATTAAAGACTTCAAATGATGTTTTGGACATTATTAAATCAAGAAATGTTTACTCCAGTCGCACCAAAGACTCAATTTTTTTTTTTTTACTTCAAAGATAAAAGTTCAAAGCTTAGCTTGATTTTGTCTTGGTGATTACTGATGTATCCCAAAGTTCTGCATTTCCATTATCTGATGCCCTCTGTCTTGACATTTATATAATTTAATTCAAGGTAGGCACAATGAGTCTCGTGTACTAGGACAGCTTTTCTTTCTACTCTTTTTGAGGTAAATACCTAATGCATCATGTTTGATGGACCCTTTTATCAAAATGTGAGAAAATAAGTTATGCCATGCTGGGTCTGACTAAGGATCCATTCAGCTCAGCATCCCGTGTTTGAGAGTAACCAGTTCAAAGCATCAAGAAGTAACTGACACGGAGGGGGCGCTAGTGAGCTCTGGCACGAATGGCAGCCTAGTGGACACACTCTGGAGAAAAATGTTTTGTTTGTGCCTCAAAATCATCTCTTTTTTATATATTACATCTGATTATGGCTTCGTCAAAACCGGGTAAGCGCAAAAGCGTGGAGCCTGCCTCGCCACAGAAACTTAACCCGAGCAAATCAGAGGACGAGTCTTCGGCCATCTTGACCGAGCTCCGCGGCATTAGGGAATTGCTCACGGAGACGAAACAGGACATAACAGTAATGAAAGATGACTTATCTAATTTGAAGGGTGAGTTTACCAAAGCTTTGTCCCCGCATCAAAATCTTAGAAACAAAGTCATCTGCGACAGATGAATCACTTAAATTGCTGCGTCGGCAGACTTCGCGCATAGCTCATGTCGAGCGTGCGCTGGAAGACGCGGATAACATAGCACGACACAATGGGTTCCGGTTGCTTGGCCTACCTGAAGGCCGTGAGGCCTGCGACCTCGTGGAATTTCTGGGGGTGCTGTTACCACAGATTCTAAAATTTCAGGATAATGTGAAGCTGGATTTTGATGGAGCTTTTCGTGTGCCTCACCAACGACATCAGACGAATCGCTACCCTCGACCGATAGTGGTGACCATGCTGCGGCACACCCAGACCCTGGCGATTATGCAGCATGCAAAGCTTCATGGCCCGATAATGTTTGAGGGCAGTAAGTTGCTCTTTATACCAGACCTGGCCAAAGAAACTGCAAAGAGAGGGAAGCAATTTTTGGCTTATCGGCCAAAATTGAAGGACATGGGTGCCAAGTTTGGTATTCTTTTTCCTGCTCGCATGCGCGTTACTTACCAGAACAAAACTACGGACTATTTCAATCCATCTGATTTGGCTGAATTCATTGAATCCGTGCAACCGACTGCTATAGATAAGACATGAACTCTCCCTTACTAAGTTACTTGTCTATTTACTACAGTGCCTTTTTGGGTATTAACACTCTCTCTGTATTTGTGAGTTCTCACTCTATTATAGAAACATAGAAAATGATGGCAGAAAAGGGCCACGGCCCATCTAGTCTGCCCACACTAATGGCCCACCCCCTAACTATCTCCATGAAGAGATCTCACATGCCAATCCCATCTTTTCTTAAAATCTGGCACGCTGCTGGCCTCAATTACCTGTTGTGGAAGATTATTCCAGCGATCAACCACCCTTTCGGTGAAGAAATATTTTCTGGTGTCGCCATGAAATTTCCCACCCCTGATTTTTAACGGATGCCCTCTTGTTGCTGTGGGTCCTTTAAGGAAAAAGAGATCCTCTTCCACCTTGATACGGCCCGTGACATATTTTAACGTCTCGATCACGTCTCCCCTCTCTCTGCGTTCCTCGAGTGAGTACAGCTGTAACTTACCCAGTCGTTCCTCATACGGGAGATCCTTGAGTCCTGAGACCATCCTGGTGGCCATTCGCTGGACCGACTCGACTCTCCGCACATCTTTTTGATAATGCGGCCTCCAAAATTGTACACAGTATTCCAGATGGTGTCTCACCATGGATCTGAATGGGGTCTCACCATGGATCAGATGGGGTCTCACCATGGATCAGATGGGGGTCTCACCATGGATCAGATGGGGTCTCACCATGGATCTGAATGGGGTCTCACCATGGATCTGAATGGGGTCTCACCATGGATCAGATGGGGTCTCACCATGGATCAGATGGGGTCTCACCATGGATCTGAATGGGGTCTCACCATGGATCAGATGGTGTCTCACCATGGATCTGAATGGGGTCTCACCATGGATCTGATGGCTCTGTATTTACTCAGTTTTCACTTGAGAATGTGTTTCGTACTTCCATATGATGATGATTGGTATCTCTCATTGTTTTTCTCCGTTGCCTAGTCTGTTGGGTTACCTGTGCAGTCACTACTCCCATAGCTTTTATGTTAGCCTGTTGGCTAACCTGTGTAGCTGTTACAGACTGTGTCATGTATGTTCTGTTTCACATGCAGGATGTTCCTATTACACTTTTTCTTTATCATAACAGTCATACTACCAGCTTTAATATGATTATGCAGATTACATACTTGGACTTTTGCATTACATCTGAATGTCTGTAACATGTTTTTCTCTGAATGTTAAAGAGCTCAATAACCCGGTGAAAAGAACTAAAATTTTAACCCACGTGTCCAGATTTACACCTGACATTATATTACTTCAGGAGACGCACCTGTCTATGCTGGAATCTACTAAAATATCACTGAAATGGTGCTATCCAGTGCTTTACTCTTCAGCAATACACAAAAAGGGTGGTGTGCTAACTCTCATTCGGAGGAGACCAGATTTTGTCATTCTGTCGCACACTGCAGATCTTATGGGAAGATGGCTAAAAGTTGATCTGAAGATTCATGACACCCTCATCAGTGTTATTAATCTATATGCTCCAAATGCAGACTGTCCTGTTTTTTTTTGATGACTTGGCAGATTTGATGGTATCGAACTGTAATTCTCAATATATCCTAGGCGATGATTTTAATTTAATACTGAATCCTTTAGTAGCTAGAAAATCTACAATCTCATATAGAAAATCTAAATCATGGTTTAAGCTTCATGAATTTCTACTGCAAATGAAGTTAGGAGACCCATGGAGAACGCTTCATCAGGATGAATTGGGTTTCACCTTTTTCTCCGCCCCACACGCCTCATATTCTCGTATAGACTATTTCTTAATCAACTATGCATTAATGTCAAAGGTTGAAGTTAGAAGGGAAAAGATTCATAAGAACATAAGAAATACCGCTGCTGGGTCAGACCAGTGGTCCATCATGCCCAGCAGTCCGCTCACATGGCGGCCCTTTTGGTCAAAGACCAGCGCCCTAACTGAGACTAGCCCTACCAGCGTACGTCCTAGTTCAGTAGGAACTTGTCTAACTTTGTCTTGAGTCCCTGGAGGGTGTTTTCCCCCTATGACAGCCTCTGGGAGAACGTTCCAGTTTTCCACCGTACAAATGTAAGGAAGTTCTTCACCCAGAGAGTGGTAGAAATCTGGAACGCTCTTCCGGAGGCTGTTATAGGGGAAAGCACCCTTCAGGGATTCAAGACAAGGTTGGATAAGTTCCTACTGGAACAGAACATATGCGAGTAAGGCTAGATTCAAATAGGGCACTGGTCTTTGACCTAAAGGCCGCCGTGTAAGCGGACTGCTGGGAACGATGGACCACTGGTCTGACCCGGTGTCAGGTCAAAAGCACGCCGGGACAAAGGCGTGCGCAGACGGTGCCAAAGAAAATTACTGTTTTTAGGGGCTCCGATTGGGGGTGTGTGTGGGGAGGGAACCCCCCCCCACACACTTTACTTAATACAGATCGCGCCGTGTTGTGGGGGGTTTGGGGGGTTGTAACCCCCCACATTTTACTGAAAACTTCACTTTTTCCCTGTTTTTAGGAAAAAAGTTAAGTTTACAGTAAAATGGGGGGGTTACAACCCCCCAAACCCCCACAGTGCCGCCGGGATCTGTATTAAGTAAAGTGAGGGGGGGCTCCCCAACAAAACCCCCTGTCGGAGCCCCTAAAAACAGTAATTTTCTTCGGCGCGCACCTCCGTCTTGTGCTCAGTTGTCGGCGCGCACCTTTGTCTTCCGCGATTATGTCTATGAAACGTCTGACCCAGCAGTGGCAATTCTTATGTTCTTATGTATACCAAAACAACAAATATCTAACAAACAGGGGGAGAGTGTGGCGCAGTGGTTAACGCTCCGCCCTCAGCACCCTGAGGTTGTGGGTTCAAATCCCCGCTGCTCCTTGTGACCCTGGGCAAGTCACTCAATCCCCCCATTGCCCCAGGTACGTAAGATAGATTGTGAGCCCGCCGGGACAGATTGGGAAAACTGCTTGAGTACCTGAATAGATGCATGTAAACTGTTCTGAGCTCCCCCGGGAGAACGGTATAGAAAATTGAACAAAAAAAAACAACATAGGCCCCCCTTTTACTAAGCTGCACAGCCAAGTGCCACATGGCAAATGCTTCAATGCCCATTTACAGCGCCATCCTGTGATTTTGGATTTAGTGAAAGTAAGAATCCTGAGATTACTCTTTTATCAACCCCTTTGAGAGGTAAGATTGTAGATTTACCAGAAGTCTCAGAATTTTCTTCAGTTCCAGATATCTAATGTTAAGCTAATAATAGAATTTACATTGCAATTAAAAATAGGACATAATATTTGGGCCTGATTGGCCAATCAGACCTTAGACTTAGTAGGGATGGGCGGACCCGCTATTCCTAAGGCCTGATTGGTCCAGGCTTCTAGAGCCTGGGCCAATCAGGCCTTAGGCTTCGGCGGGATGGGCCGGGAAGGGGCGGGCCCGCCTCATTTCGACGAGGCGTGCCTGCTTGCTCGACGTGCAAGACCCATCTGTAAGAACAGGTTTGGTGGAGTGGGGGTTGTTAGCGTTGGGGGGGGTGCGTCTTCGGGCAGGAGGGATTGGGCACCCTCCTGCCAGCGACCGATATTGTCGGGGGGGGAGATCGGTAATGTCGGGGGGGGAGGCGATCGGTAGTGTCGGGGGGGGGGGGGCGGTCGGTAGTGTCGGGGAGGGGGGTGCGTCTTCAGGCAGGAGGTCACAGCCCGCTATACTTATAGCGGCAGAGAGATCCCTTGCCGCGATAAGTGTAGCGGGCCGTGTCTAATCTAGCCCGATTCTCTAACCCGCGTCTGTAACATGGACGCCGGTTACAGAATCGGGGTTTAGTTTAGGCCGATTCTGAATAGGACGCCTCTCCCGGGCGTCCTATACAGAATCAGGGCCTAGGTGTCTTGCGGGCCTCGCCTTCAATATAGGCGGCCTGCCTGGGGAGCATTTTTTTTTTTAAAAACGTGCATCCCGATTGGCTGATTAGACAGCTGTAGGACGCCTACAGCTGCCTAAAATCGGGACGCACTTTTAGAGAATCTGGGCCTTATTGTCTAAAATAAAATATTTATTTTACCAATGGGCTTAATTTTTCCAGAACCTTGCCATAGCTATGAAGACTAGGGGGAAGGAACTGGGACAATCTGTGTCAAGACATTTAGAACTTTAGATGCATTTTCCTTAAAATACCCTGCCGAGTGCAATGTTATTTTGAAGATTATTGTCACATCTTTGTTGAACGGGATCAATTGAGTCCTTTTGTTTTGCATAGCAAGCACCAGTACTGTCAAGGGATCACAGCTATTATTTCATCTGTCTCTTTGTTAGGGACTTGAATCAACATCGATGCGTTATCTGATTTTGAAGAATTTTAATGCAAAGTTGAAACCATTTTCCTTTTCTTGTATACTTAACTGGCTTTGGATATTTATTTTAAAATGTATAGCCTCGGATCCTTGTTATAACAGGCTTGCCTTAAAAAGAAGTCTAAATTGCCTTTTGCTTTTTTCTAGTATACGAGTTTATTTGTATTGATTTCTCTAATTTGATCTCTTAAAAGCCATGTATTGCTTGAATATATAGCATGAGAACCACATTATGTATGAAAAAAACAAATAAAACAAAAAAGATGTCTTATTCTTGTTTGCTAGGGCTCTTTTAGGTCCATTGCCATTAAACAAATGTTCACAGCAGGCCATATGTGGATGCAGAGACTCCTATGGGCTCTATTGGGATATGTATTCTATAAATATCCTCCTTCAGAGACATCAAATACAAATGCGTCGGGACAAGAATGTTCTCAGTGATGGCTCCAACATGGCGAAACCTCCTTCCAAAGAAATTAAAAACCAGAAAAAGACACAAGAAAGGGATAAAGACCATCCTTTTCACAGATTAGCAAATAATGCAACAGACAAGAGGAGAAGCAACACAAAGGAAATAACTACACGATATGGGGCTAGATTCACTTACCTGCCCTATCATGCCCGATCTCTGTGCGATCCGTGGCAGGCCAAAAAATTCTCAACGAGATGTCATGCAAATGGGGGCGATCGTTGGCATCCCCCCCCCCTCCCCGACCGTACAGATATTTTTTCATAATCCATCCACTCTGGAATTCTTAACAAATTGTTCAATGTAATTCGCTGTATTTTTTAAGCTTCTACATACTATAATTTCACTGACTACCTACATATTGTAACTCGCTGATTGTCCAGCTCTCTTTGATGTGAACCGCCTAGAAGTCGCAAGATTATGGCGGTATAGAAGAATAAAGTTATTATTATTATTATTTATGCCCGACAGAGCTTTTTTACTTTACTGTTTTTTTAAGCGTTATATATATTTAGTAGCACTATAGTAATAATAAGCAGTAATGGTAGTATTAAACTGGATAAAATGTTTTTGTAAAGAACTAAAGCTCTTTGTGCACAAATGAGACATTGTCATCTGGAGCAGATTAATTACAGCCCAACCAAGAAGAGAATGACGTGGAGCCATGAAACTTACAAGTTATTCCACACTTTTCTTGACACTTTTCATTTCGTTTTAGATCATTGAAACAAAAATGTCAAGAAAAGTGTGGAGTAACTTGTAAGTTTCATGGCTCCACGTCATTCTGTTCTTGGTTGGGCTGAGAACTTTTCAGTGGCTCCTCGTATTGTGATGTCATAATGCCTCATTTCACCAATGCCTAAGAGCCAGCCTCATCAGTGATGTCACAATGGCTTGGTTTCCCTATACTTCTTTCCATTTACTAGTGTGGAATAACTTGTAAGTTTCATGGCTCCACCTCATTCTCTTCTTGGTTGGACTGAGAACTTTTCAGTGGCCCCTTATATTGTGATGTCATAATGCCTCATTCCACCAGTACCTAAGAGCCAACCTCCATCGGTGATGTCACAATGGCTTGGTTTCTCTATACTTGTGCCCATGTACTAGATGCATTTGTCTCATTGAAACAAAAAGTGTCAGGAAAAGTGGGGAATAACTTGTAAGTTTCATGGCTCCACATCATTCTGTTCTTGGTTGGGCTGAGAACTTTTCAGTGGCTCCTCGTATTGTGATGTCATAATGCCTCATTTCACCAGTGCCTAAGAGCCAGCCTCATCAGTGATGTCACAATGGCTTGGTTTCCCTATACTTCTTTCCATTTACTAGTGTGGAATAACTTGTAAGTTTCATGGCTCCACGTCATTCTCTTCTTGGTTGGACTGAGAACTTTTCAGTTGCCCCTCATACAAGTGTTTGACCAAAATGAAGTACTTTATGCAATATTTTTCTGTCTTCTAATGCATTATAATGAATCTGACCTATGAAATAAAATCAAAAGATTTTTGCCTCTCTTGGGAGAGAAGTGTCAAGTCAGAAATGCTATGTGATCTTCAAAGACAAGAAAATATGAGAACACTATAATGTGCTTTGAAGTGAGTATTGCCTTCATTTAGAATGCCATACTGTCTGTTAATATCTCATGTGTTAGCTTATATCCTGAGATGAAATAGAAGATGGAACTCTTTATATTATTTTAATCCAGAAATATAGTATCAAAGCTTGGCAATGTGTTTGGTGGTTTAACCCATTTTCAGATTGTGATAATGTTCGGTTAGGGATCTAATCTAATCTTCTATTTGTGCATTGCTCATACCTATACAGGCTCAAGGCGACTTTTAAGTGGGCAAGAGGGGAGAGGATGGGAAGGGAGGAGGGAGAGGAAGGAGAGGGGAGAGAAAAGAGGGGGGGAGTGGAGGTGGGAGGGGAAGAGGAAAGGGGAGGCAAAGAGGAGATGAGAGGTTAAGTGTCGAACAGGTGGGTTTTCAGGTTTCTTCGGAAGATGATGTGGCAAGGTTCAGTTCTGGTCATTTCTGTAATAATAATAATAATAACTTTATTCTTGTATACCGCCATACCCAGTGAGTTCTAGGCGGTTCACATTAATTTAAACATAGTTACATGCAGTTAAGTATTAATTGAACAGATTTACATAGAGTTAAGTATTAAATTGAACAGGGATGCAGGCAACGAAGTAGATGAAGTTGGGGAGCAGGATAGAGTAGATTGAGGGGGTGGGGGAGGGCGTAATAAAGGGGGGGGGATGGGGTTCTTTGAGGAGGGGGCAATTAAGTGTCCTGGCATTGGAAGAGGTGTGTTTTGAGTAATTTTCTAAAACTGAGGTAGGTTGGAGCCTCGAGGATTAATTGGGCTATCCATTGGTTTAGTTTGGCGGCCTGGAAGGCGAAGGTTTTGTCGAGGAATTTATTGGAGTGACAGAGTTTTAGGGAGGGGAAAGCAAATAGCTGGATTCTGCGGGAGTTCTTGTTTCTGTGATTCAGGAAGAATTGTGGGTTGATGTAGATTGGGGCTAGACCGAATACTGTTTTGTAGCAGAAACAGGCAAATTTAAATAGGACTCTGGATTCCAATGGTAGCCAATGAAGTTTGTGGTAAAAAGGGGTGACATGTTCCCATTTTTTCAGGCCAAATATAAGGCGGACAGCGGTGTTCTGGATCATTCTGAGTCTTCTGATAGTTTTCTTCGTGGAGCTCAGGTAAATGATATTACAGTAGTCCAGTATGCTGAGAATGGAGGATTGCACTAGCAGGCGGAATGACGTGTCGTCGAAATATTTTTTTATGGTGCGTAGTTTCCAGAGCACCGAGATGCTTTTCCTAACTGTAATGTCGGTATGTATCTCCAGGGATAGGTGTTTGTCCAGTGTAAGGTAATTCCAAGTTTTTACTCCTAGAAAGGTAAGCATGGGAGTGAAGATCTTTTGTGGATGGGAGATTTAGATCATCCTCCACATACCCTGGCTTAGGAGCGAGGCTCATTATTGTCACAGTACGAGCAAAATCTGAGTCCTGCCTCTGCAGCTTCATAGAATGCTAAAGCACTACCCTGTCCTACAAAAGTCAGGGCAGCTCCATAAGACATTGCTGCCACTAAGCTAACCAGATTTCCAGGCAGTCAGATCTTCAGATAATGTTTATGTTTATTGAAAGCTTCTATACTGAGCTATTATAGATCCTATTCTCTTATCTGATCATGGTGCTGTATGGATTGAGTTAAAGGATGGTGAAAAGGATTATTCTAAGCCAGTTTGGAGATTTGATAATTCTTTGGTAGTAGATTCAAATTTTACTGAAGATTTTAAAATAAAAATGATTGAATTCTTCCAAATTAATGATACTAATGATATAAATATGGAAGTATTATGGGATGCGTTTAAAGCAACCATGAGAGGTAATATTATTTCATATTCAGCATACGTTAGGAAAAAGTTTACGAAACAATTTGTTGATTTGGAAAAGGAAATTAAAGTATTGGAAAGTAATTTAATTAATAGATGGGAGTGGAATACTTTGCAATTATTATTAAAAGCAAAAGTTAAATATAATGAGTTATCCTCTAAATTTGTAAGGAATGATTTATTTTCTCAACAAACTCAATACTATGGAAATTCAAATAAGGCGGGTAGGATGCTAGCAAATTATCTTAAAGCAAGGAAAAGAAGAACAAAAATTGTTGTAATAAAAGATAAAAATGGAAAATCACATAATAAAATTGATCAGATTCTAAAACAATTTTTTAGTTTTTATAAAGAATTGTATTCTTCTGAATCTTACAGAGATAGAGAAAAGGATGGATTGGAATTTTTAAGTTCACTTAAGAGGCCTCAAATTCCTGAACATATAAAAGGAAGTTTAGAAGAACCTATATCTTTAAAAGAGTTAGAAACAGCATTGAAGTCTCTTAGAGTTGGATCCGCTCCAGGTGGTGATGGATACACGGTAGAGTTCTATAAATTATTTCAAAATACTTTGTTACCCTATTTGTTAAAATTATATCAATACCAACTGAATAAAAGTTGTATATCAGGTACTATGGCAGATTCATTAATTATTGTCTTACCAAAACCAAACAAAGATCATACTTTGGTATCAAACTACAGGCCTATTTCATTAATTAATGTAGATGGTAAACTTTTAGCCAAAGTTTTGGCATTAAGATTGGCCAAAGCTCTCCCTTTTATTATTGATACTCACCAAACAGGATTCGTTGCAAGAAGACATTCTTCCAATAATACCAGACTGGCTTTTCATACTTTAAATTTAACAAAAGATATTCAGGATCCGGCATTCTTAATTTCTTTGGATGCAGAAAAAGCCTTTGACAGAGTTGAATGGTCTTTTATGTATCAAGCATTAGAATGGTTTGGTATAGGGACTGGTTTTATTCAAATGATTCAGACATTGTATAGCTCCCCTGGTGCTAGGCTATATATTAATAATAATTTATCAGATAGATTTTCTTTCCAGCTTATGATTTATCTTTAATCTTATCTATTGTTTTGCCTTTTGTCTTTGTTTTGTTCTATTTCTATCATTTAAATTTCTCCAGAATTCTACTGTTCAACGGCTCCCCCTTCTGCTTCTATTCCTTTCTCTCCTCTCTTCTACCTTCCAAAGTATTTAGATCAATGCTGTCTTGTTAAAATGTTTATTTTATTTTTATTTTTCCTCTAACTCTACTTTTCACTTCTCTATTACCCTCCAGGTACTTTAGTTAGATTGTGAGCCTTCGGAACAGTAAGGGAATTTTTGAAGTACCTTTCTTATTTCTAATCTTAATGTATATTTTCTGTAAACCGCTTAGAACCTAACGGATGTAGCGGTATATAAGAAATAAATTACATTACATTACATTAACTTATCCTGATATTTCGCTGATAATAATAATAATAATAATTTTATTTTTGTAAACCGCAATACCACAAAACAGTTCAGAGCGGTTTACAGGAGAAGAGACTGTACATTTACAGCGAAGATGCAGAGTCAGATTAACCAGGGTAAAGTAACCAGTAACAGTAACAATTAAAATTAAAATTAAGATAGATACTTAGAAATTCCCTTACTGTCCCGAAGGCTCACAATCTAACTAATGATGTTAGAATATTTTCAATTGTAAGATGTAAAATAGTTATTTATACATTACTTGTTGGAATATTCATATTTATCTCTATCTCTACCTCTCTCTTTATATTTTTATCTTTACTTTTCATTAATTGTTTCTTCAGGTACTTTAGTTAGATTGTGAGCCTTTGGGACAGTTAGGGAATATCCAAGTATCTATCTTATTTATTTTTATCTATTGTATCTTTTTAATGCATCATTTTTGTAAACCGCTTAGAAACCTCACGGTTATTAGCGGTATATAAGAATTAAATTAAATTAAATTAAATTTAGTTTACAAAGGGGGGTTAGACAAGGTTGTCCTTTGTCTCCTTTGCTTTTTGATGTTGTTCTGGAACCCTTGTTGATAGTTATTAATCAGGCAAAGGAGATACAAGGAATTCCGTTTTCAAGTTGGGAATATAAGCTCTCCACTTATGCGGATGATATTCTGCTTTATTTGAGGAAACCAGAGACTACTATTCCATGTTTGCTTGAACTGATTGAAAAATTTGGAAAGTTTTCTGGGTACAAGATTAATTGGAGCAAATCGGAGCAAATTTTGTAAGAATACCATTCAACTTTTTATAAAATGACCCCTGAAAAAAAACTGGTATCATACTCATTTGATAACAAACCACAGTCAATATCATCATTTTAATTGTTTGAACTCTCCCCCACCAAGATAAATATAAAGGATTCTATTGCTCACACATTTCCGTTACTTTCTTTAATAAAAGTTTTTCATTTTCCTTTACTGTATCCTCAATATTATTTTTGATATTGATTCCTAAATATTTTAATCCATCTTCTTTCCAAACAAATGTAAATGAATCAAATAATCCTTTGGTACAATGTACATTAAGTGGTATGTATATTCATTGTGGAAATCCTAAAAACCCGACTGGATTCTGGCCCTCGTTGCCTACCCCTGGTGTACTATGTTCATACTAAATCCTACTTATCTACACACATAATATCTGTAATGTGTCCTATGTTGTGTTCCTAGTGGGGACTAACCAGCAATTTCCTCTAAGTTGCTTTATTAGTTAAAATAGTCTGTGACGGGGATGGTTTTTATCCCTTTCTTGAACTTTCCGGTATCCTTCTCTAGTTTTAATTCCTTCGGAAGGGAGTTCCACCACCTCGGAGCCATCACTGAGAACCTTCTTGTCCTAACGCTTTTGCATTTGATGTCTCTGAAGGAGGGTATTTCCAACAGGTATTCTTGGCGTGTGCTGGTGTATGGTATTGTAGTCTGGCCGCTAATGCAATGCTTCAACATCTTTTTCATGGAAAAGAACTTTATGGACAAAAAGTGGTGGCTACCAACAGGATTGGTCGCTATGACTTATTCTACTGCTTTCAGAGATTTGGAACAATATACGGAAAACATTACCATTGCCTATTAATGTGAACTAATTAGCTCCCAAGAATAGCCCTTCTTAATGAAATGCAAATATGTTTGCATTCATTTACTAGCATTAAAATTAGCGCATTACTTCAGATGTTATCACAAAACGTAATCTATGCCTTATAGAGATTTTTTTTGAGCAAATGGGTCTATTATTTATTTTCACAAGTTTCCTATGCACTTCGGGAGCAGCACAGAGCATTCAGCGCGCCGGCCTGTGCTAAAAACTGCTTCCGCGGTTTTGTAAAAAAAAAAAAAAAAGGGGGGGAGGGGTAAATGCTTTATGCTAATAGGTGACAAGCTGTTTGCATTGGATTACGTTATCTGCAAAAGGTTTTACAAGCTATTTTTTATAATCTTAAGGTTTTATAATCTTAAGTACCTTAGACTACTGCAACATCATTTATCTGGGATCCTTCAAGAAAACCATCAAACGCCTGAGAATCATTCAGAATACTGCCGTCCGCCTCATCTACGGCCTCAAAAAGTCAGGTCATATGAGTCCGCTCTACAGAAAACTTCACTGGTTGTCCAATGGAGGCAAGGGTCATCTTCAAGGTCGCCTGCCTCTGCTTCAAAACCTTAACGGGTTCATCCCCCCTGTCGCGCCATTTCGTGTTTCCAGGCACCACTTGCACACGTAGTGCCTACCTGTTTGCCTTCCCCTCCCTGAAGGACTGTGTCTACAAGAGATTCCTCGATAGAACACTATCATTCCAAGCTGGCAAATGGAATAAATGTCTAACCACCCTCATTTCAAGTGCACCCTCCTACCAATCCTTCATAAAAACCTACCTCTTTGATAAATTTCTCTGACCCCTCCCCCACCTTATTACATCACTGATATACCTGCTGTATCTCAGACATATTTATCTCAATGTACTTGGCATTACTTCCTGTAACATCGCTGTCTGTGTACAGTCTCTTCCTCTGTAAACCGCTCTGAACTGCTTGTGGTATTGCGGTATACAAAATAAAGTTATTATTATTATTATTTATTGTACATTATACAAGTAATTCTATAAAGAGGGTAACGACATTTAGATGCAAAGAATGCAAGTAAAGCACCAGACTACTAGGTTGAAAGCTATCGAAGCTCTGAGTTTCTAATTTATAACTGTGCAAATAAGTGTTATAAAATTATAAGTGCAAACAAGCATGTGAACATTAACAGCTGAGTTTGTTTTACATGCTGGCTGTGGCCATTAAATTAGTCATGAATATTCAGAACAGACAAATAAGGGGCCTTTTTACTAAACTGTGCTTAGTACTAATGCGTGCTTACCACAGCAAAAAAGGGATTACCGCAGACCACGTTTAGGTGTCCCTCAGTCATTTTTTTCAAGTTCCCACATCATCCATGTGCTAAAAGCTAAAATGTACCTCCTCCCCCCCCCCTTTTATGAAGTGGTATTAGGCTTTTTAAAAATAATCTCCAGCTGCGGCGGTATTAGATTTTTATATCGCTGGCTGCTGTGGTATTAGTTTCAACGCTAATAGAATTCCCATGAGCATTGGAGCTAATACCGTCACGACCAGTGATAAAAAAAATGCCTAAAACAACTTTGTATAAGGGAGGGTTATTTTTTAGCACTGGGGGTGGATTTAGGGGCAGAGAGTGAGCGTGTTCTGCACTAATCAGTGAGCACAGCTACTTTGCTTTAGCACATGGTTAATATGTGAGCCCTTAGGTGATAACATTTGTGGACAATACAAAGTTATTCAGAGTAGTGAAGATGCAGAAGGATTGTGAAGACCTGCAACGTGATATATACACGCTTGAGAAATGGGCCGCCACATGGCAAATGAGGTTCAACGTGGATAAGTGTAAGGTGACGCATGTCTGTAGCAAAAATCTTATACACGAATACAGGATGTTCGGTGTAGTATACGGAGAGATCCCCCCCAGGAAAGAGATTTGAGAGTACTGGTCGACAAGTCGATGAAGCCATCTGCATAATGCGTGGCAGCAGAAGCGAAAAGGGCAAACAGAATGCTAGGATAGATTAAGAAGGGGATCACGAACAGATCGGAGAAAGTTATCATGCCGCTGTACCGGGCCATGGTACGGCCCCACCTGGAATACTGCGTCCAGCACTGGTCGCCGTACATGAAGAAGGACACAGTACTACTCGAAAGGGTCCAGAGAAGAGCGACTAAAATGGTTAAGGGGCTGGAGGAGTTGCCGTACAGTGAAAGATTAGAGAAACTAGGCCTTTTCTCCATCGAACAGAGGAGATTGAGAGGGGACATGATTGAAACATTCAAGGTACTGAATGGAATAGACTTAGTAGATAAGGACAGGTTGTTCATCGTCTCCAAAGTAGGGAGAACGAGAGGGCAATCTCTAAAATTGAAAGGGGATAGATTCCGTACGAACATAAGGAAGTTCTTCTTCACCCAGAGAGTGGTAGAAAATTGGAACGCTCTGCCGGAGTCTGTCATAGGGGAAAACACCCTCCAGGGATTCAAGACAAAGTTGGACAAGTTCCTGCTGAACTAGAACGTATGCAGGTAAGACTAGACTCAATTAGGGTTCTGGTCTTTGATCTAAGGGCCGCCGCGGGAGCGGATTGCTGGGCACGATGGACCTCTGGTCTGACCTGGCAGCGGCAAATGTGATTCTATAAAAGATGCCTATAGTTAGGCACATAGATCGTCAAGCCTAGTCAATGTAATTTTTTATGAATTGGCTTAAATGGAGCTGATAATTGAAAGTGCCATTAAAAACAATCAAAATATGATTTAAAAAAAATTAATTAGCTGGTAGATGCCTAACTACCTACAACTTGGATATAGGTGTATAAACCAAGGCGCCTACTAGCAAGTAGGCATGGTTTGAAGTGGATTTGGGGCAGAGTTTAGGCATGGATTCAGTTAGGTACCAGTAGGTGCCTAACTTAGGCGCTGGTATATTAGGCCAAGAACTGGTATATTAGGCCGACAACTGAGCGCAAGATGGAGGCGCGCGCCAAAGAAAATTACAGTTTTTAGGGGCTCCAACGGGGTTTTTTATTGGGGAGCCCCCCCAGTTTACTTAATAGAGATTGCGCTGGCGTTGTGGGGGGCTTGGGGGGTTGTAACCCTCCACAGGGAAAACGTGAAGTTTTCAGTAAAATGTGGGGGGTTACAACCACCCAAACCCCCCACAATGCTCCCACAATGCGGCGCAATCTTTATTAAGTAAAGTGTGGGGGGGTTCCCCCCCACGCTCCCCCCGGTCGGAGCCCTAAAAACAGTAATTTTCTGTGGCGCGCGCCTCCGTGCTGCGCTCAGTTGTCTGCGTGCACCTTTGTCCCGGCTCGCTTTTGACCTGACACCTAAGAATCGCATCTGCAGAGGTGCCTAATGCTACTTCCGGTGTTAACCACGCCTACTGTGGCCATAGGCACAGCAAGGTCCTCCTTAGTTGAGACAATGGCACTGTTTTTGGAGGTGCCTATGGGAGCTTCTATTTTTTTTTTTAATGTATTTTAATTGCGCCGATTGAACCAATTAAATTAAGTTTGGCAGCGGTAGGATGCCTACTATCACCTATCATGGTGCTATTATTAGAATCAGGGCCTATATGAATAACTATCCAAGTTACTTCCTGCTTTACCTTCACTTGGCCCATATATCACTCCAGTATTTTCTGGATAGTGCTGAGAGAGTGTATAAGGATATTCAGCTATACTTATAAGGATAATGTCACTGAATATCCACAAAGAGCAGTGACTAAGGTATGTATTCAGACAATGTCAACTGCTGCTTGTGTAAAGGCCTTTGAATATCCGGCTGGTGTTTTCAATGAGTGCTGTACACTGCTTTGGGGGGTTTGGGAACTTCCGCCTTGATTACTGTCTACAAAATTATGTTTTGTATATTGTACAAAACTTTGCTCTCTTAGAGAACCAAACTTATCATGGCATCACAGCAATTTCCTTGGCACACAAGTGGCAGTCAATGGCTGATGTCACTGCAACAAAACAACTTTATTAGAAGAGGACAACAGGCATGCTTTCAGACAGATTTGAAACGAGAAAACAAAACAAACAAGTCAGTTTCAGCACTACAAATGCTTGCAAAGGGACTAGTGCATTTTGTCATGTAGGCCTATCACTGAACAAAAGATCCATGAACCAATGGAACTCAAGCCAGTTTGACGTTGTATGATTGAAAATGGCCAGAAAATCCTCTCATCTTTACGAGACTGGTGTGCAAACACCGTAAAAAGCAATGTAAGTTCGTCAGAGGATGGTGTGACTTTGTTTTAAAAAAAAACCACAAAAAAAACTATATCCTGAAGGTGATTACCTTGGTCACAGAAATGATAACATTAGCAATTCTGGGCTATTGCACAGCCGAGTCATACTTTTAATGACTGTGTTTTTCAAATCCTTAATGCCATTAATGTGGCTTAATAGATATGAAACTTTTCATAGAACATTTATTTGGTGAAATGAAATATTTTTGATTACAGCAATTTGGAATGGAGCAGATGATCTGCTCAGATGATAGCATTCCCTAAATCAAACTGGATATTTTCAAATTGTGCACATTACATTTTTGACTACAGATATCACCTTTAATGCATGCTTCAGAGCTTGCTGGTGTCTGAAAAAAAAAAATCATTACTAATTGATATGCCTTAATAGCTTGAGAGCTTTCAGAGTTGGATGCACCCAAGAGAAATGCTGAGAGGTAGATATTTGATTCTAATTATGCCTGAGTAGGTACATGCAGAAAGTAGCCTCTTCATGACAGCTATTTATAATGATACCCCAGGTTTTCTACTAATTTGACACTATTACAAAACACTGCTTCACTGAACATGTGAATGGCAAAGTTAGGCAGAGGAGTTATATAGACATAGGTCTCTAGGACAGTGCATTCATCACACCCATTTTACTAAGACTGTTTCAGGAGAAAAAAAGCCTAGGATTCGCCAATTATCTGTTAATTAATGTACGCTGGCTGGCTGCGTTTTTGGTCGTTCGTCCTCAACATTTTTCTTTCATGTTTTTCAAAAGGGCAAATAGGCTCATACCGTGAATTCTATTTCCTAAATGCGGGGTCTTAGTGCCCCAGTCCTGTTTCTTTTCTTGCTTTCTTGTAAGTCCTTTTGATTAGTTTCTGTCTTGCCATTCAAAGGTGTTATGTTAGCATGCTGTGAGAAACCTGTGGCGATCTGACCTCATTCAGTCAACAACTTTGGTTGTTCTGTCCATCTACAAAGCCATTTTTACTGATTTAACTGAAGCCATACAAGAGACTACAGTTTAGTACTGTTAAAATCACCAAACTCTCAACCCGCCCCAAAATTACAGTTTTTTATTATCAGAAATTGTTATTCATAGACTGTTTCACATTAATATATAAAATGAATTCTAAGCATTGTACCCAAGAAAAGAATTACACTATGAAAAGGAAGCATTGTTCGGCATATCTTTTCATATTTATAACATTGCTTAGTGAATTTTACAGCTGCTGTTATAATAGGAGCTGTACATGATTGCATCATCTAGATAGAAATATGAAAGGCCAGGTGTACTAAGATTGTTCTCATTCATTTCTATAAATAAATGCTTGCAGGTCAATATTAAAACATGGCAGTTATTGTTTTTTGAAATACTAGCCATGGCAATCTAAAAATAGTCCATATATTGTGGCAATTCTAGCGACACCCCCGACTTGCCACAGGGGAATTATCAGGCAAAACCAGGATCAAAAGGGTTTAGAGCCCATCAGAATAGTTTCCCCGATAAACAGAATAACAGGGCTGCTTATCCTAGGTCCAGTTCCTATAGCCTGGATCGTTGGCAAGCAAGCCCAACACAGGACAAAGGGAAAACACACACAAACAGGCAGGGAAGCCATTTTGTCCCTGTTCAGAAAAACAGCAGGTTTTTTTTTCCTGACTGCATTCTGCAGTCCCGCCAAAGGGGGAGGCAGAGAGAGTACCTGCCCATTCTTATTCCTCACAGGCCTAGGCAGGACTCTCTCCTATTTAAACCTGACCCTGAGGGCAGCAGAGGAACAGGGAGGAAGCCGCACTCTTGTCACTGCCCAGGAGGAGCAGAGCAGAACCCAGAGAACTGCCTCCCAGCAACCACCAGCTCGAGAGAAGCCATAATGTAGAAATGGTAGATGTGCCTGAAGCTGGGGAATTGCCTGACCCAGAGCTGTCTACACACCAGGAGCTGATGGAGGTGGGTGATACACTTTCCTTTGAAGAAGGGCTGGGCGAGCTCATGGAGCTGGATTAAACCTCTGAGTTAGGGGTGCATTGCTGCTTGATACTGCTCTCCCAAATAGCCAGGCTGGATGGAAGCCTCATAGGAAGCTGTGCACAAGTGAGTGAAGTGCCTGTAACACCTTTATGAAACTGAGTGTCTGTTTGGGGGACATTTGCTAGTTTATTTTCGACCTTTGGAAACTTGTGCTAGCTGCACCAGGAGTTACACTTTTGCCCTGGTGAAGGACTGAGAAAATCGAATGTGGTGGCTAGAGGACAATTGCCACATACACATCTTTAATATTGTGTTTCCTTTTCTTTTGTCTTTGAATGGTTTTTTTCCTCTGCCTTAAAGAAAAGCTGCCATATTGTCTAAAGTCTCAGGCAATAAGCTAAATAAGGCACTAGTGTAACTATTTTCTTTTATTTTGGGAGAAAAACCTGAAAGATACCACAAACTGGAAACCGGGTGTGGCCCAGCAACAAGCTGCCAGAACCACAGCGGCCATCTTGGAACTTGGCAGAGCCTGAATAGTCTCTCTCTATCGAGGAGTGAACCATCATCATTTGTGGGGGTTTTTGTTGATATTGTTTATGCTCAATATGATATACCTTGTGCAATAACTCTGAGTGCAAAGACTTGGATAATAAACTTTAGATTTTTACCAAACCTCTTTTGGTGTTTTTGTATCTGTGTGCCTTAGAGTGTCTGGGTTGTCTATAAGACGGAGTGCATCAGGGGTCAAACTAGCACCCCTTGTAGGGCTTCTACCTCACTGCAGAAAAGTGCCTCGTTCCTTTTGTTTTACTGCCAATTGGTGGAGGGCCGCTGTATAGCTAGTGCAGACCCTGGCCGGTGATAATATACAGTGCTACAGATAGCTGCAATATACACAGTCGAATCACATTATTATGACCACCTTCTAATATCCAGAATACCCACCACTTACTGACAGCAGCCAGGCCTTGTGGGAATGATTCAATAAGATGCTGGATGGTTGCTTAAGGAATCTGGAGCCATGCAGACTGCAGTGCATTAAACAGTTGTTGATGGGTGCATGGTGGTAGATCTAGTTGTATAACATGTCGATTGAGGTGGTCCCAAATGTGTTTGATTGGGTTTCGGAGGCCAGGGAAGTAGCTGGAAGTTTTGGTCGTGTTCTGTGAACCACTTGCAAACAATTCTGGTGGTATGACATGTCGCATTGTCCTGTTGAAAAATCCCATCGGCCATAGGGAAGACCATCATCACATATGGATGTACTTGATCGGCAAGAATGGAGAGAAAGCCACATCGGTTAAGAATACCTTCTAGAGGTATCAAAGGACCTACACTATACCATGAAAACATTCCACAGACCATAATGCGGCCGCCACCAGCTTGTGTACGTCTAACAATGGTTGCTGGGTGTTTGTTCTCGGTAGTTTCACACCTGAAATGCCAATGTCCATCCGTTCGATGGAGCTCAAAATGTGACTCATCAGAGAAGGTAAACCTTTGCCAGTCGTTGCAAGCCCAATGTCTGCACTCCTGTGCAAACTGCAGCCATTTTTTTTGCGATGAACCCTCGTGAGCATGGGCGCAGTCACCAGCTATCTGTTCGGGACCCCATTCGCAACAGGGTTCGCCGCACAATCATTTCGGACACGCATGCAGAAGCCCTCCAGTTCGTTTGGATGGCGAGTTGTTTCACAATAGTGTGCTGATCGGCCCGCACCAACCTGCTCAGCTGACATTCACCTCTTGCACTGAAGACTCATGCTGCCCCACACTTACCACGTTGGGCCCTCAAAAAGGTTCCATTCGTCCACTCATGGTACACTTTAATCAAAGCAGCCCATGAGCAGTTCACAAACTCCGCCGTTTCTGAACTGCTTCCTCCTTGGACCATTAGCCGATGATCATGCCTTTTTCAATGTCTGATAAATCACGCCTTTTTTTTCCCCCCATGACAGCCATGGTTGCTATTTTGGCAACTTGCTGACATCTCACCTTGTATACCCACACAGTCTGGGCGCAGCACGTGCATTTGTTCACTGGCTGTGCGTCCTTGACATCAGAGGTAAGCGGTGGACATAATAATGTGACTCGACCATGTACAACCACCATCACCATCTCTACCCTCTCCAAGGTAGAGAGAACGAGAGGGCACTCTTTTTAAAGTTAAAAGGGGATAGATTCCGTTCAAATGTAAGGAAGTTCTTCTTCACCCAGAGAGTGGTGGAGAGCTGGAACGCTCTTCCGGAGGCTGTTATAAGGGAAAACACCCTCCAGGGATTCAAGACAAGGTTGGACAAGTTCCTCCTGAACCAGAATGAATGCAGGTAGGGCTGGTATCGGTTAGGGCACAGGTCTTTGACCTGGGGGCCGCCGCGTGAGCAGACCGCTGGGTGCGATGGACCACTGGTCTGATCCCGCAGAGGCAATTCTTGTGTTCTTATGTTCTTTCTGGTTTAAGTTAGAACCACTAACAAATATGGAAACCAAAAGATTCTCAAGGGCAACAGACAAATATTTTTTTTTTTGTTTTATTACTGCTTTTTCTTGCTGCATTGAGCTAAAACCATGATTCTCCTGTGTTTTGTTTTGTTTTTTAACAGTATAAGCTTTTATATAGCTCTTTTTATCTGGCCTACATTTATAGAAGAAACGTTGGTCCTCCTTGGACTCCTGTGTTGAGTCCTCATTGATAATTTAATAAAAAGTTGATGACATTTTATCCCACGTGTCTGCCTGGTGTTTCCCACTGTGTTTAAGTTAGGAAATAATTTTTTTTTCCTGTCTTAAACTAATCTACATAGCTATATGGATGGTGGCTTAACATCGTTGCCTATCAATTCAGGCAGAATACCCAAAATCTGTCTTCACTCTGCCCCAGCTAGTGGCGTAGCCACAGGTGGGTCTGAGTAGGCACAGTCCCACCCAGTCTATGGAACCCATGAAGACTCCAAAATACCTCAGTGGTGATGTCTCGCTCCCCTCTTTCCCCTTTTCTCTGCCCTTGGCCCAACATCTGTTTGTCTCTTTCTGAGCCCCGCCCCCAGTCTATCTCATAGGAATCACCACTGGTAATATCGCTGACCAACATGCGCTGACTTTGCATGCTTCCCTCTACCATGTCCACCCGTCTACACTATATCATGAAAACACTCCACAGACCATAATGCGGCCACCACCAGCTTGTGTACGTCTAACAATGGTTGCTGGGTGTTTGTTCTCGGTAGTTTCACACCTGAAATGCCAATGTCCATCCGTTCGATGGAGCTCAAAATGTGACTCATCAGAGAAGGTAAACCTTTGCCAGTCGTTGCAAGCCCAATGTCTGCACTCCTGTGCAAACTGCAGCCATTTTTTTTGCGATGAACCCTCGTGAGCATGGGCGCATGTGTTGTTTTACCATGAAAACATTCCACAGACCATAACATTCCACAGACCATGTTTACCTGTGTTGTTTTACTTTCAGAAGCTAGAAAGGCAGCTTTTAGGGGTTTCTCTTCCTATCAGGGCATATCCCTGGCTTACTGGGGAACTGTTAAACACATTCACACAACCCCCCCCCCCCCCAATGTTTGCCTTCCCAGCACTGCTTCCATACACACTTTCCTCTTTTAAACCTCAACTCAGGATCAAAACTTGAAGCATAAATTAAGGCAAACTTTAACTTTCTTAATCTCACTCCTCCACGCGTTCCTCCTGCACAAAATACCCTTGCTCAGGAGTGCAATCCATATCCCACTCTGTGTCATTGAGGAACAAATCATATTCGCTTGTTTCCATAAAATCTGCTTCCTCCCTCTCAGATTCTTCACCCCCCTGTGGTTACTGGGCTTTTAGGGGCTGGTGACAGATAAAAGCCAAATGGCCCATCCATTCAGCCAATCCACAGCATCCATTATCTCCTCCTCTCTCTAAGAGATCCCATGTGCTTGTTCCATGTATTCTTGAGTTCAGACACAGTCTTTGTCTTCACCACTTCTACCAGGAGACTGTTCCATGCATCTACCACCCTTTCTGTAAAGATGTGTATCCTTAGATTTCTCCTGAGCCGATCACCTGTTTACTGCTCTTATACCTGCTTTTTTCCCATTAAAAGTATTGACGCTATATATTGCCCTTATTCTAACCAATGTAATGGTGTTATTAGGGGACTCATATATGAACAATTGTGGTAACCTAACTGATTGGTTGTCATTGCGTGGGCCAATAGGAGTTCCTTCTGGAAAAGAGATTTGATCCATCAATAATTAACGAAGAGCTGCGCAAAGCGAGAACGTGCGGCCAATGAAATCTGTTTGCTGAATTCCAACTCTGAATCCAGTCAAACCATCAGACTGAAAATTGTTAATAAGATTATATTGTGTGCATATATGGAAAAAATGGGTGCGGGGTCTGGGATGGAGCTTTTTTGAGGGGTCCTCCCCAAACTAATGCCTAGAATGACTATTCGAATAAGGTTGGGATTAAGTCTGGTAACATCTATGAGGTGAAAACTAGGTGAAGCGCTGGAGTGGTGTCTCAAGGTGAGGAAGGCTCTATACTTCTACTAAGACTAACCCCCTCGTTTTACTAAGGTGCGCTATGCGTTTTAACACATGCTAAATATACACGAACGCCAACCGCTAATGCATTCATAGACTAACATGCACGCGTTAGCATGTAGCTTGTGGTTAGTGCACGCTAAAACGCTTAGCGCACCTTTGTAAAAGGAGCCCTAAGTATCTTAATGCAAAAATTTGGCCCACGACTCAGCCTGTGTTGTTGTTGTTTTTTTTTAGCTCAATCTTTATTAAATTTTTACATTCTACAGAGAAATGCAACTGTGTTTTATGTTTTGGCCCCTTATGCGATTGAGTTTGACACCCCTGCCTTAAACAGTTCAAAGTGGTTTACAGCAAAAAGAGATTTCATACATAGAGCAAAATTACATCAAACATATTCTAATAAATACATCATCAAGGTTAAGTGTTGAAACAAATTTATCAAGTAAGTAGGTTTTTACTGACTTTCTGAAAGTTTGATAAGAGAAAGCATGAGGAATAAGATCACTTAAACTTTTATTCCATTTACCAGCTTGAAAGGAGAGAGCCCTATCAAGATATCTTTTGCAAACACAACCTTTTAATGTTGGAAAGGTAAATAAGTAGGTTCTACGTGTCCGACTGAAAATTCCAGAAAGATTTAAAAGATAGTTTGGAGCAGAGCCTGCCAATGTTTTGTAGCATAAATAGGCAAATTTGAAAATAATTCTGGCTTCTACTAATAACCAGTGTAGTTTTTTTTATAATAAGGTGTGGGGGGGGGGAATAGGGTGCCCATGTGCTGTCCTGACCGTCTATCCCCCCACCCATCCACACACACCGTCCGGCCGAGCGGTTCACCGGAGTGGCTAAGCAAGCTTCACCCACAATAATATACCGCAAACGCTGGTTTCAAAAACAAAAGGTTTCTTTTATTTTCCTTTTGACTCTTGCATTCAAGGTAAATCAAATGGCATAAACAAAACAATATTCCATATCATATTGTAGCAAGTAACGCATAAGACAAGCTGAGAATGATGCCATGAAATGCACAAATTCCACTGTAGCTTTTGTAACTCTGATCCAGTATAATGCTTTAACCGTTCTGGATGTCACCAGCTTCTTTAGGTTTCCCTCAGAAAGGGTTGCGCAGCTCTTAGCTTTAATCAAACACTGGTTTTCTTAGGAAGGCTTAGTTACGAGGTCAGAGAAATGCTCTGCCCCCTTCGTCACAGAAGTGCAGAGGAAAACCTTAGCTTTCAGCTTTTGTTTCATGGCAGACCTTAATCAAATGGATATGTCTGTTCCCAGATCATATCACACTCAGAATCTGCAGTATTATTCACACTCTGGAGACATTTCTATATCATTGCATACATTTTCTTCCTCGGACAAGCAATCACAGCTGATCTCAGTAGCCTCAGTCTCTAGCTGGGAATTATCTATCTGAGCCCTTGTTTCCATACCCCTAGCAGGCAGATAAGATTTTACCCTGCTGGATGTTTGGCGTTCTGGGCTCCCTTCAGAATAGACTCCAGCATGATAAGTTTTCAGGCAGCTAGGGGTTCCTACTTGCCTTGAGGATTGCTCCTGTGTTGCCAACAGCCAACGTGTGTCTTGTCCTGCAACTGCTCTCTCCAGTGTTCTCTCCAATCTTGCCTCCCTGGTGGTCCTACTGTGTGAATCTGCCCCGTGTTTAACCAGGTGAGCTACGCCACTCAACTCTCTGATGGGCTGCTTAGTCAATTGTTCCCTGAGGTCTGGTGTTACTCTGTGTGAAACTTGCACCCCTCCCCTTCTACCTGCTGCAGCTTTGGAAGTGGGTGCAAAACCTTTCCCTGCCTGTCGCACTCTGTCCTTCTTATTTAAAAGCAAATAAATCCCTGTTCCTGCACTCGCTAAGTTTACATGAACTGCCTTTGTATGGCCAAGGTTTGCAATGCTGGTATTGCAACCAGTGGCAGGGCTGCATGTCTTAGGGCTTGGCCCCTTTTGCCTACCAAGCCATAGATCAGGCATACTGCTGCATTCTGTATAATGCTTAGTTTCTTGATACAAGATCCCAAATAGACAATATTACAGTAATCCAGGATACTAAGGACCACAGAACCAAGAACACACATAAATAAACAAAATACCAACATATACATGTATAAAGTGCACACAGAGACACACGGAAAGTCTGACTACTTTCTATTCTAGAGCATGACACCAAAATGTGATGGTGTAAAGTGTGGAGGTGAATGTACACATGGGTAGAGTCTGGACAGGGTGCATGGTTACGTGTGAAAATGATGGAATTTGATTATTTGCATGCTCTTTTTTGTTGACGATCTAGATGTGAGTATTTACACCAGATCTATGGCTCATACCTAGAATATTCACTTGCATTTACTTTTCTTTAGAGAATAGGCTCCAAACGGGCTGCTTCTTGACTCCTAAAAATAGGCGCTCTTCTATAGAATTATAGAGGCTGAAAGTTCAGCGTGGATCCCAGCACTACACCCTATCCTACAAACCGTGTCCTGCTCAGAGCTCCATTTATAGAGCATTTAGTTCTCTATTTTCAGTACCATATATAAAATTTGGCCTGAAATACTAAATAGTGCACACTGTTGCCTCGATAGTATGCATTGACTGCCAGATTCTATAAACGGCGCTGGTATTGGCGGCCCCCTACGAAATGGCCGCCAATCGTGTGCCAATCACGCACCGGTGCCATTTGTAGAATCATTGCTGTTTTTAACACAGGTGCCTTAAATGTAGGCCAGCATTAAAGGCGCCGGTCTCATGCTTACAGAGGCGCATAGGGACGCCTACGGATGCCTAAGTCACTTCTGGCTCAAACCACGCCCCTGTCAACCTTAGTCATCCATAGGCATCCCTATGTACCTCCGTAGGTTTGAGACCGGCACCTTAGAATGGCGCCTTAATTTTTTTTTTTTTTTAGAAGCATGGCCTCTGATTGGTTGGTTAGGCTGTGGTAGGGCGCTTACCGCCACCTAATTTCCCCGTACCTCCGTAGTAACAACTACTACTAATATTACTATTTATTATTTCTAAAGCGCTGAAAGGCGTACATTTTCACATACAATAGACTAGTGGTTCCCAACCCTGTCCTGGAGGACCACCAGCCAGTCAGGTTTTTGGGATAGCCCTAATGAATATGCATGGGGCAGATTTCCATACCTATCAACTCCATTATATGCAAATCTCTATCATGCATATTCATTAGGGTATCTCAAAAACCCGACTGGCTGGTGGTCCTCCAGGACAGGGTTGGGAACCACTGCAATAGACGGTCCTGCTCAGAAGAGCTTACAATCTAATTTAGACAGGACAACATGATCTAATCTCTATTATATAGCAGTGTACAGGACCAACAAAATAAAACCAAGATAGAACAAAATATAAAGAAAAATCCCTGCCTGCACACCCCTAGTGTATTTGACACAGAAGATGCTACATTTATATGCAATTATCAAAGACAAAATATTATCTTTAGAGATACATTTTAGTAGGGTTGGATAGCTCAATGACAAAAGAGTTGGAGAAGTCTCTGGCATGTGGCTCTCAGTTGGGTAGGCACTGGCCACTTGCGGAAATATTTCTGTAGGTGTTCAAGCCTCAGAGTGTCTACACCAGGGGTGTCAAATGTTGGTCCTCGAGGGCCGCAATCCAGTCAGGTTTTCAGGATTTCCCCAATGAATATGCATGAGATCTATTAGCATACAATGAAAGATCTCATGCATATTCATTGGGGAAATCCTGAAGACCCGACTGGATTGCGGCCCTCGAGGACCGGCATTTGACACCCCTGGTCTACACAGTAGACGTTTGTGTTCATGGACAATCACTCTGGAACAACAGAAGGAAATTAGCAGGTCAGTGGATAGAGATTTGCACAGGTTTTTTTTTGGCCCGTGCTACATTCTCTCAGCAAATGAATAGACAGCTTCTGTTTTCTAGCACTGTTGATGTAATTCTTTATAGGATTTAATTAGAATCCATGTAGTTAGAAACCTGAATGATAAAACAAAGATCTTTTTTTGACCTTGAGAAAGTTTTTTTTTAATAAACCCATCCATGTTGCCTATATTCACAGCCTCGCTTCATTTTTAAAGCTTTACTTTTGCAACAATGGGTCTCATTCAGTAAGGAAAATTTCCATAAGTAACGAACGGGAAACAACAGCCCCCTTTGAATGAGGAGCAATGTTTTTTTCTTTTTAAGCTTAGACTTCGGAATAACCTTGCCTATGTTCTTTTTCTAACAGATTTTATACATGCTTTTGTTTCCTTTGCTATTGTTGTTTTCAGTCAGCTGTCGCACCTTATCATTGCTCAGAGGACAAAGCGAGTCAGAGAACAAATATAACAATGCCGAACTGTTATCTGAGTAGTTTGAAGTACTTAGTTCTGAAAACCCCACGCGGAGTGGATGATGACAGCCAGCAGCTCAGCTTATGTGTTCATTGTACTGACCAGTCATTCACTTGAGACAGAACACTAATTAACTGAAAGTGAATGATTTCTAGGATAGGCAAAATGAATGATGTCCAGATGTATTGCATCTGTTCTTTTTACTTTATAACAGTGGTCTCAAACTCAAACCCTTTGCAGGGCCACATTTGGGATTTGTCGGTGCTTGGAGGGCCGCAGAAAAAAAATAGATAATGTCTTATTAAAGAAATGACAGTTTTGCATGAGGTAAAACTCTTTATAGTTTATAAATCTTTCCTTTTGGTTAAGTCTTAATAATAATATTGTAACTTGTAGCTAAAGAGACATATGTTCAAGAAACACTTTTATTTTACTTCTATGATTATGATAAACATATCAAGGGCCTCAGAATAGTACCTGGCGGGCCGCGAGTTTGAGACCACTGCTATAGGCTAAGGCTCTTTACACCTGCATTGTGATGTCATAGAACTTTATGGTTATAGAAACATAGTAACATGATGACAGATAAACATAAGAACATAAGAAATGCCTTCACCGGATCAGACCCTAGGTCCATCTAGTCCGGCGACCCGCACACGCGGAGGTCAAGCTAGGTGTTCTCTACTGGACACCTTGTTTACCCGTGTCCCTCAATGTGATTTGCATGAAGATATGCATCCAACTTGCCCTTAAATCCCAGAATGGTGGTCTCTGTCACAACCTCCTCCGGGAGAGCATTCCAGGCGTCCACCACTCGCTGTGTGAAGCAGAGCTTCCGGATATTAGTCCTGAGTCTGCCTCACCTAAGTTTTAGTCCATGACCTCTTGTTCGAGTCATTGTTGACAATGTGAATAACGAAGATTCTTGCTCCATTTTGTCGAAACCTTTTAGTATTTTAAAAGTCTCTATCATATCCCCTCGCAGCCTTCTCTTCTGGAGGGTAAACAATCCCAGTTTATCGAGGCGTTCTTCGTAACTTAAATTCTTCATACCATCTATTAGTTTTGTGGCTCGTCTCTGCACCCTCTCTAGTAGGGTTATATCTTTCTTTAGGTAGGGAGACCAGTGTTGGACACAGTATTCCAAGTGTGGTCTGACCATTGCTCTATAAAGCGGCATTATGACCTCCCTTGATCTACTCGTGATTCCCTTCTTTATCATACCAAGCATCCTGTTTGCTTTCTTTGCCGCCGCTGCGCATTGAGCCGATGGCTTCAGGGTCCTGTCTATCAGTACCCCCAGGTCCCTTTCTTGTTCGCTCTTCCCCAATGTTACACCTAACATTTTAAATTCTTGTTCTTTGTTATGCCTTCCAAGGTGCATCACTTTGCATTTTTCTATATTAAATTTCATCTGCCACTTTTCCGCCCATTTCTCCAGTTGGTTCAAATCTCTTTGAAGTGTGTCTCTGTCTATTTGCGACCCAACTGCCCGACATAGTTTTGTGTCATCTGCATCCACTATCTCCTCCTCTCCCTATTGGCTAAGACACTTAACATTTGCATCCCTTCTTCCTATAGGCTAAGGCTCTTTACACCTGCATTGTGATGTCATAGAACTTTATGGTTATAGAAACATAGTAACATGATGGCAGATAAAGGCCAAATGGCCCATCCACAGCATCCACTATCTCCTCCTCTCCCTATTGGCTAAGACTCTTAACATTTGCATCCCTTCTTCCTATAGGCTAAGGCTCTTTACACCTACATTGTGAGGTCATAGAACTTTATGGGTATAGAAACATTGTGAGATGATGGCAGATAAAGGCCAAATGGCCCATCTGCAACATCCACTATCTCCTCCTCTCCCTATTGGCTATGACTAACATTTGCATCTCCTCTTCCTATAGGCTAAGGATCTTTACACCTGCATTGTGATGTCATAGAACTTTATGGTTATAGAAACATAGTAACATGATGGCAGATAAAGGCCAAATGGCCCATCCACAGCATCCACTATCTCCTCCTCTCCCTATTGGCTAAGACTCTTAACATTTGCATCCCTTCTTCCTATAGGCTAAGGCTCTTTACACCTGCATTGTGATGTCATAGAACTTTATGGTTATAGAATCATAGTAACATGATGGCAGATAAAGGTCAAATGGCCCATCCACAGCATCCACTATCTCCTCCTCTCCCTATTGGCTAAGGCTCTTAACATTTGCATTTCCTCCCCCTATTGGCTAAGGCTCTTTATACCTGCATTGTGATGTCATAGAACTTAAACTTTATGGTTATAGAAACATTCAGTCAGCCCATCCGCAGCATCCACTATTTCCTCCTCTCCCTTTTGGCTAAGGCTTTTAACATTTGCATCTCCTCTTCCTATAGTCCAGTGGTGTCAAACTCAAACCCTTTGCAGGGCCACATTTTGGATTTGTAGGTACTTGGAGGGCCGCAGAAAAAATAGATAATGCCTTATTAAAGAAATGGCAACTTTGCATGAGATAAAACTCGTTTATAAATCTTTCCTTAATTGCTATTCACAGCTGAAAGCAGTGCAACATGCAGAAAGTGAAGTTTAGATAATTTTTCACTTTCTGCATGTTGCACTGCTTTCAGCTGTTGTGTATAGCTGAAATTATCAGAAGCAATTAAGGAAAGATTTATAAACTATAAAAAGTTTTACCTCATGTAAAATTGTGATTTAAGGCTCTTTTTACGAAGCCGCGTTAGTGGCTTTATCGCACACAACATTTTAGCCCGCGCTAGCCGAAAAACTACCGCCTGCTCAAGAGGCGCGTTAAACCGCTAACGCGGCTTCGTAAAAAGAGCCCTTGGTTTATCACACACATACATCTGTGTTTAGGTTAAACAAAATGATCAGTTTGTTTCCTTGGCCAAAATGCTATTACATCCTACCCCCCTTTGAATGATCTTTGTAAGAAACATTTCTCCATTGTTCTCTTTTTCTATGATTTATCTTCTTATCCCAGCTCTCTTCCCTCCTGCCATCCCATGGGTCCATCTCTCCTCTCCTATCCCCATGGTCCAACATTTTGCTCCCTCTCTTTTCTGTTCTTCTTCTTCCCTCCCCCCCTTGATGCTGAACAATGAAATGGAGGAAAAAAAGAGAGATGCTGCATCTCTCTACCTTCCATCTACAGGCCTAACATGTCTCCCTACCTCCCTTTCATCCCCAGATCCAACTTCTCTCCCTTTCTCTTCCCAACTGCCCCACATCCCATCTCTCCCCCCTGCCTGCCTGCCTCCCTCCCTCCCCCAGGCTTACCATTTCTCCCTTTCTCTTCCCAACAGTTTTCCCTTCAAGTATCTCTTTCCCTCTTCCTCCACACCACCCCAGATCCAACTTTTCTCCCTTCAGACCATTGCCCAGCATATCTCTCTCTGTCCTCTGTTTCTGGCTCTCCACCCCCCCCCCCCCCAATCTGGCATTTCTTTTAATACCCTCCCCCTCTTTACTTAAAAAAATCAAAAACCAAACACAGTCCAGGAGGCTTCCTCAGCCCAGCATGTTCTTCCCCTTCTCTCTGCACCCATGCATCTCTACCTCACTCCTCTCCCACCACCATATCCAATAATTCTCTCTCTCTCTCCTCTCTCTGCCCAAAAGTTTTCCTCTTTCTTCATCTCTCCATGTGTACCATCTCTTTCCCTCTCTCAAACACCCAATTCTCCCTTACTATTCCCTCCCTCCCTCCATTCTTCAATCCTATGGCTCATGCGCCCTTCCTCCTTCCTTCATCATTTGTCCAGTTTGTGCCCCCTCTCTCTCGAGTCCCAACACGATCTTCTCCCTCCCTCTGGCGGGTATTTACCTTGCTGCAATCGTTTTTCTGGTGAAAGCTGTGGGCTGCGGCGGCTGGCTCCTGATGCGGCTGTGCTGGAAGCATTTATTTTATGGCCTGTGTTTTTGACATAGTGCCTGAATCAAGGGTTTATACATGCATATGAAACCATACAATAAATTAATCATATAATACAAATCATAAACATTAACATTAAAAATTATATACTCAATTGCCTTGTAATCTTTGTTTCTGATGGAAGCTGAAGTAATCCATTTTCAGATTGTTTTTATTCTCTGGCATTTAATTGAATACAGTTTACATATTCTTAAATTGAATGGTTTTCTCAGCCATAGTTAAAACTACCATTTGATTGACTAATTAGAGCTTCATAATATATGTTTTGTAAATACAATCTAAAAGCACTGTTGTGATATTGATATTATTTCCTATAATGGAGTATGCACTATACTATACAATACTTATAAATGCTTAAAATTAACTAAAACCAATGATACACGAGAATTCGCAGGAGCCAGCCAAAAAGCCGCTGAGCGCCGAGCAGGAGCGCCAAAGCGCACTTGTGCTTGTTGCCACTGAGCGGCAGAAGAAAACGCATCCTGCAGCTGCCACAACCCATCGGGTTAGCAGCGAAGTAGGAGGGTAGGGTAGGGCAGGGTGGGGGGCTGGATGCAGAGTCTGATGGGGGAGGAAGGGGGCTGGGTGCAGTGCCTGACAGGGGGAGGGGAGGGAAGGGGGCTGGTTGCAGAGCCTGACCGGGGGGGTAGTGAGGGAAGGGAGGCTGGGTGTAGAGCCGGGAAGGGGGCTGGGTACAGAGCCTGACAGAGGGGGTAGGGACAGGAGCTGGGTGCAGAGTCTGACAGGGGGTTGGGATGGGGGCTGGATGTAGTGCCTGACAGGGAAGGAGGGAGGGAGGGAAGGGGGCTAGGTGCAGAGTCTGGCTGGGAGAGGCTGGGTGCAGGGGGTAGGGAGTTGGGAAGGCAAGGAGGAAAGATTCTTAGGGGTTTGGGAAGACAGATACGGCACAATCTGGGAGAGGGCTGGAAAGGACAAATGCATGGGTGGGGGGGGGGAGGGAGTTAGGAAAGGAGGAAAAGAGAGATGCACAGGTGGATTAGTGGGAAGGGAGAGAAAGAAACCACAACTTGAAAATTGTGCCTCCAGAACATCATCACCTGGCAGCCTGGCAGAGGAAAGCCTAGTTGTGTTGCACAGAGACGTCTTAAGCCTTCTTGGGGGTGGGTTAGGGATCCATGGAGAGGAGGACCCATGCCCATAAGCCCCTGTAATCACTGCATTGATATTGAAACATGTTCACTCCTCTATACACCCCCAAATTCCTTTTGTACTGGTATATAAGTGATTCCTGCAGCCATAAGAGCTATTGGGGTGGTAGATAAGTGGGTCTAGGGGATTCTGGAAGTGGTTTGGGGGGCTCACCATGACCTATAAGGGAGCTGTAGTGAGATGATAACATGGCACCCTTTTTGTGAAGTTCACAGCAGTGCCCTGTAAGATACCCCACTATTTAGGTACCATGTCTCGGTGTTCAGTCCATCTCTTTGCTGACCCCCCTCCCACGTCCAACAGGGCTTATTCTAGGCGTTTTTGACTTGGATGAAAAGTTGGACGAAAATGTGGTATAAAGATGGATGATTTAGCGGCTTGGACGATCAGATCAGCAGGACGTATAGTTAGACGATTTTCGAAATGAAAAAAAATTTGGACGTATTTTTCAAAAATGTGTCCTCTGCTGGTTTTTTACTTTAGACGACTTGTGACTTAGACGAAAACAGACAAAGACGTTCCTTTCGATTATGCCCCTCCATGTGTTAATAAGATTATATTGTATGTGTATATATGAAAATGAATGGAAAAATGGTGTTATAATTACAGTAGTACTATTATGGGGCGGGGTCTGGGGCAGAGACTGGGCGGGGTCTGGCCCTCGACTTAGACTGTGTTTTGGATTTCGGCACCTTAATGTGATTGAGTTTGACACCCCTGCTCTATCGTATATCTATGTTTAGAATTAATTTTCCCTATGTGTATCACTTTGGATTTGTCTACTGCAGCAGGCTCATGAAAAGCGGTGATGGGACTAAATCGCGCGAGACAATGGCGTGCCGACAACTGAGCGCCGACAACTGAGCGCAAGGTTGACGGCGCGCCGAAGAAAAGCACTATTTTAAAGGGCTCCGACGGGGGGTGTAGGGGGGGAACCCCCCCACTTAACAGATATTGTATTGGCGCTGTGGGGGGGTTTAGGGGGTTGTAACCCCCCACATTATACTTAAAACTGAACTTTTTCCCTAAAAAACAGGCAAAAAGTTTGGTTTCAAGTATAATGAGGGGGGTTACAACCCCCCAAACCCCCCATAACGCCAGCGCGATGTCTAAGTAAAATAGGTGGGTTCCCCACCAACACCCCCCGTCGGAACCCTTTAAAATAGTGCTTTTCTTCGGCGCGCCGTCAACCTTGCGCTCAGTTGTCTGCGCTCAGTTGTCGGCGTGCCGTTGTCTCGCACGATTTTGTCTATGAACCGTGAAAAGCTCCTCAAAAGTCCAAGTTGGGGTCGTTTTTGAAAATCCTTTTTTGAATCATATCTGTAAAGCAACGTGGAATGTGCTAAGAACTGACTCTGCCAGACTTTTCAGGCCATCCACACATTCCCCACTGATGCTCTTCCGCCTTTCCTCTCTCTCACAATCGACATCACGTGTCAGCGTTTTATTGCAGCGGGTCTCAGTGTTACACCTTGCTTTCGCACTCAGATGCACGCAGCACTTTCAGGTGTCTTGAATTTGTTAGTGCTGATGTGATACCGATTCACACAACTTTTTTTTTTTTTTAATGCTGTAGGTGAATCAGGTTGCTCCAGCAGAGTCAAAATCTTTTGCTCTCAAGGAAGGCAGCTGCGATGCTACTCTTGATTCAATGTTTTTGCTTTAGCACTGCAGAGACTATCGTTCTGTGATTCCAGAAGCAAATGTGATAATCTTGCTCTAGTAGAACAACTGAAATACATAAAATCACGGTATTATTGTGGTGATCCCTGTAAGCAAGTTACTTCAAAGCAATTCAAACTTTAGAGGGGGGGGGGGGGAAGGCAGCCACTTTCCTTCCTCCTCATCACCCAGCACCTGCCGATCTGTAATATTTTCACCATCTGTTGTGCTATGTACAACTTAATCTTGTGAAATGGTGGCTGTTACTGAACCCAGAGTTATCACATCAGGATTGGATTGCTTGCCATTTTATTTTATTTTTTTATATACTGAGTTTTGTATCAGGCTAATATTTCATGTTTGCAGAACGAGGCAAGTTGAAAACAGCATTAATGCTATACCAGACAAAATAGCCAGCATGATGTTGTCCCCTAGATTATGGCAGGTTTATGACCTGAGATTTCAACTGAAACATAGAAACATGACGGCAGATAAAGGCCAAACGGCTCATCTACAACATCCACTATCTCCTCCTCTCCCTATTGGCTAAGGCTCTTAACATTTGCATCTCCTCTTCCTATAGGCTAAGGCTCTTTACACCTACATTGTGAGATCATAGAACTTTATGGTTATAGAAACATGATGGCCAAATGGCCCATCTAGTCTGCCCAACCCCAGTAACCATTATCTCTTTCTCTGAGAGATCCCACGTGCCTATCCCAGGCCCTCTTCAATTCAGACATAGTCCCTGTTTCCACCACCTCTTCTGGGAGACTGTTCCACTCATCTACCACCCTTTCCGTAAAAAAGTATTTTCTCAGATTACTCCAGAGCTTATCACGTCTTAGCTTCACCCTCTCATTGCAGAGTTTCCTTTCAAATGAAAGAGACTCGACTCATGCACATTTACATTAGGTAGGTATTTAAATGACTCTATCATATCTCCCTTCTTCTGCCTTTCCTGCAAAGTATACATGTTGAGATCTTTAAGTCTGTCCCCATATGCCTTTGATGAAGACCATGCACTATTTTAGTAGCCTTCCTCTGGACCAACTCCATCCTTTTTATATCTTTTTGAAGGTGCGGCCTCCAGAATTGTACACAATATTCTAACTGAGGTCTCACCAGAGTCTTATACAGAGGCATTAATACCTCCTTTTTCCTACTGGCCATACCTCTCCCTATGCAACCTAGCATCCTTCTAGCTTTCACCGTCACCTTTTCAACTTGTTTGGCCACCTTAAGATCATCACATACAATCACACCCAAGTTTTGCTCTTTTTCTATGCACATAAGGTCTTCACCCTCTAAACTATAGCGTTCCCTCAGATTTTTGCAGCCCAAATGCATGACCTTGCATTTCTTAGCATTAAATTTTAGCTGCCAAATTTCAGACCATTTTTTAAGCTTCGCCAGGTCTTTCTTCATGTTATTCACACTATCCGGCGTGTCTACTCTATTGCAGATTTTGGTATCATCCGAAAAGAGGCAAATCTTACCCGACAACCCTTCAATACAGGGCCGGATTAATGAATAGGCCCAGTAGGCACGTGCCTAGGGCCTGAAGTTGTCAGGGGGGCCCGATGAAGCAGAGGACTCGGGTGGTTTTTTTTTTTCCTTGGGAACGCGGGCCCCCCGGGAAAGATCGGCAGCGCTGGCCCCCTCACGGAAAGATTAGCAGTGCTGCCCCCCCCCCAGAAGATCGACAACACCTCCCTCCCCCCGGCATCAACATCAACCAACCAGAATAAGTCGGAGGAGGGCCCAGTGTACTTGTGTGCCTAGGGCCCCTCGAAGAATTAATCCTGCCCTGCTTCAGCAATATCTTTTATAAAAATGTTAAAAAGAACAGGCCCAATAACAGAACCTTGAGGCACACCACTGGTAACATCCCTTTCCTCAGAGCGATCTCCATTGATCACTACCCTCTGTCACCTTCCACTCAATCAGTTCTTGACCCAGCCCATCATTTTGGGACACATCCCAAATGAGGGCTGAGGCTACTCAGTTTATTTATTAGACATCTGTGTGGAACACTGTCAAAGGCTTTGCTAATATCTAAACACACCACATCTATCGCACATCCTCTATCCAATTCTCTGGTCACCCAGTCAAAGAAATTGATCAGATTTGTCTGACAAGACCTACCTTTAATGAATCCATGTTGCCTCCATTCCTATAATCCACAGGATTCCAGAAACTAAACCATTCTCTGATTTAAAAGCGTTTCCATTAATTTGCTTACCACATAAGTCAGACTTACCGGCCTGTAATTCCCTACTTCTTCCTTACTTTCACTTTTGTAGAGAGGGACCATATCCGCCCTTCGCCAGTCCTCTGGTACCATTCCTGATTCTAGAGACTCATTGAAAAGGTCAGTCAACAGAGCCACCAGAACTTCCCTAAGTTCCTTCAGCACCCTCGGATGTACACCATCCGGCCGCATCGCTTTGTTTACCTTTATTTTAGCTAGCTCCTCACAAATATAACCCTCTGAAAATTGATCAGGGTCTATTACTCCCTCATCCCTATTCACGTTTGTCTTCTACTGTCCCGCTCCCAGTGCTTCAGCCGTGAACACAGAACAGAAATATCTGTTAAGCAATTCGGCTTTTTCTTTATCAGCTTCTACATATTCCTCCCCTTCACCTTTGAGTCTCACAATGCCACTTTTGCACTTCTTCCTATCACTAATATATCTAAAAAAATGTCTTGTCTCCACGTGATTGGTAGCGTAATTGTCTTTCTACACTTGTTCTTATGCTTGACTCGTTGAGATTTTTTCCTTCCCTTTTAGACAGATAAGAATAAAAATAAAACCAGCAAGAAATACAAAAACAGATAATTACATATTCATAAAATTTACAAATTTGATTTTTTATTTTAAAGAATCATATAACTTTTCAGCTGGCTGCGTGTGTACTCACATTTTGAATTTAGGGCTCCTTTTACAAAGGTGCGCTAGCGTTTTTAATGCATGTACCGGATTAGCCAAAAATCTACAGCCTGCTCAAAAGGAGGCGGTAGCGGCTAGCACGTGTGGCAATTTAGAACGTGCTATTCCGTGCGTTAAGGCCCTAGCACGGCTTTGTAAAAGGAGCCCTTAGTGTTTTTTAAAAAAAATTTTCATCCTATTGAGTGATTAATAATATTTCAGGCAGCCATAGTACAATTTCCCCTTGGCAATTTCATACAAAAATATTTCTCACAATTGTATTTATGTATTCGGTTTTCTATACTGTTCTCCCAAGGGAGCTCATAATGGCGTTAGGTTTTCATACAGATGCTCTCTTCATCCACCAATCCACAATCAAGTTTCATTATGCAGATTAGCAAGGAACTGGCATGTCACTGGGGAGAGGACATGCCATGCTCTAAATTATGGGAAAAGCAATTTTTAAAAAAATGTAAATTCGTTTCTTCCAAGTGGCACCAATGGAAGTTAAAATAGAATGCAAACTCAAGAAAGAGTGGAGTAAGCCGAGAGGATTCACAGGTATAGCGAAATGAAATATTCAAATTTGCTTGTCTAATTTTTACAATTTTGTAAGGGCAAGCTCGATCATACTTGAGCTGTCTTGTAATTTTTCTGAAAGTGCTTAGATATTATACCGTATTTCCCCATGTATAGGCCGCAGGAAATGCCGATTTAGGTTTTAAAACTCTTAGATAAGTCGCCCCATGTTACTAGCCGCGGCTTATCTAAGAGTTTTAAAACCTATAACGGCCTATACAATGGAACGGCTGGGGCGGCCTATACATACCTCCCCCCCAGTAAATACCTACACTGGCTGCCTCCTGCCTCGTCGCGGCCGGCAGTGCAGGGCAGGAGCATTCTTTTCAGCATCCAGCCGGCGCCGCACTGCTTCCTCAATGCCTTTATCAGTTCTTGTCTTTAGATAGGCTACCCCATATAAGGAAGCCGCACTCACTGCAGGGGATTGTAAAACCCATGTATAGGCCATGGCTTATACGTGGGGAAATACGGTAGGTCTGAATGCAAAAGGGTACATTTTCCAGAACCTATGGGATTGAAAAATAAAAAAAAATGTTACATTTATTCCCACTCCATGCTGCTTTGTTATGGAATATGTTGGCATATAAGATATAATCATCAGAAGAGTACATGGCTCTTTGTAACAAAGTGAAAGCATTTTTGTTTAACACTTTTTAAAATGTATAATCTTTGTTTATTGTGTTGTATACTCTAAAATTTATTATTTTTGCAATCTGCATTGAAATGTTAAAATAATTTGAGGTATATAAGCTGATATATGCATTTGTATTTGAAGAGAATGAGGTGGATATGGTTCAATCAATGATCTGGAACAATGTCCAAACAGAAAAATGTCATTTCTGCAGATTGGCACTTGACAAAATAAGATAACACTTTTCAGCTATAGTGACAAAATAACACTCAGAATTTAGAAAGTTGGCTGGGTTGGGCTGAGAACTTTTCAGCACCCCCCCCCCTAATTACCGGTAGTCCCTTCCTCTGTCTTAATCCTCTGGAGAAGTAAGTAAGGGGACAAGGGGAGGGGCTTGAAGCTTGAAAGGCTATTTTCCATCAGTTTATCCAGGTACATCAAACGTGATTAGCTCACAATTCAACCTGCCGCTACACTTTAAATAGTACTTGAAATAATAATTGAATCAATTTAGAATTGAATTTTCTCCTTTTGTAGCAAAAGTCTTTCTTAAATTCAATCCCCTTGAGATGGTAAAGGCTTTTTGCTGTGGGTTTCTCTTCCATGTAAGGTTTTGCGCAATGACTGATTAGTCATCCTTGACAGGTGTTAGAAAATCTTGGAGCAGACTGAATACTTCTATTGATTATCTGATACACGACCAGAGGGTTTTGTTTTTTTTTTTCTTTTCTCCTCAGGCTGATTGTTTCTCAGTAAGCATTTTGGAGAGACTTGCAGTGTACCATGTTATCAATTTTGATATACTTCTGCTAGTCTAATTTAGCTGTTTGGCTATTAATGAATATAAACAACAAGAGCTATGATTAAGAAATTACTAAATTCACTGTAATAGCACCTACTGTCTAAAGCAGGGGTGTCCAACCTGCGGCCCCGTGAAATATTTTGTGCGGCCCCGGTCGAGGGCGATGCAGTGTTTTCCTCTGCTGCCCCCTGGTGTTTACCGTCTTGCCAGCTCCTCCTGTGTCTTGCTGCAGCATTTTCACGTTTGTGCAGCCCCAGAAGCCAAAAGGTTGGACACCCCTGCTCTAAAGTGTATTTAGAGAAAAAAGAGTGGAGCTAGTGAGAAAGGCCTTTTGGTGCAGTCTAAAGGTTTTAATGGATATAATACTTTCCCCCCTTCATTGATCATTTTAACTGTGACCTTACCTATTTCCTATTTACAGAATAATGAAGTATTGACCAAGGATGCCTTTTGCCAAGTGTGCTGCTACAAAATGAAACACCAGAAGCATTTTTATGAGCAGATTTTGTAGTTATATTGCGAGGTGGTGCTGCAGAGTTCTCAGCCCAACCGACCAACTTCGTGATTTTGCCACCGTAGCTGAAAAGAATGTCACCTTATTTTGTTGAGTGCCAATCTGCAGAAACAAAAATTCTACGTTTTGACATGGTTTCAGATCGTTGATTGAACCATAGCCTCGTCATTCTCTTCTTGGCTGGGCTGAGAACTTTTCAGCACCCCCTCGTAGCAACATTCCAGAGCTGCGATTGTGATGTCATAATGCCTCATTCCAGCAATGCCTAAGAGCCAAACTCATCAGTGATGTCACAATGGCTCACATAAGAATAGCCATAGTGGGTCAGACCAATGGTCCATCTAGCCTAGTATCCTGTCTGCAACCAGAGCCAATCCAAGTTTTTTCTTGCTAATCCAAATGATATTATTTCAGACAAACAATTTTTAATTAATAACCAAATTTTTGACATTGTCCCCTCTATTAAGATTTTGGGGGTTATATTAGACCGTTGATTAGCATTTGAAGAGCATACAGACTTCATGATAAAGAAATGTTTTCTGACTCTTTGGAGATTACGAACTATTAAAAGATATTTCGACTACGTTTCTTTTAGAATTATAGTACAATCTTTAATTTTATCAATTCTGGACCACTATAATATTATCTAGTTGGCATCTTACAAGAAAAATTTAAAATGAATTCATTTAATACAAAATACAGCAGTGCGTTTGATTTTTGTCTGAAGAAGTAAGATCATATTAGTCCTTTTTATCAGCAGCTACATTAGTTGCCTTTTTTAAATACGTATTCTTTTTAAGTTTAGTTGTCTTTGTTTTAAAGTTCTTTTCGGTCTGGCTCCGGGTTACTTAGCCTCCCAATTTAGCTGGATGTTGGGGAGTCCCTGGACATCGTTTACCTGGACTTCAGCAAAGCATTTGATAGGGTACCACACCGCAGGTTGCTGAGCAAGATGAGTTCTATAGGATTGGGCGACACATTGACCAAATGGATTGGGAACTGGCTTGGAGGTAGGCTTCAGAGGGTAGTGGTGTACGGCACCCCCTCCAAAATGTCGGAGGTGATAAGTGGAGTGCCACAGGGCTCCATCCTGGGCCCGATCCTGTTCAACATCTATATAAGAGACTTAGCAGAAGGGCTCCGAGGTAAAATAACATTATTCGCCGATGATGCCAAACTAAGCAATGTAGTGAGCAAAAGCACAACAGACAAAAATTCAATGGCAGACGACATGATGCACGACCTACTTCTACTGGAGCGCTGGTCTAGGTCCTGGCAACTCAGTTTCAATGCCAAAAAATGCAAAGTCATGCACCTGGGAAGCCAAAATCCATGCAAGACTTACCCTTAATGGCGAGATCCTGACAAGAACTGAAGCAGAACGAGACTTAGGGGTGATCGTCAGTGAAAACTTGAAGACTGCAAATGAAGTGGAGCAAGCTTCATCCAAAGCAAGGCAAATCATAGGTTGCATACGCAGGAGTTTCGTCAGCCGTAAACCTGAAGTCATTATGCCATTGTAAAGATCCATGGTGAGGCCCCACCTGGAGTACTGTGTGCAATTCTGGAGGCCGCATTACCGTAAGGATGTGCTGAGACTGGAATCAGTCCAGAGAATGGCCACAAGGATGGTCTCGGGACTCAAGGATCTCCCGTACGAGGAGCGGTTAGGGAAGTTACAGCTCTACTCACTCGAGGAACGTAGAGAGAGGGGAGATATGATCGAGACATTCAAGTATCTCACGGGCCGCATCGAGGTGGAAGAAGATATCTTCTTTTTCAAGGGTCCCGCGGCAACAAGGGGGCATCCGTGGAAAATCAGGGGCGGGAAACTGCACGGTGACACTAGGGAGTTCTTCTTCACTGAAAGGGTGGTTGATCGCTGGAACAGTCTTCCACTTCAGGTCATTGAGGCCAGCAGCGTGCCAGATTTTAAGGCCAAATGGGATAGACATGTGGGATCTATTCGCAGAGATAGATAGGGAGGGTCATTGGGGTGGGCAGACTGGATGGGCCGTGGCCCTTAGCTGCCGTCTATTTCTATGTTTCTATAGATCATTAAAAAATACCCATAATGATTTTATGCTCATGTACCCTTTTATTAAGTCCTGTCGATTCAAGAGATTTCTAAATAAGACATTTGCTTTTCAATTAGGAAAACTGAATCCTTGGTTGACTCCTTTGATCTTTCAAATGTTTTCGTATACTGCTTTTAGAAGGATTTTAAAAACATATTTCTTTGATAAATTTACTACATAATTGTTCTTAACTTTAACTTTAATATGTTTAATATGTAGATTTCACTGATTGTCCAGATCTTTTGTGGGTGGACGGTATAATAAAGTTATCATTATTTTTACCTGGCAGAAATCAAAATGATAGGAGGGGGTGCTGAAAAGTTCACAAGGTATAGTGTCCTGCCCCGTAAGCAAGAGGAAGCCTAAAATGAGTGCTCCCTGCTGGAACCCTTGAGAAAGCCTGTTTTGGCGAAACGGGTCCCGTCGGGCATTCAAACACTGGGGCAAGCATATTACCTTACAATAAAGGATAAGTAAAAAATGATATAATTATTGTTTGTTGCCTTTATTGCTTCTAAAGTATGACGATAAAAGTCATTCACAGACTAGAATTTATGTTGAACTGGTGACCTAATCCTGAAGAGTGAGGGCACTATACCTTGTGGAGTTTTCCTTTGTACCTCACTTTTTATCTTCTACATTTTTTGTCTTAGTAATTACTAAATTGAACAGAAGATGGTGCTGAAAAGTTCTCAGACTAACCAATCAACGTCCTAAATTCTGAGCGTTTATTTTGCCGCTGTGGCTGAGAAGAGTGCTGTCTTATTTTGTTAAGTGCCAATCTGCAGAAACAAAGTTCTCTGCTTTGACATGGTTTCAAATCCACGACATTATCTTCTTGGTTGGGCTGAGAACTTTTCAGCATCCCCCCTTGTACTCTCTAGCCTGGCATTTCGATAGATTTGTGCGTCAGGACTGCAAGCAACAGTACCTCCTTGTACCTTAGCAAAAGTAAAATCAAATTCACCCTTAGCCATTATACTTTTAACACCTCTCTAATGACCATGAAACGGGACTGCCTGTTCCAGACTGGGCTTGTATAGAAGGCACATCTTCACCCGGTATTTTGGGTCATTATTTTCCATCACATTACGTCCCATTTTTTTTTTTAACAGTATGATCCAATATAAGATGCTACAGATGACTGGCTGGGGTCTTAATGTTCAAAGTGTATCACTGCATGAAGTTATTGGAGTCAAGTTGTACATTATAAAGTTCAGAAATGGATGATTATTTTGACCAAAGAGGGATTTGGCTCAATGTCTTTCATTATAGCCTTATTGTATTTTTTCTTAAGCCTAGCTTTATTGCATTTAAATCTAGAAAATACGTACAACTTATCAATCAGTATCTAATATAATAAAGCTCTAAGCGCGCATGCACACTCCCACCTGTGTGCTCCCGTTTTCCATGCGCTGTAGGGCACCGCAGGTAGGAGTGCGCATGCGCGAGAATCCCCCCAAAAACATCTGCCTGCCACTTTATGCCATTTTAGAAACTGAGCCCCATGATAACAACCAGTCCTTAGGATAAATAGTTGGGTTTTCCATTCTCAGACTAGCCATATTGCTCAATTATCTATAAGTGTAGTCTTCTAGAGAATATTGTAATCACATCATATGTCATATTGTATTAATAATTGGGAGGAGGGTAGGAGAAAATGATTGTTTTATGTATTATTTGTGTAGTTAATAGTGCGTTTTATGCAGTATTTTATGTTCAATTAATTGTATTGCACTGTCAAAGTTTGGAAAAAGGTGGAAATAGGGAAGGGGAAATGGGAGCCTGAATATGGGTAGGTAAAAGGAAGGGAGAGGGGTTATTGCTGGACAGGGGGAGCAGGGAAGGGGTACTACTAGACAGGGGGGAGGTAAAAGGAAGGGAGAAGGGCTACTGCTGGACAGAGGGAGCAGGGAAGGGGTACTGCTGGACATGGGAGGTAAAAGGAAGGGAGAAGAAAAAGAAAGACAGACAGACAGTCAGGGGGCCAGGGAGAGAGACAGACAGAAAGAAAGAAAGAAAGGGGACAAGGAGAAAGAAAGACAGAAATAAAGAAACGCCTCAGCGTCCCATTGTGCTAAAAGTGTACAGATTTATTCTAGCACCCGTTAATGTAACGGGCTTAAACACTAGTAACTTATAAAGGCAGGATAGTTGGATACAAGCCCAGTAATACATAGCTGCATTTGTCAGAATTTTTTTTTTTTAAATAACAAAGAGAAATTCCTAGCCCTGTGATAAAATGATGGGAATTATTTGTTTCCATGACTTCTGAAGAAGAGTCAAGCAAGGAATGAAGACAATTTTTCAACAAGATCTTTGCCTAATTTCCTGACATTGGTCTTTTCATAGGTGCATCATTTTCGGAGAATGCATCTTTGCAGTTTGGAATTGTGAATGCAGGAAATGACACCAGAGTTTAATTTTTTTTAAAAATAATCTTAAGAGCCCTTGTATTAAACCACGCCAATCGTATATGCCCCAAATTCTAGAAATGGGGCTAAAATTGTGCACGCAAATTTGGGCATGTGCCCGATTTGCGCATGCCGTTTAATTGAGCAGCGAGCCAATCGGTGCCAATAATTGAGTACTAACAATCAGCGGTAATTGGCATCGATTTCAATTTACGTGCGCAGATTTATGCATCTGGATCCACACAGGAATTTTACACGTGGCTCCAAAATTCGGGGCGCCACCATGGGAGGGTCACGGGCAAATCTGGGGCATTCCTGCGATTTATGTGTGATGTTATAGAATAAGGGGAATCTGCGCCTAATTTAGGCACGAGGATTTACACCAGGGTTCAGTTGGCGTAAATGTTTGCACCTAAAGGTAGAAGCAGATCCTGGCGCTTAACGCTGTTATATAAACAGGGCTATAAATGATGCCTACAATAGGGCATTTACTGATAAACAGTGTGAATTATTGACAACATTGCTCCAGAGTGGATTCTATACATGGGCACCCAAATTTAGACATGCTGCCGAGATGTGCATGCAAATTGATTGGTTATAGGAAACCTGCGAGCCTGTCTTGATGGGCGACTTTAACGCAGAGCTGGAAGGCCCGCGAAGGTTGCCTGTCCTGGGGGGGAGGGAGGTTGCCCCGGGTGGGTATAGAGGAGAAGTGAAAGAGGGTTTTTCCCACCGTGGGAAAGATCCGGCATTGGGTAGAGGCCGTGGCTGAAGGGTTTGATGGGAGGGGGATAAGAGAGAGAGCTGGGAGGACTCAAACGGTCACTGGATCCTCCAAAGCAGCTTTCCTGCCCACGATGCAGATCCGGCGGGAGGGGGAGGGTTGGATAGTTCGGGGGGGGGGGGGGGGGGACGGGTGGTATCTCAAGCTACTGGCTGCTGGGTTCATCAAGGGATGAGCAGTATGCTGGTGGGGAGCCGTGCCTGGTGGGTCAATGACTTGGAGAATAGGGCATGTGGAGACATGCCACCCCTCGGACCCTTGCTAGCAAGGTGCGGTCGGGGGCCATTTTAATTATAGTAGCTCGGGATCATAGATGTGTTGTTATATATAATGAATGTTAGTTAAAATAAGGTTTATAATATTTTAAGTTATATGTTAATTTCAATAAACAGGGCTGTGGCCAGTTTCTCCAAGAAAAGAGTTGAGTGTTTTATTGAGGCATGGGAGGGGGTATGGGTGAGAGGAGGTTTTGGGGAGCGGGCCACTCCAGGTTCCGCTGTTAATGAGCTCTTAATTATTAATGTCAATAGGCACCCATTAAAATCTGAATGTGCATCTGGCTGCACACTATTCCACAAGTCATGGCGTCGAACTCTACTAGTGCGTAACTCTAAAGTGGGCGTGGCTGTGCCACAGGCATTTTGAAAAGATGCACACATACCCCCTCTTTTGCTAAGTTGTGATAACCGATTAGCGTGCGCTAATCGAATTAGCGCGCGCTAAACGCTAACGCGTCCAGAGACTAACGTGCACGCGTTAGCATTTGGCGTGCGCTCATCGGTTAGCGCACCTTAGTAAAAGAGGGCCAGAGTTACAGATTACTACCTCAGTGGCACCTCGCTTGGGCAACAGCACTTACACCATCTTCCAGCAGGCATGCCTAGATTTAGGCGCGTGAATCAGCGCCAAAGTTTATTCTGTAAAGAATGCGCATCCTTTAGAGAACAGCCCCTAGCACTTATTTTTGGCCGCCCCTTTCTGAGCGCCATTTAAAGAATGTTCCCCTAAATGAAATAAAAAGTCCCATAAATGACAGGAGAAACGAAACCAAACATTTTGGCCTAAATGCCCCTATCATTTAGGGCTCCTTTTACGTAGCCGTGTGAGCTAATTTGTCGGCTGCGCTGGCCGCTACTGCCTCCTTTTGAGCAGCCGGTAGTTTTTTCGGCTAGCGCGGTGGTTAGCGCGCGCTAAAAAGGTGCGTGCGATAAAGCCGCTGACGCAGCTTCGTAAAAGGAGCCCCTTAGTTCCTGCAGTAGATAGCGGGCACAACCTCAGTAGAATGGTTTGCTATGCATTCCGCTGGAAATATTGGGGGAAATTCTATAAGAAGCGCCCAAAAGTTAGGCGCCGAAATAGGCCCTGTTCAGAGCGATTCAAATAAAATTGGGTGCTGTTTAGTGAATCACGCTGAGCGGCACCTATTTTGGAGGCGCCCAAGAAATGGGCCAGCTCTAGGCACAACTAACCGTTAGGTGCCTATGTGAGCGCTTAAGCCCGCTTAAGAATAGCGATTCTGTAACAAGGCACCTAACACGTAGCCACGCCCACGCCTAACGTGCATAGCGCCTATTTTTTTGAAGGCCGCCTAAATTTTTAGAGGCGCCATATAGAAACATAGAAAAAGCGGCAGAAAAGGGCTACAGCCCACCAAGTCTGCCCATTCCAAGTATCCCCCCCTGAATTTACTTCCTTAAAGATCCCACAAGAGTATCCCATTTATTCTTAAAATCCGTCACGCTGCTGGCCTTTACCACCTGGAGTGGTAGTCTGTTCCAATGATCCACCACTCTTTCGGTGAAGAAGTACTTCCTGGAGTCGCCGTGAAACTTCCCTCCCCTGACTTTCAGCGGATGTCCTCTGGTGGTCGAGGGACCCATGGGCCAGAAGATATCATCTTCTGACTCGATGCGTCCCGTGATGTATTTATACGTTTCGATCATATCTCCCCGTTCTCTTCTTTCCTCGAGTGAGTACAGTCGCAACTTCTGTAGTCTTTCACCATACGGGAGATCCTTGAGCCCCACGACCATCCTGGTGGCCGTTCGCTGAACCGACTCGATCCTTAGCACGTCCTTTCGGTAGTGTGGTCTCCAAAACTGAACACAGTACTCCAAGTGCGGCCTCACCATGGCTTTGTACAACGGCATCATAACTTCAGGTCTCCTGCTGACGAAACCTCTGCGGATACACCCCAATATTTGTCTTGCCTTGGAGGAAGCCTTCTCCACTTGATTGGCAACTTTCATGTCTTCACTAATGATCACTCCTAGATCGCGTTCCTCCGTGGTCCTAACCAAGGTCTCGCCATTTAGTACATAAGCTCTATGCGGGTTTCTCTTGCCCAAGTGCATTATCTTGCATTTCTTAGCATTGAAGCCTAGCTGCCAAGTATTTGACCATTGTTCCAGCAGCAGTAGGTCGTGTGTCATATTGCAGAATCGCTCTGTCTTGATAGGCGCCTAAGTTTCAATCATTGCTGATTAAAATGCTTCATTGAGCTTCTTAATCCATTACGCTTGGCGTCCCCAAAATAGGTGCCTAACATTAGGCGCAGGTTACAGAATTTGCGCCTGTGTGTTTGCTGCAGCAAAAAAATGGTGAACACTGAGGCTGACATTCATCCCAATCAAAACACAATGGATTTAAGGGGCAGAAAAGTAGAAACTACCCAAAGTCCAAAAGACTCACAATAAGCCACAATAAGCTGATAAAAGAGTGCAAAAGGATTTCAGAAACCTGCTCAGCACAAGATACAATGAACTGTGTGAGACTTCCAGATTTTAATCATCGAACCTGAATAACCTCTCCAGTATACGTACTTAAGGCTTAACAACTTTGTGTACGATAGCAATGTGTGGTAAACCAGGCAATCTTATACATGTGAATACTGCAAATACAAAAATGTACTCTTTCTTTTTTAAATTCTTTTTTTCTATATATAAACACTGTTAAAATCTTTCAAATGTGCCCATACTTGTTTCATAATAAATATGGATGAATCAGCCGGCTCTTATCTTAAGAACATAAGAAGTGCCTCTGCTGGGTCAGACCAGAGGTCCATCATGCCCAGCAATCCGCTCACGCGGGGGCCCACCAGGTCCAGGACCTGTATAGTAACCATCTACCCCTCTATCCCCTTTTCCTTCAGAAAATTGTCCAAATCCTTCTTGAACTCCAACACCGTACCTTGCCCTATCACACCCTCTGGAAGCGCATTCCAGGTGTCCACCACCCTTTGGGTGAAGAAGAACTTCCTAGCATTGGTTCTGAATCTGTCCCCTCTTAACTTTTCCGAATGGCCTCTCGTTCTTGTAGTTTTCGAAAGTTTGAAGAATCTGTCCCTCTCCACTTTCTCTATGCCCTTCATGATCTTGTAAGTCTCTATCATGTCCCCTCTAAGTCTTCGCTTCTCCAGGGAAAAGAGCCCCAGTTTCATTATTTAAGCCTTTGAGAGATATGGACAGAATTAAGAGCAGAATTCAATGCTGGATTGGATATCTGGCTTAGCCTCCCACCCAGGAGGAATGCGGAAGTGGCCCATACTAGTAAAGAAAGCATTGCCTTTTGTGTGAGCTATGTGGCCACCGGCACTGAATACGGCTGGTGCTCACGTAACTATCAGCTCCTTCTCGACTCTGCCTCCTGAACCACCCCGGCACTGCCCAAACAGTGCCTTGGCAGTGAGAGCTGGTATTCAGGGGCCTGACCCAGTTAGGTGCTTGCCTGCAAAACCCACACTGAATATATCAAACTGATTTCTCAGATTTTCCCCCTGTCATTTTGGCTTAAAAAACTAACAAGAAACACCACGGGGAATGCCTTTTCAAACGAATTCGCATCCCTACTGAATAATTTCCACTTGGTACAAAACAAAAGCTGTATGTCATCAACTGAGCCTGTTTCATTCTTCCGTGAATTCTGCAGCGTGAAAAACAATGCCGAAAACTCAGCTTGGGTTGATAGATGGCAGTCTAGAATAACAGCAAGAGAGCAAGCTATTATTTAGAGCTATATTTTTAACCTTGGGTTCCCGCTTTTCATTTACGCTATGCCTTCCTGCTATTCCTTTTGCAAGTATGGAGGTAAACACCCTTACTTAAGGATGGACATGGATATTTATAAAGCATCTCTTTCTGCAAAGAATGCGATAAGGTCCTCTTTAAATAATGCTCTAAGCGCTGTGAGATCATCAAGTTTGCAGATGACACAAAGCTATGCCGGGCCATCAAATCGCAGAAGGACAGTGAAGAACTCCAGAGTGACTTGAGCCGATTGGAGAACTGGGCAGATAAATGGCAGATGAAGTTTAATGTGGAAAAATGCAAAGTGATGCACTTAGGCAGAAAAAAATAAGGAACACAAGTATAGTATGTCAGGTGCAACTCTGGGAAAATCTGAACAGGAAAAGGACTTGGGAGTATTAATCGATAGGACACTGAAGCCATCGGTGCAATGTGCGGCGGCAGCAAAGAACGCAAATAGAATGCTAGGCATGATAAAGAAGGGAATCACGAGTAGATCGGAGAAAGTCATAATGCCGCTTTATAGAGCGATGGTCAGACCACACTTGGAATACTGCGTCCAGCATTGGTCTCCATACCTAAAGAAGGATATCATACTGCTAGAGAGGGTGCAGAGACGAGCAACAAAGCTGGTGAAAGGTATGGAGAACCTGGATTACGAGGAAAGACTTAAGAGACCGGGGTTGTTCTCCCTTGAAAAAAGGAGACTACGAGGGGATATGATCGAGACATTCAAAATACTGAAAGGAATCGACAAAATAAAGCAGGAAAAAAAGTTATTTACAATGTCCAATGTGGCACGGACAAGAGGACTTGGGCTGAAGCTAAGGGGGGACAAGTTCAAGACAAATATCAGGAAGTTCTGCTTCATGCAACGAGTGGTGGACACCTGGAATGCTCTCCCAGAGGAGGTAATTGTGGAATCCACCATTCTAAGATTTAAGGGTAAGTTAGATGTACATCTCCTTATGAGTGGCATGAAGTGACATGGGTAGGGGTAGGCTAGATGCACTTCTCTTTACGAGAAGCTTAGAGAGATATGGGGACCAAAACTATGCCAGGGTACACATGGCGGGGCCTCCGCGTGTGCGGATCGCCAAACTTGATGGACCTAGGGTCTGTTCCGGAGATGGCGCTTCTTATGTTCTTATGTAGAATTTTCAGTCCTTTTGATTCAAATCCCTTTTTAACATATAACGCTATGCCTCCACCAATTAGATCCACCCTATCATGATGATATAGTTTGTACGCCGAAAAGGGGGTCTCAACGACGAGACAATCAAGGCACATCGAAGGAGTCGTGAGGATGAGATGTCAAGAATTCAGCCACGGGTGTAAAGTTCAAAGTTCACTTTATTGAGAGTAGCACTGCGAGGACTCGAAGTCCTCGCAGCGCTTTGATATGGTTTGTACCCCAGTACGACAGTGTCCCATTGGTTATCTTCCTTCCATCAGGTCTCAGAGATGCCTATTATATGAGGAAAAATTAAAGACAATTGTTAAATCACAAGATAACCGGAACGGTTAGCAAAATGCAACATATATACTCATATATTATCTGTTGGATAGTTCGTCCACGCATAGCGCAGTGCTCGGCCTTTAGTCGTGCGGCCACCATGAAGTCAGAAACATGGACGCTCCATTGCAAGGTTGCACCATTGAAGAACAATGTGCAGTGGTGCGTTTTCTTTGGGCAGAGGGCGTGAAACCTGTGGAAATTCACCGGCGGATAGTGACTCAGTAGGGACATAGCGCCATGAATCAGCAAAAGGTTTATGAGTGGGTAAAAAGATTTAAAGCAGGAACCCCAGTGGTTCCAGGTGGAAGGAGAAATTAGGGAGCAGCATTTCTTAGCTGCTGTGTCCTTTGCTAGTTTCCTTGTGCAGCGAAAACCAAAGAAGGGGAGGGGAGCACCTCATTTCTGCTGTTTACACTATCAATAATAATAAAAACCTAAATAATAAACTCCTACCTGCGTGATCCATGATCCGTCGCTCCATGGCCGGCACAGCCTTCTCCCTTCCCAGAGCCAACCAACGCCATGCGTCTACTTCCTGCCGTCCACATCACGCTTGGGTCCCACGTCTGGGAGGAGGCAGCTAGGCGCTCGCCACAGGCTAAGGGGGAGGCGTCATTCCGGCTGCGAGCGAACGGCTGGAGGGGCAGAGGATGACAGTTTGAGGTGGGCAGGCATTGAGCTGACATCGGGGAGAGAAGAAGGTGGCGGCGACCGAGCTATGGAGCTAAGGGAAGGAAGGCCACACCACTGCCGCTCCCTGGTCGCACAGCCTTCTCCTCTGCCTCCTCTCTCCCCTCTGGGTCCTAGCACCATTGCAGCTCGCAGGAGCCGTGCTCTCATGGCGCTGGAGGCTGGTGGCGCTGTCGCAGAGAGGGGGGTGGAGCGGCCAAAGGAAGGGGAGCGGGGCACAGGCGGGGAATGGGAGGGAGGGAAAGAGACAGAAAGACAGAGAGACACACAGACAATGGCCAAGGAGAGAGAGAGAGAGAGAAAGAGACAGAAAGACACACACACAGCGGCCAAGGAGAGAGAGAGAGAGAAAGAGACAGAAAGACAGACAGACACACAGCGTCCAACGAGAGAGAGAGAAAGAGACAGAAAGACGCACAGACAGCAGCCAAGGAGAGAGAGAGAAAGAGACAGAAAGACACACAGACACACAGAAAGCGGCCAAGGAGAGAGAGAGAGAGAGAGAGAAAGACAGAAAGACACACATACAGCGGCCAAGGAGAGAAAGAGACAGACAGACACACAGACAGCGGCCAAGGAGAGAGAGAGAGAAAGAGACAGAAAGACAGACACACAGCGGCCAACGAGAGAGAGAGAGAAAGAGACAGAAAGACACACAGACAGCAGCCAAGGAGAGAGAGAGAAAGAGACAGAAAGACAGACAGCAGCCAAGGAGAGACAGACACACACACAGAAAGAGAGACACACACAGAGAGTGACAGAGGGAGACAGAAAGACAGACAGACAGCGGCCAAGGAGAGAGAGAGACAGAAAGACAGACAGACAGCGGCCCAAGGAGAGAAAGAGACAGAAAGACAGACAGCAGCCAAGGAGAGACAGACACACACACACAGAAAGAGAGACACACACAGAGAGTGACAGAGGGAGACAGAAAGACAGACAGACAGTGGCCAAGGAGAGAGAGAGACAGAAAGACAGACAGACAGCGGCCCAAGGAGAGAAAGAGACAGAAAGACAGACAGCAGCCAAGGAGAGACAGACACACACACACAGAAAGAGAGACACACACAGAGAGTGACAGAGGGAGACAGAAAGACAGACAGACAGTGGCCAAGGAGAGAAAGAGACAGAAAGAAAGACAGACTGACACATCTGTTCTAGCACCCGTTAATGTAACGGGCTTAAAGACTAGTTATTTTATAAAACCACATAAACACCTATACAGCTTTATATAATAGTATTTACGTAGACACCCGATTGCCATCATGAACTAGGCACCTTCTTCAAAATTACCCTTGCCCCCAGATCCTATGTATTTTATTTATTTATTCAATTTTCTCTACTGTTCTCCCAGGGGAGCTCAGAACGGTTTACGTGAGTTTATTCAGGTACTCAAGCATTTTTCCCTGTCTGTGCAACTGGGCTCACAGTCTATCTAATGTATCTGGGGCAATGGGGGGATTAAGTGACTTGCCCAGGGTCGTAAGGAACCTTAGGGCGCTGAGGCTGTAGCTTTAACCACTGCACACCAATATTTGGATGCCAATCTTAGAAGTGCGCTGATTAAATCGGCCAAGGAACCAATTGATGCAAATAATTCATTGTTGCTTGGTACTAATGGGCACCAATTTGATATTACGAGCACATTTTTGCTACCACCAGCCCCCCTCCCCCACTATTCTATAACAATGCGTTCCCAAAAGAGGGTGTGGCCATGGGAGGTACACGGGTGGGCCGAGGTGTTCCTAAACTGGGGTACAGTGCTACAGAATACCGTGGATCTGCACCCGAGTCGTCACAGAAAAAAAAAATGACTTGAAGTTGAGCGTCCATTATAGAATTAGAATTGAGTGCCAATTTCAGTGCCCAAATATGGCGCAAGTCCTGGTGCCACATCTGGGCACTGAAGTCGGCATTCCATGATAATTCTATAACTGGCGCTCATCTTTAAGCAATTTTTTTTTTCAGCACTGACTTTCGAGTGCCGTTTACTAAATCTAGCTGTTAATGTAAGGAGTTTGCTCACTCGCCCTACGGTGAATACTGTTCCTCCTCCTCCCCGTGAACTCTGTTCATCGGGCAAGCCCCTCTTATCTGTACCCTTCTCTTCCACTGCCAACTCCAGACTCCGTCCCTTCTTTCTTGCCGCACCGTATGCCTGGAACAGGCTGCCTGAATCAATACGTCCTGCTCCGTCCCTGGCAGTATTCAAATCCAAGCTAAAGGCCAACTTCTTTGAAACTGCTTTCAACTCTTAACTCCCACTCACTGCTGTCAGATACCTAGACCCACTGTATCATTTCCTCTACCATAATCTCCTTAACCCTGTAATGTCCTGTCTAAATTAGATTGTAAGCTCTTCTGAACAGGGACTTTCTATTGTATGTTAAAAGTGCAGTGCTATGGAAACAGAGACTGTCTGAATTCTGGGATAAACTCATATTATGTTTTTGGTTACATTAGACGTACAGTCTTTATATACAAATATTCCACAAGATTTGGTTTTAGATATCGTTGAAGAATGCCTTAATCAACGTGAACAACCCCATCAAGTACTCTCTGATTTTTTTTGATTAATTACTTTCGATATCTTTGAAGAAGAATTATTTTGTATTTTGGGGTACTTTTTACCAACAAATGTCGTGTAGGCGATGGGAACTACGTGTGCTCCATCTCTAGCCAATCTGTTTATGGCATATTTTGAGGAGAAGTTCGTTTATACTTCTGCATGGTTCACTAGTGTAAATTGGTGGTGCAGATATATAGATAATATTTTTTTGTTATGGGACGATTCTGAAGTGAATTTGCGATCTTTCGTCTCTTTTTTGAACAATTGTCTTCCAGCTATACATTTTGAGATGTCTTTTGATATTCATCAGATCTCCTTTTTAGATGTTGTAATAAAAGTGCAAGAAGACTTTTTTACTACTGTCCACCGGAAGAACACGGACAGAAATACTTTTTTAGAATTTTCCAGCTCCCACCCGTTACATCTAAAAAAAAGCTTGCCTAATTCTCAATTTTTGCGTTATCGTCGGATTTGTTCCACCAAAACCGAATTTAAAGCACAAGCGCAAGTTTTAGGTGAGAAGCTGTTAAATCGGGGGTATCCAGAACTCTGTATCAAGAGGTCATACACACGGGCACTGTATAATCATAGAGACCAGTTATTGCAATACATGGAACCCGCACCTGAAAGTGACAAATTAGTCTGCATATTGAGACATTCCCAACAGGCACGGTTTTTTTTGAAAGATCTTAAAGAAAAATTGGAATTGTTTATCAATTCATCCGTGCTTTTGAGATGTGTAGATGACTATAGCCTATTCTAGAAATAAAAACTTGCAGGAACTTATCTGCCCTACCAGTAAAGGTGCGTTTTTAACTGAGGCTCAAAATGACCAGGGAGGGAAGAGCGGACATTCTAAATGTGGGCATTGTTCTATCTGCTCTATGACCTTAGATTGCACTTCATTTATTAACCTCTTGCAAGACGAGTGGTGTGATATATGCAGTAAAATGTCCATGCAATCTGCTGTATATAGGACAGACGTCAAGACCTTTTAAAACACGTATCATTGAACACAGATCTTGTCTTACTTGCAATAAGTTGGAAGCACCTATGGTACAACATGGAGTCAGGTCAAAAGCGCGCCGGGACAAAGGCGCGCGCAAACAATTGAGCGCCGCAGAAATTACTGTTTTTAGGGCTCCGACAGGGGGTGTGTGGGGGGGAACCCCCCCCCCACTTTACTTAATAGAGATCGCGCCGCGTTGTGGGGGCATTGTGGGGGTTTGGTGGGTTGTAACCCCCCACATTTTACTGAAAACTTCACTTTTTCCCTGTTTTTAGAGAAAAAGTTAAGTTTACAGTAAAATGTGGAGGGTTACAACCCCCCAAACCCCCCACAATGCCGGCGCAATCTCTATTAAGTAAACTGGGGGGGCTCCCCAACAAAACACCCCATCGGAGCCCCTAAAAACTGTAATTTTCTTCTGTGCGCGCCTCCGTCTTGCGCTCAGTTGTCGGCGCGTGCCTTTGTCTTTTGCGGGGTTGTCTATGAACCGTACAACATTATTTGGACTTTCACCATTCATTTCATGAGATCCAATGTTGGATTATTGAGAAACTGTACCCATCACAGAAGGGAGGTGATTTCAAGGAAATACTGTGACGACGTGAGCAGAAATGAAGTTTTCAATTACAAACATGTACCCTGAAAGGCTTGAATGCCAGAATTGAATGGCAAGCCTTTTTTTAAGAGTACACTTCCCCCTCCCCATTCGCGGTTTCTGCACTCGCGATTTCACATAATCGCAATTTTTACTGGGGAGGGGGAAAATTAAAAAAAACATATTTTTAACCTCCCTGCCGCCTTCCCGGCCTTACCTGGTGGTCTAGAGGGCTTTCGGGGCAGGAGCGATCTTCCTACGCTCCTGCCCCGTGCGGATCGCCATGAGGAAATGGCTGTAGGGAGTTCCCGTCGTAGTCTCGAGAGACTATGGGAATTCACAGCAGCCATTTCCTCATGGCGATCTGCACGGGGCAGGAGCGTAGGAAGGTCGCTCCTGCCCCGAAAGCCCTCTAGATCACCAGGTAAGGCCGGGAAGGCGGCAGGGAGGTGGGGGTGGTCAGAGCCAGATAATTGCAGTTTTCCGCCATTCGCGGTCCGGCTCTGCCCGTATCCCCCACGAATAACGAGGCAGAAGTGGGTAATAAGAAAAGAGTCATGTTTTTGTATAGATCCTTAGGGATATTTTTTGATTGGTCTGCTCAATCTTTACCCCTTCTGATTGGAGAGTACTGATGTCAACACGCACTCTTAAACCAAGACTAACGCCAAGTCGCCATTTTCTCCAAGAAGATTTTTGAAGCAGTAGCTCGTTTTCAAATGTAAGTGATATTGAAACTTGACTTTATTCAGTGTTTAAAGAATATATCTACTGACTGTGACTTTTGTTTTTCTTAGTAATTCCCCTGATGCAGCAGCAATTGCGAAACAGGGTCTGTCGGGAGTTATAAGATGGTAGTTACAAGATTTTCATTGCGCTGAATCTCTGCACCGGGAAAATCGAGCAGCGGTGATCTTTCCCATACCTGAGGATAACATTGAGATAAGTGCAGGGTTCTTTTTTGCTATAAGCATTTTTTGTTATTATATTTAAATATTTATTGCACTCTTATGGAGTTTTTCTATGACCAAGGATGTGCTCTCTATGACAACTTAGTAATTGTCATAGTAGTTTCCCGAGTTTATTCTTAGGGAACACTGAGGTCTTTTCTCTGTATTAGGTCGCTGCCTTAATTAGTCTCAGATAGAGGGCTAATTAGAGTGAATACAATGTTTCTATAACTATAAAGCTCTATGACCTCACAATGCAGGTGTAAAGATCCTTAGCCTATAGGAAGAGGAGATGCAAATGTTAGCCATAGCCAATAGGGAGAGGAGGAGATAGTGGATGTTGCAGATGGGCCATTTGGCCTTTATCTGCCATCATCTCACAATGTTTCTATACCCATAAAGTTCTATGACCTCACAATGTAGGTGTAAAGAGCCTTAGCCTATAGGAAGAGGAGATGCAAATGTTAAGAGCCTTAGCCAATAGGGAGAGGAGGAGATAGTAGATGTTGTAGATGAGCCATTTGGCCTTTATCTGCCATCATGTTACATGTTTCTATAACCATAAAGTTCTATGACCTCACAATGTAGGTGTAAAGAGCCTTAGCCAATAGGGAGAGGAGGAGATAGTGGATGCTGTGGATGGGCCATTTGGCCTTTATCTGCCATCATCTCACAATGTTTCTATACCCATAAAGTTCTATGACCTCACAATGTAGGTGTAAAGAGCCTTAGCCTATAGGAAGAGGAGATGCAAATGTTAAGAGCCTTAGCCAATAGGGAGAGGAGGAGATAGTAGATGTTGTAGATGAGCCATTTGGCCTTTATCTGCCATCATGTTACATGTTTCTATAACCATAAAGTTCTATGACCTCACAATGTAGGTGGAAAGAGCCTTAGCCTATAGGAAGAGGAGATGCAAATGTTAAGAGCCTTAGCCAATAGGGAGAGGAGGAGATAGTAGATGTTGTAGATGAGCCATTTGGCCTTTATCTGCCATCATGTTACAATGTTTCTATAACCATAAAGTTCTATGACCTCACAATGTAGGTGGAAAGAGCCTTAGCCTATAGGAAGAGGAGATGCAAATGTTAAGAGCCTTAGCCAATAGGGAGAGGAGGAGATAGTAGATGTTGTAGATGAGCCATTTGGCCTTTATCTGCCATCATGTTACAATGTTTCTATAACCATAAAGTTCTATGACCTCACAATGTAGGTGGAAAGAGCCTATAGGAAGAGGAGATGCAAATGTTAAGAGCCTTAGCCAATAGGGAGAGGAGGAGATAGTGGATGCTGTGGATGGGCCATTTGGCCTTTATCTGCCATCATCTCACAATGTTTCTATACCCATAAAGTTCTATGACCTCACAATGTAGGTGTAAAGAGCCTTAGCCTATAGGAAGAGGAGATGCAAATGTTAAGAGCCTTAGCCAATAGGGAGAGGAGGAGATAGTAGATGTTGTAGATGAGCCATTTGGCCTTTATCTGCCATCATGTTACATGTTTCTATAACCATAAAGTTCTATGACCTCACAATGTAGGTGTAAAGAGCCTTAGCCAATAGGGAGAGGAGGAGATAGTGGATGCTGTGGATGGGCCATTTGGCCTTTATCTGCCATCATCTCACAATGTTTCTATACCCATAAAGTTCTATGACCTCACAATGTAGGTGTAAAGAGCCTTAGCCTATAGGAAGAGGAGATGCAAATGTTAAGAGCCTTAGCCAATAGGGAGAGGAGGAGATAGTGGATGTTGTAAATGGGCTGACTAGATGAGCCATTTGGCCTTTATCTGCCATCATGTTTCTCTGTTTCTAGTAGTTATAGTAGTATCTTCCTTCTCCAGTATTGCAATCTAATGGTTCTGTTTCAATTAGAAACTTCTAGCTAATAAGCAGCGGCACAAGACCAACTGCATTTGCTCAAGATTAACTGGCTCGAGCACTGCAAGACCCTCGTAAATTCTGCGACTGTTACAACTACACAAGAGCCCCGTGTAATATATGTTTCAGCGTTTCACTGCTCCTTTTAATAGAGCTCAGGTTTCGATTGACCCTTTTCTTGTTCAAGTATTAAATCTGCATGTCGAACCGTGCCTAACCCAGGCCAAATTCCGGGACTCTGCGAACATCCTAGGATGCCGCGCAGTTAAAATGGATTCCAATTTATTTTGCCATTTGTTTCTGCTCCTTTTAAATTTTAGAGCTGGAAGCAAACGCTTGCATCTGCACTGACAAAGTGTCGGTCCCATTGGCAATACTCTGATTTACCTTACCTCAGCCCAGCCTCTCCGCGAACGAAGTAGAATCACACGTTGTCGTTTCTTCTAAATTGCCTGGCACTTTAGATGGCAAGTATTAATTCACAGAGGGGTAAACCATATAATTCATAAAGTGAGATGTAAAATTGTAGTACTTTAGTTTAAACCACCATTCAAAAAAACACCAGTAGGGGTTAATGGAACCCTTACAAGATCTGGCATGTTTTTCTCTCATGGATCAGGTTCTAACATACTTTAGTACAGTGGTGCCTTGCATAACGAACGCCTCGCACAGCGAACGCTGCGCACAACGAACTTCATGTCTTGCTTCCTACAACGAACTTCGTTTCACACAACGAAGTCGCCCGAGCTGCATCCTTCCGCGCAGGCACTGCGCTTAACTGCCCTCTCTCCGCCTGGCTCCCTGTGCAGTGGCGGACCGTCGGCTCGCAGGGGCCCGGCGCCTACTGCTGATGCGTTGGGGGGGCGGAGCTACTCTCGCCGCTTCCCCGATGCTAGAAAAAAAAAATGAACAGTTAAGTCCCAGTTTTTGCCGCTGAGACTCTGCCCTCTCTCACTGTAAAATTAGACTCTACTTAGTCTGTCTTTAAATTTAAAAAATGTGTGTTGTTTTAAAAAACAATTATGTTTTTAGATGTATCTAAATAAACATAATAACAAAAAATTTATCTTTTTTTATGTCATCTTAGCATATTTTATGCTACAGAACGAATTATTTTTTTTAACATGTATTGTTATGGGAAAACGCGTTTCACATAACGAACTTTTCGCATAACAAACTTGCTCCTGGAACGAATTAAGTTCGTTGTGTGAGGCACCACTGTACTTTGAAAGTTTGGGGTAATTTATCTTTCAGCTTTACAGCTATGGGCCTCGTCAGTCCCCTTGTAAATCCCTACCTGAGAAGCATGCAACACCTTTTGTCCCGTGTGCCTGTCTTAATTAGATTGTAAGCTCTTTTGAGCACAAGTGTTTAATGTTCAGTGCTGTAGCGCTACGGAAATAATAAATGGTAGTCTGGAATGCCCTCCCGAGGGAGAGGAAAACGGTGATGGAATTCAAAAAGGCGTGGGTAAATATAGAGGATCTCTAATTAGAAAACGAAGGATGTAAATTAAAGAACTAAGGCCAATACTGGACAGACCTGCATAGTCTGTGTTCCATATATGGTGATTCAGTGTAGGATGGGCTGGGGAGGGCATCAATGGGAACTCCACTAATATGGAACATGAGGATGTTACTGGCCAGACTTTACGGTAGATGTCCTGCAAACAACGGGATGGTTGGATAGGCTGGAGTGAGCTTGGACGGCAACTTCAGCATTTGGAACCTAGGACAATACCAGACAAATCATGTATTTTTTTAATGAGTATAACTTATGGGCAAACTGGATGGATCGTTCAGGTCTTTATCAGCCGTCATTTACTAAATAGTAGTAAGAACATAAGAATAGCCTTACTGGGTCAGACCAATGGTCCATCAAGCCCAGTAGTCATTCTCAAGGTGGCCAATCCAGGTCACTAGTACCTGGACAAAACCCGAGGTGTAGCAATATTCCATGCTACCAATACAGGGCAAGCAGTGGCTTCTCCCATGTCTTTCTCAATAACACACTATGGACTTTTCCTCCAGGAACTTGTCCAAACCTTTCTTAAAACCAGCTACGATATCTGCTCTTACCACATCCTCTGGCAACACATTCCAGAGCTTAACTATTCTCTGAGTGAAAAATTATTCCTCCTATTGGTTTTAAGAGTATTTCCCTGTAACTTCATCCAGTGCCCTCTAGTCATAAGAACATAAGAAGTTGCCTCCACTGGGTCAGACCAGAGGTCCATCACGCCCAGCGGTCTACTCCCGCGGTAGCCCATCAGATCTATGACCAGTGAAGTGGTCCCTGACTATTCCTATAACCTATCTCTACTTCTATCTGTACCCCTCAATCCTCTTATCCTTTAGGAACCTATCTAAACCTTCCTTGAACCCCTGTAGCATGCTCTGGCTTATCACAACCTCCGGAAGCGCGTTCCATGTGTCCACCACCCTCTGAGTAAAGAAGAACTTCCTAGCGTTTGTTCTAAACCTGTCCCCTTTCAATTTCTCGGAGTGCCCCCTTGTACTTGTGGTTCCCCACAGTCTGAAGAATCTGTCCCTGTCTACCTTCTCTATGCCATTCAGGATTTTGAAGGTTTCTATCATGCCCCTCTAACTCTCCGCTTTTCCAGGGAGAATAGCCCCAGTCTTTGTCCTTTTTGACGGAGCAAAAAATTGATCCACTTGTACCCGTTCTACTCCACTCAGGATTTTGTAGACTTCAATCATATCTCCCCTCAGCCATCTCTTTTCCAAGCTGAAGAGCCCTAACCATTTTAGTCTTTCCTCATACGAGAGGAGTTCCATCCCCTTTACCATCTCGGTCGCTCTTCTTTGAACCTTTTCTAGCGCCACTATATCTTTCTTGAGATAAGGAGACCAGAATTGAATTCAATACTCCAGATGAGGTCGCACCATGGAGCGATACAGGGGCATTATAACATTCTTAGTCTTGTTAACCATCCCTTTTTTAATAATTCCCAGTATCCTGTTTGCTTTTTTGGCTGCTGCTGCACATTGGGCAGAAGGTTTCATCATATTGCCTACAATGATATCTTGGGCACTAACCCCCAAGGTGGACTCTAGCATCCGGTAACTGTGGTTCAGGTTATTCTTCCCAATGTGCATCACTTTGCATTTGTCCACATTAAATTTCATCTGCCACTTGGACGCCCAGTCTTCCCATTTCCTAAGGTCGGTCTGCAATTTTTCACAATATGCATGCGTTTTAACCTCTTTGAACAGTTTAGTGTCATCTGCAAATTTAATCACCTCACTCATCGTTCCAATTTCCAGATCATTTATAAATAAGTTAAATAGCACCGGTCCCAGTACAGACCCCTGCGGCACTCCACTGTTTACTCTCTTCCATTGAGAAAAATTACCATTTAACCCTACCCTCTGTTTTCTATCCGATAACCAATTTTTAATCCACAACTGAACTTTGCCACCTATTCTATGACTCTTTAATTTTCTCAGGAGCCTCTCTTGAGGAACTTTATCAAAAACATTCTGAAAATCTAGATACACTATATCAACCTGCTCACCTTTATCCACATGTTTATTCACACCTTCAAAGAAGTCAAGCAAATTTGTAAGGCAAGATCTCCCTTGGCTGAACCCATGCTGACTCCGTCTCATTACATCATGTTTGTCTACGTGTTCCACAATTTTATTTTTTATAATCATTTCTACCATTTTGCCCGGCACCGAAGTGAGGCTTACCGGTCTGTAATTTCCCAGATCTCCCCTGGAGACCTTTTTAAAAATAGATGTAACATCATAGTAGTATATATGTAGAATATATACCCCAGATTTAGAAAAGGGTGCAAAAAAAACCGAACAAAAGACCCCGCATGGATAAACAATGAGGTGAAGAAAGCGATAGGAGACAAGAAAAAATCATTCCGGAAATGGAAAAAGGACCAAACTGGGGAAAACTGGAATGAACACAGGAAACGCCAAAGAGAATGTCATCAAGTGGTTAGGAGAGCGAAAAGAGAATACGAAGAGAGACTGGCCAGGGAGGCAAAAAACTTCAAATCATTCTTCAGATATGTTAAGGGGAAGAAACCAGCGAGGGAGGAAGTAGGACCGTTGGATGATGGAGACAAAAAGGGAGTGATAAAGGAGCAAAAAGAGGTAGCCGACAGGTTAAACAAATCCTTCTCGTCTGTCTTCACAAGCGAGGACACATCCAGTGTACCGGAACCCGATGTGATCTTCCATGGTGACCAAGAAGAAAAACTGTCAGCAATAGAGGTGAGCCATGAAGATGTCCTCCAACAGATAGATAGATTGAAAAGCGACAAATCACCAGGCCCGGACGGAATCCACCCTAGGGTACTAAAAGAACTAAGAAATGAGATAGCGGGAATACTCCAACGAGTTTGCAACCTATCCTTGAAAACTGGAGAGATTCCGGAGGACTGGAAGATAGCAAATGTTACACCTATCTTTAAAAAGGGGTCAAGAGGAGACCCGGGAAACTATAGGCCGGTAAGTTTGACATCGGTTCCAGGCAAGATGGTAGAAGCACTGATAAAGGACAGCATCTGTGAGCACATCGAAAAAAATGGGCTGATGAAAGCGAGCCAACATGGCTTCTGCAAGGGAAGATCGTGCCAAACAAACTTACTGCACTTCTTTGAGGGGGTAAACAGCCAGTTGGACAAATGGGAACCTGTAGACATCATTTACCTTGACTTCCAAAAGGCCTTTGACAAGGTACCCCATGAGCGGCTACTTAGGAAGCTGTGGAACCACGGGGTGGAAGGGGACGTACACAGATGGATCAAACACTGGTTGGCAGGCAGGAGACAGAGGGTTGGAGTGAAGGGTCACTACTCGGGCTGGAGGAAAGTCACGAGCGGAGTTCCGCAGGGGTCTGTACTTGGACCGCTGCTGTTCAATATATTTATAAATGACCTGGAAACGGGGACGAAATGTGAAGTTATAAAATTTGCGGACGACACTAAACTCTGTAGAAGGGTTAGAACTACGGAAGAGTGTGAGGACCTACAAAGGGACCTAAACAAACTGGAGGAGTGGGCGAATAAATGGCAGATGAAATTCAATGTAGGGAAATGCAAGGTCATGCATATAGGGAGAAAGAACCCGATGTTCAGCTACCAATTGGGGGGATTAGTATTAGAGGGAAGTAACCTTGAAAGAGATTTGGGTGTACTGGTGGATACAACAATGAAGTCAACGGCGCAATGCGCAGCAGCCGCGAAGAAGGCAAACAGAATGTTGGGTATTATTAAAAATGACCAGAACAAAAGAAGTCATCCTGCCGTTGTATCGGGCAATGGTGCGCCCGCACCTGGAGTACTGTGTTCAGTATTGGTCACCGTACCTTAAGAAGGATATGGCAATACTTGAGAGGGTCCAGAGGAGAGCGACACGAATGATTAAGGGCATGGAAAACCTTTCATACACTGAAAGATTGGAGAGGCTGGAGCTCTTCTCCCTGGAAAAGCGGAGACTCAGAGGAGACATGATAGAAACCTACAAGATCATGAAGGGCATAGAGAAAGTAGAGAGAGATAGATTCTTCAAATTTTCAAAACATAAAAGAACAAGAGGGCATTTGGAAAAATTGGAAGGGGATAGATTCAAAACAAATGCTAGGAAGTTTTTCTTTACTCAGCGGGTGGTGGATACCTGGAATGCGCTTCCAGAGGACGTAATAGGGCAGAGTACGGTACTGGGGTTTAAGAAAGGATTGGACAATTTCCTGTTGGAAAAGGGGATAGAGGGGTATAGATAGAGGATTACTGCACAGGTCCTGGACCTGTTGGGCCGCCGCGTGAGCGGACTGCTGGGCGCGATGGACCTCGGGTCTGACCCGGCAGAGGCATTGCTTATGTTCTTATGTTCTTATGTTCTAGAAGCTTTAGAAGCTGCTGTCCCCTGAAGAACAAAGTTAAATTTAATGTGTAATAAAGTGAGCATCTATTTATGAGGGCATCTATTTATGAAAAGTTAGCCCAACCAACAAAGTTGGGGCAGTCTCCATCAACGGCTATACCTTTACTCCAGTGATTTTCCACTTTCTTGTCCCATCAGAAAAATCTGGTACGAAAAAATTAGAAAATCACTGGACTGTGTGCATAGCCCTCAATGGAGACCGCCCCAACTTTGTTGGTTGGGTTGAGAACTTTCCAGTGGTCCCTTGTAATTTCATAGCATTGAAATGAAATGGCTCATTCTGTTGCTGTTCGGCTTGCAGAATGACTGTAAAAAAGCATTTTATGAAAGAAATGTGGATTCACAAAACTAGAACTTTGAATTAGCTTGTTGAAGCTGATGTGAGATGTTCCAAGTTTGCCTGTTGATATAGAAACTTGATAGCAGATAAAGGCCAAATGGCCCATCCAGTCTGCCCATCCCCAGCATCCACTATCTCCTCCTCTCCCTATTGGCTAAGGCTTATAACATTTGCATCTCCTCTTCCTATAGGCTAAGGCTCTTTACACCTGCATTGTGATGTCATAGAGCTTTATGGTTATAGAAACATGGTGGCAGATAAAGGCCAAATGGCCCATCTAGTCTGCCCATCCACAGTAACCATTATCTCTTCCTCTCTTTCAGAGATCCCACGTGCCTATCCCAGGCTTTCTTGAATTCAGATACAGTCTCTGTCTCCACTACCTCTTCCGGGAGACTGTTCCACGCATCTACCACCCTTTCTGTAAAAAAGTATTTCTTTAGATTACTCCTGAGCCCTCTTAACTTCATCCTGTGCCCTCACATTCCAGAGCTTCCTTTCAAATGAACGAGGCTCGACTCATGTGCATTTACATCACATAGGTATTTATATGTCTCTCAAGAAAAAGTAAACAATAATAACCACAAAATATGACAAAATGTTATTAGCCAAGTGATGGTGACACCCACTGAAAAAAACATTTATTTAAAGTGGAGAAAAAGCCTCAATCTTTTAATATTTAGATGGCAACCCACTGGATTTCCAGCCGTTCAACATAGGTATCATATCCACAACTATCTGTCTGTCACTTTTGGCTGGGAGAATATATGAGCAATTAGAAAAATTGTTTTACACCGGCAATATACAAGCTCTATTGTTACCCCCGAAGAAGCCCCGTTGGAGCAAAACGGATGGGACCTCCATCGGGTCACTAAGATAAGTGCTTGACATTCAAAGATTATGGTGTTTTTCCAACATTGAATTATGTTTAGAGCTGCTGGTTTTTTCATGCTCAATCACCAACAAGAGAGATCTTGATAAAAATTTTTTAGAAAAAGATATATAAATATTGCACACATTTGATAAGATTAAAAACAACATCACATAATAAATTAAAAATTAAAAATCCACACAGGGGTTTTTTGACCAGTGATGAAAACCAACCCCAATTGGCTATGGTCTTTTTGATTCATATTCCAGGGGTTTTTTGAGGTCTTTTCTCCTCTGTTTTAAACATACATTATATGTAACAATTGGGTGATCCATTTTGCTCATTGATGAACTTATCTTCACAACATGATGTCAATCTCCAAAGCGTTGTGTTCCAACCCAGCATGCTCCACTTTAAATAAATGTTTTCCCAGTGGGTGTCGCCATCACTTGACTAATAACATTTTTTCATATTTTGTGATTTAAACGTCTCTATCATATCTCCCCTCTCCCGCCTTTCCTCCAAAGTATACAGATTGAGATATTTAAGTCTGTCCCCATACGCCTTATGATGAAGACCACATACCATTTTAGTAGCCTTCCTCTGGACCGACTCCATCCTTTCTATATCTTTTTTTGAAGGTGCGGCCTCCAGAATTATACACAATATTTTAAATGAAGTCTTACCAAAGTCTTATACGGGGGCATCAATACCTCCTTTTTCCTACTGGCCATATCTCTCCCTATACACCCTAGCATCCTTCTAGCTTTCGCCGTCACCTTTTCAACCTGTTTGCCCACCTTAAGATCATCGCATATATAGCCGTATACCAACTTATGCATAGCTGAGAAGTCAGACTGGTTAAGATATTTTCTTTGGGATACAGCGCTAACATAGAGCACCTTTAATCTTTGTGAAGAGTGAATATAAAAGCAATTAGAGGGAAACTCTATATAAGAGGCATCTAAAGTCAAGTGTCTGACTTAGGGCTCCTTTTATAAAGCTATGACAGCAATTGCTGCTCCAACGCCCATAGGGATTTAATGAGTACAGGAGCATTATCCACATGGCAGCCACTACCATGGCTTTGTAAAAGGGGAATGGGGCGTTACTTAGTAAATTTGCATCAATTATGAACTTGAACAAGCTCATAATTGAAAAAAATATAATTGGGCGATGGCCCGATTCTACAAAAGATAGGCGCCAATCCCATGGTGCCTAACTCCAAAGTAGGCGTGTTTAGGGGTGGAGAAGGAGTTAGGCGCTGCTAGGCGTGATTCTGTAAAGGACCCAGGGGCCTATAATGTAGGCCTGTAAAACCCCGCTTGGCTTGCACATTCTCCTTTCCTGCTCCAATACCAGAGACCTTTTATGATCTCTGAATTTCTCTTCAAATACAAATATCAGCTTATATACATGACATAAAACTTTATTTGTACACTGTGAAGTTTGACGTGGTTAAAAGAGATTAAATAAGAGACCATACATAAGAGGTGAGAGTACACATGCAAAGAACTTAAGAGCACGACAAGGTCAGGGTTAAATACAATAATCAAGCAATAGAATTGAGTGTTATAATAATAATAATAATAATTTATTTCTTATATACCGCTATACCGTGAAGTTCGAAGCGGTTTACAATAAAGATACATTTGACAGTACATGGGATAGAAACGGTTTACAATACAGATACGTTTAGTCAGTACATGGGATGCAAGTGGGTTACAGTAAAGATATATTTTGTACTAGAGCTTAAAAAGTTAATTAGTATTTATTAAATGGACCTCAAAATCCACAGGATATTGCTTCCTAAAGTACCAAGACTTGGGGAAGGGAGACTTACGGATTATCACTGGTCCGCTCCGGGAAAAAAACCAAAAAAGGGGGGGGGGGGGGGGAAAACTCCCTAGGCTTCTAACGACCGGGCTACATTTAAACCAAAAATGGCTCAGGAACTCCTGCCATTTAGGGCTTCTTTTACAAAGGCGCGTTAGGGCCTTAACGCGTGGAATAGTGTGCGCTAGCTGCTACCGCCTCCTCTTGAGTAAGCGGTAGTTTTTCAGCTGGCGCACGCTAATCCGGTGCATGCGCTAAAACTGCTAGTGCTCCTTCGTAAAAGGAGCCCTAAGGGAAGTAGTGCCGGGAGGTAAGTCTGAAAAAGCCCGGGGAGACAGTTTATAAACCACGTTTTACAAGTACAAATGTGAGGCGGCTGATAAACGCAAAAGTATGCATTGCTGTCTGAGGTGGCAAGGTACACGGCTGATGTGGCGCAGTACACGGCTCTCCAACCAGAGTCCAGGGCAGTGCCGTGAAACTCTAGCCGCGGTCCTTGGCAGGAAACCTAAGAAACGCTGTAAGCCGCTCACAACCCGGGTTCTCACCCGGGTACAGTGCTAAATGCGGTCATGTTAATACGAAAGAAATTCGAGGAAGTGAACTTTTGAATACTGGTAAAGTTATGGATAAGGAATCTCAAATGCAGGCAGTATGTACTTTAACAGTTCAATGAAGGTTGCAAAAATAATACAATTGTAGAGTATACAACCGGCGCTTATACAAGGTAGGGAGAACGAGAGGGCCCTCTCTAAAGTTGAAAGGGGATAGATTCCGTACAAACGTAAAGAAGTTCTTCTTCACCCAGAGAGTGGTAGAAATCTGGAACGCTCTTCCGGAGGCTGATATAGAGGAAAACACCCTCCAGGGATTCAAGACAAAGTTAGACAAGTTCCTGCTCAACTGGAATGTACGCAGGTGAGGCTGGACCAGGGCCAGATTTAGATGAAAAGAGGCCCTAGGCTATTCCACTTATGAGGCCCTTTCACCTCCCATTTTTAAGTTTGTAAATTACATGAGAGATAATAAAATACATCATTACTGTGATATATATCAATATGTTAAATGAAACATGTTGTTATTGGTACTAACCTTTATAAAAAAATGTGACACGGATAATAAATAAAAAAAAGTCGAGAACACTTATTTGGACATTTATTCTCAGCACCATATATAGTACTTGTAACAATAACTAATCAAACATAACACACAACATTGCCCCTTCCTATGTCCATAGTGCCCCCAGTGCATCCTTCCTCACCTCACCCCCCCCTCCGATGCTTGCCTGCCTCCCATCCCCCTTCCACTGAAACCCTCACCCCCACCCCCACCCCCCGTTGCCAGTCTGGGCCGCCCTGTCCTGATGGATCCACGTTTTGCCTCTTTGCCCAGCTGTTTCTGGACTAACGTCTTTCCCTCCCCGATCCTCCTCCCAGGGCAAGAAAAAAAAAAGGGAGAAGCCGAGTCGGCGCCCCGTTGCGGCCGTAGCTGGTTCCGATCCCGAAGCGTAGAATTTCTCCTTATTTTCGGTTCAGTGTTTTAGTGTTCACTGTTTTTAGAATAGTGTCATTTTAATTTTGCTAACAATTTGAATGTAGGCCCCTCTTGATCTTGAGGCCCTAGGCTGAAGCCTAGTTAGCCTATAGGAAAATCCGGCCCTGGGCTGGACTCATTTAGAGCACTGGTCTTTGACCAGGGGGCCGCCGCGTGAGCGGACTGCTGGGCACGATGGACCACTGGTCTGACCCAGCAGCGGCAGTTCTTATGTCCTAAAAAGTGTCAAACAAAAATGCTTTCAATTTGCTACAAAAAGCCATGCACTAGATCTCAGATGGCAACATATTCCATAACAAAGCAGCATGGAATGGGAATAAAAGTCCAACACTTTTTTTTTTATTTTCCACTCCCTCAGGTTCTGGAAAATTTACCCTATTACATAAAATATCTAAGCACTTTCAGAGAAATTACAAGTACGATCGAGCTTGCCCTTACAAAGCTGTGACAATTAGACAAGCAAATTTGAATCTTTCACTTTGTGGATCCTCTCGGCTTTCTCCTCTCTTGAGTTTTATTTCTTTATTCAATTTTCTATGCCCTTCTCCCAGAGGAGCTCAGAATGGTTTACATGAATTTATTCAGATACGCAAGCATTTTCCCTGTCTGTCCTAGTGGGCTCACAATCAATCTCTATCTTATGTACCTGAGGCAATGGGGGGGGGGGGATTAAGGGAGGCGCACAAGTCGATTTAGTGCACGCTAAATGCTAACGCGCCCATTATATTCTATGGACGCGTTAGCATTTAGCGCGCGATATATCGGCTAGCGCACCTTAGTAAATACCCCCTATGTTAATACTGTTTGTAAATCTGTATACAAGTATGTGACTTGCTTGTTTGAAATTTGATAAATTGAATAAATAAAAAGTAAAAAAAAAAAAATAAAAAGACCCCCCCCCAATGTGACTTGTCTGGGGTCACAAGGAGCGGTGTGGGCTTGAACCCACAACCCCAGGGTGCTGAGGCTATAACTTTAACCACTGCGTCGCAGACTCCCCCTTGCATTCTACGTTAGCTTGTATCGGTGCCACTGAGAGGAAATGATGAATTTACATGAAAAAAAAGTTGCTTTCTCCATAATATAGAACTTGGCATGTTCTCTCCCCAGTGACATGCCAGTTCCTTGCTAATCCTATTTAGGGGTTTAGTTTGCCTACAGTAACTCTGTAACAGCATGTAACACAGGGTCTGGCCCTAGCCTGAGCCAGAACAAGAATCCCCACTCCAATAAGCAATGGCTTACCTCAGCCAAGCCATCAGTAGCTGTGTTATCTGGATTGTTTCTCTCTTCCTTTAACTTCAGTCAGCTTCCTTAGGCAGCATTCAGCTTCCTAGGGCTTCTGCCTCTGCCCATGTCTTGGAAAACAGAGTTCTTCTCTCTCTCTCGGGGACCTCTTCCACTGGGACCTCTCCGAATGATTCCAGTCTGGGGGAAAAGTATGAGCGTTGGAGCATTTACCTTGCTGGCCTGAAGTCAGATGCCTAAATCAGCATGCCTAGTCAATCTAGATGCCTACCTTAATTATTCAATTAGGCTTAATCGGCATGGAAAATTGAAAAGTGCCGTTAAAACCAAAAACAATTTTTTAAAAATTAGCTGGTAGGTGCCCAATAGAGAATGACATGGTGACAAAATTCATCACCGTTCCCGTCCCCGCGGATAACCACGGGAAATAAACCCATGTCATTTTCTAGTGTCTATTTCAGCCTCGGTCCTTCTACACCAGCATTCTTCAAAGCAAAGCTTGCGGGTCAGTGGTTGTGGCCATTCATACTCTAATTCTTATGGGAGCCAAGGATAATGAAGCCATTGTGACATCACTGATGTGATTGGCTCTTAGGCACTGGTGGAAAGAGGCATTATGACATCACAATATCTGCTCTGGATACCAGAGACTGTCATTCTGTAGTGTCTGTTTCAACCTCGGTCCTTCTACACCAGCATTCTTCAAAGCAAAGCTTGCGGGTCAGTGGTTGTGGCCATTCATACTCTGATTCTTCCCTCTCTCCTTAAAGAATGACATGAAGATGGTTTCCCGCGGTTATCCGCGGGGACGGGAACGGTGATGAATTTTGTCACCGTGTCATTCTCTAGTGCCCAACTCAGTAGGCGCCTACCACTTTGGAATGTATGTCTGTCTAAGTTAGATTGTAAGCTCTTCCAAGAAGGGATCGTTTATAAATGTCAAAATGTACAGCGCTGTGTACGCCTTTCAGCGCTATATAAGTGATAATTAGTAGTAGGATATCTGAAACATTTTTAGCCAGGATCCCAGCTCAATCAAGAGAATGCCTCCTTGAACAAAGTTGTTTTCAATAGTCTCTTAAATTTCTGAATATCAGAAAGCAACGTCAGCTGTCCTGTCAGATTATTCCATAATAAAGCATTTTCATCCCATTAAAATAAACATTATCCCTTTGCAACAGGTCTCAAACATTAAAATCCTTGGAGTAATTCTAGACCAAAAACTGTCCTTTCAAGATCAGATAAGCCATGTGGTAAAGAACCGTTTCTATAAATTACGCATGATTAGATCTCTTGCTAAGGTTCTTGAACCATCCGCTCTCAATTTTCTTATTCATTCACTCATTATCTCAAAACTGGATTATTGCGATTCATTATTTAAAGGTGTTACGTAGACACAACTAAGGCAACTACAATTAATTCAAAATATTGCAATAAAAATCATTACAAGCTCTAAGAAATATGATCATAATCTAATCTAATCCTTAGGTTTGTATACCGCATCATCTCCACGTTCGTAGAGCTCGACGCGGTTTACAGTAGGAGAAATAGGAAGGAACTACAACAGAGGGTTAGAGGAAGAAGTGTGAAGAAAATTTAGAGGACTTGGGATGCCAAGATATAAGAGTTGCCTTGATCCCTAAATTGGAGGGAGACTTACATTTTTTGAGAAAAGCCAGGTTTTCAGATGTTTGCGGAAAACTTGGAGAGAGCTCAAGTTCCGAAGAGGGGAGGTAAGGTTGTTCCAGAGCTCAGTGATTTTGAAGTGGAGGGAGGTCCCTAGCTTTCCTGTGTGGGAAATGCCTTTTAGCGAGGGGAAGGATAGTTTTAATTTGTGGGAGGATCTGGTGGTATTAGGGTTTGAGGAATTCCAAGAAAGAGGGATAAAGGGAGGGAGGATACCATATAGGATTTTGAAAGTTAAACAGGCGCATTTATAGTGGGCCCTGGCGATTATCGGAAGCCAGTGGAGCTTGGCCAAGAGTGGGGAGACATGGTCAAATTTATTTTTAGCGAAGATGAGCTTGGCCACGGCATTCTGAATCTGTTGGAGTCTGTGGAGGTTTTTCTTAGTTAGGCTTAAGTAGATAGAGTTGCAATAGTCCAATCTGGAGAGGATGATGGATTGGACAAGGAGGGTAAAATGTTTTTGATGGAAGCAGGGTCATGTAACGCTTCTCCTGAAAAATGCACATTGGCTGCCAATTTCTCACCGTATCTCCTATAAAATCACCCTTTTATCATTCAAGATTTGCCAGACAAATCTTCCTATTTTTCTGGACGGACTCTTAACTCCTTACACCTCTAATAGATCGACCAATCAAGACCTCCTTTCAATACCCTCTTTAAAAATCATCGGCACAAGACGTAACAAAATGTTTTCAATCGCCGCTCCCCAGTTATGGAACTCGCTTCCAGCTCATATTAGAGAAGAATCTGCATTAGATAGATTCAAGAGTTCCTTAAAAACTCTTTTTTATAAGGATGCGTTTGAAACTTAGGGCTCCTTTTATCAAGGTGCGCTACGGGGGTTAGCGCGTCGGACATTTCATCACGCACTAACCCCCGCGGCAAGCTAAAAAACTTACGCCTCGTCAATGGAAGCGTTAGCGACTAGCGCGGCAGGCGGTTTAACGCACGATATTCTGCGCGTTAAATCCATACCACACCTTGATAAAAGGAGCCCTTAGAATCGTTAAGCCCAGCTTATCCAACCACCAAGAAATGTAATCATTAATTCTTATGTGCAGTACATTGGGCCTGTAGCTCTCATCCTTCCCCCTACCTATCATTTTACCCCTTTTTGTCTTACTTTTCTTAAACCATTGTAGTTCTTCCTCCTTTCCCTTTGTTTTTTCCGTATGTCTGTGTTTTAATTAAAAACAAGAAAAACAAAAATGAGAAAGAGACTGTACGGTTTAACGCGAGTAATAGCATGCGTTAATCCGTCGGCCGCAAGGTTTCAAGGTTTCAAGGTTTATTAAATATTTGATGAATCGCTATATCTTTATACAAAGCGATGTACATAATAATAGCCACTACCGCCTCCTCTTGAGCAGGCGGTAGTTTATGGCCAGCGCGGGGGTTAGCGTTTGATGAAACGTTAACTCCGTTAGCGCGGCTTGATAAAAGGAGCCCTTAAAGTCATTCACTATAAGGTCCCTTGGTATCTTTATTGTGACATTCGCACAGCAGACCTAAACGCGCTATGGATATTCTGTCCTGGGTTATTATGTTAAATCGTCCCTGTCTAGTCCCTACTTAGATAATGGAGTTTTGAAAGGGCTATGCTAATAGTCAGAAGCCACCTTTGTGAAAATCTCATAATAGAACAACATTTCCAACTGCGACAGATGGTTTCACAGTGCCTCTGTTTATCAGTGCTTCAAACAGATAGTTTGTAAGAGAAAACTTCTATCAAATGTCAGATGTTATAATAATGGCAGAAGCGCTCCTGGGGGTAGGCAGTGTGACAGATAACAGCAACCCACAAAGTCTGAAGCAGATGCCGGGATAGAGCCAGACATTAATAAATGTGGGCTCCCAGTTGGGGGGAGGAGCTGAAAATCCAGGCTGGCTGCAGAACAAGCTGGTTTATAAATGATGGTAAAAAAAACACATTGACCGAAAATCCAGGTTCTGGGAACAAATGGCTGTTTGCTGTTTTTTAAGGTGGCAGTATTTATTACTGAAGGAGCATGTAGGATCATGTTTGGTGATTATCAGGTTATTTAGCTTTCTTAGAAAGCAGATGTTATTTAATGATCTACCCTTTTAGTTGACTCAATTCCAGGCTGAGATATTTGCAAATCAAGAACATTTGTGCAGTCGTTCCATATGGCTCACCCCAAAACGGGAACAACTTATGCAGAGATGAAAAAACAGGTTTTGGTTACTACAGAACTCCCCAGCCCTCCTGCAGGACAAGGATGGGTCAAACTCAGCTTCCAGTTCCTGAGAGTTCAACCCTCAGTGAGGTTTGGGGTTTATTAAAATAGCAGGAACTAGGAACCAGAGTTACAGTTCAAGTTCCATCTGAACCTTGGGACCTAACTGAGCGAGACAGATGTCATGTCTTGATGAAGTGCCATTTAAAATCCATTTGCTGTACCTTGTCCAAATCTGACCCAACCCTGACTCCGTTCCCATTTTTAACTTGGCTCTCTACTTTGTAGAAAATTAGCTCAGAAGCCACTCGCATCTGGAGCTCCACAAGGAGCAGTAAATATTAATAGGCAGAGGAAGAGGTTTTAGAAAGAGGTGCCATTTGTGTAAACTAATTTGTACTTATAAATATACTGTACATAAGTTGTGATTAAGGGTGTGCAATTGGAAAATTTTCATGCCATGTTGTTTCCTGTGTCATTTCAAAGAGTGTTCTTTTTTTTTTTTTGGGGGGGGGGTATGTTCTTTCATCTTGTCATTAAGGACAAGATTCTATAAATGGTACTCAAAATTAGGCACCAGAAAATATCAGTGTTAACTCTCCCCTTTATAGAATAACCCTTAAGCATAGATCTTGAGTCTAACTTTGAGTGCCAGACTTGCACCTGTTGAAACCTGGTATAAAGAGGACTCCTCTTTGATAATAATCGAAAAAGATGTTTAATAATGCATTACTCAAACAAAGCACATGATAAAATGTATTGCATATTAAACCTCATTCCCAAAGTTTAAGAAAATAAGAAGAGAATCCCTACTCACAATGGCTGTGGCTCAGAGCAAGTAGTCATGTTTGACATACAATCTTGACATCATTGTGACATTATCAATATGCACCTAGATGTCAGATTGTCACTAAAAAAAATAGGAATATGTACTGGGGTATCTGACCATATGAGGGATTTGAACCCATGATCCGTGGAAGATGGAAGCAGTGCCTTTAACCACTGAGCCACATGCACTTCTTTTTAGGGAGAGGGTTCCTGCCATGTGAGATGATTCCTCAGGGTAAAAAAATAAGTTTCCCTACGGACCCTGGAAAGGGCAGAGTGCAAGTGGAAATGGAAAAGTCCACAACCCATTCTGTCTTATGAGACCAAAAAGAAACTGTTGGGGTATGAGGGGGGGGGGGGTTTGGGTGGATTTGAACACATGACATGTGGAAGATGGAAGAAGCGCCTTTAACCGCTGAGCTACAGAAGCTTCCTTTTAGAGAGGGGTTCCTATTATTTTTTAGTGACAATCTGCCATCTAGATGCATATTGTTGATGTCAAGATTGTGCACACAGCCACAGCCATTGCGAGTAGGGTTTTTCTTCTTATTTTCTTAAACTTTAGGAATAAGATTTAGTATGCAATACATTAAACATCTTTTTCGATTATTATCTAAGAGGAGTCCTCTTTACCCCAAATTATAAAAGCCCCGTTCACCTAAATGTGAACGCCTAAGTGATGCCTAGCTTGCGCCTAACTAACGCCCAAAAGTAGACATGGTTTTGCAACGCCTATATTTTAGGCGAAACTATAGGTGCGTTAGGATGCTTAGCACCATGCAATTCTGTAAGTGGATGTCCATATTAAAACCATGCCCACGCCTATCCCGTTAAGTGCTGATTTTTCTGATGGGTGGCTACGAAATTGTGGAAGCCTATTTTGTGAATCACGCACAGCCTTTGGATGTCTAACTTTCAATTATTGCTTGTTACAGTTGTTAATTGGGCTTATTATCTAATTTATTTGGACACCTAAATTGCTGGATGTCCACATTATGGATGCCATAACTTTAGGCATCCTTTACAGAATTTGCCTCTATATGCAAAGAAGTCTCCCATTGTGTCTGTGCGAATTATTGCACATGCAAGTACTACTGCATAGTTCTACACAGATCCTCTTTGCACATGCTGTGCCCTCTTTCAAAGAGTGTACAGAGGAGAGCTGCAAGGGAATGGGGACCATGGGAATCCTGTGGAGTCCTTCTAAAATGGCTGCTGTGACCTCTCATGGTATTACTGGAAATGCCATGAGCACCTGGGAAAGGTTGCGGCAGCCATTTTAGAAGGCAGCCAATAGGAAGCAAGAGTAAAAGGGTCACGCTCATATCTCATAAACCCCCACTGGTAGAGGTTAGGGGGTGGGAGGTTAGGGGGTGGGAGGTTGAGGGCATTTTAGGATTGAGCTGGCAGCATCCCTGAGAGGGCCATTTTCCTGCCCCATGATCCCCCCGCTGGACCCAGTGCCCAGGAAGGTCCTTGGGTTGGAAGAGAGAAAAAAAGGGTTAGGGCTAGGAGTGGGGATAGAGCTTTGGTTATGGGTTTGGGGGGAGGGAGAAGGAAGAGAGGTGCAGAGACCTGAAGGGAGGGAGGGAGAAAGAAATATTAGATGTGTGGAGAGAGAAGGGTGGGACAGATGGAAAGGGATGCAAGAGGGAGGAATCATTGACATGGTGGAAGAAATGAAGGGAGAAACACAGCATGGCACTGGAGAGGGGAGATTGATAGAAAGAAAATTTTTGGGCATGGGACTGATGGGTATGGGCAAAAGATACTGCCAAGGACCAGGGGATGAGAGAGTGAGAAATGTTGGATGTGTCTGTAGAGGTGGTGAGAGATGAGGAATCCTGGATCTCTCTCTCTCCTTTCCCACTCCCTTTGCATAAGGGAGGGGATGAGAGGGAAAGAGATGGTGGACAGTGAGAGAGAGGGAGACATATTGCACATGGGGCTGGAGGAGAGAGGAAAAATGCTGTGCAGGAGTGGGGAGGGGAAAAAGGAGGAGAATGATACAGGACATAAAGGAGTGAGGATGCTGTACAGTGAGATGGAGGGAAGAGAGAAATGCTGGGTTATGGTAGAAGGAAAAAAAAGGACAGTAACCGCTTGAAGAAGTATTTGCAGAAGACAGGACAGCACAAAAAAGAGAAACTGGAACCAACTTGACGGAACAATACATCTCCAGACATAAAAAGGTAAAAAAAAAGAAATATATTTAATGAAATATGTTAGCTCTGGGAAATGTATATAGCAGGCGTCTTTGTATTGTGTTCAGCAGAAAAAGAAATGCATTTCTGATTTTATTTCTCCAGTGTTGAAGTACTTGTGGACCCTTGTTGTGGCTGGTGAGGATTCCCAAGCACTAACAGCTAAGGACCTCCACCATAGGGGGGGGTGGGGTCAGAATTTCCCTCCACCAAGTGTAGCAGTCACTGGCAGCATCCCTGAGCCACTGTGGTGCCAGCATCTGTGACTCAGGGACACTGCTGCTGTCTGCAAAGCTTGGCAAAATGGATCTCCGGCCACCTTCAGAGTAAGTCTTCAGCTAACATAGCTTGAGGGAGCATTTACATTTACATTAGAGGCACTGGCTGAGACCCATTCACAAAGTATATATTCTTCCCAATTAATATTTCCAAATTAATAAAGTGTCTTTGCTTATTTATAAATGAGTCTCTACCAGATAACTATTTCTGAAGATTATGGGGATGGGCGGGGATGGAAGAGATTACTTACAGGGATGGGCAGGGATGGATTGGGTTCCAGCGGGGACAGGTGGGGGACAGGCTTGATTTCTGTCCCTGCACAACTCCCTTAATGAAAAATGGCCAATTGAAAATGAAAAATTAAACAAAGGAAATGAAGAGAAAAGAAAATTTCCTGGCTACCCATCTCTAGCCCTAACATGTGCTGATTTCAAGAGTGGGCTGCTCGATTCCGGAACTTGGAGCTTGGTGGCTTGGTGGATGGCTGGCTAGCAGTTGAGCTCCCTCCTCTGAGCATCATTATTTAAGCTTCAAAATAATAAATTTTTCTTATATTGATTATAAAATCCTCTTCAAACAAGCAGAAGATGCAAGAGACTCCTGCAAAATCTACAGGAAAGGTTAAAAGATTAAAGGAAGATCCGCAGATTCCTAGTGGGAGTCCTCTGCCAATGGATTCACTAGATGCAATTGAGGTTATGGAGGAACTGAGGAACATCAATTTGTCATTAATAGAGATGAGGAAGGAAATGAACCTCATGAACAATAAGCTGGATATAGTAAATAACAGAATGGACAAGATGGAAAACAGAATAGGAAAGATAGAACAGATACAACAGGATAATAAAGAAGATCATAACATGTTAAAAGATATGAATAAAAAAATGACGGATCTGGAAAATAGATCTAGAAAACAGAATATAAGAATATTCACATCAAGTGTGTAGACCAAAGGACTCAGGCACTGAACACTGCAAATAAAATCAATATAAAAAGCTCATCCTTCCGGCTTCCTGATGTAGCGTAGCGAAACACAGACTGTGTTGGAGCCGTGAACTGATCTTTTCAGATAAGTGGTCTACTGTTAAATAACCTTTGTAGAGCCATAACATTTGCCACTCCGGTAGAAGCAAGTATCCTTGCTCCATCCAATGTGTTATGATTAAAATTCAAGCACCTTTCCAGCGACATTGTACCGCTGCTGTGGCGCCTTGCTGAAGAGCTTATGAGCACATTTAAATATTTAAAAGCCTTTAAATGTTATATGAAGATACTATTTGAGAAACTTGCCCAGTATTGATGAGAGGGGTTTTTTTGTGTTTTGTTCTATTTTGAAAGTATTGCCCCCTCTAGTGGACTGTAATTTAAAATCCCCGGGGATTTTAATGCTGTTATAGATTCTTTAATGGACAAAAAACCTAGCAGAATTATGAAATCATTAGGATTAGATAATTTGATACAAAACTGTGATTTGAAAGATATATGGCGAATATTTCATTTTAATGACCGGGAATTTTGTTTTTGCTACCATGTTCATAAATCTTTTTCAAGAATAGATCCAATTATTTTGTCTGATCATGGAGGGGTGTGGATTAAAATGAAAATAAGTGATCAAGATGATAGTAGGCCTGTATGGAGATTTGATAATACATTGCTTGCGGTACCAAATTTCATTGAGGAAATTCAGTTAAAAATAAATTATTATTTTCAAATTAATAATACGGAAGATATCTCTATGGAAACGCTGCGGGATGCTTTTAAAGCAACCATGAGAGGTCAAATAATTTCTTTTTCGGCATATATTAAGAAACAAATTAAAAAACAATTTTCCAGTTTGGAACAAGATATAAAGATATTAGAATCAAAATTGATTGATAAATGGGAATACTCTACACTACAATACAGAATCTTTTGAAAGCTAAAGGGAAGTATAATGAGATTTCTTCTAAAATGATAAGAAAAGAATTATTTTCTCAACAGGCATTGTATTATGGAAATTAAAATAAGGCGGGAAGATTATTGGCAAATTATCTAAAAGCAAGAAAAAAGAAAACAAAAATAGTGGCCGTAAAAGATGAAAAAGGGAATACTCAGTCTCAAATTGGTCCTATTCTAAAACAATTTCTAAAGTTTTATAAAGTTCTATATTCTTCTGAGCCTTATTTAGATAAAGAAAATGATGGATTAGAATTTTTAAATTTAATTAAGGGGCCAAAAATCCTGAACATATAAAAGAAAGTTTAGAAAAGCCAATATCACTAAAAGAATTGCAAACAGCATTGAATTCCCTTAGAGTTGGATCCGCTCCAGGTGGAGATGGTTTCACGGTAGAGTTTTATAAATCATTTCAAATTACCCTATTACCATATTTGTTAAATTTATATCAGGTTCAACTAACTAAAGGTTGCATTACAGGTACTATGGCAGAATCATTAACTATAGTTTTGCCGAAGCCAAATAAAGATCCACATTGGTTTCAAACTACAGGCCCATTTCCTTAATTAATGTAGATGGAAAACTTTTAGCTAAAACATTGGCTATACGCTTGTCTAAGGCTCTCCCCTTTATTATTGGTATGCACCAAACAGGATTTGTTGTTCAGAGACATTCCTCTAATAACACCAGATTGGCTTTTCATATGTTAAATTTAACAAAAGCCATGAATGATCCAGCTTTTTCTGTATCCTTGGACGCAGAAAAGGCCTTTGATCGGGTAGAATGGGCCTTCATGTATCAAGCAATGGAATGGTTTGGTATAGGTTCAGGATTTATACGAAAGATCCAAACATTGTATAGCTCCCCAGCTCCTAGATTGTATATAATAATAATTTTTCAGAACGTTTTAGTCTGCAGAGGGGGGTTAGACAAGGTTGTCCTTTGTCTCCTTTACTTTTTGATATTGTACTAGAACCCTTGTTATTAGCTATTCAGCAAGCGAAGGAGATACAAGGTATTCCTTATTCAGATCGGGAATATAAAGTTTCTGCTTATGCAGATGATATACTGCTTTATTTGAGAAATCCAGAAACAACCATTCCAAGTTTACTAGAATTGATTGAAAAATTTTGAAAATTTTCAGGGTACAAGATAAATTGGAGTAAATCAGAAGTTCTTCCACTTAGGGCTCCTTTTATCAAGGTGCGCTAAGGGGGTTAGCGCGTCGGATATTTTAATCACGCGCTAACCTCCGCGGCACACCAAAAAACTAACGCCTCGTCAATGGAGGCGTTAGCGACTAGCGCGGCAGGCGGTTGAACGCGCGGTATTCCGCACGTTAACCGCCTACTGCAGCTTGATAAAAGGAGCCCTTAATGTCCATTGTACAAAAGGTTTATTTGAAACATTCCCCTTTTTATGGAAAGAGGACGGAATAAAATATTTAGGCATTTGGATAAAAAGCATGTTGGAAGAAACAATGAAAATAAACAAAAATTTTTTATTACAGAAGGTAACAGAAATGTGTGAGCAATGGAATCCTTTACATCTTTCTTGATGGGGGAGAGTTCAAACTATTAAAATGATGATTTTGCCTGTGGTGTGTTATCAAATGGGTATGTTACCAGTTCTTTTTCAGGGGTTCTTTTATAAAAAGTTAAATTTTATTCTTACAAAATTTATTTGGCTGGCAAAAAGGCTAGAATTGCTTTAGTATCTCTACAAAAACCGATTACAGAGGGAGGGGTAAATTTTCCAAACTTTTATAGGTATCACCAAGCCTATATTATGCGCCAGGGTATTTTTTCCCCAGAGCCTGTTGATAATATCCCGGATTGGTTATGGTTGGAATGGCGCCTCATGTTTCCTCTGCGATTATGCCATGTACTTAGTATCAAAATGCCTAGATTATATAAAGAAAATAGATTATTTGTAGACACATGGAAAACAATAAGATATGTGAGTAATTTATCACCTATTCCAATTCACAAATCAACAAATCAAACTATATGGCTGAACTCCAAGATTCAAAATGGCGGATTTAAGGTCATCTGGAAGCATTGGAAGATTGCAGGAATACGTGTATTAGAAGATGTTATTTCTAATGGTAAACTGCTTGAGTTTTCACAGTTGCAACATAAATATGGCCTTAATAAATCACAAAGTTTTAGATGGATGCAACTGAAGCAGGCCATTCAGGTAGGGTTCCCTGAATGGAAAAATCTTAATAATCAACATAGTTTGGAATTCTTATGCTTTCAGGTAGACTTCTTGGGAAATTAATATCTGGATTTATGAACAAAAAACCAAAGACTGGTCTTAGAGACATTTGGAGCATTGAGATTAAGCATCAAATTACTGCATCTCAATGGCCACAAATTTGGTCTTGGAGGATGAGATGCACAATGTCTGCATCTATGAGACAAACATGGTTTTTCCTGTTGCATAGAGCATTCTGGACCCCTGTTCGTTTACAAAAATTAGACTGCTCTAGGTCTGATAGATGTTGGCATTGTCTTCTTGAAGCAGGGACTTTAGATCATTTATTGTTCTATTGTCCATTTATTATGGATTTTTAGAAATCAATTTGGGGCCAAATTAACATGGCAGTTCTTGAGAGAGTCCAAAGGAGGGCAACGAAACTGGTAAGAGGGCTGGAAAACTGCCCATGTGCTGAGAGGCTGGATAAACTGGGGCTCTTCTCTCTGGAAAAGAGGAGGCTCAGGGGGGATATGATAGAGACCTTCAAAATACTTAGGGGCATAGAGAGGGTGGACAGGGACAGGTTCTTCAGACTAAAAGGGACGACAGGTACGAGGGGGCACTCAGAGAAACTGAAGGGAGATAGGTTCAAATCAAATGCAAGGAAGTTTTTCTTCACCCAAAGGGTCGTGGACAAATGGAATGCGCTCCCGGAGGAAGTGATCCGGCAGAGTACAGTACAGGGATTCAAACAGGGATTGGACAGATTCCTGAGGGAAAAGGGGATCGTGGGGTACTGAGGGAGGTGCTGGGGTGTTGCATTAAGTATAGACAGCTCACCAGGTCGTGCAGGTGCAAGGCCGGAGGGTTAGGACATTGATGGGAAGATAGGACTTCGATGAGAAACCTAGGGGGCAAGGGGGCCCCTTCTGGTGATTAAGGCAGGTCATGACCTGTTGGGCCGCCGCGGGGGCGGACTGCTGGGCGGGATGGACCTCTGGTCTGACCTGGCAGAGGCACTGCTTATGTTCTTATGTTCTTAATAGTTTATTAGAAAATCATGTGATACAGTATTATTTGGCATGTCCATGAGAGTTAAGAGCCAAATATCTTCCCCAAAAAATAAACTCTTATTTATTTTAACAGGAGTCGCCATACAACAAATAACATGTAATTGGAAAAATTGGAATAGATTAAACTACAGTTTTTGGTAGAATTCAGTGTGTCATATTTATAAAATGGAAAGAACATTAGCTATTCAGAAAGGGAATTTTAATAAATTTCAAGATGTGTGGGGGCCATTAACAAATTATTGCAATGAATAGGTATTATTTTCCCTGATTTGTACAAATGAAAGAATGGGGGGGAGGGGGGTGGTATTGAAGGGATGGGTGGGAAAGGGATAATTCTATGTAACATGAAGAATTGTAGAATTTCAAGTGATGTATTTAAGTCATAATGGTGTTACTTTTTGATGCACTTGATGTAAGTTATAAAAATGAATAAAGAATTTAAAAAAAAAAAAAGAGTGGGCTGCTCCAGCTCAACATCTTTCAAGTATCTTGGCAGCATTTAGAGATATTTTGTACTTATTTTGGGCATGGTTTGAGCAGACCTTCAAGGAATATGTGTATTTCACATTTGGCAGTACAGTATACTTCAAGACCATTTCCCCATTAAAGATTTATTCCTGTTGCAAGTCATACCTAACTGTGGACTAATTTCTCATTTGGTCTGGGGTTGGGAGGAGATTTTGAAGGGGGACCAGTGCTTACCTCTTATACGCTGAAAACAAAAAATACAGTGTTCCCCCACGAATTGGCGATTCATGGACTCAGCTATTCGTGGTATTTTCTGACTGCCTTTTCCAGTCAGAAAATACAGGGAATGAGTCCATGAATCAGCCTTCTGCATAGCCGATTCTTCCTCCTCTCTCCCCTTGGTCAGCCAATCAGCCTTCTGCACTGACGATTCGTCCTCTTCTCACCCCTGGTCAGGAAATCAGCCATCTGCACAGCTGATTCCTCCTCCTATCCCCCCTGGTCAGCCAATCAGCCTTCTGCACAGACAATTCCTCCTCCTATCCCCCCTGGTCATCCAATCAGCCTTCTGCACAGCTGATTCCTCCTCCTATCCCCCCTGGTCAGCCAATCAGCCTTCTGCACAGACAATTCCTCCTCCTATCCCCCCCCCCCCCCCGTCAATCAGCCTTCTGCACAGATGATTCCTCCTTGTCTCCCCCCTGGTCAGGAAATCAGCCTTCTGCACAGATGATTCCTCCTCCTCTCACCCCCCCCCCCCCCCAGAGCATACTGTGTATGATTTACTGTACCCGCCGGCACCCCAGCTGCCCTCTCCGGCCTTTTTACAGACTCAAAACCGCATTCGCAGTTTTTAAAAATTCACGGGTGTTCCTGAAACGGAATCCCCTGAATTTTGGGGGAGTACTGTATGCCAAAAATTTGGCACAGTATGGCAATTCTTAGGTTCTTAAATATGGTGGTATTCCATTTCTTTTCATCTCCAGAGGTGGATCTCTGCACATTCTGCAGCACCTTCTAGACCTAAAGATTCACAGATTTTGTCAATTTTAGTCCCACAGAATCAATAAACTTCTCACACATTGGCATAGCCAGTTTTTCGGCCATCTCTCTTGACAGCCTCAGAGCGGTGCTCGACAAGGAATGCATCAATTGAATTAATTGCCTTGTCCATCAGATCCTTAAAATAATCTTTCTTTGTCTGCTGAATTCTAGTTGACTAATTCCTAGTTTCAACCTTAAATAACTGTGTTCCCTCGAAGCTGCACAGCTGCATGGGAACGCACTTTTTATCAGGAGGCCGTATAGCTGTTCAGACCCACCTTGTAGCCGGTATGGTTGGGACCAACACTTTTTGCTGCTTTCCCGAAGTGGCAGCGGCAAACTGAAACAGACCTGCAGCAGGACCTTCCCATATATACCTGTGGCTGCTGGCCCATCCTCTCTGACATTACTTTTTCTTCCAGGGCAGAGCCAGAGGTCACAGATATGTACAGGAAGGAGTCGCAGCAGGTATGTTTCAGTTTTCTGCTGCTGCTAAATTGGCTAGCATGCCTTAGTAAAAGACCCCCTAAGTTACTATAGTAGCTCAGGCCCTGTGCACTACCAGCTCACATTGAAACAACATTAAAGAATGGTCCATTCAAGGAACTAAGCTTAGCTCAAGACCAGTCACAACTGGGAGCAGAACCAAGTTCAAGGAATGTGCAAAGGGATCAAATAATCACAATTTAATATTATTTCTGCCACAAGTTCCCTTATATCCTCCACAGAGAAGACTGAAGCAAAAATTAGTTTAATCTCTCTGCTATGGCTTTGTCCTCCCTTTTATTCCTTGATCTAACTATCCAACTGACTTCTTCACACAGGTTTCTTGCTTGTAATGAACCTGAAAATGTTTTTGTTGGTTCATAGACAATTGCGCGCAAGACAAAGTCAGGCAGAGAAAGGAAGGCGGGCTGTTCGGAACACATATATAAAGAGGAAACGTAACCATAGTAACAAAAATGCATTCACGTGACTTATATTGAAAGCGCAAAGAGTCAAGGGAACTATACTGACAACGTGGTGACGTGATGACGTGTTAACGTGCTGAACGTGCGCGTGGCCTTCGTTCGGCAGGCGCCATCTAGAGGCACGCTGAATTGTCATTGCGCTGAGTTATCGTTGCGCTCAATTGTCTGGCACTGAGTTATCATTGCGCTCAATTGTCTCACGCACTATTGTCTTTGCGCGCTATTGTCTTTGCGCTGAGTTGTCTTCGCGTTTTTGTCTGCGCGCTATTGTCTTTCGCGCATTTGATCTGTCACCGTTTTTGTTAGTCCCCCCCCGTCCATTCAATCTTTTCTAATCAGGGCTGGATTTATGTATAAGTTAAGCAAGCTACTGCTTAATGCTTCACACTTCAGTAATAAATACATAAATGATGCACTTGTAAATAATGAAAATTATAATATAAAATAATCATGATTATTATTTTTATTATTGGCTGTTGTTGATAGTTTTTTAACAAAATATATCTATTTCTATTTATTGTTGATTAAACCTAACACTTATTTCCTACTTAATCAAGGGGGCCTGGGTATCATTAAGAAGGGTATCACGACCAGTACGAAGGAAGTCATCCTGCCACTGTATCGTGCTATGGTGCGTCCGCACCTGGAGTACTGTGTTCAATTCTAGTCGCCGTACCTCAAGAAGGACATGGAGGTACTTGAGAGAGTCCAAAGAAGAGCAACTAAGCTAATAAAGGGCATGGAGGACCTCTCATATACTGACAGACTGAAAAAGCTTGGGCTTTTCTCCCTGGAAAAGCGGAGACTTAGAGGGGACATGATAGAAACCTTCAAGATCATGAAGAGCATAGAAAAAAATAGACAGGGACAGATTTTTCAAATTAAGGGGATCGATAAGTACAAGGGGGCACTCAGAGAAATTGAAAGGGGAGAGGTTTAGAACAAACGCCAGGAAGTTCTTTTTCACACAGAGGGTGGTGGATACATGGAACGCGCTACCGGAGGATGTGATAAACAGGAGCACGCTACAGGGGTTCAAAGAAGCTTTGGATAGGTACTTGGAGGACAAAGGGATTGAGGGGTACAGATAAGAGTAGAGGTAGATTATAGGGATAGGATTAGAGGTAAGTTACAAAATTAATCAGGGTCCACTCTTCCGGCACTGGGCCTGATGGGCCGCCGCGGGAGCGGACCGCTGAGCGAGATGGACCTCTGGTCTTACTCAGCGGGGGCAACTTCTTATGTTCTTATGAGGAATGCAAAAAGAGGGGAGACATGATAGAGACGTCCAAATATGTTACTGGCCGTATTGAGGTGGAAGAAGACATCCTTTTCCTTACAGCACCTACGGCAACAAGACGGCATCTGTTAAAACTCAAGGGTGGGAGATTTCATGGTGACATTAGGAAGTATTTCTTCACCGAAAGGGTGGTTGATTGTTGGAATGATCTTCCACTTCAGGTAGTTGAGGCCAGCAGCGTGCTCGATTTTAAGAAAAAATGGGATAAACATGTGGGTTCACTTCGAGGAAGTGCTTAGGGGGGAGGGTTCTTCGAGTGGGCAGACTTGTTGTGCCGATGGCCCTTTTCTGTTGTCATACTCTATGTTTCTAATCATGACGCCAGCTGCAGAAGCCTAAGACAACATTTTAAGCAGCTGTTTATCGAATCTGGGCCTAACTGCGATTCTATAAACAGGGCTCCAAGTTGAGCGCTGTTTATATGTAGAATAGTTCTTAGTAGTGGGATCCATGCCCAATTTTGGGTGCGAGGATTTACACCCACTGAACCCTGGTGTAAATCCTCGCTCCTACCTTAGGCGTAGAAAACCCTGAGTTCTATAACACTATGCGGAAACCCTAGACATGCCCCACCCATGGCTTCGCCCCCCTTTGGGATATGCATGGAAATATTTACACGCACATCGTTATAGAATAGTGATCATAAAGATGTCATGGAAATTCTAATCATTAGGACCAGCAATTGATTGTTAGCGCCCACTTATTGTTGCTAATTGGCTCATTAAGCAGTTAAATTGCATACTCCATGTGGACAAGTGCCCAAATTTGCATGCGCAATTTTGACTGCTATATATAGTATTAAAGGGACAATGCAGACCACATCACATAAGTGTCATTTGTCCATTCCTAGCCACAACGTTGTAATCTCCTAAACCCTAGTCTGTGACCAGTTCGGCTGGAAGTACAGCTCTAGCTGTCCTGTCACCTAGACACAGCCTCAATTGGCCACCTGTAACTGGAGCGAGAAACAATGTCTTCTATGACCATATTGCATGCAACCCATTGGCAATCGGCATGCATACAGCAGCAACTAAACTAGCGCCCTGTACTCTGTACAGCAATGGTTCCCAACCCTGTCCTGGAGGACCACCAGCCAGTCGGGTTTTTGGGATAGCCCTGGTGAATATGCATGAGAGCGATTTGCATATAATGGAGGCGACATGTATGCATCTCTGCTCCATACATGTTCATTAGGGCTTTCCTGACTGCCTGGTGGTCCTCCTGGACAGGGTTGGGAGCCACTGCTCGACAGTGTTTAGTTCTACCCTGGAAAAAAAACCCTGAAGCAGCAGAGTGTTGCAACGTTGGCAAACAGGAAGTACTCATCCAGGGTGGAAGGCCAATATATCTCATTTGCATAGGAGAAGTGGGAGGTACAGAATGGCCATGAAATGGACCACAGTTATATTTAAACTAAACTAAACTAAACTAAACCTTAGGTTTGTATACCGCACCATCTCCGCATGCGCAGAGCTCGGCACGGTTTACAGAGGTTGAGAGGAAAGGAACTACAAAGAAGGGATATAGGAGAGGGACTGAGAAGATAGAGAGGGACAGGGTACTAGAGAACGGGAGGTGATTAGATTTTTGAGAAGAGCCAAGTTTTCAAGCATTTACGGAAGGATTGGAAGGAGCTAGAATTTCTGAGCGGGGATGAGAGGTTGTTCCAGAGTTCCGTGGTTCTAAAGGGGAGGGATGTTCCAAGTTTTCCTGCGCGGGATATACCTTTTATAGATGGGAAAGATAGTTTCAGTTTTTGGGAGGATCTAGAAGAGAGCGGGTTTGAGGAATTCCAGAAGAGTGGGATAACGGGAGGAAGGACACCATGTAGAATCTTGAAGGCTAAGCAGGCACATTTATAGAGGACTCTGGAGTATACTGGGAGCCAGTGAAGCTTGGAGAGGAGTGGGGAAATGTGATCGAACTTGCCTTTTTGCATTTTATTTTATTTTTTTTTAATGTGGTGTGATTCTTTCTTATATTGCATCCAGCTCTGTTTGGAGCTATTGTACGGAGTCCTTGCAATTGTGTTTTAATTGATGCAGACTTTGGCTTTCAATTATCTTTACAACTGCATCTATTTTAAAGTATTTTGCTGATTTTGCCAAAGAGTCACAGAAAATTGGGGGTACTGTTTATAACCATGCAGAGTAAAAGGTTCAGAAGCTAATAATCCCTCATCAATTATGAGAAACATGCATTTGGCATTGAACAACGATCGGGGTCTTTACAGCTTCGTATAATAATTATTTCAGTGTTTTTACGACTTTGCAACATTTTAGTGATCAACAAAAAGCCTACAAATTGCTTGTAGTTAAAATGCATATCTTTGTTTACCGGGTGCTAATTATCCTAAGCTCAGTTCTACACAAGGTTTTGCTGTTTGCTATTTGGAGGAAGCCGAGGAAATTTGCAAATGCAATCCTGTCATAGTATAATTAGAAAGTGATAAGAATGGCCACCTGTCACCAATTAAAGTCATCTTTTTTTTTTTTTTTAATAATAAAAATGATGGTCAATTATATTAATTTTACCCTGGTGATAAAATTCACTAATCTTCTGCATATTGGACGAGTCTTGTTTTTGTATCCTCTGCAGCCATAGTTATTTCATAAAATATTCAATCTCAGTCTATCGCCAAACAGAAAAAAATGTCAAATGGCATATTATGAGAATTCATGAGTATATTATGAGTTTTAGACAGATCCCTAATTCACTAATTGTGGTCAAGATGTTTCAAATTGACTATCATTCTCTAAAAGCAAAGCACAATTATAATTTGGATAATTTTTTTGCAATAGTAACTTTAATTGTTCAAATTTCATGTCATCTTCCTCTTCGTGTAAGATTTAAAGTAGCTGTACATTACAGGCAATATATATATATTTAAAAAAAAACCCTTCAGGAATTAGTCTAACCAGGATTTAGGGGGGAATTTCTTGTGTTGATACTGGAACCTCTGTTGGTCTTGGTATCTCTGAGGATTTGTGTAGCACCGTTTGCCTCTTCCTCGTGTTGGGAAAGGGGGGAAGTCCCTCTGGAAATTTAATTTTCTCCTCGGTGGTTCAGGTGGCCAGATTTGACCTAACATTTTTTTGGAGATTCAGGTACATCTCTGCGAGATGGTCCCGATATGTCTTTCTGGGTAGGGCGATTAAGGGTTGAGGCACTTCCTACTTCTAGAGACAGTTGTGGAAAGAGCTAAGGCCCTCTTTTACTAAGGTGCGCTAACCGATTAGCGCCCGCTAAACGGTACTGCCTGCATGTTAGTCTATGGACGTGCTAGAGTTTAGCGGACGCTAATCGGTTAGCGCACCTTAGTAAAAGAGGGGGTTTGTGTGTCGACGTGTTTAGAAGTATCTGCTGTAATGGGTTTTTTTTTTTCCTAAAAGTAGATCTCAAATGTTTCTCACAAAACTCTGTGCGACACTGATCGCATTTTACGCAGAGAGGAACAACGTTTTATTGATCTGTTCAACGCCATAGCACCTCATGGTCTCAACTCTGAATTAGACCTGAGACCCTTTCGGTAAGGTTTTTACTCCGTTGTTCCACAAGATGTATTTTGACACCAATTGATATGTTTTGACAGTCAGTCTTTTTTTTCCCTTTTCTTTCCTCTTTTCACCCCTCTTTTTTTTTTGTTTATTTAATTTATTCCACACACATACATTGTTTCTATCAATTCTTATGTCATTTACATCACTTGTTTCTCTAACACAGTTGCTTATATTTCAATCTTTCATACGCTTTATTATTTCTACACAGTCACATTCATCTCATAATAGTCACATTCAGCCTTTCACTTAAGAAACATTGGGGTTTATAACCAAAAAATAAAGATGTCCAAAAACCATCATAAGTCAGCACTTGGATGTCCTAATCACCGGGACGTCCGAATGCTGATTTTCAAAGCCGATTTTCTGAACTTCTAGCAAGGCATTTTGCCCACTGTGTGTCCAGAGGTCTAGGGGGCATTTGGAGAGACATGTTATGGGCGGGCTTTGGGCGAATTAGACTTGAATGTCTTGCGGTAACAATCAAACCTTTCCCAGGACATCCTGGATGGAACTTAGATGTTTTGGCTAGATCTGTTTTAGAAGCATTTGAATGCCACAAGGGTACCCAAACTTTCTAGATGACCACTGGAAGGATTACTTAATGATATTCACACTCCCCCAGTGGTTACTAACCTTTTCCCACCCCACAAAGATCTAAATGAAACAGTACATACCTGTTTCTGAAACAACAGCATTTGGTAGACCCATTGCGGAATCCACCATTCTAGGATTTAAGGGTAAGATAGATGTACATCTCCTTATGAGTGGCATGAAGTGACATGGGTAGGGGTAGGCTAGATGCACTTCTCTTTACGAGAAGCGTGGAGCGATATGGGGACCAAAACTATGCCAGGATACACCTGGCGGGGCCTCCGCGTGTGCGGATCGCCGGACTTGATGGACCTAGGGTCTGTTCCGGAGATGGCGCTTCTTATGTTCTTATGGTATAGGAAAGCCTAGTGCAGCACCACATAGGTGTCTTATGTAGCCGGGTGGATGGGCTAGTGAACCACAGAGAAGAGAACACAGGCCCTTAAGCCACTCTAACTGCTACATTTATGGTGGAAAGTGTGAGTCCACCAAACCTCGATTACCATTGTGGTGGTACACAGGTGGGTATATTAGGTTTTGAAGGAATTTTGCGGGGGTCATGGTGAGATGTATATCTGGCACTCTTTATGTGAAGTTCACAGCATTGCCCTTTAAGGTATCTAAGATAAAGTGAGGGTAGACTGTTTTTATGATTTTACATTATATATGTTTTGTTTTGTATGTGTAAGATTATGATGCTTCAAGTACAGTATTGAAAAGAACATAAGAGCATAAGAATAACTTTACTGGGTCAGACCAATGTAATGTAATGTAATTTATTTCTTATATACCGCTAAATTCCGTTAGGATTCTAAGCGGTTTACAGAAAATAGACAATAGGGTGCATTAAAATTATAAGTAAGATAGGTACTTAGAAATTCCCTTACTGTCCCGAAGGCTCACAATCTAACTAAAGTACCTGGGAAAATGACAATTAGTAGAGTAATGAAGAAATAAAAATAGAGATAGATGAGAAAAATAAGAAAATAAACATTCTAATAAGACTACAATGATCTAAAGGACTTTGAAAGGTTGAAAAGAGGGGAGATAGGAAATAGAAGCAGAAGGGAGAACCGTTGAAACTATAGAATTCTGGGGAAATTTAAATGAAATTTAAATAATAAAATAAAAACAAAAACAAGTGGCAAAACAATGAATGAGATTTAAAATATATCATAAACTAAAAAGAAAGTGAAAAATAAAAAACAAAAACAGTCAAGACTGAAGTCCAGCTTGAAATGACTTCACTGCTTTGGCTGCCAAACTTCTCCAGATGTCATCCGATCCTTGTCAGCAAACCGGAAGCCCCAAATCCAGTGTCTCCGGTCATCAACTCGTCTAAAACATTCACACTCGCCTCCTGCATGCCAAATTCGCTGAATCTGTCTCCTTTGTGGACAGGCACCGCCCGCGCCTCTCTGACCGTTTGCGGCGCCTCGATGACTGTGCCGTCCGGACCAACCATGGCCTCCCGATGGCGGTGGTGGTCGTGGGGGTCGCTCCTATTCATGGCCGAAGCTAGCGGAGTGTTCCCGGCTGCTACTGGGGGGCGGAGCTTGCACTCAAGCCGAGCCCCGGAGGAAGAGAGGTGGCCTGGGAGCCCTGGAGATGTTAGCTGCGGTGAGAGCAGGCAAAAGGCAGGAGCAGGCGAACGGCTCAACTGCCGCAGTTCAGGAGGATTCCCGGCTGCTTCTGGGGGGCTGAGCTCGCTCACACGCCGAGCCCCGGAGGAAGAGAGGTGGCCTGGGAGCCCTAGAGATGTCAGTTATGGTGAGAGCAGGCAAAAGGCAGGAGCAGGCGAACAGCTCATAGTATCTTCTGATGTTTAGAATTTACAGCTGGTTTTTTCTCATAACGCATATACCATATGCTTCTTTTGCTTGGTTGATGTCCTTTTAGAGGATTTTATAATTAATTAAATAAATGAAATATAGTTGTTTAAAAGGAGGGAGCTCAACTGTCAGCCAGCCACCATCCAGCCTCCAAGATTCCGGAATTCCAATGGTCCATCAAACCCAGTAGCCCGTTCTCATGGTGGCCAATCCAGGTCACTAGTACCTGGCCAAAACCCAAATAGTAGCAGCATTCCATGCTACCGATCGAGGGCAAGCAGTGGCTTCTCTCATGTCTTTCTCAATAACAGACAATGGACTTTTCCTCCGGGAACTTGTCCAAACTTTTCTTACAACCAGCTACGCTATCCACTCTTACCACATCTGGCAACGCGTTCCAGAACTTAACTATTCTCTGAGTGAAAAAAATTTTCCTCCAATTGGTTTTAAAAGTATTTCCCTGTAACTTCATTGAGTGTCCCCTAGTCTTTGTCATTTTTGATGGAGCGGAAAAACAGATCCACTTGTACCCGTTCTATTCCACTCAGGATTTTGTACACTTCCATCATATCCAAATAAATGAAAAGAAACAGGAGTTATAAAGCAGAGAAGTGTAACTTTCCCCGGTGTGCTTGTCTGCTGTGCCACGACACAGTCACGACGTGACTTCCACACATTTTCTCGCTTGCTTGCTTTCACCAGCACCCCTTGTATCTGTCCCAAGAACACTTGAATTCTATTTTGCTATTCAGCTGAAGATAATGGCACTAAATCTGGTTCCTTTACTTGCTATTTTCTTGTCTCATATAGCAATTAAAGAATGAGAAGGTGTGACTTTTACCAATCACTCTTGCATCCATTAACTTAATTGTTCCTTTGGAGTGGTTTTCCGTAGCAGAAAAGTCCAAAACCTGTCCTCAAGGCTATAAAGTGATGAGTTTCCTTTATTTCAGCATAAACCAAATATTCAAATTAGGATTGCTGTTATTTAAATCAAAGATACTGTATGCAGATGTGCTCCATGAATATTCATCGCAGAAGCTCTTAAAAAAACCCAGATTTGCGCGCATCCCTCCTGGGCCAGAGCTGGCACCATGAAGAGTGACTTTTCCTCTTAATTGCAGCTAGGGGGCTGATTTTCAGCCGACAATTTTGCATCTTAAATAAAATTCTGGCTTGGGTGGGCTCATGTTTGGAGTTCTAAGTAATCGAAGACTATGAATTGAATTTTTCTGGTTACACTTGCCAGGATTCATGCCATTTGAATTTTAAAAGAGTTGTGTTTACTTACATTTATATCTTACTCTTCAATTTTTACCCTGCTTTATTCCCCCCACCCCCAGCACCCAAAATAGATGATTATAAAATGCAACAATGTGATAGCCATATGTCGGGGCTCTTTAATTAAAGCTTAGCATGTGCTAACAGTCATTAGTGACTGAAAATACCGGCAGATGAAAGTGCAGCAAGTAAGGCGTGCCACAGATATTCGGCCCTGAGGCAGCGGAAAAATAACGGAAGTCTGCGAAACGCTGGCCGCATTGGCTTTTCCCTAGCAGCACGGCATAATAATTTAAAAGGAAACAAGAGAAAGAGCAGTGAGACTCAACAGAAGAAACAAGATAAACTAAACTAAACTAAACCTTAAGTTTATATACCGCATCATCTCCACGGATGTGGCGCTCGGGACGGTTTACAAGAACTTAAAATATTGGAAGAGAAGGAAAAAAAAGGTTTACACTTCCATCATATCATATCATATCATAAGTGATGCTATCTTTTTTAAATTCAGAATAGTCTGTTGGTGTTTTCAAGTTGTGGGTGATTCTTATTAGAGAATGACACGGTGTCAAAATTCATCACCGTTACCGTCCCCGCAGATAACCGCGGGAAACCATCTTCATGTCATTCTTTAAGGAGAGAGGGAAGAATCAGAGTATGAATGGCCACAACCACTGACCCACAAGCTTTGCTTTGAAGAATGCTGGTGTAGAAGGACTGAGGTTGAAACAGACACTACAGAATGACAGTCTCTGGTATCCAGAGCAGATATTGTGATGTCATAATGCCTCATTCCACCAGTGCCTAAGAGCCAATCACATCAGTGATGTCACAATGGCTTCATTATCCTTGGCTCACATAAGAGTCAGAGTATGAATGGTCACAACCACTGACCCACAAGCTTTGCTTTGAAGAATGCTGGCGTAGAAGGACTGAGGTTGAAACAGACACTACAGAATGACAGTCTCTGGTATCCAGAGCAGATATTGTGATGTCATAATGCCTCATTCCACCAGTGCCTAAGAGCCAATCACATCAGTGATGTCACAATGGCTTCATTATCCTTGGCTCACATAAGAATCAGAGTATGAATGGCCACAACCACTGACCCGCAAGCTTTGCTTTGAAGAATGCTGGTGTAGAAGGACCGAGGTTGAAATAGACACTAGAAAATGACATGGGTTAATTTCCCGCGGTTATTCGCAAGGACGAGAACAGTGATGAATTTTGTCACCGTGTCATTCTCTAATTCTTATCTTGTTATAGTAAAGCTATGAAACAATAATGGAAAAGGCACAAGAAAAAGTAAAACTAAATTAAAATTAAAAAAGAAATATAATAAAGAGGGGTTTTTTTGCCAATGACTGCATTGAGGAGCAGAATTGATAAAATACGCAAGAACAGTACGCTTTGGAGAATTCACTGTGCGTATGGCTCCAGTTTCTGAGGCTTTTTTCCCTCCCTGTATTTCCATAAGTGAGACGGAAGATTACTGTGGGCTAGATTCACTAAGGGATCGGATCCGATCCGAGAGGGATCCAATCCGTGTCTGGGGGGCTGATTCACGAATCGCCCTGATGCAAATGAGGGCGATCGGAATCACGCCCCCAACAGACTGGCCCTCTATGCTTGGAAGAGCAGGAAATTTCTTTTTTGTTTCTTCCCAAGCCCGTGGTTTTAACCCGCTTTAAGTCCATGGGTTAAAACCACGGGCTTGCATTGCAGGGAAGGGTGAGAGAGTCAGGGCTGTTCAGGGCAGGCAGGCAGTTCAGGGCAGGCAAGAGTTCAGGGCAGGCAGGAAGTTCAGGGCAGGCAAGAGTTCAGGGCAGGCAGGAAGTTCAGGGCAGGCAGGAAGTTCAGGGCAGGCAGGAGTTCAGGGCAGGCAGGCAGGCAGGGTAGGAGTTCAGGGCAGGCAGGAGATCAGGGCTGCAGAATTTTGGGGCAGGCAGGAGATCGGGGCTGAGAGCAGGAGTTCGGGGCAGAGAGCAGAAAAATAGGGCAGAGAGCAGGGCGGCAGAAGGCAGGTCAGTCGGAAAGGCCTGAGCGACTGGTCCTCTGCAGTCGGTGTTGCAGGTTTTTTGTTAGTGAATCGCTGCCTGCCATCATTTGAATGCCGTTCCCCCTCATTTGCATGCGCAGATCGGAGGATGATCAGGACACAGTTAGTGAATCAGGTCGGACGGAAATCAGGTCGCAAACCGATCGGTAGACGATCGGTTTGCTTAGTGTATCTAGCCCTGTGTCTTCTGTTACAAACTAAGGGACCCCTCAACTTAAGAGTGGGATTTCACACTATTTAATTCTACATTCCATTTTTTACCCATTAGTGTGTTCTAAGCTTCATTAAAAGGCCCCCCACAGAGAGCAGCATTCATCTGTTTACAGTTACTTTTGAATTCAGCAGCATGGTTGATCACTGGTGTGCCGAGATTAACTCATATAACACCAATTCGTAAACAACTGCATCAGTTATCGTTTCAGCACAGAGTGCAATACAAAGAATTGCCAACGGTGCATACATTTCTCCAGTTGTACTGAAGGGGTGGTTTGAAATCTACCGCCCACGAAGAAGTCTGAGATCTGAAACAAGCACGCAGTTAAATTCTAACAAGAGGTCAATTGTACATTCGAGGATTGGGTGTCGGTAATGTGTATGGGGGGGGAGGGGTGAAGCTTTGGAACACTTTGGCTGGAGCGTTGCGGTTATGTGTATCCAGATTAGGCTTTAAGAAACGATTGAAGACATATTTGTTTGCCAAAGCATTTATGTAATGGGATGTGGCTGTGGTTAGGATGTGAAGCTTTGTGGTAGGTCAGGGGTTTAGATCTTTGCCTTCCGATGGTTATTCTAAAGCAGTGGTCTCAAACTCAAACTCTTTGCAGGGCCACATTATGGATTTGTAGGTACTTGGAGGGCCTCAGAAAAAATAGTTAATGTCTTGTTAAAGAAATGACAATTTTGCATGAGGTAAAACTCTTTATAGTTTATTAATTTTTCCTTTTGGCCAAATCTTAATAATATTGTAATTTATAGCTAAAGAGACATATGATCAAGAAACTGTTTTATTTTACTTTTGTGATTATGATAAACATACCAAGGGCCTCAAAATTGTACCTGGAGGGCCGCATGTGGCCCCCGGGCCGCGTGTTTGAGACCACTGTTCTAAAGTTATTTAGGATTATGTTTGTAATGGCAAAATTTTGTATGCTGTTTATATAAACCGTGTAGGTTGTATGCAGTATATACATTTTTTAAATAGATAAATAAAATATTATAAATATACCACCTTGGGTGAATCTCTTCATAAAGGTGGTTAATAAAAACCAATAAATAAATAAAGCTGGAAGTCTAATATGGTTATTCATACAGAGAGTTTTGTAATCATATATTCTTATTTTCACTCTTGAAATGTAATCTTTTTTTAAAAGTTTTATTTTGTATCACCTAACCAGTTGCTTTTCTTCTCAAATCCTTCATATCGAACCTCAAAGCCCTGTGCTGTCTTATTATCACCATCTTTACTGGTATAACCAGCTCCCACAAGCACTTAAAGACTCACCTTTGGCCTCAACTCTTGGCTTTCCAGCACTGCAGTTTCCAGACCTGTGCACTACTTTTGAAATGTATTCCCATCTAATTGCGGTCTTATCTACTTCCTCTTAGTTTCTCTGTTTCCCTCAAACATACTCCTGTTCTTTACAATACATCGTAATGTTACCACAAAGCGATCCGATCAAGGCGCTGGAGTGATTGTACTATTTGGCTGGCCTGAGGGCATCAACTACTCATTTGGCAGAAATGAGCAAATATTCCCCTTCATGGGAGAGAGTGGCGCAGTGGTTAAAGCTACCGCCTCAGCACCCTGAGGTTGCGGGTTCAAACCCACGTTGCTCCTTGTGACCCTGGGCAAGTCACTTAATTCCCCCACTGCCCCAGGTACGTTAGATAGATTGTGAGCCCGCCGGGACAGCGAGGGAAAAACTGCTTGCGTACCTGAATAAATTAATGTAAACCGTTCTGAGCTCCCCTGGGAGAACGGTATTAAAAAAAATTGAATAAATAAATAAAATGTGTTGCTGTAGATACAATGGCAGGAAATAAATCTGGGGAAAAAAAATCCCCCAGCAAAGTCAAAAAATGACAAACACAACACAATAAGGCAAGGCAGATATTGGGTTGTATCAATAGAAGTTTCGTCAGCCGAAAGCCTGAAGTCATAATGCATTTGTACAGGGCCATGGTGAGACCTCATCTGGAGTACTGTGTGCAGTTCTGGAGGCCACATTACAGTAATTGAATCGGTTCAGCGGACGGCCACCAGGATGATCTCGGGGCTCAAGGGTCTCTCGTACGAAGAGAGACTGAACAAATTGCAGCTCTACACTCTCGAGGAACGTAGAGAGAGGGGAGACATGATCGAGACATTTAAGTACCTCACGGGACGTGTCGAAGTGGAAGATGATATTTTCTTTCTCAAGGGACCCTCGGCCACAAGAGGGCACCCGCTCAAACTCAGGGGCGGAAAATTTCATGGCGACACCAGAAAGTATTTCTTCACAGAGAGAGTGGTTGATCATTGGAACAAGCTTCCAGTGCAGGTGATCGAGGCAGACAGCGTGCCAGACTTTAAGAATAAATGGGATACCCATGTGGGATCCCTACGAGGGTCAAGATAAGGAAATTGGGTCATTAGGGCATAGACAGGGGGTGGGTAAGCAGAGTGGGCAGACTTGATGGGCTGTAGCCCTTTTCTGCCGTCATCTTCTATGTTTCTATATGTTTCTATGTTTATATATATGGCTAACTGTTGAATTAGACTTCCATCAACTTACCCCTCGTCTACGAAACTGCGCTAGCAGTTTCTAGCACATGGAGCCGCGCTGAATTGCCCACGCTGCTCCTGATGCTCATAGGAACTCAATGAGTGTCGAGAGCAGCGCGGCTCTCTGCGCTAAAAACCGCTAGCGCGGTTTCATAGAAGAAGGGGGTTAATGCACTTTTACCAAACCCTTAAATTTACCTCTAAAGGGAGAAAAAGACTTCAAGGGCTCAAGGGTGCGGGACTTTAGAACATTCTTGTCCAGCCACCCACGTTTGAGCTATCATTAGTCACAGAAAAACTCCCGTAAGTAAAGTTGCGCCTATAAATATAAGTTCAACAGCAACATAGTCCTTTAGGGGCAGATTCTGTAAAGAGCGTCTAACTTTAAGCATCCACAATGTGGACATCCATCAACTTAGGCGTCCAAATAAAGTGGACATTAAGCCCAAATAATGCATTACTCAAGCAAAGCACATTAAATATATATATATATATATAAATTCAATAAGAAAGACTTATCTCAATAGGAAATCCAGCAAGAACAAGGACTCCCAGAGACGCTTCAAGCGGGATGGTCTACAGTACTCCCCCGATATTCACGGGGGGTTCCATTCCAGGAACCCCCGCGAATTTTGAAAAACCGCGAATACGGTTTTTCGTGGGGGAGACTGGAGAGGGCAGCAGCGGGAGAGGCAGAAGAGAGCAGCAGGAGTGCCGGCGAGTGCAGGAAATCACTTGCTGTATGCTCCGACCGCTTCTCCCTGCACTAAAGTCGGGCCTTACCAATCAGGAGCATTAATCAGATTATAAATATTTTAATTAATTAATTAATTAAATAAATAAATCTCTTAGGGAGAGGAGGAGATAGCGGATGTTGTGATGGGCAGACTGGATGGTCTATTCAGCCTTTATCTGGTGTCATGCTTCTTTTATAGAATCAGGGTCTTGCCCCCTCCCCCCTTTATTAATCCGCAATAATGTTTTTTAGCGCAGGGAGCCGCGCTGAATGCTGCGCACTGTTCCCGACGCTCATAGGAACTCTATGAGCATCGGGAGCAGCGCACAGCATTCAGCACGGCTCCCTGCGCTAAAAACGCTATCATGTTTAGTAAAAGTGGGGGGGAGCAGGAAAATTACCATAAAATGTTTTGATATATCTTTTTATTTTCATGCATAAAGAACAGATTAAGAACTAACACCCTGTAGTCAAAGGGTCATCAAAATCTAGAGATTGGTTAAATCTCATTTGAAGGGCCTCCATTACGTCTTATGAAAAATGCAATCGCTTTATAACAGTGGTCTCAAACTCGCGGCCCGGGGGCCACATGCGGCCCGCCAGGTACTATTTTGAGGCCCTCGGTATGTTTATCATAATCACAAAAGTAAAATAAAACAGTTTCTTGATCATATCTCATTAGCTATAAATTACAATATTATTATTAAAACTTAGCCAAAAGGAAAGATTTATAAACTATAAAGAGTTTTACCTCATGCAAAATTGTCATTTCTTTAATAAGAAATTAACTATTTTTTTTCTGCGGCCCTCCATGTACTGACAAATCCAAAATGTGGCCCTGCAAAGGGTTTGAGTTTGAGACCACTGCTTTATAAGTATAGGTTATTTGTATTCTTCATCATATGTGAGATTGCAGATGGTATGATTAATAAAGACGAGATCACCTCACAATTTCGAAAATTGTAGCTCAGATGGGCAATTATCTTTGTTTTTAGTTCAAGGGAAGTCCTATGAAATCGTTCTAGTTTCTGCATTTATTATATAACATCAGTTCAATATAGGCAAGACTGAACATGTCTTACTTAGATTAAAGTCTCAGGATCTGAAAGTCACGCCTGTAACTGGTAAAGAGAGTACGCATATATATATATATACTTTCAATCCAGTATACTGAACCAGTTTTCAAAAAGGTGCAAGTTTCAAGTTTCAAGTTTTATTAAATTTGATAAATCGCTTATTACATACTAAGCGAGTAACAATTAAAAATATGTTATATACAACCTTAAGAAGGGGGGTAAGAAACCACTAACAGACAATACAGACGAACTGAGGAACATGAGGAAGGAACAAAGGTGGGTAAAAGTTACAAATTGCAGTTTCTCGAGGAGAGAAGAAAACGAAAATCTAGTAGGGGAAAAAAACGTCAGGATTGGGTTTTAAAAAATTGCTTTAAAAAGTAAAAGAAACTTTACAATAAAATTTTTTTTAATCAAATTAAACTGATTTAAAAGAAGAATGTGTTTTAGATATTAAAAGAAGCTTTAAAAAGGAATGTTTTTAGGTTGGTTTTAAATAAGTTCAGGTCTTTAACTTCTCTGATATATAAAGGGAGAGTATTCCAGGTAAGAGGGGCCATAACTGCAGGTTTCTTTATGAATCTTTGAACAATCTACCAGCGGCTCCCTATAAAATAAAGGTATGATCCATTATAATCTGCTGTTTGCTTGCCTTTCCATCTCAATTTAACATTACAAGTGCTTAATATATTCTAGCCTTGGGCAATGGAGTTCTATTTGAAATTATCCTGCTTACCCTAGCCCAAACGGTGAATTTTGCCATGGGATTTCTGTTATTACAACTGCTTGGTATAGGACCTGTTTCCCTTGGACACTTAACATCTCCATCCTTGCTTTCATTTTTATTAAAGCCCTTAGAGACTGGAATTACTTATAGCACATGAGACAGACTGTTGGCAATTTCACTGAACTAGAAACTAAGGAATACAGAATTCCATTAGGGGGACACATTTATAGACAATTTTGTGGGTGTGTACCATGTTGTGTACATATAAAAGGCCTCTTTTCAGTAACCTAAGGGAAGGCATATTTGGAGATGCAGATTGGGTGGAGGAATCCTGAAGGACCCAATTAATTTATAAAGTGTGCACTTTTCTGCGTACTTCTGCCGTGTGCAATTACACCAGCTTTCAAGCATGATTTCCAAGCATGATTTCAGCAGATTTTGTGGTTAGCACCTGGGTCAATATTCAGTCCTAATAGCAGACAAGCTTTTTTTTTTTTTTTTTTTTAATGCTTGTCATAGCATTTGAAAAATACATATATTCAGTGTAGAGAATGACACGGTGACAAAATTCATCACCATTCCCGTCCCCGCAGATAACCGCGGTAAACAATCTTCATGTCATTCTTTAAGGAGAGAGGGAAGAATCAGAGTATGAATGGCCACAACCACTGACCCGCAAGCTTTGCTTTGAAGAATGCTGGTGTAGAAGGACTGAGGTTGAAACAGACATTACAGAATGACAGTCTCTGGTATCCAGAGCAGATATTGTGATGTCATAATGGCTCATTCCACCAGTGCCTAAGAGCCAATCACATCAGTGATGTCACAATGGCTTCATTATCCTTGGCTCCCATAAGAATCAGAGGATGAATGGCCACAACCACTGACCCGCAAGCTTTGCTTTGAAGAATGCTGGTGTAGAAGGACCGAGGTTGAAACAGACACTAGAAAATGACATGGGATTATTTCCCGCGGTTATCCGTGGGGACGGGAACGGTGATGAATTTTGTCACTGTGTCATTCTCTAATTCAGTGTAGCATTTGGAAGGGCTGCAGTGCTGATATAAGTAGACAGGTTTGCTCTGGTAGCTACACATTAAGCAGTGCTATTCAGTGGTTAGACAAATAGGAGGGAATGCTAGTACATGGTGGTCAACATTCTGTAACCCCAAAAAGTCAACACTAAATGTGATTCTATAAAGGGTGCCTATACACCAAACTGTTGGATCTGGAATTAAGTAGGTAAAAATGCCAGGGCCTAACTTAGCTGTGGATTGACCTATGCATTTTTACAATCCCATGTGCAACTTTTGAGAATGTCCAGCGTCCCTGGCCACACCCCCTTTTCAGATATGTACTATAGAAGTTGCGCGTGAATCTTTATAGAATAGCATGCAGAATGAGGCGCATGCAACTGCCAATCAAAGCCAATTAACTGCAATAATTGGTTGATAGTGCCCAATTATAGCTAATTAAGGGCTTGTTAATCAGTTTGGTTGCTCTTTAATCGATCAGAGCGGAGGAGTTGTCTAGTGGTTAGGGCAGTGCCCAAAGTAGGGTTACCAGATGTTCCGCCCCATCACGCCCGCAATCCCGCCCCCATCCCCGCCTCCAATCCCACCCCCCGCTGCCTGTTCTCATTGGGCAGCACATCTGCATATGCGATGCTTTGATGTCACACAAGCGCTCGCGTGTGCGTGATGTCATCATGTCATATCCATGCATTCGTGGATGTGCTGTCTGCCCGAATGCGCTCCTGCCCGAAGGAAAAGTACCGGGTTTTGGAAAGCCGCCCGGTCCCCCGGACATGTCCTCAAAAGGAGAACATGTCCTGGGAAATCCGGACCTCTGGTAACCTTAGGCCTATGAGCATAGGGAAGTGTGTTCAATTCCCATAGCTCTTCGCAACTCTAGGCAAGTTACTTGGTACAAAATAAATACCATATATACTCAAATATAAATTGGAAATTTGGGGTCCAAAAGTGGGGGCCTCAGTTTATATTTGTGTCCCACCCAGTCCGAACCCACCGTAGGCCTCTCCCCAGGCCTACCTTACTGCCCTGGTGATCCAGTGGTAAGCTGAGGCAGGAGCGATCCCTCCCTACATCATGGTGAGGTGTCGTGTCATGATCCAGCAAAATCTGCACTCCTCCACTTCCAGACTCACCGCAGGACCCTCCCCAGGCCTATTTTTTAACCCTGGTGGTCCAGCAGTGAACTGGGGCAGTCTCATAAGGTTTCATGGCATCCTTTCCCTAGTGTGTGCATTTTGGGCATGTACCCAAAATTCAACGTACAACTTTTAGCATGATAAATAGAATCTGTGGGATAACCAAGCAGTTTAATTTAGGACTTCTTTTTTTGAAGGCCCAGCTTAAACTGTTTAGCTAAACAGATTGCAGCTGAATATTGCTGCTGTATATACTGTATAGTTACGTAGAAACATCTCCAGTGGCATAGCTACGGGTGGGCCTAGGTAGGCCCAGGCCTACCCATTCTTGGCTCAGTCTCACCCAACACAATTCAGCAGTGACCACATTTCTCCCCTCTCTTCTACACCTCTTTATGGCATTTGCCCCAATTCAAAGACCCACAGCCAACAACTCCCCCCTGTCTCTAAACCTCCCCCGTTCTGAACTTCATCACTTTTGCAGGCAGAAGCAGTAATGCATATTTGTTTCTTGCGCCAATCCCGCAGTCTTCCCTCTGCCACATCATGCCAGAGAGAAAACAGAAAGTGACATCAGTGAGGGTAAGGTGTGGCAGAAGGAAGTATGCAGGGTTGGCACAAAACTGTGGTACATCGGGGGGGGGGGGAGGGAGGAATTGCTAAGCTGTGGGCAGGAGAGAGTGGCAGCAAATGCCAGATTCAGGGACTGAAGGAGAGAGAGCAAAATGCAGGATAAATAATGTGGTGGTGGGGGGGAGGGGCACATAGTTTGGGGAGGCCTGCCCAATATAACTGTGGGCCCATGTCTGGCTACGTTACTGATGCTCGCATTTCTTTCCTGCTCTGCACTAGCAGTATCCAGATAGTAAGCAAAAGAAGGAGCTTTGACTGCATTATTGCCAGGATTCTATATAAGGTTCTCAGATTTAAAAAAAATTATTAATGTTATTCTTATAGCACCTATCAAAGGAGGTTGTCTAAGTGGTTAACATTCAGGTACTCAAGCATTTTGGGCAGCCATATTTGGGTATGCTCCTGAGATATGCACACAACTTAATAGGCTAACAAGCTCTTAACCATTAAGTTATTGACATTAATTTAGGGTTATCAGACATCTGGATTTACACGGACATATCCTCTTTGTCCGGGTTTTGAAAAGCTTCCAGTTTGGAACTGCATTGGGAGGACATCTGTCTATGTGCGGATGCAATGCGGTGATGTCACGCACTGACATGATGATGGCATGCATGGCAACATCATGGCATGCATGTGACATCATCACGTCACACGTGTGCATGCACGGATGTCCTCCTGACATGGCTCTGAGCACGAGAACAGGTTGAGGGGGCGTGGCTGGGGGAGAAGAGGCTAGGGCAAAACGGGGCATGATTTGGATAGAAGGGGCGGGGCTGAACATAACTGGGCGGGCCTGGGAGGGCGGGGCCATGGGTCCGGATTTTGCAATAGTAAAATCTGGCAACCGTGCGTTAACTGGCACCAGTTGGAATCTGTGCATGCATCTGGTTGTGCCCTCTTCTATAACACAGGGCAAATACATACCAAAAGGGCATGGCCATGGGAGGGGAATGGGCGTGTCAGGGGTGTTCCAAAAGGTTGCACTCTTGTTACTGAATAATGAGTCAGTGTGTCCAACTCAGGCCAAAATTAGGGCACAGGAATTGGCAGTACTTGCAATTCTATAAAGGTCACACACACTATTTTCCTGCGCCAATTCTTGAGTGCCATTTATAGTATCCGGTCCTGTCTGTATTGTGCTGCTGAAAAGCCCTGGACAGGAAGGGGGAAACTATTTTTGGTTTAAAATATTTAGCAAAGTGGAAGAGCCTACAAGGTATGTTTGGACTGGGAGGGGGTCAGAAAGGAGGAATGGAAGAAAGATGGACTGCAGGGGGCAGAAAGGAGGAAGGGAAAGAGAAATATTACACTGGGGGGAAGGAGAGAAGGAGAGAGATGTCAGATCATGGAAATAGGGAGAGAAGGAGAGAGATAGGAAGGAAGAAAGCAGAAAAAAGGGAAAAATTGAATGTTAAGTTAATGCCAAAGATGGATGCAAGGCAGAATGTGAAGACGGAGAGAAAAACAGTCAAAGGACAAGAAGGTAAAACTCTTTATATTTGATAAATCTTTCCTTTAACAGTTAAAGGAAAGATTTATAAACTATAAAGAGTTTTACCTCATGCAAAATTGTCATTTCTTTAATAAGACAAGTACCTACAAATCCAAAATGTGGCCCTGCAAAGGGTTTGAGTTTGAGACCACTGGTTTACATGAATTTATTCAAGGACTCAAGCACTTTTCCCTGTCTGTGCCTGTGGACTCACTATCTATCTGATGTAATGGGACAATGGGGGGATTAAGTGACTTGCCCAAGGTCAGAAGTGTGAGTTCTGCCCATGTTCTGCCCAGACCATGCCCCCAGCTACATTCACAGACAAAGAACACAGCTTTTTGATAAGGTGTGCAAATTTAAGTCCGTCGTTGTTTCCATAAAAAGCCCTTTACACTCACGTATGTTGCCACATCTGTGTGAAAAAGTCTTTACAAAATAACCTCCCCCCTTCCCCAATAAGTCCCTTTGAATATTATCTGGACTAAAATGTATTTATTTTCATGGGTAAACTAATTATTGTTCATATGATAATTAGTAATTCCAGTAATGGCAGTGTTTGCCAAATAGAAGCTGTACACATTAATTTACAAGGAGATAGATAACCTGTGACACCTAGTTAGCTTTGAAGCAATGGCTATCTTGTGTGGAAGAAATAACATGCTAATATTCTGCTATAATTGAAGAAAATTACTTGAGAGGATTCTGACAGTACGGAAAATAGGCCAATTAGTTACCCAGTTCTGATCCTCCGGTGATTCATGATTGCGTCTGTCACTTAGGCAGCAAGGTTAAGAATAGATTAGCTTCTCCTAGCCACTGCTGGCAGTCGGCTAAGGCTTTCTTTTTTTTATTGAAGCGTAATTTCTTATTTTCCATACTTCTCTAAAACAACCTACTGATAAAGTTATCAAACTTTCCATCCGCCTGCAAACATTTTCCTAATCGGTCTTGAGTCTGTTAGCTGTGCTTTCTTGCGTTTTCTTGGAACAGTTTTTGAATTCCCTTCTTGAGTTCCTTTTATAAATGCGTGCATCTTGGGTCCCAATACCTGGCAATTTGTGTCACCTTCCAGAGGGGGGCAGGGGGGAAAGGGAAAAGGAAGGGGGAGGGAATAGGAGGGGTGCAATAGATCATATGGAAATATTTTTTGGAGGAATGATAGAAATATGTATGAAATATCAGAATTGTGAATCTACTTGTAATGAATATTTCTTTGTATTATTTTATTGTACATTTATTTGATTCCTTCAATAAAATGTTATAAATCAAATGCGTACATCTGGAAAATAATTGAACGCTGGGAGATCTCAGGCTAGGTATGAACCAGCTTGGCGATAGTCAATAAGGAAAGGCAGATTGGGTTCTTATAAGAAACATTTCGCCTAAGATGTTGTGGCAAGGTCCAGGTCAGGTTTTCCTGGGACTAAACTAAACTAAACTAAGCTAAAACTTAACCTTATATACTGGGTCTTCAACCAAAGGAAGCTCGACGCGGTTAACAATAAATTAAAAAAAAAAAAAGTAAACTGAAATACAAGAGAGTTAGTTTTCAAAATGTTTAACGAATAAAAAAATTTTTTAGAAGTTTTTAGCTGCTCCCTCCGCTCATAGGAACTCTAGGAGCGTCGAGAGCAGCACGGGCCATTCAGCGCGGCTCTCTGCGCTAAAAACTGCTGTCGCTGTTTGATAAAAGAGGGCCTAAGTTTTCCTTATTATTTCTTTGGTGGTTTTTTGTTGTTTTTTTAAGGAAACACAGCCCAATCTGATTCTATTTTCAAAGTCCCCCCCCCCAGTAAAACATTCCAAAGAGTTGGCACGATTGTCAAAAGAGGCGTTTTCGGTGCTTGCCTGCCTCACAACTGGAAGCCCATCCCGTCTTATATAAATTTAATTGGAAGGCCTCAGGCTGCAGCAAGGCAAGTCTTTCCTACAAACAGCTCAGCCCTGTCTCATGCCAAACCCGAACTGCCACGTGCAGAACCCTAAATTGAACAAGGCATCACTAGAAGCCAGTGAAATGGACCTTGTAATAAATGATTTTAAAAAGCATATGGAAATTCTGGTGCAGGTTGCCTTTAACAATAGGCCTAAAATAGGAACCTTCTGTCATGGACTATGTTTCTGTGTTTAGAATGCAGTTAAAGCAAAATGAATGGTTTTTTTTTTTTTTTTTTTTTTCTCTTCCAGCTCAGCGTCATTTCCAATATCTCTTGACCAAGAGCTGGTGCCTGGTTTATTCTGAATAATGCTTTACAGTTTCAAGAGGAAAAAAATATATATATATCCACTCAAGGAGTATCTGAATCAAAGTAGATTACAGGAATAAAAGGAGGTCCTCAGTCCAATATTTTTTTTTTAAATTCAATAATGTCACCATTTTAAATGTTTTGAGAGCAATTTACCACCATATGTCTAAAATGAGTTATTAAAAGACAAATGTTGCATTGCTTTATCTCTGACTTCATTATCGCTAACTTTAACCTTCAGCGGATCCAGAACACTGCGGAAAGGTTGATCTTCGCAAATAGCAAATTCGATCATGTTTCCCCGCTTCTGTCAAAACTTCACTGGCTTCCGGTGATTTCTAGGATTCACTTTAAATGTACCTGCCTAATTTTCAAGATCCTACATGGCATTTTTGCTCCCCTAATCCCTGGAATTCTTCGCGACCTGACACTACCAGATCCATCCACATACTGAAACTATCTTTCCCCTCGTTAAAAGGCGTCATGTTTGTAGGTAAATTAGGGAAATCCCTTTTCTTCAAATTCACTGAGATTTGGAATAACCTCCCTGCCCCGCTGCTGAACCTAGGCTCATTCCAATTATTCCGAAAGCATCTGAAAACCTGGCTTTTCTCCAAAACGTAAAGCTATCTATTTAAAATGCAAAGCTAGCTCTCCTCTTCATAACCTCTAATTTCTTATTATGTCCTTCCCTCATTTATTGAATTACCTGTAAACTGTGCCGAGCTCTACCTTTATGGAGATGATGCAGTATACAAACTTAAGGTTTAGTTTAGTTTAGTTTCTCTTCCTCTCTTTTTTTTTTCTCTCTCTCTCTTTTTTCTCCCTCTCTCTCTTTTCTCCCTCTCTCTTCCTCTATCCTTTTTCTCTCTCTCTTCCTCTCTCTCTTCTCTCTCTCTTCCCTCTTTCTTCTTTTTTCTCTCTCTTCCCTCTCTCTCTTCTTTTCTTCTCTCTTTCTCTTTAAAAGGCGTCATGTATGCAGGTAAATTAGGGAAATCCCTTTTCTTCAAATTCACTGAGCTTTGGAATAACCTCCCTGCTCCGCTGCGGAACCTAGGCTCTTTCCAATTATTCCGAAAGCATTTGAAAACCTGGCTTTTCTCCAAAACGTAAAGCTATCTATTTAAAATGCAAAGCTAGCTCTCCTCTTCATAACCTCTAATTTCTTATTATGTCCTTCCCTTTATTGAATTTACCTGTAAACCATGCCGAGCTCTATCTTTATGGAGATGATGCGGTATACAAACTGAAGGTTTAGTTTAGTTTAAGACTAAAACATCCTTCTCCCCTTCTGCCTTGCCTGTGGAGAAAATCCAAAAGGAATAAGCATATTCTTTCTCCATATATCATTATTACTTTGCTTGTTGAAGAAATAAAAATATAGAATCAATTTTTCCTCTTCGTCTATGATACTTTGCACGTCTGCTTACAGAACTTGTTAATAATGAAATAAATAAAAGCTCAAGTTTAATTAAATAAGTACATAAGAACAGCCTTCCTGGGTCAGACCAATGGTCCTTCAAACCCAGTAGTCTGTCCTCACAGTGGCCAATTTGTTCGGCCAATGGATTTTAGGTAAGGGGGGTGGGTGGTGAGGTGTTGCCAGATGGAGGGGTGTCACGGGGTTCGGTGGGGCCGATCGGAGGTTCAGGGGGGTGGTCATAGGAGGGTTCGTCGTGGCCAGGAAGGGTTGGGCTCCCTCCTGCCGGATCGGTTCAGGGTGGGATGGGGGTCACCGAGGTAGGAGGGTTTGGGCTCCTCCTGACCAGATCGGTTCGGGGGTGGGTGGGGGGCTGCATCAGGGCAGGAGGGCTTGGGCTCCCTTCTACCCGTGTCGGTTCATTTGGGGGGGGGGTGGATCAGGGCAGGAGAGATTGGGCATCTCTCCTGCTGCGATGGCGATCCCCTCCCCTCAAACCGCGGCACTTCAGGGGGAGGATTGTGGCTGGAGTGATGCCTCATCTCTCCTGCCGCGATCCTCACCCCGAAGTGCCGTGGTTTAGGGGGGTGGGGGATTGCCATCACGGCAGGGGAGATGAGCCATCTATCCTGCCGCAATTGTTGCGATGGGGGGGTGGGCAGGTTGCCAGGGCCGCTGAGCTGATTGCAGCAGTCGCGCTCAGCTCAGTGGCCCCTTTTTCGGCACTTATACCTGTTTTGACTTGGTCTAAGTCAAAACGTATAAGTGCCGACTAGGCAACCTGCCTAAAGTTTTGGTTATACCTGCTGCACGCCTAGGTCTAGGTCGACCCACCTCCCGCCCACCGCCCGACCTTTCCCCTCCTCTAAAAGCCTCTTTTCGGTCTATGTGTTTAGAGGCAGGGGAAAGGCCTAAGCTGGTTTTAGATACATCTTAAAACCAGCTTTGATTATCGGTACTTGGACAATCTGGCTTTTTGATCGTCCATGTACCGATTTAGGCCACTTTTTAGACATTTTTTTGTTTTGATTATGAGTCCCCCCAGTCTTCCTGTAATTTTTCACAATCTGCATGCATTTTAAAAACTTTAAACCGTCTCGTCTCGTCTGTAAATTTAATCACCTCACTCATCGTTCCAATTTCCAGATCATTTATAAATAAGTTAAATAACACCAGTCGCTCTAAGATGCCAATTCTTTAACTGCTTAAGGCTGGATTTAAACCAGGATTGAATATTAGTGAAAATTTTTAGCGCGCTATTAGCATTTTTAGCGCAGATTTAGCGCGTTAATTACACGATTAACATGCTAAATCTTTAACATAGATTAAAAAAAATTGTGATTAAAACATGGTTACTTGACCTGCTGCTCCTTTGCCAGATCCAACGCTTCTCTGGCTCTGTAAAAAGGCTGTAGGGTCAGTGTGTATGTGCTGCTACTGGCTCTGCCTGACCCGGAACAGGAAGGTACATCAAATTCTGATGTATTTCCTGTTTCTGGGTCAGACAGAGCCAGTGACAGCATTTACGTGATGATGCTGACTCCGCAGCTTCTCTCAGACCTCAAGAATGGCAGGTCCATGTAGGAGAATCATAGCTTATCCCCCTGTTCTCCTGTCTGCCTCATCCACCAGTTCCCATTTTTCTTGCTTCCCGTCATGGTGTACCAGAGCAGGTAAAAGGCCAGAGCGGGTAGCATATGAGCGAGCATCGAGTCTTCGCCAGTGGGGTCAGTCCCATGAGGTGACAGGGCTAGGGGAGGCTGGACAACTAGCCGCTAGGGATTGGGAGAAGCAGGGGGCAGATGCCTGGTCACCAGAGCTCAGGGGAGGTGCTTCTCCTGTTGCTTCCTAGGACAAGAGGTGCAGGAGGTCTGCTCACTGTCCTTCGCATCTCTTTGTCTTGTTGCACTGGTCACTAGTGGGTCAGATTATTTGGTTGAGCAGGTGTTTAATATTTACGGCTTAGATTACAATGGGATCATAAGCAACACTTCAAATGCCATCCTTGTATATTCAGGCAATCTCATTTTCACTGATGAAAGAGCTATAGCTTCAGTCTGATATAAAGTATATTTCCTTGATCTTTCTTTCTTCATATCAAAGACAAATTATTTTTATTTCAACTATTTAAAATGACACTTATTTTGAAGACTAGAGTGATTATTCTGTCAGGTAAATTGTGGGGTTGAAATCGTTGATTCATTCCATTGAATGCTTTGCTAAATGGATTTGGTCAGAAATTTGTACTGCAGTAGGCCTCCTGGTTTGTTTTGGATGGACATTCAGAGGCAGTCCTGGATCACGACCTAAGGGTGACCAGAAGGAAGCCATTTTATCTTCCTGTGTCTCAGGGACCCAATTGAAAACTGAAAGAGTGGAGTAGTGGGATCTGATCCTGGCAAAATGGGTTCAATTCTAACTGCAGCTCCTTGTGACCTTGGGTAAGTCACTTAACCTTCCATTGCCCTAGCTGCATAAACTTAGATTGTGATCCCAACAGGGACAGATATCCGCATCTACCTCCCTTTTTACAAAAGCGCGGAAGAGGTTTTTAGTACCGGCCAGTGCGCTGACTGCTCTGCACTGCTCCGATGCTTTATGGAACTCTATGACCGCCGGGGCAACGCAGAGCATCCCTCGCGCCGGCCAGCGCTAAAAAGGGAGGGGGGTTAATATGTACAGCAAACGCTCCTACAGCCACTTCGTCCCTCAACTCTGGAATCAACTCCTCCCCCCCCCCCCGCCCCGCAAATCAGATTGCAAAACTCGTTGACGACCTTCCAGAGAGCGGTGAAGACCCTCCTCTTCAACTAAAAGTCCAGCCGCAATCAATTCATCTGATCCCTCCCCTACCTACCACCTTTTGCTAATCTCTTACCCCCTGTTTTTACTAAGGTGCGCTAAGCGTTTTAGCGCGTGTTTCGCATGCGCTAAATCTACACGCACGCTAACTGCTAATGTATCCATAGACTAACATGCACACATTAGCGTTTGGCGCGGGGTTAGCGTGCACTGACATTTAGCGCAATAGTGCACCTTAGTAAATGGAGCCCTTAGATCCTTTCCCTGTTCTCCCCCCAATAAGTCCCTCTGAATACCCCCTCCCCCCCCCCCAGCAGACCATAAGCAACTACTCTTCCAAATCTTGGGCTTAAGGTACTACATTTTCAACTCTCCTCCCCAATGTAGTCCCTTAAATACCCCCCTCCAAGTTGTCCTCAAATCACTGTTCTTCCAAACTTGTGCTCAAGTTGTAGTATTGTCATTTGTCTGTCCAAAGTTACTGAGCTACTGGGTAAAAAGGATTAGGTCCCAATTCCTGCCCAATTCTTTCTCTGTCATTTGGAAGACAGGTGCACCCGGGGACATATTGTAGAGGCAAGAAATGATCTCCAAACATGTCCGCTTTATTATCAGCTTCACATCTCTTTTATATTATTCTACATGAATCAGTGTTGTCAGCATGTGACGTAAACACAAACCATATATGGACACAGGTCACATGAAACTTTAAAGACATCAGCATTTTTTCTATCTGGAGATTGGAGTCCAAAAGGTCAGAAAAAGCCTTAATCAGCAGAGCCCCTAATCTAAATCTGTTTGCAAATACGGCTTATAAAAACAATTGAATTCACTTCACAACAAGTTAAGAACATCTCTGTTCAAACATAAATGTCCTTGTAGTATTTTCAAAGAGGGAAAGACAAACAGGGTCTGGCTTTCTTACAGCTTGAAAACATGGCCTAAGGACATGATACGTGTCCCTTCACTGGGGGGACGGGATAGAAATCGAATTAAATAAATAAGTCAAGAAGCACTAAAGAAATTATTAGTAAGAGTAGATTTTAGGAATTTTTGGGAGTATTTTCTTAAAAAAAAATATCTTAGTTGAATCGAATGAACATTCCCAGCAACAGTGGCATACCTAGGGTATGTGACATCCGGGGCCCATTGTTTTTTGACACCTCTGCCATCATTTCTGACTCTCCCCCCATTGTAAAAAATTATTTTTAGTAATGTTCCCCCAGGTGCAAGCCATGATGGGGGTGTTCCCGGCCTGGGAGTCATGGTCCGGGAACTTCCCTTCTCATGGCCCGGTGCCAAGGCTCTGGGTAGTCCCCATGGCCCAGCATGTTCCCAGCCTTCTCTCCTGTCCGATGGCCCTTTACTTTCCGTGAAGATGAAAAAACTGCCGGCCTCGGCAGTGATCCAGCTACATCGCCCGCGGCTCCCCTTCCTGCTTTCCGTGTCTGCCTCTGTCGCAATTCACCCGGGCGGAAACAGGAAGTTGCGCCATTGGCAGACGCGGAAAGCAGGAAGGGGAGCCGCGAGCGATATAGCTGGATCACTGCCGAGGCCGGCAGTTTTTTCGTCTTCACGGAAGGAAAAGGGTCATCGGACCGGACAGGCGAGAAGGCTGGGAACATGCTGGGCCACGGGGACAACCCAGAGCCTTGGGACCGGGTCGTGAGAAGGGAAGTTCCTGGACCATGACTCCAAGGCTGGAAACACCCCCATCATGGCTTGCACCTGGGGCGGACCGCCCTCCCTTAGTACGCCACTGCCCAGCAACAACAAGAGGAATGGAACAAAGCAAAAATGTTCTGTCTGCAGAATAAATACAGAGATGCCACTTGGCTCGTTGAAAACAGGACCAAAGTAATACAAACAAAAGTCTTGTCGCCACACACTGTACGTTTTTGAAAATAATGAGATTAGGTGCATGGGTTTATGCGACTCAGAATCGTTATTGTTCTCCTATAGTTAAGTTATAAGGTTGACCCCTTTTTTTATAACCTACCTAAATTCCAACTGTGCTTTTGAGAATAAAAGCCATGGAAGGCTCTTCCATTGTTTGCATTGTTTTGATAATCATTTGAAGAAGCCATACTGCATTGCCTCCGGCACTTTCATTAAAACCACCAGGTGTAAATCCAGTAAGTGACTGGATAAAAAAAGGCTGAGCTGAAGAAGATATGTGACTATAGTGTACAAAGTGAAATGGCTCAGTGATTCTGTTGTACACACAGGCTGCAGGAAAGATAACTAAATACATTTATTTCTGTAGCCTTGACTGTGTTTGAATATATATATATATATATATATGAAAGGACGTGATTCGACGGCTTTAAAAAGATTTCACTTTTATTCCCGAGCAGATGTTCGGTGTTTGAAATAGAAATTCCATCACATTTTTAATAGCTTCAGTCAACAACTAAAACAATAATTGAGAACGCTGACATGCTTTTTTGTCATCAGACATTCGTATTGAGGCCACGGTTGCATTTGTACATATGGGCCCGGATTCTTTATAGGGCGCCGATATCAGCGGCCACCAATCGCAAGGATGACTAAAGCAAACTGTATATTATATATATAAATATTAAACCCTAGTATGTATTTATTGATTTAATTCATTCTTTATCCTGTTGTCCCCAAAGAGCTCAGAATGGGTTACAGGTTTAACATATATAATAATTTATTATATTTTGTTTAAATTAGTGCATTAATGAATATTCATTAGGAGGAAAAAAGACCTCGAGCGCCCGCAGCTGCCTGCCTTTAGAACTCGTCTTGGCAGGTCAGCTGCTTGTGGGCTATCATTGGTCAAAAACCTCCTTAGTGTATCTTACTATCATGTATGGGGTTTTTTTCGTTTCCTTTTTTGTTTTTTATCTAAATGCTTTGCGTTCGTATATTATTACCACTTAAAATGGGCTCCTACTGAAAACATATATTAATATACGAACGCAAAGCATTTAGATAAAAAACAAAAAAAAGGAAAAGAAAAAAAACCATACGTGATAGTAAGATACACTAAGGAGAAGAAATAATGGGTCTAAAAACAGAGGAGAGGAAGAGAGATAGTGGACAATGGGATTTAGGGAAGGTAGGAACAGAAAGGGAGAGAAGTTGGACACAAGGGATAGTGTGGAGGGGGATGGATAGCGATACTGGATAGGAGGGTAGTTGGGAAGAGAAAGGGAGAGCTGGTGGACCCTGGGGTGGTGGGGAAGGAGGGAGAGATGCTGGATGAAGGGTATTTGAGAAAAGGAGAGATGGTGGATCTGGGGATGGTGGGGTCCATTGCTGCAGTTGCGTGCAGATGGAAATGAATAAAAAGAAAGATGCCAGACCTCTGGGGGAGGGGAAGAGAAACGGAAGGGGAGGACAGAGATGGAAGATGGATGGTTAGCACAGAGAAAGAAGAAAGAAGGAGACCCTGATCAGAAGACAACCAGAGCCTGGGACCAACATGATTTGAATAATGACCAGACAACAAAAGGTAGAAAAAATCATTTTTTTTTTCCTTTTTTTGTTTTTTATCTGAATGCTTTGCGTTCATATATTAATATTACCACTTAAAATGGGCTCCTACTGAAAACATATATTAATATACGAACGCAAAGCATTCAGATAAAAAACAAAAAAAGAAAAAAAAATACGTGATAGTAAGATACACTAAGGAGGTTTTTGACCACTGATAGCCCACAAGCAGCTGACCAGTTTACCTTCCAATCATAATCTCTTGTTCTAAAAATTCCCACTATATATAGTATTTGTTTCCTGTATCTTACCTCTTTTATTGACCATACTGCCAGCCGATTCAGATGTCCAATACGATGCGTTACAATTCAAGTACAACCATTTTAATTTGAAAGTCTCGACCACATCCATGGTCTACTCTTTTGTTTTGGAATATACATAGTTAAGTCATTTCATAAGATTTGTACCTTAGGTTCTGTACGTTTCGGCCACTGCACTGAGGTCTGACATATGGAACAAAAGATCTAATTTTCACATGCTGCTTTTTTGCAGTGCAGAGAATTTGTCAGAAAATGTCAGCAAAAATATTATAATACACATGGAATCAGTACACAGTAATTGTTTTACATTATTTATGTTCCATGGGAACAGCACGCTTGGAAGAAAGAGCCTTGTTAATGCCCCTCATGAATATTCATTAATGCAAAGCATTGAGACTGGTCACAATTTATAAACAGTGATCTAAGCTTCTGTTACTCTCAGGTATACAGACTCTTTCTACCTTTGGAAGACGTGCCTACTTTTAAACATATGCGAGGACATTTTTTTTGCCCAGTTAAAGGTGAGTTGAAGGACAATAGCACCCCAGAGAACAATGCATTCCTCCAGTTCTACACATCTAAGCATTCTTGACTTATTTTTTTAACTACCTGCTGTAACTACATGACAGCCAAAGAACGCATATGCCCAGCCAAGGGACAAATAAAATAAATCACTCATCCGTTGTATCAATACAGATCAATATAATTCACTCTCACTTTCTTTCAATCAATTTTGCAACTACTTATACATCTAATTAAGAGTCACCGTGGGGGGACTTGCCCGGAGCACCTCTCTGAGAGAATGTCCGTTTATAGTGCTGTGAATACAGAAGCAGAGATATTGCATGCTTCAAATCTTCTTTCAAATTTTAATTGTCCTGTCATAGTAGTTTATACTGTTTGGTTCTAGGAACTGTTCTTTTTTTTTTTGGGGGGGAGGGGCTGATTTTCATTGGTCTTGACTTTTTATGATTAATTTCTTTGTTTGGTCTCATGAGACTATGGAGTATAAATTGAATTGGGTTTTTAAGAATTAAAAAAAAGTAAAATTAATTCTACATTTCACAGTCCTCAGTTTGAAATAAAGTTGTGATTTTTGCTGTCCTTCAAAAGCTATGGCAAAAAATGGCCCTAGCTCACCCTTATGTGGGTATTTCTCATGCATTAAGTCCACTTTTTTGCCATGACTGGAAAATGGCTGATTTTCTATTTTCAGGGGAAAAAAGCACCAAGGGCCACCAAGGGTGGGATAATCTAAGGTAGTTTATTAATGAATTTGACACAGGCCTTGTTTCGGCATCAAAACACCTACATCAGGGGTCCTTCAATTTCAGTGCCAAGGCAGGTTTATCACAGAGGTGTTTTCACAACTCCAGATTGCCATTGAGAAAATAATTAGCATCTGAGGACCCTGACACAGGCATTTTAATGCCAACATAAAGTCCGTGCCAGGTCCATTAATAAACTGCTTTTCATTGTCCCACACTTGATGGCGATTGGTCATTTGTTTCCTTGATTCTGGGTTGTGTGCTTCAACCCTCTTTATCACTCTGATCTTCTATTTTATTTATTTATTAAATCCACCTAATATCTAAGCAGTTTCTGTATTGATGGTCACGCACTAATATTGCCATCAGCATATGGATATTAGCACATGGGCCCATTTTGTAGGTGGTAAGGGCTCAAGAGCCAAACGTGTGCTAATCAGTTTTTAGTAGTGCTGCCTGATTTCTGATTTGAATCGATTCGAATTGATTTGCTTTTAAAAAAAATCGGCCTCCTGATTCGGTGACCAACCCTCCTCCCCGTGCCTTCCTAAAGCAGGAGCGGCAACGCTGCCTCTTCCTGGGTCTACTGCCGCTGCCGCTTTAGGGGGCAAGGGGGAGGATCAGTGGGGAAGGCCTGCATCCCTCCTCCTCAGAAGGCCTGCATGTTCGGCCAGCTTCCCCGCTCTTACCTTAACATAATATGGCAGCCTGCAGGATCACTGCTGCTGTAGCGATCCTTGCAGCTGCCATTGTTGTCAGCGGCATGTTCCCTCATCTGTAGTCCCGCCTCTTCTATGACATCAGGGGCAGAATCACAACAGAAGGAATGTGCCACTGACGATGATGGCAGCTGCAAGGATCGCTACAGCACCCCTGTCATTATAAAGAGAAGCTTGTTATTCCGAGCCATTTCTTAAAATTGCATAAACTTCCCTCCTCCCAGATGTATAGAGCGATCTCATTCCATGCCTATGGGCCTCTACATGAAAACATACCTGCCCACATAGGTACTAAACTAGCCTAATGCCCACTCCTCCCCTGGAGATCTCCCAAAATAGACAGTTTTCAGTTTGGCACTAACCAGCTAAATGCCCGCTAAACAGAAAATGCCCGCTTAGTCCTAGACAAGTGATTTAACATGATTCACGTTAGACCCCCCTGTAAGCTGCCCATTATTTGAATAATATTTATTTTAACTTGAGCTTATTCTTCAATGTTTGGACATTCTATCCTTTCCATGAGGGGGGAAAAAAAAATCTTTTTTCAATCCATCCTCTTCCTTTACCAAACTATCTCTTCCTTTCTTCTCTGAATTTCTTAACGAAGCAGCCCGCCTGCAATCTTCTGATGGACTTTTCGACCCTCTGGAATCAGATTTTTCACGTCACTCTGCTGAAGCAAGGCTCCTTCACTTGCTTAGTTTCCTGTCTTCGGTTAAGCACTGGTGAATTGAATTCCGTTCTTAGACCTTGGTACAAGACTATTAATCATTCCATTCTTCTCTCCCCCTTATCCTCTTTCGGAATTAAAGGTCAGCCCTTCAACAGATTCCATTCATATCCACCTGCTTTTCTTTTTCAATTTATGGGTATAAAATGCAATATCCTCTTATCTTTTTTTGATGCCTCTCACACTTCTGTCCATGTTCTGCTTTTGTCTTTGTAAGTATCATTTGACTTTTCTTATCTATGTGTAGATGTTATTTCTTCAGAAAGTTTCAACTGTCTCGCCATTGTATCCCTGTATGTTAAACTATTAGGAGCTGATTCTGTATAGGACACCGGTCTCGGTGGCCGCCTAGGGAGTGGCTGAGAATCATGTACCGGTGTCCTAAACAGAATCGCATCTGCCCATTACTCCCCGATTCTCTAACCGGTGCCCATGTCACAGGTGTCGGTTGGAGAATCGCACCTTAGCTTGATCATAGTAACATAGTAACATGGTAGATGACGGCAGATAAAGACCCGAATGGTCCATCCAGTCTGCCCAACCTGATTCAATTTAAATTTATTTATTTATTTATTTTTTCTTCTTAGCTATTTCTGGGCAAGAATCCAAAGCTTTACCCGGTACTATGCTTGGGTTCCAACTGCCGAAATCTCTGTTAAGACTTACTCCAGCCCATCTACACCCTCCCAGCCATTGAAGCCCTCCCCTGCCCATCCTCCACCAAACGGCCATACACAGACACAGACCGTGCAAGTCTGCCCAGTAACTGGCCTAGTTCAATATTTAATATTATTTTCTGATTCTAAATCTTCTGTGTTCATCCCACGCTTCTTTGAACTCAGTCACAGTTTTACTCTCCACCACCTCTCTCGGGAGCGCATTCCAGGCATCCACTACCCTCTCCGTAAAGTAGAATTTCCTAACATTGCCCCTGAATCTACCACCCCTCAACCTCAAATTATGTCCTCTGGTTTTACCATTTTCCTTTCTCTGGAAAAGATTTTGTTCTACCCTTTAAGTATTTGAACGTTTGAATCACATCTCCCCTGTCTCTCCTTTCCTCTAGGGTATACATATTCAGGGCTTCCAGTCTCTCCTCATATGTCTTCTGGTGCAAGCCTCCTATCATTTTCGTCGCCCTCCTCTGGACCGCCTCAAGTCTTCTTACGTCTTTCGCCAGATACGGTCTCCAAAACTGAACACAATACTCCAAGTGGGGCCTCACCAATGACCTGTACAGGGGCATCAACACCTTCTTCCTTCTACTGACTACGCCTCTCTTTATACAGCCCAGAATCCTTCTGGCAGCAGCCACTGCCTTGTCACACTGTTTTTTCGCCTTTAGATCTTCGGACACTATCACCCCAAGGTCCCTCTCCCCGTCCGTGCATATCAGCTTCTCTCCTCCCAGCATATACGGTTCCTTCCTATTATTAATCCCCAAATGCATTACTCTGCATTTCTTTGCATTGAATTTTAGTTGTCAGGCATTAGACCATTCCTCTAACTTTTGCAGATCCTTTTTCATATTCTCCACTCCCTCTTCGGTGTCTACTCTGTTACAAATCTTGGTATCATCTGCAAAAAGGCACACTTTTCCTTCTAACCCTTCAGCAATGTCACTTACATACATATTGAACAGGATTGGCCCCAGCACCGAACCCTGAGGGACTCCACTAGTCACCTTTCCTTCCTTCGAGCGACTTCCATTAACCACCACCCTCTGGCGTCTGTCCGACAGCCAGTTTCTGACCCAGTTCACCACTTTGGGTCCTAACTTCAGCCCTTCAAGTTTGTTCAACAGCCTCCTATGAGGAACTGTATCAAAGGCTTTGCTGAAATCCAAGTAAATTACATCTAGCATATGTCCTCGATCCAGCTCTCTGGTTACCCAATCAAAAAATTCAATCAGGTTTGTTTGGCACGATTTATCTTTTGTAAAGCCATGTTGCCTCGGATCCTGTAACCCATTAGATTCAAGGAAATACACTATCCTTTCTTTCAGCAACACTTCCATTATTTTTCCAACAACTGAAGTGAGGCTCACCGGCCTGTAGTTTTCTGCTTCATCCCTGTGACCACTTTTATGAATAGGGACCACATCCGCTCTCCTCCAATCCCCAGGAATCACTCCCGTCTCCAGAGATTTGTTGAACAAGTCTTTAATAGGACTCGCCAGAACCTCTCTGAGCTCCCTTAGTATCCTGGGATGGATCCCGTCTGGTCCCATCGCTTTGTCCACCTTCAGTTTTTCAAGTTGCTCATAAACACCCTCCTCCGTGAACGGCGCAGAATCTACTCCATTTTCTCGTGTAACTTTGCTAGACAATCTCGGTCCTTCTCCAGGATTTTCTTCTGTGAACACAGAACAGAAGTATTTGTTTAGCACATTTGCTTTCTCCTCATCACTCTCCACATATTTGTTCCCAGCATCTTTTAGCCTAGCAATTCCATTTTTTATCTTCCTCCTTTCACTAATATATCTGAAAAAATTTTTATCTCCCTTTTTTACATTTTTAGCCATTTGTTCTTCCGCCTGTGCCTTCGCCAAACGCATCTCTCTCTTGGCTTCTTTCAGTTTCACCCTGTAGTCCTTTCTGCTCTCCTCTTCTTGGTTTTTTTATATTTCATGAACGCCAACTCTTTCGCCTTTATTTTCTCAGCCACTAGGTTGGAGAACCATATCGGCTTCCTTTTTCTCTTGTTTTTATTGATTTTCTTCACATAAAGGTCCGTAGCCATTTTTATCGCTCCTTTCAGCTTAGACCACTGTTTTTCCACTTCTCTTATGTCCTCCCATCCTAACAGCTCTTTCTTCAGGTACTTTCCCATTGTATTAAAGTCCGTACGTTTGAAATCTAGGACTTTAAGTATCGTGCGGCCGCTCTCCACTTTAGCCGTTATATCAAACCAAACCGTTTGATGATCGCTACTACCCAGGTGAGCACCCACTCGAACATTAGAGATACTCTCTCCATTTGTGAGGACCAGATCCAATATCGCTTTTTCCCTTGTGGGTTCCGTCACCATTTGTCTGAGCAGAGCCTCTTGAAAGGCATCCACAATCTCCCTACTTCTTTCCGATTCCGCAGACGGAACATTCCAGTCCGCATCCGGCAGGCTGAAATCTCCCAACAGCAGAACCTCCTCTTTCCTTCCAAACTTTTGGATATCCACAATCAGATCCTTGCAAAGATATATTCTTGCCGAGGAATCCCTTGCCATCGGCTGATTGCGGCAAGAGAATCCCCAATCAACTGAGCCGGCAGGACTCCATGAAACCATGCTTCGGAGAGTCCTGCCAGACCAGCTGATCAGGAGGAAAATACCCCTGCCATGATCAGCTGAGCCGGCTGCGGCAGAGGCCCCCCTGACATGTAACATAACATAACATAAAACTCACTTTTATACCGCAAAACTGATAAGTTCTATGTGGTTAACGGAAAGACAAGAATGTATACAAAAAATAGATTCAATAGGAAAAATTTGTCTAATTTCCAAATGATTTAGTAAAAATATATGTTTGTAAAGAACGCCGAAATTGTTGATAACTGTCAGAAGACATAATTAGACCATTCAGATCCTGGTCCCATGACGCCATTTGGTAGGATAGAAGGCGTTCCACCTGCCGCCATTATAAAGGGTATTTGTCAATTAACTTAGGCGCCGTTTCTAGAATTTCCCCAAGAATGTTTTTGCATGGTGACTGGTTCTCTTAATAAATTTGCTCTTAACAGTGTGAGCCCTTAGCGACCAGATTTCCCTCCTGCACTATTCACTAACCTCTCCTGCGATCCGCTTCGAATCCGTGCAAGCAAATGAGGAGAAACACATGCAAAGAAGGCAAGAACGCAATTCACAAAAGAAAGTTTCAGATCCGATTGGCTGGCCGATCAACTCCAAAAGCGACTGCTGGGGACCAGTCATTCAGTGGTTTCCGACTGCATACCCTGTTCTCTGCCCCAACTCAAGCACAAATCTCCTGCTCTCTGCCCCGACGTCCTGCCGCCCTGCACTGCCCCGAATCTCCCCGACGTCCTGCCGCCCTGCACTGCCCCGAATCTCCCCAAGTCCTGCCGCCCTGCACTGCCCTGAATCTCCCCGAAGTCCTGATGCCCTGCACTGCTCCGAATCTCCTGCTCTCTGCCCCGAAGTCCTGCCGCCCTGCACTGCCCTTCCCAGCCCTTCGAGCCCGTAGTTTTAACCCACGGGTTTAAAGCGGGTTAAAACCATAGGCTCGCAGGGCTCCAAACTACTAAAAAAAAATAATTTTTTTAAAAAAAAGATTGCAGTTCCGATGGGCATGTGCAGACCATCTACAGATGGTCTGCACATGCGCGATCCATGCAGGCAGATGGGGGGCGTTCCTCCGATCGCCGCCATCTGCATATTTTACTTTCGTGAATTCGTTGGACCTGCCCGGGTCGGGCCCGATCGGGCAGGTTAGTGAATCCGGCCCTATACTAACAACCATTATTCCTAGTCCATTCTTCCACTTTTCTATAACCGCATTAAACACGACTCCACTCTTTCCAGACAAGCAAGGAGTGATTATGCCTCTCCATTTGCTAGATAACCAATACACAAAATTAATCATCAAAAGGATTACTCAGTGTTAATTACATAGGATTATTTTGCCCACTCAGGCTAATGCATTAAAGTATTTAATGTTTGGTAAACTGCTTTACTAAATGCTCCTTTGACTTTTATTGGTAATAAACATTAAGCATTTATGGTCTGTGAAAGCCATTTTCTATGCTAGTCTGTGCTCTTGCTATTTACTGTTTGTTAATGAAACACCATTTAAGTCTTCGAAACAACAAGTTCTTTTTGTCCAGTTCTTTAACTTGTATTATACTGTACAGTATAGTGTGTGAGTTAGCGACATCCAGGTGAGCAAATATTTACTAATGAACTATCTGGTTGAGGATTTCACAGTGTTTTATTTTCCATTAGACCTGAAAAGATTCCGGAAGATTCTGACCCTTATTAACAAGGAACCAGAGTGGGCAATTCTAGAACAGGTTTGGAAGGGTAAATAAGCTCTGCTTAGTTACTAGTTTATCAAACCACATGTAGGGGCATTTTCAAAACAATGTCCAAAAAAATAAAGAGGATAAACTGATAGGAAAGGACAGTCATTCAACCTATTAGAGTAAAAAACAAAACAAAACATATTCTCGTAACCCAATTGATCTCTAAGGCCAGCCACATTTCTGATTGCCAAATGCCACTTCAGAGAGAGGTCTTTAGGGACATCAGTAATACAAGGTATGATTTTTCTAAGTGAATATTATGTGGTAGAGAATTTCCAAAGTTCAGGTCCTAACAAATAAAAAAACTCTAGATCTAGTCGATTCCCTTCCCACCTTGCTGTGGTTGGGTGGGGTAAATCAAGCCTATTGTCTGTACACATCCAAATTTTTTGCTGATAATTGTAGTATCTTACAGTAATCCAATATTTATTTCAAGTAAAGAAGCCACAATCACATGAATGGGCATTTGGAGCATTACTAAATGGCAGTGAAAAAAAAAAAAAATCTGTCCGATATCTGGTGAGAACATAACAATAGCTTACTGAGTCAGACCGATGGTTCATCAAGGCCAGTAGCCCGTTCTCAAGGTGGCCAATCCAGGTCACTAGTACCTGGCAAATCCCAAGGAGTAGCAACATTCCAGAATCTCAAACAGTAAGCAAGATTCTGGAACCCCAAAGAGTAACAAAAGATTCCGGAATCCCAAACAGTAGCAACATTCCATACGGAATCCCCAGAGTAGGAACATGCCATGCTACCGATCCAGGGCAAGCAGTGGCTTCCCCAATGTCTTTCTCAATAACAGACTATGTAAGAATAGCCTTACTGGGTCAGACCAATGGTCCATCAAGCCCAATTGCTCATTGGTCATCACTTGATAAATGAGATCATGGCCACCATGAAACTTTTCTTCCGGGTCATCATTGGGATCTCAGCTCTCTGCATTGACACTCACAAATAATTGGAATATTTATGTCGAAACGCAGACGTGTCAAGTCTCGTTTCTTCAGTTGTGAGTTTTTGTCTGACGCAATGACTGTTCCTTTTTATTTTGTTTGATAAATAAGCTAAAGTGACTTATTTACATTTGATGAGCAATTTTCAAACGGCCTCTGTAATTTCATAGTCCTAAAGTACTTTTACAACAAGCTCTTCCCCCTAATTCTAGAAAGCAGCATGCCCAAATTTCTGACTAGCTCACAAATTTATGCCTGCGCCTTACAGAATAAGGTCACTTGTGCACATATAATAGAATGATTAGGCGCTAATTGAACTTAATCACCAATTCTTGGCTTTAATTGATGTTAATTGGTGCTAGTTGGCGGTGATCGGCAGTTACGCTCATCACTATCTTTATAGTCTATAGGTTATACACTGAAATTGTAGAGTGTGCAAGTCTAAGGAAGGCGTAGACCTGGGAATGGCATGAGCAGATCAGGGGCATGTGTGGTTTATTGAATTTCGCCATGTACATGCCTACCTACCCACACTTAGGTGTGAGCATTTAAGCTGTCCTTAGGTCAGGTTCGTGAATACGGACATACGCAAATATTCTATAACAGAGGTTGCATGCTCAACAGTCATGATAGTATTTGTGCTTAGTGTACATCATCCTGGCTCATAACTTTAGGGGTAGATTCAAAATTATGGGCCAAATATATGGGCACTATACACTACAAGGAAAAATTGCTGTTATAGAAGAGGGCCTAAGTCAGCATGGTCACGACTAACTTTAGACCCCAGCACTTTAGGTATGTCAAAGGCTGCTGTGAATGCTGATGCCGAAAGTAGGCAGTTGCACGTGTAAGTGGTAGTATTCTTTAACATTATGTCCGCAACTGGTCCACCCAAAGGCATGCCCCTTTGTAGCTGTGTGGTACAGCATTTAGGCCCTACCTGGACAATATTTAAAACTATTTAACCATCCAGAAATAACTTCTGTCCGATGGCTCCCTGTCCTCACTCTGACTCTCTCTTCATGTGTCTCTTTGTGCAAGCCTCAGGCTCCAAGTGTCTGCTAATCCAGAACTATTGAACTAGACCAGGGGTCTCAAAGTCCCTCCTTGAGGGCTGCAATCCAGTCGGGTTTTCAGGATTTCACCAATGAATATGCATGAGATCTATGTGCATGCACTGTTTTCAATGCATATTCATTGGGGAAATCCTGAAAATCCAACTGGATTGCGGCCCTCAAGGAGGGACTTTGAGATCCCTGAACTAGATGTATATCATGGTACCCTATTGCCTTAATCTTCTGTTCCTTGTTGTTAATTGTTATGTATATTACCACGTAATCCATTCTGGGCTCCTTGGGATATAAATCGAATTAAATAAGTAAATAAACCACTTATCAAAAGTGATTAAATTAGATGGAAGCTAGGAGAGAGCGACCCCCCTCCCGCCCCCTACTGCAGTAGGCCCTTGAATACTGGCCTGTTGCTCCAATGGTTAGTCTGGCCCTGCTTTGGGCTAAGGCTTGGATTGGGTGAAGGGAGATTGGGGACTAGACATAAGTCCATTTACTTTTCATTTTGAAAGGGGTGGAGCTTCCTGGACTGGGACTCATCAGTAGGAGGTGTTTATCCATTGTAGGCTCCAGTGACAGGCCAAATTGTTTCCCCATAGGTCACTTGATCATCTGAGTCTTGAGGCCCCATTGTGGTGTGGGAACTGTGGCCCAAGTCTAGCAGCCTATTTAAGACTAATTGCCGCCAGATGATATAGAGGCTCTTCAGGATTTTATTTTATTTTATTTTTTTGGGGGGAGGGGGAATCCCTATACCTTATTGAAATGTAGATATTTTCTTTTCAAAAGCAAACCCATAAAGCCTTTACCATTTGCCCATTTTTACAAAATGCAACATTAATGAGCTGCTTAGCTTGGATTTACATTACAGCAGCTAATTAATGTGGAATTTAAATAATTTATGCAGATTATGGGCTATACTTGAACGTTTATTACAAGCTTGAGGGCTATTCACTAAGCCATGTTAAGTTTGAACTGTTAATGGGAATTAACTGCAGAAGTAAATGTGCAAGGTCTGCAAATTCACAGACCTTATTCTGAAAGGCTTGTTTCTGGCACATGGGGAGAATGACTCCAGACATTAATGCAATAAATACACAGTTATTTATTTATTCTTTAATTCATTTTCTATCCTTTCTCCCCAAAGAGCTCAGAATGGGTTACAGGTTAAGTTTCAAGTTTAATAAAAATTTAATCAGAATTTTAAGCGATGTACATATCACTAAAATTACAAAATTTAGGGACTACAACAAATGACAAAAACTAAGTCTTGCAAGACTAAGGACTAACATGACAAACCCATTCAACACAAGGAAAAATAGGGAGAGGAATACAAAATATTTGATAGTAAGTAAAACATTCAAGGAAAAAATCAATGAAAAAGTAGTACACTTTAAAGAAGCAATGCAGTAAAGTTAAAATGAAGCTTACTAATTATCAAATGCATCCTTAAAAAGAAAGCTTTTTAATTTGCTCTTAAATTTATCCAGGTTACATTCTTCTCTTAAATAAATAGGGAGCAAGTTCCATGTTTGAGGGGCTGGGATAGAAAAAATAAATTGCCGCCTTGTATTAATAATTTTGAGTGAAGGGATTGTCGGTTCATAGACAACGGCGTGAAAGACAAAGGTGCGCCCGGACAATTGAGCGCAGCGCGGAGGCGCGCGCCGCTCTAAATTACAGTTTTTAGAGCTCCGACGGGGAGCTTGGGGGGGGGAAACCCCCACTTTACTTAATAGACATCGCGCCAGCGTTATGGGGGGTTTGGGGGGTTGTAACCCTCCACATTTTACTGTAAACTTAACTTTTTCCCTAAAAACAAGGAAAAAGTGAAGTTTTCAGTAAAATGTGGGGGGTTACAACCCCCCAAACCCCCAAAACGTGGCGCGATGTCTATTAAGTAAAGTGGGGGGGGTTCCCCCCCACGCCCCCCCGTCGGAGCCCTAAAAACAGTAATTTAGAGCAGCGCGCACCTCCGCGCTGCGCTCAATTGTCTGGGCTTTTTGACCTGACACCGGGATTGTCAGTAAGTGTTGTTCGTTCGATCTCAGTTAACAAGTTACAATTTGCCATAGTTAACACATACTAGCGATCTAATACCAAAATATATATGATATACAGTTTATAGGTTAAGAACATAAGAAGATAAGAATAGCCTTACTGGGTCAGACCAATGATCCATCAAGCCCAGTAGCCCGTTCTCACGGTGGCCAGTCCTGGTCACTAGTACCTGGCCAAAACCCATGGTGTAGCAATATTCCATTCAGAATCCTACAGAATATCAAGATTCCAGAATCCCAAAGAGTAACAAAAGATTCCGGAACCCCAAAGAGTAGCAACATTCCATTCTACCGATCCAAGTCAAGCAGTGGCTTTCCCCCGTGTCTTTCTCAATAACAGACTATGGACTTTTCCTCCAGGAACTTGTCCAAACCTTTCTTAAAACCAGCTACGCTATCCGCTCTTACCACATCCTCTGGCAACGTGTTCCAGAGCTTAACTAGTCTCTGAGTGAAAAAAAATTTCCTCCAATTGGATTTGCCATCGTTACAGTGCAAGATTTTTCAATGGAAGTTTTGATGCTAACACAACACATAGCGAGGATCTAGTACCAATAAACAGTTCTATGTAATCCATCATTCGTGTTAGGGAGTTAGGTGAAGAGGTCGGTTTTTATTGCTTTCCTAAAGTTGAGACGTCCTTCAAGAGATTTGATCTGCGGGGGCAGTTGATTCCAGTGGCTTGGTATGGAGTGGGAACTTCATTTGGCAGTTTGCAGTTGAAGGGAATGACCAGGGGGGGGCATTTTGAGGCAAATTTCATCCTGGCCGTGGAGGAACCTGTTCAGCTTTTTCCATGGTCTTTCATATTTGTTCCTCTGCCAGTTTGGACTCGGGTAGGAGTGCTGCATTGACAGGTGGTTTATTTTAAATTATTTTAATAGTTGATATCATTATTTGCACAATTAAGCACTATTTTTACACACAAAAGGCTCCTTTTACTAAGCTGCGCTAGCGGTTTTAGCCTGCACATAGCGCGCGCTGCAATGCCCCGCGTGCTAGACGCTAATGCCACCATTGAGCTGGCGTTAGTTTTTACACGTAGCGCGGGGGGCAGTGCATGCTAATCTGTAGCGTACGCTAAAAACGCAAGCGCACCTTAGTAAAAGGAGTCCAAAGTGTATGCCGATGATGGAACTAGAAAAGGTTCAAAGAAGAGCGACCAAGATGATAAAGGGGATGGAGCTCCTCTCGTATGAGGAAAGACTAGAAAGGTTAGGGCTCTTCAGCTTGGAGAAGAGATGGATGAAGGGAGATATGATTGAAGTCTACAAAATCCTAAGTGGATTAGAACGGGTATAAGTGGATCGATTTTTTTACTGCATCAAGATTTACAAAGACTCGATGAAGTTACGGGGAAATACTTTTAAAACCAATAGGAGGAAATATTTTTTCACTCAGAGAATAGTTAAGCTCTGGAACGCGTTGCCAGAGGTTGTGGAAAGAGCGGATAGCGTAGCTGGTTTTAAGAAAGGTTTGGACAAGTTCCTGGAGGAAAAGTCCATAGTCTGTTTTTGAGAAACCAAAAAACACTGGAGTGATGATGTTCCTGAAATGGACTTTATTGAAAATGTCTAAGTTCCAAAAATATAATTGAGCAATCCACATAAGAAATAAATTAATCCACTTAAAAAAATAATCCACATAAAAACCTGAAGGACCTAGTCCGCTGAAAGCTTTTGACTGTTATTGAGAAAGACATGGGGGAAGCCTCTGCTTGCCCTCGATCCATAGCATGGAATGTTGCTACTCTTTGGGGTTCCGGAATCTTTTGTTACTCTTTGGGATTCCAGAATAAGGCTATTCATATGTCTGCAACCCAGTCCAGGTTTTCAGGATTTCTACAATGAATATCTATGAGATCTGTTTGAATACAATGGAGGTGTTACATGCAAATAGATCTCAAGCATATTCACTGGGGAAACCCTAAAAATCTGGACCAGGTTGCAGACCTCAAGGACTGACAGCGAACACCCCTTTTTATAAATTGTTAGAAGACATGTTAACACTTTAAGCGGTGAATATATCTAGCAGAAGACAACTTTATTTATGTCTTAAAAATACCGCACGCCAGCAATAGCCAATGAAATTGAAGGTTTTAAATCTTTCAGTATGAGATGCCATCATATTGCCATAAAAAAACCCCGAACAGATTGATTATGTAAGTGCACATAAAATACATTATCTGTAGTCCTCTGAGACAGGTTTATAGCACTTAATAAAATAAGCCAAACATAACATCTTTGCATCGGTTTGCGTCCGTTCAGAACCAGACCTATTTGCATAGGAAATGTGGGTACATACAGCTGCCTCTTCTGCCTGTAAAAATGTAGAAAATTATTTTTCCTCTGTGTACCATTTGTAAGGCTTCTTCATTAGTAAACCCTGGCTATGTCTTTTAATCCTGTTTATATTGCTGGCTATAAGCTGAGAAAGGTATTCTAATAAAGATGATCATTACAATTATAACAGTAAAAGTCAGGCAAAATGGAGTATGCTATCAATTCGGTAATGCCACTCACATTCTGTGAATTTTAATGTTTTTTTTTTTCTGCTACTCTGAATGTTTCAAAGCGCTTTGTGGTATTTTGATTGAATGGTCATTCCGTAGGCCCATATGACACCCTTTCGGTGCAACATAGGGAGCCTGGAAAGCTTAATGACCAGACGGAATGGAAATAATATAAAAAGAAGTCCCACAGAAACGCACAGAGACAGGCAGGCATACAGGCACATTATTGGTTTAATATTTCCCCTCTCTTTCTACTGTATATATTTCTAAGATTTAGTAGGGAAAAATTATCTGTGTTCTTCATAGGGATTTGCATTCATTAACATTTTGCTCTTCTGTGAATCTTATAAAATTTAGGAGACTGTGCCAGTGGTTCCCAACCCTGTCCTGGAGGAACACCAGGCCAATTGGGTTTTCAGGCTAGCCCTAATGAATATGCATGAAGAAAATTTGCATGCCTATCACTTCCATCATATGCAAATCTCTCTCATGCATATTCATTAGGACTAGCCTGAAAACCCGATTGGCCTGGTGTTCCTCCAGGACAGGGTTGGAAATCACTGTATACCAAAGTAAACTAAGCAGTTGGGAATACTAGATATCCAAAACTAGTTAGATGGCCAAAAGAAGCTTTTGGCAATCAGTTGTTGGGGAAGGGAGGGCTATCAGTGGCATTTAACCAGAGAGTGCCAGTTTGATACGGAAGATTGCAGCTTGATTGCAGCAGGGGGTTGGAGGGGGGACATTGGTACATACATTGGAGAGTATTGGTGGAGGGTCTTTTGTCTTTGTGGTCCATGGTCTTCACTGTAGTCTTCGGTCACATAACGTGGTGAAAAGCATTTAGCTTAGCAAGGTTTAAAAAAAGAGTTTGGATAACTTCCTAAAAGAGAAGTCCATAAGCCACGATTAAGATGGACGTGGGGAAATTCACTGCCCATTCCTAGGATAAGCAGTATAAAATATGCTTTACTCTTTGGGATTTTGCCAGGTATTTGTGACCTGGATTATCCACTGTTGGAAACGAGATACTGGGCTTCATGGGCCGGCAATCTATCCCAGTATGGCGGCTAGTACAGTTGACTCCACCTATATGTCAGTTAAGCACATGCTTTGGTTATCCGCAGCCTACCACCACGGTCCTGTTTTTTTTTTAACATTAAAGCCAACGGACGTAAACTCCGGATATTTGCAATGCGGATAAGCGCACAATCCGCTTATTCGCACTGATGCCATAGGTCCAACGTTACGTTCACTCCGGTTAAATGCAATCAACGCTCTGACTGGGAATGGCTGGGCTTCACACAGCAGCTTAAGCACGGGGACAGCTGGGAAAGTGAGTGCTCCGCTTCCACTCAAGCTGTAGGGCAGAGCTTTCCTGTACATTCCATCCTTTATAGATAGGATGTTAATCCCACACGACCCACACAGGACCCTACGCTCCTCCCAATAACATCTTCTAGCGATCCCCTCAGTCCGCCAATTGTTTCATGATACAACACGTAAAACAATCTTTTCTGTTTAGCTGCTAGACTGACCCTTGCTCGGCAATGGCGTATGTCAAATGTACCTACCCTAAGAGATGTGAGAGAACGTTTAGGAATAGTTTGTGAAAAATATAGACTTTCGGCCCTTTTATCCAATCAATGGGCAAAATTTAACGATATATGGGAGAGTTATTTTGAACTAGAAAAAGAAGCCTTATGAAAATATTATTCCATTGTTATGGAACCAGGTCTCCTGGGAGGGGGAGGGGGAGGGGGTACGATAGGGAATGGGATTCTTTTAACTTTACTAATTGTAAGATGCACTATTTTTTTTTCCAATTAGTTTACAACTGTATGTTGTAAGTTGTATTGAGTTTAGTGTATTGAATGAAAATACTTAAATAAAGAATTAAAAAAAACCCACAAAAAAACAATCTTTTCTGTAACCGCTCCAACATTGTGGAATACTTTACCTTTTACCCTGAGACAAGAAAAGAATCTCAATCATTTTAAATCTAACCTTAAAACATTTCTTTTCAGAGATGCTTTTGAGATCTATACAGTATAATCTCGTTATAACGGAGTTCAAGGGACCTGGAAAAACGGTCCGTTATATCCAGAGTCCGTTATACCCAGAGTTGCATTTTTAAAAAACTTTATTTAGGTCGACTTGAAACAACGTTCCATCAACGAACAACAGTCACTGCACAACCGTATCAGCAACATCAAGAACAAAACTCAGCAAAACATTGGTATGGCACGAAAGGATTGCAAAACCAGAACACTGAAAGATGTTCTAAAGCATTGTGTCGTACTGTCCTGGAAAGAAAAATACTCTGTCATTTTCTTCTGGGCTGCATTTTGATACTATAGCACCGGCACGCCACGCGCCTTGTAGGCGGAGCCTGCATGTCCATTATAGCTGAAAAAAATTACTGCTAGAAGTGGCTCTGGGGACCAAATTAGTTGTCCATTATATCCGAAAGTCCGTTAGATGCGAGTCCGCTATATCCAATGATTTTCTGTATGCTTATAATGGCGCTCGGCCGGGACCAGTGGACCTCGTCCGTTATAAGCGAGTCCGTTATAACGAGATTATACTGTACTTAATTTTTTGTTCAAAAAAACTCAGACAACAGGCCTTACATGAAAGACTCCCTTTTTACCTTTTGGATTTTTCCTCCCCTTTCTTTTATTTTAACCAATGTATCCTCCCTATGTGCCCATGTGTATCATGTTGCGTCTGTATTGTTATTGTTTATGCGTTCCCTTTATGTTATATTTTTAAAATATTTTAAACTTTTTAACACTTTGGGCTCCTTTTACTACGCTGCGATAGCGTTTTTAGCGCACACAGGATTTTAGCGCGCGCTAAAACCGCTATTGCAGCTTAGTAAAAGGAGCCCTTTGTATTAATTGGAAACCGCTTTGATTATAAAAGCGATATATCAAGACTTAAATAAACTTGAAACTTGAAAAAATACTTTAGGCTCCAGCAGCCCAAGCGCCATATTTAAACTGAGCCGGCTTAACTACAGCCTCCTCCTCCCCTCCCCCACTCCTATTAAGTGCACACTCCATTTATGCACACGTGACTACCAGGTCCGAAGAGCGTGCACTTAAGTGGAGTTGACTGTACACTTCCCCCTCCCCATTCAGCAATTGCGATTTCACATATTCGAGATTTTTTGGGGAGGGGGAAAAAAAGAAAAAAAAACCCCACAGTTTAGCCTTCTCCCCGGCGTCCCGGCCTTACCTGGTGGTCTAGCGGGCTTTCGGGGCAGGAGCAATCTTCCTACACTCCTGCCCTGTGTAGATCGCCAATAGGAAATGGCTGTGAGGAGTTCCCGTCATAGTCTCGAGAGACTACGGGAACTCACGGCAGCTATTTCCTATTGGCGATCTACATGAGGCAGGAGCGTAGGAAGATTGCTCCTGCCTCGAAAGCCCGCTAGACCACCAGGTAAGGCTGGCATGCCGGGTGGAAGGCAGGAGGGAGGCAGGGGTGGGTCAGAGCCGGACCAGAAGATATTCACGGTATTTCACCATTCGCGGTCCGGCTCTGCCCCTATCCCCCGCGAATCCGGAGGGAGAAGTGTATGTTTATTTATTTTCATATTTATACACTGCTTATAGACTACGTGGCTTACGTTCAGGTATTTGAGTATTTCTCCCTAACTATCCTAGTGGGTTCACAGTCTGGGGCAATGGAAGTGACCTGCTCAGAGTCACAAGGAGCAACGCTAGACTTGAACCAGCAACTTCAGGGTACTGTGACTGCAGCCCTAACCACTAGGCCACTCCTCCACTTATGTACTTATGCTATGGTGTTTGCAGGATTTGCAGTTCTTCATTTTTTGTCTGTGTTCGTTCTTTGCTTTTTGATGCCTTTAAAAGGTGTATCTTGACTAATCACCTCCTCCAACTCTTTAATTCTATTGGTAGGCCTGAAACCTCTTTATTGTACATAGATTGGAGATAGGGGTGGATGTAGGGTTGCAAGACGTATGGATATCCCCAGACACATCCTCCTTTGTGAGGACATGTCTGGGGGTCCGGACAGCTTTTCAAAACCAGGACATAAGAAAGAGAATAGGAATAAGAATAAGATTGGAAAGGTGGCAATTTGAACCAGTGGGGTAAGAGTTTTAAGAGTTAGGATTGGGACCGATAGCCCAAGCAGAGGAGAACAAACAAGAGAGAGAGTATGGAGAACAGAACGGAGATGGCTGAATGAAAAGACCAGTAAAAGCCATCACATTGTTTCAGATCAACTGTGAAAAATATGATCTACTCTGGTATTTGCCAGCTACTTATGATGCAGACTGCCCAAGGAACTTGGCTTGACATAGCATGGCTTATCTTAAGAACATGTGAGGAAAGTGGATACTGGGAAGGGTGAAAGAAAGAGGAAAATAGGTTAAAAAAAAGGAGACATTAAAAAGTTTGGGAACCTCTGTTCTAGGGATCCTATACTGTTAGTATATCCATTTTTAATGGCCTGGCTTCTGAACACCAAAGTAAACTTATTTAGCTGAAGAAATTAGTTAAACCCCCCCCCTCCCCCCATTCCACACACATTAATTCTCTTCCATTTTTGTTCCCATTATAAAAAACACTAAGTTCCCAGAAAAAAAATACATTAAAATAAGAAGTGAAAACAAAGGCCCCCTACAGATGAGAACATAACATAAGAATAGCCTAACTGGGTCAGACCAATGGTCCATCATACCCAGTAACCCATTCTCATGGTAGCCAATCCAGGTCACTAGTACCTGGTCAAAACCCAAAGAGTAGCAACATTCCATGCTACCGATCCAGGGCAAGCAGATGCTTCCCCCATGTCTTAATAACAGACTATGGACTTTTCCTCCAGGAATTTGTCCAAATCTTTCTTAAAACCATCTACGCTATCTGCTTTTACCATAACTTCTGGCCACTTCATTTTTAAGCTTAGATCTTTCCTTCCAAACAGAGATCTTGCTAGATGTCAAATACAGCACAAGGTAACTTCACACGGACTTAGCTGTGCAGGAAATGTGAATCTCCTCATACACCCACCATATAGTGCAAAAATGTGCAAAGGTCTGTTTTTTTTTTTCTTTCGATCACTACATTGCCTAATGCCACACAAGCAGTGCTGTTACAAACATATTCTGAAGGTCAATGCTAAGGTTAACAAAGTTTCCTTCCTTGGACCAAAAGGAGATACTGACAAACCACTGGAAGAGATCCCAAAACAACTACCCAGGAACAAAACCCAAAGACCCACTCAGTGTGTGAACCAATTGAGTGGAGTGGACTAACTGGGGGGTGGAAATAGGCCCGGAGTTTGCTCAGCAGAATTTCCCAGACCACCTCTTCCCCTAACACATTGACACACGCTGCCACCACCAGCACCACTAGGGACACCTCAACGGGTAGGCCAGCAATGCTTCTAAACTTTATAAAACACATTATTATATTTTCTTATAAAGCACATATTTTAACTGAACTCTCTAACATCCTCAGCCTTGCCATTCACAAAAAACAGAAGGAAGAAAAGTTCCCATTTTCCCCGGCCTATACAATATTTTTCTTCTGCAGACCCTTCAAAAGTCTGACCAAATCCTCATTTCACTTGCATTATAAAATACTGAGGATGCCATCTCTCCCCAATCCCAGGTCCTAAAGTCTAAGACAGTAGCACAAATTAGTGCTGCCTGATTCAGGAAAAAAATTTCAATTGGATTCAGCCTATTGAATTGGTTTTTCAGTTCGATTTGATTTTCCTGCCCAATTGGGTGTATTTTTCAAACATCCTGGTGAGTTTATTTTATAGCTTTTTAACCCCCTTTGGCTTCTCCTAACCCAGGGGTGTCCAATGTCGGTCCTCGAGGGCCGCAATCCAGTTGGGTTTTCAGGATTTCCCCAATGAATATGCATTGAAAGCAGTGCATGCAAATAGATCTCATGCATATTCATTGGGGAAATCCTGAAAACCCGACTGGATTGCGGCCCTCGAGGACCGACATTGGACACCCCTGTCCTAACCACACTGGTGCTGTGGTGTAAACCAGTGATTCCCAACCCTGTCCTGGAGGACAACCAGGCCAATCAGGTTTTCAGGCTAGCCCTAATGAATATGCATGGAGCAGATTTGCATGCCTCTCATTTCTATTATATGCAAATCTCTCTCATGCATATTCATTAGGGCTAGCCTGAAAACCTGATTGGCCTGGTGGTCCTCCAGGACAAGGTTGAGAACCAGTGGTGTAAACAAAATAAAGAAACAAAAAGGACTTTCCCTCTCTCTGTTCAATCCTAGATCACGTTTGCGGTCTAACACCAGCTCTGGCAGGATACACTTTTCAAATCTGACATATTGTAATCACAAAACAGAAAATTAAATTATTTTTTCTACCTTTTGTTGTCTGGTCAATATTAAAATCTTGTTGGTCCCAGGCTCTAGTTGTCTTGCTTGCCATGGTCTCCTTCTTTCTTCTTTCTCCAAGCTAACCATCAATCTGCCATCTCTGTCCTCCACTTCCGTTTCCCTTCCCTCCCCTGGAGGTCTGGCATCTTTCCTTTTTTTCGTCTCCATCCACAGATTCACCTTTTCTCAACTACCCTTTCATCCAGCATCTCTCCCTCCTTCCCCACCACCCCAGGGTCCACCATCTCTCCCTTTCTCTTCCCAACTATCCTCCTATCCAGTATCTCTATCCCCCCTCCACACCATCCCTTGTGTCCAACTTCTCTCCCTTTCTGTTCCTTCCCTCCCTAAATCCCATTATCCACCATCTTTCTCCCACTCCTCTGTTTTTAGACCCATTATTTCTTTCCCCCCAAAGTCCAGCATATGCACGTATCTTTGAAACCCCCCTTCCCTCCCTCCCTCCGTGTACTACTACACCAGGACCCCCTCCCCTGGAGGTCTGTTCCCCCCCGAAGGCCTGTCCCCCTGAAGGACTGCACCTCCCCCTGAAGGCCTGCACCCACCCTGAAGGCCTACACCCCACCCCTGAAGGCCTGCACCCCCCCCAAAGGACTGTACCTCCCCCCAAAGATATGTCCCCCCCTGAAGGCCTGTGCCCCCCTAAAGGCCTACACTCCATCTCTGAAGGCCTACACCCCATCTCTGAAGGCCTACACCCCATCCCTGAAGGCCTGCACCCCCACCTGAAGGCCTGTCCCCCTTGAAGGCCTGCACCCGCCCTGAAGGCCTACACCCTACCCCTGCAGGCCTGCACCCCCTGAAGGCCTGTACTATCCCAAAAGGTCTGTCCCCCCTAAAGGCCTGCACCCCCCATGAAGGCCTGCACCCCCACCTGATGACCTGTCCCCCCCCGAAGGACTGCACCTCCCCCCTGAAGGTCTGTCCCCCCTGAAGGCCTGCATCCCCCCTGAAGGCCTGCACCCCTACCTGAAGGCCTGTCCCCGCCGAAGGTCTGTCCCCCCTGAAGGCCTGTTCCTCCCTGAACCCCTGAAGGCCTGAACCCCCCCTGAAGGCCTGTACCTCCCCCCTGGAAGGCCTGTGTGTTCCCCTCTGGCCTCCCGTGCCTCCCTTTACCCAATTTTTGCAGAAAGCAACCTGACGTCAGAGGAGGGGGCGGGACCGCGGCAGAAGGACAACTCAGGAGGCCTTTGGCAACCTGCAAGGATCGCTGAAGTACCCGCGATCCTTTCTGCAGGTTGCTTTGTAGAGGGATCGGGTAAAGGGAGGCTAAAGCCTTGGGGTCGGGCCATGAGAAGGGAAGTTCCCGGGCCATGACTCCAAGGCCGGGAGCACCCCCTCATTGCTTGCACCCAGGGCGGACCGCTCCCCCACCCCCCCTTGGTATGCCACTGAGCTAGAGTTTTGGGGGGAGGGGAGAGTTTAACAGAGAAAGAGAAAAATGGGACAGTGCTAGGCGGAAGGGAAGAGCGAAAAAGACAAGGTTCTGTGCAGCACGGGACACAGATAGGGATACCTTACTTGCATAAAGTGTGGACCCATTGACCCGCCCCAGTTGTACCCAGCCTCACCCTGTTATGCCCATGCTCAGCCCACACCCTGTTATGCCCATGTCCCGCCCATTCCCATTCCCGCCCCCTAATCCTGTTCTTGTCAGTTGGGAGGGCACCTGCACATTCAAGGATTCAATGTGATGATGTCATGGGCACCCGTGCAATGCACATGCAGATGTCCCCCCCCCTCCCAACACGATCTGAAGCTTTCCAAAACCCAGATAAAATGCTAGGTTTTGAAAAGCTGTCCGGACGCCTGGACATGTCCTCTAAAAAGAGTATCCTGTTTCCAGCAGTGGCCAATCCAGGTCCCAAGTACCTGGCAGAAACCCAAAGAGTAGCAACATTCCAGAGCTGAGATTGTGATGTCATAATGCCTCATTCCACCAATGCCTAAGAGCCAACCTCATCAGTGATGTCACAATGGCTTCATTATCCTATACTTGGCTCACATAAGAATCAGAGTATGAATGGGTCCAGCCACTGACCCTCAAGCCTTGTATTGAAGAATGCTGGTGTAGAAGGACTGAGGGTGAGATCGACACTAAAGAACGACACGGGATTGTTCCTGTGGTTATTCGTGGGGACGGGAATGGTGATGAATTTTGTTACCACGTCATTCTCTAAGGAATCTTAGGGCGCTGAAGCAGTCGCTCTAACCATTAGACCACTCCTCCACTTTGCTGAATAATTTTGCGTGATCAGCAATTTTTACAACCTCCAGTCATTGTCCCTTTTCAGATTCTTCGCGGACATATTTAAAGAGCAGCAGACCTGGTGCCAGCCTCTGAGGTATTTGATTCTTTATATTTCTCCATTAAGAAAATGACAATTCAGTCCCACTCTCTGTTTCTTATCTTTTAGCCAGTCACAGATCCGCAATAGCAATCGTCTCTTATAGTAAGTACATGATCATGTATGAATTAGTTGAAATGAATCTGGGGTCCTTTTACCATAATGCAGTCAAAAGTGGCCTTAGCGTGCCCATGTGCAGGTCTTTCCCATACGATAAAGTCAATTTTACCACAGCAGGAAAATGGCCAATTTTCCATGTTCCCAATCAATGGCTGTGCACTAATGTTCTCCTCACTTATATACTGTGAACCAAACCCCCTCCCCCACCCTAATTAATTTTTGTCATATTTTATTTATTTCGTTTTCTATCCCGTCCTCCCCAAAGAGCTCAGAGTGGGTTACCGGTTAACCTACACGGAGGGGCATTCTCAAAACATACATCTAAGTCCGATTTGGACGTACGGTGCTAGACGTCCAAAAGTCGGCAGTAAGAAAATGCCTATTTTCAAAAGGCAAACCACCATGGGCTCCTTATACTAAGGTGCGCTAGCGTTTATAGAGCACGCACAAGATAAACGCGCACTACAGCGCACGCTAGCCGAAAAATTACCGCCTGCTTAAAAGGAGGTGGTAGCGGCTAGCACGCGCGTTAAAACCACTAGCGCACCTTTGTAAAAGGAGCCCCAAATGTCTAGAAATAATTTGTTTTCGTTTTTTTTTATCCTCTATCTCAGTGGTTCCCAAACCTATCCTGGGGACCCAGTCAGGTTTTCCAGATATCCCTAATGAATATGCATGAGAGAGATTTGCATATAATGGAAGTGACAGGTATGCAAATCTCTCTCATGCATATTCATTAGGGATATCTTGAAAACCTGACTGGCTGGGGGTCCCCCAGTACAGGTTTGGGAACCACTGCTCTATCTGGACATCCAGGCCATTGGGACGCCCAGAACGCCAGGACTATTGGGCAGACTGCATGGACCATTCAGGTCTTTATCTTGCTGTCATTCACTATCCCCACTTCCTACCGGCGGAAATACCTGCAAGAAATTCTTTTTAATGCATGGTTTGCAGCATTAGCGCATCCCGAAGTAATTCCTTTTAAGCTACAGTAAGGGCTCCTTTTATCAAGCCACGCTAGCGGGGTTAACACGCGCGACTTTTCATCACGCGTTAACCCCCGCGCTGGCTAAAAACTACCGCCTGCTCAAGAGGAGGCGATAGCAGCTAGCGCGGCCGGCGGTTTAGCGCGCGGTATTACGCGCGTTAAACCGCCATCTTGATAAAAGGAGCCCTAAGTGTGCACCAGCAGGTGTAAGTATTGGCCCTTAAATATGCCAGAGAGCCATACAATTTTCAGTGTTCTAGAAGCCTCACCCAAGCTCCTACCCTGTGTACTCTCCCCTTGCAAATGCACTCTATCGCTAATTAAGCAGGTATTTGCAGAATAGCACTTAGGTGGCATGTTGGCATATATAAGTGTGCACATAAGAACATAAGCAATGCCTACGCTGGGTCAGACCTGAGGTCCATCGTGCCCAGCAGTCCGCTCACGCGGCGGCCTAACATGTCCAGGACCTGTGCAGTAATCCTCTATCTATACCCTTCTATCCCCTTTTCCAGCAGGAAATTGTCCAATCCTTTCTTGAACCCCAGTACCGTACTCTGCCCTATTACGCTCTCTGGAAGCGCATTGGCTAAGGCTCTTAACATTTGCATCTCCTCTTCCTATAGGCTAAGGCTCTTTGCACCTGCATTGTGATGTCATAGAGCTTTATGGTTATAGAAACATGATGGCAGATAAAGGCCAAATGGTCCATCCAGAGCATCACTATCTCCTCCTCTCCCATAAGAACATAAGCAATGCCTCCGCTGGGTCAGACCTGAGGTCCATCGTGCCCAGCTGTCCGCTCACGCGGCAGCCTAACAAGTCCAGGACCTGTGCAGTAATCCTCTATCTATACCCCTCTATCCCCTTTTCCAGCAGGAAATTGTTCAATCCTTTCTTGAACCCCAGTACCGTACTCTGCCCTATTACGCCTTCTGAAAGCGCATTCCAGGTGTACATCACACGTTGAGTGAAGAAGTACTTCCTGGCATTTGTTCTGAATCTGTCCCCTTTCAACTTTTCTGAATGCCCTCTTGTTCTTTTATTATTCGAAAGTCTGAAGAATCTGTCCCTCTCTACTCTCTCTATGCCCTTCATGATCTTGTAAGTCTCTATCATATCCCCTCTAGGTGTCCTCTTCTCCAGAGAAAAGAGTCCCAGTTTCTCCAATCTTTCTCTATCTATCTATCTCTCTTTCTCTCTCTCTCTCTATTTCTGTGTCTCTCCCTTTCTCTCTCTCTCTCTCTGTCTCCCTTTCTCTCTTTCTGTCCCTCTCTACTCTCTCTATGCCCTTCATGATCTTATAAGTCTCTATCATATCCCCTCTAAGTCTCCTCTTCTCCAGGGAAAAGAGACCCAGTTTCTCCAATCTCTCAGCGTATGAGAGGTTTTCCATACCTTTTATCAAATGTGTCGCTCTCCTCTGAACCCTCTCGAGTAACGCCATATCCTTCTTAAGGTACAGCGACCAATATTGGACGCAGTACTCCAGATGCGGGCGCACCATCGCCCGATACAACGGCAGGATAACTTCTTTCGTTCTGGTTGTAATACCCTTCTTGATTACATCTAGCATTCTATTCGCTCTCTTAGCGGCCGCTGCGCACTGTGCCATCGGTTTCATTGTCATGTCCACCATTACCCCCAAGTCCCTTTCTTGGGTACTCTCATTCAATAACATCCCTCCCATCCTATAGTTGTACCTCGGGTTTCTGTTTCCCACATGTAATACTTTACATTTCTCAACGTTGAACTTCATCTGCCATCTCGTCACTCATTCCCCTAGTTTGTTCAAGTCCCTTTGCAATTCTTCGCAGTCCTCTTTAGTCCGAGCTCCACTAAATGGTTTGGTGTCGTCCGCAAATTTTATTATCTCACACTTCGTCCCTGTTTCTAGATCATTTATAAATATATTAAATAGCAGCGGCCCGAGCACCGAGCCCTGCGGGACACCACTCGTGACCCTCCTCCAGTCTGAGTAGTGGCCCTTCAGCCCTACCCTCTGTTTCCTACCCGCCAACCAATTCTCCTTCCACCCCCATGGTTCTTCAGTTTCCGAAGTAGGCGTTCATGGGGTACCTTGTCACACATATGTACTTATATTCTAAACATTTAATGCAATGAAATGGCCCCCTATGAGCGTCGGGAGCAGCGAAGAGCATTCAGCACACCAGCCTGCGCTAAAAACCACTTTCGTGGCTCTGTGAAAGGGGGGAGTAAATAAAATTCACGTGACATGTTCACCTGACAGTCCATTGCAAGTGAAAATGGAGGAGTGTGTGGCGCAGTGGTTGAATCTACAGCCTCAGCACCCTGGGGTTGTGGGTTCAAACCCCACGCTGCTCCTTGTGACCCTGGGCAAGTCACTTAATCCTCCACAGCCCCAGGTACGTTAGATAGATTGTGAGCCCACCGGGACAGATAGGGAAAATGCTTGAGTACCTGATTGTAAAAACCGCTTAGATGACCTTGATAGGCGGTATATAAAATCCTAATAAAACTTGAAAAATGAGGTGACTAGGAGACGTGCCATGTTAACATGCATGAGCGTCTCAATATCAAATGTATTTAACTTCCAACAGCTGCTTTGCACAGACCGCTTTATTTTGTCAATTACTATACATATTGTAAAAAAAAAAAAAAAAAAAGAGACTGTCTGCTACCGAACGGGCTGCGTAGCTGGCAACGCGCTTTCCATTCATCTGCAGCAGAGCAATATTATTCTGACACCATTTTCAAACCTCACAATTGACGCTAATGACAGACCGTAGGAGTCCTCTGATAAGCGGATGAGGCCATCAATCATTCAGTTACAGTGACACCCTCTCAAAATAAGCCCCGCGCAAAGGGAAAAAGGGAGGGCGGACCTTTGTAGCAATTTATTTTATGGTGCCAGGCTGCTTTCTTATACATGGGGACAGTGGGGAATTAGAGCCCGATACGCACTACAGCAAGCACCATAAATAAAAGATTTATGACTATTCATAAAATAGTATCACTGTCACCATCACTAACCAAAAATGTCAGCTTAACAAAAAAAAAAAGTCTTAGAGTCTGTCACGTTCCTTTGAATGGAACCAGTTAGGGATTTATATTAGACTGACTGAGACCTATTAAGCTATTTTGTATATTAGTATTAGATTCCCTAGTATGTGTCAAGTTAGGATAATAACTTGTAAGGTAAACTTGTACTGAAATTTTGGCAAATCCAGTGCAAATCGTAGCCTGTTAATTGAATACTATGGATGTTTAACCCAGCAGTCTCAAACTCAAACCCTTTGCAGGGCCACATTTTGGATTTGTTGGTACTTGGAGGGCCTCAGAAAAAAATAGTTAATGTCTTATTAAAGAAATGACAATTTTGCATGAGGTAAAACTCTTTATAGTTTATAAATCTTTCCTTTTGGCTAAGTCTTAATAATAATATTGTCATTTATAGCTAAAGAAACATATGATCAAGAAACTGTTTTATTTTATTTTTGTGATTATGATAAACATACCGAGGGCCTCAAAATAGTGCCTGGCGAGCCGCAGGTTTGAACTCACTGCTCTAGGCTAAGGCTCTTTACACCTGCATTGTGATGTCATAAGCATCCACTATCTCCTCTCCCTATTGGCTAAGGCTCTTAACATTTGCATATCCTCTTCCTATAGGCCAGTGGTCTCAAACTCAAACCCTTTGCAGGACTACATTTTGGATTTGTTGGTACTTGGAGGGCCTCAGAAAAAAATAGTTAATGTCTTATTAAAGAAATGACAATTTTGCACAAGGTAAAACTCTTTATAGGTTCTAAATCTTTCCTTTTGGCTAAGTCTTAATAATAATATTGTCTAAAGAGACATATGATCAAGAAACGGTTTTATTTTATTTTTCTGATTATGATAAACATACCGAGGGCCTCAAAATAGTAACTGGCGGGCCACATGTGGTCCCCGGGCCGCGAGTTTGAGACCACTGGTTTAACCTGTAACCCGTTCTGAGCTCTTTCGGGACAGAAAACAAAATACCACCCCCCCCCAGTGGAAGTGGTTTTTAGCATGGGCCGGTGCACTGAATTTTCTGCGCTGCTGCAGACGTTCATAGGAACTCTATGAGCGTCGGGAGCAGGGCAGAGCATTCAGCATGCCAGCCGGCGCTGAAGACCGCTTTTGCAGTTTTGAACCCGGACATGTCTAAAAATAGGACATGTCCGGGTTTTCCCGGACGTCTGGTAATCCTATACTTCCTCTGAGACAGTGATAATTACACTGAATAATAATCTAATCTAATCTAGTATTTCTGAGTTGCGCTGTGCCTTAACGGGATCAAGGCAATTTACAATTTAGGGAATTACAGAATGTATATGCTGCATTATAGCGGTGTCAGGTCAAAAGCGCGCCGGGACAAAGGTACGCGCAGACAATTGAGCGCAGCGCAGAGGCGTGCGCCGCAGAAAATTACTGTTTTTAGGGCTCCAACGGGGGGTGTGGGGGGGGGAACCCCCACTACTTTACTTAATAGAGATCGTGCCACGTTGTGGGGGCGTTGTGGGGTTGTAACCCCCCACATTTTACTGAAAACTTCACTTTTTCCCTGTTTTTAGGGAAAAAATTAAGTTTACAGTAAAATGTGGAGGGTTACAACCCCCCCAAACCCCCCCCACAACGCCGGCGCGATCTCTATTAAGTAAACTGGGGGGGCTCCCCAACAAAACCCTCCTTCAGAGCCCCTAAAAACTGTAATTTTCTTTGGGGCGCGCCTCCGTCTTGCGCTCCGTTGTCAGCGCGCGTCTTTGTCTTTCGCGGGGTTGTTTATGAACCCATTATAGCAGTTTGAGGAGGGCAGTGTTATGAGCGGAGTACTGGGGAAGGGAGACTAGAGGTCCTATGATGGTACTGGTATAACACGATCATCTCAACCCCTCCCCGTCCCCACAGGAACTCAATTTCCCCATCCCGTCCCCCCCCCCCCCCGTGAATTATGTCGCTGTCTCATTCCTGTAAGCTCAGCCTTAACTGCACAAGCCTCAGACACATGATTTTAAAGTGTTTCGAGTCTTGTGCAGATGAGGACAGAGTTTGTAGGAACGGGGCAGGGACAGGAAAAGAACTCGCAGGGACGGGACGGGAAAATGAGCTCCTGCGGGGACGTGGAAAAATTTATCCATGTGTCATTCTCTTCTGTGGAGTACCTGGATATACATGTAGTCAGGTAGGGCCTGACACTGAATCCAGGTATTAGAAACCCCACAGCATCCAGTATTTAAAAAAAACCAACAAAACACTGACCATCACTCACTGAATATTACCACCATTATTTCTGAATGGAAGGCTGTAATTATGGCGATCATAAAAGAAGCCAAACAATTCACATTTATTTTCTTGTATAGTGGCTCCTAATATTGGGCTGCGCTAAAAGTCAGCTTGTAAAAATATTTTACGATTATGAATTTTAGAGCCTAATTTAAAATTAATCCACTGATCACAGATACTCTGGAACCACACAAAGTCATTTACAATTCTTTCCACTTTATGCAGCAGAGAATCAAAATACATTTCAATATTGTAACCATTCAATTAGCACCATTTGCTTAGGACTCATCTCAGGAGGCCAAAATATTCCCAAACTGCAACCGTAATGCCACAGTGTGCACAAGGGCGAGATTGCGGTTCATAGACAACAGCGAAAGACAAAGGCGTGCGCCGAAGAAAATTACAGTTTTTAGGGCTCCGACGGGGGGGGGGATCCCCCCCACTTTACTTAATAGATATCGCGCCGGCGTTATGGGGGGTTTGGGGGGTTGTAACCCTCCACATTTTACTGTAAACTTAACTTTTTCCCTAAAAACAGGGAAAAGTGAGGTTTTCAGTAAAATGTGGGGGGTTACAACCCCCACAATGCCCGTACAACACGGCGCGATGTCTATTAAGTAAAGTGGTGGGGTTCCCCCCCACGCCCCCCCCCCCATCGGAGCCCTAAAAACTGTAATTTTGAGCGGCGCACACCTCCGCGCTGCGCTCAATTGTCTGGGCGCGCCTTTGTCCCGGCGCGCTTTTGACCTGACACCGAGATTGCACATACAAGCACGAGCTTTTTGGCCTGAGCATTTTGTAAGGAAATTAAATTAGGTGCCCCAAAATTAGGCACTAAGCCAGTGGCGTGGCGAGGGTGGGAGGCGCCTGGTATGGTGGGGACAGACTTTGGCCCGCCGAACACCCCCCCATTCCTCCCAGCTACTTGAGCACTCTGCCCGCGTACCTCTTGAAGTGAGCGCCCCCACTCTTCTCTGCTGCTTGAGCGCTCCCCCCTCCCCCCCCGCATACCGCTTGAAACGCTCGCCGGTGTGAGCAACATCTTCCATCTCCTACTTGCGCCAGCCTCAGCTCCCTTCTGATGTCATGTGCTGGTCCCGCAACCAGGATGTGATGTCCGAAGGGAGCCGAGGCCGGCATGAGTAGGGTTACCATATTTTTCTCCGGGAAACCTCAGACACAGGACTGTGCCCCGTTCTGTCTCCAGCCCCCCCCCCCCTCCATACACATACACACACAAAGCCTCCTCTCTTCTGGAGGGCCTGGAGCATGCGAATTTATGTGTGTGATATCATCCACGCATGCTCAGAGGCCCTCCAGATGCATCCGGAGCTTGGTCGGGGCTTTGCAAAACCCGGACAAAGTCGTTGGGAGCAGCACAGAACATTCAGCATGCTGGCCGGCACTAAAAAATGCTTTTGTGGTTTTGTAAAAATAAAGGGGGGGGGGGGGAAGTGACTTGCTCGAGGTCACAAGGAACAGCACTAGGATTCGATCTCACAACCTCAGGGTGCTGAAGGAGCTGCTCTACCAATGGGCCACCCCTCACCTCAGCACCCACATAACTAACTGGAAAAAGTTAATATAATAGTCCTACATGCCTGGTTAGCTGTGTGGAGTGGACACTGATGCTGAATATTGCTGGCTCCGCCCCCAACTCTGCTCCCTTTAATGCCCTTCTCCTACCCACTTTCATATGGCTAGTTAATGCAGATATTCAGGGACACTGTCCAGTTAGAAGCCACTATTATCAGCAGCTGGCTAACTGAGCCTGATTTAAGAATCTGGAGCCTCTCCTGATGTTTTCCTTCAAGTTTATTAGGTTTTTATATACCACCTTTCAAGGTTATCCAAGCGGTTTTACAATCAGGTACTCAAGCATTTTCCCTATCTGTCTCGCTGGGCTCACAATCTATCTAACGTACCTGGGGCTATGGGGGACTAAGTGACACCCAGGGTCACAAGGAGCAGCGCGGGGTTTGAACCCATAACCCCAGGGTGCTGAGGCTGTAGCTTCAACCACTGTGCCACACACTCCTCACTGCTTTCAATGGAAGTAAAAACCCGGATATGTCAATCCGTCTTCTTTTTTTTTTTTCCCAAAGCCATATGGTAACCCTATGCTGACCGCATAAATCACTTTGAAAATTGAGCTCCAAATGTTCAATTAGGTGAATCTCTTCATAAAGGTGGTTAATAAATCCAAATAAATTAATATACAGTATACTCCTGCGAATTCGCAATTCCCAGACTCAGTCATTCACGGTATTTTCTGACCGCCTCTTCCGGGACCCCCCGCCCTACGCCTCCATACTGCAAAACTGACCTGAGCGTCCAGTGCTGCACAGTTCAAACTCGAGGTTAGGAGAACTAAAGTCAGGTGAGGTATTAGGAGTCCAAACAAAACACAAGAGGGCTGTTCATCTTTTAGGGCCTTTTTTTTTTTTTTTTTTTTTCAGCGCCCGCCGCCGCCCCTGCGGCCCTTTCCAACTTCCGATCCCCGCTCATAAGCCGCATCCAATATTCGTGGTTTTTCGAAGTTTGCGGGTGCTCCTGGAAAGGAATCCCCGTAAATTCGGGACAGTACTGTATTGTTTCCTGAAAAGTACATCTTTACTCCCTATCTTCAATTCCACATTTATGGAACAGCGAAAAGTAAGTCACTAATTAAACTTCTTCACTGATGGAAGGTGCAGATTATGGACAATTTGAGATCAAATTGCCCACTTAGGAACATAAAGTTAGTTTGAAAATTGCACTATTGTAAACCAGGTTTCAGAAAAGAATTTCTACTAAATGTGATCATTCCTACCCAATTTCCTGTTATTTTTTCCTTAAAATTGATCTTTTGTTGCTTAGTTGATGGAACATCCGTGTGTTGTTACTAGCACATTTTTTTCCAGACTGGAAACTGCTGTAATTGTTATGTTTTATGATCTAGCACAGGGGTCCCCAAATGGTCGATCGTGATTGACCAGTAGATCACAAAGGCAACACGATTCGATTGCGTTGCCTTTGCGATCTTTTTCTCTCTGCTGCTTCCCCAAGCCAGGCCTGGCACGTACAAGCGCCGGACTCACAAAACTTCACCTCCGACGTCAATTCTGACGTCGGAGAGGAAGTTCTGGGCCAGCCACTCGCTGCCTGGCTGGCCTGGAACTTCCTCCCCGACGTTAGAATTGACGTCGAAAGTGACATCTTGTGGGCCCGGCACTTGAACACGCCAGGCCTGGCTCGGGAAAGCAGCAGAGAGAAATCGCTTTGGTGGCTTGGGGGTGGGGGTAGGGAAAGAATCGGGGAAGTGGAGAAATCAGCACGGGGGTGAGAGAAAGAAAGTCAGAAATAAAGAGGGGGCACCGGGGGAGAGAGAAAGAAAGAGGGGGGGAGGGCCCAGGGGGAGAGAGAAAGAAAGGCAGAAAGAAAGAAATATTGGCTTTACAGAAGAAGAAAGTGAAACCAGAGACTCATAAAATCACTAGACAACAAAGGTTGGAAAAATGATTTTATTTTCAATTTAGTGATCAAAATGTGTCCATTTTGAGAATTTATATCTGCTGTCTATATTTTGCACTATGGCCTCCTTTTACTAAATCGCAATAGCGATTTTTAGCGCAGGGAGCCTATGAGCATCAAGAGCAGCGCAGGGCATTCAGTGCAGCTTCCTGTGCTAAAAACCGCTATCACGGTTTAGTAAAAGAGGAGGGGGTATATTTGTCTATTTTTGTATCATTGTTACCGAGGTGACATTGCATATTTTAAAACAGTGGTTCCCAAACCTGTACTGGAGGACCCCCCAGGCCAGTCGGGTTTTCAAGATAGCCCTAATGAATATGCATGAAGCAGATCTGCATTCCTGGCATCTCCATTTTATGCAAATCTCTGTCAAGCATATTCATTAGGGCTATCTTGAAAACCTGACTGGCCTGGGGGTCCTCCAGGACAGGTTTGGGAACCACTGTTTTAAAGTCATCTGCCTTGACCTCTGATAAAATCCCCGAATACAAATGATAATTAACATTTTCTCTACGTACAGTGTGCTTTGTGTTTTTTTTTAATTTTATTGTTGGTAGATCATTTTGACTTGGTCATTTTAAAAGTAGCTCGCAAGCCAAAAAAGTGTGGGCACCCATGGTCTAGGTAGGACTTGTCATGTCTCTTTAATTTTGGTATGCAGTGACTGTGAGAGAGAAGAGAGACCTCTAGTGGTGAATCAGAGAAGAGGCTCTGGTCCAAAGAGCCAGTGGGAAGCTGCATTCCTTCTGAGATCCCATTTGGTGTTCCTGATTTTAACTAACATGCACATTCTGAGATACAATACCTGACATAAAGGAGATTAAAGGACATGCCCAAGGTCATAGTGCATGCTATATTTACCTTTATTGGAAAAAAAAGAGAGAGATTTACTACTAGGTTTATTTTTAAAAAGCTGCCAAAAGGAATAGATAAACAATTGGTTTTAACTACTGTATATTCAAACAACTAGCTTTTCATCTGATAATTCAACTGAAACTAGTCAGTCAAAATCTGTGAAACTAAAGCTGGCTCCATTTTGTGGGTTAGCAGCGAAAACAGCTAAGTCATTAAATTCAGCCCAAGAACTCCTGCCGAGCCGTCTCTCATGAGCTGTTAAATGTGGCCACCTTGTGAATCTAACTGGCTCTGTTGAGCCAAGCAGAAGGAAAATACACTTTAAAAGCAGAACTATATGTGGCTAATTCCTGAAGCAAACTGCCGAAATGCTTTGAAAATTGATCCACACGATTGCCCATTTGATGTGACGTGAAGGCGGATTTTGTATAGGAAGTCTTAATCAGGAAAGAGGCATTCATGCCAGACTGTTTAAAATTCCTTGGGTATTTCATAAAAGTCTCACTGAATGAGGAGCCTTTTGTAAAATACATTATCTAAGGAAGAGCAGGAATATACTGTAGTGTATTGATGTACCTTCTTGTCCAGTTTGTCTCTTTTGAGCAGGGACTGTCTCTTCTGTGTTTTCATGTTCACTGCTGTGTATGTCTAAGAGCACTATATAAATGGTTTGTATTGGTAGTAGAGCATACGTATTGTATACGAGATATCATTATTAGGAGTTGAGAATGATCCAAGATGGCCGCGGTACAGACACTCTGAGAGCGACGCTTCTGACCGCTCCATTCAGCTTACCTTTTCTCTCAGATTTCGCGGCTTGGCGGCCCGATTTACTTTAGGTTGCCGAAGAGAAAGGGCAGGAGTGCGGCTGGTGCCTCACGGCGCTCTGATATGCCCTCCCTTGGCAGTATCGATGAACTGTTGCGGCGGATGCAGGGGGCAGCATTATCCACGTCGGAAAGTAGCCCGCTGAGAGCACCTGGACAGAGCGAGGCCGGGCTTGCCTCTCCTGGGCTGGAAACCACCTTAAGCCCCCGACGTGAGAGCTCCACCTACGCGACCCCGGTCTACCAGTTCTCCAGGGGCAGAGGAAACCCCCGGAGATGGGGGAGGTACTTTCCCCTGAGGCAGCAAGAACAACACCGGAGACTGAGGAAGCAGTGCTCTCTGACCAGGGAGTAACTGCAGAAGAAGTCGGGGTAGGACAAGCAACCGGAGGCGAAGGACTCCAGCCAGAACCAAACCAGGAAAGCTTCTCTTCTTTGGATGGTGAGCATTTTTACACCCAGCAAAGGTTTCCAATATGGGAGAAACCAGCACAAGTGACTTTAGCCTCATTATGGGACTTGATTGCAAATTTTGCTAAAACTATTAGTCCCCATTTCCAATATATTGAGGGAAAATTGATTCAACATTCTAGAGAGCTGAAGGATCTAATTGCTGATCTGACTGTTTCAAAGGCTTTGATTCAAAAGCTCGATCAAGATATGCTTATGGCCAAACAAGTAGAAGAGTCCGTAATCGAAGATAATATTAATCTTGGAAAGAAATTGGAAACACTTGAAAATAACTCTCAGAATAACAATTTGAGACTTATTAATTTTCCTAGACTAACTACGGTTACTCCTAGAAATGCTCAGGAGATATCTGATTGAAATACTGCAAGTTTCAGAAGAAACTTTACCACCATTTGCTCAAGGGTATTACTTGCCATATAAAGATGGGGCTCAATCGCAGTTTAAAATATCGAATCAGGCACCACTGAATGTCTCTGAAATTTTAGAAACATCAGATAGAGAGATAGCTGTACCCTCGACAATGATTTTAACTGTAGCTCTCGCAATAGATAAAATATGGTTATTGAGACTTTTCTTTAAAAACAAACAGAAAGAGTTTCTTGGATGTAAAATACAAATGTTTCCTGAACTTTCTAGAGAAACTCAAAAGCGTCGTAGAGAATTTCTATTATTGAAATCTGGAGTCACCTCACTGGGAGCACATCTTTGCAAGTGTATTATTTGCTACCAGGGCCGTATTTTCCTATAGGCTAAGTAGACTTCAGCCTAGGGCCTCAAGATCAAGAGGGGCCTACATTCAAATTGTTAGCAAAATTAAAATGACACTATTCTAAAAACAGTGAACACTAAAACACTGAACCGAAAATAAGGAGAAATTCTACGCTTCGGGATCGGAACCGGCTCCGACTGCAACGGGGTGCCGACTCGGCTTCTCCCTTTCTTTTTCTCGCCCTGGGAGGAGGATCGGGGAGGGAAAGACGTCAGTCCGGAAACAGCTGGGCAAAGCCCAACCCTGCGGGGAGAGAGGCAAAACGTGGATCCGTCAGGACAGGGCGGCCCAGACTGGCATCGGGGGGGGGGGTTAATGGAAGGCAGGCAGGCAGGATGGCATGGGAGGGTATTCAATGGAAGGGGGATGGGAGGCAGGCGGGCATCAGAGGGGGGGGTGAGGTGAGGAAGGACGCACTGGGGCATTATGGACATAGGAAGGGGCAATGTTGTATGCTATGTTTGATTAGTTATTGTTACAAGTACTATATATGGTGCTGAGAATAAATGTCCAAATAAGTGTTCTCGACTTTTTTTTATTTATTATCCGTGTCACATTTTTTATAAAGGTTAGTACCAATAACAACATGTTTCATTTAACATATTGATATATATCACAGAAATGATGTATTTTATTATCTCTCATGTAATTTACAAACTTAAAAATGGGAGGTGAAAGGGCCTCATAAGTGGAATAGCCTAGGGCCTCTTTTCATCTAAATCCGGCCCTGTTTGCTACCGTTCAGTTAAATATGTCTTTTTTTGAAACTCAACAGTTAACTGCTTTTCTGGCTTTGTCTCGACTGGATAAAGAGAAAACAACAGCTCTATAGTTTATATAAACTGCTCATATCTCAGTTCTGTCTGTAACTTGTCTGCTTACATGAATATTCCTCTGCTTGCATATTGTAATCTTGGATCTATATTTTGAGGACTTGAGTTGGGTTTGTTGAAAAGAATTTTCTTTATTAACTTTTATTTAAATAGGTTTTATTGTGATTTATATTGGTTATAAGTCATATCTTCACTAACTTTCTGTACAAGTGATTACTTGGTATGTAATTTGAAAATCTATAAATAAATAAATAAAACATTATTAGGAGTTGCTTAGTTTTTTGGCAACGAAAATGCACATAAAGGACTGGATTCATTATTTGGCACCAAAAAATCAGTACTGATAAAATTACTGCTGAGTGCTGTTCTATAAAAGGCTCTCTGGATTGGATGCCTTTCTTAGAATAGCACATAATGCTGGAATCCGCGCCCAAATTAGGGAGCCAGCATTTTCACCAGCTAAAAACAGGTATAAATCCCAGTGCGCAAGCTGGGCATGGATCTCAAATTCTGTCTTTCTTTCTATCTATCTGTCTCTCTCCCTGCCTCCTATGCAGCAGCATTTCTCTCCCCCCCCCCACTTCCCTGTGCAGCAGCCACAGCAGCATTCCCTCCCCATCCATTTCCCTGTGCAGCAGCATTTTCCCCCACCCTACTTCCCTGTGCAGCAGCAGCATTTTGATTCCCCCCCACTTTCCTGTGCAGCAGCCACAGCAACAGCATTCCCTCTCCCTCCATTTCCCTCCCCCCACACCACTTCCCTGTGCAGCAGCAGCAGCATTTCCCCTACCCCCCTTTCCCTTCCCGCAGTTTGGCCGGCTCCCTTAGTCCCTTGCCACCCCCCTTCCATTCCCGCAGTCCCGACAAACCTGCCGATTCCAGCAGCGTCTGCAGCACTCTACACACGCTGCTTCGGGGCCTTCTACTGCCGATTTACTCTGGCACATCCCTGATGACAAGGACTAAGTGAGCTGGTCAGGAAGGGATGGGAGGGTCAGACCGCAAAAAAATTACTTACTGAGTGAGTGGGGAGCCAGCAAAGCGGCTGGAGTCTTTTTTGTCGGCGCTTCTCTTCCCGCCCCGCAGTCTGGCCTGCTCCGGGCAAATATTTTTTTTAAAGTTTAAAGGTGTCGCCACGGCGCCTCTCGATCCCCGCCAGCGTCGGAAGCCTTCTCCAACACTGGTGCGGCTCTTGAGAGAAGCTGCTGGCACGGCTTTAAACAGAAAAATAACATTTTCATAGGAGCCAGCCTTCGGAGAAGCTTTGGACACAGGGCCAGATGCAACAGGAGCCACCACCGCGAAAACCTTTAGTAAGGAAGCCAGCCAGACCATGAATGCGTGGCCGTTGTAAGCTCGCATACGCACTCTTGCCAGCCACGGACCTACTGATCACAGATCAGAGATTACGGAACACGCAGGTAAGAGTGCGCATGCACGGCTAGGGTTTTATTATAGTAGATTCAGACTCTTTGTTTGTATAGTAGCCTCTTGAACCTTTAACTCTAAGTTCAAATTCAACAATTCCAAAAAAAATCTTTGAGCCCCTTTCAGTTCTGACTGCCAAAACTGTAGGCGTAGGCTCCTCCAAAGCTTCTTAGCTTAGTCACTAGGTGGGCATGACTGTGTAACCAATCCATGGAAGGGTAGGTGATGTTGCCCTTCCCAGCTGGTGGGTTTGCCCCTGTGATAGTCTTCTAGTGATTATCCCTTAGCTCTGAGGGCCCCAGCCCTCTCAAGAGCACTCCACCTCTGCCGCTAGCCTCCAGCGAGCCTTCTCCCTTGTTGGACCACTGGTGTTGATCCCACCCCAGCAACCTGGTGCCTCCGTTGGGCTACTAGTGTTGATCTGCACTCCAGTAGCTTTCCGTTCCTTTGAGAGGAAGCTCTTTGGTTGCTCCCAGTTACCAGCCTCAATAGGGATCGGCAGCCACCAGTAACAGGGCTCCCTCTAGAGGTCTGACTCTACTCTTCTTGGCCCTCAGGCACTGCTAGTGCCTCTGCAGGCCCTTTTATTCTGCCCTGAGCTGCTCCCAAATGCCACCTGCCCTTAGCACAGCTCCCGAGGGCTGCTGATCTTCTGCCTTGAGCTCTCTGCTCCCAAGGGCTGTTGATACACTTCTTCAAGAGTGTCCCTAGTGGTACACCTCTGCTGGTACACAGCATACCAGCTCTAAAAAGAGCTCTGTGTTAGCCAGAGACAGAGTTCCATATCCAGGGAGCTATGTTCCAAATGAGTATAATGCACAGCAGAAACTCAGATTCTAGACTCTCTTTCAGCATGCTGGCTCTGTTATCCCCACCATTTTTTTTTCTCCATTCTGAATTTCTGTGGAGTAGATATCCGCTTCTGTTATTCTGATTCAGCTCTGCTCAGCTCACATCCCCACATTCATTTGAGCCCACAAGCTTTATTCCCATTCATTAGATAAACTCTTAAAATGCATAACATTTCACCCAAGTGTTTGAGTGTTCATCCCTCAGTGCATGATTTGCATATGGAGTTACCCACCCCCTCTGCATACTCAGCCATGCAGCTTTCATAAATTGGGTACAATTCTCCTGCTGTCAGATAAGTGTTAGGCAGAGACCCTTTTTTCAGTTTTTAACACAGACAGATAATTGCTGGTTTCAAACTCATTGTTCACAAACACCTCTTTCGAAGCGCTGTCAGAAACCCACTCCCATGGGTTTCACATCTAAACTTAGAACGTAAAATCAACTAGGAATCGGAGCCCTAATGACATGATATTACATTACATTACATTACATTACATTAGGGATTTCTATTCCGCCATTACCTTGCAGTTCAAGGCGGATATCCATTTTAAACTATGGGTATTGGCACCTATCCCTTTATACAAGCTAGTGAGATGCCAAAGAGGGCTGAATTAGTCAACTGGATCTGTACATTTATTTTGCTTCTGTGTTGGGTCATTCGTCAGAGGGCAAAGTCAAAATGAAGACAAATGAATTTTAAACTAGCTAGCTCAAAGAGTGATAGAGTGACAATTTCCATTTATATATGACATGATTATTCCCAGACTTAATTTTATCCACTAGTAGTCTGATATCTCCTTTGAAACAAAGTGTTATACATATAAATTAACAATGTATTTGTACTACCATTTGAAAGGCTGATTAAAGCATATGGCTATGGCAGATTTCTTAAAATATTTCTGTGATGAAATGAATCAAATAATCATCTAACCAGTGCTGTACAGCTCAGGGACATTTTTTGATCTGGTAACTGTGCATATGCTGAGAATTATAAAACAGGCTTTTGATTGCATTACAATACCAGAATTATATTTAAGTCAAATTTCAATGTGTTAGAGAAGCCTTCTTTCCGCACCCATCCTCCTGATTTTATAGCAATGCGCCTCCATTTAAGCCAAGCAAAAACATCACAACGGGTCTCTAAGAATGGGTCGACATCGAAGGTCTATTGAGGGACCCACCACAGGCCATGTTTCAGCATAACGCCTGCATCAGGGGTCATCACCATAAGGAAAACAATCAAGATATTGTCCGCAGTTCCTTCAAAGCCTAGTTGATAAAGCAAACTCATACATGATGGGATGGAGTACGGTATTGGTGTTCAGGAGGGGATTGGATGGTTTTCTGTTGGGGGGGGGATAGAGGGGTGTAGATGGAGGATTGCTGCACAGGTCTTGGACCTATTGGGCCACCACGTGAGCGGACTGCTGGGCACGATGGACCTCGGGTCTGACCCAGCGGAGGCACTTCTTATGTTCTATATCTGAAGGTTCCATAAGAAGGGGTGCTGAAAAGTTCTTAGCTCAGCCAAGAAGAGATTGGGGTGGATATGGTTCAATGATTACATTACATTACATTAATGATTTCTATTCCGCCTTTTCAATTTTCAAAACATATAAGAACAAGAGGGCATTCGGAAAAATTGGAAGGGGATAGATTCAAAACGAATGCTAGGAAGTTTTTCTTTACTCAGCGGGTGGTGGACACCTGGAATGCGCTTCCAGAGGATGTAATAGGGCAGAGTACGGTACTGGGGTTTAAGAAAGGATTTGGACAATTTCCTGTTGGAAAAGGGGATAGAGGGATATAGATAGAAGATTACTGCACAGGTCCTGGACCTGTTGGGCCGCCGCGTGAGCGGACTGCTGGGCACGATGGGCCTCAGGTCTGACCCAGCGGAGGCATTGCTTATGTTCTTATGTACCTTGCGGTTCAAGGCGGATTACATAAGGCTTGTTATGATATTAAGGAGTACATATTGTTAAGATAATAAGAAATGCTTAAGGAATAGTTTCAACATTTTCTATTTGATAAGGAGTAGATAGTTTTGCAGGAGGAGTTTGGGATATGTTTGGTTGTGTTATATTGTTTTTATGTATTTTTTTGAAGAGTAGGGTTTTCGTTTCTTTTTGAACGTTTCGTAGTCTGTGGTAGAAATCAGCAGATTGGTGAGTTGTCTGTCCAGTTTCGCTGCTCTGGTGGCCAGTAAGTTGTCATACAGTTTCCTTCGTTTGACGTTTTTGCTTGGAGGGTGTGTGAATATTGTGTGGGTTCTCCTGTGTCTGGTTGAGGTGGGTTGAATTAGTCGATTGTTCCAGTAGGTTGGGCTGTCTCTGTTTATAGCTTTAAATAGTAGACAGTGGAATTTAAAGTGTATTCTGGCTTGTATTGGGAGCCAGTGTGAGTCGTGGTATGCCTCTGTAATGTGGTCGTAGATGAGTCTTAGGGCTGTGTTTTGTATTGTTTTTAATTGTTTTATAGTGGTTGCAGGGCAGGGGAGATATAGTATGTTGCAGTAGTCTATTAGGCCTAGTATTAGTGATTGGACCACCAGCTGGAATTGTTTTCTGTCAAAGAATTTTCGAACTTGTCTTAGGTTTCTCATAGTTGCAAATGATGTTTTTATTATTTTGTTGATTTGTGGTTGCATGGTACAGCCTCTGTCTATCAGCACTCCATGGAGTTTTAGCGTGGGTTGAATGGGGTATGAGATCGAGTTAATGATCTGAAACAATGTCAAAACATAGAATTTTGTTTCTGCAAATTGGCACTTAATTAAATAAGATAACACTCTTCTCAGCTACAATGGCAAAATAACGCTAAAAATGTAGGAAGTTGGTTGGTTAGGCTGAGAACTTCTCACCACTCCCTCATGTAATAAAAGTGAGCCAAGTATAAGGCAATCAAGCCATTATGACATCACTGATGAAGCTGGCTCTTATTGGTGGAAAGAGGCATTATGACATCACAATCTCAGCTCTGGAATGTTGCTACGAGGGGATGCTGAAAAGTTCTCAGCCCAACCAAAAAGAGAATGACTTGGTTATGGTTCAATGAATGATCTGAAACCATGTCAAAACAGAGAATTTTATTTTCTGCAAATTGGCACTTAACGAAATAAGAAAATACTCTTTTCAGCTACAATGGCAAAATAACGCTAAAAATGTAGGAAGTTGGTTGGTTAGGCTGAGAACTTCTCACCACCCCCTCATGTAATAAAAGTGAGCCAAGTACAGGACAATCAAGCCATTATGACATCACTGATGAAGTTGGCTCTTATTGGTGGAAAGAGGCATTATGACATCACAATCTCAGCTCTGGTTATCAGAGACTGAAACTCTTTACACTACCAAGGGGTGCTGAAAAGTTCTCAGCCCAACCAAGAAGCGATTGACATGGATATAGTTCAATGAATGATCTGAAACCATGTCAAAACATAGGTCTCTGCAAATTGGCACTTAAGAAAAGAAGTTAACACTCTTTTCAGCTACAGTAGCAAAATAAAGCTCAGAATTAATGAAAGTGGAATTTGGGCTGAGAATCTTTCAGCACCACCTTGTAAGAAACTTAAATCATGGTTGTTCAACAAATGCTTCTCTTAAATCTCAGCACTCTGTAACCTTTGATTATATTTGTATTATTATTATTTTTTTTATTTTTTTTACTATTATAGATTTTTCATGTTTTTATGCAGTTTGGAGCTGTTTAAAGTTTATTTTTATATTTTTTTTTTATATGGTGCAAACCGTTCTGAGCCTTCAGTCTGATACGGTATACAAGCTTAGATATGTTATGTTTTGGTTACAGCAAAGTAGTCAATTCACTCTGCTGAGTAGAAAATGCTGCCAAGATTCTCTATCAAAGCAAATGTCAAGTCATTCATCTGTCTCTCTTAAGATTTTTCACTGGAATAACACGGAGGATGCAAAGTGTTCAGAATATGGGAAGACAAGAGTTACACAGAAAACAAGAAGCACAGGAAAAAGAAATCCTATACAATATGGGCTGATTTCTCCTGGGCTAATAAAGACAAAAGACTGTTTTCCTTGGAGGTTCTCACGAGGGTGTGCTGAAAAATTCTCAGCCCAACAAAGAAGAGTAGGAGGTGGATATGGTTCAATCAATGATCTGAAAAAATGTCAAAAGATAATTTTGTTTCTGCAAATCGGCACTTAATGAAATAAGATAACACTCTTTTGAGCTACAGTGGCAAGGTAATGCTCCGAATTTAGAAGTTGGTTGGTTTCGCTGAGAACCTTTCAGCACTCCCTCGTACTATTTGGGTTTCTGCCAGGTACTTGTAACCTGGATTGGCCATGCTTGGAGACAGGATACTAGGCGATGGACCGTTGGTCTGATCCATTATGGCTGTTATGTTCTTGCGTGAGCCAAGTATAGGACAATCCAGTCATTGTGACATCACTGATGAGGTTGGCTATTAGGCATTGGTGGAATGAGCCATTATGACATCACAATCTCAGCTCTGGAATGTTGCTACCAGGAGATGCTGAAAGGTTCTCAGCCCAACTAAGAAGAGAATGACGTGGATTTGGTCAATCAATGATCAGAAACAATCTCAAAATTTAGAATTTTGTTTCTGTAAATTGTCACTTAACAAAATGAGAACGCTCTTTTCAGCTACAGTGGCAAAATAATGCTCAGAATTAAGGAAGTTGGTTGGTTGGTTGGGCTGAGAACATTTCAGCACCCTCTCATTTAACTCAAATTGGAAGAATAAATTCTAAAATCCACCTGTTTGAGACCGGCTACTGCTCTGTAATGAAACAGTAACGTAATTTACAAATTTTACATAACATTCCATTAATGCATCTTTACAACAGAAGAAAATTCCCGAGACTCATAAAAAGATATTCTGACCTAATTTTTACTGAAGCTGAAAATTAGTCATTTTAATTTCCAAATATTAGAGAATTTCCTTTTTAATAAAGGCAATTGTAATTGGCTTTGCAACTCTCTCCTTCCAGCTCTTCTCCCTGGCATTCAATCCCACCTAGAAGGACAATAGCCTTACTGGGTCAGACCACAATGGTCCATCTAGCCAATCCAGATCACAAGTACCTGGCAAAAACCCAAATAGTAGCAGCATTCCATGTCACCGATCCAGGGCAAGCAGAGGCTGCTCCCATGTCTGTCTCAACAGCAGTTTATGGACTTTTCCTCCAGGAACTTGTCCAAACCTTTTTTTAAAACCAACTACATTAACCACTCTTACCACATCCTCTGGCAACGCATTCCAGTGCTTAACTATTCTCTGAGTGAAAAATTATTTCCTCCTATCGGTTTTAAAAATATTACTCTAACTTCATCGAGTGTCCCCTGGTCTTTGTAAATCTTGACGCAGTAAAAAAATCTTGATCCAGTTGAACCCATTCTACACCACTCAGGATTCTGCAGACTTTGATCATATCTCCCCTCAGCCATCCCTTTTCCATTACACATTTCAAATGAGATGACATATGGTTTCAGTGACAACCTAAGGCCCCTTTTACAAAGCCACGGGGTTTATGCTGCTGCAGTAAATGCACCAAAGCCCACAGGAATTGAATGGTCTTCGGTGAACTTACCTTAGCAGACTCTAATGAAGGTATCTTCCTCAGGGAGGTGGCACCCTGGCTAGCAAGGCCACTTGCTAAAGGGTGTATCAGGACTTCCACCACAGAAAACCCTGGTCAGCCCCCCAATCAGTCTTCTCTAACTGACTTAAGTAAGCAGGATTTCCTCAAGGACCACCCTAAATTGCCAGGTCACTTAAAGCAGTGTTTTCCAACCTTTTTACACCTATGGACCGGCAGAAATAAAAGAATTATTCTGTGGACCAGCATCGGTCCATGGACCGGCGGTTGAAGAACACTGGGCTAAGTCTTGGGCCGGACCCCGCCCATCTCTACCCAATCTCCACCCCAGACCCCGCCCCCATACTAGTACTAATTGCACCTTGCACGTCCCGTGCCTCATCTGGAAGCCTTCCCTCTAACATGGCTTCCGGTGCAGGCGCACTACCTGTGGCTTTGTGCACCGAATCAGTGAGGAAGAGGGAGCTGGCTCGTAGATAACGCCGCATCGATCGCACCGTGGACCAGCGGTTGAAGAACACTGTTTTGGGCTTGATGCACGTGCTGGCCCTGTGGACCAGCAGGAAATTTCTGTGGACCGGCACTGGTCCATGGACCGGTGGTTGAAGAACACTAACTTAAAGGATGCTGCAGATATCTAGAAATATTCCAGACTCATTGGCAAAGCCCACCATCAAAGTGATAAGCAAACACATACTGGCCTTTCTGACCACTCCATTTTCACCCGTCAGAAGCTCAAACCCCCCCCCCCCCAACCCATTCTGCAAGAGCATATGGACATGAATCACCTACTGCTAGTACAAGTCAAACATCCCCAAGCTTCTAAATACACTTCTAAATACGCCTCTCTGAAAGTTTGAATAGTGTCAAGGAGTGTGCATACGGTGACGTAGCGAGGTTGAGAGGGGCCCCTCCCGCGCCCTCATCTCTGCCTCCTCCCACTCCTTCCCCGATCCCGCCTTCTGCATGTGCCCCCCGCTCCTTCCCTGATCCCGCATGCCGCACGTGCTCCCCGCTCCTTCCCTGATCCCGCTTTCCGCATGTGCCCCCCACTCCTTCCACGATCCCGCCTGCCGCACGTGCCCCCTGCTCCTTCACCGATCCCGCCTGCCGCACATGCCCCCCGCTCCTTCCCTGAGCCCGCCTGCCGCACGTGCTCCCCTGTTCCTTCCCTGATCCCGCCTTCCGCATGTGCCTCCCACTCCTTCCCCGATCCCGCCTGCCACACGTGCCCCCCTGCCCTTCCCCGATCCCGCCTGCCACGTGTGCCACCCCCCCTTCCCTTGTATCTCTAGTTGAAGTTATTGCTCGCGGCGGTCAACAACGTGTTCCTGGTGACCCTGTCAGCTCTCCCTCTGATGTCACTTCCTATGCGCGGCTCCCAGAAGTGACATCAGCGGGAAAGCCAATGGGGCAAAAAGTACATGGATGACCGCCACAAACAACAACTTCGACTAGAGGTATGGGGAAAGGTAGGGGGGGCATGCTTGTGGAGGGGAGGAATGGGAAGAGGTGGAGGGGGCGAAGAGGATGAGGGACACAGGCACCTCCACCAATATGGTGCCTGGGTAGGATCGCCCCCTCGCCTCCCACCCTTACTGTGTCACTGTGTGCATAGAACAGACTTAAGCTGACAGAAGGTATTGTCTTAGACTAGTGAGGATATGAGAGAGAATTGCCGTATTTGATTTAATAATGAGTTTAACCAAAGTGTTAGAGACCAAATGACAAACAATTGAGAGGATCCCTGTCAATCTGTTTGGAGTGAGAATCATCGAGGAGTTTATTAGAAGTAATTACCCTGAAACACAAATCTATAGGAAGGTAAGAGTTTAGCTGCTCTTTGTCCCGAGGGAGAGATGATAGAATGACATTTGCAGGGTGAGTAGGGCTTAAACTGTGCTTTTAAGTAAGAAATTATCTAATTCTGCCTGTGACCGAGTTTGAAAAAGATAGCTCAACTCTAGGCATAGAATGATAAAGGGTTTGGCGGCTGAAATAGTTTACATAAGGTTAGTGTTTTGCTGTAAGAAGCTCAGTTTTCCCTGAAGTTGTGATCAGCGATGTTTAATTCTAAACCCCCCCCCCCCCCCCCCCCCCCCCCCCATTTTCAACTCCCTCCCACCTTAGGCATACTTCTTGATTTATGAATCATTGCCTCAATTAACAGGTTAGGAAAAATCTTTTTCATAATAGGGATTTACAGTATATCCAATCCTTGGTTTTATATACCGATTCATCCCTTACAAAAAGGGCTCGACTCGGTTATCAAGATTTCCTAAATTCAGGAAGAAAATGAGATGATTCTATTCCAACCTTATCTCGGAACAGAAGAATCAACCAGAGATTTTTGAAATAGATAAGTTTTTAACATTATCCAAAAAGTTGTTGAATGAGAAACTAATCTGAGATCCGAAGGAAGCTCATTCCACATTTTTGCAGATAGAAAAGTTCATGATTTGCAAAAGTTGGATATAGTTTAAATTCTCTTAATTGATGGAAAGCCAAGTTTATATTTCTGAGTATTTCGTGAACAAGATGGTAAACAAGAATTGAAAAGGACAGGAATTAAGGGAGAGAAAATCCCATAGAAAATTTTTTTAAAAATCACACAAATACATTTGAATTAAATTCTCCAAAACACAGGAAGCCAATGAAGTGCCCTAAGTAAAGGGGTCACATGATCGTATTTGTGCTTACCAAATATGTTTTGCCGCAGTATCTCTTATAATAAAACCCTAAGCGGCGCATGCGCACTCTTATCGGCGTGCTTCCATGATCCGTAGGTCCGTGGCCGGCAAGAGTGCGCATGTGCACTTACTACAGCCCCACGCGCAGCAGAGAAATGTTAAAACGTGGAATCCCCCCTCACTCACTGTAAGGCAGAGTTTGTCATCATCGCTTCCCCGCCCCCCCGGCGCACCCCTCCCCGGCGCATCCGAACCCCTGTTGACCCTCCCATCCAATCCTCCGGCAATGAGAGGTTCCCTAAACAGGAAGCGTCGGGTTGAATTCAAATGTTTCCGGCAGGTCGGGAGGGGGCGGAGCAGGCTCGCACACCCAGCGGGGACAGGGCAGGAACGAGACTCCCCTGCAGGAGCCGGCCCGATGGCTGTAGTTCGCCACTGAATCCGGTGAGGAGTGGTTCCCTCAACAGGAAGCGTCGGGTCGAATTCAAATACTCCCGGCAGGTCGGGAGGGGGCGGAGCAGGCTCGCACACCCGGCAGGGACAGGGCAGAAACGAGACTCCCTGCAGGAGCCGGCCCGATGGCTGGAAATCGCCGGACTGGACAGGGGGAGCAGGTAAGGGGTGCTGCAGTACAGGAGGAGCAGGAAAGAGGTGGTGCTGGACAGGGGGAAGGTAACAGGAAGGGAAGCCTACTGCTGGACAGGGGGAGCATGGAAGAGGTGCTGTTACATGGGGGGAGGAGATAATAGGAAGGGAGGCCTACTGCTAGATAGGGGAAGCAGGGAAGAGGTGCTGCTAGATGGGGGGGGCAGGGAGAAGGGCTACTGCTGGACAGGGGGAGCAGGCAAGGGGTGATGGTGGACAGCTGAGGAAGGAGAGAGACAGAAAGTGGCCAAGGAGAAAAAAAGAAAGAAAGAAAGACACACACATATTCTAGCACCCGTTAATGTAACGGGCTTAAAGACTAGTTCTGAATAAGTTGCAATCCTATCAGATTGCATTTAGTCAGACAGACATAGAAGAAATTGGCATAGTCCAATTGTGATCAAATAATCGCCTGAACCAACACAGCAAAATGCTGCTGTAAGAATAAATAATAATAATAATAATTTTATTCTTATATACCGCCAAAGCCATAATAGTTTGAGGCGGTTTACAACAAGAGGTGCTGGACAATCAGAGAAATAGTCACAATGTAGAGTCGTCAGATACATGCATACAAAATATAAGAAGTAAAAACTATAGAATTTTTAGGTTACAAATCGATTGAACAATTTCGTTTTTACTGATTTTTTAAAACTAAAATAGGATGAGGATTGTACGATAATGTTACCCAGCCAATCGTTCCATTTACCTGCCTGAAAAGCCAGAGTTCTGTCCAGGAATCTTTTATAACGGCAGGTCTTTATTGTTGGATAGGTGAACATATGAATTCTACATGTGGGCCTAATAGAGCTATCCAAATTAAATTGAGAGACCAAGAACATAGGGGCCAGACCAAATATTGATTTAAAACAAAGACAGAAAATTTTGAACAAAACTCTTGCTTCCAGGGACAGCCAGTGAAGTTTTTGATAACAGGGACTTATGAGTTCCCATTTTTTTAAACAAAAAATCAGTCGAACTGCTGAATTTTGAATAACTCGGAGCCTTTGAAGAGTTTTTTTGAAGGTTCCAAAATAAATGATGTTACAATAGTCAAGCATGCTTAAAATGGAAGATTGAACCAATAAGCGGAACGATACTGCATCGAAATATTTTCTGATGGTTCTGAGTTTCCATAACATAATAATTGGCAAACCCGTCTAAGTAGTCTGAGACTAAAGAAGAATTTTTTTCATTACTAATTTGAGATGAAAAGGAGAGTGTAGAGTCCAGGATGAAACCTAGGATTTTAGATGTAAACTCAATTTGTAATGAAATACCCGAAGGTAATGATACTATGGAGGGCAGAAATTCCAAATTAGGGCCAAACCATAAAGTTTTGTTTTTGTGGTGTTTAGACTTACTGTAGCTTCTCCGCAAGCCACTGACAAACAAAAAACTACCCCATAAAATATGCCAAATAACTTTAAGAAACTTTACATTATCTTAAGTGGGACTACTCCCATAGCAATTTTAACAACTCACAAGTTCTCAGATGCAGACTCAGAGGCAAGGCCAGCAGCAAGACAGGGATTTTCCATTCTTTTGCACTGAGTTCCACGTGCATGATTACATCCCACTGGTCCAACACTGGTCACCGTAATGAAAAAGGACATACCGTAGTACTACTCAAAAGGGTCCAGAGAAGAGCAACAAAAATGGTTAAGGGACTGGGGGAGTTGCCGTACAACAAGAAGCTAGAGAAACTGGGCCTTTTCTCCCTTGAAAAGAGGAGACTGAGAGGGGACATGATCGAAACATTCAAGATAATGAAGGGAATTGACTTAGTAGAGAAAGAGAGATTGTTCACCCTCTCCAAGGTAGAAAGAACAAGAGGGCACTCTCTAAAGTTAAAAGGGGATGGATTCCATACAAACGTAAGGAAGTTCTTCTTCACTCAGAGAGTGGTAGAAATCTGGAACGCTCTTCCAGAGGCTGTTATAAGGGAAAGCACCCTTCAGGGATTCAAGAAAAGGTTGGATAAGTTCCTGTGGACCAGAACATACGCAGGTAAGGCTAGACTCAAATAGGGCACTGGTCTTTGACCTAAGGGCCGCCGCATGAGTGGATTTTCTAGGCACGATGGACCACTGGTCTAACCCAGCAGCAGCAAATCTTATGTTCTTATGGTGAGAAACTATATGTGTTCAGTGCTCTCAGAGAATAAGTCTGATGTCTGGATGCTTTTTTTTTTTTTTTTTTCTTTCAATTATCTTTATTAACAATTGCAAAGGAACAAACAACCCGGAGCAGAACAAGCAGAAAACGATGCTAACACAGCAAAACAAGGGAAGCTGAGGCAGGGAGAGAGATATATGGAGAAGACCTAATATTTTAGTTTACTTTAATTTAATCTAATTGTTTATATTCTGCTTAACCATTCAATGCAAGGTGGATTACAAGAACAATATGGACTTGATATTCAAAGAATTTATGTTCATAAATTGTCCTCTTTGCAAATTCACTAGGGCTAAGTACATAAATTTTAACTCAAAAAACATGTTAAATAGAGCCAGCCCAAGGACAAGATCCCTGCAGTACTCCACTAACATCCTTATCCTCTGAGCAAACTCCACTTACGAACACCTTTTGTCTCCTTCCACTTGACCAGCTTTTAATCCAGTTTGTCATTTTGGGGCCCATACCACATGCATTCAGTTTATTTATTTATTCACTTTATTTTTCACTCAGAGAATAGTTAAGCTCTGGAACTCTGGAGGAGTGTGTGGCGCAGTGGTTGGATCTACAGCCTCAGCACCCTGGGGTTGTGGGTTCAAACCCCGCGCTGCTCCTTGTGACCCTGGGCAAGTCACTTAATCCTCCATAGCCCCAGGTACGTTAGATAGATTGTGAGCCCACTGGGACAGATAGGGAAAATGCTTGAGTACCTGATTGTAAAAACCGCTTAGATAACCTTGATAGGCGGTATATAAAATCCTAATAAACTTGAACGCATTGCCAGAGGATGTGGTAAGAGCGGATAGCGTAGCTGGTTTTAAGAAAGGTTTGGACAAATCTATAGGCTGTTATTGAGAAAGACATGGGGGAAGCCACTGCTTGCCCTGGATCGGTAGCATGGAATGTTGCTACTCCTTGGGTTTTGGCCAGGTACTAGTGACCTGGATTGGCCACCATGAGAACGGGCTACTGGACTTGATGGACCATTGGGCTGACCCAGTAAGGCTATTCTTATGTTCTTATGTGTAGGGTTACAAGACGTCTGGACATGTCCTCCTTTTGAGTGGGGGGCAGGGCTAGGGTGGGACTGGGGGCGGGATTAGGGCATTACAGGGTGGGGATGGGTGGAACTCGATGGGCCTGGGGGCTGGTCTAGGAGTCTTGATTTTCCAATTGGAAAATCTGGCAACCCTACCTATGCGGCACCACCTCAAAAGCTTTGCTAAAGTCCAAGTACACTACTTCTGGCGTCCCTTCCATAGCCAACTGTTTGGTCACCCAGTCAAAGAAATCAATCAGATTTTTCTGACAAGACCTGCCTCTCCTAAAACCATGCCGCCTCAGGTCCTGCAGTCCATTTGATTCTAGAAATCTCACTATCCTTCGTTTATGAAGCGTTTCCATTAACTGGAGCTGCCTATAAACTTGATTAACTATCTGGATAACTTAGGCAGCTTAACTTATCTGAATAGTTATTTGGATACTGGCACTGAATATTGCTGATCACTGGATAATCTATCTCTTCCCTGGACTATCCTGGCACTGTCCAGATAGCTCAGCAGCAGTCTGCAGAGATTCCCAGTGGCAGTATCGGAATAATACCAGTGAAAATCCAGGTATAGTACCAGTCTGCAGCATCTACTACCTGGAGACCTGCTACTGACTATCGGAAGTATGCTTTTAAGCATGGGTGCAAATGGATATCATTATTAGTTGTACTATAGCAGTATATTATTTTCTGTGCCAGTGTTTCTGGGTATGCATTCTATGCCTGACATAATACTGTACTGTGTAAATCCAGGAAGATTTCCTTGTGTTCATTTAGTCCAGCCAGCTGCACTGAAATATCTGTCACCCGCTAAAAGAAGAGTATAATTTGAGGCACATCAGCATGGATGATGCCACACGTGCTCAACCATGCATCTCAACAACGAGAGGCACCTTGCAAGCTAACATGGTCTCATCAACATTCAAATTACAGCAATACGAATGAAGCAAAAGAATGAAAACAATAAAATGTTCTCTCCCAGACTACTCATAAACCTTTCTATGATAAACATGTGCATTTTGAGAAAAGGGGAGAGCTATATACAAAATCAAAATTATAGAGCTGTCAGATCACAGCTCGCACGCAGACATCACCTCCTGAAGGTGAATCAGCCGTAGTGGATAGAAATGCTGAAGGGTTCACCAACGGAATGCCTGATAGCCACTTCTGAAGGACTGGCCCACAATAAAATGATACGGAAAGTGAATAAAGAGGTCTGTCCTCTTCCCTACACAAATAGTTCATTAAATTAGCAGGAACCATAGTAAAAGGCGTGAGATCACAATATGGAAATGGGCAAAGACGTTCTGTAATGTAGATCGTTGGAACCTGTTACAATATAAACACAACAAAACAAAGAAAATTGACCTCAGGAAATCCACAGAGAAAAAAACAGGAGAAACCAAAAAAACACTGTGGAGTGACGATGTTCCTAAAATGGACTTTATTAAAAATGTATATTCAAAAGCCAAAAAATAGGTTTCCGAATCACAACTTAAAAGTTATGTAATTGTTGAGAGGAAAAGGTCTCAGAAATCCTGCTATGTTCAATGAATGAACATTGAGATAATTGTAGGAAGGATTCTCGTTCATTGACCAAAAACCTCTCACTCGTTCATTTAAGACATTTATGTTTTTATGATTTATACTTTTTACTCAATAAATAAATAAATAAATATCAACAAAAGTGCACTTAGCTTCAAATTTCTTCAAAAAGTGCCTTAGTGTAAAGTGCCTTGTGCAATCAAGTATTCACCCGACGGGGCCCGTTTCGCCACTCGCTAATGGCTTCCTCGGGGGTCTTTTATGGAGACTGTAACATAAAACTATAATCTACCATGTAGTTTAAACAACTTTTAAATTGTGAAAACATTGAAAATGTAGTACTTACTGTTTACAGCTATAACATCGGTTTCCACAAAATGGTGCCGGTGGATTTAAGATGCCACGCATGCGCATGAAATATCTTGCAGCCTGAATGTGCAATTGATGTTATTGGGTGAAAATCTCAAAATCTGATTGGAGAAGAATAATAAATGGATTGTATTCTCATACTTTAATCAACAAAATCCCCTCTAGATTAATGTGATTGGTGGAGCCGCTACAAATTTTTTAGCTTCAAAATTAGATGGTTTCAAAAAATTAGATAGTTTTAGAAAAATGTTCTCCACCCGATGTTGATATTTAATCCATCCGGTGTCAATGCTTGTAGTTTATAGATCCATCTCGCCTTGCGTTGTAGCAATTTCTTTTGACGGTCGCCACCTCTAATGTTTTTAGGTTCTTTGTCTATACGCCAACATTTAAGATGACTGGTTCTTATGTTGACAGTGCTCAAGGTAAGGTTAGAGGGATAGGATTAGAGGTAATTTGTAAAATTAGTCAGAGACCACTGTTCAGGCAGTGGGCCTGATGGGCCACCGCGAGAGCGGACCGCTGGGCGAGACGGACCTCTGGTCTGCCTCAGCGGAGGCAGCTTCTTATGTTCTTATCTCCTTTTGAGACTGGATTTATGTTCACACATTCTAGTGCGGAACGCTCTTATGGATTTTCCAACATATATTTTAGAGCATGGACATAGAATAACATATACAATGTAATTTGAATCACAGGTTAAAAACTGCTTAATTGGATAAATTTTGCTGTCAAATGGATTCTGAAATTCCTGGCCTTGGATGGTGAATGCGCAAATACTGCATTTTCCACATCTGTAAAAGTCCCCCGGAAGAATCTTATGGTCATCGGGGGTCTGCATGTTATACAAAGCTGGACATAAGATGTCTTTCAAATTCCTCTCTCTAGTAAAGGCTGGTTAATAAATGGACACACTAAAAACAAGGATGAAGATAATGTTCTAACATATGTCATGCGATATACGGCTGACGCACGGGTACCATCATCTATTGTGAAGAAAAATTGGAAAATTTTACAGACAAATCCATTATTTCAAGATACAGCTTTAAGAATAGCCTTTACTAGAGAGAGGAATTTGAAAGACATCTTATATCCAGCTTTGTTTAACATGCAGACCACTGATGACCATAAGATTCTTCCGGGGGACTTTTACAGATGTGGAAAATGCAGTATTTGCGCATTCACCATCCAAGGCCAGGAATTTCAGAATCCATTTGACAGCAAAATGTATCCAATTAAGCAGTTTTTAACCTGTGATTCAAATTACATCGTATATGTTATTCTATGTCCATGCTCTAAAATATATGTTGGAAAATCCATAAGAGCGTTCCGCACTAGAATGTGTGAACATAAATCCAGATAAGACTCTTCCGGAGGACTTTTACAGATGTGGAAAATGCAGTATTTGTGCATCCTAAAGGAGCCAAATAATTTAGATGAAGTAAAAATCCAATGGTATCACATATAAACACTTTCACATGGACAATGCAAGATTGATATACTAATGCTTTCATACAGGCCCGAAACACTGAAACAGGGGTGGAAAAAGCCTCAGACAACAGACCCCCCCCACCATCCACACGGGATGTAGGGTATTCAGGTTAAACCTTGTAGACACAAAAAACCCACCCCGGCAGTAAAAAACAGGCTCTGTGTGGTGCAAAACAGCAACTTTTAACTTTTGGACACAGCTACAAAAACAACTTATCTCACAAGACGACCGGTATACCAACGATGGCTAGCGTTTCACATTGCTGCTGCCTCAGGGTGTAATGATTCTGATCAAAGCTGAACAGAAAAAAAAAAAAAATCACAGTTCATTATGTATCACTGGCAAGGGGCCTACATTCAAATTGTTAGCAAAATTAAAATTACACTATTCTAAAAACAGTGAACACTAAAACGAAAATAAGGAGAAATTCTACGCTTCGGGATCGGAACCGGCTCCGGCCGCAACAGGGCGCCGACTATCCCTTTCTTTTTCTCGCCCTGGGAGGAGGATCGGGGAGGGAAAGACGTCAGTCCGGAAACAGCTGGGCAAAGCCCAACCCCCGCAGGGAGGGAGGCAAAACGTGGATCCGTCAGGACAGGGCGGCCCAGACTGGCATCGAGGGGGGGGTTTCAGTGGAAGGGAGATGGGAGGCAGGCGGGCATCGGAGGGGGGTGAGGTGAGGAAGGACGCACGGGGGGCACTATGGACATAGGAAGGGGCAATGTTGTGTGTTATGTTTGATTAGTTATTGTTACAAGTACTATATATGGTGCTGAGAATAAATGTCCAAATAAGTGTTCGACTTTTTTTAAATTTATTATCCGTGTCACATTTTTTATAAAGGTTAGTACCAATAACAACATGTTTCATTTAACATATTGATATATATCACAGTAATGATGTATTTTATTATCTCTCATGTAATTTACAAACTTAAAATGGGAGGTGAAAGGGCCTCATAAGTGGAATAGCCTAGGGCCTCTTTTCATCTAAATCCGGCCCTGATCACTGGTTTCTAATTATAGACCCATTGCTTCTATTCCGCTGTTTATCAAGATAATGGAAGGTTTGGCTCAATTGCAACTTTCGAGTGACCTGGAACGGCCTGCTTGGCTTCATGATGCTCAGAAAGCTTTTCGTTCGCAATACAGCGCAGAAACAGTGCTCGCTGCTATTTTTGATTGTCTTCACAACCTGCTCAGTAAGAGTAGTAATGCCCTCATTATTCAGTTCGATTTAAGTAGTGCATTCGACCTAGTAGATCATACCAAACTATTAGAATATTTAGACTCACTTGGGATTCAAAATAATCTCTATGCCTGGTTTCAGGGCTTTCTAACTTCTCGTACCTATCAAGTTAGAATGGATAATGTTTGTTCTTATGAGTGGCAAAATCCTTGCGGTGTTCCTCAGGGCTTACCACTTTCCCCTCTGTTGTGTAATGTTTATCTTTCTTCTTTGGGTACAAAATTAGGCAAATTGGGCCTAAAATTGTTCAGCTATTCTGATGATATTGCGATCATAATTTCCTGTCCTTCGGTTTCTAATATCACACACATTATTGAGGAAGTCTTTGATTTAACTGAGGGATGGATGACAGAATTTAGATTAAAGCTTAATTCCGAACAACAAAATTATTTTCTGCTATACCTAGTCAGAATAATACTGAGACTTTTATCTTTCTAAAAACTGTACAATACCCGATTCTCTCTACTGTTATGATTTTGGATATTACCCATGATCAAGTTGCTACTATAGTCCTCAAAGGCTTCCATATTCTTTGGAAATTCCGTATACTCAGAGCTTACTTCGATTTTTCTGCGTTTAAGCTGTTGGTATAATCTTTGGTACTAAGCCATTTGGACTACTGTAATATTGTTTACTTAGCTGGTACTAAGAAAAATCTTTCCAGACTGAAAACCATTGAAAATACTGCTGTCAGATTTATTTGTGGTCTGAAAAAGTTTGATCATGTTTCTCATCTCTATCGAGAGCTGCACCGGCTGCCGGTAGAGGCGCGGGTTATTTTCAAGTTAGGCTGCATTTATTACAGAGTTGGTGAAGCTCCTTCTTACATGACTGATTGATGTTGCTTCTCCGCTCACAAATATTCTCGAAGCTCTAAAGCCCTGATGACTTTCCCCACAGTGCAAGGTTGAAAACTAAAGAGGTATCACGATCGTATGTTTTCATACCAGGCTGCAATTTGGGATATGGATTTCAAATCTTCGCTATTCTTTTCAGCTTCATATTTTCACTTTAGGAGACCGTTGAAAACCTACTTATTTTCAAAATTCTTGGGATTCTTGTTTCCTAATTCTTCATTACTTTGTACTCCTAGTTTAACTTTTTATAACCCGCATAGAACTTAAAGGTAATGCGGTCTAGAAATGGATTTTATGTTATGTTATGAGTGTCTGTGTGTGTAAGGATACAACCTCCCATTCTTTGACGTGATTGGTCCGTGAAAACCAACGACAAGTCATTTTAATTTTATTTTGTAATGCTGTAGCGATCCTAACTTGAACACCAAAGCAATCAAGGCTTTGATCTTCTTATCTTTGCAAACTTGGATTTTCAGGTCTGACAGAAATTTTACTAAGGTGCGCTAGCGTTTTTAGCGCGTGCTAATGGAAAAACACTAATGCAAGCTCTATGGAGGCCCCCCTAAGCTTGAATCGCTCCCCATCAAAATTGTCCCTACTCTAAAACTATTAGGAGTAACTTTTGACAGTAAATTTTCTTATCATTTTCACGTTAGCACGGTCGTTCAGAAATGCTTCTATTGACTCAGGATGATACGTTCCCTTGCAAAGTTACTTGAACCAGCCTCCTTGAACACATTGATCCACTCCCTAGTAATATCTTGTATAGACTACTGTAATGCCCTGTATAAGGGCATTACAAAAAAGGAAATTAAACGGTTTCAGATTGTACAAAACACAGCTATTAAGATCACGTTTCACCTCTTCTGATTAGTAGTGCACATTGGTTACCAGTCGAACATAGAATCAGTTATAAAATCTTACTTTTAACATTTACAACAAAATTAAACAATTAACCAAAGTTCATTAACAGACTTTTAATTCCTTATAATACTTTAAAATCTCTTCGTTCAATGTCTCAGAATCTTCTCGTCATACCTTCTTTAAAATTGATCAATACGTTGCGCTCCAATAATTTTGCCGTCACTGCCCCTACTCTCTGGAATTCGCTGCCTAACCATTGGCGCAGTGAATCCGATATAAAACAATTTAAAGCAAAACTAAAAACATTCTTGCTCCAGGATGCTTTTGGACAACAACTGTCCTCTTAAGGACAAAAAAATTACATCAAAATTATTACTTTTTACCCTAACCTATTGTATTTTCCCTTTTTTGTTGCACTTTTCTTTTACGATTGTTGTTCTTCCCCATTTTCCTATTGTCTGAAGTAGATCTATACGTCTTATCAGTACTTTATTATGACACTTGGATTTTATCCAGTATCCCCAGTTTTAATATGTTTTTATGTAAATTTTATATTGTCCACCGCTTAGAAACCTGATTAAGCGGTTTAAAAAATCTATTAAATAAACTCGAAACTTGAAAACTTGAAACTATTGTAGCGTGCGCTAAAACCACTTAGTAAAAGGAGCCCTAAATCTCAAAAAAAGAAAACGACGGCAGATGGTGGATGATGAAATGTGCGTTTGCTTGTCGACTATCGAGCCATGTTTTGAGTTCATTTGCACTCAAAAACAAGCACATCCATCGCATTGATTAGCAATTCTCTTCTATCTACCTTAGTTTCACCGTTGTTCCAATTACCCATGCATAGCATAAAGAAGTTTAAATAAATAACTCTCACATTTAAGTTTTTGTTGATTTTGCAATTTTATAATTTCAATTATAATGTGCCGCAGAAAACATTTACTCCATTTAGGGCCTCCTTTTACTAAGCCGCGTTAGGGCTTTAACGCGCGGAATAGCGCGCGCTACATTGACCCACATGCTAGACCTTAACGCCAGCTTTGAGCTGGCGTTAGGTCTAGAAGCGTAGTGCGCGGTAATTTCCTGCGCTAAAAAAAAGCTAGCGCACCTGAGTAAAAGGAGCCCTTAGTGTGCCAGAGCTAAAATAAAGTTTGAGAGACACTGCTCTATGGTATGGTAAATAAAGAATGGCTACCATGGAAAAGAAAATCAGTGAAAACAAATATCATAGCTGGGTCGCTTCTTTGTTGAATTGGATCTTGGTTTGTTTCTTGTCAATTGCACTGTCCTGAGGCTCTTTTCACGGAGTTTTCTCAGCCGTCTCTCTGTGCTACGATTAGTAAAGGCCAGTCTTGAAGTTGATGGGTGGGCAAAGAAATAAAGAGGTGTACCACTGCTGCTGAGGAAGTTACTTTGCAGTGGGTAAAAGGTCATTTTTTTCACTCCGTTGGCATCCTGCAGGGAATATTTCTTGTCTATAAAATGCTGGATTGGCAACCTTTCGTGGTATTTTTATAAATAGCGAACAACAAAATAATTCTAGCATGGTTGAAAGTCACACATCTATATTTAAACAGCACTGAAGAGGAAATCTTTGTGTTGAGAATTTTGCTTCCGCCGGCGCCTTTCTGTGCTAGCTGGAAGAAGATTCCAGCTTTTAAACCTGGTACCTGGACAAAAAAGCTAAGAGTAAGAATAAATATTTGGTTGTACTCAAATATTAATTTAGTCTTCAAACTCAAGACCCTGTATTCTTGGTGCTCGTGTGTGTTTAAGAAACTCACTGAGTGCTGAAGAGGTATTTTATTAAATAGAACGGTTTGAACAAGTTCCTGGAGGAAAAGTCCATAGTCTGTTATTGAGAAAGACACGGGGGAAGCCACTGCCTGCCCTGGAACGGTAGCATGGAATGTTGCTACTCCTTGGGTTTTGGCCAGGTACTAGTGACCTGGATTGGCCACTGTGAGAACGGGCTTCTGGGCTTGATGGACCATTGATCTGACCCATTATGGCTGTTCTTATGCTCTTACGTGTGCCAAGTATAGGACAATCGAGCCATTGTAACATCACTGATGAGGTTGGCTCTGAGGCACTGTGGAAAGAGGCATTATGACATCACAATCTCAGCTCTGGAATGTTGCTCTCATTGGGGTTCCGGAATCTTGCTATTCTTTGAGATGCTGGAATGCTGCTACTCCTTGGATTTTGGCCAGGTACTAGGGACCTGGATTGGCCACCGTGAGAACGGGCTTCTGGGCTTGAAGGACCATTGGTCTGACCCAGAAAGGCTATTCTTATGTTCTTATGACATATATGATTTCTTTTCTATTACTATTGATGCTACTTACATTTCTCTAGGTTAGACTATGTGAGGATAATTTTATGGCAGGGTTTATCCTACAGTATTTTATAAGGACACATATTTATTCAATTTTCTATACCATTCTCCCAGGGGAGCTCAGAATTAGAGAATGACACGGGGAAAAAATCTGTCCCCGTCACCGCCCCGTCCCCGGCCCACCATCCTCTGCACCGCCCCGTCACCGCCATTCCATTCACCGCCCCGTCACCGCCACTGCCATCCCATTCACCGCCCCGTCACCGTCCCCGCAGCAGCCCCCACCCTCCCTCCACCTCACCTTATATTCGTTCCGAGTTTGCCGGCTTCCTTTTTCCCTAGCCGCACGCGTTCAAAAAGCCGTGCATTTAGCCAGCTCCCTCCCTCCACCTCACCTTAAATTTCGAGTTTTCCGGCTTCCTTTTTTCCGAGCCGCACGTGTTCAAAAATCCGTGCACGCGCGGCTGCGCGAGTCAATCAAACTTCTCCTCTCCTGCAACTTCCTGTTTCCGGTTGCGTCAGAGGAGAAGATTGATTGACTCGCGCAGCCGCGCGTGCACGGATTTTTGAACACGTGCGGCTCGGAAAAAAGGAAGCCGGAAAACTCGAAATTTAAGGTGAGGTGGAGGGAGGGAGCTGGCTAAATGCTACGGGCGGGCGGGCGGTGGCTGCGGGGACCGCGCGATCCTTGATACCTCACTGCGGAGACAAGACCATTCACCGCCCCGCGGGCGGTGAATGGCCTTGTCCCCGTCGCCGCAGCGACTGCTAGTTTTCTTCCCCGTTTTCGGCGGGTGACCCGCGACTAAAATGCGGTGGCCGCGGGTAAACCGCCACCGTGCCATTCTCTACTCAGAATGATTGACATAAATTTATTCAGGTACTCAAACATTTTTTCCTAACTGTCCCTGTGGGCTCACAATCTATATAATGTACCTGGGGCAATGAGGGGATTAAGTGACTTGCCCAGGGTCACAAGGAGCAGTGTGGGTTGTGCTGAGCCTGTAGCTTTAAACACTAGAGCTCAAACTGTAGTAAAAGTGAGCCAAGTATAGGACAATCAAGCCCTTGTGACAGCACTGATAAGGTTGGCTCTTATTGGTAGAATGAGGCATTGTGACATCACAATATCAGCTCGATACCAGAGCCCATCTTTATCTGGTTCTACTATATCAGGTGCTCTGTGAGTCTGATCTTCATCATACCGGTACTCTTTATTCAGATGTTGTTTCTTCATTTGAGACTGCCAGTACTAAACTAAAGCAGCCATTTAGGTGGCCAAAAACAGCTTGTCCAACATAAAAAGTGAAAGTCAGCCACTCCGAATGACACCGAAGTGTAAAACAAAATGTCAAAAAAGCATATTAAGGATGTAAAAACCACAAAAATGAGGGTGGCAGTTTACAGTGGAAGCGGTATACAGCAGGAGCCACCACGGTCCGTGTTTCAGCAAATGATGCCATCTTCAGGAGTCCATATATCAGCTCTGAGAAGACTTTTGGTGAATGCACATCAAAAAGCTTTGAAAACTGAATTTACGAATGTAAATCAATCATCAATTTTGTTTGTTTCTTCAATTGTGATGCTAATGAAGAGCCCCAGACTAAAAGATGCAATCAGCAAAAATTATTAGCACAGTTTGGGATAATCCCACACTGTGTTAATAAATGATACTGATTGCCCTCCTTTGTCTGGTTCTCTTCACTCTGGACTGCGATGTGATTTTATGGCAAAGACAATGTCATTCTGTTCCTTCATTTGTAATTTTTCAGGGGGGGGGGAACTGTCTCATGATTAGGCAACAGATTTTTTTAGTTTAGGCATAGATCTGGATACATGACTATATGCACGACCAAGTCACGAACGTGGAGGGCCATTTTTGATAGGATGTCTAAGTTCAACTTTGGGACATTTTTTCGCAAGACATTCAAAGCCAGAAATGGAGAAACTGACATTTCCAAAACCGCAAGACGTCTGATTTTTATTTTGTAAAAATCTTCTACTTAGACGTCTGGGCCGCCAGGACATCCAGCCCTTTGAATGTCCAACTCTATTCGCCATTTTCAACCACAAAACCGGCCAACTTCAAAACTTTCTAATCCAGACCTTTTGGACGAGGGAGGGGCCAGCCTTGTAATGGACTGGCCACATAGACATGCCAAAAGAGCAGTGGGGGCACCTTAGAGGGCACTGCTGTGAGCTTCACATAGAGGGTGCCAGAAGTGCATCTCACCATAACCCCCTTCTAATGAATGGTGAATCCTACAAAACTCCCCCAACCTACTTTACCCACCTGTCTACCACCCCAAAAGCCCTTATGGATGCAGGTGGCACCTATATAGCAGAGTTCATAGACAGTAACGCGGAAGACAAAGGCGTGCGCCGACAACTGAGCGCAAGATGGAGGCGCGCGCCGAAGAAAAAGACTGTTTTTAGGGGCTGCAACAGGGGGTTTTGTTGGGGAGCCCCCCCCCACTTTACTTAATACATATCGCGGCGGCGTTGGGGGGGGGCTTGGGGGGTTGTAACCCCCCACATTTTAGTGAAAACATAACTTTTTCCCTAAAAACAGGGAAAAAGTTAAGTTTTCAGTAAAATGTGGGGGGTTACAACCCCCCAAACCCCCCACAACACGGCGCGATCTGTATTAAGTAAAGTGTGGGGGGATTCCCCCCCACACCCCCCATCGTAGCCCCTAAAAACAGTCTTTTTCTTCAGCGCGCGCCTCCGCGCTGCGCTTAGTTGTCTGCTCGCACCTTTGTCCTGGCGCGCTTTTGACCTGACACCATATAGCAGTATTGTAGGGTTTTGGTGGTCTCACACTGTCCACCATAAATGTAATGGGTAGAGTGGCTTATGGACCAGGGTCCTCCTTTCTATAGCTCACTAGCCCACTCACCAGGCTACTTAAAACACTTATGTGCGGCTCTACTAGGGCTTCCCAATACCAGGTGCTGCTGTTCTAGAGAGAGGTATGTACTGTTTCAGTCAGAGTTTGGGGGGGATGGGAGGGTTTCAGTGACCACTGGAGGAGTGTGTGGAAGATCATTACTTAATTCCTGCATTGGTCATTTGGTCAGTTTGTGTACCTTTATGACACTTAGATGCTCTTAAAACAGATCTAACTCAGAACACTATCTTGAATGGCCCCGCGCTGCTCCCAACGCTCATAGAGTTCCCCCCCACCCCACCCCGGTGCTAGAAACTGCTAGAAAGAGCCCTAAGTTTCATCCAGGATGTCCTGGGAAAGGTTCAATTATCACTGCAAGACATTCAAAGCTAAGCCTTACACCTCCAACATGCTCCCCTTGACTCTTGGATGCACAATGGGTAGAATGGCTTACAAGACGTCCAGAAAGATGGTTTTCAAAATCAGTACTTGAAAGTCCAAATGCTGATTTATGCCATTTTGGGGACATCTTAGAGTTTTGAAAAATATCCCATTATCTTCGATTATCTTCAAACAATAACAAGCTATTACTCATCATGACAGGGGTTGCCATACAACAGATCATGAGAAATTGGAAAAATTGGGATAGATTGAACTATAGCTTTTGGTGGAACTCCCTATGTCATATATTTAAAATGGAAAGAGTAATTGCCATGCAGCAGGGGAATTTTAGGAAATTTCAGGAAAGTTGGGAACTGTTAACAAAATATTGTAATGAATGAATATCGTTTTTCCCCTTAAATATGTACATCCAAGGTGGGGGGAGAATGGTGTGTGTGTGTGTGTGTGTGTGGGGGGGGGGGTATTTTGGGTTTCTTATAAGTGCAAATAATGTGGAGAGGGGAGGGTTATTATATGTCTTCTTATGTTTGATGAAAGTCATTGTATATGGGGGAGGGAGGGTTATGGGATCTGAATTAAATTTTAATAGGATAATGCACATCAAGTAGCATTATGGGGTAAAGACCTTGAACAATTGCTTGTGCCTACTACCTATGGAGAATTCAGGAAACGCCTGAAAACACATCTATTCCTGAAATACTTAGGAAACCAACCTAGTCAATCTTAGTCCTTAACAACCGAGCGCAAGACCCACCTGTCGCTAAATCTGTACTTTGTTTATTCACTCAGTCTGTAACATTTCTAATCTTTGTAAACCGCATAGAACTTCACAGTCCTGCAGAAAATAAACTATTATTATTATTATTATTATTATTAAGTGATATATTTAAACATAAATTGATGTTAAATGCTGTTGCACATATTGTAAGTTTTAAAAATGAATAAAGAATATACCGTATTTTCACTCATATACCGCGCACCCGTGTAAAACGCGCACACGGGTATAGCGCGCGGGGAACTGTAATCTATGTAAATAAATTTTTATATACCACGCACACCTGTATACCGCGCATGCCACCCCGACTCTCCCGTCGCTGCCCGACTCTCCTTTCGCCCGCCTCGACTCTCCTCTGGCCAGCCCGACTCTCCTTTAGCCTGCCCCGACTCTCCTCTGGCCAGCCCACTCTCCTTTAGCCCGCCCCGACTCTCCTCTCCCCCTTGAAGTCCTGTCCCCACCCTGAAAGCCTGATGCCCCCCCCCCCCGACATCCGATTCACCCCCCCGCAGGACCGCTCGCACCCCTACCCCGAAGGACCGCTCGCACTCGAACACGCACCCGCACCCGCACCCCCACAGCCTCCCCACCCCCCCTATCATGTAGAAGTTTCCTACCGTCGTCCTGCTGCTTCCTCTGCCGGCGGTCCTGCCCCTTCTCTTAGCCCTGCTTCTACGCTGCTTCCTCTTCCGGCGGTCCTGCCCTTTCTCTGACATCAGAGAAAGGGCGGGACCACTGGAAGAGGAAGCAGCGTAGACGCAGGGCTAAGAGAAGGGGCAGGACCGCCGGCAGAGGAAGCAGCAGGACGACGGTAGGAAACTTCTACATGATGGGGGTGGGTGGGGAGACTGTGGGGGTGCGAGTGGTCCTTCGGGGTGGGGGTGCTGGTGCGTGTTTGAGCGCGAGCGGTCCTTCGGGGTGCGGGTGCGAGCGGTCCTGCGGGGGGGGGTGAATCGGATGTTGGGGGGGAACTATGTAAAAAAAAAGGGGATAACGCGCTCATGAATATAACACGCATGGTTATACACGGTTTGTAAAATCGTGTATAACGCGCGCGTTATATGCGTTAAATACAGTATATAAAAATAAAAAGATCCCGTTAGTTGTACAAAATTTGTTTTGTCACATCTCGACTACTGTAATGCACTTTATCTTGAACTTTTACAACCATGCAACAAAACATTCACTGCTGCAACGTTAACCACAAGGATCCCTAGATCTCATCATATTTCCCTATATCTTTATCATTTATGCTGGCTGCCAGTGCATTTTCATATAAAAGTTAATATTTTGATGCTTATTCATAGACCTCTGGAATAGGATCCACTTTTTTTATATATGAATATGGCAATAAAAATTTATTACCCAGCTTATTTGCTAAGGTTGGAGGGATTGCAGCAACAGCACATCCCATTAGTTGCAAGAATTCATTTTGCTGAAACCAAGAATTCCACATTTCAATAGCAGGGTTTTTTTTGTTGTTTTTTTTTTTTGGGGGGGGGGTTTGAGTGGAACAAAATTCTTGTCTCTACAAGGCTGATTTCAGACACAGCAACATTCAGGAAACAGTTCAATATTATTGGCTTCGGCTTTTGGGAGTAGGTCTTTGCTAACAGAATTCACAAAGTGGGATGTTAGCAGACTGTCACAATTAGAGATCAATTTGATTATGCAAGGAACTATTTAAAAAGTTCTTTAAGAAAGTTCTTGAATTAATGTAAATAATGCCTCCAATACACGCCCTGCTGACGTGGCTCCGAGCACTTGAGGGGAGCGGGGCTGGTGGGGTGACACTGAGGCGTGATGTGGGAGAAACAGGGCAAGGTTGGGTGGAACTGGGAGGGCCTGGGGGTGGGGTCATGGATCCTGATTTTATAATCATAAAATCTGGTAACCCAATCTAGGCACCTAACTTAATTATTTAAAAAGCTTAATCAGTGCTGATAATGAACAATTAGTAGCTCATAATTGGCAACAATAAATATTAATTGGATTATAGGCACCTAACTCGGTCAGGGCAGGATTAATTCTTCAAGGGCCCCTAGGCACAAAAGTACACTGGGCCCGTCACCTCCTCACCACTGCTGCTGCTTTCCCATATGCACCTGATGCCGATGGCACAAGTTCTCCCCACTTCCATCACTCCCCACTCCCCACTTCCTAATGAACATTTCTTGAAAACCAACTTCCCTTGGAGGTGAAGGATTTTCTCTCCTCAGGCTGTGGCCTGTGAGCTTAGTTAATTTTGTGGAATTGATAATTCATATGTTTTGTTTCCTTTTTAATTGTTTATTACCAATACATTGTTGTTTAACAAATTGTAAAACCTATAAATAAACAAGTTCTCCCCACTTCCATCACGGTCTCCTGGCCCCCTTCTCCAGTCCTTACTTCCATCATCTGACCTGGCCTCCGTTTCTCTCTCCCTTAAGTTCTTCCCACTTCCATCAAGGTTTGACAGAACTCCCCACAAGTTCTCCCCACTTCCATCACAAGTTCTCCCCACTTCCATCACGGTCTCCTGGCCCCCTTCTCCAGACCCACTTCCATCATCTGACCTGGCCCCGTCTCTCTCTCCCTTAAGTTCTCCCCACTTTCATCAAGGCTTGACAGGATTGCCTCAGCTTGCTAATAAACTAGAGAAAAATTAACTTAAAAAATGCCAAAACTCACAAACCCCTGCCAAGAGATATCTAAAAGAGAAAATTTAAAAAATGCATGAAACTGGACTAAGTAAGAACCGATGTGAAACTTGAATCACAGAGTAGCAAAAGGCTCACTACCCGCCTATGCGAGCTTAGAACACGAAGCCTAAACCGCCAAAAGTCAATATAATGTAAAGCAAACGAGCGAACCGAGAGAGCAGGCAAAGGTACTAAATCTAAACAAAAAATATCAAAGGAACAAAACACTTACCAGAAATAAAGAAGCCAAAATGCTGAGCACGAAATAACTCAGTGCAATACTAAGGCAGTGAAAGAACCCCGCAGTAAAGTGAAAGTATAAGTGAAAAAGGCAGGGGTCGAGGTGAAGAATTCTCATTGGTCCAAAAACGTGTGCAACTCTGCTAGGGAAAACAGAAAGAAAAAACTCTTTCCATATATAGTACCACTGAATGTTGATTTTTAAAAAAAAATTTATATATATATGTCGGTATACAACAGAATAAATTACACATTTTGGTGGGCAAATGTGTGTACCACGTATAAATATGAGAGAATGAATGCGGAATGTATGGGGGTTTAGTAGTTCATTTAATAAAGTGTGGAGCCCATTGACTACATTTGTTACCTCACAATAAGGGTCATGTATCTTTCCTTTTCTTAGATTTCCTTATACATCCAGGGTGGGTGGGTGGGGGAGGGATATGTATTTTGAGGATTTAAATTACTTAATTATAATATTGTAATCACATCATATGTCTTATTGTATTAATAATTGGGAGGAGGGTGGGAGAAAATGATTGTTTTATGTATTACTTGTGTAGTTAATAGTGCGTTTTAGGCAGTATTTTATGTTCAATTAACTGTATTGCACTGTCAAAGTCTGAAAATCAATAAAGATTAAAAAAAAAGAAAAAAACCCTTTTAGTGTGGCCAGGAGACCGTGATAGAACACTATAGGAGCTCGCGCTAACTGGATGGGCGGAAGTTTGTACCACGGGGCCCCCTGGATCTGTGAAGCCTAACAGCATCTAACGAGATTGAAATGTCCAATTATGTGTTTTGACATCATTGCTCTTTGGGGAGTGGTGATGGGGTAATCATGACTGTTGAGTTTAATTATCAAAGTCTTGGGTGGGGCTAAGGCTATGAAAGTTAATTTATAAGTACTTAAGCTGATGTTTTGCCTAGGACATGGCTTGGCAACTTTTTTGAAGCAAAGGGTCATTTTATCCTAAATAATTGACCCAGGATTTACAAAGAGCCGCTATAGGTAGAGAAGGAGGTTTGAGATATTCCAGGTTTCTCACTTTCTTTCCTTCCCTCCAACCCCTCGCAGGTCTCGGCACCTAGGTCCCTCCCTCCTTCCCCCACCTCCAACACAAAGCCAAGGCTCTCTCTCCTCTCCTGGCCCCAACCCTATGATTTCTCTCCCAAATCATGATTCATGAAAACATAAGAATAGCCTTACTGGGTCAGACCAATGGTCCATCAAGCCCAGTAGCCCGTTCTCACTGTGGCCAATCCAGGTCTCTAGTACCTGCCCAAAACCCAAGGAGTAGCTTCCCCCATGTCTTTCTCAATAATAGACTATGGACTTTTCCTCCAGGAAATTGTCCAAACCTTTCTAAAAATCACCTACGCTATCCACTCTTACCACAACCTCTGTCAATGCATTCCAAAGCTTACCTATTCTCTGAGTGAAAAAATATTTCCTCCTATTGGTTTTAAAAGTATTTCCCAATAACTTCATCGAGTGTCCTCTTGTCGTTATTTTTGACAGAGTAAAAAATTGATCCACTTGTACCAATTCTACTCCACTCAGGATTTTGTAGACTTCAATCATATCTCTCCTCAGCTGTCTCTTTTCAAAGCCTTTTTTAGTCTTTCCTCATACGAGAGGAGTTCCATCCCCTTTATTATCTTGGTCACTCTTCTTTGAACCTTTTCTAGTTCTGCTATATCTTTCTTGAGATAATGAGATCAAAATTGAATGCAATACTCCAGATGAGGTCGCACCATAGGGCGATACAGGGGCATTTTAACATTCTTAGTCTTGTTAACCATCCCTTTTTTTAATAATCCTAGTATCCTGTTTGCTTTTTTGGCTGCTGCCAAACATTGGGCAGAAGGTTTCATCGTATTGTCTATGATAATACCCAAATCCTTTTCTTGGGCACTATCCCCCAAGGTGGACCCTAGCATCCAGTAACTGTGATTTGGGTTATTCTTCCCTATGTGCATCATTTTGCAATGGTCCACATTAAATTTCATCTGCCACTTGGACGCCCAGTCTTCCAATTTCCTAAGGTCTGCCTACGATTTTTCACAATCTGCATGCGTTTTGACAACTTTTAACAGTTTAATATCATCTGCAAATTTAATCACCTCACTCATAGTTCCAATTTTCATATCATATATAAATATGTTAAATAGCACCGGTCCCAGAACAGATCCCTTTGGCAATCCACTGTTTACTCTCCTCCCCCCAAGGGTCTACCTAGGTACCAGGTTCAGTGGGGGATCTTTGGGGCAGGAGCATGGCCCTCTTATGGAAACTCAATCTTACAATGCCACCGCTCCCCTCCACTCGGCCATGTACTTTGTCATCCAGCAGGGGTATTTGTGGCAGGAGTGTGACCTTTTTGCTCCTGCCTCCTTGCAGTTGCCCTCTAAAATGGCTTCTGTAACCTTTTGTGGGTGCTCTTGACATTTTATGTAGTACTGCGAGCTGCCACGAGAGGTCACTTCATGCATTTTAGAAGGAGGCAAGAGCGAGAGGGCTTCACTCCTGTCATGAAGACACCTGCTGGACCACTAGGTACTTTGGTCATTCCAGGGGGCCATTGGAGAAGAGCTGCGAGTTGTCATAGAAACATAGAAACATAGAAATAGACGGCAGATAAGGGCCACGGCCCATCCAGTCTGCCCACCCCAATGACCCTCCCCTACCTTTCTCTGTGAATAGATCCCATGTGCCGATCCCATTTGGCCTTAAAATCAGGCACGCTGCTGGCCTCAATCACCTGCAGTGGAAGACTATTCCAACGATCAACCATCCTTTCAGTGAAAAAGAATTTCCTGGTGTCACCTCGTAGTTTCCCGCCTCTGATTTTCCACGGATGCCCTCTTGTTGTTCTTGAAAAAGAAGATATCTTCTTCCGCTTCGATGTGGCCCGTGAGATACTTGAACGTCTTGATCATGTCCCCCTCTCTCTTTGCACTCCTCCAGCGAGTATAGCTGCAGTTTGTCTAACCGTTCTTCGTACGGGAGATCTTTGAGTCCCAAGACCATCCGGGTGGCCATTCTCTGAACCGACTCCAATCTCATCACATCTTTGCGATAATGTGGCCTCCAGAATTGCACACAGTATTCCAGGTGGGGCCTCAGACATGCCTAAGACATCTAATACCCTTCCAGTAGCCCTGAATTTAAAAAGTGATTTTTTTTAAAGGACTGCAACTAGAAACATTAGACATCTGTTTGGATTATATACAACAACTGACATTTACTAGCAAGAAATGTCTGCTGCCAAGAAAACACAGAGTTCTGGGGGTAAATGTAGGTAGAGTTTGGGAATCCTGAATTAATAATATATGCCACACAATTAAAAAAAAAGCTCTCAATTGGCAAGGCCCAACAGATCACAAATTGCAGCCTACAAAATATAGTAAAAATATAGTAAAATGTTTAACTGCTTCAAGACCTCCATTGTAAAATTAACTATACAAACATATCTCGAATGTGATAACGATAATGACTCAAGACTCTTCCTTTTGTTGAGGAACAGCCTAACTACAGGCTAAGAACTGGGGAAGCCAAAATCCAAATCCTGCTGACAATCCTTGCAGTAGGTCTAGACCAGGGGTGTCAAAGTCCCTCCTCGAGGGCCGCAATCCAGTCGGGTTTTCAGGATTTCCCCAATGAATATGCATGAGATCTATGTGCATGCTCTGCTTTCAATGCATATTCATTGGGGGAATCCTGAAAACCCGACTGGATTGCGGCCCTTGAGGAGGGACTTTGAGATCCATGGTCTAGATCGAGTCAAAAGTGCAGCTCTGGTAATGCTTGCTAACACATATTAATGCATGTTATTTAAGGATGTCCCATTTAATGCAATAAGATAATTTACCCAAAACACACATTAATGTGTGTTAGCACATGGAAACACAGTAGTGCTTTCAGTAGGGTTGCCAGACATCCGTCTTTTTAGAGGACTTCCAGGTGCCTGGATGGACTTTCATGCCTAAGGCCCAAATCCTGTAGCTGGCGCCTGTTAGACACCTATTTCGGAGGCGCCCACCTAGATAGGTGCCTATCTAAATTGATTAACGAGATCAATTAAGCTTTTTAATCAGCAATGACTGAAACGTAGGCGCCTATCAAGGAAGAGCAATTCTGCAACAAGGCGCCTCTAAAAATTTAGGCGGCCTTCAAAAAAAATAGGTGCTATGCACGTTAGGCGTGGGCGTGGCTACGTGTTAGGCGCCTTGTTGCAGAATCGCTGCTCTTAAGCGTGCTTAAGCGCTCACGTAGGCGCTTAACTGTTAGTTGTGCCTAGAGCTGACCTATTTATTGGGCGCCTCCAAAATAGGTGACGCTCAGCGTGGTTCATTAAACAGCACCCAATTTTACTTGAATCGCGCTGAACAGTGCCTATTTCAACGCCTAAATTTTGGGCGCTTCATATAGAATTTGCCCCATAGCTGTTTAAGGTTTTACCGTGGTCACAGAGCTATAAAGTGTTTACCATTCTATGGTAAAATGCAAAGACTCTATTCTTTCCTAGCCAATAGAAATGTGAATTAATAATGCATTTTCCACTGGTGTAGTAAGGGGAGTGCGGGGGAAGGGGGTGTCCGCCCCGGGCACAGGCACCCCTCCTTCCCGCCCCCTGCAGAGCGCATGCGCCCCTTCCCTTCCCTCGCACCTCTTTCATTTTTCCTGCGTGAACAGCATCACGAACTTGTTCCCCACGTAGGTGTTGCCTCTCTGACATCACTTCCAGGTCTCACCCCTAGGAAGTGATGTCAGAGGGATAGCCGACAACGACGCAGGCAGCAAGTTTGTGCTGCTGCTCTCGCCTGGAAAATTAAAAAAGTACGGAGGAAGGGAAGGGGAGCGTGTTCATGAAAGGGGGAGGGAGGGTTGGGAAGAAGCGTGAAGGCAGAGAACAGGGTGGATCGGGGGCATCCCCCCCCCTCGCTAAACCACTGCATCTTTCCAAAATATGAAGTATAATATTAAATCTGGCACAACTGAAAATTAGAAGTACAGTATGAAACAATACATATTTCCGAATTTCCTTTAAGGAACAAGATGCACTAAGGTTCCTGAATTATTGTTTCTCTAACTGCCATTACTTTTTTTTTTTTTTGTAGTTCTTTTGTGTGTGTGCCTTAGCATGGTTGATATCAGATTGTTATTTTTGCCCTTTTCATGTCTCTAGAGAGAATTACGTTATGAAAGCAAGAAGCAGAGCATTAATGAATATGAATTTGATGCCACCCGGCAGGCACGTATGGTGAATTATAGTGCTTTGCGTACAATATTAAATTAGGGTGTCAAAATGACATTTAAGTGTCACGTTGCTAATATTTAAATGTAGTGGCTGAGGATGCAGGCTGAAGAGAGGACCGGCTTCATCGCACAACGTATACGTTCAACCATTTGCAAGACGAATGAAAAGGCAGCTTTTCTGTGTTGCGCTGTACCCCTGAATGGCCCTCTTTTATGGGGCAGCTCACAGTTCTCCCGTGTGTATACTTACTTGCAAAGAACATGTTATTGCAGCGCTAAACACTGATGCGTGCATGTTAGTCTATGGATGCGTTAGCGTTTAGCGCGTGCTAATTCGATTAGCGCACCTCAGTAAAAGAGAGGGGGGTAAGTCTGAAAGAGATGAAAATTGCTTGTCGTCTTTTCAGTCGAATTAGGGCTATCGACCTTCTTTTTATTTCATTTTTCTTAATCTAATATATCCTAATCCCATGCTTCGGCCTTCCTTTGATGAATTAAATACTGCTTACAGTAACCTGGGTGCATTAATCCCCCCCCCCCTTTTTTTACAAAACCACAAAAGTGGTTTTTAGCGCAGGCCGGGGCGTTGAATGCTCTGCGCTGCTCCCCACACTCATAGAGTTGCTATGAGTGTGGGGAGCAGCGCACTGGCCTGCGCTAAAAACCACTTCCATGATTTTGTAAAAAAAAAAAAAAGGGGGGGGGTAAGATAGTAGTGAGAAAACCTTGACTGAGCTACAACCTTAAGAGCGCAAATGCTCTGTATTTCACTTATTGTATATGTTTTTAAAATGAATAAATAATTTAAAAAAAGAGCGCAAATGCTTACATACTACTATAGAATTAGATGGCAAGATGCATTATAAAAAATAATAAATTAAAAAATTATATATTAACAAGTACAACATCTTTATACTTTAAAAAGAACTTGAGCAAAGGGCAAATCTAAAACAAACAAAAAAAAGGCCTAGATTCACTAAACTCGCCGGTCAGTATCGTTGTTGGGCGACATGTGGAGAGGGGTAATATGCAAAAAGCAGCTCTCACGGAACATGAACCGTGCAGCAGCATTTTGACCTGTCTCTCACCTCTTCAATCCGTTCAAAATGCTGCTGTGTGACTCACGTTACCCCTCTCCTCAAGTCGTTTCATTGGCTCCCCGTCAATTTGCGAATACAGTTTAAACTACAGGTCTGCACGGGAACGGGGATCGCGGGAATCCCCCCTAACCCACGGGACTCCCAAGGAGGCCCCCCTCTGGCCCACGGGACTCCCACGGGGACCCCCCCTCTAGCCAACGGGACTCCCACGGGGATGGAAGGCTTTGGAAGCAGGGTTCGTCCATATAATATAATGGACACATCAGCCTTAGTAAAAGAGGGGGTTTATAAGTTAATTACGTGAACAGAAAACAAAAAAAGGGTTCCACCAAAGAGATTCCACAAGGAAAACAGCAGCGCAAACACAAAAGAAACTGTGGAATTGATGATCCTGTCAGAAGTAATTGCTGCTTTTTATGGGGACGGGTGGGGATGGAGGTAATTCCTTGCAGGGATGGGTGGGGACGGAGAGGATCCTGACGGGGACGGGTGGGGACGGAGAGGATCCTGGCGGGGATGGGTGGGATTTCTGTCCCCGCGCCACTCTCTAGTTTAAACTCCTCTTGCTGACCTACAAGTGTATTCGCTCTGAAGCCCCCCAATATCTCTCCTCACTCATCTCCCCCTATGCTCCCCCCCTCCGTGATCTCCACTCATCGGGCAAGCCCCTCTTATCTGTACCCTTCTCTTCCACTGCCAACTCCAGACCCCGTCCCTTCTTTCTTGCGGCCCAGTATGCCTGGAACAGGCTGCCTGAATCAATACAACACGCTCTGTCCCTGGCAGTGTTCAAATCCAAGCTAAAGGCCCACTTTTAAGAAACTGCTTTCAACTCTTAACTCCCCCTCACTGCTGTCAGATACCTAGACCCACTATATCCTCCCCAACCCTGAAATGTCCTGTATAAATTAGATTGTAAGCTCTTCTGAGCAGGGACTGTCTATGTTATGTTAAAATGTACAGCACTGTGTACGCTTTTCAGCGCTATAGAAATAATAAATAGCAGTAGTAGTAGATTCATGGCCGAGTTCTGCTGGGCAACCGATTCATTACAGAGTCCTCACGCATATTATCTGATTGGACGCACGCCCCACCGCAATCCCACCGATCGCTGCAGAGCAATCGCGATGCATGCGCAGACCATTCTGGTTGGCTGTACATGCGATCCGTGCATGCGCTTGCTCTCCGCACAAGCGAGGTCAAAACGAAAGGGGAGGGGTGGCCGCAGTTTACTTGAGTGGGCATTTCAGTTTAATGGAACAGAAGACACTTTTAACCCGCGCAGCTCTGCGCTTTGTGCAGAATATATGGGGAGCAATGCCCGGTTTTATTTTTTTATTTTGAGGGTTGTTTTGTAACCTCGATACTGGGATTTCAGGGCGGCAGAGAGCAGGAGAGTCAGCCAGGACAGTAAGCGACTGGTCGTCAGCAGTCGCCTCATTTTGGATCGGCAAACCCAATCGGCGTTTCTTCTGCTTGGTGAATCGACGGCTTCCTACTTATGCATTGATTCAGTACTTTAGGACGCTGAAAAGTTTATACAAAACAATCCAAGGCCCGCTTATTCTTCATGTTCCTGCCATTTTTCAAATAGCGGGCAAACATACAGTCCAGTAACAGCGTCACTAGGATACTTGTGCAACTAGTGCATAATGTGCAAACAATGATGAAATGTGCAAAAAAAATGCTGTTAAAGTGCCTTGTGCATTTTTATTTCAATGCCTGGCCCCCTGGGCACTTTAAAGGCACTTTAACAGCATTTTTTTGCACATTTCACCATTGCTTCCTACTTATGCATGCCATTTCCCCTCATTTGCATGGGCGGATTGGACCGGGTGGGAGAATGATGGGGCGCAAGGTTAGTGAATCGGGTCGGGGTCGGGGAACGATCGCAAACTGGTCGGGATACAATCAGTGCGTTTAGTGAATCTGGCCCTAAAGTTTCTGCAGTTTGTGAAATAATAAGGTGGCTCCATTTCTCTTTTGTCTGTGCTCGTGGCTACTGCAAAGCCTTTGTTTATCCCCTCCCCCCCCCCCCGTCTTTTTTTGCACTTTAAAATTCTTCTCATCGCTCCAAAGCTACAAATGTTACTTGGATTTAAATTTATAACATGGATTTCATGAATATAAATGGACTACTGAAATGTTATTCCTTAGTAAACAATAGGTCTTTATTCTCTATTAACATATTTAACAAGTACAGGATAATAACTATTAGGTATTCTTTTCATTTCTAATTTACTCTGCTTCTCTACAAATGTGATTCCATGTATTTTCCTTCTAAAGAACTAGATCCCCAAGGCGCACAAATTGCATATTTTCCTAATTGTAAAGTCATTTAAATTCTTTAAAACATCTGTTTATGAATATCTTAGTGATAAAAATTACTATTTACAAAGTTTTAACGGAAAATGTGAGATCTGAAATGAGACACGTTGGAGATAACAGATTTTTACCTTCTGGACATTACTGACAGAATTTATTTATTTTTTGCAACCTATCACTGCATTTTTAGTGTTCAGTACGCTTGTCATTTATCTGATTTCTTTGGAACAGAGCAAAAGCACGAACAGTAAAGACATTAGAGCAGTTGGAGAGCTGAAGGTAGATATATGAGGGGCTGCTGAAAAGTTCTCAGCCCAACCAAGACGAGACTGATGTGAAGCCATGAAACTTACAAAATATTCCACACTTTTCATTTCAGTGAGGCAAATGCATCTAGTAAATGGGCACAAGTATAGGGAAACCGAGCCATTGTGACATCACCGATGAGGTTGGTTCTTAGGCATTGGTGGAATGAGGCATTATGACATCACAATACAAGGGGCCGCTAAAAAGTTCTCAGCCCAACCAAGAAGAAAATGATGTGGAGACATGAAACTTACAAGTTATTTCACACTTCTTGGTTGGGCTGAGAACTTTTCAGCGGCCCCTCGTATTGTGATGTCATAATGCCTCATTCCACCAATGCCTAAGAGCCAACCTTATCGGTGATGTCACAATGGCTTGGTTTCTCTATACTTGTTTCCATTTACTAGTGTAGAATAACTTGTAAGTTAGGGGCCCTTTACAAAGCTGTGGTAAGCACTAATGCAAAAAAAAAGAAAAAAAAAAAATGGGGTACATCAGGGCGTGCTGAGGCATGCTGCAATAATTTTGCCATGTGCGCCCACTACTCATGTGCTAAAAAAAGAAAATGTATTTTTGGGTGCAGGGGTGTGTCTGGGGGAGGGGCGGAGAGTGAGGGGTGTTCTGCATTAATCAATTAGTGCACCTACATTGCTGTATGCTAACCGATTACCACATGCTTAACACATGAGCTCTTATCACCTACTTAATGGGTGTTGGTAAGGGCTTATGCATTAATCTGTTTTAATGGCCATGCACTAAGGCAAAATTAGCACATGGCCACCAATACCAAAAATAGGAATTTCTGCCATTGTACTCCAGCAGTAAAAAATAAAAAGGCCTTAGTGCACTGGAACGCCCACATAAGGGCAAGCTAAGGCCACTTTTTACCACTGCTTGTTAAAAGTGCCTCTTATTCTCATAAGGATATGGCAGATTTAAGATAGGAACTGTCAGCTGGATTGAAATTAATTGTGGTATTTTTTTTAATAGAATTTGTTTTATTGTATGCTGTTATTTGTACAGATGGATTATGTATGTTTTTAGTTTTTACCTATCAAAAATGCTCAGATTGAACAAGATAACAACAAACAAACAATATCGGCATACCTGCCTAACGCTACCTTTTACATAGCTGCAGTAGAGGTTTCTAGCATAGGACGGTGAGGCAAATGCGTCATCCCCATGGCTGTTTTCGCGTCAGAGGGAACGTGCTACCAAGGTGGAGAACGGCCTGTGAGGTTTGCTACAGCCGGCAAACCTCAACAGGCTGCTTTGAAGAGGAGCGGCAGAGGTTGGTGAGTGAGGGCAGGAGGGGGGAGTCGCTGGCGTGTTCCCTGCCTCCGTGTTCCAAAATGGAATTCGGCATGGAGGGACACAGCACGACGCAGCGCATGCGCGCTTAGGGCTTTATTATAGAGGATTCTGAAGGCGACTGGAAGCCAATGCAATTGCTGTAGATATGGCGAAATATGATCACATTTGGACAGTCCCATAATCAATCTTGCCGCTGAATTTTGTACAACTTGCAATGCCCTGCTCTGAAGGGATGCATTTCTGAACCAGGGCATGACGATCTGCTCACAGGCCAGGTCGGCACACTGATCTGAGGCCTTGTGAAGGAAGTATGAGTCCTTTCTCATTCCCTGCCACTTCGACATTCTATTAGCAAGGAAAATGCTAGCACCTTGTGATGAATGCTGAGGCATTCCCCCCTCCCCTCTCTTAAACTCCGGTCACATATTAACCTGACACAAGTTTACCCTTATCTTATCTCTTAAGAATTCCTTATATGGGCAACAATCAGACTTTGCCTGAGTAGGCCCTGAGTTTAAGGCTAATCAAGTGAGCTTAAGGAGCATGCATTATAACCTTTGGACTGTCACATGCTATAGTAAAATGAAAAGGGCTATAAGAGCTGAACTACACTGCAGTACATTAGTACAATACTTAAAGAGTGCAATGATCCCTAGGGGTCTGCGCATTCTAAAGGAGCCCAAAATGATTTCGACAGACAAATCTTTTACAGACCGCTGGACAGCGATATTAAATAAATGCTCAAGAGATCTTATGATTCTCTTGGTGGAGACCACCGAGACTACAGAGAAGGAACTATGCATAAAAGTGAGCAGTATTGAGAGTGAATTACAACAACGACCAGACACCAGTGAATTTGACCAAAAATTGAAAGATTTGAAAACAGCTATGAAGAATTTCAGAGATGAAATTAGGACTAATAAAATTAAAAAATGGAAGAGAGATCAAAGGGACTATCTACAGGACCGGGTATACTCATGGCAAAGAAAAACCCCGATTACCACACAGAAGAAGAAAGTGACATTCGACAGCACGTCAGGCGAGTCTGATACTTCTAGCGAAGGCTCTACTGAAGCAAACACCGAGAAACCAGGGGATTCTACCAGCACAGACTCTCGCGGACGGGGACGGAAAAGACAACAACACACAAGGGGCAAAACTCGGACGACACCCTCTCGACAGTAATTAACCTATCATCTTTTTGCCTCACTAGCCCACAGATGGAAATCTTGGAGAAAGGTTTGGGATTTGTCATGTCCCACCCCCCAGATTTCTTTAAACTTCATGTTGCACTCCATGCTTTCATCAGGAAGATGCAATTGAAAGTCTTTTTTCATGACAACATTGAAGAAGAACTCCAGCCAACGGAGGAAGAACCAGCAAGGGGCCAAATATCAACAGATAGGGGCTCTATTTCAGTTTGCAGGATAAAATCACATTGGATTCCCCCGGGTCCTATGGATCCCCTGATCTTCACTTTTCGGGAACTAATTACTACGGAGCTTAGGGACCTCCAGAATAATTGGCAAAATGTAGGTCCCTATAATACAACTAAAGCCCAGCAAAGCGGTTTTCAAGAGCTTTTGATAAATAAGGACATTATTATAACTAAAGCCGATAAAGGCGGGGCCACTGTTATTCTCAACAGGAGTGATTACAACAACGAAGCTGCACGCCAATTAGCGGACACACAGGCATACAGGCTTTTACAAGGGGACCCTACGACAGCATTAGGGGAAGAAATACTACAATTTTTGAACTTACATCGTGAGTGAGGTGAGATTACTGGCAAGGAATACAATTTCATGTTTGAGAAGAATCCGAGGATTCCAAGGATTTCGTTCGTCCCTAAAATACACAAGACTCTTATGAATCCTCCGGAGAGGCCTATTGTCAATACCCGGTCCTCGATTTTAGAACCCCTATCTAAGGTGGTGGACTTCTTCCTTAGAGAGGAAGTCCCTAAAATTAAATCATATATTAGGGACTCCTCCCATTTTTTGAGAAATTTAGATAAGCTTCAACTTAATATGACAGATAAATGGCTGGTGACTCTGGACGTTGTCTCTCTGTATACTCAGATTCCCCAAGATGAGGCACTTGTAGTCATAAGAGAGTCGCTCCAGAAAAGAGACATCCACCACTTTTCCACTGAATTCTTAATGCAGCTAGCCGTTTGGGTTATTAAAAACAACTATTTCCAATATCACCATCAGTTTTTCCAACAAATACAGGGGGTGGCGATGGGTGCCACTTTGGCCCCCTCTGTAGCTGCCCTATATATGGCAAGATTCGAAGAGACCTGGGTATATACATCATCATGGAATTCCCATATTTGTTTTTGGGGCAGATTTCTGGATGATATTTTTTTCATTTGGCATAGCACCAAACAAGATCTTGATTTGTTTGTTGATTTTTTGAATTCAGTTGATTCAAATATCAAATTTACTATGACATGCCACCAGACGAAAATTGATTTTTTAGACATCACTGTTCAAGTATGTGGGGGCAATATCAGCACGTCCCTTTATAGAAAATCAATCACTCGCAATACTATACTGCATTTCAACAGTTTCCACCCGTTCAAGCTCCGTTTCAACTTACCTAATGGGCAGTTTTTACGGATACGTAGGGTTTGCTCCACCATGGATGAGTATAAAATACAAGCTAGAAAACTGATGGACCGCCTCCGAAATAGGGGTTATCCAGAAAGATCTATCAAGCAGGCCTTTCATAGGGGCAAGTATGTACAGAGAGGGCTACTTTTGCAGGAACCATCTAATATTCAAGGCGAGGATGACCAGCTTACCTGCGTTCTTCCTTTTTCAAGAGCAACCAAAGCGGTGGTAGATATGTTCAGAAAATACTGGTTCATTGTACAACCTCACAAACCCTTAGAATCTTTCCCTAGGATAGCGTATACCCGGGGGAGCACACTAGGTCAACGGTGCAACTTTCAAAAGTACGGGACCCATCCTGAGGTGGTGGAGGAGGGGCGCCATGGTGTGTGTGGTAGATGCCAGTGGTGCCCCTCCGCCATCCAGGGGGATTCTTGGCAGGTCCCTGGGAGGCCAGTTACTTTAAAATCCAAACATGTCACAGATTGTAACACCCAGGGTGTAATTTACACCATAGTTTGCCCTTGCAACCTCATATATGTGGGGCGTACAAGCAGGAAAATAAAAGCACGATTGACAGAACACAAATCTCGCATCTCAAATGGGATTATGCATGCACCTCTGGTTGAGCACTGGTTGAGGCTAAAACATACTACCACTGATCTGAGATGGCGTGTCATTAAAAAAGTGACAGGGTGGGATGGAGGGGGCGATCTGGTCAAGCTTAATGAGAGTGAACAAAGATTCATTTTCTCGCTGGACACTGTTGAGCCCCGCGGGCTGAATAGCGAAATCGAGTGGGGATCGATGATGTAACTTTAGTTGGGACCAATGAGCTGCAGGGAGCGGACACATTCTTGTTAGAGAGGGAGGATTTAAACTTCAAGCGAAGGACGCCGCTGCCATCTTTTCTCACAATTAAATAGGAGTCGGATGACAGCGGCAGCCTTGGTGAGCATACTATACAATACTAAGACTAATTTCGAACCAAATTTGGATAGGAGAGGGGCAGGACACAATTGTATGTGACAGCTTCTGTTCTATATTTTACAGGGAGACCCTTGATAAAACACTCGGTTGTGTGAAACATGTCAGGTCTGACTCCCCAGGTTTTGGCTGAGATAAGTACTATCTACTTTTAAAGCACATATCATGACACTGAAGAAGCAAAGTGTTTTTGAAATATTTATTTCTTACAAGTATTCATAAGGAGCAATATATATAGAAAATTAAAGACAAAAAGGAGAAAATAATATTCAAAAATCGACAGCCAATGATGAAGCGCCACAATATGCTTCCTGCTATATAAAGCATCATATGCGGTGGAGTGGTGGGGCTGAGGCGTCTTTTTGAAATTATAAAAAGTTATCAAAACTATCATAATCCAGACAATATTATACATCTACCTACATAGTAAAATTTTAGACATTAGAAATGTACACATTGGGAATCACTTTATTATAACCATTATATGTATTCAGATGTCACGTAAGATAGTAGCTTTGAGAAGCACATGAAATATTTAAACAAATGAGTTACCTTGCTATAATCCTCACTGTAAATGCATGATGAAATTATAACCTTGTAAAGCATTAGCTAAGTAATTAAGGGAGCTAAGATTTTCAATAAAAGGGTGAACGACCATCCATTATGGTTGCCTCGTCCCACTCTGAGCCTTGTGTGTGCAGCATCATTCCTACACTGCTCCTTGTTTTTGTTATTCCAAAAGAATGAGAGGGTTTGTAAAGTGATGGGATCATCCCTCACGAGTTTCAGGATGTCTTCGTTCCAAACTCGAACCAGACCACACACGTTCGTACTGTTTTATAGCTTTCAAAATGCATCAGATAAGATTTATTTTATGTGGCTCAAAAAAATCCTTTTCACTCACATTTACACTCTAGAGTCAAAAGAGAAGGCCAACAAAAATGAACCTTCTATTGTAGCATAAGCATCAAATGTCCTTCTGAAAACCATTTTTATCTATATATAACCGAGTATTCCTGCAAATTGTCAGATGGAAACAAATATGACTGATGCAATCGCATTTGGAACATGCAGTTGGGGGTCGTGATTTACTAAGAACTCGGTGCCAACAGCTGTACTCATGGCGCAACTCAGGGATCATTCCTTTCACTGTGATATATTGAGGCCCGCTAAATAAACTGCACAGAACAATACAGTGGCTCATAAGTTATATCTGAGAAAATAACTCAGATTGCTTTGGTTGCAGTGCAGAGCCTGTGCCTTCCATTTTTAGGGTCATAGCATTGCCCTGCAGAGATAAATTCCAGGAAAGGGAAAAAAAAACAACCTCCAATAGCTTTGTCATGTTTCTAACTCCCTCGAGGCACTCACTCGCCTTCTGTTGTTTCTGTTTGGGCATTTATGGACAAGGAGAAAACAAATAAAAGCTTGAAATGTCCCATTAGAAGGAACTGAACATTTTCTGGTAATGCCTAAAGTAAAAAAAAAAAAAATATGAACAAAAAAGCTAATTCATTTCCAAAGAAATGTAAATTTTACACAATTTTTTTGTCATAGAGAATCACATTGGCCAGGATTCACTAAACCTCCAAACTGTGCACGATCCGTTTCAGTTTGCATGCCGGCCGACTGATTCAGTAAAGGCATGCATGCAAATGGAGACGATCGTTAGCACGCCCCCTACACGCCCCCTACCCACGGCCAGAGCGATCCCCGCTCATGCACACACCATCACAGTAGTGACAGGAGAAGCTGCCTCCTGTCACTGCTGTCAGGGCTCAGCCCAGCCCAGATCTCTGTTGCCTGCTTCCGGACTCTCCTACTCTCTGCAGCCGTTCCCTGCAGTGCAAGCCTGTGGCTTTAAAGCGGGCCTGCACTGCGGGAAACGGCGGCAGAGAGCAGAAGAGTCCGGGAGCAGGCAAGAGAGATCTGCCTGACACTCCCACAGGCCCCGATCTCTCCTGCCTGCTCTACTCTGCCGCCCTACCCCCCACTCCCCGGAGAAAAAAGCAGGAGGGATACCAACTTCCTCCTGCCATCAGCGGTTGGTTTTTTTAAAATGCTGCATGCATGCAGCATGGCCCTCATCCCCCCCCCTCCCGGCACCCCTCCTGCTCCCAACTATTTTACAGGTACCGGATGGGTGGGCCGGGCCCAACCGCCTGGGCCGACCAGGGGTGGGCCGGAGGTGGTTGGACTAGGAGCAGGAGGGACTGAGCACCCCTCCTGCTCACAACTTTTTACTGCCGAGGTGGGCCGTGCTGGTTGGCGGGGGGGAGGGCAAGGGCCGTGCTGGCAGCATTATTTTTTTTTTTTTTTAACGCTGATGGCAGGAGGGAAATGGCATCCCTCCTGCTTTTTTCTCCGGTTGGGGGTGGGGAGGTGCGTTTTAGTGAGGGGGTAGTTTTTTGACAGGCCTGCCTGTCTTTTTTATTCATTTTTTTTTTATGGGGCAGATATTTTGCGTGTGTAGCACACGCAAAATATCTGTGCCATGGGAAAAAATGAATAAAAAAGACCGACAGGCCTGTCAAAAAGCCTGCAGACCTGACGGTAACTCAGTTACCCACAGGTCTGCAGCAATCGGGTTTGCCAATGGTAAAACCCAACTCAAAATAGCCATGCAATTGTTAGTGAATCAATCGCTTGGCTATTTTGCATGGGGTTTTACTAATTTGCACGGGACGATCGGGATCGGATCGCTACAGGCCTTAGTGAATCGGGTCGGAGGGAAATCTGGTCGTAAAGGACTCGCAAACCGATTGGTACACGGTCGGTTTGCTTAGTGAATCTTGCCCATTGTGTCTTGTTTTCCTTGTGTAAGGGAAAGGGATTTGTCCACTGCCTTTTTGTAGCTTTACAGTCACACTCAAAGTGGTACTTCAATGCATTTTCCGTTCCATTACATTAGGGACTTCTATTCCGCCTATACCTTGCTGTTCAAGACGGATTACAAAAGAGCTAACTGGACATTTCCAGTGAAGTTACAACAGTTTTGGGGGGGTTTTTTTTGGTTACAAGGGAGGAGAGGTACCTGGATTAATTCCGGAAGAACTTGCAAATTGGATATTAAATTGACGGTACGTTACTGTGTGGTATAACAAATAGATTACCGTTAGAGTGCAAATAAGATCACGTTACATTTCAGGGATCTGAATACTTGGATGGTGTTTTGGGGAGGAAGAGATTATTTAAGTGGAGGTTTTCGGGGAGAATTTATCTAGAGAAGGGGGAAGGGTTCGGTTAAGATATCTGGATAAATTTTTTGAAAAGTAGGGTTTTGATTTCTTTTCGAAAAGTTTTGAAGTCGCCCGTTGCCGTCAACAGGTTGGAGATGGAGTGGTTAAGTTTTGCTGCTTGCGTCGCCAGAAGGTTATCAAACATCTTTTTGCGCTGGGTGCCATTGAATTTTAAACTAAACTAAACTAAACCTTAGATTTGTAGACCATGCCATCTCCGCAAGAGCAGAGCTCGGCACGGTTTACAGAATTAAGAGGAAAGGAACTACAATGAAGGATAAAGGAGAGGGACTAGGAGGAAAGAGAGGGACAGAATACTGGAGAATGGGAGGTGATTAGATTTTTGCAAAGAGCCAAGTTTTCAAGTGTTTGTGGAAGGATTGGAAGGAGCTTGAGTTTCTGAGTGGGGATGAGAGGTTGTTCCAGAGTTCTGTGGTTCTAAAGGGGAGAGATGTTCCAAGTTTTCCTGCACGGGATATACCTTTTATAGAGGGGAATGAAAGTTTCAGTTTTTGGGAGGGTCTGGTGGAGTGTGGTTTTGAGGAGTTCCAAAAGAGTGGGATAACCGGAGGAAGGACGCCATGTAGGATCTTGAAGGCTAAGCAGGCACATTTAAAGAGGACTCTGGAGTATACTATTTTCCCTATCGATCCTTGTGGGCTCACAATCTCTTTAATGCAGTGATTCCCAACCCTGTCCTGGAGGACCACCAGCCAATCGGGTTTTCAGGCTAGCCTTAATGAATATGCATATAATAGAAGAGAGATTTGCAATAGAAGTGACAGGCAAGCAAATCTGCTCCATGCATATTCATTAGGGCTAGCCTGAAAACTTGACTGGCAGGTGGTCCTCCAGGACAGGTCTGGGAACCGCTGCTCTAATGTACCTAGGGCAATGGAGGATTAAGGCCCAAATTCTGTAACCGATGCCTAATGCCTTTCTTCACCGAAAGGGTGGTCGATCGCTGGAATAATCTTCCACAACCGGTAACTGAGGCCAGCAGCGTGCCAGATTTTAAGAAAAGATGGGATTGGCAAGTCGGATATCTTCATGGAGGTAGATAGGGAGTGGGTCTTTGGTATGGGCAGACTGGATGGGCCGTGGCCCTTTTCTGCCGTCATTTTCTATGTTTCTATGTAACTAGATAAGCGTCTATCTAAATTGAATAACAAGCTCAATTAAGCTTTTTAATCAGCAATAATTGAAACGTAGGCGCGATTCTGTAACAAGGCGCCTCTAAAAATTTAGGCGGCCTTCAAAAAAATAGGCGCTATGCATGTTGGGCGTGGGCGTGGCTTCATATTAGGCGCCTTGTTACAGAATCTCTGCTCTTAAGCGTGCTTAAGTGTTTGCATGGCCGCCTAACTTTTAGTTGTGCCTAGAGCTGGCCTATTTATTGGGCGCCTCCAAAATAGGTGCCGCTCAGCGCAATACACTAAACAGCACCCAATTTTACTTCAATCGCGCTGAACGGCGCCTATTTTAGCGCCTAACTTTTGGGTGCTTCTTATAGAATTTGCCCATGGTCACAAGGAGTTGCCCATGGTCACAAGGAGCAGCACAGGGTTTGAACCCACAACCTCAAGGGACTGAGGATAGCTCTAACCACTGTACCACACTCTCCTCCAATACAGTATCAGAAGTGAGTCAAGTAAAGAACAATGAAGCCATTGTGACATCACCGATGAGGTTGGCTTTTATTGGTGGAACGAGGCATTATGACATCAGGGAAGGAGATTGGGACTTGTATACTGCCTTTTTGTAGTTTTACAATCACTCTCAAAGTAGTTTACATACAGGTACTTCAAGCATTTTCCCTATCTGTCCTGGCGGGCTCACAATCTATCTAAAGTACCCGGGGCAGTGGAGGATGACATGACTTGCCCAGGGTCACAGGGAGCAGCACAGGGTTTGAACCCACAATGTCAGAGTGCCGAGGCTGTAGCTCTAATCCCTGCACCACACTCTCAACCAATACAGTATCAGGAGTGAGCCAAGAAAAGAACAATGAAGCCATTGTGACATCACCGATGAGGTTGGCTTTTATTGGTGGAATGAGGCATTATGACATCAGGGAAAGAGATTGAGACTTGTATACCGCCTTTTTGAAGTTATACAATTACATTCAAAGCAGTTTACATACAGGTACTTCAAGCATTTTTCTGGTCTGTCCCAATGGGTTCACAATCTATGTAATTTACTTGGGGCAATGGGGGAATTAAGGGACTTGCCCAGGGTCACAAGGAGCAGCACAGGGTTTGAATCCACAACCTCAGGAGGCTGAGGCTGTAGCTCTAACCACTAGGCCACCCTTTCCTACATGTAAGAACATGATTTTCGATGACTAAAGTTAGTTGCTGGCATTCCTCTCGGTGCGCCGCTGAAAAGATGGCTGCGCTGGGAGATGACCTAAATTTAAAATCCCACCTGTTTGCCTCACCCTACCCCCTTCTTCCTTCCTATTGGTTCTTCTACCTCTTCCTGCCTGCCCTGACCTGCGAGGCCCTCCCCTTTGGTGGCAGGCCTTGTGAAATATGCCGGCCTGCTTCTTTCTTACTAAAATCGCCTTTTGTAGCCAGCACCCGCTACAAATGTCCTGTCTAATAACACTGTCTAATATTGTCATGTCCTACTGAGAAAGGTCAGTGGTGAATGGTGCTGACTTGACCTTCGCAGGCATTCTGAATAGTTAGCAGAAGTTTCTAGATCCTGAATAGGTAATTAGCTGATTATATTCAGATTAATCTGAGCACTTGAACTTCTCAGCAGGGAGACATGGTATGCAAATTGTAAGAAAAGTGAAATCCAAGGGACTCTTAGTTCCAGTCAAATAGCAGCGTGAACAAATCAATTAGGTATGATTTACATTTTATGGTAATGCATCCGAGTTTTACTTTATTTTGGGTGTGACTGGAATGGGCATGACAGAGTTCGAGTACATAACTTGGAAAAAAGATCGTTAACTCAAGTCTTGTTTTAAAACTTAATTTTGGTGTGTTTTTAGCTGGCTGTGTACACCAAAGATATACAGTTAGGTGAGGTGTGCATGCCTCTGAGCAGGTGTAAATGATGACATTGAAATTTCACGTGTATTTCCATTGCAAAACAGGGAGGAGTGGTCTACTGATTAGAGCTGTTGCCTCGGCACTTTGAGAATACAAGAACATAAAAATAGCCTTACTGTGTCAGACCAATGGTTCATCAGCCCAACAGTCCATCTTCACGATGGCCAATCCAGCTTACTAGTATGTGGAAAGGAGTAGTAACATTCTAGCATCTCAAAGAATAGCAAGATTCCGGAACCCCAATGAGAGCAACATTCCAGAGCTGAGATTGTGATGTCATAATGCCTCAGTCCACAAAGCCTCAGAGCCAACCTCATCAGTGATGTCACAATGGCTTGATTGTCCAATACTCGGCTCATGTAAGAACATAATAGCAACCATACTGGGTCATACCAATGGTCCATCAAGCTCAGTATCCCGCTCTCACGGCATAAGAATTGCCACTGCTGGGTCAGACCAGCGGTCCATCTCACGGTGGCCAATCCAAGTCACTAGTACCTGGCCAAAACCCAAGGAGCAGCAACATTCCAGCATCTCAAAGAATAGCAAGATTCCGGAACCCCAATGAGAGCAACATTCCAGAGCTGAGATTGTGATGTCATAATGCCTCATTCCACAGTGCCTCAGAGCCAACCTCATCAGTGATGTTACAATGGCTTAATTGTCCTATACTTTGCTCACGTAAGAACATACGAATAGCCTTACTGGGAGCATCAAGCCCATTAGCCCGTTCTCACGGTGGCCAATCCAGGTCACTAGTACCTGGCCAAAACTCAAAGAGTAGCAACATTCCATCCTACTGATCCAGGGCAAGCAGTGGCTTACCCCATGTCTTTCTCAATAACAGACTATGGACTTTTCCTCCAGGAACTTGTCCAAACCTTTCATAAAACCAGCTACATTAATTGCTCTTACCACAAACTCTGGCAACGTATTCCAGAGCATAACTATTCTCTGAGTGAAAAAAAAATATTTCCTCCTATTGATTTTAAAAGTATTTCCCTATAACTTCATCGAGTGTCCCCTAGTCTTTGTAAATCTTGATGCAGTAAAAATAAAAATAAAAATCGATCCACTTGTACCCTTTCTACTCCACTCAGGAGTAGAAAAGTTCTCCCCTATCCCCTATTCTCTTCAACATTTATATGACCTCCCTGAAGCTCCTCAAATTTCCCCCCCTTGAAACAATATATACATACGCTGACGATATCTTTATCCTCCTCGAAATAGACCAGAACCTCACAAACCTCCAAGATAACATTACATCATGCATAATGAGACTTCATGCCTGGTCACTCTCGGTACAGATGAAATTAAATGAATCAAAAACAAAATTACTCTGGCTCGGCCCAAAATTAGAATACCTGCCCACCCTCTTCACACTACCCACAGGCTCTTCTCTACACCTTGAGTTCTCAAGCAAGGTCCTCGGCATCATTATCGATTCTTCTCTCTCCCTCAACGATCACCTCAATTCCTTGGCAAAATCATGCTTTTTCAGCCTCCACATGCTGAGGAAAGTAAGATCCTACTTTCACCAAAAACATTTCACCGTCCTTGTACAATCCATCATCCTCTCCAAACTCGACTACTGCAATGCCATTTATTTATGCCTAACAAAAAAAAGTCTTCACAGACTCCAGCTTATCCAAAATACAGCAGCCAAGCTGATTTTTGCAAAACGCAAATTTGACCATGTCTCCCCTCTCCTTACCAACCTCCATTGGCTCCCAGTGCTTTCTAGAATTCATTTCAAATGCTCCTGTCTGGCTTTCAAGATCATTCACGCATCCTCCCTCCCCTAATCCCACTATCCTTTAACGCCTCGAGGCCTGCTACCACCAGATCCGCCCACAGACATAAACTATCCTTCCCCTCTCTACGCGGTATTCTCTACGCAGGCAAACTGGGAAATTCCCTCCTCTCCAAAATCACGGGCCTTTGGAACGATCTCACAATCCCACTGCGGAATCTGGGCTCCCTCCAATTATTCCGTAAACAACTGAAAACCTGGCTTTTTTCTAACATATAACATTTCTTCTCCTGTTTATTTTCCCTCTGTTCATATGCTTTTGTAAATCTTTCTCCTCTCTCTCCTTATATTTTTAAGCTTTGTAAACCGTGCCGAGCTCCACTTCCGTGGAGATGATGCGGTATATAAACTTAAGGCTTAGTTTAGTTTAGGATTTTGTAGACTTCGACCATATCTCTCCTGAGCCGTCTCTTTTCCAAGCTGAAGAGCCCTAACCTTTTTAGTCTTTCCTCGTACGAGAGGAGCTCCATCCCCTATATCATCTTGGTTGCTCTTTATGAAATCCTTTCTTGTGCCACTATATTTTGAGATAAGGTGATCAGAACTGAATGTAATTCTCAAGGTAAGGTCACAACATTGAACGATACAGAGGCATTATAACATTCTTACTCTTGTTAATCATCCCTTTTCTAATAATTCCTAGCATCTTGTTTGCTTTCTTGGCTGCAGCTGCACATTGGGCAGAAGGTTTCAGCATATTGTCCACGATGACACCCAGATCTTTTTCTTGAGTGCTGAACCCCAAGGTGGACCCTTCCAAGAACTATAATTTGGATTATTATCCCCGATGTGCATCACTTTGCATTTATCCACATTAAATTTCATCTGCCACTTGCAGCTGTATTACATTACATTACATTAGTGATTTCTATTCCACTTGTACCTTGCAGTTCAAAGCGGATTACATTGGAAGAGAGCTGGACATTTCCAGGAGGTTGCATTACATTGGAAAATTGCTGGTACAGGTTACAAATTGAGGATTCAGATTACATTACATTGGAAAAATATCAGGTTACGTTACATAGACAAATATCCGGCTTCCTTACATTAGTAGATCGCTGGTTTCAGGTAGGAGATATTAGGATTCTGGTTGATTACTTGGGTTTCCGGTACTTTTTGGGATGTTGAAGATGTGGGCTATACATGGGAAAAAATATAGAGGGGATAGGAAGAGGGGGAGATTAAGTTGATTGGATATACTTTTTGAATAGAAGTGTTTTGATTTCTTTTCGGAATGCTTTGAGGTCAGATGTTGTGGTTAACAGTTTGGAGATGGAGGGATCAAGTTTTGCTGCTTGCATATCCATGTCCTTCAACACATTTGCTGTAAAGATTTATTTTGTTTGGTTTTTGTTCATTTCTTTCTTACACTTTTATTTCCTTTGTCAAAATGGTGGTAAAGGAAAATCTATAAGCCCATGATTTGTTTTAACACACTAATGGCGCATTAGTAACCGTCTATCCCCACAAGGCCTGGACAATTTTCCAAAGCATTTCTCTCATTTGGAGCATCAGTGCAAAGGCACTTGAAATATACCCTCAAGTGTTCCTCTGTGTTTACCTGTTACAAAATGTCTGCAGTTTATTTTCAGTCTTTGCTATTAAACCATTTGTATTGATTGTGAGAGATTCACTCTCAGCTTGAGAGGGATAACAGAGGATTGCAAATTGGCACAAATCAAGTCGTAAGGAGTTAGAACATTAGTTTGCATTTAAATTTTTGTATGATCCTAGATTTGTACTATGGCAAACAACAAAGATAGATAAAACCTCTCATGTCCATCGGGTTTATTCTTTGCACAGATTACAGTTGAGAAATTAGAAGGGATGCATTCTGTTTGGTGGATTTTAAAAGCAAAATGGAGCAAATGAAAGACAGAAGAGTTCTATAACTTTATGATTTAGGACACATGGGCTCTGGTTCAACAAATGGCACCTTAAGTGATAGGCACCGTTGCATACATAGAAATATTGCAACATGATGGCAGATAAAGGCCAAATGGCTCATCCAGTCTGCCCATCCACAGCAAATATTATCTCTTCCTCTCCCTATTGGCTAAGACTCTTTACACTTGCATTGTGAAGTCATAGAGCTTTCTGATTATAGAAACATAGAAACATGATGGCAGATAAAGGCCAAATGGCCCATCTGCAACATCCACTCTCTCCTCCTCTCCCTATTGGCTAAGACTCTTTACACTTGCATTGTGAGGTCATAGAGCTTTCTGATTATAGAAAATAGAAACATTATGGCAGATAGAAGCCTAATGGCCCATCCAGTCTGCCCACCTGCAGTAACCATTATCTCTTTCTCTCTCTAAGAGATCCCACGTGCCTACCTCAGGTTTTCTTCAATTCAGACACAGTCTCTTGTTCCACCACCTCTTCCGGGAGACCGTTCCACGCATCTACCACCCTTTCTGTAAAAAAAAGTATTTCCTTAGATTACTCCTGAGCCTATCACCTCTTAACTTCATCCTATGCCTTCTCATTCAAATGAAAGAGACTCGACTCATGCGCATTTATGCCATGTAGGTATATTATGTCATTCAAAGTTAGGCGCTGTTTATAGACTCGTGACTTAGGTGCCAGTAGGCATCTGTATCAGCTATTGGTTAAATAGGCCAGGGTTTTCTTGGCCTAATGTATTGGTGCCTAACGCTTTCTATACCCAAAGTCCACCCATAACCAGCCCCTTGGTGTAGATGCCTACGTGGAGCCTACCAAGTTAGACACCTAGCTGAGACATTTTTTTAAAAATTGGTTTTTAATGGTGCTGTTCGATTAACAGTAACAACCGAACCAATTAAAAAGTTAAGCTAGGCGCACCGATCTGGGTACTTAACGGCACTTTTTATAGATTTAGGACCACGCAGTCCATTTCTTCTGACTGAATACACGTGGCGGGGCATAATCAGAACATACGCCTAAGTCTGATTTGGGCATATGGCGCTAGAGGCCCAAAGTCGGCAGTGGGAAAATGCCAATTTTTTTCAAAAAAACGTCTTGCATATTTTTGCCGGAAGCTTCAGCTTGTCTGGCAGAAGTCTGATTCAGCACAATGGTCTTACGAAAAGATTTAACATAGCACCGCTAAATCCTTATTCCACTGTATCCCCCTTCTCTGCTCAGTGCTCAGTTTTTGTAAGTTTGGGTATATACGTATTCTGCTTCTAATTCTGTGCACCTATATTCCATTCCATTCCTTATTAATCCAAAGCAGGTTACAAAAAAAAAAAAAAAAAAAAAAAGCAAGAAACTAGATAACAGAATCAATACAAATATGAGTATAGCATTAGAGAATGACACGGTGAAAAAATTGGTCCCCGTCACCGCCCCGTCCCCGTCTCACCATCCTCTGCACCGCCCCGTCACCGCCATTCCCTTCACCGCCCCGTCACCACCACTGCCACCCCATTCACCGCCCCGTCACCGCCACTGCAACTCCATTCACCGCCCCGTCACCGTCACCGCTGCATACATAAAAGCCTCAAACGGGTACGATTTTATATACTTTTCTTTATTTACGTATAAAGGAAACATTCTTTAAAACTTTAAAACTTAGTTAAATATTAGTTAATAACTATACAAAAACAAACACGACATGTACTTTTAATGCTTACAATGTTAGCCTACATGGTAAGTAGACGCGGCCGCTGTACCTAATCGTGGCAAAGATCTCCCTGCCGTGATTAGCATAGTGACCGCGGCTACGGCTGCAAGTCTCCCCTCCCCCCAGCGATCACAACAGGAGGGCACCCAACCCCTCCTGTATGCTTCTCCTCTGATCCTCCTTCCCTCAACCAAGCATCTCTCTCTCTCCCTCCATGAGTCCAACTTTTCACTCTCTGCGCTCTCCCCCTTCCCCAGTGTAACATTTCTCCTTCCCTCCTTTCTGACCTCCCCATCCATCTTGCCCTCTCCATGAGTCCAACACTTTCTGCCTCCTGCACACTTTCTCTCTCTGTCCTTGCCTCTTCCCTCAGTGGTATCCCTCCTTCGCACCCCACAACCCAACATGCTCTCTCCCCATGCACCATCTCACCTTCCCCTCCAGTGTGTAGCACCTTTCCTTTCCCTCCTTTTCTGCCAGGTTCAGCAGTACCTCTTCTCCCTTCCTTTTACTTCCCCCTTGTCCAGCAGTACCCCTTCTCCCTTCCCTGTTCCCATTGTCCAGCAGTACCCCTTCCCTCCTGTCCAACAGTATCCTTTCTCCCTTCCTTCTTCCCCTCCTCCCCTTGTCCAGCAGTACCTGGTGTACACTGGGCAGGAAGAGAAGCTCCGGCATCAGCGTCAGCTGACTAGCAACTTCCTGCAGCTGCATCTTTTGCTGGGACTCCTGTCTTCGTGTATCCGGCAGATACACGAAGGCAGGAGTCCCAGCATACGCGACGGCAGCAGGCAGTTGCTCAGATTTCGGGATCAGGTTGCCCAGTTGCAGTTGCTCAGATTGCGAGTTCGGGTACTAGACTGTGTATTCCTGTAGACCCCCCCCAACGGCCCTCCCGACAATCACAGCAGAAGGGTACCCAACCCCTCCTGCCGGTCCTCCCAATGGCCTCCCCTAAGATCGCCGGCAGGAGGGTACCCAACCCCTCCTGCTGGACCCCCCCCCCCCCCCAACGAACCCTCCCACCCTGGAACCCCCTTAGTCTTACTTTCCAAGTTGGACCGGACGGCTCCTCACACGTATGGCCAGCAGGCTTGCCTCCGTCCAAATGAGGCGGGCCCGCCCCTACCCTGCCCAACCCACAGGATCCTAGGGCCTGATTGGTCTAGGCACCTAAAGCCACTCCCGCTATAGGAGGGGCCTTAGGTGCTTGGGCCAATCAGGCCCTAGGATCCTGTGGGTTAGGCAGGGGAGGGGAGGGGCGGGCCCGCCTCATTTGGACGGAGGCAGGCCTGCTGGCCAGACGAGCGAGGAGCTGTCCGGTCCAACTTGGAAAGTAAGACTAAGGGTGGTGTTTCGGGATGGCGGGGTTTGTTGGGGGAGGGTCCGGCAGGAGGGGTTGGGCACCCTCCTATTGGCGATATAGGGGGCCGTTGGGGGGGCCGGCAGGAGGGGTTGGGCACCCTCCTATCAGTGATCATAGGGAGGCTGTTGGGGAGCTGGCAGGAGGGGTTGGATATCCTCCTGCCGCGATCGTTGGGGAGGGCTGGTTCTGTCGGCATGAAGGGCTGAGCACCTTCCTGCCGGCGATCGTCGGGGGGGGGGGGCGGGTTCTATTGGCAGGAAGGGTTGATCTGACAAATGCAAGTTGGATCGAGAGTAAATGTGGCAACGTGCGAGTTGGATCGAAAGTTGGAGGAGACAGACAACATGGCGGAGACATCTAACACCCGGTCACGAACACGGTGAAACACAGGTAAATAGCGATTCCTAGAAGGGGGGACATTGGCCTGCGGGGACAAATCTATTCACCGTTTTTGCGGGCGGTGAAAGGATTTGTCCCCGCGTCTGCGGCGATTTGCTAATGAGGTCACCATAACCCGCAGCCAAACCGCAGCCACGCAGCGGTTCGCTGCGGGGATCGCTCCCCGTGTCATTCTCTATATAGCATAACTGGGGCCCCCTTTCATCAAGCTGTGTTGCGGTTTTTACCGCTGACCGCTGTAGTAAAAGCTCCAACTTTCATAGGACTTCTATGCGCGTCGGAGCTTTTACCGCAGCGGTCGGCAATAAAAACCCCTAACGCGGCTTGATAAAAGGGGGCCTATATCGGAACATGTAATAATCTTGCTGAGTTCTCAATAAATGTAATAATAATACTAATAATAAGTTTATTCTTATAAACCGCCAAAACCGCACAGTAGTTCGAGGCGGTTTACAACAAGAGAAGCTGAACAATCAGCGACATGTACACATCATCTGAAATACGTAATGAACAAAAATAATTAAAAACAGTAAAACCGTAGGTTACAAGGGGAGACTATGGGAGACTAAGGGGAGACAATATGGAAGACTATTCTATATTATGGCAGCGTTGTAAGAAAATTATGTAACCAAAGTTGTCTTACAATATATCTAATCCCTTGACCATCTGGAAAATGCAGAAACATGATGTTCGGCGATCTTATAAACCCCTTCCTTTACAAAGCTAGCGTTTTTAGCGCCGGTTACCGCGGTAACAGCTCGGATGCTCATAGGAATTCTATGTGCGTTGGATCTGTTACCACGGTGGCCGGCGCTAAAAATGCTAGCGTGGCTTTGTAAAGAAGGGGGGTTAAGCCTTAGCAAGCTCTTATATGGTTTTTTTTCCCACGCACCAGGGCCATTTTTACCACAGCCATTAAAAATGGACTTTTTGTAATTTTTGTATTAATAAACATACAGTAAGTCATAGCTTTAAAAAAAAAAAAAAAATTACCCAGGGCCTATAAAAGATGCCTACAATAGGCACCTAGATCTGTGCGTTTAGCCAATCTAAGCTCCTAACAATTTTCTAATTGGTTCAATCGATGCTATTAATTAAACACTCAAATCATGTATTATTCTGTCCTTGTAAATATCATACAAAGGGACTAACCAAAGATATTGTCACTTATACTTTGTATGGACCTTCAGATAGCAGCCGGGCAAAACACTTCCGGTTGCTTTTACTCTTCGTCGGTCCAGCTTTTATTAGTTTGTTCATATAAGACTCATTTTGTGATTTTTATATATATATAGCATTTTTGTTTTTACTTAAAGTTTTTTTTTTGTATATATACTAACTATAAAAGATCATCACTTAACTTATAGTGATCTTGTCCTATATCTTGTATTCACCTCTCCCGACATGCATGTTTCATAGTGAAACCTTTCTTCAGGGTCGAGGGAAACTGCAAAAAAGTCAATATCTACACCTTATATTTTCATAAATCAAGAACAAATTAACAACAAAAGCAGCCTCTACTATAGAATAAAATACTTAAAAACAGAGAGAATCAAACACTTACCATTTGAGGGAGCTAACTCGGGCTGTGTAACATGGCCGCGGTTTACAATTAGGGACATTAAATACAGCTGGCCCGACACACACTGCAAAGCGTATCATCATCATACCAGTGCGAGGCTCAGTCCAAGCAGGATCGGAGCTACTGACCAAAAGCTCTCATAGGATCGATAACCACTCTATTTCCTTATTCAATCCCATAGGAGCCAGGGAATTAAGTTTATATATCCATTTCTGCTCTTTAACTGCCAAAGCCTTCTGAGTATTACCTCCCTCCCACCCTACTGTCACGGTATCAATGATTCTCCATTTAATGTCTGACCACTCATACCTCATAAGCTGCCAATGCCTAACCAAAGGGGCAGTGTCTCATTCTGTACGTACCCGAGACTTGTGTTAATTTAAACGAGTCTTGATGGAGCGCATAGTGCGTCCCACGTAGATTTTATTACAGGGACACTGGATCAAATATGTCACACAGGTAGAGTCACAATTGGTGGAAGCATAAGTATAATAATTATACCCAGTATCCGGGTATACCCAACACTGACCTGTCAAAGTTAGGTTGCACCACTGACATCTGCCACACCCCCTGTGCATCCCTTTACTCCGGGGCACCATCATAGACTTGCTTTTGACCAACTCACCAATGTTCCTGGTGCGTTTGAATGAAAATATAGGTCTCTCAGGGCAACTGGGAAAGGCTAACCTAGCAACATGCCAGTGTTTGAGTATCACCTTATTGATTTTGGTGGAGAGAGGAGTGAATTTTTGGACAAAAATTAATCCAAAATCCTCCTTATCCTCATGGTATGTCAGTAATAACTCGCGTTGTGCATACTTCGCCCTAATATATGCTTCTTGTATAATTCCTCTAGGGTATCCACGTTGACGGAATCTGTTTTTCATCTCTTTTGCCTGAGTTTTAAAATCCTCAAATGATGAGCAGATACGTCGTAAACGCAGGAATTGGCTGATCGGAAGACTGTTCTTTAATCGATCTGGATGAAAACTGTGATAGTGCAATAAGCTATTCCTATCGGACATTTTCCGATACAAAGATGTTTTAAACCCATGCGCTTCCTTCTGGATATTTATATCTAAAAATGCAATTTCCTTAGTATTAATGGTTGCCGTAAACTTAATATTGGGCAATAACTCATTCAGCCATACTATAAACATGTCCAATTCTTGTATAGAGGCTGTCCAAATAAAAAAGATGTCATCCAGAAATCTTTTCCACAAAAAAACATTTTTGAATCCCTCCGAATTATATATATATTTTTCCTCCATGTTTGCCATACATAAACTCGCAATGGACAGTGCTACCGAAGCACCCATTGCAATTCCATGAATCTGTTTAAAAAATTCTTCAATAAACCATAAATAATTTCTGGTAAGCACCAATTCAGCTAATTTCATGAGGAAGTCTACAGAAATTCTAGGACACAACGTTTTTTGATGAAAAATGGCCCGCATCATTTCTAATGCTTCATCAGCAGGAATCATTGTATACAGTGAAGCCACATCAAGAGTGACCAGTATCCAATCTTCCTACACCGTAGTAATGGCGGCCAGTATTGATAGCATATGAGTGGTGTCCTTAATGTACGATCGTATCTTATTCACCTCCTCCCTCAGAAAAATGTCTAAAAATTTTGACAGAGGTTCTAAGATGGAATTTTTCATAGAAACTATGGGGCGTACGGGAGGCGAATGAATGTCCTTATGGATTTTAGGGAGGAAATATATCTGAGGGGTAATTCCAATTCCTTGCGAGTAATGATCTTAGTCTTATAACTCAGGGTCAAAAGTTGAGCAATTTCAGTCTTAATTTTCTCTGTGGGATTCATAGATAGACGTCTATAATGATTGGAGTTATTCAACTGCCTATAAGCTTCAGTGTTGTATTGCTCTTTGGATTGAATTACTTGTTCACACGGAACCCACCCTTGTTCGCACGGAAAATAACTATTTTCGGATTTTCCCAGAATCGATGGACCACCAAAGATTCATCAAAAATCATGTTGTACTTCTTCCTGGAATTCACAAACTGTTCTTCAATAATATCTAATTCATGAAATACCAAATCTCTAAAAGTCAAAATATTGAGGAGAAAAGGTCTAGGAGGGGATCAACCGGACTTAGGAACAATAATTGAGCCATCACTAATCGCCTCATGTTCAGAAAAGAAAACCTTCAGTTGTAAAGTCCGTAACAGGCGATATATGGATAATCTAGTTTCAAAAGAATCATAAACAGGAGTTGGAACAAACCCCAAACCTAAGTTCAATACCTGATGTTGTAAAGCCGAACATGGCATATCAGAGATATTGATGACCGAGGACTCCTCAGTCTCAATAGGGATGGTCTGTCATTCTCATTTGGGGTCTATATGAAGTTTGGCTATCATCTTGAAATCCAAACCTACGCGTCCCTCTTTATCTATTTCTTCCTCATTGACGTCTTATAGATACATTGCCCCGACCTCTATTCTGTCTAGTTACACTATCATCAGTGCTGGAACCCATCTCTGTGGATCCTTGATCATCCTCAAAGAATTTACCTGTGACCATTAGATGTAAAATAAATTCCAGTACCTTTATGGTCAATTCAAATTGAAATCATTGGTCTCTGTTGTAACACCCAGCCAAACAACTTAGCTCTATCATTATATAACTTTAGTTTGAACTAGACCAGATCTCAACTAGATTGACTTTAGTTTCTATTTGCTCCAAATCTTGATTGACTGGTTTATGTTGTATGTACGTATGTTTTTATTATTATGATTGCATTCTGTAAACCAGTGTTTCTCAACATGCGGTAAGCGTACCCATGGGGGTACGTGGGCCGCCTGTTGGGGGTCCGTGGCCTGGCTGCCGCCATGGATCCCTCCCTGCCTCCCGCCGGGGATCGCTGCCTGCCCCCGCTGAAGCCGCTGATGCTGGGGATGCCTCCCTGCCTCCCAGTCTACCCACCCACTGCACTACCCCCACCCCCAAAACCGACCCTGCCACCTCGCCGGAGCCAACACACTCCATCCCCACCCCACCCCCAGCAGCAACTCTGCACAGGGACGGGCCATGGTATGTTCAGCGATTTACACGCTGCACGCAGCCAGCCCACAAGCCTTCCTCTCGACATCAGTTCTGACGTCGGAGAGAAGGTTCCGGGCCAGCCAGGCTGAAAAGTTGATTGGGTGATGAGATAATTTGAAATGAGTTTCTCCATGAGGCTGTGAAAGACAGGCACTGCATTACATTCTGCTAAAGGCCTTGTGGTCTGACTAGTAAGAAGGATAGATGGATATATAATAATGGATGTTGATTGTATTTTTTTGACGCTTCAGAACATGAGCTTGCTTGTTTTGCTTCATTAATATTTGTTTCTTTTGTTCATGATAATATGTTTTTGGTGCCTGGCTCAAAAATAGACACAGATTAATGCAATGTTGACAGTAAAACCACCACGGAAGGAAACGGCTGCTCTAGATAAACTCTAATCAACATATGATATACTACAGTAAATTAGATACTGTTGTTGCACAAAATTTCTGACGGTTCACACTGTGCTTCATATGTGAATCACATAATGTGACCTACAGGAGTTCTTCTTATCCTGGAACAACTTTATTTGTCTTCCTCCTTTGTATGCCAACATCTTGATAGAAAAATATACAACATCCCAGTCAGTCTATCTGAATTCAAGAAAGCTTTGAATAGGCACATGGGATCTCTTAGGGAGAGGAGAAGATAGTGGATGCTGTGGATGGGCAGGCTGGATGGGCCATTTGGCCTTTATCTGCCATCATGTTTCTATAATCAGAAAGTTCTATGACATCACGATTCAAGTGTTAAGAGTCTTAGCCAATAGGGAGAGGAAGAGATAATGGTTACTGCGGATGGGCAGACTGGATGGGCCATTTGGCCTTTATCTGCCATCATGTTTCTAAAATCAGAAAGTTCTATGACATCACAATGCAAGTGTTAAGAGTCTTAGCCAATAGGGAGAGGAGGAGATAGTTGATGCTGCGGATGGACAGGCTGGATGGGCCATTTGGCCTTTATCTGCCTTCATGTTTCTGTTTTCTACCAACACCCACCTGTCAATGCCTTGCTGGTATGGCGAGTTCACAAACCTCCAGCATCCTAGGCCCCTTGCGTAACCTGCAAGACAATACAGTACATAAATCCAACCATCTGGCATATCCAACAGACCCCTCTATCACGTTTCTTTTGAGAAGTGCATCATTTCTCTTTCTGTTTTCTGGCTTCAAAAGCTGTAAGGAAGCCATGTTTTTTTTCCAGCTGAGACCATGTTTTTCCAATATGAGCAGCAAATTTTCAACCTGGGTTCCTGCTTTTGCCTGTTTTCTTATGCATAAAGTATATTTTCTGTGCATTTATCAAGAGATTACCGTTGTTTTCTGTATTTTAGTTATGACAGAATTTGCATCCTCCATTTAACTATGGGAATACAACTATTTAAAACTGGTCCTATAAATTGTATCTAACAGCACATCCAAGAGGATGTCCAAACTAAAATAGCTATCAGAAAACAAATAATAAGAATAAGTGATTAATAATGGTGCTCAGTGCAAGCTCATTTACCATGAGTATAGATAACGGACTGGTAGCAATTGCTTAAAAACTTCACTGTACCTTTCCTATCCTCCACCCAATATGAAAAAAATGTTGTTACTTATCTTAGTCTTTTCAGCGTTCTCTCAGTCCATTGTCCCAGATATTCCAAATAAATGTAGTGTCCCCAAAGTCTCAGTGAAAATACTGTATATACTTGAATATAAGTCGATCTAAAGTACCCTTTTCTCCCCAAAAAGGAGGAAAAAAGGTTGACTCAAATAAAAGACGGGGAGGGGGGCTAATAGTCATGTGCCCTGCTAGGATCTGTGCCTTGCCCCCCTGCCTCACTCCCTCCCCTTCCAGGCTTTTCACTCAACCCCCCTCCCTCCCTGCCAGGCTCTGCACCCAGTCCCCACTCCCTGTCAGGCTCTGCATCCAGCTCCCATCCCTCCCTGCCCTGCCAGGCTCTCCACCTTATCCCCCCTCTCTCCCTGTCAGGCTGTGCACCCTGTTCCCCCTCCCTTCATGCCAGGATCTGCACCCAGCCCCCCTCCCTGCCCTGTACCCTGTAATCCTCTCTCCCGATCTCCTGCAGGCCTCCACTGGGCTTGCCGTATTACCTGAGGGCCGGAACAGGAGGGATTCCTTCCGTCTCTTGACCCAGCCAACTCTGTCTTTTTTTTTGTACCGGGCAGGAGCAAGCTTTCCATGCTCCTGCCCCTCCCTGAATGGCCACCTTGAGTTCTCGGGGCCCCAGCAGTGTACTGGGCATGAGTGAGTTATCATCGCTCCTGCTCAGTGCTGAGCCACTCGCTGAATGGTTGCCCCGAGTTCTCGTGGGACTTGTGGCAGCCATTCAGTGAGCGGCTGAACGCCGGGCAGGAGTGAGGATAGCTTGCTCATGCCTGGTACACTGCTGGGCTGTGAGACCTTGAGGTGGCCATTCAGGGAGGGGCTTAGTACAGGTCAGGAGCTTGGAAAGCTTGCTCCTGCTCAGTATACCACTCAACCACCAGGGATTCAAAAGAGTACACGGGGGGAGGCAGGAAGGAGGTAAAAAAAAATTGGCAGTTTGCTGGGACAGGCGATGGGAAGGATCCCTCCTATCTTGGCCCATCCCACCAGGCCATACGGCCTTCTGTCTCAGCCACCTCAGCAAGCCATACAGCCTACAAGAAGTCCAGGATGGGGGAGGGTGGGTGATGACCCAAATATAAGCCGAGACCCCCATTTTTGGGCCATTTTTTTGGCCCAAAAATCTCAGTTTATAGTCGAGTATATACGGTATTCTCGTGTAAATAATTTCCTTTTTTTCTTATCTTTTCTTCTTATCTTCTTTTCCTAATTCACAAGTATTAATACTCAAATATAACAAGTCCAATCTGCGTTCCTGAATGCCTCAATCCAAATTATGTTGATTGTTGTACTCTTCCTGATAGATATCTTAGTTTAGTGATCTTCGTGAATGTGATGTTAGAATTTGCATCCTGCCAGACAGACCTAGCTATTAGTTTGATTCTATTATGTCAGCCTGATTTAAATAACTACCGTAATGAGTGAGTGTCTCTGGTACCTTTTATGGTCTAATGAAAAACAAGAGAAAACTGCAGACAAAATGTACAAGATGCAGGCTATGTTTATTATATCAAATATTAAATGCAGTTAACTTACAACAAACCAAAGGACCCGACACGGTCCTTGTTTCAGTTAATACGCCTTCTTCAGGGGTCCAGGGTTGATAATAAACATAAACCTGTACAAATCTGGGGTAATTGCTAGCCGGCGATCTCAGCATAAACTTGCAACACAGCAAAACGTCTTTCCCCTTATATAGTCCATCAGATAGATCCCCATGCATTCCCACTATGGCTTCCAGCAGGCTCAAGTACTAACTGATTTTTCCACAGGAACCACCACTGCAATGACTGACCACATGGTTTCCATGTGAAAGTGTGGAATCTTCAGGGCCCAGCTGACCTATGTGAAATCTAAACTGGGTCTCCGGTCCTCTGAGTCTTTCTGGGGCATGATGAAGTATATTGGAGTATCTGCCTGGGTCCGATTCTTCTGGCAACCCTGGCTCTCTGTTAAGGGATGGGTGAACTTGAGTTTGCACCTTCTCCGAATGAACTCCAGCACCCAACGGTCTGACGAGATCTGCACCCGGACCTCTGCGTATGCCGAGAGCCTTCCTCATAGCCTTAGGGGGAAGACTTTGGCCCTGGCATCATTGCGCTTTCTTGGAGGCTGCTGTGCGACAAGAACTGGAGGCTTGGCTTCGCCTAGGTCCTATGTATCTCTGAGATGAGGCTCCTCCTGCTGAAAGTATCTGGAATTATGAAACTTAGTCCACCCTGAACTTTAAGAGGTTCACGATCTGCTGTCAGGCAGAGATTTTGGCTGGTGACCTGCAATGCGGGCCCTCAGATCATACAAATACTTTCTGAACCATTTCTGTCCTTTGAAAGGGAGTCTACTGAGAGTAACCCTGGGGCTGGAATCTCCTGACCGCTGCCTGATCCGGAGCATTCTGCGTCTGAAATGGAATAAGCCAAGACTTTGCTCATGACTCTGATGATGTTGTAGAGAGCATCAGCGACATGATCCACCCCTACTAGCATAAGCTGGGGGTAAAAGCTCATTCTCTGCCCGGGTAAGCCCCCACAGCTTGGTATGACAAGCACATGCCACAAAGGAGGCTGCTACAGCTGCTTTGATCCCTAAGGCCAAAGCTTCAATCCTACGTATCCTTTAATATTATACGTGCGCTTGGTTACCCGAGCAACCAAGGAATCCACCTTAGACTGAGCAAACATCTGTTGACACTCCTGTGCCATAGGATACAGCCTAGGCATTGACTTGGCTACCTATAAAGGGTCCTCAGGAGCACCCCAGTGCTACATGATTAGAACACTCATAGCAGGTTGCCAGGGAAACGATGTGGGCTGCGCTCTCAATCTGCTCAGGATAGAACTCTGAGTGACATTCTATGAGCATCGGAGCGACGGTGAAGCTTTTAGCGCTAAAGGCCAAGAAAACTCTTCCGCAGCTTAGTAAAAGGGTGGGGGGGGAGGGTTATTTAGGTCCAAATAAAGACATCTTCCAAGCAAAGAGGTGCTTTCCTATGAATATCATCAACATTGTTTCTTGCTGAGCTGAAAGTAATTTTCATCCAATAAAAGTAATTTTGGTGCTAAACTAACTCCCCCCTCCCTTCCCTTGACCATCCAAGTTATAGCTGAAGGAGCCTTGCTTTTGAGAAACCGCTTGTTCAAATATGAAGTCCCCTCTTTTGCTTCTTTAATCTCTGGCCATTAAAAGTAAATCGCCTTTCCTTTTTACCGGTCCCAGCTTTCTTTGGTGTTAGCATCCCAGAGCTGGTAATTAGCATCCACTGTTTTCATGATTAAAGTTGTTTTGAAGAGTCATCAATGTTTTTAAGTATGAAGAAAGAAAAAATATTTCAAAAATTAAGTGGCTAATTAATTCTAAAACTGTAATGCTTTGTCAAGCCATTTTGTGTAGAATTTAGTAATTATTTTAGTCTTTTCTATCTAACTTGCTGGGAAAAATGCCAAATAAGGTCTAATTCTTTTATTACTTAATTGCATAACCATATTGATGCCATCTTGTGATTAATTAACACGAGGCTTAAAACAATAAAGAAGGTCCCTCCGGTTTAAGTAGGGGAGTTACTGCATGGTGATAGATATGGAAATTTTTGACAAGTGGCAAACTTTCCTCAATGGGTCCCAGTGAAAGCCACGCTCAAAGGGCTCCTTTTACAAAGCACGCCGGCCGCGCGCTAATCCAGTGTGTGCGCAACAAACGCTTAGCGCACCTTCGTAAAAGGAACCCAAAGTCTTCGATTCCGTCATCGTATGAGGTGGTTATTTGTGACACATTGTTGTCACCTAAACCTCCTTTAGACAAGTATAAAAGTAGATTATTTTCCGTCATGACTGGGATAGCCACGCAGATGGCTACCAAAAACTGGAAAAATTGGGAGCGACTTAATTTTTCCATTTGGTGGGACTCTTTATGTTTCTGCTACAAATATGAGAAAATGAATTCAGAAATGTTGTGTAATAATAAGTTATTTAAATTAACATGGAGTCCATTGACACATTTTGTTATTGATGATTAGCTGGTTTATTCTCCTGATTTCTTATTTGATTTATGCACAAAAGGGAGAAAGAAAATCCAATGTGGTCTTCAGTAAACAACAGCCAGCTGAAAACAATGAACAGACTGCAGATAATGTACAAGGTGTTGTTTATTACTAAATGCAGTAACATATACAGTCAAACCTCGGTTTGCGAGTAACCCGGTTTGCGAGTGTTTTGCAAGACGAGCAAAACATTCTCGCAAAACGTGTCTCGCAAACCGAGTGTTGACTCGATTTGTGAGCACCCCCCGATAACCGGCATCGCTCCCCCCCTCGCAAAGGGCCCCCTCCCGCTCGAATCGGCACCCCCCCCCACGAGAACAGGAACCCTCCGCCAGACCAACTTTAACTCACCCCCCCTTTGGCACCGGCACGCAGCCCAAAAGAGCCGGTGCCGCTTGAAGATCTTCCCATTCTCTGCCGGCTTTGAGCATGCATCTGCACATGCTCAAGCCCTTCTAATTCTCCCTCTCGCCGAGAATCTCGGCGAGAGGGAGAATTAGAAGGGCTTGAGCATGCGCAGATGCATGCTCAAAGCCGGCAGAGACTGGGAAGAAGAAGATCTTCAAGCGGCACCGGCACCGGCACCGGCACCGGCACTTGTGGGCTGCGTGCCGGTGCCAAAGGGGGGGTGAGTTAAAGTTGGTCGGGCGGGGGGTTCCTGTTCTCACGGGGGGGTGCCGATTCGAGCGGGGGGGGGGGGGCTTTGCGAGCGGGAGGGAGCGGTTCTCGTGCCGGTGCCAGACGGAGGGGGGGAGGTGAGTTAAAGTTGGTCGGGCGGGGGGTGCCTGTTCTCACGGGGGGTGCTGGATCACGCGGGGGGGGGGACTTTGCGAGCGGGGGGGGGAGCAGCGCCCTGGTCTCGGGGGGGGGGGGGGAACGTATCAAAGCGAGTTTCCATTATTTCCTATGGGGAAACTCGCTTTGATAAACGAGCATTTTGGATTACGAGCATGCTCCTGGAACGGATTATGCTCGTAATCCAAGGTACCATTGTACAACCTTATAGCCAACCAAGGGACCCGACACGGTCCGTGTTTCGGATAACACGCCTTCTTCAGGGGTCCATGGTGGTTAAGGTATAAGGCAAACTGCATAAAAGATAACAAACACGCACCAATCGCGGTCAAATGGGGTCAAGCAAGTCTTGCGCAATGGTCCCATTTGACCGTGATTGGCGCATGTTTGTTATCTTTTATGCAGTTTGCCTTATACCTTAACCACCATGGACCCCTGAAGAAGGCGTGTCGGGTCCCTTGGTTGGCTATAAGGTTGTATATGTTACTGCATTTCTTATTTGATTTACACATCCAGGGAGGGTGGGTGGATGGGTATTATATTTTGATGTTTTCATTGATCAATAAGTACAATATGATTTTCACTATGGGCTCCTTTTACTAAGCTGCATTAGGGCATTAATGAGCAGAATAGCGCGCGCTAGACGCTAACACTAGCCTTAAGGTTAGTGCGCTCATCTGCCGCGTGCACTAAAAATACTAGCGCACCTTAGTATAAGAACCCTATATGTCTGAAATAATGCATTTGTTTTTTGTTCTTGTATTGGGGTGGGAGGGAGAGGGAAAAGTTTTTAAAGTATTTCTATGACTGATGTAAATGCAATTTTGAAATGAATTATTTGTAAATGTATATTTAAATGCACTGATTTTAAATGAAAAATTAATAGAGGTTTTTGTTTTTTTGTTTTTTAAAAAGAAAGCCAAACTCAAACAAGGTAGATGTCAACAGGCTGAGTTCAAAGGAATTTCCCAATTTTTTCCCCTGGATACCTTTTGGAAAATTTGAAAGATTAAAAAAATAAAAATAAAATTCTGAGGGGAATTGATAAGCTCACTGTGAAAGTTTTTGCTCTGCAAAATGCAAAACCGATGCACAAGTTGATTTCTTTTATAATATCTGAAGTAAGTTTCTTAAGAATTAGACAAATAAAATATGACAGATTCCCATTTATGGGATGGCATGTGTTAGCTGCCTGAATTAGGTCTATATTTAGAGTTTTGCAAGAATCACTAGACATCATTCTTAATTGTTTCCCCAAATGTGGGCTTCTGTGACCTTGAGGCTATAACACTCAGAGCAGAAAGCATTATTATTTTTTTTAATTTTAGGTATTTATATACCACCTATCTAGGTTATCTAAGTGGTTTATAATCAGGTACACAAGCATTTTCCCTCTCAGTCTTGGTGGGCTCACAATCTATCTAATGTACCTAGGGCAAATGGAGAACTGAATGACTCGTCCAGGATCATAAGGAATAGCATGAGATTTAAACCCACAACGTTAGGGTTTGGCTGAGGCTTTAGCTCTAACCAATAGGCCACTCCTTCCTCCTTAGCTCTACTGCAGGGATAGAATGGAACAGTCAACTGGAATCTGCATAATCTACAGATTGTTTGTAAAATGAATTTTTGTTCTTTATTCATACTCACTCTATACTAGACTTCCATAATAAATGATTTAGAGATTGTTGCAATTTATATTCTTTGGTTTTGTTTTTAACTTTATTTAGTTTTTAATGCCAACAAAAAGTGCAATACAATTTACATACAAATAATAATAATCAAATAAGCACTTATAAACAATCAGAATCTATAGAAAAAATATAATTCCCTCCCCCATCCAACATTACCATCAGGAATAATATCAAAACAAAAGATATACCCCCCTCCCGCTTCCCCCCCCCCAGATGTGTGGGTGCAAAACAACAGAAAATAAAGATAAAGGGCAACTATAACAAATCTACAAAAGACATCAATGGACCCCAAACCAATTTGAATATCTTATTATGCCCCAGCATGTCAGCATTCATTTTCTCATACTTATAAGTTAAGCATATGCTCGCCCACCAGAAAGGAAAACGAAGGTGCTCCCAATTCTTCCAATTGCGAGTAATCATTTGCATGGCTATCCCGGTCATATGTTGTTTATAATATAATATGTTTATAATATATATGTAATATATATATGTGTAATACAATATATATGTAATATGTATATTACATATATGTAATATATATTACATATATGTAATATGTATATGTATATATATAATATATATGTAATATATAATATGTATAATGTATATGCAACATATATATGTTGTGTATATATATATGTATATATGTAATTATATATGTAACATATATTATACATATATATTAAACATATTATATATATTACATATATATATATATATATATATATATATATATATATATATATATATATATATATATATATAATATGTTTAAAATATAATATGTTGCTGTTTTTGGAACTTGTGTCTTCATGGAGAGTCTGACTCTGTGCTGGCACATTGTGGTCCATGTTAGAAAGCATGCAGTCACAGAATAGATAAGCACTTCAGTGTTTCAAGTACTGTTTCTCAAAGGGGCAAATTCTATAAAGGACATCTAAAAGTTAGGCATCCTTTAGACGTCCAGCAGCACAACGCTGAGTGCGATTCTATTAAGCATAGACACACAATAGAGAATCATGCTCAATGAATATAAGAGCATCTATGGGCTCCTTTTACTAAGTTGCATTAGGGCATTAACGCGCAGAATAGCGCGTGCTAGACCTTAACGCCAGCATTGAGCTGGCATTATTCTAGAAGCGTACCACGCGGTTTAGCACACGGTAATTTTGTGCATGCGCTATAAACGCTAGCGCACCTTAGTAAAAGGAGCCCTATATAGTTAGGCGTGCTTTATAGAATCGCCTTTTAGATGTCGCATAGACATCTTCAGATCTATAATAGTATTATGTTTTAGAGTTATTACGTCATTAGAATGGCAATTTTATGCTGTTTTTACATTAAAATTGTATGCAGTAAAATGACATGCAGAAGGCAGCCCAATTTTATATTTAGCTACTTTATCATATTTCCCTTCTGTTCTGGTGGGCTCAACGGGATTAAGTGACTTGCCCAGGGTCACAAAGACCCATGAAAGGTTTGAAACCACAACCTCAGGGTTCTGAGGCTGTAGCTCTAACCACTGCACCACACACACTCAGATAGTAAACCACATGTTAATTCAAAAGCCAAGCTTATATCCTCTTGATTCATAAGCAGTCATTCCTCTAGGACAGTGGTCGGCAAACTGCGGCTTCCGAGCCGCATGCGGCTGTTTAGCTACTTAAGTACGGCTCACGGCTGCGGCTCATCTAGAGCAGGAGTGCCCAACCTGCTTCCCTTCCCTTCTCACCGCCGCCAGGGAATAGGCTACCACCACCGCCATCGGGGAATAGGCTGCTGCCAGCGCCGAGTTTTGAGTTCTTCCTGCTTCCCTTCGGAGCCGACTAACTCTCGCCACCCGACGTCAATTCTGACATCGGAGAGGACGTTCTGGGCCAGCCAATCGCTGTCTGGCTGGCCTGGAACATCCTCTCCGACATTAGAATTCAAGTCGGGTGACGAGAGTTGGTCGGTTGCGGAATATAAATGATAATTAACATTTTCTCTGTGTACAGTGTGCTTTGTGTTTTTTTTTAAATTTTATTGTTGGTAGATCATTTTGACTTGGCCACGAAGGTAAGGGGGAGGGAAGGAGAGGAGCTGCTGAAAGACATCTAGCAATCCTTGCAGGCTTGACTGTGCAGGGAATTATTTTTGCAAAATCATGTTTTGTTATGTGACTGCCATTATTTAGACTTTAATTTCTATGAATGAATAGAATGAAAATGATATAAAATTGCTTGCTTGTTTTTATGTGGGTGCGCTGAAGGGAAGTGGAGAGAGAATAGGCTGAGGACGCTGAAGGGAAATGGGGAAGAGAGAGTGGGGAGAAGACGCTGATTTATAAATTGACCATTGTACAGAATATTGTTTCTTTTTATACTTTAATATAATAAGTTCAGTATAAAACTATTCGAGGAATCAGGTGGTTTGCAGAGATGGGGACCGAGCTCACGGGGACGGGGTGGGGACGGAGACAAATTTTTTCTCCGTGACATTCTCAAGGCTCTACCATGAATCGATTTCAACTACGTGCAGGCGAGCGGGGTTTCAATCGGGTTGACGTAGCCATCGTAGCGCAAGCAGGCATGGGGTACGGCTCTCACAAAAAAATCTTAATTGTTGTACTGCTGATTTTGGCTCTTTTGACTAATGAGTTTGCCTATCACTGCTCTAAGATAAATATCAAACATGTTCCTTCAACACTTGTCCAGTCCCTCTTTCGGCCTCCGTGTTCCACAAAATTTAGAGTGCACTAATTTATGTCGAGCTACAAATTAATCAATTATTGCACATGAAAAAGTTTTAAGATGCTATTTATTTTGATTACAATTGATATATAAAACTGAAAATTGGGAGGGGAAAGTCCAAACTGAAAATGTATAAAGCATTTTTCCCCTGTTTACAAGTTTCTACTATATATCTTTCCATTCACTGCTACATATAGCTGAGAGCTGGGTTGAGTTTACATCCTTGTTTTCTCATTTTTTCTGTACCACCTTCAGAAAGTACTTTGAGCTTATTTTATAAAAGACTCAGGGATTTACCCTCATGGGCTTCTCCCCCACCCCTCTCCATTCTATGCCTATCATAAGATTCTTGATTGAATTAGACTTTCAGGAAGGTAACTGTTTCTATGGCAATTGAGAAATTAATTATGCAAATAATTAATGCACATCTGACATGACTGTCACATTTCTACTGATGTTGGCGTTAACTGATTTGTCAAGAGTAGGTTGAATTTGATTTGCCAAGTGTCGATTAAATTCTTTTGATGCTGTTTCTTAACCACATTGAAATATTGCTCAGATTCATAAAAGCTCAAATGTCATTCCATTTAGAGAAAAGTTGTGAATTTTTCGACAAGATGGATGCTCCAAATCAATCTCTAATGGCTTGATGCATTTTCGGTTCCTCATAAACAAAAATCTGTATCTTCACACTAGATTAAAAAATTTCCATGTTACTATGTACCGTTGCACCCTTCTGTCTACTGCATTACATTAGAGATTTCTATTCCGCCATTACCTTGTGGTTCAAGGCAGATTACAAAAGAGTTATAAACGGTGGGTTACAATGGAAGATCATTGGTCATTTCTAGAGGAGATAAAGAGTGGATCAGGAAGATCACTGGTCATTTCTAGAGAAGATAAAGAGGGGATCAGGTAATATCCGTGAGGCAGGAAGAAGGTGGGAGGAAGGAAGGTCTTTGTGATGTTAAGACTGTTTAGGGATTTCTTTTCTGAACATCTTGTAGTCTGGGGTTGTTATCAGTAGATTGCAGATTTTGTTATCTAGTTTTGCTGCTTGAGTGGTTAGGAGGCCATCGTATAGTGTTTTCTGTTTAACTTCTTTGATTGGAGGGTGTATGAATGGGGTGTGTGTTTTTCTATGCCTGGTTGAGGTAGGTTGGATGAGGCGGCTGTTCAGGTAGGTTGGGCTGTCTCCGTTTAAAGTTTTAAATAGTATACAGTAGAATTTAAATAGTATTCTTTCTTGAATTGGTAGCCAGTGTGAGTTAATGTATGCTTCTGCAATATGGTCGTGTTTCCTCAATGAGTCGATGAGTCTCAGAGCTGTGTTTTGGATTGTTTGTAGTTGTTTAATCATTGTCGCAGGGCAGGGGAGGTAGAGGATGTTTCAGTGATCTAATAGACCTAGGACTAAGGATTGTACTATGAGCTGTGTTAATGCTGTATAGCAGTGGTTTCAAACTTGCGGCCCGCCAGGTAACTATTTTGAGATCCAAGGTAGTATAAAGAATGATTCTTTATGGAAAGCTTGTGCCTTAAGTGTCCGGCGGTTGCTGTAACCTCACGCAAGCGCTTTCCTGCATCTGTACGCCATTGTGAGATGGAGTGGACAATTGTGTAGCGACGCGGGAAAGCGCTTGCATGAAGAATGTAAGGTAGCCAATGGAGGTAGTGCAGCTTGTGCATGTGTCTGGTGCTGGAGGAGGTGAGAACTGAAGGCGGTTGCGGACGCGACTGCCAGACACTTAAGGCACAAGTTTTCCATAAAGAATCATTCTTTATAACACTGAGGGCTTCAAAATAGTTGGTCAAAAATCTTGTCTCTTACAGTTGATACTTTGATAGTTTTTCACTTTCTGCATGTTGCACTGCTTTCAGCTGTGTATAGCTGAAATTATCAGAAGCAATTAAGGAAAGATTTATAAATTATAACGAATTTTACCTCACGCAAAGTTGTCATTTCTTTAATAAGACATTAACTATTTTTTTTTTTCGGCCCTCCAAGTACCTAGAAATCCAAAATGTGGCCCTGCAAAGGGTTTGAGTTTGAGACCGCTGCTGTATAGGGTAGTGTTAAGATAGGTATCAACTAGGTGTCCAAGTGTAAGCACTCAAATAGGAGTTACTGTGTTTCCCCGCAAATAAGACAGTGTCATATTAATTTGGGGTCCAAAAAACACATTAAGGCATATTGGGGGGGGGCTTATTTTTTTCATGTACAAGAATCTCTCCTCTTCCTTTCTCCCCACCCCCTCCAATGTGCAGCATATTTCCTCCCCTCTTACCCATCCCCTTATGCAGCATCTTTCTATCCCTCCCTCCTATCCCCCTGTGCAGCAGAACCCCCACCCAACCTCCTACTGTGAGGCTGACCTACCTCTGCGCCGAGGCCTCCAAAAAACAGCAGTGGCCACAGCGCTCTGAACAGGCTACCTGCCGGGGCCTTCACTCTGCCACATCACTGGTGATGTCATCAGTGACATGGCAGAGGGAAGGCCCCGGTGGGGAAGGCTTCAAAGCAGCCCATTCAGAGCACTGCTGCCGCCACTACTTTAGAAAGCCTCAGAGCGGAGGTATGTCAGGTCTCACCGGGGTGGAGGGTCGATGAATTGACGAGTCCAATTTTTTCAACGAATTGGTCAGCACTAATGTCAGGGATGGAGTTGGGGAGTGTCGGGGACATTCGGGGGAGGGGGCTTCGGGGGTCGATCATAACTAGGGCTTATTTTCAGGGAAACTGGAACTTAGGTGTTATTCACCAGCCATAAGAACATAAGAATTGCCATACTGGGACAGATTTAAGGGTCATCAAGCCCAGTATCCTTTTTCCAACCGTGTACAACCCAGGTCCCAAGTACCTGGCAGAAACCCAAAGAGCAGCAACATTCCAGAGCTGAGATTGTGATGTCATAATGCCTCATTCCACCAATGCATAAGAGCCAACCTCAGCAGTGAGGTCACAATGGCTTGTTTGTCTTATACTTAGCTCACATAAGAACATAAGAGTTGCCATACTGGGACAGACCGACGGTCCATCAAGCCCAGTATCCTGTTTCCAACAGTGGCCACCCCAGGTCCCAAGTACCTGGCAGAAACCCAAAGAGTAGCAACATTCCAGAACTGAGATTGTGATGTCATAATGCCTCATTCCACCAATGCCTAAGAGCCAACCTCATCAGTGATGTCACAATGGCTTGACTGTCCTATATTTGGCTCACATAAGAATTGCTATACTGGGATAGACCGAAGGTCCAGTATCCTGTTTCTAACAGTGGTCAACCCAAGTCACAAGTACTTGCCAACCCAAGTTGGCAAGATCCCAAAGAATAAAACTGATTCTATGCTGCTTATCCTAGGAATAAGCAGTGGATTTCCCCCAGACATGGCATAAGTGATCACACCTAAAGTTGAGCACATAAATGTCAGCTTATACTAGTATTTGATACCTGGCCAGGTGTGCTAATGTGCCATTACTGAATCCCAGCTCTCTCAAATAATTCTCATACAACTCTCCGAAGTAATTTGGAAAATCAAAACGCTCCACTTCCCTCCCTTTATTTTATTTTCATCTAGATTTATTTACAAACTTACCTTCCCTCATCTCCCTCTCGACTCATGTAACATAGTAACATAGTAGATGACGGCAGATAAAGACCTGAATGGTCCATTCAGTCTATCCAACCTGATTCAATCTAAAAATTTATTGGTATTTTTTTTTCTTCTTCTTAGCTATTTCTGGGCAAGAATCAAAAGCTCTGCCAAGTACTGTTCTTAGGTTCCAACTACTGAAGTCTCCGTTAAAGCTCACTCCGGTCCATCTACACCCTCCCAGCCATTGAAGCCCTCTCCAGCCCATCCTCCCCCAAACGGCCATATACAGACAAAGTCTGCCCAGTACTGGCCTTAGTTCAATTTTTAATATTATTTTCTGATTCTAAATCTTCTGTGTTCATCCCACGCTTCTTTGAACTCAGACACAGTTTTACTCTCCATCACCTCGCTCGGGAGCGCATTCCAGGCATCCACCACCCTCTCCGTAAAGTAGAATTTCCTAACATTGCTCTTGAATCTACCACCCCTCAACCTCAAATTATGTCCTCTAGTTTTACCATTTTCCTTTCTCTGGAAAATATTTTGTTCTACGTATTTGAACGGCTGAATCATATCTCCCCTGTCCTTCCTTTCCTCTAAGGTATACATATTCAGGGCTTCAAGTCTCTCCTCATACGTCTTTTGTCGCAAATCTCCTACGTCAGTTTGATTATTCTCCCATACTTTTTAACTCTTGATATAATTTTTTTTTAATTTCAACATTTTATTTTTAAATCTTATTTTATCATAAACCATTTAGCTACCTGACTGATAAACAGTCTATCAAAATTAAAGAAACTTGAAACTTGAGTTCCCTTTATTGAATTGATCCCACAATATATGGTGTTCCTGACTTGCTTTCTGCATTACTATATCAATAAAGCCTTTTTTGATAGAAAATACAAAGCTGCTAATGCATGCCTCCTTTCAAATCTTATTTTCTGGTGTGGGTTATTGTTGTCTTCCTTTTTTCCCTTTTCTAGCACCTTTTAAAACTGAAGCGCAACTTTTGATTACCTTTCCCAGTCAAGAAATTGCGGTGAGAATTAATGCCAGCATGTGCTAAAATTAATCACGATCAAATAATGCACCAAATTCACCTTATCTGATCCTGAAGTTTTTACAGTGATATATCCAAGAAGAAAACTTTATTCCAGTTGTGTTCTGAGATGAACATAAAACAACCTTTAGTTCCTTGAGATCTAAACTAGACTTACAATTTTAAATGGGATTCAGTCATTGCATATGAGAGGAGGCTTAACCACTGCATGTTTGAAGGCATCAGGAACAGTTGCAGAGGAAATGGATATGTTGAAGATACGACAGATAGCAGGGGTAACTATGTGAAATGGGGTCAAGAAGTTGGGTGGGAATAGAGTCTGAAGAGCATATAGTAGGCTTGATTTCAGAGAAGGAAGTTCATGTATAGGCAACTTATCCAGGTATGCTTTTCAATGAGGCCTGTGGCACCCCAAACAAAGGGACACAATTCTGTATCTTTCTGCCACATTTTCTTGGTCTCAGATTGCATTTCCCTCTCTACACGATCTATAGAGCAATTGTTTGGGACTGACACCTCTATAATCAAGGCCGTTCTGGTGTTTTTCTCGGTGTCAGGTAAAAAGCGCACCGGGACAAAGGCGTGCGCAGACAACTGAGTGCAACGTGGAGGCGCGCACCAAAGAAAATGACTGTTTTAAAGGGCTCCGACGGGGGTGTGTGGGGGGAACCCCCCACTTTACTTTATACAGATCGTGCCGCGTTGTGGGGGGTTTGGGGGGTTGTAACCCACCACATTTTACTGAAAACTTCACTTTTTCCCTAAAAACCAGAGAAACAGTTAAGTTTCCAATATAATGAGGGTGGTTACAACCCCCCAAACCCCCCACAACGCCGCCGCGATCTGTATTAAGTAAAGTGGGGGGGTTCCCCCAACAAAACCCCCCATCGGAACCCCTAAAAACACTCTTTTTCTTCGGCGCGCGCCTTTGTCTTCGGCGGTTTTGTCTATGAACCTTTTTCTCTTTCACCACTATGCCACTCAAATTTTTTTTTTTAATCTGTTAGAATGGTGATGTCCTGGGTGATCACAACCTCTTCATTCTCTGTGATTCTCTTAGGGTCATGATCCTGGTGCTTTTCCAATACACTGACGTTGTATTGTTTCCAGTTTCCAGTGGATAACAGCATTGAGAATACAGTAGTCCAGGAGGGCATAATCTAATCTCCCTTTTTCCCACTGCCATATCTAGCATGCTCCCACTTCCTCTGTCTTACCCTTTCTGGACACTTCAGAAGTACTCTGTACTGGAGAGGGGCTTTTAAGTAGATGTATGGTACTCAAACATTGTTGCCACCCCTCTAACGGGAAGGCTGAAAGGCTTTATGTCAACAAAGAGTATCTTTATAACATCTGGAAAGAGTGGTATCAGGGGTGGTGGCAGCAGGTGAGAATGATGGACATGGGAATAAGGTAAGAAAAGGGGAGAAGAGATGCTGGACCCAGAGGACAGGGAGGGAAAGGAAATGCTGGACAAGGGGGGTAGAAAAGGAAAGGAGAAAATAAATGCTGGACATAAGAAGGGGGAGGGAGGGAAAAGGGAGATGCAAGACTATAGGGGGATGGGGTAGTGCCTTGATCCACCCCAGAGGACAGAAGAACGCCTGGCTGAAAATTCACTTAGGGCATCACAGATCATTTTGCAAGGAACCATCTGGAACCATCCCTATAAGGGGGGATGGAGGAATTCTGTAAGGCTCCTCTGGGGGCCCTTGGAATAACATGCTAAATAGTCCGACTACCAATATTCAACTCAGCTCTGACTACTGTGCCACCATCTGGTTAGTTCTGGGCAGTTTGTGGGTAGAGAATTGGTTAGTAGATTACAGGTATAACTTTATTTAATTTGTTATACTGCTACATTATAATGTAATCTACATGGGTAACAATCATCATAATAATAATACAAAAAACACGTACTGGAAAAGAACTCCATAAAACTGGAGAGGAAGTTTCTCCCCCTCCCCCCCCCCCCCCAACAAAGTCCACCCAGTCACACGAAACCCAGAATTCTTCTCTTGGTTAAAAAGAGAGAAAAAGCCTTCTTAAACATCCTCTTCCAGAAGCGAACCTGGAAAAGCTTGCTGAATTAAATATGCCTTAAACTGTTTCCAAAAATGAGTTAAAGAATGCTCCTTCCAGAAATAGCTAGGCCAGTGTTTTTCAACTGCTGTTCCGTGGCACACTAGTGTGCCGCGAGATGTTGCCTGGTGTACCGCAGGGCCGCCGGGCCCGGAGCTGACAGGGGGCCCGAGGCAGGGGCGCCAGTAGCTCGCCAAGGCAAAGTGAGTCAATCACCCAGGACTCACTTTGTCTTGGCGATCTAATCTATCGAGCCGATAAGTCTTCTTCTCCCCGACGTCAATTCTGCAGTCGGAGAGGAAGTTCGGGCCAGCCAATCGCTGCCTGGCTGGGCGGAACTTCCTCTCCGATTGCAGAATTGACGTCAGGGAGAGCATGCGTCGGCGTCGGCTTTGGGGCCTGTTATCCATTGGTGGGTCCTGTTCCCCGATGGCAGTGGCAGTGGCTTGGGGAACGGCAGGGAGAAAGAAAGAAAGGGGGCAGGCAGGGAAACAGAAGGAAAGAAGAGAAACAGAAAAAAAGAAAGAAAGGTCAGGGAGAGAGGAAGAAAAAGTTGGGGGAGGGAATGAGGTGTGGAGGAGAGAAAGCATAAAGGCTGATAGAAGGGAAGAAAGATTGGATGCACAGTCAGAAGAAGAAAGTGCAACCAGAAATCACCAGACAAGGTAGGAAAAATGATTTTATTTTAAATTTAGCAAAGTGGAGGCAGTATTACCACAGTTTTCAAAGGAATTTGCCCAAATAACTTAATAGTTAACTGGGTAAATTCCCAGAGATGAAAACTTCCCTTCACTTACTATGCACAGTTCTGAATTTATATCTGCTGTCTATATTTTACAATATGGTCACCTTTTACTAAACCGCAATAGTGGTTTTTAGCGCAGGGAGCCTATGAGCGTCAAGAGCAGCGCTGGGCATTCAGCGCAGCTCCCTGCACTAAAAACTGCTATTGTGGTTTAATAAAAAGGATGGAGGATATATTTGTCTATTTTTGTATGCTATAAAAACCAAATACAGAGAGAGACTGAGAGCTGTTGACGAAGAGCTACGTGTGTGTCTTTCTTCGATTCCAGCCAGAATATCAGCTTTGTGTTCAGCCAAACAGGCCCAGGTTTCGCACTGAATAAAGTATTTTATAATTTTTCACTATTCTGTTTACTTAATATTTCATAATAAAGTAATTATAAAATACTTTCTTTGTGTTTATTTGATTCCTATTCAAGAGAATTACTTTATATATAGTCAATATAGGCACAGAGTTAAATTTTTTAACATTTTCTAATGGTGGTGTGCCTCGTGATTTTTTTCATGAAACAAGTGTGCCTTTGCCCAAAAAAGGTTGAAAAACACTGAGCTAGGCTGTGCGTTCCAAAAGGTTGGGACCTGATTTTTTTTTTTTTTTAATGATTTAGTATAGCTTGCCGGTCCCATGCTTCCAGACGGATTTCCTAGGACATCAGGTTGCCCAATGGTATAAATTAATATCTGGTTATATAAATAAGAAACCAAAAACTAGTCTTAGAGACATTTGGAGCATTGAGATAAAAGAGCTGATTTCTGCGTCTCAATGGTCACGAATTTGGACTTGGAGGATGAGATGTGCGGCGTCAGCATCTATGAGACAAACTTGGGATTTTTTTTGTTACATAGAAGTTTTTGGACCCCTGTTAGATTGCAAAAAGTAGATAGTTCTAGGTCAAATTGATGCTGGCACTGTCATTGCGATAAAAGGACAATGGATCATCTGCTCTTCTTTTGTCCCTTGATACTTGAATTTTGGCGATCCATTTGTAGTCAAATCAATAGAACACTGGAAGCTCCAGTGGGATTGGCATATGATACAGTGCTCTTTGGCTCGTTAATGAGGGCTAAAAGCCCAATAACTTCCCATAACAACAAACTTCTCTTTATTATGAAGAAGTTGAAAATATAATTTCTAGTGGGAATCTTTATGCCACACTTTTAAAGTAGAACGTATGATTGCCATACAACTGGGACATTATAGAAAATTTAAGGATGTTTGGGAACCATTGGCAAAATTCTGTAAGGAGTGATTATTTTTGTTTTAGCCCTTTGATTATACACGTCCAGGGTGGGGAAATACATTTAATTTATTGTTGATTGCAATTTTTATGTGTATAAGAGGGGGGCGGGGAAGATATGTATTTGTTATGAAATATAACATTTTCAAAAAAAAAAGAAATATAATTTGATTGAATTTAAGTGATGTTTAAAGTGTAAAAAGTTTGTATAATATGTTGCACTTATTGTTAGCTTTTAAAATGAATAAAGATTTTTTTTTTTAGTTCAAATATTTTATTGATTTTAATAATATATAGCAAGAACAGGAGTTGTTAACAGGGCATGAAAACAATATGCCGTACAAAGCAAGAAATCTTAGTGTGTTGACAAACAACGCAATACAACAGATTGAACCATGCCTATTCAACAGGAGTGTGTCAGCACAACCTGCAGCCAACGATGTGCACCGAGAGACACCGGAATCATACTCCATAGGTGGAAACCATCTCTATGATCTTAAACATACAGGAGCCTCTAAATCTGCGTGTTATTATATTGGCAAAAAACAAAAGGAATTGACCCCACTTCCGGCTCACCACATAATTGTTTCCCACTGTGACAGAGCCGGTACCTGTATTTTCCAGAACCCGGTCTCTGCTCACCCGAGCGCAACTCCGGCGTGCTTCCGATGAAGGAAGGAAGTCCTGTTGGTATATCTCCACTTGTCAGGAATCAAATATAAAGGTAAAACAAGTCAGCTTTACTTGTTCATAGTCACTTTATTCAGTGGAACGATGATGGGATCAACGTCTCCCTTAGTTAATCCACAAGCATTAAAAAAAAAACAAATTCTTCAAAGTCCAAGTAGAATGCTTTAAAAAAAAAAAAAAATTCACAATCTTCCATCAACAATCCCTTCCCCCCCAAGTGTGCCACTTTCCCCTCCAAGTGCGCCACTATGGCCTGGTCTAACTCTCACCAATGCGCTACACTACTCCTACTCTACCTACTCACCACCAAGATCTGCACAGCCGACCCAATACACTCCGCCCCCATCCCAGTTCACTATTCCTCATACCGTCTGGCAAAACCCAGATCTCACTCACTCACACCACTCACACCACACGACCACCTAAACACAGGTCCTTTCCCAACCCTCAATCCTCCCACCACCCACAAACCAACCAAGCACTTCATGAAAAAACAAAGAACACTGAAAAAACTAGCCTACTCCCACAACCCCCCAACGGACCCCACCAACTTCCAAAACCTTCAAGGTTACTACCTAAACATAAGATCGATGAGGAATAAATCCATCCTGATTAAAGACTGGCTGACCGAAACCAATCCTGACTTTGTCTTGCTTACTGAAATCTGGTTACTATCAGACACAGACATCATCATCAAAGACTGTCTCCCTCCAGGCTTCAAGATTCTGTCCCTAGCCAGAACCAGGGGAAGGGGAGGAGGCCTAGCAATAATCTTCAAAGACCATCTAAACTGCACCACACTCAACACCAAATCCTCCCCCAACCTAGAAATACTAGCCGCCTCACTAACTTCAAAGGCCTTTGCTTCCTCCCTAACAATCACTCTCTTTTATATCCCCCCCAAAAAATGGACGGTCGCCAGGGAGGACTTCGCCGAATTTTTATTAACCAACTCTTTAGCAAGCCCATACAACCTTCTATGCGGTGACATCAACATTCACCTAGAGCAAACAGATCAGCCAGATATATCCGACCTCTGGTCACTAATCTCACAGCTAGGTTACTTCAAACCCCCACCCATCGTAACCCACCAAAGAGGTCACCAGTTAGACCTGGTGACCTTCTCCGCCAAAGAACCAATCACTCCCAAATTTGTGTGGAAACAAGACAACTGGACAGACTCCCTATGGTCTGACCACAAACTTTGTAGCTTCTCCATTCACTACCAACAAAAAACCACCATAAACAGAAAAGCAAGAAACACCAAAACCCACACCACTAGAGGCAAGATCGACCCGAATGAATTCTGGTCCCGCTACGAAACTATCACAAAACAAAATGACGAAACGAACCAAATCATGACCACCTGGATCAAAGACAGCACAAACATACTAAACGAAATAGCCCCCTTAAAAACCAGCAGAATTAGATCCTCAAACCAGGAGGGCTGGTTTGACCTAGAGCTACTACAGGCAAAAAAGGACCTCAGAAAATCGGAGAGACAATGGACCAAATCTGGAACCCAAGAGCACAGAATAGAATGGAGACTTAAACTAAAAAACTACAAAACCCTAACCAAGGATAAACGAAAAAACTTCTATGCCCAAAAAATTGGAAATGTCACAATCAACAGTAGTAACCTCTTCAAACTGGTCAACGATCTTTACAATCTCGAGACAGTTACCGACAACCGGGACGAGGAACCCACACTAACCGCCAACTCCCTAGCCGACTTCTTCAACTCCAAAATACTGAAACTAAGATCTTCGATAACTGCCCCTGCCAATCCCCACGGGGACTTTCCAACCCTCCAAGACAACAACAGTCCCAAACCAGACCCGGGGTTCAGAGCAGACCTAAACTGGGATCAATTCACTACTATCGATTGGCAATCCTTCAACAAATTCTATAACAAATATACCAACTCCTTCTGTAGACTAGACACCTGCCCCCCTAACGTTATGAAAACGGCTCCAACCCACTTCAAAGCAAATATGCTGGCATGGGTCAACCTCCTACTGTCTACCGGAAGCTTCCCAGCAGAACAAGGCCACATCTCGATCACCCCAATCATAAAAAACACAAAAGAACCACCCAATATCCCGTCCAACTACAGACCGATCGCAAGCATCCCACTATTCACCAAAATAGCAGAAGGGCTGGTTAATGCCGAACTTACCACATACCTTGATAAATTCAATATCCTAAATGACAATCAATCAGGCTTTCGCTCCAACCACAGCACCGAAACCATTATAGCCTCTCTCCTAGACCACCTTCACAAACTCTTCAGCCAAGGCTCCAGCGCCTTGATTGTACAACTCGACCTGAGCAGCGCATTCGATCTGGTCGACCACAACATTCTCCTTGACTGCCTCTCCTACATAGGCATCTCGGGCCAGGTCCTTAACTGGTTCCACGGGTTCTTACGGAACAGATCATACAGGGTATTCAAAAACGACGCCTTCTCATATAGCTGGGAGAACTCCTGTGGCGTGCCACAGGGCTCCCCCCTATCTCCCACCCTGTTCAACGTCTACCTCGCCTCCCTAGGAAACCTTCTGCAAAACCTCAAGCTCAAATTTTTTATCTACGCAGATGACATCACTATAATCATCCCGCTAACCAGTTTTACATCAGAGCTCCTTACCTTCCTTTCAAGCATACTCAATCAGATAGAACACTGGATGTTATCATACAGACTAAAACTAAACCCGGATAAAACAAAATTCTTCCTAGCAACCCCCAAAGATAAAATCAAAGACACCACAATTCAAGTAAAAGGATCCGTTTTCCCCCTTGAACACAACCTAAAAATACTCGGCGTCACACTAGACAAACATCTATCCCTCGACAAACACACGGACAATACCGTCAGAAAAAGTATCTCGGTGCTTTGGAAACTCCGCACCATAAAAAAATACTTTGACGAAACTTCATTCCGCCTGCTAGTACAATCCTCCATCCTCAGCATATTGGACTACTGCAATATCATTTACTTAAGCTCCACAAAAAAAACCATCAGGAGACTCAAAATGATCCAGAACACTGCTGTCCGCCTCATATTCGGCCTGAAAAAATGGGAACACATCACCCCTTTCTACCACAAACTCCATTGGCTGCCATTAGAATCCAGAGTCCTATTCAAATTCGCCTGCTTCTGCTATAAAACAGTATTTGGTTTATCCCCAAGCTACATCATCCCTCACTTCGCCCTAAATCACAGCATCAAGGACTCCCGCAGAATCCAACTATTCGCCTACCCCTCCCTTAAACTCTGCCACTCTAAAAGATTCCTCGACAAAACCCTCGCCTTCCAAGCCACTAAGCTAAACCCATGGTTATCCCAAATGGCCCTCAAGGCCCCCAACTACCTCGGCTTTAGAAAACTACTCAAAACCCGCCTCTTCCAAGACCAGGATCCCAACGCCCCTTCCATCTAACACCCACTCTCCCCTCTACATCCTTCCCTCACCCCCCCCTGGCAACTTTGATCAATTTGTTATTGAACCGCTCATAACCCCGCTCAACTGCTGTAAACCACTTGTAACCTTGTTTAATTGATGTGAACCGCCTAGAACTCTTCCGGGTATGGCGGGATACAAAAATAAAGTTATTATTATTATTATTATTATTATTAACCAAATACCAAAATAAAATATGAAGTGGACCCACAGGAATGGGTTTATCACTTCTACCTTTAATCAGGCAATCCAGGTAAGTCACAGTTAAACACTGCAATCACAAACAGAACTCTAGAGGGGTTGTCTTTACTTCTAGGAAGGTAAAGAAACCTTTTTACACTCTCACAAGTTCTGGGCCTCCAAGCTCAGCAAGAATTAAAGCTTGGCTGTAACCAACATAGAAGCTGTTGGCGGGGGAGGGGAGTAAAGGAATTCACTTATCAAGTTTCTGATACTTCAGAATGCCAATAATGGCCCCACTAACCCAACCTGGATCTTAAGTGAATTCTCCCCAAATCACAACATTTACTTCCCTCACTCTCCTATACATGAGTCCCAAATTCAGGCCAGTTGAATTTAGTTAAACAAAAAAAAAAACGTTTTTGTTTTTTTTTCTTAGCACAAGTCTATGCAGTTTCTAATACACAGCACTTCTGCATAACAACACTCTATCAAACAGAGTAAGCTCCTGCCTTCACAAACCTCCAGGCCTGCCACTTATCTTCACTCCAGGAGCATATCTTCCGGCAGTCCAAGATTTTCCCCACAGTCCATGGGTTCAGGCAGGGCTGGCTGGTTGGCGAAAGGGTCAGTGTCTACTTCCTGCATTACAACATCCTCACATTCAGGAGCACAATCAGGAGAGACCCTTTCCTGAGCTGGCCCAGGACCAACTGACTTTCCTCTCCTCAGAGCAGCCTCTAAATTGTTCAACCGAACACACCCTGCTCTCTGAGGGGGGAGGAGTTACCTGCACTGTTTGCCTAGCTTGTCTTGGTTTTTTCTTTATGGGTTTCAGCTGGGAGTGAGCAGAGGGAGGGAGGTTCCTCTGGAGCTCTTCTGAGCTGTTCTGCTCCCCTTCCTCTACTCCCTGCAGTTCAGACTGATTCAAGTTAAAGGGAAATACACATTTTTCCCTGGGACTGGTCACAATCCTATCCCCGTGGTTAGCTCGCTGTATGACTGGATAGGGTTTAGCCACCGGCAGCTCTGGAATGAGCGGAGCCACAGGGGACGGATTGTGACACCACGTATTCACCTTTATAGGACCCCCAGGGACCCCTGAAGAAGACTTTTTGTCGAAACGCGGACCGTGTTGGGTCCTTTATCCCTAGCGGACTAGGTCCTTTAAGGCTCTTATGTGGATGGAATTATTTTACGTGGATGATTTCAGTGTACCTTTGGAACGTTGACACTTTCAAATAAAGTCCATTTAGGAACATCGTCACTCCACAGAGTTTTTTGGTTTATTTAAAACACTGCCCGATCACAATGCAAGATTCATGGCTCTTAAAAACATTTTACATTGTTGGAAAGACTTATCTAAGGTGAACTATGTTACTTGGTGGAATATGCTTTGTCTTACAGTAAAATATGAAACTGTTATTGCTGAAAAGCATAAGTCCATGAGCTCTTACCTTAAAATATGGAGTCCAGTCAACTCTTATTGTAATATGGGCTGATGTCATTCAGTTACTGTGCTGGTCTATAGTTAACAATATTTGAACATATATATTATGTTGTGGCTCATCTCTTAAGAATAAAGATTTTTTAAAAAGATTTATTACGTGTACTCATTAAATGGGCAGAGCCAACCTCAAGTAGTTTCCCAGTATCCTTTGGCTGGGCTCACCATGCATGTGTGCCTGTGTAATTATTTTCGCTGATTGCCCTGCTCTTCTTGTTGTAAACCGCCTCGAACTACCATGGCTTTGGCAGTATATAAGAATAAAATTATTATTATTATTATTCTTGCCTGGATGTTGAGAGGTTGACACCATCTTCCTGCTTAATAATGTCTCACAGGTCTTGCTAGCCAACAAGAAGGATTCCACTAAAAGGGTATATGTGGCCCTGGGCAAGTTACTCAATCCTCCATAGCCCCAGGTACGTTAGATAGATTGTGAGCCCACTGGGACAGATAGGGAAAATGCTTGAGTATCTGATTGCAAACCGCCTAAATAACCTTGATAGGTGGTATATAAATACCTAAATAAATAGATTTTGAGCACCAGATCGCAATACTTTACAAGGCCCATAAGGCATCACCAATTTACATAAGGATACTGGAATTCCAGTGAACATCACTTTAAGAACTAACTAGTCTTATAGCCCGTTACATTAACGGGTGCTAGAATATGTGTGTGTGTCTGTCTTTATTTTTTTTCTCTCTCCTTAGCCGCTTTCTGTATTTCTGTCTGTCTTTTTTATTTTTTTTTTTTTCCTTGGCTGTCCACTACCACCCCTTGCCTGCTCCCCCTGTCCATTCTTCCTTCCTTTTACCTCCCCTGTGTCCTCCACCACCCCATCACTGTTCACCTTATCCAGCAGAAGCCCTTCTCCCTTTGTTTTACCTACCCCTGTCCATCATCTGTCCAACAGTAGGCCTGTCTTCATTTTTCTGCCCCCCTCCCTGTTCATCAGCACCTCTTCCCCTGTCCATCAACCCCTTTTCTGCCCCTCCATTTCCGTGTGTTGCAGCATTTCCCTCCCACCCCACTTCCCTGTGCAGTATTTTCCTCCCCCCCATACCTTCCTCATACCTTCCTTCCTACTTATGTTAAAATGCTTTGCGGGTTTGGCTGCCGCGGCCAAACGTCCTGCCGATCTGATCGTCCAAGTCGCTAAATCGTCCATCTTTATACCACATTTTCATCCAACTTTTCGTCCAAGTCAAAAACGCCTAGAACAAGCTCTGTTGGACGTGGGAGGGGTCTGCAAAGTGATGGACTGAACACCCAGACATGACACCTAAATAGCGTGGTACCTTACAGGGCACTGCTGTGAACTTCACAAAAAGAGTGTCATGTCTTCATCTCACTACAGCTCCCTTATAGGTCACAGTGAGTCCCCCAAACCACCTCCAGAATCCCCCTAGACCCACTTATCTACCACCCCAATAGCCCTTATGGCTGCAGGAGCCACTTATATGCCAGTACAAAAGGGTTTTGGGGGTGTATAGGGGAGTGCACATGTTTCAGTAACAATGTAGTGATTACAGGGGCTTATGGGCAAGGGGCCTCCTCTCTATGGGTCCCTAACCCACCCCCAAGACGACTTAAGCCGCCTCTCTGCAGGACGAATAGGCTTTCCTATGCCAGGCTGCCAGGTGATGATGGTCTGGAGGCTGAATTTTAAAGGTGTGATTACGGTTTTTATGGGGTGGGGGATTGGTGATGATTGGGGTAGTGTATGGGGGTCTGTTTTATGTGTTTGCAGTGCTTCTCTGGTGACTTTAGGTGGGTTTTTTTGTGACTTACACCATGTTTTAAATGGTCTAAGTCACAACGTCCAAGTTCCGTCGATCCTGGGCTGTATAACTTTTGGTTATACATGCTGTACGACTAAGTCTAAGCCTGTCCACGCCCCGCCCAAATCCCGCCCTCGACACTCCTCCTGACACGCCCCATTTAGCTATGGTCGTTCAGCGGCACTATGAAGGCCTAGGTCGTTTAGAAATACAGTGGAACCTCGGTTTGCGAGTAACCCGGTTTGCGAGTGGTTTGCAAGACGAGCAAAACACTCAGCAAACTTTTGCATCGCAAACCAAGCATGTTCTGGTGTACGAGCACCTCCCCCCCGCTCTAACTGGCATCGCACCCTCCCGAACTGGCATCGCAACCATCCCCCCCGCGCGAACGCCCCCCCGCGAGAACCGCAAAGCACCCCCGTGCTGAAAGCGGCATCTGCCCACCCTTCCTCCCAAGCACGGTCCTTACCCCTTCTGCTCGTTGTAAGGGTGAATGCGAGCTCCCGCCTCTTGCCTGGGTCGGGCCTTGAGCATCTGCGCATGCTCAAGGCCTTCTGGCTCTCGTTCTCTCAGAGAGAACGAGATCTCCGAGAGAACGAGAGCCAGAATGCCTTGAGCATGCGCAGATGCTCAAGGCCCAGCCCAGGCAAGAGGCGGGAGCTCGCATTCACCCTTACGAGCAGAAGGGGTAAGGACCGTGCTTGGAAGGAAGGGCGAGCGGATGCCGCTTTCAGCACGGGGGTGCTTTGCGGTTCTCGCGGGGGGGGGGGGGACGTTCGCGGGGGAGTGATGGTGGTTGCGATGCCGGTTCGGGGATGTGCGATGCCGGTTACAGTGGGGTGAGGGGGTGATAGAGCAGCGCTGGTAGCCTCGGGGGGGGGGGGGTGGGGGGGTTGGTGGAACGAATTGTTCAAGTTTCCATTATCTTCTATGGGGAAAGTTGCTTTGATATACGAGTGTTTTGGTTTAAGAGCATGCTTCTGGAACGAATTATGCTCTTAAACCAGGGTACCACTGTACGTCCAAAACCCGGTTTGATTATCGGCACTTGGACGTCTTTCATTTATGATCGTCCAAGTGCCGACTTAGGCCGGTTTTTGGATGTTTTTCTCTTTCGATTATGAGCCCCATATTGTTCTAATAGTTGCCCTGTAACCATCTGAAACTCATTCCAACAAGATCCCACCTGCTGTCTCTCCTCAACTGAACTAATACCATTGTCTAAAGAAAGTATAATTGACCTAAGCTCATCCACCTTTGCTTTGCCACCTTTGCCAGTCTTCTTCAGGCATAATAGGCTGATAACGATGATGTGTATCGGTAAGGAAGCGAAGAAACACAAAGAGTTTGCGTGAGTGGCACTCATCTTCTAGCAATTTGGAATAAAAATCCAATTTTGCTTTATATATTGCAAGACAATAGACCCTTTGAATGTCCCTGCATTGACATAATGATTCTATAGCGATGATCAGTCTGCTTACCTGTTATATGAGTGCAAAAAGCTAAAAGGCTACCAAGCTAACCAGTCTCCATTTGACCCACATATTCAATGCCAGAGTCCAGGCCTAATTCAGTTCACACTTAGCAGCAGCTTAAAAACCTCTGACTGCCACGGGGCCCTGAGTTATTATATGGGAATATCTGCACGGCCTTTTCCTTATCCTACTCTAATTCAACCACAAAAAAAAAACAGGGTTCTTTGGCCTGGAGCAATCTTTAACCAAAGATTCCAAGCAGACCAGAAATTTGTGTCCATGGATTGTCTTTGTTAGGCCATTTTAGCAGCCATACTTGGACAAACTGACGGTCTATCAAGCCCAGTGTCCTGTTTTCAGCAATGACCAATCCAGGTCACAGGTGCCGGACAAGATCCCAAAAGAGTAAAACAGATTTTATTTAAATAAGCAGTGGATTTTCCCAAGTCCATCTTAATAATGACTTATGGACTTTTCCTTTAGGAAATTAGCCAAACTTGTGGTTTTTGTTTTTAAACCCTGCTAAGCTAACTGCTTTCACCACATTCTCTGGTAACAAATTCCAGAGTTTAATTACATGTTGAGTGAAGAAATAAAGTATTTCCTCCAGTTTATTTTAAATCTACTACTTAGTAGCTTCATTGCATGCCTCCTAGTCCTAGTATTTTTGGAAATATTAAACAAGTGATTCACATCTACCTGTTCCACTCTACTCAGTATTTTATAGAGCTCTATCATAGAGAATGACACGGTGACGGTTTACCCGCAGCCACCGCATTTAAGCCGCGGGTCACCGCCGAAAACGGGGAAGAAAACTAGCAGTCGCTGCGGTGACGGGGACAAGGCCATTCACCGACCGCGGAAACGGTGAACAGGTTTGTCCCCGCGGGCCAATGTGCCCCCTTCTAGGAACCGCTATTTCACCGTGCTCCTCATTTGTCAGATCAACCCTTCCTGCCAATCGCAGCAGAAGGGTACCCAACCCCTCCTGCCGGTCCTCCCAATGGCCTCCCCTAAGATCGCCGGCAGGAGGGTACCCAACCCCTCCTGCTGGACCCCCCCCCAACGAACCCTCCCACCCCGGAACCCCCTTAGTCTTACTTTCCAAGTTGGACCGGACAGCTCCTCGCTCGTCTGGCCAGCAGGCCTGCCTCTGTCCAAATGAGGCGGGCCCGCCCCTCCCCTCCCCTGCCTCCCAATGGCCTCCCCTAAGATCGCCGGCAGGAGGGTACCCATCCCCTCCTGCTGGACCCCCCCCCAACGAACCCTCCCACCCCGGAACCCCCTTAGTCTTACTTTCCAAGTTGGACCGGACAGCTCCTCGCTCGTCTGGCCAGCAGGCCTGCCTCCGTCCAAATGAGGCGGGCCCGTCCCTCCCCTCCCCTGCCTAACCCACAGGATCCTAGGGCCTGATTGGCCCAAGCACCTAAGGCCCCTCCTATAGCGGGAGTGGCTTTAGGTGCCTAGACCAATCAGGCCCTAGGATCCTGTGGGTTGGGCAGGGTAGGGGCGGGCCCGCCTCATTTGGACGGAGGCAAGCCTGCTGGCCATACGTGTGAGGAGCCGCCGGTCCAACTTGGAAAGTAAGACTAAGGGGGTTCCGGGGTGGGAGGGTTCGTTGGGGGGGGGGGTCCAGCAGGAGGGGTTGGGTACCCTCCTGCCGGCGATCTTAGGGGAGGCCATTGGGAGGACCGGCAGGAGGGGTTGGGTACCCTTCTGCTGCGATTGTCGGGAGGGCCGTTGGGGGGGTCTACAGGAGGGGTTGGGTGCCCTCCTGCCGTGATCGCTGGGGGGAGGGGAGACTTGCAGCCGTAGCCACGGTCACTATGCTAATCACGGCAGGGAGATCTTTGCCGCGATTAGGTACAGCGGCCGTAAATAAAGAAAAGTGAATGGGATTGCAGTGGCGGTGACGGGGCGGTGAATGGGGTGGCAGTGGCGGTGACGGGGCGGTGAAGAGGATGGTGAGACGGGGACGGGGCGGTGACGGGGATGGTGAGACGGGGACGGGGCGGTGACGGGGATGGTGAGACGGGGACGGGGCGGTGACGGGGACCAATTTTTTCACCGTGTCATTCTCTACTCTATCATATCTCCTTTAAACAGTCTCTTCTCCAAGCTGAAGAGCCCTAGTCACTTTAGCCCTTCCTCATAAAGAAGTCATCCCACCTTCATTTTTGCCATCTCCATACTTTTTCTAATTCTGCTATATCTTTTTTTTTTTTAAATGCAACTAGAATTGCACACAGTATTAGAAGTGTGATTGCCCCATATAAATATAGCTCCACTCAGTACCATATGCCTGTTAAGCCAGTGGACAAGAAGGTTACAATTAAACCAATATAACAGACTTTGTCAAGAATTTATGGTGCATCTCTATCACAAATTGAACAAAAATAATTGATAAGAAGCTGCTCACTGGATCTCTGCATTTGTTTAACGGGAAAGTGAGCGGTGGGTGCAGCCACTGTCTCACCACTGTAAAAGTGGAATCTCACAGATCATTTCCCGACATTTATTATAAGGAACTTGAATTATAGAGTCAGAAACAGTAGAGTTTACAATTTTGTTTGAAGCCCTTCGGAGATTAACATTCATACAAAGACATAGATTATAATGATGAGTAAGAAACAATGAGTTTATGATGGAATTTATGATGGAATGTAGTATAGCGGGAAACAAAAACAAAAAAAACAGGGTTTTTAAAAAAAAATATTACACTCATCACTTTGACAATATTGGATCAAAAGAAATGATGCACAGAGATGTGGTGTTAAAATGAATTGTCCTCTACGGAGATGGAAAGATACATTGACACTGCTTATGTAGTGACACTATTAAAGGATTTAAGTGTTTGGCTCGGTGGGGCAGACTTTAGATTACTATTTGTCTGGATGTCTGATAATGTGATTACAGCAAATAAATGGAGGCAAAAGACTTTTTTTTTTCCCTTAGCACTGTTGCACCGCTTAACAGTTTTGTAGGCTTCGAGAATTTAATGCATCAGCACCGATACTTACTTCAAAAGGACAAGGAAAAAAAAAATTGTAATGTAAATTTATGGAATCAGCGGCACGATGTTCTAAGTGACAAGACAGAGTATAGTAGCTCCGTTGGTTGCACAGAATTTGTAGAAGGTAATAATGTTTACTGGCAATAGGCCATTTGTTCACGTCCAGCTGGGTGATAGGAAAAAACTGCAACCGTACAAGGAAAAAATTAATACTCTAATGCTTTTCTTTTACTTTGAAGCGGGATCCATTGGTATTTAATATTTTTACAAGATTCTCCCAGCTGGTGGTTCCTGGGTAATTATGAAATCCTGCAGGAAGCTTACTTGCTTTCTGGGAACAAATTTTCAAGGAGAAACTCCCTGTGTGGAATTTCCCTTTGAACATGTGAGACCAGCAAGCACCAGTTGCAAAGTTTGTCATAAATCACACACAAAATGAAATCCCATTTAGTGAATTTGATCCAAAAAGTATATGCAGACTAATCAGAACAATTTAACTGGCCAGAAACAGCTGCTGACCTCTGAAAATTAGTATTTACGAGGGGGGTGCTGAAAGGTTCTCAGTAGAGAATGACACGGTGACACAATTCATCACCGTTCCCGTCCCCGCGGATAATCGCGGGAAATAATCCCATGTCATTTTCTAGTGTCTATTTCAGCCTCAGTCCTTCTACACCAGCATTCTTCAAAGCAAAGCTTGAGGGTCAGTGGTTGTGGCCATTCATACTCTGATTCTTATGTGAGCCAAGGATAATGAAGCCATTGTGACATCACTGATGTGATTGGCTCTTAGGCACTGGTGGAATGAGGCATTATGACATCACAATATCTGCTCTGGATACCAGAGACTGTCATTCTGTAGTGTCTGTTTCAACCTCGGTCCTTCTACGCCAGCATTCTTCAAAGCAAAGCTTGCGGGTCAGTGGTTGTGGCCATTCATACTCTGATTCTTATGTGAGCCAAGGATAATGAAGCCATTGTGACATCACTGATGTGATTGGATCTTAGGCACTGGTGGAATGAGGCATTATGACATCACAATATCTGCTCTGGATACCAGAGACTGTCATTCTGTAGTGTCTGTTTCAACCTTAGTCCTTCTACACCAGCATTCTTCAGAGCAAAGCTTGCGGGTCAGTGGTTGTGGCCATTCATACTCTGATTCTTCCCTCTCTCCTTAAAGAATGATATGAAGATGGTTTCCCGCGGTTATCCGTGGGGACAGGAACGGTGATGAATTTTGTCACCGTGTCATTCTCTAGTTCTCAGCCCAACCAAGAAGACAATGACGTGGATATGGTTCAATCGATGATCTGAAATAATGTCAAAAACATAGAATTTTGTTTCTGCAAACTGGCACTTAATAAGATAACACTCTTTTCAGCTACTGTGGCAAAATAATGCGTAGATTATAGGAAGTTGATTGGTTGGGCTGAGAACTTTTCAGCACCCCCTCATATAAAAACGTAAGAATTGCCGCTGCTGGCTTAAAACCAGTGGTCCATCGTGCCCAGCAGTCTGCTTCCGCGGTGGCCCTTAGGTCAAAGACCAGTGCCTTAATTGAGTCTAGCCTTACCTGCGTACGTTCTGGTTCAGCAGGAACTTGTCTAACTTTGTCTTGAATCCCTGGAGGGTAATAAAAGTGAGCCAAGTATAGGACAATCAAGCCATTGTGCCATCACCAATGAGATCGGTGCTTATTGGCGGAATGAGGCATTATGACATCACAATCTCAGCTCTGGAATGTTGCTACAAGGGGGTGCTGATAAGTTCTCAGCCCAACCAAGAAGAGAACGACGTGGATATGGTTCAATCAATGATTACATTACATTACAGATTTCTATTCCGCCATTACCTTTCGGTTCAAAGCGGATTACAAAAAGAGTTATGGAAGAAGGGTTACAACGTTAGATCAGCGAAGGTTTCCAAGAGAGGGAAAAGTAGGATCTGGGGTTAGGGAGGGGATGGTAAGAGGGGGGTTAAGCTTTATCATGGTATTAAGCTTTATTAAGGGATTTCTTGAAGAGTATAGTTTTTATTTCCTTTCTGAACATCTTGTAGTCTGGGGTTGTTGTCAATAGGTTGGAGACTTGGTTGTCTATCTTCGCTGCCTGAGTGGCCAGTAGTCCGTTGTATAGTCTTTTCCATTTTACTTCTTTGATTGGGGGGTAAGTGAATGGGGTGTGTGTTTTTCTATGCCTGGTAGAGGTGGTTTGGATGAGGCGGTCGTTTACGTAGGTTGGGCTGTCTCCATTTATAGTTTTAAATAATATACAGTAGAATTTAAATTGTATTCTTTCCTGGATTGGAAGCCAATGAGAATTGATGAATGCCTCAGTAATATGATCATGTTTTTTCAATGAATAGACGAGTCTCAGAGCTGTATTCTGAATTGTCTGTAGTTATTTAATCATTATTGCAGGGCAGGGGAGGTAGAGGATGTTGCAATAGTCTAGGATACTTAGGATTAGAGATTGTACTAGGAGATGAAATTGTGTTTTTTCGAAGAATTTTCGGACTTGTCTAAGGTTTCTCATAACTGCAAAAGATTTCTGTATTGTTTTGTTAATTTGTGGTGGCATGGTGCAGCCTCTGTCAATAGTCAATGATCCGAAACAATGTCAAAAACATAGAATTTCATTTCTGCAAATTGGCACTTTATGAAATAAGATGACACTCTTTTCAGCTACAGTGGCAAAATAATGCTCAGCATTTAGAAAATTGGTTGGGCTGAGAACTTTTCAGCACCCCCTCGTAATGCCTAAATGAGAACCTGCCCAACTGAGAATGAATAGGATACAGCCTTTCTAAAATGCGTATGATATGGACATCCAAGTCCTGGAAACATCCAACATGTACAACCATTTTACAAACTGAAAAGCCCAAATTATGAATGGAGAAAATGAACATCCATAGTACACGATGGCCACTTACACACTGATGCGGAGGAATAGCCTAATGGTTAAATCGGCCTGTGGTATGCTAGAGATTGCTGGTTCAAATCCCTCCGCAGCTTTTTCTAATTTTTTCCCCAGATTTGTTTAGTGAATCGCGTCCCTGCCTATTTTGCATGCACAGATCAGAATCGGATCGGCGCACAGGTTAGTGAATCGGGTCAGAGGGAAATCGGGTCGCAAAGGGCTCGCAAACCGAGCGGTACACGATCGGTTTGCTTAGTGAATCTACCCCCTGGTTTGCTCATATAAGAGCATTATCCATCTAAGTTAGTGGTCTCAAACTCGTGGCCTAGGGGCCACATGTGGCCCGCCAGGTACTATTTTAAGGCCCTCGGTATGTTTATCATAATCACAAAAGTAAAATAAAACAGTTTCTTGATCATATGTCTCTTTAGCTATAAATTACAATATTATTATTAAGACTTAGCCAAAAGGAAATATTTATAATCTATAAAGAGTTTTACCTCATGCAAAATTGTCATTTCTTTAATAAGACATTAACTATGCTGGGAGGAGAGAAGCTGATATGCACGGATGGGGAGAGGGACCTTGGGGTTATAGTGTCCGAAGATCTAAAGGCGAAAAAACAGTGTGACAAGGCAGTGGCTGCTGCCAGAAGGATGCTGGGCTGTATAAAGAGAGGCGTAGTCAGTAGAAGGAAGAAGGTGTTGACGCCTCTGTACAGGTCATTGGTGAGGCCCCACTTGGAGTATTGTGTTTAATTTTGGAGACCGTATCTGGCGAAGGACATAAAAAGAATTGAGGCGGTCCAGAGGAGGGCGACGAAAATGATAGGAGGCTTGCGCCAGAAGACGTATGAGGAGAGACTGGAAGCCCTGAATATGTATACCCTAGAGGAAAGGAGAGACAGGGGAGATATGATTTAGACGTTCAAATACTTGAAGGGTATTAACGTAGAACAAAATCTTTTCCAGAGAAAGGAAAATGGTAGGACATAATTTGAGTTTGAGGGGTGGTAGATTCAGGGGCAATGTTAGGAAATTCTACATTACGGAGAGGGTAGTGGATGCCTGGAATGTGCTCCCGAGAGAGGTGGTGGAGAGTAAAACTGTGACTGAGTTCAATGAAGCGTGGGATGAACACAAAGGATCTAGAATTAGAAAATAAGATTAAATATTGAACTAAGGTCAGTACTGGGCAGACTTGCACGGTCTGTGTCTGTGTATGGCCGTTTGGTGGAGGATGGGCAGGGGAGGGCTTCAATGGCTGGGAGGGTGTAGATGGGCTGGAGTAGGTTTTAACGGAGATTTCGGCAGTTGGAACCCAAGCACAGTACCAGGTAGAACTTTGGATTCTTGCCCAGAAATAGCTAAGAAGAAAAAATAAAAAATAAAAAATTTGAATTGAATCAGGTTGGGCAGACTGGATGGACCATTCGGGTCTTTATCTGCCCTCATCTACTATGTTACTATGTTACTATTTTTTCTGAGGCCCTCCAAGTACCTACAAATCCCAAATGTGGCCCTGCAAAGGGTTTGAGTTTGAGACCACTGATCTAAGTGATGGTGGATAAACAGCAACTATAACTTTGAATGAATAAACATCAGTTAAGAGTAGACATGAACTTTCAGCACGACCATGGATAGTGCTAGTGAAAATGCATGCAGATTTAAACAAATATCTTACAGCACCCCACTGAATATTGACCTCTAAATAACACCTTTCAAATAAAGCATATTCAAATTTCATTCACTACTGGCATGGCTGATATAGAGTTTTATCAACCAAAAACATCCAGCGTCGATGGCAGCAGGAAAAGGCCACTTGATCTGCGATTACACTTGTCCGCTGCATTTTTACAGAACACAATTGGTCATTTATCTCCCACCACCTGGAGTCCAATGAATGCTGACTTTCACTTTTTGGGTTTTTTTATACGACAGCCGTATTCCCTATCTGCGTAAATAGTTTGAATAAAACCCGTAGGTTAAACAGCCAGATAAAATATGGAAATAATTCAAAGCAGATTCTATGGACAGAATCATAGTCAGGATCCAAACTAGTGTCATGAGTGCTTTGAAAAGCTGTGATAATGTCCTGATATTTTAATCCAAGCGTTCTGAATTTTAGGACAGCGAAAAGTCAGCTCTGTTTCACCACTGAGCACAAAATCCACTTGACTACTGTTTTTATACTTAAGACATTCCTCTGGAGACTACACTGCACTGCAACAAGAAACTTTCTGTACATAATCTTTGACCACTTATGGGAGGGACGGTGGGGAGGAATTCTATACATAACACTCAAAATTTGGTCAAAACAACAAAATCCAAATAGCACCAGCCTACATTGGAGCCTTGTGAGCTGTGGATTTTTTTGTGACTTTCATGTTTTTATACTTAAGACAGCCAAGGACCCTATAAGACCCCTGAGGAAGGCATTTTTTTTTATTTTGCCGAAACACAGCCCGTGTTGGGTCATTTTTTTATTTCATACATTATTTGGTTTCTATCCTGTGGGTCACTTGTGGATTGTTTTTAAGTTCTTTGGACGCTTATTAAACTACAAACTGGTACATCGATCTTCTGTTCCACAATCTTTTTGTTGTTTTGCTGATTCAAAATTTGGTGCCAGAACCACCTCCCCCCCCCCAACACACTAAGGCGTGCTAAGTATTTTAGAGCATGCCCACGTTAGCGTTTAGCGCATATTTAGTGCACGCTAAAAATCTTAGCGCACCTGTGTAGAAGAGGGGGTAAGTGTGATTGTATATGACTAAAAGCTGGTGTTCATGCTGATGCCCAAGTTACATGTGCCGAAGCCATATTCTGTAACAACGCATGCAACTTTTTGAACACCCCTGGCATGCTCCTGGCTACGCCCCCTTCGAAGTAACACACTAATAGAGACAGGAGCCCTGCCCTATAGAATAGCTTGCAGCCAGGCGCACAAGCACATTTTAACGGGTTCCAGTTAACATCAATCATTGTTCATTAGCCAATTAATTTGTGCACGCATCTCGGAAGTGCACTCGCATTTTGATGCGCGATGCCAAGTGGCCTTAGCGCACTCTTACCGTGGATCTTTCATGCTCGCCACAGCTGGAAACAGGCTGATCTCCACATGGGATTAATGGCCATATGCTAGTTGCAGCCTTAAACATATTACCACGAGTCCTTAACACCACCCACTTTGTAGGCAGTAAGGGCTCACCTGCTAAGCCCACATTAATCAGGCCTTGATTCTATAAATGGTGCCTACAAGGCAGACGCCAAGGAACATGGTGGCTAGTGCTCGTCAATGTTCACTTAGGCACCATTTATAGAACTGTACCTAGTGGCGCCTGAACAGGGACTTTAGACGCAGGTAGACATAGCCTCCTTTCACCTGTTGGTGCAGTCCTCTATCTTATGTATTCTTGACTACTGTAATATTGTATATTTAGGGGCTTATAAGAAAATTCTCAAAAAAATAAGTATAGTCCAGAATACTGCTGTTCGCCTCATCTTTGGCTTAAAAAAATGGGAGCACATTACTCCATTTTATCAAAAATTCCATTGGTTGCCGATGGAGTCCAGAGTCTTGTTTAAGTTTTCATGCATCTGTTATAAAGTAGTTTTTGGTATGTCACCAGGCTATCTTATTCCTCATTTTTCTTTGAGTCACTCTAAGAAGAGTACACGTAGAGTGCATCTGTTTTCATATCCTTCCATAAAATCTTGTCATTACAAAACGTTTCTTGGGAGAACTTTCTCATTTCAGGCCGCTAAATTAAATTCACGGCTAGGAATAATAACATTAGAGGCTTCTTCTTATTTAGAGTTCAGAAAATTGTTACAGACAATTATTCGATAGGCTGGTATCTTAGGGCTCCTTTTACGAAGCCGCGTTAGCAGCTTTATCGCATGCACCTTTTTAGCACGCGCTAAACCCCGCGCTAGCCGAAAAACTACCGCCTGCTCAAGAGGAGGCGGTAGTGGCTAGCACGGCCGGCAAATTAGCACGCGCTATTACGTGAGTTAAACCGTTAACACGGCTTCGTAAAAGGAGCACTTAATGTATGTTATTTTAACTTGTTCTTTTTTTAATCTGATGTATTAATTTGCTTGGTTTTACTATTTTATCTGTTGTATTTTTATGCACTGCATGTATTGCCTTTGTTATGAGCTGCCTAGAACCCTCCCGGTAGGGCGGCATACAAAAATAAAAATTATTATTATTCTCAAAACCTTAAGTGAGGAGTGGCCTAGTGGTAGAGCTACTCTCTCAACACCCTGAGTTTGTGAGAGCAAATCTCAGCACTGTTCCCTGTGACCTTGGGCACAGTGGCATAGGGGGGAGGCTCCACCGCAGGCACAATCTTCCTAAGGGCGCCACGTCCCTCCTCCTCTCTGTTCCGTTCCTCTCCTTGCCACACACACGAGCCCATACCTTTTTGCTTCCCCAGCGTGAGTTTGCTGCCCGCAGGAAAAAAAATGCAAAACCAAAAATACAACAACAGTGGGAGAGATGCCCATGCTTTCCCGCTGCCAAGTGATTCCCCCCACCCCAGCAGCGGAAGAGATGCCCAACTCTCCTGCTGCGGGGGAGGGGGTTGTGTGACAGCAGGAGAGAATGGGCATCTGTCCCGCTGCTAGGGGTTTTTTTTCTACTTGGCAGCGGGAGAGAATGGCCATCTCTCCCGCTTCTGGGGGGGGAGGGGGGTGCTTCTCAAAACGGCTTTTCTAGCAGTCTCTAACACTGCCATGCCAGGGTTCTAAACAGTGCAGTCACTGTACCGGCACCCTTGGACCAATCACTAATTTTTATTGCCAAAAGCCGACGCTGTTCATAGAAAATGGCTCGGCGATTTTAAAAGAATCCATCGGAGTGCTCATTTTAATGTTGAAGAGCCCATTTGCATGTCATTGTTGGAGACTGCTAGAAACCTCGCTAAAAACAGAGATAAGCCATTTTCATAATTCGCCCCTAAAATGCGTGCAGGCTAAACCATCGGAAAACAGTTTAGTGATGGTGTTAAAGTTGTGAGAATCTGGGCCTTAGTCCATTGATTTTCCACTTTTTTCATTCCATATTTTTCCGACGGAATGAAAAAAAGTGGAAAATCACTGGACTAAGGGTTAGATTCACTAAAGCCACGGATCGGATCCGATCCGTGAGTGATCCAATCCGATCCGTGGGGCTGATTCACGAAGCGCCCTCATGCAAATGAGGGTGATCGGAATCACGCCCCCAACCGACTGCATGGATCGCTCTCCAACGATCCTGATGCATGCAAAGACCATCTACTTTGCCTGTAGATGGTTTGCGCATGTGCTGGTCCTCCGTGCCTGGCAGAGCTGGAAACATTACTTTTTTTACTTTACTTCACGAGCCCATGGTTTTAACCTGCTTTAAACCCACGGGTTTGCACTGCAGGGAAAAGCAGGAGAGCTGGGGCAGAGAGCAGGGGGGTGAGTCACGGCCGCCGGATCGATCGAGGGCTGTCTTGTGGGCCCATATGTCTAAGCCGCGGCTGGTCACCTGAAGTTCACCGGCGGGAGTTATGGCTTTGATTAGCAGAATCGGGGCAGAGAACAGGAAATCGGGGCAGAGAGCAGGAGAAGCAGAATCGGGGTAGAGAGCGGGTTTTTGCTCAAGCGACTGGTCCTCACCAGTCGCTTGTTTTTGGATCGGCCAGCCCAGTCGGTGTGCCTTCAATAGTTTAGTGAATCGCGTCCTTCCTACTTGGCATGCCGTTTCCTCTCATTTGCATGCGTGGATCGGATCGGAGGATGATTGGCCACAAGGTTAGTGAACTGGGTCGGAGGAAAATCGGGTTGCAAAGTTCCTTAGTGAATCTAGCCCTATGTGTATAGTCCTCGAAGGAGACCCAGCTTTGTTGGTTGGGCTGAGAACTTTTCAGCCGCCCTTTATATGGCTCCAAAATTCTTCCAAATGACACCATAGTGACTTGTCCTCAGCCAAAGAGATAGAGGATTGGTGGTAGATTGAAGATGAGGGCTAAGAAGGAATTGTCTATGGGTTATTAATTAAGTTATTAATTAATTATTGCTGAATTATCGCCTTTCCCAGGTCAAAAACAAATATATGGGAAGGGGTAAAACGTGGACCTCATGGACCTTACAGACCTTGCGGATTTAAAACCACACGTCCTTAAAAATCTGAGGTCTGTGCATTGACAAGTCCACCTTTTAGCTTATTCCACCGCTTTCCCTGCACGCTCAGCTCAGGCCCCCGGCTCTGCCTTCCCTAATGGCTAAGGAGGGAGGAGGCGCCCCGTGGCTTTTGCTAATTAGCCCGATCGTCCCTTCCTCTAGATCTCTCCCTCCGCGCTGATTCCGAGAGCCCCCACGATATGACACTGGATGGCAAATAGCTGGGTTTGGGGGGAGGGGGTTAAAAAATGGGTGCTTTAAAGGTCTGCAGTGCATCTGACCTCGCGGACCTGAACTGCACATCCTTAAAAATCCGAGGTCCGTGCCACTTTTAGTCTCTGGCTCTGACAGACCTCTCTGACATTTTTGCGCTGACGTATCCTAATGCTTTTCCCTCCCTATGCCGAGACTAAAAGTGGCACAGACCTCAGGGCAAACGTTTTGCCGCTAGTCGCAGCGTAGGGATCCGTCAGAGCTAAATTGTCATCGAGGTCTGTCAGAGCCAGAGACGACAAGTGGCACGGACCTCAGATTTTTAAGGACGTGCGGTTTTAGATTCGCGAGGTCCGTAAGGCCCGTGTTTTACCCCTTCGCCAAATATACTGGTATTGTTTCTTTAAACTGTCTGGGAAAAAAAAATTCATTACATATGCCTCTGTACCCTCAAAGCTGTTTGTTTCTTAATCTGGAACTGGCCTTTTAAAATATTGCATTTGACATACTTTTATTTTGCCTGGTCTATGCTCTATTTTCACAGGGGTTGTGCACAGATGACTAAATTACTTCTCAATTAGCACTTCAGCGAGACCATGTGCTATAGTAGCATGTGGGGCAGGCTGACACCTCTTATTCGGATGTTTGCTATGAAAATGAAGCTTAGTTTCACTGAGATCCACATGCCGCGAAAAAAAACCCCAACTTAAGCCCGTCCTCAGCAGTGATTCTGCAAACGTGGCATCTGTTAACATGATTTTGCAATGCTAGACAGAGAAGCGCCGTCCAAGCAGAAATCAAAGCCAGGGCCCCACATTTGCAGCCGTCGATAACTAGGCTAGACCGGCTCCCCACCGACTGAGCCAGACTCTGCTAAGCCTCGCCTAATGCAAACGGTTGGAGCTGTACTGCAGGGAGCAAGCAGTTCCCGTGCAACTTCTGAGCCAGGATCAACACTCCCTTACCACCCCTCCCTAAAGTGCTCTGGGGGGAGGGGAGGCAAGCAACCTAAATAGGCATTTCGGTGCACTTCTTCCATCCAAATCCTGTGTTTTATCTCGGCCATTGAGATGAAAAGGCATCACCCAGGGCTCCAAGCTGTGAGGGGAAGTGGCTGCTTGAACCAGGTAGGAAGTCCCTTTCGACCTCCTCTTTCATTGATTCCGGGTCAGTTAACCCTTGCGTGCCTGTCCTCTCTGGCAGGAGGCGATAGCAGGCAGCCCGAATGGCCAGGGTCCTTCAGCTAGGCTTGATTTGGTCGTAAAGCGCAGCTTAGAAGGCATTAAACAAAATCAGAATTTCGGAGTTGGCCCTTGTTGCCTTTGAATGGGAGGAAATGGAATCCTTTAGTCCCAGATTCCGCCTCGCTCTTTTCCTTCTCGTACAAATTAGTACCTTGTAAGAGCAGGAAGAAAGGGAGTTACTTATTCAGAACTGTGGTAGAAAGTTTAAAAAAGAAGTTTCATTCGTAGTTTTAGTTTAAGCTGTGCGGAGTTTACAAAGTTGCAGCGCCAGATATTTTTCCAAAGTGTTCAAAAGTTTTTTTTTTTTACTTTTCCTAGAACTTCTTGCTGGCCCACTTTGATGAAGAGACGTTTCAAAGATATTAGCTGTACCCTGCATTATATGCAAAGATTACCTGGTAACAAAAACGATATGAAAACGAGCAGAGCTAGGGTCTCTATACCAGTGGTCTCAAACTCGCGGCCCGCCAGATCCTATTTTGAGGCCCTCGGTATGTTTATCATAATCACAAAAGTAAAATAAAACAATTTCTTGATCATTTCTCTTTAGCTATAAATGACAATATTATTATTAAGAAAAGGAAAGATTTAGAAACTATAAAGAGTTTTACCTCATGCAAAATTGTCATTTCTTTAATAAGATATTAACTATTTTTTTTTCTGAGGCCCTCCAAGTACCGATAAATCCAAAAAAGTGGCCCTGCAAAGGGTTGGAGTTGGAGACCACTGATCTATACTTAGTAGAGATGTGGGTGTTTTTGGGTTTTTTTACAAACTAGTCACCTACATTGCTCTTGTTTGAAGTAAATCAAGATCTTTTTTTTAATAAATCTTTATTGATTTTAAAACTTCAATAATGTTATACAATTGACATATCAGGAAAATTGCACAAAAACACATTATTCGCTATATAATTATTACATTAGCAATCATTTCCCCCTCCCCCCACCCCAATCTTTCATTTGTACAACTCAGGGAAAATAATATATATTCATTACAATAATTTGTTAATGGCCCCCACACATCTTGAAAGAAGCTGGACTAGAATTGATAAGGCTGGTGTTTCTATTTAAATATGAAGGGAGTGGTTTCATAAAGGGGGTGGGGGCATGTCTCAAGAGGAAGAATGCACACCTGCTTTTCAGTACTTTAATCATATAACCATGCAGATGCGTAAATGACCCCTGACAAAATACACCACCTGGAATTGTAACACAGTGTGGTTTATAAATATTTAAAATAAATATTGATTAGCGGAAAATTGCATGTCCTGAAGAGAGGTGGAGTACGAATGCAGACATGCAGATTATAAAAGACTAAAATTGATTCATTTGACAAATATGTTTCAATCATTTTTATTAGCATTATGCTACTTTTAGCGATTATATCATCAACCCTATGAGTGTCAAGAGCAGTGCGGAGCATTCAGCGCGGCTCCCTGCGCTGATAATTGCTATCACGGTCTAGTAAAAGGGGTGCGGGGTATATTAGGAAGAATAGAATAGGATGCATATTGCACATTGGGAAGAAAAACCCGAATCACAGTTACCGGATGCTAGGGTCCACCTTGGGGGTTAGCGCCCAAGAAAAGGTTCTGGGTGTCATTGTAGACAATACGATGAAACCTTCCGCCCAATGTGTGGCGACGGCCAAAAAAGTAAGCGGGATGCTGGGAATTATTAAAAAAGGGATGGTTAACAATGTCTTAATGCCCCTGTATCGCTCCATAGTGCACCCTCAACTGGAGTATGGCGTTCAATTCTGGTCTCCTTATCTCAAGAAAGATATAGCGGCGCTAGAAAAGGTTCAAAGAAGAGCGACCAAGATGGTAAAGGGGATGGAGCTCCTCTCGTATGAGGAAAGACTAAAACGGTTAGGGCTCTTCAGCTTGGAAAAGAGACGGCCGAGGTGAGATAGGATTGAGGTCTACAAAATCCTGAGTGGAGTAGAATGGGTACAAGTGGATCGATTTTTCACTCTCTCAAAAATTACAAAGACTAGGGGACACGCGATGAAGTTACAGGGAAATACTTTTAAAACCAACAGAGAAAATTTTTTTCACTCAGAGAATAGTTAAGCTCTGGAATGCTTTGCCAGAGGATAGTGTAGCTAATTTTAAGAAAGGTTTGGACAATTCCTGGAGGAAAAGTCTATAGTCTATAGTCCACTGCTTGTCCTGGATCGGTAACATGGAATGTTGCTACTCTTTGGGTTTTGGCCAGGTACTAGGACCTGGATTGGCCACCGTGAGAACGGGCTACTGAGCTTGATAGACCATTGGTCTGACCCAGTAAGGCTATTCTTATGTTTTTATTATAATATGTTTGAGTATGTCCTGGCTATGTATGTTTTCTTCTGTGACCCTATTAGACGATAACCAGGGAAGACATTTTTAACATAAATAAATAGATTTTTTATTAAATTTCAACAAACATGTATAATCAGATTACTAAGCTCATTCACAAAAGCATGTCACAAAATTGAAATGTGTTAAATCAACAAATAAGCATAACCAAAACTACAAGTAAAGACCCTACAACCCCCCAGCCATTCCTTCACTTCCCCTCCAGCACCCTGTTTCACAAAAGTCTTCATAATATAATACCGTCTCAGCCAACAAGCTAAGAAAAATTCAAAATCCTACTCCGAGAAGCAGGTGCAAGAGTGGTCCAGAACGGTTCCCCAATTTGTCGGAAGTGCTCCCCTTTCGCCAAAGTCACGTCATGAATTCCATATCATTCCATGGTGCATAGACGTATCCGCCGGAGTGACAACATTGTCTAACTCAGTGTTCTTCAACCACCGGTCCACAAAAATTTCCTGCCGTTCCACATTGCTAGCATGTGCATCAGGCCCAAAACAGTGTTCTTCAACTGCCGGTCCACCGTGCGATCGATGCGACGTTATCTTTGAGCCAGCTCCCTCGTCCTCACTGATTCAGTGCACAAAGCCACGGGCAGTGGCTCCTACGCACGTCCTGCGCCTGAACCGGAAGCCTTCTCTCTGACGTGTTGTTAATAAGATTATATTGTATATCTGTGAAAAATGAATGGAAAAAATAGTGTTACAATTAGTACTATTATGGGGGTGGGGTCTGAGGTCGGGATTGGGTAGAGATGGGCGGGGTCTGGCCCACGACTTAGCCCAGTGTTCTTCAACCGCCGGTCCACGGACTGATGCCGGTCCACAGAATAATTCTTTTATTTCTGCCGGTCCATAGGTGTAAAAAGGTTGAAAAACACTGGTCTAACTCGCAACGTTTCCGTTTCATCCAAAATGTGTATTAGTAAAACATTCAATTATCCCTGCAGGATGACTGTTCCCTCTTTTACTAAGGGCTCCTTTTACTAAGGTGCATTAGGGCCTTAATGCGCTAAATTGCCACGTGTGCTAGACCTTGACGCCAGCATTGAGCTGGCGTTATTCTAGAAGCGTACTGCGCAGTTCAGCGTGCGGTAATTTTGTGCTTGTGCTAAAAACGCTAGCACCCCTTAGTAAAAGGAGCCCTAAGGTGCGCTATGCTTTTAGTCGATAAATATTAGCACACGCTAATTGCGCTAAATGCTAATGCATGCATGTTATCCTATGGACGCATTAGTGGTTAGTGCATGCGTCGATTTAGCGTGTACTAAATTAAATGCACACTAAAACGCTTAGCGCACCTTAGTAAAAGAGGCCTAATTTTAGGTCGGTCCCCATCCCATCCACATACTTCCCTAACCACTCCTCCAGGTCGCCCAAGAGCTGATAAACTAGGGATCTCAAAGCCCCTCCTTGAGGGCTGCAATCCAGCATTTCCCCAATGAATTTGCATGAGATCTATTTGCATGCACTGCTTTCAATGCATATTCATTGGGGAAATCCTGAAAACCCGACTGGATTGCGGCCCTCAAGGAGGGACTTTGAGACCCCTGCGATAAACCAACTTTCTGGACGTGCCACTGGACTTTTTAGGCCTCTGAATGTCGCTGTGCGCCCAGAGCTGAAAAATGAGAATAACCGTGAAACGCTAATGGTAATGGCACTAGGGGCTCCTTTTACTAAGGTGCACTATGCTTTTTAGCGTGCGCTAACCACTCGCTTAACACGTGCATGTTAGTCTATGGACGCGTTAGCGATTAGCACACGCTAGAACGCATAGCGCACCTTAGTAAAACAAGGGGTAAGTTGTAACAAAGCCGTGACTGGAGTGAGAAAAAAAAAAGGTATGTGATAATATAAATGAATATGAGGGTGGTAAAAATGGACTTTAAAAATGCTAGTGAGTTCTGGCACCGGGCTAAAAAGTGACCAAAAAGAGAGTTGAAACAAAACATTTGTTACAAAAGATTGAGAGGAACTATAACAAAAAGTTTATCACAAAACACAAAGAGAAAGACAAGGATTTTACAGAGCTAAAAATCTGCTTGCCCTGGATTGGTAGCATGGAATATTGCTACACCTTAGGTTTTGGCCAGATACTAGTGACCTGGATTGGCCACCGGGAGAACGGGCTACTGGGCTTGATGGACCATTGGTCTGACCCAGTATGGCTGTTCTTATGATCCTACGTGAGCCAAGTATAGGACAATCAAGCCATTGTAACATCACTGATGAAGTTGGCTCTGAGGCATTATGACATCACAATCTCAGCTCTGGAATGTTGCTCTCACTGGGGTTCTGGAATCTGGCTATTCTTTGAGATGCTGGAATGTTGCTACTCTTTGGGTTTTGGCCAGATACTAGGGACCTGGATTGGCCACCGTGAGAACGGACTAATGGGCTTGATGGACCATTGGTCTGACCCAGTAAGGCTATTCTTATGTTCTTACGTGAACCAAATATAGGACAATTAAGTCATTGTGACATCACTGATGAGGTTGGCTCTGAGGCATGAGGCATTATGACATCACAATCTCAGCTCTGGAATGTTGCTCTCATTGGGGTTCCGGAATCTTGCTATTCTTTGAGATGCTGGAATGTTGCTACTCCTTGGGTTTTGGCCAGGTACTAGAGACCTGGATTGGCCACTGTGAGAACGGGCTACTGGGCTTGATGGACCTTTGGTCTGACCCAGTAAGGTTGTTCTTATGTTCTTACATGAGCCAAGTATAGGACAATTAAACCATTGTAACATCACTGATGAGGTTGGCTCTGTGGCATGAGGCATTATGACATCACAATCTCAGCTCTGGAATGTTACTCTCATTGGGGTTCCGGAATCTTGCTATTCTTTGAGATGCGGAATGTTGCTACTCTGGGTTTTGGCCAGGTACTAGGGACCTGGATTGGCCACCGTGAGAACGGGCTACTGGGCTAGATGGACCAATGATCTGACCCAGTAAAGCAATTCTTGGGTCCTTTTACTAAGGCACGCTAACCGATTTAGCACATGCGAATGATTAGTGCGTGCTAAATCGGCTAGCACGCCTTAGTAAAAGAGTGGGGCTAGTGATGAAATAAACTAAAATCTGAGAGATGACAAGCGAGGACCGCACAGGGAGGGAGACTAATAAAAAAACTTTTAAAAACCAATAGAGTGAAAAGTACCGGTCCGGGAGGAAAACCTCCCAGGGTTGCATAGCTTGAAAATCGTGCTGTGAGGAGAAGAGAAAAGAAACAGTTGAAGCCTTGTCTTGACATGTTCGGGTTCTTATAGATTTTTGTTTGATGTACGTCATTCTTTCCATTTCCACATAATCATTTTTATTCATGTTTTTAGCTCACAGTTGAGAACATAAGAATTGCCGCTGCTGGGTCAGACCAGTGGTCCCATCGTGTCCAGCAGTCCGCTCATGCGGCGGCCCCCAGGTCAAAATGCTCTAAATGAGTCCAGCCTCGCCTGCGTACGTTCCAGTTGAGCAGGAACTTGTCCAACTTTGTCTTGAATCCCTGGAGGATGTTTTCCCCTATGACAGACTCCGGAAGAGCGTTCCAGTTCTCTACCACTCTCTGGGTGAAGAAGAACTTCCTTACGTTTGTACGGAATCTATCCCCTTTCAACTTTAGAGAGGGCCCTCAAGTTCTCTCTGTCTTTATCTGCTAAGTCTATTTCCTTCAGTATCTTGAATGATTCGATCATGTCCTCTCTGTCTCCTCTTTCCAAGGGAGACGAGGCCCAGTTTCTCCAATCTCTCACTGTACGGTAACTCCTCCAGCCCCTTAACCATCTTAGTCGCTCTTCTCTGGACCCTTTCGAGTAGTACCATGTCCTTCTTCATATAGGGCGACCAGTGCTGGACGCAGTACTCCAGGTGAGGGCGCCCCATGGCCCGGTACAGCGGCATGATAACCTCCGATCTGTTCGTGATCCCCTTCTTAATCATTCCTAGCATTCTGTTCGCCCTTTTCATTGCCGCCATGCATTGCGCGGATGGCTTCATTGACTTGTCTGGAGATTTTATTATTATTCTCAGCATATTTTATTATTGCGGTTTAATCTGGTCGGTATGTCTTCGGCATCTCGTTTCCTCATTTATGCACATCTTCCTGTCATATAGCCTTATTCAATTTAAATCATATTCATTTTTGTTCACTCGCCACCACAATGATTCCACCTTTTGTTTTATCTTTAACACAATATTGATCACAATCACCACATCGCAGACAATTCACCTAATTAATTCCATTTTGTATAATCATACACGTATATATTCTCAGAGGACCCCAGAAGAAGGTTACTCATTCCGGAAACATGGACCGAGTCGGGTCCATACCACAATGTTTTACTGTGGTAAACACTTACATTGCTTTTATTTGTGAAGACTTTTATTAAACTTTTCATCAAGACCCTCGGTTCCACAGTTTTGTTCTTGCTTGATAGCAGCCACTGGGCCAGTTCTTTCCAACTGGCTTCCTATGGCTCAGCTCAAGCAGAGGTCACCGGTGTCAGGTCTAAAGCGCGTCGGGACAAAGGCGCGCCCAGACAATTGAGCGCAGCGCGGAGGCGCGCGCCGCTCAAAATTACTGTTTTTAGGGCTCCGACAGGGGGGCGTGGGGGGGAACCCCCCCCACTTTACTTAATAGACATCACGCCACATTGTGGGGGGTTTGGGGGGGTTGTAACCCCCCACATTTTACTGAAAACTTCACTTTTTCCCTGTTTTTAGGGAAAAAGTTAAGTTTACAGTAAAATGTGGAGGGTTACAACCCCCCAAACCCCCCATAACGCCGGCGCAATGTCTATTAAGTAAAGTGGGGGGGGTTCCCCAACAAAACCCCCCGTCGGAGCCACTAAAAAAAATAATTTTGAGCGGTGCGCGCCTCCGCGCTGCGCTCAATTGTCCGGCTGCGCCTTTGTCTTTCGCGCCGTTGTCTATGAACCGTGGTCACCTTTTGGAGGCAGCCCTCTCCTGTGGCAGGCCAGCAATATAAAAGTCATGCCCAATTTTTATCCCTTAGTTCATGCCCGATACAGCTTAACGTGTAATATATGCAGTAGTATTCATTATTTCAGTATCAGAAATCAAAGTAGACAAGTTTTACTTTTTTTTTTTGAATTAGCATATTGGCAAGGTATATGTCTTAGGAATAGAGTACTCGGACAAAAAAAAAAAAAAAATCTTAATTCCAAATCTTCAAGTAGTGCTTGCTCACTTCATCCTGAGTCCTCAAGAGAGTAGAAAAACAACTACAAAAATTGTATCTCCAGTGTTTCTATTCACTCATAGCTGCAGATTTAGATATATGATAAGCAAACTTTAATATAGTGACTTATTACTCCCTTGAGTTGCCATTATTTCAAGGCTCTACCATGTAGTATTATTCTTTAATAAGGTACTTTGCATTGGAAAGCAAACAGTGTATATCGTTTCATTCTTCAGCTTTTTTTGTGTCGAATGCATAATTTTCTAATATTAGTTAATTCAGATATTTGCTATATCATCCTTTGTCAGAGGCTTTGGGGAGTTTACAGTGACATTTAAAAAGTGAAAGAGGGAGCATGAGAGAAAAAGAAGAGCAGGAAAAAGGCCCCAAAAAAGTTTTATAAAGGGGTCTTTTTTCTAAGGTGCACTAACAGATTTAATATACTCTAACTTAAAACTATGAATTGTCATACTGGGATAGACCGAAGGTCCATGAAGCCCAGCATCCTGTTTTCAGGTTACAAGTAGATTGCAGAAACCCAAAGAGTAGCAACATTCCAGAGCTGAGATTGTGATGTCATAATGCCTCATTCCACCAATGTCTAAGAGCCAACCTCATCAGTGATGTCACAATGGCTTGACTGTCTTATACTTCACTCACATAAGAACCTAAGAGCTGCCATATTGGGACAGACTGAAGGTCCATCAAGCCCAGTATCCTGTTTCCAACAGTGGCCAACCCAGGTCCCAAGTACCTGGCAGAAACCCAAAGAGTAGCAACATTCCAGAGCTGGTGTTGTGATGTCATAATGCCTCATTTCACCAATGCTTAAGAGCCAACCTCATCAGTGATGTCACAATGGCTTGACTGTCCTAAACGTGGCTCACATAAGAACATAAGAGCTGCCATACTGGGACTGACCAAAGGTCCATCAAGCCCAGTATCCTGTTTCCAACAGTGGCCAACCCAAGTCACAAGTACCTGGCAGAAACCCACTAATGCCTAAGAGCTAACTTTAATGGAAAAGAACATAGTGAGCCTGGTCTTCAAAACCCACTTTAATAGCAACCAATGATAAAAACCATGCAAAAAACAGTCTTGTCAATCATAAAAACTTCTGGCAAATCATGGAAGTTTTTATGATTAACAAAACTGTTTTATGCATGGTTTTTATCATTGGTTACTGTTATAGTGGGGTTTTAGAGACCAGGCTTGCTCTGCTCTTTTCCATTGGATTTTGTTACGATTTATGTAAAGGTGCTTTTCTCCTTTGTGGTTGTAAGAGCCAACCTCATCAGTGATGTCACAATGGCTTGATTGTCCTATGCAACCATACTGGGAGATATCGAAAGTCCATCGAGTCCGGTATTCTGTTTCCAACAATGGCCAATTCAGGTCACAAGTACCTGACAAGTTCTCAAAGAGTAAAAACATTTTATGCTGCTTATCCTATGAATAAGCAGTGGATTTCCCCAAATCCATCTTAATAATGGCTTATGGATTTTTAAGAAGTTGGCCAAACCTTTTTTTAAACCCTGCTAAGCTAACTTTTACAATATTCTATGGCAACGGATTCCAGAGTTTAATTACATGTTGAACAAAGAGATATTTTCTGTGATTTGTTTTAAATCTGCCACTTAGTAGCTTTATTGCATGTTCTCTAGTCCTAGTATTGTTGGAAAGAGTAAACAAGTGATTCACATCTACTTGTTCCACTCCACTTGATATTTTACAGACCTCTATCATATCTCCCTTGAGCCATCATTTCTCCGGTATAAAATGGGCTTTTTAGCATTTGTTTTTTTGTTTGTAATGTGCCATCGACTTGTGCTCAAGTCCTAGCGACTTGATGAATACTGGATCTAAAAAGAAATCGTTTTTGTGCTTGTCTGGAAATGTCCTCCAGCATCATCCCCATGGTTGTTTTCAATGTATCCCTCTTTGCCTGGTTCCTTTGATCTTCCCAAACATGATGGCCTTTTCCAGTCATCTCTTTCTTCTGATGGTGTGACCAAAATAATGAAGTTTTTGCCAAATTTTTTGTTTTGTATGTGACCAAGATAGTTGTAAAAAATGCTATTTCAGCCTACACATGCTGAGGAAAGTAAGATCCTGTTTCCATGAAAAACATTTTACCGTTCTCGTCCAATCCATCATCCTCTCCAGACTGGACTATTGCAATTCTATCTTCATAAGCCTAACGAAGAAAAACCTTCACAGACTCCAACGGATTCAAAATGCCGCGGCCAAGCTTATCTTTTGAGTCGTGGCTCGTGGCCAGCGTGCTGTTTATGGGACGATATTGGAATGGATGTCAGGAGCATGATAGTGCAGTATTTTTGTGAAGTTTTTCTACAAAAGGCCAGTTTTTCGTATGATTCTGGGTAATTCTAGTTAGACAAACATCTGTGTTAGTTAAGGACCGCGCCCAAATAGAAGCGTACGGAAAAACAGGTGAATAAAAATCTGAATATAGATGTAGCCAAGGCCAGAAAAACACACTATAGATAAATATTAAGAAAAAGAATAATAATATTCTCTTTATGTGCTTTGCTATTAAGCCAGATCATAGAGGAAATTAGGTAAAGCGTAACATACATGCATAGAGATATTAAGAACTCCATCTTGGTTCCCTGCTGTTCTTTGTCCTCTCTGGTTCTTTGTTCAGCTTCCCGCCTTTAGCCTCGTGGTTCTAATTGATAACAGATGTGCTTAGGCCAGTTAGGAAGAGCATATTAGACTCCATATTCCAAACTGAGATATAACGTGTATTAAGTATGAATGTAATATATTGTGTTGTGTGTGAAAGGGGCCCCGAATGAATGAATGATGTATGAAAGATACGTGAAAGAATGGTGTGTACTTAATTTCCAATATTTTATATATTTTAAACCTGAAGAAACACTAAGGAAAATCCTGAGGCAACATCTGGGAGTAATTAGAGTCAGAGACTGTTGCTTCAGTCTCCAGATTAGGAAGGGGGGCATTGGAAGCCCATGCTTATCACTGTGTGTAACATGAAGCTGTCAGCTTTCCTCTTCCAGACTAAAGTTACTGTCAATTTAGGAAGAGGTTGAGAATTTCTCAGCACCATGTTAATAATTATAGATTCTCTTGAATGTTATAATGTTAATTCAGAAATCAAAAGTAATTTTCTGAAAACTTTGTATAACTTTTAAATGTGGAGGAATGTTTCTTTGTCCAACTTTAAGACCACCCATAGGATTGTTATTGGTTGATTATGATGATGATGTCACGAAAAGCCAACAGCATATAATAGGAATTTTGGAGCTAGTAAAACGAGACCATTGTGAGAAGGCCAGCCTTTGGCCACGATGATGATCTCCCATGAGCGCAACGTAAGCAATTATGCTGTTCTTTTGATCTAATAATGGAAAAATAGAAAAAATAATTCAATAAATCTTGGTTATAATTTTAAAACCTTGCGCTGGTGTCATTTTGCATGTATAATTATTTTCAAACCTGAAGCTTTCACAAATGGCGTCAATGACCCTTGCTCTCTTTGCAAAAAGTAAATTCGATCACGTCTCACCGCTCCTTTCCAAGCTTCACTGGCTCTCGATAATTTCCAGAGTCCACTTCAAATGCATCTGCCTAACTTTCAAGATCCTCCATGGCATCCTTCCTCCACTAATTCCACTTTCTTGGAATTCCTCAAATCTTAATACCACCAGACCTACCCAAAAAATCGAAATTATCCTTCCCCTCATTATAAGGCATTTCCCATCCAGGAAAACTGGGGACTTCCCTCCCCTTCAGATTCACCGAGCTCTGGAACAACCTTACCTCCCCTCTTCGGAACCTGAGTGCTCTCCAAACCTTCCGTAAACATCTGAAAACCTGGCTTTTCTCAAAAACCTAACACTCCCTCCTCTTCTGACATCCTAGCCCTCTAACATTCTTCTTTCCTCCGATCTTCATCTAGCCCTTCCTTGGAGTTCCTTTCTCATTACAATTCCTGTAAACCGTGCCAAGCTCCATGACTATGGAGATGGTGCGGTATACAAACCCAAGGTTTAGTTTAGTGTAACTTCATCATTTGGGCTTCGAGTGGCATAGCCGTCTTGATCTCTTCCAGAATCAGTTTGTTCTTCTGGCAGTCCATGGCACACCTAAAATCCTTCTCCAGCACTAAAGCTCAAATGGGTCAATCTTCTTTCTGTCTTGTTTTCATAGAGGTACATAATCAAAATGAAAATATGTTTAAAAACTCACCTAAATCAGCACTTGGATGACCTAAAAGACAGGTCATTCTGTTATGTCATAGGTTAGCCATACTTATGTACTGTATCTACCATGCTATGTATGCCATTCTATGTTTTGTATATATAATACTAGATTTGCCATGCTATGTATGCCATATTTTATTATTTATATTCCGCCTTTAAACAAGGTGAATTACAATCATAGAAACATGATGGCAGATAAAGGCCAAATGGCCCATCTAGTCTGCCCATCTGCAGTAACCATTATTTCTTTCTCTCTCTCAGAGACTCCACGTGCCTATCCCAGGCTCTTTTGAATTCAGATAGTCTCTGTCTCCACCGCCTCTTCTGGGAGACTGTTCCGAACCCCCCCCCCCCCACTCCAGAACCTCCCCCTTGGTCTTACTTTCAAGTTAGACCGGATGATTCCTCGCACGTCCGGCTAGCAGGCCCACCTCCGTTCAAATGAGGCGGGCCTGCCCCTCCCCTGTCCAACCCACAGGATCCTAGGGCACGATTGGTCCAGGCGCCTAAGACGATTGTCAGGAGAGCCATTGGGGGGGGGTCGGCAGGAGGGGTTGGGTACCCTCCTGCCGCGATTGTCAGGTGGCGGGTTCTGTCAGCAGGAAGGGCTGAACACCTTCCTGTCGGGGGGGGGGGCAGGTTCTGTCGGCAGGAAGGGTTGAGCACCCTCCTGCTGGCAATCTTCGGGGGGGGGGGCACTGGGGGGAGGGGGTCCGGAGGAGTGGGGTTGGACATGTTAAACCCGATTCTGTAGCCGACGTCTGCAACATGGACGTTGGTTACAGAATCGGGTTAACTTTGGGCGGGGGTAGGCCCGATTCTGTATAGGACGCCCGGGATTTGTAACAGAGTAGACACCGTAGAGGGAGTGGAGAATATGAAAAAGGATCTGCAAAAGTTAGAGGAATGGTCTAATGCCTGGCAACTAAAATTCAATGCAAAGAAATGCAGAGTAATGCATTTGGGGATTAATAATAGGAAGGAACCGTATATGCTGGGAGGAGAGAAGCTGATATGCAAGGATGGGGAGAGGGACCTTGGGGTGATAGTGTCCGAAGATCTAAAGGCGAAAAAACAGTGTGACAAGGCAGTGGCTGCTGCCAGAAGGATTCTGGGCTGTATAAAGAGAGGCGTAGTCAGTAGAAGGAAGAAGGTGTTGATGCCCCTGTACAGGTCATTGGTGAGGCCCCACTTGGAGTATTGTGTTCAGTTTTGGAGACCGTATCTGGTGAAAGACGTAAGAAGACTTGAGGCGGTCCAGAGGAGGGCGACCAAAATGATAGGAGGCTTTCGCCAGAAGACGTATGAGGAGAGACTGGAAGCCCTGAATATGTATACCCTAGAGGAAAGGAGAGACAGGGGAGATATGATTCAAACGTTCAAATACTTAAAGGGTATTAACGTAGAACAAAATCTTTTCCAGAGAAAGGAAAATGGTAAAACCAGAGGACATAATTTGAGGTTAAGGGGTGGTAGATTCAGGGGCAATGTTAGGAAATTCTACTTTACGGAGAGGGTGGTGGATGCCTGGAATGCGCTCCCGAGAGAGGTGGTGAAGAGGAAAACGGTGACGGAGTTCAAAGAAGCGTGGGATGAACACAGAGGATCTAGAATCAGAAAATAATATTAAATATTGAACTGGGCAGACTTGCACGGTCTGTGTCTGTGTATGGCCGTTTGGTGGAGGATGGGCAGGGGAGGGCTTCAATGGCTGGGAGGGTGTAGATGGGCGGGAGTAAGTCTTAACAGAGATTTCGGCAGTTGGAACCCAAGCATAGTACCGGGTGGAGCTTTGGATTCTTGCCCAGAAGTAGCTAAGAAGAAAAAAAAAAAAAAAAATTTTAATTGAATCAGGTTGGGCAGACTGGATGGACCATTCGGGTCTTTATCTGCCGTCATCTACTATGTTACTATGTTACTATGATGGACCATTGGTCTGACCCAGTGAGGCTATTCTTATATTCTTAACTTCACAAAAAATTGATTACAGAGAAGAACAAGAACCAAGGTATGGTTTTATTTCTGGCCGTTTCCAACATGCCTGTGTTTTTGATATAAAAACTTGCAGGGGCTTCCTTCTGCTTGCAAAACAAGACAAATACACCAGTTAAATCTGAAAGATTGTCTAGGAATCCTCTCCACAAAACGACTTGCGCCATCTCGCATGGTGCCTCCATGAAAACTGAGTGGCATACGTTCTGCATTGCATGGAATACCTAAACCCCCCCCTCCCCTTTCATTAAGCTGTGCTAGAGTTTCTTAGTGTGGGCCGGCGAGGTAAGTGTCCCAATGCTCATAGGAATTCTATGAACAGCGGAATATTGACTGCACCAAAAACCTCTAGTTTGATAAAAGAGGCCCTAAATTATCCCAGCATCCATCTTAATACAGCATGCAGCTGCATTTTCTGCATGATTTCACACAGACGGAAATGCTCACTGCATTGCTTGGCGCGTACAACTCGCGTTTGACCCACAGTAACCCTGCAGCTAAGCCCATGGTTGCAATGCTATGCTTTTAGCTGGTGACACGGACTATTCACTTTAAGCTTATTGTTACTGTATTTGTGCAGGCCTACCTAGAAATGTTTACTTATATATTTAACAGTTGGATATCACTGCTTAAACTATAGATAAGTGGTGCCACCATCAGAATGGACAAACATTTCTGGACGGACATTGGCTTTCTAATTATTTATACATCCCAAATTAGCCTGGAATTTTTTTAAAGGCATAATTCAGTTGACAGCAGTATCACCAGAAAAATTGTTTTAAATAGTTTTGGGGGTTTTTTTTTCCAAATGTTTTTGCGATTGTCTGTGACCTGTTTATTTATGACTAGTGTTTTAGCCCGTTACAGTAACGGGTGCTAGAATAGCCCCACCTATACCCTGACCCTGACTCTGGCCCCGCCTCTATCATGCCCGGGCCCTGCCTCCCACTGATCCTAGTCCCACCACCTCACCTTTCACCACTTCCTTTGTACCCTTTTGACCCTCATAGATCCTCCATTGCATTTATCACCTGACAGGGTCTTTACTTACCCGAGGCGGCAGCAGCAGTTCTGATGCACCAACCTTTCCTCCCTCAGTGCCCCAAAGCAGCAGAGGTCTTACCATTTCCATCTCTTCCTTTCCCCCTTTCACACCTTCTACCATCTCTCTGACCCTGTTTCACCCCTTTTGCCATCTTTCCCTCTCCTGTCCCCCTCTGTCCTTACCCAAGACCATCTCTCTCTCCTGCCCCCTCCACACTCCCTGAAGTCTATCTCTCCCTATCCCCTACCATCTCTCCTGGTCCCCCTAGTAACCCCTCTGTCCTTCTCATCCATCTATCTCTCCTTTCCTCACTTGAGTCCAACATCTCTCCATTCTCCCACTCCCTCCCCCGAATCCATCACCTCTTGCCTCTGCGGAGCCCTCGCAGCTCCTCCTCGTCCTCCTCCAGCCAGGCTTCAGCCATCTACACTGGCTCTGGGCTCAGCCGCCGACAGCCGTTTCGGCCGACGTCCGCCTCGGGGGGGGGGGGGGGAAAGAGAGAGAGACTCTCATGTGCGCCGGGAAAGGGTGCACGGGTGGGGGAGGGGGCCACAACGGCGGCGGCGAAGTTACAGGGAGAGAGGGAGTAGAAGCGCGCATACGCATTCCACTCTTGCCTGCGGGGGCCCTACAGCTCACGGAAAACGGAACACACAGGTGGGAGTGCGCATGCGTGCTTAGGGTTTTATTATCTTAGATTTTATGAGTGCTTTTATGTAAACTGCTTTGTTCAATTGTTCATTGTATTGTATAGTGGTATAGAAGAATTTTAACAAACATACGCTGGGTTTACTAAACAGCGCTAGAGGTTTTTAGCATGGGACGGTGAGGTCAATGCTCCAAAGCTCATAGGTATTTTGAATGTCGGAGCATTTACCTCGCTAGCCTGCATTAAAACCTCCAGCACATTTACCCTTCCCCCTCCTTTTTTTTTTTCCCCAAAACCATAGCGCAGTTTATAGTGCCGACCGTGGTGTCAGGTCAAAAGCGCGCCGGGACAAAGGCGCGGCCAGACAATTGAGCGCAGTGCGCGCCGCTGCGCCGCTCTAAATTACTGTTTTTAGGGCTCCGACGGGGGGGCGTGGGGGGGAACCCCCCACTTTACTTAATAGACATCGCGCCGCGCTGTGGGGGCATTGTGGGGGGTTGTAACCCCCCACATTTTACTGAAAACTGAACTTTTTCCCTGTTTTTAGGGAAAAAGTTCAGTTTACAGTAAAATGTGGAGGGTTACAACCCCCCATAACGCCGGCCCGATGTCTATTAAGTAAACTGGGGGGGTTCCCCAACAAAAACCCCCGTCGGAGCCCCTAAAAACTGTAATTTGGTGCGGCGCGGCGGTGCACGCTGTGCTCAATTGTTGGTGCGCGCTTTTGTCTTTCGCGCCGTTGTCTATGAACCGCCGACCGCAGCGATAACAGCTCCAATGCTCATAAAATTCCAATGAATCACATCTATAACCTCAAATCTCACAAGCTCCTCTAGCAAACTTAAGAACCTCAGAGTATCTACTCGGGACTCGTAACATTCCTTGTCCTAAGCGTCGCGTGCCATCTCCTCACTGGTTCATCTCAATTCTATCCAATATTCAACAACCTATATAGCCAATATGAATTGCTAAAGCATTAGTAAATATCAATAACACTTAGCTTTATGGTCTTGAAAGCATCGGAGCTCTTTCCGCCATGGCCAGCGCTAAAAAAAATGTGCTATGGTTTAGTAAAAAGGGAGGGGGTGTCGTTAAAGTCGCCCGTAATTTTCTGAATAATTTTCAAACTCGGTTGCCTATGCTTCAAAACACTATTCGGCACGGCACCCACCTACCTTCTCAATCACTTTGTTCTCCAAGACAAACTCCGCTTCTCATGTAGAACGTTATTATTTGCCTTTCCGACTCCCAAAGGATGCAAGTTCAAAAGATTCCTCGAAAAGACACTTTCCTTCCAAGCAGGAATCTGGAACAATACTCTAAAGGGCAAATTCTACAAGAAGCGCCCAAAAGGTAGGCGCCAGAATTAGGCCCTGTTCAGCGCGATTCAAGTAAAATTGGGCGCTGTTTAATGGATCACGCTGAGCGGAACCTATTTTGGAGGCGCCCAAGAAATAGGCCGGCTCTAGGCACAGCTAAAAGGTAGGCGCCTAGTTGGGCGCTTAAGCACGCTTAAGAGCTGTGATTCTGCCCCAAGGCGCCTCGCGTGCATGGCGCCTATTTTTATTAAGTCGCTCTTTTTTAGAGGCGCTCTTTCTTGATAGGCGCCTAAGTTTCAGTTATTGCTGATTAAAAAGCTTAATTGAGCTTGTTACTCGATTTACCGTATTTTCATGCATATAACGCGCACGTTATACGCGTTTTTACCTACCGCGCATACCCCTCGCGCGTTATACAAAATTTTTTTTTACATAGTTCCCACCCCGCCCGACGCCCGATTCACCCCCCCCCAGCAGGACCGCTCGCACCCCCACCCCGAACGACCGCTCGCACGCGCTCCCACCCGCACCCGCATCCACGATCGGAGCAAGAGGGAGCCCAAGCCCTCTTGCCCGGCCGACTCCCCAACTCCCCGACAATATCGGGCCAGGAGGGAGCCCAAACCCTCCTGGCCACGGCGACCCCCCACCCCCACCCCGCACTACATTACGGGCAGGAGGGATCCCAGGCCCTCCTGCCCTCGACGCAAACCCCCCTCCCTCCAACGACCTCCCCCCCCAAGAACCTCCGACCGCCCCCCCAGCCGACCCGCGACCCCCCTGGCCGACCCCCACGACACCCCCACCCCCCTTCCCCGTACCTTTGGTAGTTGGCCGGACAGACTGGAGCCAAACCCGCCTGTCCGGCAGGCAGCCAACGACGGAATAAGGCCGGATTGGCCCATCCGTCCCAAAGCTCCGCCTACTGGTGGGGCCTAAGGCGCGTGGGCCAATCAGAATAGGCCCTGGAGCCTTAGGTCCCACCTGGGGGCGCGGCCTGAGGCAGTGCACGGAAAGTCAGCGCGGGTGAACGGAGAGTCGAGACAGCGCACGGAGAGTCGGGGCAGTGCACGGAAAGTCAGGGCGGGTGAACGGAGAGTCGGGACAGTGCACGGAGAGGCGGGGCAGTGCACGGAAAGTCAGGGAGGGTGAACGGAGAGTCGGGACAGCGCACGGAGAGGCGGGGCAGTGCACGGAAAGTCAGGGAGGGTGAACGGAGAGTCGGGACAGCGCACGGAGAGTCGGGGAGGGCGAAAGGAGAGTCGGGGTGGCCAGAGGGAGAGTCGGGGCGGGCGAAAGGACAGTCGGGCTGCATGCGCGGTATACCCGTGAGCGCGTTTTACACGGGTGCGCGTTATCTGCGTGAAAATACGGTAGATAGGCGCCCGTCTAGATGGGTGCCTCCGAAATAGGTGCCTAACATTAGGCACTGGTTACAGAATTTGGGCCACAGTGACTTACCCCTTAACCATTTGTCATACCAATCATTCAGAAGATCGCTGAAAACCCATTTATTTCACAAATTTGTTTAACTTCCTTAATTGTTTTTCCTCTAAGTCTTCCAGCATGCACCTGTTGTCCCACCTGTCTGTTTCATCCTACTTCATATTCATGCTGTAACTTAGCTGCATTCATGCAATCTCTATTGTTGTAAACAGTCTTGAAATGAAAGGTATGATGGGATATAAATAAAGCTATTATTAAACATATTATTGTACACAAACCTATTTTTATAAGACCATAGATTTTCTCCCCCCCCCCCCAAAGAAATGGTTAACTCTTAATAACCGGGGTTCAAGTACTGTTGTATTGAAAGGTCACTTGGTTAGCCACAATAATCAGAGACTTAAAGAAAGTAACAGGTGTCTTTTTTCAGCATATGCGGGACTTCTGTGCAGTAAAGTTTTGCCTCAGAAGTGCAGAAAACAGGAAGTTCAGTGGTATTTATACATTTCCTGCCTAAGACAGATGGATGCTAGATCCAACTTTTCATTTGCTATTTTGCTACAATTTCTTGATATACATTGATCCTAAGCCCACATTTACTATTGGTTAAGGGGGTAACCTTATAGTCCTATAGGGAGCAACTCTACTTTTCTAAGCCTTGCAGTTTCATTATTACATGTCCAGGGGGGCAAAGTACATATATGGTCACGTTTCAGCACAAACAGGAAGCGGCTAAGGCACATAGTGCAGGCAGATTAATATGTGAGATAAGTCAGATGCAATGATTCAACACAAACCAGCATCCTTGGTAAAGAGAAAACTTAGTGCAGATTTAAGGAATAACCAGTCCCAAACTCCTTCAGTATCAGATGCAAGGGTTTTACTATCTCCATAGATATTTTGCAATAAAAAAGACAGGATGGTGATCATTAATGCTTCTTATCCCAGGACAAGCAGGCATGATATTCTCACATGTGGGTGACGTCATCTACGGAGCCCCGGCGCGGACAGCTTTTCAAGCAAACTTGATTGAAGTTTCAAGTTTGCACACTGCACCACGCATGTGCGTGCCTTCTCGCCCACTAGAGGGCGCATCCCACCTCGTGGTCCTCAGTTCAAATTTTTCCGCGGAGCAAGAAAGCCCTGTGGATCTGAGCTCCAGTGTTTTTGCCTTCTAGCTGCCGCGTTTAGTTTGTTTTCCCTTCGAATTAGTTCGCGGTGCTGTTTTTCTTTTCGATTCCTTTCAAAAAAAAATAAAAAAAAAGTCTTTCGTTTTTCCTCGGACTCCGGGGGCTCCCGGAATCCGTGGCCGCGGGACGTCGGTACGTTCCCGGCCTTCTTCTTTTTCTTCGTGGATGTCCCGTCCTGTTACGGGATTCAAAAAGTGCAGCCGGTGTGAAAGGTTGCTTTCCATCACCGACCCTCACCGGTGGTGCATTGTCTGTCTTGGGCCCGAACATCCGACAGACTCGTGTGATCGCTGTGCTACCTTCCAAAACAGGGCCCTCCGTCGCCGTAAGGCAAGAATGGCCGAATTGTTCGCCGTCGACGCACCTAAGGCCTCGACGTCGGCCTCGGCTTCGGCCCCGGCCTTGACCTCGGCCTCGACGTCCTTGGGGGCCTCGGCCTCGCCTCGGCCCTCTTCCTCGAAGGCGTCGTCAGTGAAGCAAGCTTCGGGTAAGTCCTCTGTTCTATCCCCTTCAGCAAAGAAGCCATCCTCGAGTCAGGCCAAGGCGGGTGGGTCGACCCCGGCCCCGCATCGGACCTCGACTCCGCACACCCCGAGGGAATACTCGAGACCGAGGTCGCCCTCCAGGGAGTGTGCCCCGGACTCGGAACTCCCCACCTTCGTGGGGATTCCGGCCTTCCAGGATCTCCTCCGAGCTCTGATCTCATCGGAGCTGTCGGGAGCCCTGGAAGTGTTGCAGCGTGCTGCGGTTCCGGCGGCCTCGACCTCGGCCGGGGCGCCTTCGGTCTCGGAGGCCCCGGCCTCGGCTCCCTCGGGAGCCCCGACCTCGGCGACCTCGATCTCGGGTACGGTGGCCCCGTTCACCTCGGCCTCGGCCCCGCCCCGGACCTCGACCTCGGGGGAACCCCCTGAGCAGAGTGTAAGGCCCAAGGAAAAGTTGCGCAGAGTGCGCCGTCTTTCCTCCTCTTCCTCCGGGTCTTCCAGACACGCCTCGCCCTCGACGCGACCTCGGACGGGGCGTCGATCGAGGAAGTCTAAGCGACCCCGAGGCTCGCCTCGGCGCGACCGCTCCTCGTCGTTCGGGGGCGAGGCGCTGCAGGTGTCGGAGTTGCGCCTCGACAACCCGAGGCTCCTCCGCTCACCTCATGGGAAATCTTCCCGGGCCGCCTCGCCGAGGAAACGGGAGAGTGTCCCACGAACCCCTGGGTCCTCACCCAAGGGCTCTGCGAGGAGGATAACTTCCCCTTCCCCCTCGAGGGCCCTCGAGAGGGGATCCTGGGATTCGGGATCGGTTAGGGATCCTCATTATTCCCATGAGGCCTCCCCCCTCTCCTCGGTGGGGCGGTCGAGAACCCCGTCTCCCCAGGCTAGGCCGTCCTCATTTTCATCCTTCGTTCAGGACATGGCCCAAGCCCTGGGGATTGACCTGATGGTAGGCTCTCGGTATTCCAAAGAATTTTTGGAGGAACAGGACCTCCCCACTCTTCCTAGGGAGGTGCCTAGACTCCCTCTCAACAGTGTCCTTCTGCAAACCTGGCTGAATAACTTGTCAAACCCTCTTACAGTCACGTCTGTGCCTTCAAAAATGGAATCGAAGTATAGGACGATTCCCCCTAAAGGGTTCGATAAGGCGCAGCTCTCACACCAGTCTCTTCTGGTGGAGTCTGCTCTTAAAAAATCACAGCCCTCACGGGTTTCTGCGGCGGTTCCACCAGGCAGGGAGGGGCGGACCCTGGACAAGTTTGGCCGTCGCCTCTATTCAAATTCCCTGATGGCCACCAGGGTTCTAAATTACGCCTTCACCTTTTCCTCCTATTTGCGTGGTATGGTGAAGGACCTTCCTCAATATCGAAACTCGTTACCGGACTCCCAAAGAGCAGGATTCGATAAGTTTATGTCCAACCTGTCTCAATTGCGGTTGTACCTATTCCACGCAGTGTACGACGCCTTTGAGCTGGTTTCGAGGGTGTCGGCCCTCGCGGTGGCCATGCGCCGCTTGGCCTGGCTTCGCACCCTCGACATGGACCCAAACCTGCAGGAACGCCTGGCAGACTTGCCCTGTGTGGGGTCCGAGTTATTCGACGAGTCATTGGATGCGGCGACCAAACGCTTGTCGGAACAGGAGCGCTCTCTAGCATCCCTGGTCCGCCCCAAACCTAGACCCCCGCCGCAGAAACCCTTTCGGCCTCCGCCGCGCCGATACCCTCAGAAGTCGACTCCGGCTTTCTCGAGACCGCCTCCGAGACGTCCGTCTCAGCGAGGCAGAGGGGGACAAACCCAAGCCCAGGCGCAGGGCCCTTCTAAGCCCGCGCCTTCCTTTTGACGGGCTGAGCGGACGGGGCGGGTTCCCCTCCGCACTTTCTCAGGAACCCCTTCCTATCGGGGGCCGCCTTCGGTCCTTCCGGGAGGCATGGACCGGGATTACCTCAGACGCTTGGGTGCTCCGGATCGTCTCCGAGGGCTACTCGCTCAACTTTGTGTCCTCGCCGCCGGACAGTCCCCCAAGTTTAGTCCCCTGCAACCGTTCGCAGCTACCGACCCTTATAACCGAAGCCAAAGCCCTCTTGAAGCTTCGGGCGGTCGAGCCGGTCCCCAAGGACCAGTGGGGTACGGGGTTTTACTCCCGCTACTTTTTGGTCCCAAAAAAGACCGGGGACCTGCGCCCCATACTGGACCTCAGGAAGCTCAACAAATTCCTGGCCCGGGAGAAGTTTCGAATGCTATCTCTCCCGGTTTTGTACCCCCTCTTGGGGGAAGGGGACTGGATGTGCTCCCTCGACCTGAAGGAAGCATACACCCATGTTCCGGTGCACCCCGCCTGTCGAAGATTCTTACGATTCCAGGTGGGGGACCTCCACCTCCAGTACAGGGTACTGCCCTTCGGCCTGGCCGCGTCCCCACGAGTATTCACGAAGTGCATGGTGGTGGTTGCAGCAGCCCTCAGGTCACGTGGACTCCATGTGTTCCCTTACCTGGACGATTGGCTCATCAAAGCCCCGACCAGGGAGGGGGTTATCTCAGCGACCCGACAGTCTATTGCCTTCCTGCAAACTCTCGGGTTCGAGATAAACTTTCCAAAGTCTCAGTTGAGACCGTCGCAGTCTCTTCAATTCATAGGTGCGGTGCTGGACACGGTGCGCCTACGCTCCTACCTGCCGACCCAGCGGTTGGAAGCCTTGGTACGGATGAGCCGCCAGGTCTCCCAACTATCGAGGGTGTCGGCCAAGCGCATGATGATGCTGCTGGGCCATATGGCCTCGACGGTACATGTCACGCCGTTTGTGAGGCTACACCTGAGGATCCCTCAGTGGACCCTCGCGTCCCAGTGGCGTCAGGAGTGCGACCCGGTGTCTCGCCTCATTTCGGTAACTCCGCCCTTGCGGAAATCGCTGCGTTGGTGGACAGACTCTTCAAATCTGTCCATGGGGCTATTGTTTCGCACTCCGCCTTTTCACAAGGTCCTGACCACGGACTCCTCGGAGTACGCGTGGGGAGCCCATCTCGACGGTCTTCACACGCAGGGCCTGTGGTCGTCAGAAGACCGTCAGTGTCATATCAACGTGCTAGAGCTGCGAGCCATCTTCCTAGCACTTCGAGCCTTCGTTCACATATTGCAGGACCAGGTGGTCCTCGTCCGCACGGACAATCAGGTGGCAATGTATTATGTGAACAAGCAGGGAGGAACGGGGTCATGGCCCCTCTGCTCCGAAGCTCTTCGCCTCTGGGAGTGGGCGGCCTCCCGGAACATCTTCCTCCGGGCGGTCTACATCCAAGGAGAACGGAATTGCCTGGCGGACAAACTGAGTCGACTTCTGCAACCGCACGAGTGGACTCTACACTCAGCAGTTCTACGCGAGGTCTTCGCTCGCTGGGGAACGCCACAGGTGGATCTGTTTGCCTCTCCGGAGACACACAAACTACCACTATATTGTTCTCGGATGTACTCGCAGGACCGTCTGGAAGCGGATGCCTTCCTACTCGACTGGGAAGGGAGGTTCCTGTATGCATTCCCTCCGTTCCCTCTGATCATGCGAACGTTGGTACACCTAAAATCGTCCACGGCCACGATGATTCTCATAGCACCTCGGTGGCCGCGTCAGCACTGGTTCTCCCTGCTGCTCCAGCTCAGTGCCAGAGAGCCTCTTCCCCTGCCTGTCTCTCCTTCTCTGCTGTCTCAGAGTCAAGGATCCATGTTACATCCCAATCTGCAGTCATTGCACCTGACAGCCTGGTTTCTTGTTCCCTGACTCCTCCGGACCTGTCTCAATCGGTGAAGGAGGTGTTGGAAGCCTCCCGCAAGATCTCGACGAGGCTTTGCTATGCGCAGAAATGGACCAGGTTTTCCACCTGGTGCTCGTCTTTTCACCTGGATCCGGTATCAGTTCCGGTATCCTCGGTTTTAGAATACTTGTTTCATTTGTCGCGCTCCGGCTTGAAAACCACTTCGGTGCGGGTTCATCTCAGTGCGATTTCTGCTTTCCACCAACCTCTGGAGGGACGCCCTCTGTCACTCCATCCCTTGGTGACACGCTTCATGAAAGGGTTACTCAGGGTTTGTCCCCCTCTTAAGCCTCCGTCTATCGTGTGGAATTTGAATGTGGTTCTGGCTCAACTGATGAAACCCCCGTTTGAGCCACTCAACAAGTCCCTCTTGAAATTTCTGACTTGGAAGGCGGTGTTTCTAATTGCCCTCACCTCCGCCAGGCGGATTGGGGAGTTGCAAGCCTTGGTTGCGGACCCTCCTTTCACTGTCTTTCATCACGACAAGGTGGTTCTCCGCACCCATCCTAAGTTTTTACCTAAAGTTGTTTCTGACTTCCACCTCAATCAGTCCATTGTCCTTCCTGTGTTCTTCCCGAAGCCCCACTCCCATCCTGGCGAGACGGCGCTTCACACGCTTGACTGTAAGAGGGCGTTGGCATTTTATCTTCAACGCACCAGGCCTCATCGGAAGGTTCCTCAATTGTTTTTGTCCTTCGATCCCAATCGATTAGGGCACCCAGTTTCCAAGCGCACTCTGTCTAACTGGTTGGCCGCTTGCATTTCCTTTTGCTACGCTCAGGCTGGCCTTCCTCCCCCGGGTCGAGTCACGGGGCACAAGGTCCGAGCGATGGCAGCTTCGATAGCTTTCCTCCGATCCACTCCGATGGAGGACATATGTAAGGCTGCCACTTGGTCTTCGGTTCATACATTCACCTCTCATTACTGTCTGGACACTTTATCCAGGAGTGACGGCCGGTTTGGCCAGTCAGTTTTGCAAAATCTGTTTTCCTAAAATTGCCATCCTCCCACCTGCCCTTTTTTGGTTAGCTTGGAGGTCACCCACATGTGAGAATATCATGCCTGCTTGTCCTGGGATAAAGCACAGTTACTTACCGTAACAGGTGTTATCCAGGGACAGCAGGCATATATTCTCACAACCCGCCCGCCTCCCCGGGGATGGCTTCCTTGCTAGTTATGGAACTGAGGACCACGAGGTGGGATGCGCCCTCTAGTGGGCGAGAAGGCACGCACATGCGTGGTGCAGTGTGCAAACTTGAAACTTCAATCAAGTTTGCTTGAAAAGCTGTCCGCGCCGGGGCTCCGTAGATGACGTCACCCACATGTGAGAATATATGCCTGCTGTCCCTGGATAACACCTGTTACGGTAAGTAACTGTGCTTTATGGCCCGTTAATTCAAAACCATCAAATGTTCAGCAAAACTTTTGAAGTCTGAAGTCCACAAAGCTTCAAAGAGGATACAGAGCTCATTTTCAAGAACCAAAAGACCTTCCTGTATTGTTTGCTTTCTGCTTTTCTCTCCATCCTGTGTCCCCCAGGACAAAAGACACCTAGGCCTCCCTGAACAAAAGACACCTAGGCCTCCCTGGACAAAAGACACCTAGGCCCCCCTGGACAAAAGACACCTAGGCCCCCCTGGACAAAAGACACCTAGGCCCCCCTCGACAAAAGACACCTAGGCCTCCCTGGACAAAAGACACCTAGGCCCCCCTCGACAAAAGACACCTAGGCCCCCCTCGACAAAAGACACCTAGGCCTCCCTCGACAAAAGACACCTAGGCCTCCCTGGACAAAAGACACCTAGGCCCCCCTGGACAAAAGACTCCTAGGCCCCCCTGGACAAAAGACACCTAGGCCCCCCTGGACAAAAGACACCTAGGCCCCCCTGGACAAAAGACACCTAGGCCTCCCTGGACAAAAGACACCTAGGCCCCCCTCGACAAAAGACACCTAGGCCTCCCTGGACAAAAGACACCTAGGCCCCCCTGGACAAAAGACACCTAGGCCTCCCTGGACAAAAGACACCTAGGCCTCCCTGGACAAAAGACACCTAGGCCCCCCTGGACAAAAGACACCTAGGCCCCCCTGGACAAAAGACACCTAGGCCCCCCTGGACAAAAGACACCTAGGCCTCCCTGGACAAAAGACACCTAGGCCCCCCTGGACAAAAGACACCTAGGCCTCCCTGGACAAAAGACACCTAGGCCTCCCTGGACAAAAGACACCTAGGCCCCCCTGGACAAAAGACACCTAGGCCCCCCTGGACAAAAGACACCTAGGCCCCCCTGGACAAAAGACACCTAGGCCTCCCTGGACAAAAGACACCTAGGCCTCCCTGGACAAAAGACACCTAGACAGAACACTTGCTTTCCAAGCAGGCCAAATGAACAACTGGCTGAGCAACTTAATAACACACTCTTCATCCTATCTAAGTTTTAGAAAACTTGCTTTCAAGACCATAAAGCTTTCAAGACCATAAAGCTAAGTGTTATTGATATTTACTAATGCTTTAGCAATTCATATTGGTTATATAAGTTGTTGAATATTGGATAGAATTGAGATGAACCAGTGAGGAGATGGCACGCGACGCTTAGGACAAGGAATGTCCTTGTTCAACCGATTTGTAACCTAAATGCTCCCATTGCCCTATCGCTTTACTCCATCTGATTTCTACCACGATCTCTCATTCCCGCTCTGTTCTCTGCCTACATGTATTGATGACTGTCCAGTGCGCCTATTCTCGCTGATTGTTTGCAGCCTGTTCCAGCCCTCTTATCCCTGTATCCGCTTCATGTACTTTAAAACCTTACTTTGTATCTATCTTCGCTGATTGTCCAGCTCTTCTTATTGTAAACCGCCTCGAACTACTATGGCATTGGCGGTATATAAGAATAAAATAATTATTATTATTAAAAATGTGTTATCTTTTAATACTGTATCACGATTTACTTGTTTATTTCCTGCTGTTATTACTGGTGCAAGAGCAAATTCTTGTAATATTATTTGAAATTTGATAAATAAAATAATGATTAAAAGAAAGTAGAGACTGATGTGGGGCCATGAAACTTACAAGTTATTCCACACTTTTCTTGACACTTTGTTTCAATGAGGCAAATGCATCTAGTAAATGGGCAGAAGTATAGGGAACTCAAGCCGTTGTGACATCACCGATGAGGTTGGCTCTTAGGCATTGGTGGAATGAGGCATTATGACATCACAATACGAGGGGCTGCTGAAAAGTTCTCAGCCCAACCAAGCAGAGAACGAGGTGGAGCCATGAAACTTACAAGTTATTCCACACTTTTCTTGACACCTTTTCATTTCAGTGATATGAAATGAAACGAAAAGTGTCAAGAAAATTGGTTGTCTGTGGAGAGCGAGTGAAGTTTCTCATTTTAGTTAGGAGTGGCTGGAAGTCTATCAATTTTATCTTCTGAATTTATAATTATGCATGTTTATTTATGGAAATCGCTTAGATTATAGTCGGTATATAATTTTTTTAAATAAATAAATAGCTTACAAGTTTCATGGCTCCGTGTCATTTTCCTCTCGGTGGAGCTGAGAACTTTACAGCGGCCCCTCCTATGTAACAAAATGTTACCTGCTTCATGGCTCACTTGTTCCATGAAACGGAGGAGTAAAACTGGCCAGAGAAGCTTCAATTTCAGCGACGTCTACTAGGCAGACAGACAATGCGGATCCATATTTACCACAGTGACTTTGTATTTCCTCTACAGTCCGTAGCCGTTTGGCGCATCTGACATTTCCATATCTATTCTGATTAAATTTTTCCACCACTGACTGGTCGTGCTGATTCCCTTTGGAAAGACATGTCTCTATTTTGAGCATGAGCTGCCTAGAGCTGGAGGATGGGCAAGAGGAGGGGAGGGTCACGCAGAGACAGATGCGGAGTGAATTCAAAACAAAACTGGTTGCAAATGAAAAGTCAGATTGGAGAGATAGGGCAGCAAAGAAGAAGGGGAAGGGAGGGCAGGAATGCCAAGGGGGAAAAGAAATGATAAGATTGGTGAAAAATAATATTACAATGAAAGACAGGAGTGAATAGAGTTCTGTGGCGCGTGTTCACGTCTAGCCAGAACATGCCCAGATATAATAAATGTCAGAACTTTTATTCCACTTCTTATCATGGAGTGTTGAGAAAGGATCTGCTATTACTGTTTTCCATATTGATTAATTTTATTACTAGGATACAGATTGAATTTCAAGCATTCCATTTTTAAATCACTTTTGGAATGCGGTGGTACTCTCAGAAATACATTTCATTTCTTCTATTTTTCCAGTCTGAACACTGTTGTTGCTGATGTTATGTCTGGGCTGTGAGATGGAGTATGGGAGATACAGATATATTTCCGCAAGTTTCAGCAAATGGTTTCCCCTGTGAATTCCCCAAATGGACACTGTGAGGCAGTGTAATAGCGATGGAAGTTGGCACCTAGGGCAGAGGCACCTGGCATCATTTTGCACCCCCCCCCCCCAGTAACACCGTGAGGCGTGGCCTAGTAGCAGAGTTGCTGCCTCAGCACCCTGAGGTCGCGGGATCAAATCCCAGCCCTGTTCCTTGTGACTCTGGGCAAGTCACTAAGGGCTAGATGTACTAAAGTCCATGGTTCTCTAATGGTCGTTGCTAGACCAGTTTGACTGGTTTAGCAACTGATCACATTTGCCAACCCTATACTCAAAACAGCTCACCGTGTGGTTTTCTGTACGGTCGTACATTCTCCAATTCGGGCATGAGGTCATTAATATTAAAATCAGACATTCGACCAATGGCCTAACCTTGCATGCCAGAATCCGGATTGATACTAACGACCCTTTATTTTGCCTTTGGGCACAGATGTTGTGCTGATAAAAAAAACAAATGCTGTGCCATGCCAATGATCCCATCCCCTCTCCCCGATCCCGGTATCATAAAATCAGCAGGAGGGATGCCCACTCCCTCCTGCTGCCACAACCCCCCCCCCCCAACTGATCTCTCCCCTCTTCTTCCCCAAAAATAGGCAGGAGGAATGCCTATTCCCTCCTGCCACCGATTCCATCAGTATCTCAAAAATAGATGACAGAGGGATGCCCAGTCCCTTCTGCTCTCAGGCCGGCCACTCCAAAGAGGCGAGCCTTCCCCTTACTGGGATGCAATAGAAGAATACAGAAGGAGGAGTCTAAGGCCCTAATTGGCTTGACTGAGCCAGTCAGAGCCATGGGCTCCTCCCTCTGTATCCCAAGAGTGGGCCTTAGGTGTGTGAGCCAATCAGGGCCTTAGGCCCCTCTCCGTGCAACCCAGGATGCATCAGGAAGGGGAAGACCTGCCATTTGGAACTGGGCATCCCTCCTGCTATCATCTATTTTTGAGGTATGGGGGAGGTTTGGAGGTGGTTCAGGAGGGTCAGGGGCATCCGATGGCAGGAGTGAGTGGGCATCCCTCCTACTGATTTTTTATAGAAAGGGGAGGGGGCAATTGGGATGGCATGGCCTGGGGGCTCAGTACGGGAAAGGTTGGTTCACGGCAGCAGGAGGGAGTGGACATCCCTCCTGCTGATTTTTGGGGAGGGAATGATTTGGAGTGTCCTTGGGGTGGGGGTCAGTGCAGGGGAGGTTTGTGGTGGCAAGAGAGAGTGAGCATCCCTCGTCAATTTTTGGATACTGGGGTCATTCATCGGGGGGGAGGAGTGAGTGGGCATCTGACCCCTGCACTGACCCCTGCAAGGACACTCCAAATCATTCTCTCCCCAAAAATCAGCAGGAGGGATGTCCACTCCCTCCTGCTGCCGTGAACCAACCTTCCCCGTACTGAGCCCCCAGGCCATGCCATCCCAATTGCCCCTCCCCTTCCCCACTCCCCACTCCCCTTTCTATAAAAAATCAGTAGGAGAGATGCCCACTCACTCCTGCCATCGGATGCCCCTGACCCTTCTGAACCACCTCCAAACCTCCCCCATACCTCAAAAATAGATGATAGCAGGAGGGATGCCCAGTTCCAAATGGCAGGTCTTCCCCTTCCTGGTGCATCCTGGGTTGCACGGAGAGGGGCCTAAGGCCCTGATTGGCTCACACACCTAAGGCCCCTCTTGGGATACAGAGGGAGGAGCCCATGGCCCTGACTGGCTGAGTGCGCTAAAAAAGCTAGCGCACCTTAGTGAAAGGAGCCCTACGAGTTATTCAAAATTCAGCAGTGCAGTTCATTTTTGGCCTGAAAAAAATGGGAGCATATTAGTCCCTATTATTAAAAATTGCATTGGCTGCTAATGGAGGCAAGAGTTCTGTTTAAATGTGCTTGTATTTGCTTTAAATTAATGTTTGGTATGTCTCCAGTTTACCTGACTTCCCACTTTCTCCTGGACCTAGCAGAAGAGGAGGCCGATCTTCAGGCAATGGCACCAAGCACAGGACATGCCGGTGCCGGTGCCCAGATGAGGGTAAGAAGCGTCGGGGGGGGGTGGGGGGGTGCCGGATCGTGGTGGTGGGGGGATGCCCAATCACGTCGGGGAAGGGGTGCTGGATCGTGGCCGTGGGGGGTGCCGAATCGCGTCGGGAGGGGTGCCGGATTGTGGCGGGGGTGGGGCGGGGGTGATGGATCGCAGGGGGGCCTTCGGGAGGAGTAATGCCGGTTCTCGGGGGGGGGGGGGGAACGCATCAAAGCGAGTTTCCATTATTTCCTATGGGGAAACTCGCTTTGATAAACGAGCATTTTGGATTACGAGCATGCTCCTGGAATGGATTATGCTCGTAATCCAAGGTACCACTGTATTTGCTTTAAATTTATGTTTGGTATGTCTCCAGTTTACCTGACTTCCCACTTTCTCCTGGACCATTTTAATAAGTCCACATGCAGAACTCATTTATTTGCTTATCCAACAGCAAAAGCCTGTCGGTATAAGAGATTTCTGGACCGAACACTGGCTTTTCCAGCGGGCAAAATGAATGATTGGCTGGGTAAAATGATCACATGTGCTCCCTCTTACCGCTCTTATAGAAAATGAGCAAAGATGCAGTTGTTTGATCGATTTGTAACCTACGGTTTTCCTGTTTTTTTTTAAAACTTTTTTTGTTCATTATGTACATGTCGCTGATTGTTCAGCTTCTCTTGTTAAACCGTCTCAAACTATTGTGGTTTTGCCACTATGGGGTCCTTTTATCAAGCTGCGGTAGGGGTTTAACACGCGTAATACCGCGCGTTAAACCGCCTGCCGCGCTATCTGCTAACGCCTGCATTGAGCAGGCATTAGTTTTGTAGCCGGCCGTGGAAGTTAGCGCGTGATGAAATGTCCGATGCGCTAACCCCGCTAGCGCGGCTTGATAAAAGGAGCCTTATCTAATATAATAAAGCCCTAAGCGCGCATGCGCACTCCCACCTTCGTGCTCCCGTTTTCCGTTCGCTGTAGGGACCCGCAGGTAGGAGTGCGCATGCACGCGGCGGCGCGGAGCCTGTTGGCCGTGGCGGCTCTTGCCGTCTGAAGGATGTGAACTGGCAACGTCAGCGGGGGCCGGAACGAACTTTAATTCCTGCTTCCCAGGCTTCTCCTCCTGCTCCGCATAAAAAAAAACAAAACCCCCCAGAGCTCGCTTCGGGTCCGGCAAGGGCTGCGGGTGCTGAAACCCCCCCCTTTACCACCACCCCCCTCCCTTGGTCCCGACAAACCTTCCAATTCCAGCAGCATCTGCAGCACTCTACACACGCTGCTTCGGGGCCTTCTAATGCCCTGATTTGCTGGGCAGTAGAAGGCCCCGAAGCAGCAGTGTGTAGAGTGCTGCAGACGCTGCTGGAATCGGAAGGTTTGTCGGGACCAAGGGAGGGGGGGGTGGTAAAGGATTAAGGGAGCTGGCCAGACCACTGGAAGGGAAAGGGGGGGTAGAGGAAACGCTGCTGCTGCTGCATAGGGAAGTGGTGTGGGGGGAGGGAAATGGAGGGGGAGGGAATGCTGCTGTGGCTGCTGCACAGGGAAGTGGTGGGAGAGGAATGCTGCTGCATAGGAGGCAGGGGGAGAGACAGATAGATAGAAAGAAAAGAAGACACAGGGGCAGGGAGAGACACAGAAAGACAGACAGACATATATTCTAGCACCCGTTAATGTAACGGGCTAAAATACTAGTATAGGAATAAAGTTGTTGTTGTTGTTATTATTATTATTATTATCAACAGCTGTGACAGCTAATGCAGAGTACCAACCTGTTTGATAGTTGTTTCAGCCAGTCAAGCCTCTGCCTGCCCTTGTTATGCCTAGATCCCATCTACTCCTGTTTAAAGTAGTTAAAATGAGATTTTTGCTGTCCCTTTTTTTTTTTTTTTACCCCAGGAGACAGTAGTCCAGGTTTACGCTACTGTCTACTGCGCAGTAAACACAGAATTAGTTGCCCTTTCCTGTTAATTCCCATATTAACATGCATATTATGTTGCCTATACAATATACTGTGTGTATGTCTTTGTTAAAGAGAATTAACATGTGCCTGAGTTCTCTAGGAACAGGGACATACTCCGTGTAGCTGAATTTAAATCACCATGAACTAGAACTGAAAAAGAGGCCGAGACAAATCCTATAAATAAACACATTATATACTATTAATATGCATGTTAGAGATTATATTGACTTATGCTGACAGCCAGTGTTAACACCTCTTTAGTTCAAGGCCTCATAGAAACATAGAAATAGACGGCAGATAAGGGCCACGGCCCATCTAGTCTGCCCACCCTAATGTCCCTCCCCTACCTTTGCCCTGTGAAGAGATCCCATGTGCCGATCCCATTTGGCCTTAAAATCAGGCACGCTGCTGGCCTCAATCACCTGTAGTGGAAGACTGTTCCAGCGATCAACCACTCTTTCAGTGAAAAAGAATTTCCTGGTGTCACCTCGTAGTTTCCCGCCCCTGATTTTCCACGGATGCCCTCTTGTTGTCGTGGGACCCTTGAAAAAGAAGATATCTTCCTCCGCCTCGATGCGGCCCGTAAGATACTTGAACGTCTCGATCATGTCCCCCCTCTCTCTGTGCTCCTCGAGCGAGTATAGCTGTAATTTGTCAAGCCGTTCTTCATATGGAAGATCCTTGAGTCCCGAGACCATCCGGGTGGCCATTCTCTGTACCGACTCCAGTCTCAGCACATCCTTGCGATAATGTGGCCTCCAAAATTGCACACAGTATTCCAGGTGGGGCCTCACCATGGATCTATACAATGGCATAATGACTTCCTCCTTACGGCTGAGGAAACCCCTTCGTATGCAACCCATTATTTGTCTTGCTTTGGATGAAGCCTGCTCCACTTGATTGGCAGACTTCATGTCCTCACTGACGATCACCCCCAAGTCTCGTTCTGCTACCGTTTTTGCCAGGATCTCGCCATTAAGGGTATAAGACTTGCATGGATTTTGGCTGCCCAGGTGCATAATTTTGCATTTTTTGGCATTGAAGTTGAGTTGCCATGTCCTAGACCAGCGCTCCAGCAGGAGTAGGTCGTGCATCATGTTGTCGGGCATTGAATCTTCGTCTGTTGTGCATTTGCCCACTACATTACTTAGTTTGGCGTCATCGGCGAATAATGTTATTTTACCTCGAAGCCCTTCTGCCAAGTCCCTTATAAAGATGTTGAATAGGATTGGGCCCAAGACTGAGCCCTGTGGCACTCCACTGATCACCTCCGTCATTTCGGAGGGGGTGCCATTCACCACCACCCTTTGAAACCTACCTCCAAGCCAGTTCCCAACCCATTGCGTCAATGTGTCACCTAATCCTATAGAACTCATCTTGCCCAGCAACCTGCGGTGTGGTACGCTATCGAATGCTTTGCTAAAGTCCAGGTACACGATGTCTAGGGACTCCCCAATATCCAGCTTCTCCGTCACCCAATCAAAGAAGCTGATCAGGTTGGATTGGCATGATCTCCCCTTAGTAAATCCATGTTGTCGGGGATCCCGTAGATTCATTTCATCCAGGATTTTATCCAATTGGTGTTTGATTAGAGTTTCCATTAGTTTGCTCACTATTGATGTTAGACTCACTGTGCCTCGACACAAGTTGTTCAAGGTAGGCGTGATGGAAGGGTTTGAACTCGGGGCTTTTCATAATCTGTCCAATGCTTCCGTCTCCTATCTACTAGAGCAGGGGTGCCCACACTTTTTTGACTCGCGAGCTACTTTTAAAATGACCAAGTCAAAATGATCTACCAACAATAAAATTTTAAAAAAACACAACACATACTGTACGCATAGAATTGTTAATTATCATTATTCCAGGGTTTTTTCAGAGGTCAAAGCAGATGACTCTTTGCACTGTCACCTCAGTAACAACCATACAAAAATAGACAAATACCCACCCCCTCCCTTTTTACTAAACCACAATAGCATTTTTTAGCGCAGGGAGCTGCGCTGAATGCCCAGCACTGCTCTCGACGCTCATAGGCTCCCTGCGCTAAAAACCACTATTGCGGTTTAGTAAAAGGGGACCATATTGTAAAATATAGACAGCAAATATAAATTCAGACACATTTTGATCACTAAATTTAAAATAAAATAATTTTTCCTACCTTGTCTGGTGATTTCATGAGTCTCTGGTTGCACTTTCTTCTTCTGACTGTGCATCAAATCTTTCTTTCAGCCTGTATGCTTCCTCTCCTCCAAACCTCATTCCCTCCCCCCAACTTTTTCTTCCTCTCTCCTTGCCCTTTCTTTCTCTCTTCATGCCCCTTTTCTTTTTTTTCCTGTTTCTCTTCTTTCCTTCTGTCTCCCTGCCTGCGCCCCTTTCTTTCTTTCTCCCTGCCCTTCCCCAAGCCACTGCCACTGCCATCGGGGAACAGGACCCAAACGCCACCAATGGATAACAGGCCCCAAAGCCGCCGCCGCACCATGCTTTCTCTGCTTCAGGCCGATCAATCTTCCTCTCCCCGACGTCAATTCTGCCGTCGGAGAGGAAGTTCCGCCCAGCCAGGCAGCGATTGGCTGGCCCGAATTTCCTCTCCGATGGCAGAATTGACATCGGGGAGAGGAAGATTGATTGGCCCGATAGATCGCCAAGGCAAAGGGAGTCCTGGATGATCGACTCACTTTGCCTTGGCGAGCTACCGGTCGATCGCGATCGACCTGTTGGGCACCCCTGTACTAGAGGATCAATTTTCTCCCTTTTAAAAAAGGTAGTGAGCTTAGGTGTGCCATTTGTATGACTTGCCTTTCCTGCAGTCTACAGATTTAAATTCTTTAGATGCGCTGTGAAATGTGGTTGTTTGTGCTTACAGACATGGAGAAAAGGCAAAAATAGAGTCATTTATTTAGGAAAGAATGCATCCTATTTTTTTCTAATGAATGCCTCTAGCAGGACTCTGCAAATGGAGCATATTTTTCATGAAAAGAGCCTTTCTAATCCTTAATTATATCTTGTTAATGCTCCAGGCGGTGTTGGTTGTTACATATGAATGAAGGCATCAGCACTGATGCAACTGATCACTTTTGGTCCTAAACCTTTCTTGTGTATTTAATTTTGCAAGGAGAAGTCTGGTTATAGCTTTAGTTTCTTTCGTGCATTCATGTGAATTGATCTCTTATTTTGGAATGACCTTCTCCCCCCCCCCCTTGATTTTTCTAGGCTTCACACTTGCGCACATGGAGAAAGCAAACTGCAAGTTCTCCAAAAATGCCACGGCACCCTTTATAGAATAACACTGATTGCAAAAGGGAGTGAGTGGCACAGTGGTTAGAGCTACAGTCTCAGCACCCCAAGGTTGTAGGTTCAAATCCCATGCTGCTCTTTCTGACCCTGGGCAGGTACATTAGACAGAGTGTGAGCCCACCAGGACAGATAGGGACAACCCTTGAATGTAAACCACTTAGGTTATAAGTGCTATATAAATTATATTAGCACCTAATTTTGGGGAATGAGAACTTATGCCACCTGAAACCTGGTGTAAATCCTGGCACACAAGGATTTACACCAGATTGATGGAGCATGGGTGTGTTTTATAAAGGGATCTTCTGCTGCTTGTGCAGATGAATTCTGGATTGTTCCAGGGAGCACTGTGATGTCACAGGCAGAAATCAGATTTCTCTACTTCCACCTGCTGGCAGGAAGAGATAGCACACATTTTAGCTGCAAAAAAATATTGTGGCCAACTATTTCTAGTGGATCCTTGCTCTGGACAAGGCAACGCTAGATCTGGAAATGGTGCCAGAGCACTCCTTTGGGAATGAGTAATGGGAAGTTATTTTAGATATGTCACAGATGCTGTAAGCAAGTGAGAGAGAGGAAAAAAATTCAGCAGAGAATAAGATAATCCCCTGGAAAGATACAAAATCACTCACCTGGGGAAATTTTGTAAATGACGTAAGGGATTAAGGGGTTTTCCCTCACTAAGACTGCAGTTATACCACTGGGCAGCAGGGGGTAGCAGACAAATCAGGGAAAACTACCTGTCCCAGAATGCCCTGAGCTTTGCAGCTCACTGCTGAGATCCATTAGGGAAGGGATACAGCCCTGCCGAGTCAGAGGGGTGGGACTCAGGCAGGGAAGCGTGTTTCTGTGCATAAAATCTTGTTTTACCCAATTACCCCATAAGTGTACATGTGACCTACTGTACTGAGATTACATTTTAATGGGAGCACAGAAAACATGCTCAAGTCAACATTTGCCACAGAGCATATACAACCTGAACCATATGTATGTGTGAACTGTACTGTTTTGAAAGTGCCTCATAATATCTAAGTTGAATATTTCAGTTTATATCTGGTACACTTAGACACATGAAGACTAATTTTTTTCATTGAGCATCTTGGTAGGATCTGAGACACACAGGTCAGAACATGCTTAAATGTATTTATTTCATCGAAGGCTTCCAAGATACCAATTTCATTACCTTGATATTTTATGCACGTAAACTTCTCCATGCACCTACAGCCTGACTGCCCTGAGTAGACCCACTCTAACTATCAAGTTTAAAGTTTATTTAAAATTTGATATAAACACTTATATATAAAATTTCTAAGTGGTGTATGTCAGGTTTGTTAGTGGCCCCCAGAATATATGGTTGGTGGGGTCACTTGAGAGGCGCCCTGACAAATGCCCGGTCCCAGGTTCAGTTCCCTCACTGAAGATTCACCAGGAAGTAGAATCAAAGAGGCACAGCCAGAGGTGATTGCATAAAGAATATATTATAGAAATAATCTTACAGAAAAGTAGTATTCATAGGCATTACAACAATTAAGCATTACAATTAAGCAGAGAGCAAAGCAGTTTCCCTGCCTTACAGAGTCCAGAAAGAAGCGTGAAGTTCCAGGGAAAGGCAGAGAGAGAGAGAGAAAAGGGGGATGGGGTGATGGTCCAAGCTTCAGGTTCCAGAGATCGGCCAGAGAGAGAGAAAGAGAGCCAAGACCCAAGAGCCCAGAGATAGATAGATTGATAGAGCAGAGAGGAGGCTTTTATAGCTTGGAATCTTATTCTATGTTTAGAAACTATTGTATGTCCCAGTATCTTTCTGTTTAGAATTTGTAAACTGTTTGAAACAATGGTTAATTTAATTGCTAAAGAGGGTGTGATACTTGCAGGCATGGTAGATGGGATTAGTCTCTGGCTTCTTTGTCCCATTCAAGCAGCCTATCTTCTTGATAAACAATCCAGTCTGGCTGAATGATTAATGTATGTGAATTCTGTGCAGAAGCACAGAATTCTGCATCCAGAGTCAGATTGATATAATTTCCCATAGGCCTTCGCTGACATTAGTAATGCCAACTAAGAATGTTAGCAATAGCTATGCTGACAGTGTACATAATAAAATAGGGGGAAACAATAATGCTTAAAATACATTTAAGAACATAGTAACATACATAGTAGCATAGTAGATAATGGCACATAAAGACCCAAATGGTCCATCTAGTCTACCCAACCTGATTAATCTAAAAATTGGTTGGGTTTATTTTTTTTTTCTTTTCTTCTTGTTAGCTATTTCTGGGCAAGAATCCAAAGCTCTGCCTGGTACTGTTCTTAGGTTCCAACTACTGAAGTCCCCGTCAAAGCACACTCCAGTCCATCTACACCCTCCCAGCCATTGAAGCCCTCCCCAGCCCATTCTTCACCAAACGGCCATATACAGACAAAGACTGTGAAAGTCTGCCCAGTGCAGGCCTTAGTTCTTCAATATTTAATATTATTTTCTGATTCTAGATCCTCTGTGTTCATCCCACACATTTTTGAACTCCGTCACCGTTTTCCTCTCCACCACCTCTCTCAGGAGCGCATTCCAGGTATCCACCACCCTCTCCGTAAAGAAGAATTTCCTTACATTGCTCTTGAGTCTCCCACCCCTCAACCTCAAATTAGGTCCTCTGGTTTTACCATTTTTCTTTCTCTGGAAAAGATTTTGTTCTACATTAATATCTTTCTAGTATTTGAACGTCTGAATCATATCTCCCCTGTCCCTCCTTTCCTCTAGGGTATACATATTCAGGACTTCCAGTCTCTCCTCATACATCTTTTGGAGCAAACCTCCTATCATTTTCGTCACTCTCTTCTGGACTGCTTCAAGCCTTTTTGTGTCCTTCTCCAGATACGGTCTCCAAAACTGAACACAATACTCCAAGTGGGGCCTCACCAACGACATATAGAGGGGCATCAACACCTTTATTCCTCTACTGGTTATCCCTCTCTTTTTATACAGTGGTTTTAAGAAAAGAAACCAATGAAGGATAAAATAATAGGTAGGGGAAAGACAAGTGTAGCAAGTCAAATGTGAAATAGATAGGAATCAATGATTAGGCATTCTAATGATCGGCCGTGCCGGGCCTCACGGTTTTAAGTTTCATACGCATCTCTGCACAGAAAAGTTTTCAAGGAACTCTTGAATCTATCTAATACAAATTCTTCTCTAAGATAAGCAGGAAGGGTGTTCCATAACTGGGGTGCGGTGATCGAAAAGTTCTCATCACGTCTGGCGCCAATGATCTTTTAAAGAGGGTATTGCAAGAAGATTGCGGCAAGTCGAACATAAAGCTCTGGGAGGGGTATATGATCTGTTAAAAAAAAGTAGGGATGTTTGTCTGATGAATCTTTAATGATAAAAGGGGTATTTTGTAAAAGATACCGGGGGGGGGGGAGGAGAATTGGAAGCCAACAGGCATTTTTCAAAAGTGGCGTTACATGATCATATTTCCTAGAACTGGTAATGAGTTTTATTGTAGTGTTTTCAATGAATTGTAATCGCCTGGATGGGAGACCACCCGGCAACACCAGGTGCTTAAGCCCAAGGACCCCCATGTAGGGCAGCAGCAACACAGTGGAGCCACAAACGTCACAAGAGAAGGCAATGGCAAGCCTCTCCTGTACTTTGGAGGAAAGACGGGAAAGGGGAGGTATGATAGAGACATTTAAATACCTACGTAATATAAATGTGCATGAGTTGAGTCTCTTCATTTGAAAGGAAACAATGCAATTAGAGGGTATAGGATGAAGTTAAGAGGCAACAGGCTCCGGAGTAATCTAAGGAAATACTTTTTTATGGAAAGGGTGGTAGATGCGTGGAACAGTCTCCGGAAGAGGTGGTGGAGACAGAGACTGTGTCTGAATTCAAGAGGGCCTGGGATAGGCACAAGGGATCTCTCGGAGAAAGAAATAATGGGTACTGTGGATGGGCCATTTGGCCTTCATCTGCCGTCATGTTTCTATGTACTCTGCCATGAAACATCAAAGGGTGGATTCCTTACTGTACATGCTGCCATGAGTCAGTGGCAGACTCGGAGGCATAATCCAAACTTCACTGTCTACACATTTAAGAGTTGCCCAAGCCCTTTAAAAATGGCTGCCTTTTGTGTAGTGTCTGAATACCATTGCTTAGTCACCTAACTTCTTAGACTTACATAGTAGATGACGGTAGATAAAGACCCGAATGGTCCATCCAGTCTGCCCAACCTGATTCAATTTAATTTTTTTTTTTTTTTTTTTTCTTCTTAGCTATTTCTGGGCAAGAATCCAAAGCTCTACCAGGTACTGTGTTTGGGTTCTGACTGCTGAAATCTCCGTTAAAACCTACTCCAGCCCATCTACACCCTCCCAGGCATTGAAGCCCTCCCCAGCCCATCCTCCACCAAACGGCCATATACAGACACAGACCATGCAAGTCTGCCCAATACTGGCCTTAGTTCAATATTTAATATTATTTTCTGATTCTAGATCCTCTGTGTTCATCCTACGCTTCTTTGAACTCCGTCATCGTTTTCCTTTCCACCACCTCTCTCGGGAGCGCATTCCAGGCATCCACCACTCTCTCCGTAAAGTAGAATTTCCTAACATTGCCCCTGAATCTACCACCCCTCAACCTCAAATTATGTCCTCTGGTTTTACCATTTTCCTTTCTCTGGAAAAGATTTTGTTCTACGTTAATACCCTTCAAGTATTTGAAAGTCTGAATCATATCTCCTCTGTCTCTCCTTTCCTCTAGGGTATACATATTCAGGGCTTCCAGTCTCTCCTTATACGTCTTCTGGCGCAAGCCTCCTATCATTTTCGTCACCCTCCTCCACTGCTACACGGTACAGCCCCAGAATGTTCTAAAATCTGCCACCTTTTGGGAACAGATAACCAAATACACATCCAAAACGATCCATTCCACAGTTTTATTTAATAAAATACTTATGAACTTGGTCCCTTCGCTATCTATGTTTTTCAGTATTGGTATATTCATGCATTCCTTGCCGAGAACATTTATAGTGAGCGTGCATTGGAAAAAAAAATCTGCTTGAATTTAACACAAGGGACTTCTAAGTCCCTTTCATCATGTGTCGTCTTTCTTTATAAACCAGCATAGTATGAACTGCCTCCCCAACTGTACTACCTGACATCTTACTTCTCCTGCCCCATTATGGACGAATTATAAACTTTCCAACCCTTATGATTGAGCTTTATTGAAACAATTATGGTGGTGAAAGTAAGTTCATTAGTGTTTTAACCCTGAGGAAAATCCAGAGTAATTGAAACCAGATTTGTAATTACCTTTGGGCTCTGCAAGAGATGGTACCTCTTTTAAACAAATCTATTCCCTTAGCTCATGTCACCAACCGAGACACTATTTCTTAATAATGGCTGCATGCAAATAGTCATTCCAGGTTGTTGGTTTGTTAGCTGAGATGTATCTAAGCAATTGGATGCTTTGTTTCCTGATAATTCAGTTTTGCAAGAGACAATCTTGATAAATTGTTGTTGCTTTATACTTAATAAAAAAAAAATATAAAACGTTAACGGGAACATATTTATTATATGCTTCTCTGTGTAGAATATACTCAAAAGACAGCCCCTACACCAGTTTAGTTGAGAAGCGTACAGTACACAAGTCGAAGGCTCAAAATTAATATTCAACAGTGTCTAACATATATTAAACAATATATATTTTCAGCCACGCTCTCTATACAAACGACAGTGAGGGATCTTTAGTTTTAAAACATACTAAAACAAGACAAATGAGGGCATTTTAGGTTCACTTCCTTTAAACTAAACGAGTGGCTGCATGATCTGAATATCATTTGCGTTGGCTTTCATTCATTTTCAATTCCATTAAGAGCTAATGCGGTTAGAGGCCCTCGGAATTTCTGGGCAAGCGATGCGATGGCTCGCTTCATTCGTGAGTGAAGAACAGTTTCAGGTTAGGATGGGTTCTGAAACGTCAGCCTGGATGGTAATCCAATCGGGAGTTGGCCAAGGATCAACCCTTTCTGCTTTACATACATATAAATGCTGTTTCTTGCATAAGACCAACTTCAGGAAAGCAATAAAAACATACTTCTTCTTCACCTAACTCCCCCACTCACATGACTGATAGATTAGAGCAGTGGTTCCCAACCCTGTCCTGGAGGAACACCAGGCCAATTGGGTTTTCAGGCTAGCCCTAATGAATATGCATGAAGCAAATTTGCATGCCTATCACTTCCATCATATGCAAATCTCTCTCATGCATATTCATTAGGGCTAGCCTGAAAACCCGATTGGCCTGGTGTTCCTCCAGGACAGGGTTGGGAATCACTGGATTAGAGAATCAAGTTTCAAGTTTTATTAAAATTTTGATGTTTCGCAATATCATTAATTCAAAGCGATTTACAATTTAAAACAGGGTCTTAATTGTTAACTAAAACCAACCCAAACGGACCGGATGTACCAATACATAAGGGAAGTAGGGAGAACTACAGTAAGTACAGTAAAGGATACATACAAGGGAAATACAAACGGAGGGTAAGAAACTTCCCCATTCCCATCGTCCCCTTCACTGCCCCACCCCTGTCGCCGCAGCATCCATACAAGCCTCAATACTGCAATATTTAGCTTATTTCTTCCTTATAAATCAAAGTTCTGGCTACTGAACTAGAGAAAGTGATGTTCAGCTGGCAGGGCTTTGTTTATAAATTTTTATCAACACAACTAATATACTACTTTATCCTAAAGCAAAGAAAAGGAAATAAATAGAAATTTTTTTTTCTACCTTTGTTGTCTGGTTTCTGCTTTCCTCATCTTCTCATTCAATTCCTTCCATCCACTGTCTAATTTTAAAGTGTTTTGAGACTTGTGCAGATGAGGACGGAGCTTAGGCATTGGTGGAATGAGGCATTATGACATCACAATCTGAGCTCTAGAATGTTGCTACTTAGGATTTTAAAGTGTTTGAGGCTTGTGCAGATGAGGACGGAGCTTAGGCATTGGTGGATTGAGGCATTATGACATCACAATCTGAGCTCTAGAATGTTGCTACTTAGGATTTTAAAATGTTTGAAGCTTATACGGATGAGGACGGAGCTTAGGCATTGGTGGAATAAGGCATTATGACATCACAATCTGAGCTCTAGAATGTTGCTATTTAGGATTTTAAAGTGTTTGAGGCTTGTGCAGATGAGGACGGAGCTTAGGCATTGGTGGATTGAGGCATTATGACATCACAATCTGAGCTCTAGAATGTTACTACTTAGGATTTTAAAGTGTTTGAGGCTTGTGCAGATGAGGACGGAGCTTAGGCATTGGTGGATTGAGGCATTATGACATCACAATCTGAGCTCTAGAATGTTGCTACTTAGGATTTTAAAATGTTTGAAGCTTATACGGATGAGGACGGAGCTTAGGCATTGGTGGAATGAGGCATTATGACATCACAATCTGAGCTCTAGAATGTTGCTACTTAGGATTTTAAAATGTTTGAAGCTTATACGGATGAGGACGGAGCTTAGGCATTGGTGGAATGAGGCATTATGACATCACAATCTGAGCTCTAGAATGTTGCTATTTAGGATTTTAAAGTGTTTGAGGCTTGTGCAGATGAGGACGGAGCTTAGGCATTGGTGGAATGAGGCATTATGACATCACAATCTGAGCTCTAGAATGTTGCTACTTAGGATTTTAAAGTGTTTGAGGCTTGTGCAGATGAGGACGGAGCTTAGGCATTGGTGGATTGAGGCATTATGACATCACAATCTGAGCTCTAGAATGTTGCTACTTAGGATTTTAAAATGTTTGAAGCTTATACGGATGAGGACGGAGCTTAGGCATTGGTGGAATGAGGCATTATGACATCACAATCTGAGCTCTAGAATGTTGCTACTTAGGATTTTAAAGGGTTTGAGGCTTGTGCAGGTGAGGACGGAGCTTAGGCATTGGGGGAATGAAGCATTATGACATCACAAGCTGAACTCTAGAATGTTGCTATTTAGGATTTTAAAGTGTTTGAGGCTTGTGCAGATGAGGACGGAGCTTAGGCATTGGTGGAATGAGGCATTATGACATCACAGTCTGAGCTCTAGAATGTTGCTACTTATGATTTTAAAGTGTTTGAGGCTTGTGCAGATGAGGACGGAGCTTAGGCATTGGTGGAATGAGGCATTATGACATCACAATCTGAGCTCTAGAATGTTGCTACTTAGGATTTTAAAGTGTTTGAGGCTTGTGCAGATGAGGACGGAGCTTGTAGGAATGGGGCAGGGTCAGGGATGGGGCGGGGATGAAGTTGCATTCCATGGGGATGGGGATGAAGATGCATTCCATGGGGATGGGGACAAATTTGTCCCCGTGTCATTGTCTTAACACACAACTTCAATAATTGATTGTTAGCACCAAATTATTGATGTTAATTGTCACACCCATCTTAGGAGCAAACCCAAATTCTGGCACGCAAATCTAGACTCAAAAGACAAACAGTGGTTAGGCTGAAACATGTTCATGTCGAGTCTTTTAACCAATAAAATTGTTGAACACAGAGGTCACCCTTGCTGTTTGTCTTTTGAGTCTCCAAACCTGGCCCATGTGCCTAAGTTCCCGCCCACAGGAGGGGCCTAAGGCTACTGGGCCGACTCTGATTGGCCCAGGCCCCACCTGTGGGCGGAGTTTGAGGTGCCTGGGCCAATCGGGCCCTAAGGCCAGCCATTCGTGCAAACATTGTAAGGCAAGACACAGGTAGAAAAGGCAAACAAGCCACTCCTCAATGAAATCCGCCCAACTAACAAACATATACCTTATACAGTAGAAAACTCAATGGCTTAGGCTACGGAGCAAGCAATATACAGTGTTCGCGGTTTCACTCAATCGCGGTATTCTCCGAACGCCTCTTCCTGTACTAAAGTCGGGCTACACCAAGCAGGAGCTGTGTGATTTCCTTCACTCTCTGGCGCTCTAGCTGCCCTCTCCTGCCTCCCCAGGTGAAAAACTGTATTTGTGGGTTTTTTATATTTGCGGGGGTTCCTGGAACAGAACCCCTGCGAATATCGGGGGAGCATTGTACATTAATAGGTATAAACTCCACTAAAAGAACAGATCCCGTTCTCCCCGACCCCCACATTTTCCTGTACCCCCAAAAGCACCTCGGCAAACCATTGCCAAGGAGAGCAACACTCACTCAAGCCATCCCTACCACCACTCACGCATCCTTCATTCTCCCCATTCACTCACCCCCTCCCCACGCCCCTGTATGAGAGACTAGAGGAAGATAGAAATATGCTTTCCGTAGAGGAGGAAGGGAGAAAAAAACAGACGCTGAAGGGAAATGGGGAGGAGAGTGAATCCTGGTGTTCTGGCTTCCACCTACAATCTTTAATTTGTATTTGGTTCTCTTAAGGATGGAAGTTATCGATGTGGACTGACATTAAGACATGTTACTTTATTGTTAACCCGAGTTATTAATAACTACTGTCAGTTTTGTTACTTAAAATGGGACCAGGGCTAAAACAGCACAAGTTGCCCCATGTTGGTAACTCCCCCCTCCCCTAGGGTTGCCAGATTTCCTAAATGAAAAAAGAGAACACCTGGTTCTGCCCCCATTCCACCCCCCACATGAAGCTCCCCAAGCTCAGGACCGCATCTGCACATACGCAGAAATCGGCGTGATAATATCATGCCCGTGTGCATGATGTCATCGCATTGGCATCCACAGATTGATTGATTTATTCAATTTTCTATACCCTTCTCCCAGGAGAGCTCAGAACGGTTTACATGAATTTATTCAGGTACTCAAGAATTTTTTCCCCCTCCGTCCTGGCGGGCTCACAAGCTATCTCATGTACCTGGGGCAATGGGGGGATTAAGTGACTTGCCCGGGGTCACAAGGAGCGGCGTGGGTTTGAACCCACAACCTCAGGGTTCTGAGGCTGTAGCTTTAACCACTGCGCCACACCCTCCTTATACAGACCCCCTCCAGACGTGGCCCTGAGTTTGGGGACTTTCAAAACCTGGACAAACTGCTGGGTTTGGAAATCCCTCCAGATACCCGGGCAATCCTCTAAAAAAGAGGACATGCCTGAGTTTTCCTGGATGTAGGGTTGCCAGATTTTATGATTGTAAAATCCGGACACTCTAGGCCCGCCCCCCAGGCCCGCCCATCTCCACCCCAGTCCCGCCCCTAACTGCCTGCTTTGGTCGTGGATTGCCTCTTACCCAACGTGATTGAGAGGACAAAGTGCCGGGTTTTGAAAAGCTGTCTGGGAAAATCTGGATGTCTGATAACCATCCTCCCCCCGCCCCCTCCCCCTGTGAGTATAGTATGCCTTTCATATTTCTTTGGATTACTTGGGTTATAGAATTTGAATGCATTGTATCTCTGTTCCGGGATAGCTTTTTCTTCTTTCATATGATTTCACAAATTTGGCCTAGAGCTGGCAACAAGCCAGCCTGCCTTGCTTTATTTCCATCCTCTCCTTATCTTTACAAATTCTCAGCCCCTTTTCCTCCTCCAGCAATGCACTGTCAACAGGAATCTTGAAAATAGCTTTTGATTATCAACCTAGTTCCAAGGAAACTAGGAATATTTTCATTTTAAATAAATGAAAGAAAGCTCATTGTAAGAAGCACAGCAGAATCCTCCTTGGGGGTTTGCATATTTTTGCATATAATCACTTGTAAAATGGACTGAAAAACTTTGTGTGATATGCCTATGCAAATAATTTCTGCCCCCAGCAATATTTTATTTGTGTTTTCTATCATAAGTGGAGTTGTATTTGCATGTTTGGCATTGAACTAATTCTTTTTGGAATTTTTCATTTTTGAAGTACATAGAGAGCAAACAGAAGGCAAGACTGGAGAAAGAAGTACTTGTGTTCTAGACATAAGAACATCAGAATTGTCATTCTGGGACAGACTGAAGACCCATCAAGCCCAGCATCCTGCTTCAAGCAGTGGCCAACCCAGGTCACAAGTGCCTGGCAAGATCCCAAAAGAGCAAAACAGATTTTATGCTGCTTATCCTAGGAATAAGCAGTGATTTTCCCCAAGTCCATCTTTATAATGACATATGGACTTTTCTTTTAGGAAATTATCCAAACCTTTTTGAACCCTGCTAAGCTAACTGCTTTTATTGCAACAAATTCCACAGTTTAATTGCAAGTTCAGTGAAGAAATATTTTTTCAGATTTGTTTTAAATTTTCTACTTAGTAGCGTCATTGCATTTTTGGAAAGAGTAAACAAGTGATTCACATCTACCCAGTCTACCCCACTCTGTATTTTATAGGCCTCTCTTAAATCTCCCTTAAGCCATCTCTTCTCCAAGCTGATGAGCCCTAGTCTCTTTAGCTTTTCCTCGTATGGAAGTTACCTCATCCCATTTATCATTTTTGCCATCTTTTTCTGTACCTTTTCTTAATTCTGCTATATCTTTTTTTGAGAGGTGGTGACCAGAATTGTACAGTGTTCAAAGGGGATTCAAAGGCATCTGAGAAATGATTTGAGCTGAACTCACAAATTTAGGAACTGGTTTTCCCTTAGGCCCATAAATTTAGGTTTCTAAAAAGTGGACATGGGTAGAAGGAGATGAATTTAGGGGAAGAAAATAAGAGTGTAATGTTTATTTTAAGAGCTACCTTTTAACATGGGTGGTCAAGTCTAATTCTTTATTTTATTTATTCAATTTTCTATACCGTTCTCCCAAGGGCGTTCAGAACGGTATACATTAATTTATTCAGGTACTCAAGCATTTTTCCCTGTCTGTCCTGGCGGGCTCACAATCTATCTAATGTACCAGAGGCAATGGGGGGATTAAGTGACTTGCCCAGGGTCACAAGGAGGTTGAACCCACAACCTCAGAGTGCTGAGGCTGTAGCTTTAACCACTCTAAACTAAACTAAACCTTAGGTTTGTATACCGCGCCATCTCCACAAGCGTAGAGCTCGGCACGGTTTACAGGGTTAGGTTGAAAAGGAGCTACAATGAAGGGTTATAGGAAAGGAGCTAGGAAGATAAAGAGGGACAGGGAACCAAAAAGCGGGAAGTGTTAGATTTTTGAAAAGAGCCAAGTTTTCAGGTGTTTGCGGAAGGATTGGAGGGAGTTTGAAATTCTGAGCGGGAATGTGAGGTTGTTCCAGAGTTCTGTGGTTCTAAAATGGAGGGATGTTCCTAGTTTTCCTACGCGGGATATACCTTTTGCAGAGGGGAATGATAGTTTCAGTTTTTGGGAGGATCTAGTGGAATTAGGATTAGAGGAGTTCCAGAAGAGTGGGATAACGGGAGGGAGGATGCCATGTAGGATCTTGAAGGCTAAACAGGCACATTTAAAGAGGACTCTGGAGTGAACTGGGAGTCAGTGAAGTTTGGACAGGAGTGGGGAGACATGGTCGAACTTGCCTTTTGCGAAAATAAGCTTGGCCGCGGCGTTCTGGATTAGCTGAAGTCTATGGAGTTTTTTTTTTAGTTAGGCTTAAATAGATGGAAATTATAATGTAGCAAAAGTGAGCCAAGTATAGGACCATCAAGCCATTGTGTCATCACTGATGAAGTTGGCTCTTAGGCATTGGTGGAATGAGGCATTATGATGTCACAATACCAGCTCTGATTATCAGAGAGTGAAACTTTTCCACACTATTTATTACTCAATTTTTTATATTTTCTTCCCAGGGGAGCTCAGAATGGTTTACATGAATTTATTCAGGTACTCAAGCATTTTTCCCTATCTATCACAGTGGGCTCATGATCTCTTTAATGTACCTGGGGCAATGGGGGGATTAAGTGACTTGCCCAGGGTCACAAGGAGCAGCGTGGGTTTGAACCCACAACCTCAGGGTGCTGAGGCTGTAGCTTTAACCACTGTGCCACACACTCCCCTTACAGCAGCCATGCATTTAAGCGCCTCCTCCTCACTCAAATGTAAAAGTTACGTTGGGGGAAGGAGTTGAAGGACATCAACATGAGATTTCCTCTCCCTTCTGCAGTGTGTGCAAATCCATAAAACTGTGGAATGAAAAATTGTTGGCAGTTTTCTTATTTTTGAATGAAATGTCTCCTCTTAAATCTTGCAGGAAATATTTTAGTGAACATTAATAAAATCAGGATTTCGTTTTCCCATCTTCTTACACAAGTTTCCTTCAAAGCTCTACAGGGCTCCGTTTCGGCGGATCACTCCTCCTTCCTCTGGAGCAGTAGCACTGAACTAGTGCCACCAGTGCTCCGAAATGGTGCCACCATCTCAGTGCTACTGCTCCAGAGGAAGGAGAGGTGATCCTCCGAAATGGAGCCCCATAGAGCGTCAGTTCTGCAGCAAGAACGATGGAGTAAATGCGATTTCATAAGACGCTTTTGCGTTGCAAGGTAAGTAAACTAAACTAAACCTTAGGTTTGTATACCGCATCTTCTCCACGATGGTGGAGCTCAGCACGGTTTACAGGATTAAGATAGAATGGAACTCCAAAGGATGGTTGTGGATTAAGAGTAAGGAGGAATTAGAGGATTTTAGGTTATCAGAGAGGGGGGGGAGGTATTATATTTTTGAGAAAAGCCAAGTTTTCAGATGTTTTCGGAAGAGTTGGAGGGAACTCGAATTTCGGAGAGGGAATGTAAGCTTGTTCCAGAGCTCGGTAATTCTAAAGGGGAGGGATGTCCCTAGTTTTCCAGCATGGGATATACCTTTTATAGACGGGAAGGAAAGTTTTAATTTTGGGGAGGATCTGGTGGTATTGGGATTAGAGGAATTTGTACTTGTTTGTTGGTCTTTATGAACTGCTTTACTTATCCTTTGGATATCAGAGGATAGATTTGGAAGCTGAACCTCAAATTGATTTTTGGACTTTCGTAGCTATAAAATATTGCGCAATTAGTATATTAGAGAGATGAGAGGTGATTCATTTTTGATTGTGTGATTTTGCACGTTATTTATTATTCACTATTTAAATTGGGTCCAGGGATGTTTCATGCGTTTGGGATAGCACAACGTTCAACCCGATATTCGATAATCGAGTTGTGCAAACTGAGGACCCATCACAAATTTAAATTTATATCAATATTTAAATTCACACTTTGTTATTTATGCATGTATCTCCAGTGATCTCCTAATATACTACATAACGAAGGAAGAAAGTTTTTTCTAGGTAGTACTTTAAACAGCAGACATGGTTACCGGTGAGGAATAGGCGTGGTTGACTTAGGTGCCTCTAAATTAGGCAAGTGAAAAGCTGGCCTAATGGAGCAGCGCCTACCTTTAGGATCCCTAGCGACGCCTAAGTCCATATAGGCACCGCTAGGCCCAAGTCTATAAATGGTGCCTAGCGGTTCACTGACGATCGTGCTGAGAAGCGCCTACACCATAAGTGTCACTTATAGAATCTGGCCATAGTTTATAAAGGAAGTCTTTTCATTCCAGGCTGAAACCTTCACAACATTTTATTTCACCTTGAATTTGTGCATATAGTGGAAATGATGTGTGACATCCAGCATTTCGCGTCGTCTCTCTAGCCCGCTGATGCATGGAATGATACTGGCAGTGATTCTTGAAGGAGAGCATATGATACAAGGGTGCAAAACCTCTCCCACTGTGGGCAAGATAGACACCATCCAACAGGTAAGAATGAATCAAAAGCAGGAAACAAAAAATAGGAAACTCATTTCATTTTGTGCCTCGCTGACTGCGTTATTAAATGCTTCCTCGACAGTCTAACCGCAGTGTAGCAGAAAATCATAATATTCTTTTTATAAACAACCAAAAGCATTTTCCTGTAGGCAAAACCCAGTGTTTTACCTTTTACTTTCTTAACTGCCAGAGTATCAAATTATTCCCCCCCCCTCTGCACAATGTATCGCAAACAGTGTGCCTCCTGATATTTCAGGTGTGCCACGGCACACCGGGGAAGTGGTGAAGCGCTGGTGCCATTGCCGGAAGATGGCCTACAAGACATGCCTCTCGCAAAGAGAGGTACGTCCTCTAGGCAATCAGCTGGCACCAGTGCCTCTCCTTCTCTCCGGCCGGCCCTTTTCCTTGCAGGTACCTCCCAATGCCCGGTTTATTATCGCACGCCATGACGGTAGTAGCTCCGACACGCATAGAATTCCCATGAGCATCGAAGCTTTTACCACTGCAGCCTGCAATACAAAAGCCCTAATGCAGCTTCATAGAAGGGGTGGAGCTAAGAGTATGTGGCGTTGCCGGTGCCCGTGATTATGCTTGGCTCCGGTCAGCGCTCAGAACAGCCTGCGTCCTACGTGCTTCCAGAGAAGGCTGGAAGTCCTGCTGGTTCCTCAGTTCAATAAAGAAGCAAAACAAATCCAGAACAGTCAATTTCAAGTGAAAATAAAGCTCCACTTTATTGTGGTTATCAATCCTGAACAGGGTTCAGTCCATTCTCTCCATAAACATAAGAAAACAGTAAAAAGTAAAATTGAGTTGCAAAAATAAACAACTCACACCTTTCTTGCAGGTGTCTCAGGTAAGCATAAGAGTTCAGTCCTAATAATTCTGCCTTTGGCAAACAGGCAGTAATAAGCTATCACACTTCTTTTTAAATAAAGACAGTGCTGTGTCCAAGTCCAGATAGAAGCCGGCTTGGTCCCAACCAACTTAACAGTAGTTGGTGGGGGAGGGGAGTAGCCGAATCCACTAATTAAACTCTGTAAGAAACAGAATGCCACAAATGGCCCCACAATCCCAACCAAGGATCTTAAGTGGATTCTCCCCAATAAAACTACCACCTCAGGCACACAATCAAAATTGAAGCTTTTTTTTTACTTTAAAAAAAAAAACATAAACCAAACAGTCCAGCAAAATAAACCTGAAAAAAGGGTTCCAGTTTCAGGCACCTTGCAGTGAGCTCAGCACTGCTCACTTGCTTCCCACAGGTGCAAACAGGTTCCACTGAAAGAAGCCCAAAAGATTGCCAGCTTAAGCACAACAAAACCCAATAATGGTACTTGGCTTTCTTCCATGGAGTAATCTTCTGTATTCAAGACAGTTTCCATAAAGTCCATGGGCTCGGGCTCAGGTTCAGCTAGCTGGTTGGCTTCAGAGACAGGGGCTGTATCCACCATCTCAACGTCCTGCAAGTGGTGAGGTTCAGGAGAGCAGTCCTGTAAACCTCCTTCCTGGGCTGTCCCAGGGCAGACTGACTGCTTCCTCCTCAGTGCAGCCTCAAGAGCATTGAGGCGACCACGCCCTGTTCTATGAGGGGGAAGGGCAGCCTGCAGCTTCTGCCTAGTTCTCACAGGACTTCTAATCAAGTCCTGCAGCTGGGAGTTAGCTGAGTGAGTAGAATGTTTCTGAGGCTGATCTATGCAGTTCCACTCATAGTCCTCACCTCCCCAGGGTTTTGTAAGCTGAGAACTAAGAGGCAACTCAGAGCCTACCTTTCTATTCTGGTTTGCTCTGTCACACTGGTTGGCCCTTTTTACAGACAGGCTAGGTTTAGGCATAGCCTTTCCTGGCACAAGCCGAGCTTTAGGGCTAGGGTTGTGACAAGTACCTGATTACTATTCCAAAATATCGTAAACCGCTTTGGATGAATCTCTTCGTTTATTTATTCAACGTTCTATACCGTTCTCCCAGGGGAGCTCAGAATGGTTTACGTGAATTTATTTAAGTACTCAAGCATAATTCCCTGTCTGTCCTGGTGGGCTCCCAATGTGACAAAGTGGTTAATAAATCCCAGTAAATAAATACGAGTACAGTACTCCTCCAATATTCGCGGGGGTTCCATTCCCGGAACCCCCGCGAATCTTGGAAAAACCGCAAAAATGTTTTTTTATGGGGGAGACTGGAGAGGGCAACGGGAGAGGCAGGAGAGAGCAGCCGGAGCGCCAGCGAGTGCAGGAAATCACTCGCTGTATGCTCCAACCTCCTCTTCCTGCACTAAGTCTGCTTTGACACGCAGCCCTCTCCTTGTTGGCGGTTCGCAGTTGGAAAATACCGCAAATGACCGGGACCACGAACCGTCGGCCGCGAACGACCGAGGGAACACTGTAGCTAGTCATTTCTGATCACCAGGTTTACAGGCTGGGATAGGTTGTTTATTCGCAACTCCTGGACTTTGCAACTTCTTGGTTGTAATGGTTGCACTGTATGACTCACCTCTTGAAAATGCTTCTCAGCTGTAAGTTGGCCTTTGTCAGTAACAAGCGCATGAGATCATTGTGTACCGTAAGTGGGCTATGCATTTAAAAAGATGTCTTGAATAGATGGTGCCCCATGCGGCCTCCGTAGGACTTGGTTTCCCAAGAAAGAAAGAAATCAAAAACCAGCAATAGGAATCCAGGAGGAGCAGATTTAAACAAAGTGAATTAAAAATACATACCATTGTTGCATATCACTCTTGGGTGTTGGGTAACCTTTAAAAATAAATTTCCAGTAGGCTAGTTCACTGCTTGCTGTACACATTCAGTTTCTGTCTCTAAAGCACTGAATACATCCTGTCAGTTGTTAGCATTGTAGTATAGGTGGCAGGTAGCTGGACCACCATTCTGAAACCTTTTCAAACACTAACCTTTCTGTTATAATGGCAGGTGTTGTATTTTTTAATCCAGTTAATATTTGTTTATTGCTTCAAGGGTGTCTTTTGAGGTTGTGTGTCGTACTGACTTATCCATAAATTCAGACATAATTGACTTATTTCTACAATCATGGGGGATTAAAATGACCAAATACTTTGAAATAAACACTCACGGGTCATAATATGGACATTGGGTTTCCTCGCCCATTGTCAAACACAGTATATTTGATTAGCGGGGTTTAAAAAAAAGGTTTGGATAATTTATTAAAAGAGAAGTCCCATCGGCCATTATTGCGATGGCTTGAGGAAATCCACTGCTTATTCCTAGGATAAGCAGCTTAGAATCTGTTTTGCTACTTGGGAGCTGAGTTGGCCATTGTTGGAAACAGGATGCTTCGATCCGTCCCAGTATGGCAATTCTTATGAATCACTTTTTAAACGACCTAAAATAGACCTATATTTTGTGGTCTAATCTTAACCCTCTGGGCACAATGACATACCTGCCAAGTCTCCCCCCTGAGTGTCTTCCCCTTCCAGCGGCAGCAGGAGAGGCCTTAAAATAAAATCTCCTGCTGCCGCTGGTCCCACAGACCCAGCGGCAGCAAGAGATGATGTTTTAAGAATACCTATCCTGCTGGAGGGGGAGGCTACTGCTGATGTCACTGTTTGGGAGTTGGGTGTTGTGGGCAGGGCGGAGTTATGGGCAGAGCAGGGAAGGCCCTGAAAGTCCCACATAGGAGGTCGACGAGACCAACCTGTGGAGATAGGGAGGGAGTCATTGACCCCATGAAAGAGAACAATACTGTCAGAGAATCTGAGAAGGATCGGGGAGACGCTGAAAGGGATTATTTGTGGAAGATTTTTGTGCTTTTTGTTAGAAAAGTGGCGCAGACCTGTTTCCTTTTGAATGTTGTCTATTTTTCCTTCATTGTGACTAAAATCAACTACGACTCTTTAGTCACTAATAACAGAAGAACACAAAGCAGATCAACCAATATGGAAATAAGTGATTTATTAATGTCAGTCACCTGACGTGGCCACATTTTACCCCAAGGCTGTGTTAGGATCTAGATTATTTTTTTTTTAATCGCATCAAGATTTACAAAGACTACAGGACACTCAATGAAGTTACAGAGTAATACTTTTAAAACCAATAGGAGGAAATAGTTTTTCACGCAGAGAATAGTTAAGCTCTAGAATGTGTTGCCAGAGGATGTGGTAAGAGTTGTTAATGTAACTGGTTTTTAAAAAAGGTTTGGACAAGTTCCTGGAGGAAAAGTTCATAGTCTGCTGTTGAGACAGACATGGGAGAAGCCACTGCTTGCTCTGGATCGGTGGCATGGGATGCTGCTACTATTTGGGTTTTTGCCAGGTACTTGTGACTTGGATTGGCCTCCGTAAAGACGGGATACTGGACTAGATGAATCATTGGTCTGACCCAGTAAGGCTATTCTTATGTTCTTACGTGCTGACCTTTACTTGGTCTTACTACCAGTACCATGTTGCTCCAGTTTAACTTGGTCCCCTTATCATATGGGTATACTATCTTTCACATGGTTAATAATGTATTTTTGAGGAACATTCTTATGGCACCACCAGCCTCACTACTGAGTGATGTGAAACACTTTTACTGTTTCTTCGATAACTCTATTGTTGTTTCCATACGGGAAGAAACATAAAGGTGCACCTCGGATCTATCCCTCAGAGACCTCAGCTTCCCTTATCTATCAGTGGTCTCTCAACACCAGCCAACAATTGCTGAGAGAACCTGATCACCAAATGGTGATCCACCAGACCATCAGTCCCGCCTTTGTGCACACAGCCTTGAGTTTATATACCATGCCATAGAAACAGAAACATGATGGCAGATAAAGCCAATCTGCAGCATCCACTACGAGTATCTCCTCCTCTCCCTAAGAGACCCCATGTGCCTGTCCCAAGCTTTCATGAATTCAGACACAGTGTTTGTTTCCACCACCTCTATCAGAAGATTATTCCTTTGATCTAACACCCTTTCTGTAAAAAAATTATTTTCTTAGATTACTCCTGAATCTAGCACCTCTTAACTTCACCTCACGCCTTCTCACTCTGGAGTTTCCTTTCAATTGAAAGAGACTTGCCTCATACATATTTATGCCATCTAGGTATTTAAACATCTCTGTCGTATCTCCCCTCTCCCACCTTTCCTCCAAGTATACATATTGAGATCTTTAAATCTGTCCCCATATGTCTTATGATGAAGACCATGCACCATTTTAGTAACCTTCCTTTGGACTGACTCCATCCTGTTTATAACTTTTTGAAGGTGCGGCCTCCAGAATTCTACACAGTATTCTAAATGAGGTCTCACCAAAGTCTTATATAGGGGCATCAATACCTCCTCTTTCCTACTGGCCATTCATCTCCCTATAACTCAAACATCCTTCTAGCTTTTGCCATCACCTTTTCAACCTGTTTGGCCACGTATGATCTTCACATACTATCATACCCAAGTCCCTCTCCTCTTTTGTGTACAAAAGTTTCACTCCTTAAACTGTACCATTCCCTTGAGTTTTGCATTTCTTAGCATTAAATCTTAGCTGCCAAATTTCAGACCATTCCTCACATCCACACATGTTTTTTCTACTGCATATTTTGGTATCATCCACAAAGAGGCAAATCTTACTTGACAGCCCTGCAGCAATATCTCTTACAAAAATGTTAAAAATAAAAGGTTCAAGAACCAAACATTGAGGCACACCTCTGGTAACTTCCCTTTCCTCAGAGCGATCTCCATTGACCACTACCATCTGTCGCCTTCTAATCAACCAGTTCCTGACCTAGTCTGTCATTTTGGGGTCCATGCTGAGGGCGCTCAGTTTATTTATTAGACACCTGTGTGGAACACTGTCAAAGGCTTTGCTAAAAATCTAAATATACCACATCTAGTGCAAAGCCTTTATCCAATTCTCTGTTCACTTCTATAAGCACCTAGGTACTCTGGAACAACTTTCACTTTCTTCACACTTTTCTTTCAACCTTAATGAAATTATGAGCATCAATTCAATGTTAGAAAAAAATCAGAGATTAGCTAAATACTAATATGCTATCTCTTAGTATTACAAAATCCAGCAGTGTCCTCTTCCCATGGAAAGATAATCCCCAACTTTCAGCTCCATTATCTATCCAAAATACACCAATTGAAGTAGTTTCATCCATTAAAATTTCAGGTATCATCATTGACAATAAACTAACCTATCGTCCCCAAATTAGTGCTCTTGTTAAGAACTGTTTTTATAAACTGAAAATGACAAGATCTTTAGTCCCTCTCCAAGATATTCCTAGCCTGACTATTCTGATCCACTCCCTTGTTATCTCTAAAATTGATGATTGTAATTCTCTATATAAAGGGTTAAGTCAAAAGGATATTAAACGTCTTCAATTGATCCAGAATACAGCTGTTAAAATTATTATGAATTTAAAAAAATACGATCACGTCTCTCCCTTGCTTAAGAAGGTGCATTGGCTTCCCATCCCTCATCGAATTACGTACAAAATTGCTCTTCTTACTTTCAAATCTCTAAAGTCCAATGAGCCGGCATTTCTTAATAGACTCCTGATCCCAAATGAGCCTTCTAGAACTCTTAAGATCTGCTTCGCAGCATACTCTTCATGTCTCCTCATTGAAAATTATTGGGACTCGCCACGCTTTTATTTTTTTCGGTCTCAGCTCCTACTATTTGGAATTCCCTTCCATTACACATTAGAGCGGAACAAAAGTTAGATAAATTTAAGGGCAACTTAGGGCTCCTTTTACTAAGGTGCGCTACCGTTTTTATCGCACGCAGGAAATGACCCTGTGCTACGCTTCTAGAACTAACGTCAGCTCAATGCTGGTGTTAAGGTCTAGCGCGTGCGACAATGTAGTGCGCGCTATTCCACGTGTTAAAGCCCTAACGCGGCTTAGTAAAAGGAGTAATTCTTCACTTGGATATTTTATCTTTTTAAAATCTACCACCTTCCCTTCCTTGATGTTATTCCCTTTTTTTTCTCTTTTCTTTAATCATGGAGTTCTCCCCCCTTTCCTCTTGTTATGTTAGTAAATCTGTACTAAGTTATGTTTGTTTTAATATTTATTATATTTATTATATTCAATTTTCTTTACAGTTCTCCCAGGTGAGCTCAGAACAGTTTTACATGAATTTATTCAGGTACTCAAGCACTTTTCCCTGTCTGTCCCGGTGGGCTCACAATCTATCTAATGTACCTGGGATAATGGGGGGATTAAGTGACTTGCCCAGGGTCACAAGGAGCAGCGTGGATTTGATCCTACAACCTCAGGGTGCTGAGGCTGTAGCTTTAACCACTGCGCCACTCTAGAAATGAAAATATAGCAAAAGTGAGCCAAGTAAAGGACAATCCAGCCATTGTGACATCGCTGATTAAATTGGCTCTTATTGGTGGAATGAGGCATTGTGATGTCACAATCTCAGCTCTGGTTACCAGAGACAGTAACTTTTCACATTATTTAGCTTTCTCTATTGTTCTCCCAGGGGAACTCAGAAGGGTTTACATGAATTTATTCAGGTACTCAAGCATTTTTCCCTGTCTGTCCTGGCGGGCTCACAATCTATCTAATCTACCTGGGACAATGGGGGGATTAAGTGACTTGCCCAGGGTCACAAGGAGCAGCGTGGGTTTGAACCCACAACCTCAGGGTGCTGAGGCTGTAGCTTTTAACCAGTGTGCCACACTCTCCCCAATTCCCCAATTTATTTTAATGTCCAACGCTTTGAATTTTATGTTTAGCGTATAATCAAAATTTTAATAAACTATATATGTATGAGATGTAAAATTCTGTGGATTAATGCATGCAAGGAGAACTTAAAGACAGGTGGCTAGGGGAAGAAAATACTAGTACACACCATTTTTTCCCTATGAAAATCTCCTAATAAGATGGAAAATGTACCCCTAAATTTACAATTTATACATTCCTAAAAATAGATATCCAACCTACCATATATTGCAGGTACCATTAGAGCAAAAAGACATTGACATTGTCATGTTTTCTCCACAGAATTCTTACATTACATTAGGGACTTCTATTCCGCCTATACCTTGCAGTTCAAGGCGGATTACAAAAGAGCTAACTGGACATTTCCAGTGAAGTTACAACAGTATTGGTTGTTTTTTTTTTTTTTTTTTGGTTAAAAGGGAGGAGAGGTAGCTGGATTAATTCTGGAAGAACTTGCAAATTGGATATTAAATTGACTGTACGTTACTGTGTGATATAACAAATAGATTACAGTTAGAGTACAAATAAGATTACGTTACATTTCAGGGATCTGAAGACTTGGTTGGTGTTTTGGGGAGGAAGAGATTATTTAAGTGGAGGTTTTGGGGGAGAATTTATCTAGGAGGAGGGGGGTTCAGATATCTGGATAAATTTTTTGAAAAGTAGGGTTTTGATTTCTTTTCGAAAAGTTTTGAAGTTGCCCGTTGCCGTCAACAGGTTGGAGATGGAGTGGTTAAGTTTTGCTGCTTGCGGCGCCAGAAGGTTATCAAACATAAATGAGACACCTAAAAAATTGTACAAAAATGTATGACCGATGGCACTTTTATTTATTTAAAAATCAATATAGCGCATAATAACTATGCAGTTTACAAAATTCCATGCATGCATATTTAAGAAATGCTAAACATGTTTCAACAAGACAAACGCAAGAAGACATTAACTAACGGTATCATTATTAAAATTTTCTTTTAAATTCATCCTACAAGATGGAAACCCAAGATCCCATAAAATCATTTACAGGCACAGGAAAGCATGAACAGAGAATTGCATTGGCACACGAAGGCATTGACAAATAATTGCGTGTTTAACATTTTCTTAAAGTTCAGTCTCCCATCACAGAATCGCAGAATACCAGGCAGCGCATTCCAGAGCTTGGCGCCAGCCACAGACAGCATTGTTGCCCCAATCTTAACATGAGAGACTAACATCTTACTCTCGAAACTCAGTTTCATACTATTTTCAGATCTCAAACATTTTCCGGGTTATAGATTTCAAAAAGCCTCTTTAGTGCCATTGGAGCAACGTGATATAAGATGTGCTGTATGACTGAAATAATCTTAAATAATCTTTATTTTATTATTTAAATTTCATTTAAATTTCCCCAGAATTCTATAGTTTCAACGGTTCTCCCTTCTGCTTCTATTTCCTATCTCCCCTCTTTTCAACCTTTCAAAGTCCTTCAGATCATTGTAGTCTTATTAGAATGTTTATTTTCTTATTTTTCTCATCTATCTCTATTTTTATTTCTTCATTACTCTACTAATTGTCATTTTCCCAGGTACTTTAGTTAGATTGTGAGCCTTCGGGACAGTAAGGGAATTTCTAAGTACCTATCTTACTTATAATTTTAATGCACCCTATTGTCTATTTTCTGTAAACCGCTTAGAATCCTAACGGAATTTAGCGGTATATAAGAAATAAATTACATTACATTACATTAAACTGTACTTTCATAAGAACTGCCACTGCTGGGTCAGACCAGTGGTCCGTCATGCCCAGCAATCTGCTCATGCAGCGGCCCTCTGGTCAAAGATCAGCGCCCTAACTGAGACGAGCCCCATCTGAGCACCATTCTGGTTCAGCAGCAACCTGTCTAACCTTGTCTTGAATCCCTGGAGGGTGTTTTCCCTTATAACAGCCTCCGGAAGAGTGTTCCAGTTTTCTACCACTCTCTGGGTGAAGAAGAACTTCCTTATGTTTGTACGGAATCTATCCCCTTTCAACTTTAGAGAGTGCCCTCTCGTTCTCCCTACCTTGGAGAGGGTGAACAACCTGTCCTTATCTACTAAGTCAGGGATCTCAAAAGTCACTCCTTGAGGGCCGCAATCCAGTCGGGTTTTCAGGATTTCCCCAATGAATATGCATTGAAAGCAGTGCATGCACATAGATCTCGTGCATATTCATTGGGGAAATCCTGAAAACCCGACTGGATTGCGGCCCTCGAGGAGGGACTTTGAGACCCCTATACTAAGTCTATTCCCTTCAGTACCTGCATAGGTAACCAATGCAATTGACATTTTTCTAGATTTCCATTGACAAGGCCATTTTATTGTAGGACAGAGACGAGAAGGAGAACCAACCTACACAGTAAAAGTGACTGCCATTGTCTTTGACACAAAACGATGAAAGGCTGGAACTGGACTTCATCAAAACAGGTAGGATTGTTGATTGGATGGATTTACAGTATGACATTAAAAAGAAGAAGAAAATAAAAACAGAAAGGCTAAATCCTGCAAAATAACACAGGGGACCATAAAGCAGAACCCACCAGGAAATGCAATGTGAAATCGCAGCAATTTATTGAAGATGACCCGATGCAACTGCGTTTCAGCGAATTGAATCTATTTTCTGCAAACGGTATCTGGAAATTGGATATGCTTTTAGAACGTTGGATCTCTGATGCAGGCACAATCTGCTGACCCACGACTATGTCTGGTCACCTTCCACTTTCCTGTCTCCTCATCAAAAATAATAAACCATAGCAGAAAGCACCGTAGTGTATGTTGTTCCCTTAATTGCAAGATGCCTGTTTTCTAGGAGATCTCATCTCTGCTGGTGAAGCCCTGGACTCTCAGGAGGGTTCAATACTTTCAGTGGACGCCGTTGAAATGTTTTTAGTGGAAAGTCAGGCATCACTTTTTCAACCTCTTTATTGGTTCAAGACTTACAATGTTGTGGAGTACTCCTCAGTAGAGATCTGGCATTTTTCCAGTCTCTTCTTATTGATTGTATACATTCATACTTTAATAAAATCCATACTAATTTTTAAAGCACTCTAAGCCTGCTTGATAATATTATTTGTTTAGGCTTCACAAACGCTGCATCTTTTATTCAGAAAGGAAAAAAAAAAAATATGCACATAATGTAATTTATTGCTTTTCTGGAATCTTTAAAAGAAAAAGTCCGCTCCATGAAAGGAAAAATTTCAGAAGTAAAACTTATGTGGTACTCCGTTCATGGGACAGCGTATTTGGATTTATCCGGACGTTAACAAAGAGACTCAAGAAAGGAGAAAGTTGTTTCTTTTAATGAGACAAGAAGTGAAAGATCTTGGAGCCACTTTTTTGTTCCAGAACATCTCGGGAACTTTCTAGACTTGAAGAAGATCGTCAGGGAATAATGGGTAATGTAATATAGGAGGAGTTAATCCGCAAAGCCAATTCTTGTTATTTTGATTTATGTGCTCAATTACAGAAGTCCTATATCTTTAGACCGTCACTCATTGTTTTGACTTGGGGGTCTAAGAAGAAGATGGTTCATTATTTAATATTCTTTTATGGAATGATTGTTATTATTGTATAATTTTCTTTGTGTTTCCTAAACAAGTGTAAATTGCTTGATATTATAATTTTCAAATGAAATAAAAAATTTAAAAATAAAATTAAAAAAAAAACACGTATGTGGTAGCAATATTAGATCAGTGGAGACCTTTTATTAAGGTGCACTAACCGATTTAGCACACGTTAAATGCTATGGCACCCACAGAATATAATGGACGCCTTAGCATTTAGCGCACGCTAAACCGGTTAGTGTGTCTTAATAAAAGGACTCCAGTGTTAATTAAGATACAGGATTAAAATAATGGGCCCGATTCTATGAACGTCACATAGCAATGTCTAACTTGTAGTTGTCAATCAACCGCTAGATGTCCTTTATAAAATCACGCCTATCAGTGCCTAGGCGTGCTTAGGCATCTCTAGACATCTTGGGGTAGGCACAGTATAGCAGGCCAGGGTTTTTATGGCTCAATTTATCAGCACCTAACTACAGTGCCTAGCGATGCCTAAATCGACCATGTCTATTCTCCGCCCCCTAACCACGCCTACTTTTCAGGTAGGCGTTGGAAAATGCCTCAACTTAGGCATCTCTAGGTGCCACGCCTATATCCATGTATCACCTAAATTGACAAAATAATGATTTTTTTTTTTAACCACGCCAATTAATCCGATTATCACACCATTTAAACCAATTATGATCAATTAAGTTGCGCACAGAACTAAGGTATCGCTAGGCATCCGTCGTTAGCGCAACTAGCAGTGCCAAATGGAGGCACCGTTTATAGGATTAGGCCCAGTGTTCCTAGAATTGTAAACTCTGCAGATTATTTTTTTACCTGCAGACTACAAATCAATTTTCAATGGAAAACATTTATTTGCCTTTTTGAAAACTGACTTAGGAATAGTGCATTCGCAAACTGGGGCTCTTTTCCCTGGAGAAGCGGAGACTTAGAGGGGACATGATAGAGACTTACAAGATCATGAAGGGCATAGAGAGAGTAGAGAGGGACAGAAAGAGAGAAAGGGAGACGGAGAGAAATAGAGATAGAGATAGAAAGCAAGAGAGAGAGAAAGGGAGAGACACAGAAATAGAGAGAGAGAGGGAGAGAGAGAAAGAGAGAGAGATAGATAGATAGAGAAAGATTGGAGAAACTGGGGCTCTTTTCCCTGGAGAAGAGGATACTTAGAGGGGATATGACAGAGACTTACAAGATCATGAAGGGCATAGAGAGAGTAGAGAGGGACAGAAAGAGAGAAAGGGAGACAGAGAGAAATAGAGAGAGAGAGAGAGAAAGCAAGAGAGAGAGAAAGGGAGAGACACAGAAATAGAGAGAGAGAGGGAGAGAGAGAAAGAGAGAGAGATAGATAGATAGAGAAAGATTGGAGAAACTGAGACTCTTTTCTCTGGAGAAGAGGAGACCTAGAGGGGATATGATAGAGACTTACAAGATCATGAAGGGCATAGAGAGAGTAGAGAGGGACAGAAAGGGAGACAGAGAGAAATAGAGATAGAAAGCAAGAGAGAGAGAAAGGGAGAGACACAGAAATAGAGAGAGAGAGGGAGAGAGAGAAAGAGAGAGAGATAGAGAAAGATTGGAGAAACTGGGACTCTTTTCCCTGGAGAAGAGGAGACTTAGAGGGGATATGACAGAGACTTACAAGATCATGAAGGGCATAGAGAGAGTAGAGAGGGACAGAAAGTGAGACAGAAAGAAATAGAGAGAGAGAGAGATAGAAAGCAAGAGAGAGGGAGAGAGAGAAAGAGAGAGAGATAGAGAAAGATTGGAGAAATTGGGACTCTTTTCCCTGGAGAAGAGGAGACTTAGAGGGGTTATGATAGAGACTTACAAGATCATGAAGGGCATAGAGAAAGTGGAGAGGGACAGATTCTTCAAACTTTCGAAAACTATAAGAAGAAGAGGGCATTTGGAGAAATTGAAAGGGGACAGATTCAGAACCAATGCTAGGAAGTTCTTCTTCACTCAACGGGTGGTGGACACCTGGAATGCGCTTCCAGAGGGTGTGATAGGACAGAGTACGGTATTGGGGTTCAAGAAGGGATTGGACAATTTTCTGAAGGAAAAGGGGATAGAAGGGTATGGATAAAGGATTACTACACAGGTCCTGGACCCGATAGGCCACCGCGTGAGCGGACTGCTGGGCATGATGGACCTCTGGTCTGACCCAGTGGAGGCACTGCTTATGTTCTTATGCAAGGATAATTTTGCCATGAAAACGTTAGCCCATATTTTTGGAAACAGAAAGATATATGCACTTGTTCACTGATCATCACACCCCTACTCCTAGGAACACCTTTCAGTTAACTGGGTACCATTATACTTGTATTGGTGATATGATCATTATTCTACCTACATGTGGTGGGCAATTAGCAAAAATCCAATTTCTGCCCATAAAGCTCCATTTTCTGCTCAGAAATCCCTTTATGATCATTTCTTATCATTTTTTGTATTGCTACTGGACGTATACAGTGCTGTGCAGTAGGGATGTGCATGGCCCAAAAAATATTTGGTTCACTTTTGAATTTTTTCCAAATTATTCCCAATTTTCTGATGTTTTCTGGTTCACTTCACACATTCATTTTTAATGCATGCACTGTGTACACTTTAGAACTTCTAACACCTGGGAAAGAGAAACCCGCGTAGAACTTATGTACTAAATGGTGAAACCTTGGTTAGGACCACAGCGGAACGCGATCTAGGAGTGATCATTAGCGAGGACATGAAGGTTGCCAATCAAGTGGAGAAGGCTTCCTCCAGAGCAAGACAAATGATGGGGTGTATCCGCAGAGGTTTCGTCAGCAGGAGACCTGAAGTTATGATGCCGTTGTACAGAGCCATGGTGAGGCCTCACTTGGAGTACTGCGTTCAGTTTTGGAGACCTCACTACCGAAAGGACGTGCTGAGAGTCGAGTCGGTGCAGCGAACAGCCACCAGGATGGTCTTGGGGCTCAAGGATCTCACGTATGAAGAAAGACTAGAGAAATTGCGGATGTACTCACTTGAGGAAAGAAGGGAACGAGGAGATATGATTGAAACGTATAAATATATCACGGGGCATATCGAGTCAGAAGATGATATCTTCCGGCTCATGGGACCCTCGACCACCAGAGGGCATCCGCTAAAAATCAAGGGAGGGAAGTTTCATGGCGACTTCAGGAAGTATTTCTTCACCGAGAGAGTTGTGGATCATTGGAACAGACTCCCACTCCAGGTGATAAAAGCCAGCAGCGTGACGGATTTTAAGAGAAAATGGGATACTCACGTGGGATCTTTAAGGGAGTAAACTCAGGGGGGGAGGATACTTGGAATGGGCAGACTTGGTGGGCTATAGCCCTTTTCTGCCGCTTTTTTTCTATGTTTCTATGTGTAGTTATGAATCCATAGGTTTATACATCTACAATTAAAGAGGGGGGTCGCTGCCACCCCTGACCCATCACATCAGCAATACTGAACCTTGGGTAGGTCCAAGAGGGTGGGATTATAGGTGGGGGGAGGGTACAACTCGGGGATAGGCTCATGTGGTGGAAGGATGAGCTTATGCAGTAGCAGACAGGGATTTGAGTGAGGAGGTTGGGGGTGCCTATCGGGGTTCAGAGTGCTTGACAGGGAAGTTGGGGTTATGAGTTGGAGGGGGAGGGCTTGACTGGAGAAGGATCTGTTTGGTGGGGGGGGGGAGGTCAGGGCTGTGAGTTGGGTGGGATGTGTGTTTGTATGAGAGGTTATTATGACCTGTGGGGGAGGATCAGGAGGTAAGGGGGTATGCTGCATTATCAAGTTAGATTTTAGCAGCTGTGCTACGGCACTGCAAATGGAGCAGCTGACACTTATTGCCTTCTCTTGAGCTTGTGGTAAGTTTAATTGTGCTAGTGGGAGTTTCAATGTTGGATCCTCCCCCCCAAAAAAAAAAAATAAAAAATACAATCCTTTAACTCCTGATTCTAAACCTCCGTGAGCCTGCTATTCAGCTGGTGGCAATCAGTGATTTTTACAGCGCTGAATGTTACAGATAGAATTTGACCTGGATATTTAATGCGGGGTTAATCTGGGCATCACCTTTGACTATCTTGGTCTTGCCTGGTCACTAGAAGTTTTGGGTGCCAACCAATATTCAGTGCTAAAACCCAGACACCTCTCCAGGGAAGTATGTACTTATTGGGATTTATTAGCGGATAGCGTAGCCGGTTTTATGAAAAGTTTGGACAAGTTCCTGGAGGAAAAGTCCATAGTCTGTTATAGAGAAAGACATGGGGGAAAACCACTGCTTGCCCTGGATTGGTAGCATGGAATGTTGCTACTCTTTGGGTTTTGGCCAGGTACTAGTGACCTGGATTGGCCACTGTGAGAACGGGCTACTGGGCTTGATGGACCATTGGTTTGACCCAGTAAGGCTAGTCTTATGTTCTTTAATCTCTTTTATGAATGTGTAACTTTGAAATTGACAAGTAGAGCATTTTTTTTGTTGTTCATGCCACCTGGATGTCTCGCTGCCATCTAAAACTGAATAAGGCTACCGTGGAACTGCTCATCTTCCTGCCTAAACCCACCTCCCTATTTCTTCCATTCTCTTTCTCTGTGAACAACACTCTCATCCTCCCTGTCTTCTCTGCTTGCTATCTCAGGGTAAATTTCACTCCTCTTTCTCCTTCTCCGCCCAGATACAACATATCGCTAAAAGTTGCCACTTCTTTATAATATTACCAAAATCCTACCTTTCCTCTCTGAGCACACTCCCAAAACCCTTATTCACACTCTCATCACCTCACGCTTAGATTACTGCAACTTGCTACCCTCAGTTCTTCAACACGGCCATCTTTCTCTCCTTCAATCTGTCCAGAATTTGGCTGCATGACTCATGCTATACTCGCGTTACCCCTCTCCTAAAGTCACTTCATTGGCTTCCCATCTGTTTACAAATACAAATCCAATGCCTTTTATTGACCTACAAATAAATTAACTCGGCTCCCCTCATTATCTCTTTTCACTTATCACCCCCTGTCCCCCCCTCCCCCCGCAAGCTCTGCTCAGCTTTTGAGTCCCTCCTTTATATGCCCTGCCCCTCCTCTGCCAACTCTAGATTCCATCCCTTCTATTTCACTGTGCTGTATGCCTAGAACAAATTTCCCTAATCCCTATGGCAGGCTCTGTCTCTGGCAGTGTTCAAGTCCAAGTTAAATGTTCACCTCTTCAAGACTGCTTTTAATTCCTAACTCTTTTCACCTTGGGTTCTGCTTCCCCAAACCTATAAGTCATGTCTGTCTGTCTAAGTTAAATTGTAAGCTCTTCCAAGCAGGGACTGTCTATTTAATGTCAAAATATACAGTGCTGCGTACACCCTTCAGTGCTATAGAAGTGACAAATAGTAGTAGTAGTAGTAGTAATAGTAATGGTTTGCTAGTCACTCATAAGTGCAGGTGCCTGAGAACACTCTAGCAGAATGGCCTATTACACTCATAGTCTCCTATTTAAATAAAAATTTCTTCAAAAATCAATTAATTTACTTTCAACATTAATGTGCTTTCACTATGGTAATGGTACTCATACTATAGTTTAGAGTACTGACTTACCATATATACTCAAATATAAATCTATTCAAATATAAACCATTATTTAAAAATGCCATCATGGAAGCCCAGACTAGATGCATTCCACATATTAACAAAGGTGGAAAAAAAGAGAAAATGACAGCTGGCATGGTTAAAAGGTAAAGTAAAAGAGGCTATTAGAGCCAAAAGAACATTCTTTAAAAAATGGGAAAAAGGATCTGAATGAAGAAGCACTGGTAAGTTAGATGCAAAGCCTTGATAAAGAAGGCTAAAAAAATACAAAGAGAAACTTTCCAAAGAGGTAAAAACTCATAGTAACAACTAGTAGAGGTTCATTAGAAACAGGAAACCTGTGAAGGAATCTGTGGTCCATTGGATCATCAAGGAGCAAAAGTGCCATATGGGAGAAACTGAATGAATTATTTGCTTTGCTCTTTATGGAAGAAGATGTAAGAGATCGACATGAATTGGAAATGGTTTTCATGAGTGTCAATGTGTAGAATGGGTAAGAGTGAATCGATTTTATTTATTTATTTTTTTTTAATCCTTTTAAAAATTACAAAAACCAGGGGACATTTCAATGAAATTACATGGGAATACTTTTAGAATTTATAGGAAGAACTGTTATTTTATACTCAAAGAAAAAAAACAACAGTTAAGCTCTACAACTCATTCCCAGAAGATGTGGTTACAGTGGTTAGTGCTGCTGAGTTTAAAAAAGGTGTGGACAAGTTCCTGGAGGAAAGGTCCATAGTCAGCTACTGGGACATACATGGGGGTAGCTCTTGCTTGCTGTCGATTGGTAGCATGGAATGTTGCTACTGTTTGGGTTTCTCCCAGATACTGTGACCTGGATTGGTCATTGGTGGAAACAGGAAACTGGACTAGATGAACCATTGGCCTGACCCAGTGTAACTATTCTTATGTTCTTAACCAAGATAACATTTTCCTTTCCTTTTTTTAGGGGAAAATGTTAACTCAAATTTAAACTGATGGCTTATATTCATGTACCAGGACAGGAGCAACCCCTCCCTTTTTTGAGATGTTCTGCCTGCCGGCTCTGCACTCAGCCCACAGCCCACTGTCTTCCTGTCTAGGGTTACCAGACGTCCGAGAAAAACCGGACATGTTTATTAAAACTCTTGCTATACATGTCCTCTTTTTAGAGGACTGTCTGGGCTCCTGCATGGAATTAAAAACAAATTTTACAAAAGTCCCCACTGCGCGGCCTATCGGACTGGCGCCGTGGTCCATGGTGCCTACCGATGCTGAAGGTCGGCAGTGGGCACGATTAGAGGTGGTGCCAGTCTTTGGCAACACCAGGCGACGCTGGCTGTGATTCACAAAGGACCCTAAGCATCGGAAATGTGGGCCTGTAAAACCCTGGTCTATATTTCCAGCGTCTAGGGCAGGGGTGTCAAAGTCCCTCCTCGAGGGCCGCAATCCAGTCGGGTTTTCAGGATTTCCCCAATGAATATGCATGAGATCTATGTGCATGCAATGAAAGCAGTGCATGCAAATAGATCTCATGCATATTCATTGGGGAAATCCTGAAAACCCGACTGGATTGCGGCCTTCGAGGAGGGACTTTGACACCTGTGGTCTAGGGTCCTTGTTATGTACCAGTATGCCTGATTGTATACAGGGTGCCGTGAATAGAATCAGCCCCTTAGTAAAATGAGCCCATAGCCTCTCAATCCATATGCTAAAAGTCATTAATCCCATAATTTTTCCCTAACAGTTAAAAGACAGTCCCACACCCCTGATTCCCCAAACTTAAGTAAGCTGATTTCCCCTTTCTTTGGGTTTGAGTCATGTAGATTATCCTAGTAAAGCTCAAAGTAGATTAAAAAAAAAAAAAAAAAAAACCCACACACAACAGAAAACAGACCAGCAAATCTGCATATTTTCTGACCCCCTATTTGTAGGTCTTGACGACCTCCTGCAGTGGCTTGTGACATGATCCTGACTTCTTTCAAAGAGGTTCATGTTAATGACTCGCCTTACCCACACGTTTCATGCGCATTTGTTGAGTTGGGCGACAAAGCACTTTTTAATGAGATTCACAGATGCATGTTTAGGACCTCAAATATTTCTCTTGCTCAGACTTGCAACAATTAGCCTGACAAGTTTATTTAATCACCTCGATCTGTCTTGTTCTTGAAATGCGGCCGTTTGAAATTTTGATGATTAGTACAGCTATGAATTATTGTGAACTTTACAGAAGTAAGAGAGAAACGAATTGCTGAAGATCACATGTGGAAGAATAAATCTCATAAGGTGTGACACCTTACTACCTGGGGAGAGATGGCCTCTGTATTATGATAACAAATGTTCTTTGTATAACTTCTTGATTGCTGATCCTGCTGTTTCAAAACATGTCCCCCTGTCTTGGGAACCTGCACAATTTCCATGTGCTCTGCGCTGCATAGATTATAGGAGAAACAGCCGTGTATCTATCATGCAATGCAACATGCCTACCAGGGCCGGATTTTCCTATAGGCTAACTAGGCTTCAGCCTAGGGCCTCAAGATCAAGAGGGGCCTACATTCAAATTGTTAGCAAAATTAAAATTACACTATTCTAAAAACAGTGAACACTAAAACACTGAACCGAAAATAAGGAGAAATTCTACGCTTCAGGATCGGAACCGGCTCTGGCCGCAACGGGGCGCCGACTCGGCTTCTCCCTTTCTTTTTCTCGCCCTGGGAGGAGAATCGGGGAGGGAAAGACGTCAGTCCGGAAACAGCTGGGCAAAGCCCAGCTCTGCGGGGAGAGAGGCAAAACGTGAATCCGTCAGGACAGGCCGGCCCAGACTGGCATTGGGGGTGGGGGGTGTGGTAGGGGGTTTCAGTGGAAGGGGGATGAGAGGCAGGCGGGCATCGGAGGGGGGGTGAGGTGAGGAAGGACGCACTGGGGGCACTATGGACATAGGAAGGGGCAATGTTGTGTGCTATGTTTGATTAATTATTGTTACAAGTACTATATATGGTGCTGAGAATAAATGTCCAAATAAGTGTTCTCGACTTTTTTTTATTTATTATCCGTGTCACATTTTTTATAAAGGTTAGTACCAATAACAACATGTTTCATTTAACATATTGATATATATCACAGTAATGATGTATTTTATTATCTCTCATGTAATTTACAAACTTAAAAATGGGAGGTGAAAGGGCCTCATAAGTGGAATAGCCTAGGGCCTCTTTTCATCTAAATCCGGCCCTGATGCCTACCCTCTCCATTTGCTTAATAACACCATAAGGATAAAAATAGATAGATTGTGAGCCCACCAGGACAGACAGGGAAAAATGCTTGGGAGAAAGGTACATAAAAATCAATCAATAAATAAAAATTAATAGTAGTAGTAATTTGGATGTCATTTACTGAATCTAGTCCAGGGGTGTCGGAGTCCCTCCTCGAGGGCTGCAATCCAGTTGGGTTTTCAGGATTTCCCCAATGAATATGCATGAGATATATTAGCATACAGTGAAATCAGTGCATGCATATAGATCTCATGCATATTCATTGGGGAAATCCTGAAAACCCAACTGGATTGCGGCCCTCGAGGAAGGACTTTGACACCATTGAACTAGTCCTTTATTTATGCATAGGGTACACTCTTAATAACATTTGTTGTCAACTAAAAATAAACACAAAGACACAAATTGCTGGGTTCCAATCCCTAATTTTGATTTAGAGAACTATCTTTTTTTTTTTTTTTTGTAAATAAGTCTTGTGCAAGGGCACTTCCTAAAATTGTATCCCATTTCCCAGAGTCCTCTGCAGCTCACTCATTAGACCAAAATGAGTGCATTAGTAGGTTCAGTACAGGTGCTAAACAAATGGCTTAAGGCTTCTTTAGATTCCCCTTCAATTTAGAGCTGACAGACTGACTCAGTAGGGCAACATGGCATCGTCCCAGTCTTGGGTGCTTGCTCACTCCTTGAGATAGCCTTGGGTAGGCTCTGCAAACTTCTGGTAGCTAAGGGATGATCTGAAAAACGCCATCTTGTGCATTCTGACTAGCACGTAGAGTGTCAGGCTCAGTGGAGATGACAATGATCGAGCACTGAGACCAACGTACACTCAATAACCTGTAGAGCAGAATCCTCTGGAGTACGGCAAGAGAGCTCTGGCAGGGCGGTTTGGAAGAAGCGTGTACAGCTGCTGCCTCCGGTTCCTCTGTGGATAACTAAGGCACTTCAGCTTCCAGAACTGTCACATTATAAAAGCACACTTCTGATTGTCGCAAATATAGACAATTAGAAGTGTGAAATGCTGTCATTTTTAAATTCTACAGAGAATTTATCTTGCGCATCTGCCAATAACCTTTTGCATCTGCAGAGATAAACAGGGAATGAGCTGGTTATTTGTTGAAATGAATCCAGCAAACAGAGACAGAGGGAAGGGGGAAATGTTTTGGCCTCTGCATTAAAGGTCTTCTCCCATTTTGTAACTAATGGGAGGGGGATGCTTGGTAGGCAGCCCCCTAACGCCCTTGATTTTGTTCAAGTAGGAATGTAGCTAAGAATGGAAATAAAGGCTTGTTTTGAAGGGACTTGAACTGAATGAGTGCTAAAACATTCTAGTCATTTTATTTTTCATAAACAATGAGCTAAAGGTTTGAGTACTCTAACCATTCTTCTATGGACATATGTTAAGTAATCCTCTATAATAAAACCCCTAAGCGCGCATGCACACTTACAACGTCGTGTTCCCTGACAGCGTGATGCGTGCCTCCGTGCCAAATTTGATTGGAGGTGGGCTTGCGGCACGTGGTGCGGCTTGCGGTGCATGCAGCTTAGAATTTAGCGGTGGTTTGTGTCAGCAGCGAGGTGGTAAGAAACGGCGGTTTGTGTCATGCTGGTAAGAAGTGGAGGGGGAGAGGGAAAGGGGGCTGCTTTTGGGGAATGCTGGACAGGGGGAGCAGGGAAAGGAGAAGGCCTACTGCTGGACAGGGGGATCAGGTAAGAGGTGTTGCTGGACTGGGAGGGGGGTAAAAGGAAGGGAGAAGGGCTGCTGCTGGACAGGGGGAGCAGGGAAGGGGTGCTGCTGGACTGGGGTGGGGGTTAAAAGGAAGGGAGAAGGGCTGCTGCTGGACAGGGGGAGCAGGGAAGAGGTGTTGCTGGACTGGGAGGGGGGTAAAAGGAAGGGAGAAGGGCTGCTGCTGGACAGGGGGATCAGGTAAGAGGTGTTGCTGGACTGGGGTGGGGGTTAAAAGGAAGGGAGAAGGGCTGCTGCTGGACAGGGGGAGCAGGGAAGGGGTGGTGGACAGCCGAGGAAAGAGAGAGAGCTGCGGTCTGCGCATGCATGGTTGTTAGATCTGCCACTCAGCTGCCCTGCTACTATTTATTATTTCTATAGCGCTGCCAGACACAGGGAAGACTGTATATTACACATGCATGAGCTAGTCAGACCAGTGGTCCAGCGTGCCCAGCAGTCCGCTCAGGCGGCGGCCCTTAGGTCAAAGGCCAGTGCTCTAAATGAGTCCAGCCTCACCTGCGTATGTTCCAGTTTAGCAGAAACTTGTCCAACTTTGTCTTAAAAGAGCTTACAATATAATTATGGTAGACAAACAGGTCAAAAAGGGTGAAGGGGGCAAGGGCGGGAGCCGGCAAATCCGATGGCGCATGGGGATTGTGGCCCTGCAGCTTCTCCATGCAACCTCTTACTTCTTTAACCGGGAGCTGACTGCATCCACTGCCCTGCCCTTGGTGCACCACTGACAGGCAATTATATTAGCCTGTACCTAGATCGACAAGGTAGCATCGAAGGGCCATATTCAGTAAATGGCGTCATAAGTCAGGCACCTGGCTACTGGCGCCAAACTTAATTATTGTAATCGACTATAATCAGAAGAACATCAGAAGGACATAAGAACAGCCTTATTGGGTCAGACCAATGGTCCATCAAGCCCAGTAGCCTGTTCTCACGGTGGCCAATCCAGGTCACTAGTACCTGGCCAATACCCAAGGAGTAGCAACATTCCAGAATCTCAGAGTAAGCAAGATTCCAGAACCCCAAAGAGTAGCAACATTCTGTGCGGAATCCTCAGAGTAGCAACATTCCATGCTTCCAATCCAGGGGAAGCAGTGGCTTCCCCATGTCTTTCTCAATAACAGACTATGGACTATGGGAGGTAATCGACTGCATCGTTTAAAACCAATTAAAAACTTGTTTAAAAATGTAGGTGCCACTAGGTGCCTCATGGGATAGGTACTGGAATCACACCTACAGCATGTCGGCGAATGGCGCCTAAGGTCATAGTAGGCATGGTTAGGGGGGCAGAGGTGACTTTGGACGCCTCTAGGCCCGATTCTCTAAATAAAACATAGGTGCTGGTAATAAAGGCCTTTAAAACCCTGGCCTATGTTACCGGCGCCTAAGCTTTTTCTTGGGTGGCAGTAGCCACGATTCTGTTAACGGTGCCTAAGCGTGATTGACATGCGACTGGCACAATTTTTCTAGGTGCCGGCTGATTTAGGCGCTGTTTACAGAATCCGGGCCCAAGTGTTTTGGGACTAAATTCTATATATGGCACCCCAAAAATAGGCACTGAAAAAAATGAGCGCTAAGCACTAGTCTATAAACAGTCCTCTGAATTGGGCGCCTATAGCGTAGCGCTTATTACCAGGGTCTACACCGAATTTTTAGGCGCAAGGATTTACACCAACTGATGTATAACCAATTGGATAAGATCCTGGATGAAAAGAATCTACGGGATCCCCGACAACATGGATTTACTAAGGGGAGATCATGCCAATCCAACCTGATCAGCTTCTTTGATTGGGTGACGGAGAAGCTGGATATTGGGGAGTCCCTAGACATTGTGTACCTGGACTTTAGCAAAGCATTCGATAGCGTACCACACCGCAGGTTGCTGGGCAAGATGAGTTCTATAGGATTAGGTGACACATTGACGCAATGGGTTGGGAACTGGCTTGGAGGTAGGCTTCAAAGGGTGGTGGTGAATGGCACCCCCTCCGAAATGACGGAGGTGATCAGTGGAGTGCCACAGGGCTCAGTCTTGGGCCCAATCCTATTCAACATCTTTATAAGGGACTTGGCAGAAGGGCTTCGAGGTAAAATAACATTATTCGCCGATGACGCCAAACTAAGTAATGTAGTGGGCAAATGCACAACAGACGAAGATTCAATGCCCGACAACATGATGCACGACCTACTCCTGCTGGAGCGCTGGTCTAGGACATGGCAACTCAACTTCAATGCCAAAAAATGCAAAATTATGCACCTGGGCAGCCAAAATCCATGCAAGACTTATACCCTTAATGGCGAGATCCTAGCAAAAACGGTAGCAGAACGAGACTTGGGGGTAATCGTCAGTGAGGACATGAAGTCTGCCAATCAAGTGGAGCAGGCTTCGTCCAAGGCAAGACAAATCATGGGCTGCATACGAAGGGGTTTCGTCAGTCGTAAGGCGGAAGTCATTATGCCATTGTATAGATCCATGGTGAGGCCCCACCTGGAATACTGTGTGCAATTTTGGAGGCCACATTATCGCAAGGATGTGCTGAGACTGGAGTCGGTGCAGAGAATGGCCACCCGGATGGTCTCGGGACTCGAGGATCTTCCATATGAAGAACGGCTTGACAAATTACAGCTATACTCGCTCGAGGAGCGCAGAGAGAGGGGAGACATGATCGAGTCGTTCAAGTATCTTACGGGCCGCATCGAGGCGGAGGAAGATATCTTCTTTTTCAAGGGTCCCACGACAACAAGAGGGCATCCGTGGAAAATCAGGGGCGGGAAACTGCGAGGTGACACCAGGAAATTCTTTTTCACTGAAAGAGTGGTTGATCGCTGGAACAGTCTTCCACTACAGGTGATTGAGGCCAGCAGCGTGCCTGATTTTAAGGCCAAATGGGATAGACACGTGAGATCTATTCACAGAGAAAGGTAGGGGAGGGTCATTAGGGTGGGCAGACTAGATGGGCCGTGGCCCTTATCTGCCGTCTATTTCTATGTTTCTATGATGTAAATCCCTGCGCCTAAATTAGGCATGGATCAGGCGTATTCTGTAAGAGTGTGCACAAAGACTTGGGACACCTATGCCCCTCCCATGGCCGCACACAAGAATTTACACACGCATCTTTATAGAACAGGATCTAGCAAAATGTGTGTGTAAATTCTAATTATTGCCAACTAAGGCCCAAATTCACTAAAGATAGCGATTCAATCGCTGTTGGCCGATTCTCTGGCTGATTTTGAAACGGCGATTGAGTCACTATCTTGTTTTCATGCAAATGATTTGCACAGAGGTACAAATCATTTGCATGCAAACTCTCCGACTCAATCGCTCAGTGAACAATCGAGTTGGTGCAGAACCCTGACAGTAGTGACAGGAGAAACAGCCTCCTGTCACTACTGTTCCCGGCCTGGGAGTCATGGTCCGGGAACTTCCCTTCTCACGGCCCAGTGCCAAGGCTCTGGACAGTCCCTGTGGCCCAGCATGTTCCCAGCCTTCTCTCCCTTTACCTTCCGTGAAGCTAAAAAAACTGCCGGCCTTGGCAGTGATTCAGCTCCGTCGTCCACGGCTCCCCTTCCTGCTTTCCGTGTCTGCCAATGACGCAACTTCCTGTTTCCGCCCGGGTGGATTGCAGAGGCAGACACGGAAAGCAGGAAGGGGAGCCGCGGGCAATGGAGCTGAATCACTGCCGAGGCCGGCAGTTTTTTCAGCTTCACGGAAAGTAAAAGGAAGAGAAGGCTGGGAACATGCTGGGCCACGGGGACTATCCAGAGCCTTGGCACCGGGCCGTGAGAAGGGAAGTTCGTGGACCATGACTCCTAGGCCGGGAACACCCCCTCATGGCTGGCACCTGGAGGGCACACAAACAAGAGAAAAATCCAACAGGAACTGCAGCAAAACCAAGCGAAAAGCAAAAACCAAAAACAACTGCAGACTATGTACAAGATGCAGGCACTGTTTATTTCAAACTCTAATGGTATATACAACCTTATTACCAACCGAGGGACCCGGCACGGTCCGTGTTTCGGACAACAAACCTTCCTCAGGGGTCCGTGGTAGATAAGGTTTTGCAACAAACAGCATAAAAGGAAAAAACAAGTGCCCGAACGAGTGTAGTGCTGGATTGTTGCAAAACCTTATCTACCAAGGACCCCTGAGGAAGGTTTGTTGTCCGAAACACGGACCGTGTCGGGTCCCTCGGCTGGCACCTGGAGGGAACATTACTAAAAATATTTTTTTTATATTTCGGGCGGGGGGAGGGGGGGCGTGTCAAAAATGATGGCAGGGGTGTCAAAAATCAATGGGCCCCGGGTACTCCTCTGCGTGTTAAGGTGTCCTGCAGTAATTTTCTCGTGTACTGTATGCATGCACAAACTCCACACTAAAAAACAGTGGCCGTTTCTGTGAGCAATGAGTGGGTGCTTGTGTTTTAATCAGCACAGCTAAATTACCATATGCTAATTGGCAAGTGCAGGATTAGCATGTGAGCCTTTAGGGCAGGGGTAGGGAACTCGGGTCCTCGAGAGCCGTATTCCAGTCGGGTTTTCAGGATTTCCCCAATGACTATGCATTGAAAGCAGAGCATGCACATAGATCTCCTGCATAGTCATTGGGGGAAATCCTGAAAACCCGACTGGAATATGGCTCTCGAGGACCGGAGTTCCCTACCCCTGCTTTAGGGGGAAATTCTGTAAACCTGCAATAAGGTACCTATCTTTTGTCGATCACACTTAGCTGCCTATTACAGAATCACGCCTGCCTTAAAATTTAGGCACCTGTATATCCAATCTTTCAGTGTTAACTGCCTGCGTCAGGAGTCACCATTTCCTATAAATCCCTCCGATGCGTCTGACTAACAGTCCCACTTTTTGGAGTGTCGCATTCGCATCTTGAAGCAGTTCAGAGGGAGGTGAAACTGAAGAAGCCGAATGAGCCCCAGATCCCAACCCATTTTGATCACCGTCCTCTGAACTGCTTATGGTGGAAATGAATTCTTGACTGAGGAGAATGTGATAGAGAAGCGGGATCCCTTGTCTCAGTCTCTGCTTACTCTAAATCCCCCAACTAGAGGTGAATTTAGAAGGCTGTTTTGAACTCCCATCGGTCCTCTTATCCTAAGTTGCATACTGTATAAAAAATAATTTTCTTTTCTTTTTCGCTGAGCTATTCTTAAGGACTTCGGGGGGGGGGAGGGGTTATTTTGTTTTGTAATATTACTTGCATGGGATATACACAAGTCTCCATGCAAGTCCTGACATTTTTCCAGGTTCACAGTAGCAACAGGAAATGTTTGCACATCGGTTGCTACTGGGAATCCCAGGCAGTCGTCTTGAAATGCTGAGCACGGTCTGAAACTCAGCCATATGGCTGTTAAAGGCTACTGAGGCATGCACAAACTGGCAATGCACGATTTGGACGGCAGCACACAACCGAAGCCCTTTCTTGGTTCCCAAATATCTCATTTTCCCCAATAACGGCGGCACCTTTTCTAGGGGGTGGTGTGCCGAGGTACAGAAAGCCATCGTGCGTTTCATGCCGTGTAGTGAACGCGTCCAGAGGCCATTACGCTGCTGTTCGTGTCCTGTATTTTCAGCTTGCAGGCGTCGCCTACGGTTGTCACGCCGCTGTCTGCGGCTCAGCCGAACTCGGCGGCGATGATCGCGGATTGCCCTGACAACCTGCGGGACAGTGTGGCTGCTGCATATTCTCCTCAGTTCCCAAATATCAGCAGTGAGGAAGTTTCAAGTTTTAATGTAAATTTGATACGTCGCCTATCGGAATACTATGCGATTGTACAAAAGTTATAAAATCAGGGGATACGTTAGATAAATTGTGAGCCCACCGGGACAGATAGGGAAAATGTTTGAGTACCTGATTGTAAAACCGCTTAGATAACCTTGATAGGCGGTATATAAAAAATCCTAAAAAAAATAATAATAATGATAGGAAAGAGAAAACAGACTGACATGGTTCAAAAGGAGTGGGGGTGAACTACAATAGAGTAAACTAAAGAAGAAAACATGAAAAGGATAGAATAATGGGGGGGAGGGGGGAAGGTCTCATTCTGGCTGCCTTATCAAATTCAGGAGGAAAAAAGAAGAATATAGTATTAATATTCAAAAGCCTCTCTGTACAAGAAACTTTTTACTGCTCCTTTAAATTTGTCTCGCTTACTTCCTCCCTAATATAAGAGGGCATATCACTGAAGTGATGTAGCTGTCAAGAAACATAGAAACAGAAATTGACGGCAGAAAAGGGCCACAGCTCATCGAGTCTGCCCATACCAATGACCCACTCCCTGACTTTTACTCCCCTATAGATCCCACGTGAATATCCCATTTTCTCTTAAAATCTGACACGCTGTTGGCCTCAAGCACCTGCTGAGGCAGCTCGTTCCAATGATCGACCACCCTTTCGGTGAAGAAGTACTTCCTAGCATCACCTTGAAATTTCCCTCCCCTGATTTTCAGCGAGTGTCCTCTGGTTACCGAGGGCCCTGTAAGACTGAAGATATCATCTTTCACCTCTATACGCCCCGTGATATACTTAAAGGTCTCAATCATGTCCCCCCTCTCTCTTCGCTCCTCCAGTGAGTACATCCGCAGTTTTTTTAGCCTTTCTTCATACGTGAGATCCCTGAGCCTCAAGACCATCCTGGTAGCCATTCGCTGAACCGACTCAATTCTCAACACATCTTTCCGGTAGTGTGGTCTCCAGAATTGAACACAAGAAGCGTGGCGAGATTGCTTTCGCACGGAGAGGCACTCTAATGTTTGTGTCTGAAGGGAACACTTTCACAAGTGCCTACTTTGCTGTAAAATCTAAGGGTGCCTTCTATCTGCGGGCTTCGCGTTAGATTTCAGCGTGAAAAGTGAGCTGCCCAGTGAAACACTTTTTTGAACTGCACGGATTTTGCACCTGACTTTTGTGGGGATCGATGTTTTTCATGAAATCGGAACGCGAGTTTAAACATCCAAGGGCACATTCTATAAGAAGCGCCCCAAAGTTAAGCCGCCAAAATCGGGCACCGGTCGGCGCGATTCGAGTAAAATTGGGTGCCGTTTAATGAATCGCGCTGAGCGGCAATCTGTTTTGGAGGCGCCCAAGAAATAGGTCGGCTCTAGGCACAGCGAAAAGTTAGGCACCTAGCTGAGCGCTTAAGCACGCTGAAGAGCGGCGATTCTGCAACAAGGCGCCAAACACGTAGCCGCGCCTCTGCCTAACGTGCATAGCGCCTATTTTTTTGGGAAGGCCACCTAAATTTTTACAGGCTCCCTATTGCAGAATCGCTCTTTCTTGTTAGGCGCTTAAAGGCTCCTTTTATGAAGCCGCGTTAGCGGCTTTAGTGCGTGCGCGCAACTTTTAATCACGTTCTAACCCCCGCGCTGGCTGAAAAACTACCGCCTGCTCAAGAGGAGGTGGTAGCGGCTAGCGCGGCCGGCGGTTTAGCGTGCGCTATTACGCTCGTTAAACCACCCACGTGCCTTTGTAAAAGGAGCCCTAAGTTTCAATTATTGCTGATTAAAAAGCTTAATTGAGCTTGTTAATCAATTTAGATAGAACATAGAACATAGAAAGATGACGGCAGAAAAGGGCTACAGCCCATCAAGTCTGCCCACTCTTCTGTCCCACCCCATCAAGTATGATTGCTAATGACCCAGTTCCTTAGCTCGACCCCCGTAGGGATCCCACGTGGATGTCCCATTTATTTTTAAAGTCGAGTACACTGGTGGCCTTGACCACTTGCACCGGAAGTTTGTTCCAGTGATCTACTACCCTTTCTGTAAAGAAATACTTCCTGGTGTCACCATTAAATTTCCCTCCTCTGAGTTTGAACGGGATAGGCGTCTATCTAGTTGGGTGCCTCCAAACTAGGTGCCTAACATTAGGCACCGGTTACAGAATTTGGGCCCCAGTCTCTGTGTGTGATTTTCCAAACCCACTCAATCGCTGCCCCAAGCTAACTTATTGACCATGTCACCCCATTACTGCAAAAAGCTCACTGGTTGCCAATAACATATAGGATTACATATAAAATAGCTCTTCTAGTCTTCAAGACTATCCAAACCAACACTCCGGCATTTATAGATAGGCTTTTGATTCCACAGAGCTCATCGAGAGTTCTTAGATCTACTTCACAGCCCTTAATGTTCCTTCCTTGAAAATTATCGGAACACGCCGTGCTTCTATTTTTTCTGTAACTGCTCCAATGACTTGGAATTCTCTTCCTTTATATATAAGACTTGAACAAGATTTGCAAAAATTTAAGAGTACCGTATTTGCCGGCGTATAAGACGACTTTTTAGTACCTTAAAATCCTCCCCAAAGTCGGGGGTCGTCTTATACGCCGGGTACAGTTTACATGCCCTTACTTGCGGGGCTGGATGTACTCAGTCGCGCGGCTCTTCTTCTCCCTACCTTCTCTGCTTGCAGCACAGAGCCGAACGGAAGTCTTCCCGACGTCAGCGCTGACGTCGGAGGGGAGGGAGGGCTTAAACAAAGCTTAAACAAAGCCCTCCCTCCCTCCGACGTCAGCGCTGACGTCGGGAAGACTTCCGTTCGGCTCTGTGCTGCAGGCATGGCAGGTAAGGAGAAGGAGAGTAGCCTCGCGGTACCAAGAGAGAGGGGCGGCCGCCCCGCCCCGGTTGCAGCACAGCCGGCCAGGTCCCCTTACTTTTGTGGCACTTCCCCGACCGACCGATAACAGCCCGGGTCCGACAATCCTCCCTGCCCTGTAGCCGCGAATCTAAATTACCTTCTTACAGCAGCTGTAAGAAGGTAATTTAGATTCGCGGTTAAGGGCAGGGAAGTTTGTCGGACCCGGGCTGTTGTCGGTCGGTCGGGGAAGTGCCACAAAAGTAAGGGGACCTGGCTGGCTGTGCTGCACCCGGGGCGGTAGAGAAGGAGGGGGGGGAGAAGGACGCTGAAATGCCATGGTGAAGACAGGAGGGGGGGGGGAAGGACTCTGAAAGCACTTGAAGACAGAGGAGGGAGAAGAACGCTGAAAGCACATGGGGGAATACAAAGGGGTGGAGAAGGAAGAAGGGGTCGTCTTATACGGCGAGTATAACACAAAACTCTATTTTTTAACTAAAAGTTGGGGGGTCGTCTTATACGCCCAGTCGTCCTATACGCCGGCAAATACGGTAGCTTAAAGTGCCTTCTTTTTAAGAAAGCCTTTAACTGAAAATACAATGTCCATCCAAGAAGTAATACTTTACGATTTCAGCCATCTCCAAATTAAGATTTTTAATAGCTCTCTTATTCGACCCCACTTCCGCCAGCAATCCTCTTCTTCCTACCCTTCTTATGTACTTCCCTTTTATGTACTTTTTCTTTAAAATTGTATTTCCTCCCCTCTTTCCTATTGTTTCCCGTGGTTTTAAAAAAGCAATTACCCAAGTAGGTCTGGTTAATGTATTATGTATATATGATTTCTCTAAAATCATATTTTTACCTTTTGTACAACGCTTTGTAATTTGGAAAAGCGTTCAATCAAATAATATGAATAAACTTGATTTTATTTTTTAGCATTCATATACCACTTATAACCTATGCGATGTTCATTCAGGTACTCAAGCATTTTTCTCTGTCTGTCCCGTCGGGCTCACAATCTATCTAATGTACCTGGGGCAATGGGGGATTAAGTGACTTGCCCAGGGTCACAAGGAGCAGTGTGGGATTTGAACCCACAGCCTCAGGATGCCGAGGCTGTGGCTCTAACCACTGCACCACACACTCCGTAATTACAGCCAAAGGTATCTGCCCTGAGAAATCCTTTGCTTGGCCTTAGATTCCTGGGGGAATTGTTATTTACCTGCATAAATGGCTTTGGAAATTGTCTTCAAAACATGTAGCATTCAGATTAGGGTTACCATATGGCTCCAGAAAAAAGAGAATGGATTGAGGTATCCGGGTTTTACTTCCATGGAAAGCGATGGAAGTAAAGCCCGGATGTCTTAATCCGTTCTCTTTTTTTAATGGAGCCATATGGTAACCCTAATTCAGATCCTATCGATGGTTTTAAAAGTTTACTCTTCCCTCCCTGCCCCTTCTACAGCCTCTTCATTCCACACATTCGTTAGAGGAAAAAGAAAAAAAAAACAACCCTAAATAATATTTGCCTTTTATTGGGAGTGGAGGAGGGCCCTAGATTGGACACTGTTAACATATCACTTCCTCCAAAAATGAGAGACACTGTCAAGAATGCTGCAGATTTTTTTTTTTTTCTGGCTGCATTTATTTTGGCCACAGTTGAGTGAAGCTGAGCAGGCAACACTATCTCACGCATTGCCATCCTATGGCATGATCTCCTCCAGTGATTGTTCTGGTTATCTGTAGCGGTGTTTCTCAACTCGGTCCTGGAGTACCCCCTTGGCCAGTCAGGTTTTCAGGATGTCCGCCATGAATATATATCAACTTGATTTGCATAGACTGCCTCAATTAGATGCAAATTTCTTTCATGCATATTCATGGTGGATATTCTGTAAACCTCACTGGCAAAGGGGTACTCCAGGACCGAGTTCAGAAACATTGCTCTAATGAAAGGGTAACTAACTATTCCTTATTTATCCATTCTGTCCTGTTCTATTACTACAACTATTATCATTTCTATAGCACGGCCAGACATATGCAGTGCTGTACATTGGAATATTCAAGATATGGTCCCTGTTCAGAAGAGCTTATAATCTACTGAATAGACAAACAATACAAGTAGGGGGTTGGAGAATAAATCCAGTTATCGGCCTAGAAATCAGCGTTTCTCAACTTGGTCCTGGAGTACCCCCTTGCCAGCCAGGTTTTCAGGATGTCCGCCATGAATATATATCAACTTGATTTGCATAGACTGCCTCAATTAGATGCAAATTTCTTTCATGCATATTCATGGTGGATATTCTGTAAACCTCACTGGCAAAGGGGTACTCCAGGACCGAGTTCAGAAACATTGCTCTAATGAAAGGGTAACTAACCATTCCTTATTTATCCATTCTGCCCTGTTCTGTTACTACAACTATTATCATTTCTATAGCACTGCCAGACATATGCAGTGCTGTACATTGGAATATTCAAGATATGGTCCCTGTTCAGAAGAGCTTACAATCTACTGAATAGACAAACAATACAAGTAGGGGGTTGGAGAATTCATCCAGTTATTGGCCTAGAAATCAGCGTTTCTCAACTTGGTCCTGGAGTACCCCCTTGCCAGTCAGGTTTTCAGGATATCCACCATGAAAAATTTGCATATAATGAAGACAATGTGTGCAAATCAAGATTATCCATATTCATGATGGATATCCTGAAAACCTGACTGGCAAGGGGGTACTCCAGGACCAAGTTGAGAAACAAGGATCTAAAGCAAGATCATGTGATTTCCAGGGTCTGCTAAGACTGCATACCTTATTCACGGTTCCCAGCAAAAGGTTTTTTTCTGACCGTATTGAGTCCTTTTTCTATGTCTGCCACTGAATTGTACAGACTTGATTAACGGTTACTCTATTCTCCCTCTTAACTGTGCTGTCTCTCCCAGACTCCAGGTTTTAGCTGTGTCATAATCAAGGCACAAAATTCTTCCATAAAACAATTTTCTGTAACGTAATTCAGGAAAACAAAAATCTACCAAAGAAGTGACTAAAATTTGTGGATATGAACACCAATGACACCACACATCTCTAGAGACAGGAAGCAGAGCAGAATTATAAATATGAAATACAGATATGACAAACCAGCTCAAAAGATATGAATTGAATCCTACATCTGGAAAAGGCCTAGCCTGGAAAAAATCTCCTGGGAATGGGTCAAGCTGCTCATTATTTCAACTATTTCTTGGCTGATTTCTGCCTGTGAAATACTGCAAACATTACACAGAACTGCATAACAGATGAACGGTAACTCCATTGTTCTAGAAGAAAATACTAGTGTTCCATGACATCTTATGTATTATTCAGATACCTTCATTCTCAAGCAAACCACGACTAACACGGAAACCATTTCTAGGAAATGAAGTAAAAGGTAAAATGTAAACATAGAGGTCAATATTCAACCTGGTTTAAGCAGGCAGGAGAAAACTTACGTTGACCAGGCCATCCACCAATATTCAGTTGCACTTACTAGGAACTGGCCAATGCCGCTCAATATCAGCTCTTACCATGGTGGCCCTATCTTGAGCGGTAGTAGTATCGAGTGAAGCTCTCATCTGGAATCCGAGCTGGTCATACCTGTGTACAATGAGTGTTTGAAGTCTCAACTCCTGATGACGCTATGGGAAACACATTTGTGCTGGTAGTTAGTAAAGTTTTGCATCTTGGCCCTTGGATAATCGGGGCAGAACATTGATTCAATGGATATCATCTTGTTGCTGAGTCATGCGTTTGATCCACATAGGAACGGGGAGTATGACATTGCTTTCTTACAACAAGAGAAGATATTGAATGAAGAATGATTCTATATAGATAAGTGACTTTTTAAAAAATCATTTGTAGTTCATGATCTTGAAGATTTGGCAAGGGTTGTCTTGTCTCTCTGTTTTGGCCCAAAAAATTTTAAGATGTATTATAAAGGTTTATTTGTATTTGAAATAGGAGGCTATCATTCTAACATACATAGTAACATAGTAGATGACAGCAGATAAAGACCTGAATGGTCCATCCAATCTGCCCAACCTGATTCAATTTTAATTTAAAAAAAAAAAAATTTTAATTTTTTTTTCTTAGCTATTTCTGGGCAAGAATCCAACAACTTCTGCGAAAGTACCTGAGTCATGCCAGGGTGCTCTGAATGAAGTACATATAAGAACATAAGAACATAAGCGTTGCCTCTGCCGGGTCAGACCAGGGGTCCATCGCGCCCGGCAGTCCGCTCCCGCGGCGGCCTCCCAGGTCCATGACCTGAAAGTGTTCCCTACCTAACCTAAAATATCCATACCCTATTCGCTCAATGTCCTGTACGGTAAACCTCTATCTGTACCCTGTTATCCCCTTCGCTTCCAGGAAGTCATCCAGTCCCTTTTTGAACCCCAGAATTGTACTCTGTCTTATTACCTCTCCGGGAAGCGCGTTCCAGGTGTCCACCACCCTCTGAGTGAAGAAGAACCTCCTTGCATTCGTTATGAATCTGTCTCCTCTCAGTTTTTCTGAATGACCTCTTGTTTTAGTTGTCCCTGCTAGTCTAAAGAATCTGTCCCTCTCCACCTTCTCTATGCCTTTCATGATTTTATAAGTTTCTATCATGTCCCCTCTCAGTCTCCGCTTCTCCAGGGTAAAGAGCCCCAGCCTGTCTAACCGTTCGGCATATGAAAGGTTCTCCATACCCTTTATCATCCTCGTTGCCCTCCTCTGGACCCTTTCGAGTATTGCCATGCCCTTCTTGAGGTATGGCGACCAGTATTGGATGCAGTATTCCAGATGTGGGCGCACCATTGCTCGATACAGTGGCAGGATAACTTCTTTTGTTCTGGTAGTGATACCTTTTTTGATAATGCCCAACATTCTGTTCACTTTTTTTGAGGCCGCTGCACATTGTGCCGCCGGCTTCATTGTGTTATCTACCAATACCCCCAGATCTTTTTCTTGTCATGGAGGAGTCAGCAGTTATACAAGCACCAGTCACATTCAGTGATGGTGCCCACATATGTATGGGTAGGGTCACCATTTTTTGGGCTGCAAAAATCTGGACACATGGCTCCGCCCTGTCCTGCCTCCAGCCCTGCCCAGTTCAGCCTCCAGCCCCACACCCATAAACCTCCTCTCTTCTTCCCCGCCAAGGTCCGGCTGCGTCTGGAGGACCTGAAGCCATGCGCGGATGTGTGTGATGTTATCTGCGCATGCTAAGACGTCCTCCAGATACGGCCGGAGCTCGTACAAACTACTGGGTTTTGGAAAGTCCGCCTGGGACCCCAGACAATCCTTTAAAAAGAGGACATTTTGGGGGTATTTCCCCGACATCTGGTAACCCTAGGTATGGGGGCAGAGAGGACTGCATAAAAAGTTATTCAGCTAAGTGGACGAGAACAAATTTTAGGAAAATATTTGGTTCTTCAACACATTTGGGTTACTCTAATAGACTTCTCCATCCTCACTCAGAATATAACCTTGTAATATTTCCGTCATGTAGGGTTTGCCTGAAATGTGCACTTTGCTATCCTGGGCACTGGGCTCGATGCCCATGGCAGATTAGGATATAAAATTGACTTTTTGTGTTTGGAAGTAAAACCTGGAACATTTGTCAAATAGAACTAACAGTCTGTAACATGATCTGTCCGCTCTCTCCATATCATTGGGACAGGGACAGAAAATGCATGGTTGGCTGTGAACCTTTGATTCAAGGTGGAAAACATAGTTTTTTTATTTCCATGAGACTGGGTGTTTCGTATAGATTTGTGGATGCTGACCTCAGAAATGACATCAACATTTTTCTATAATGTATAGATTTTCAGAAATTTACAGAACATCGATACCTCCTAAAATGTTAATAAAGATATGTAACAACCTAATACTTGCTACATGCAAAAAAAAATAAAAATTAATAAATAAAATATATATATATACAGTAAAACCTTAGATTACAAGTGTTTTGCAAGACAAGCAAAACATTTGATTAAATTTTAACTTAATATACAAGCAATGTCTTGCAATATAAGTGCATACAGTATCTTTCTCTCTGACACTGAAAGAGTGTAGTGACTGTTCTAAACGAGCAAATCTTGCAATACGAGTACATACAGTATACACGCGTCACATCGTCACAACTGAGCCGGTGGTTCTTCTCTCTCTGACGCTGCAGGAGTGTAGTGACTGTTCTAAACGAGCGAGGTCTTGCAATACAAGTGCATACAGTATATGGTATTAAAGTTTTAAGGTTGTGGAATGAATTGTCTGAGCTTCCATTATTTCCTATGGGGAAATTTGCTTTGATATACGAGTGCTTTGGATTACAAGCATGCTTCTGGAATGAATTATGCTCGCAAACCAAGGTTTGACCATGTGTGTATATATGTATATTTGGAGGGGCATAATCGAAAGGGACGTCTAAGTCCGTTTACGTCCAACTCGTAAGTCGTCCAAAGTAAAAAACAGCCTAGGACACATTTTCGAAAAATACGTCCAAATTTTTTTTACTTTCTAAAATCGTCCTGCTGATCTAATCGTCCAAGTCGCTAAATCATCCATCTTTATACCACATTTTCGTCCAACTTTTCATCCAAGTCCAAAATGTCTAGAACAAGCCCTGTTGGATGTGGGAGGGGTCTGCAAAGTGAGGGACTGAACACCCAGATATGCCACCTAAATAGTGGGGTACCTTACAGGGCACTACTGTGAACTTCACAAAAAAGGTGCCATGTCTTCATCTCACTACAGCTCCCTTATAGATAATGGTGAGCTCCCCAAACCACCTCTAAAATCCCCTAGACCTACCTATCTACCACCTTAATAGCCCTTATGGCTGCAGGAGCCACTTATATGCCAGTAAAAAAGGGTTTTGAGGGTGTATAGGGGAGTATACATGTTTAAGTATCAATGCAGTGATTACAGGGGCTTATGAGCATGGGTCCTCCTCTCTATGGGTCCCTAACCCACCCCCAAGATGATTTAAGCTGTCTCTGTGCTGGATGACTAAACTTTCCTATGCCAGGCAGCCAGGTGATGATGGTCTGGAGGCTGAATTTTAAAGGTGGGATTAATATTTTTATGGGAGGGGGGGTCAGTGATCACTGGGTTAGTGTGTGGGGGTCTGTTTTATGTGTGTGCAGTGCTTATCTGGTGACTTTAGGTGGTTTTTTGTCACAACGTCCAAGTTCCATCAATCGTGGGCTGTATAACTTTCGGTTATACATGCAGTACGATTAAGTCTAAGCCAGCCCAACTCATAGAAACATAGAAGATGACGGCAGATAAGGGCCATAGCCCATCAGGTCTGCCCACTCTACTGACCCACCCCCAAATCTACTATCCTAGGGATCCCACTCCTGGTGACATGTTCCCTTGGGCATCCCATTTGCTCTTAAATTCTTGCACGCTGTTTGCCTCGATCACCTGCACCGGGAGCTCATTCCAAGGATCAACCACTCTCTCGGTGAAGAAATATTTCCTGGTGTCGCCATGAAATTTCCCGCCCCTGAGTTTGAGCGGATGCCCTCTTGTGGCTGAGGGTCCTTTGAGAAGGAGAATCTCTTCTTCCATCTTGATACGGCCGGTAATATACTTAAACGTCTCGATCATGTCTCCTCTCTCCCTACGTTCCTCGAGTGAGTACAGCCGCAAATTTTTCAGCCTTTCCTCGTACAATAGATCTTTGAGCCCCGAGACCATCCTGATGGCCATCTGTTGCACCGACTCTACTCTCAGCACATCTTTTCGGTAGTGTGGCCTCCAGAATTGCACACAGTATTCCAAATGAGGTCTCACCATGGTTCTGTATAATGGCATTATGACTCCCGCCCTCGACACTCCTCCCGAAACGCCCCATTCAGCGGCACTATGAAGGCCTAGGTCATTTAAAAATACGTCCAAAACCTGTTTATAGTATCGGCACTTGGACGTATTTGAGAAATGTTCATCCAAGTGCTGACTTAGGCCGGTTTTTGGACGTTTTTCTCTTTCGATTATGAGCCCCATACTGTATATACACACACACTGAAACTGAAAAAAAACCCACACCAAAATGTTTTTTGTCGTATCTTCCACAGAAATCAGCTGATGGTTATGAAATTTAGCGCATCTTGTCCTGAATGAAGTTGAAGTAAAATGTTGTTAATATATCCCACCGCACCACAACGCTACTTTGTGAATATGAATTACTGCTATGGAATATGCGCAGAATCAGACGATAGTTTGTAAACAGTCTCTGTATCCAAATGGTTTTCACTGTAGAAGACTGGATTCTGATAAAGAACTTAGTACTGCTGAAAGGATACAGCAGTCGACAATCGTTGAAAGAGTTCCCACAGAACGGTTGGAACAAAAATGGCCTTGATGTGCTGATACGCAAGATCCGAGCAACGGGCAACCACGCTCGATTCACACACAAGAGCACATTGATGTGCATGAGCTTGTACTGAGCCAGGACATGTCGCAAGCACATCGAACAACTCGACAAATAGCAAGAGAAGCAAAAATAAGCCAGACAACTTTGGTTAGGATAATTCATGACAATTTGAAATGAAAGTGTCTAAAAAAGCGTCATGCCCAAGAGTTAACTTTACACAATAAAGACACATGCCTGATATGGTGCACGCAGCTTTTGACTAAGTACCCAGAGTATAGTGTCAGCTTCATCTGGTTTACAGATGAAAAATTATTTACAGTAGCTCCACCAATTAACACACAGAATGATTGCCTGTATGTGCCTTCAACAACACTGAAGCATGAGGTTAATGCCAAATGCCTGCTACGGACCCACCCGACCTTTAGCCAATCAGTCATGGTCTCGGTCCCAATCTCGAAACTCAGATTCACAGATCTGTTCTTTATTGATCCTGGGATTAAGATCGATGGCACATACCACCGAGACATCCTCTTGACGCAGAAGCTGTTGTCAGCAATCCGTTCCACGTCAGGCAACTACATTATCTTCCAACAGGACAATTCTCCAGCACATCAAGAGTCCCCAGACTTCATTGGTCCAGAGCTAAACCCAGTTGACTACCAGATCTGGGGACTGATACAGGAATGCGTCTACTTGACAGCGATATCCGACTTTGAAGACCTTAAACAGCGCTTCATCTCTGTTTGGGCTGAGCTGAAGCAGAGCATCATTGATAAGGCCATAGATTAGTGGCGGCCAAGGCTGTGCCTTCGTGCAAAGGGAGCGCGCTTTGAACATCTGCTTAATTGAAACATTACGTTTTGAGTTTATATTTTCTGCAAGATTATGCCATAAAACTTTTTGATGTGCTTTTATGCAGTTCACAATTCATTTTCACAAGGTAATGTTGTGGTGCAGTGGGAAATATTTACAACTTCATTCAGGACATGACGCGCTAAATTTCATAAGAATAGGACGAGTTCTGTGGAAGATATGACAAAAAACATTTTGGTGTGTTTTTATTTTCAGATACATATACTGCAGCTTCAAACATTTTCATATTTAAATACCTAAGAATTGCATTAATAAATCTCTAAACAAATTGATAATGATAGCATTATTTCACCACCTTTTGTAAATCTCAAAAATCATTGGGCCCCCCCAAAGATAAATATTTGTTTGTAATCATGCTCAAAATAAGCATCTTTTATGCAATATCACATACCGTATGCCCCCCTCCCCCTTTACGAATCCATGTTAAACTTTTTTTTATTGCCAGCTGCTTTAGTATCAGCTCTGATGCTCCTAGGAATTTTACGAGTGTCAGAGCTAATACTGCGGCTTCGAGAAAGAGGGGGATAATTGGTGATTCATGGAGATAATTTTTCATCACTATCCTTGTTCATATATTTTTTAAAAAAAAAAATTACCACAGCAATCCTCACACCAACATATATCGTGCTTATCTTAAATCACTGTGCTTCTTTTGTGGAAAAAATGTGTTTAATCATTCAAAGGGTCCATTCAGTTTAGTGCCCGTTTCTTATTACTGTCCATAAAGGGAAACTCCAACTGTCAGTTGCTTCTAGGAAGAGTTGATGAATAGCTAGTTACTGCATGACCTTATGGTTAACTAAATTGAAAATGTGGAAATGTATTAATCACGCTGACACTTTCTGCTACGTTTGCGATGAGTTCTATCTGACGCCACAGAGAAGAACCAAGACTCCACTGGTGAAACGTAGAAACACAGAAAAAATGATGGCAGATAAAGACCATAAGGCCTATCCATGTCATCTACTCTCCCTTTCGCCCCGTTCGAGATCCTATACACTTGTCCCAAGCTTTCTTGAATTCAGATACAGTTTTGTTTCCACCACTTCTATTAGGAGGCCATTCCATGAATTGACCACCCTTTCTGTGAAGAAGTATTTCCTCCGGTTATTTATAAGTCTATCCCCTTTCACCCTCATCATATGACTCCTCATTGCACAGCTTGATTTCAGTTGAAAGAGATTCACCCTCCTGTGCTTTTAAATGTTTCTATCATATAACCCTCTCCTGCCTTTCTTCCAAAGTAAAACCAATACTGAGAATGATTTTTGGACTATTTGATAAGATTCATACCCCATTAAGACACTGACTGGCGGTATTTGGGAGTTTGAGGTCCATTCTCCTTATAGTAATATTTGCTTAAAGGATGAAATAGAGAATGACATGGTGACAAAATTCATCACCGTCCCCGTCCCCGCGGATAACCGCGGGAAATAATCCCATGTCATTTTCTAGTGTCTATTTCAACCTCAGTCCTTCTACATCAGCATTCTTCAAAGCAAAGCTTGAGGGTCAGTGGTTGTGGCCCTTCATACTCTGATTCTTCCCTCTCTCCTTAAAGAATGACATGAAGATGGTTTCCCGCGGGGACGGGGATGGGAACGGTGCAGAATTTTGTCACCGTATCATTCTCTAGGATGAAACACCCATTCTCAGTATTGGCTTAAATTTGTGGGGTTTTGAGTGGGTTTTGTTCTTTAGATATTGTGGTTGGAGAGTTTCTTCCAAAGTATCCATAATGAGATCTCTCTCTGTCCCCATATGGAAGTAAGGAAGAAATAGGGAAATACAGGCAGGTAAGTCTGACTTCTGTGGTAAGCAAACTAATGGAAACACTTTTAAAACAGAGAATGGTGAAATTTCTAGAATCCTGTGGATTACAGGACCTGAGGCACCATGGATTCATTAGAGGTAGGTCTTGTCAGACAAATCTGATCAATTTCTTTGATTGGGTGACCAGAGAATTGGATAGAGGATGTGCACTAGATGTAGTGTATTTAGATTTTAGCAAAGCCTTTTGACAGTGTTCCATACAGACATTTGATAAATAAACTGAGTGCTCTTGGGATGTGTACCAAAGTAACGGGCTGGGTCAGGAACTGGTTGAGTGGAAGGGGATAGAGGGTAGAGATCAATGGAGATCGCTCTGAGGAAAGGGATTTTACCAGTGGTGTGCCTCAAGGTTCTGTTCTTGGGCCTGTTCTTTTTAGCATTTTTATAAACGATATTGTTGCAGGGTTGTCGGGTATAATTTGCCTCTTTGTGGATGATACCAAAATCTGCAATAGAGTAGACACGCCGGATGGTGTAAATAACATGAAGAAAGACCTGGCGAAGCTTGAAGAATGGTCTGAAATTTGGCAGCTAAAATTTAATGCTAAGAAATGCAAGGTCATGCATTTCGGCTGCAAAAATCCGAGGGAACAGTACAGATTAGGGAGTGATTGTATGTGATGATCTTAAGGTGGCCAAACAGGTTGAAAAGGTGACGGTGAAAGCTAGAAGGATGCTAGGGTGCATAGGGAGAGGTATGGCCAGTAGGAAAAAGGAGGTATTGATGCCTCTGTATAAGACTCTGGTGAGACCTCATTTAGAATATTGTGTATAATTCTGGAGGCCACACCTTCAAAAAGATATAAAAAGGATGGAGTCGGTCCAGAGGAAGGCTACTAAAATGGTGCGTTGTCTTTGTCATAAGTCATATGGGGATCTCATGTGCCTAAAAAATCAGCACCGGTTAAAGAATCCAGGTCTCCATGCAAAAATATTTAGCCCATCTGGACCCCCCAAGGACATTTCCCTGTTGCCTACTTTGGACGCCTATCACCTTAGGCCAAAAAGGGACTTAGACATTTTTTTCGATTATGTCTTATTAATTTAAGCATTTTCCAGCACTATTAATTTATGAGCCTATTATAAAATTACCTTCTTCAAATCTGGACTATTATTTAAGCAGTTCATCTAAAAGCAAGACATTATCTGGATTGTAGCTGAATATCGCTGCTAGCCATGTGGAGGGCCATTTTCGAAAAGTACGTCTAAGTCTGACTTGGACATTTCCCACTATTGTCCAAAGTCGTAAGCACAAAAACATCCACACAGACATGCCAACAGAGCAATGGGATACCTTAGAGGGCACTTCTGTGAAGTTCACATAACCTGTGTACAATTCTGGAAGCCGCATTATCAAAAGACGTGCTGAGAGTTGAGTCGGTTCAGCGAATGGCCACCAGGATGGTCTCAGAACTCAAGGATCTCCCGTATGAGGAATGACTGGGTAAGTTGCAGCTGTACTCACTCGAGGAACGCAGAGAGAGGGGAGACATGATCGAGACGTTCAAATATGTCACTTGCCGTATCGAGGTGGAAGAGGATCTCTTTTTCCTTAAAGGACCCATGGCAACAAGAGGGCATCTGTTGAAAATCAGGGGTGGGAAATTTCATGGCGACACCAGAAAATATTTCTTCACCGAAAGGGTGGTTGATCGCTGAAATAATCTTCCACAACAGGTAATTGAGGCCAGCAGCGTGCCAGATTTTAAGAAAAGATGGGATTGGCATGTAGGATCTCTTCATGGAGGTAGTTAGGGGGTGGGTCATTAGTGTGGGCAGACTGGATGGCCGTGGCCCTTTTCTGCCTCATTTTTCTATGTTTCTATATTTCTAACCTCACCATATACCCCTTATAATTTATGGTGAGCCCTCCAAAACTCTCCCAAAACATACTAGACACATCTATCTACTACCCCAATAACCTTCATGACTGCAGGTGGCACCCATATGGCAGTATAGTTGGGTTTTGGAGGACCATAAATCTAGCAGTTAGAGTGTTATGGGCCAGGCCCTCCTCCCTATGATTCACTAACCCTCCCTCCAGGTTACTTAAGACACCTGTGTGATGCTCTACTAGGTTTTCCCATACCAAGTACTGTATTGCTGTTCTAGAGACAGGTATTACTCGTTTGTTCAGATGTTTTTAGGTGGGAGGGGGTTAGTGAGGAGTGGGGGTATGTGGGGGTCATACCTTAATGAATCCAGTGGTCATATGGTCAGTTTGGGTATCTTTGTGGCACTTATATGCTTCTAAAACATGACTAGCTCCAAATGTCTAAGGTCTGTTCAGGACGTTTTGGGAAAGGTTAAACACACCCAAAGCCCGCCCAAAACATGCCCATAGTATGCTTCCCAACATGCCTCCTGGAAATCTGAGCGGAAGAAACGTGTCACTGGACATTCAGGAAAACAATTTTGATCATCGGCACTTGGACGTCCCGGTGATTAGGACGTCCAAGTGCTGACTTAGGTGATTTTCTTGGTTGTTGCAGTTTTGGGAATGTGAGCCCCTCAATCTTTGGCCTCACCCCAAAAGACACCTGGCCCCTCCTATGCTTAAATTGAGAAATACACAAACAATTTCTCTTTGAAAATTGCCATCAAGACAAAGCATATGCAGTGGCATAGTAAGGGGGTGGAGGGCGCCGTCTTCATGAGGGCACTGGTACCTGTTCTCCTGTCTGTCTCCCCGTTCCCCCCACTACCGGATGCATGCTCCCCTTCCCTGTACCTTGTTAACATTCACGGCGCGAGCAGCAGCAGCAACCCCAACCTGCTGCTTACTCCAATGTCGGGTCTTCCTCTGACATCACTTCCTGGACCCGCGCCTAAGAAGTGACATCAGAGGAAGAGCTGAGGCTGACACGAGCAGGGGTTGCTGCTCGTGCCAGGAACATTAAAGGGGTATTGGGGGAAGGGGTTGGGAAGGAGCAGATAGGGGGTGGGCAGGGTGGAGAAGAGGGTCGGGGGGGGGCCCACGCGCCTCTTACACTCCCTTCGCCACTGAGCATTGGATATTTCAGCAGTTGCTTTTCTTCCACTAAAATGGCTTGAAAAACAAGATGCACTCATAGAGTTAAAACTAGAGAATGACACGGGGACAAAATTCATCACCGTTCCCGTCCCCGCGGATAACCGCAGGAAATAATCCCAGTTCATTTTTTAGTGTCTATTTCAGCCTCAGTCCTTCTACACCAGCATTCTTCAAAGCAAAGCTTGCGGGTCAGTGGTTGTGGCCATTCATACTCTGATTCTTATGTGAGCCAAGGGTAATGAAGCCATTGTGACATCACTGATGTGATTGGCTCTTAGGCACTGGTGGAATGAGGCATTATGACATCACAATATCTGTTCTGGATACCAGAGACTGTCATTCTGTAGTGTCTGTTTCAACCTCAGTCCTTCTACACCAGCATTCTTCAGAGCAAAGCTTGCGGGTCAGTGGTTGTGGCCATTCATACTCTGATTCTTCCCTCTCTCCTTAAAGAATGACATGAAGATGGTTTCCCGCGGGGACGGGAATGGTGATGAATTTTGTCACCGTGTCATTCTCTAGGATGAAACACCCATTCTCAGTATTGGCTTAAATTTGTGGGGTTTTGAGTGGGTTTTGTTCTTTAGATATTGTGGTTGGAGAGTTTCTTCCAAAGTATCCATAATGAGATCTCTCTCTGTCCCCATATGGAAGTAAGGAAGAAATAGGGAAATACAGGCAGGTAAGTCTGACTTCTGTGGTAAGCAAATTAATGGAAACACTTTTAAAACAGAGAATGGTGAAATTTCTAGAATCCTGTGGATTACAGGACCTGAGGCACCATGAATTCATTAGAGGTAGGTCTTGTCAGACAAATCTGATCAATTTCTTTGATTGGGTGACCAGAGAATTGGATAGAGGATGTGCAGTAGATGTAGTGTATTTAGATTTTAGCAAAGCCTTTTGACAGTGTTCCATACAGACATTTGATAAATAAACTGAGTGCTCTTGGGATGTGTACCAAAGTAACGGGCTGGGTCAGGAACTGGTTGAGTGGAAGGGGATAGAGGGTAGAGATCAATGGAGATCGCTCTGAGGAAAGGGATTTTACCAGTGGTGTGCCTCAAGGTTCTGTTCTTGGGCCTGTTCTTTTTAGCATTTTTATAAACGATATTGTTGCAGGGTTGTCGGGTATAATTTGCCTCTTTGTGGATGATACCAAAATCTGCAATAGAGTAGACACGCCGGATGGTGTAAATAACATGAAGAAAGACCTGGCGAAGCTTGAAGAATGGTCTGAAATTTGGCAGCTAAAATTTAATGCTAAGAAATGCAAGGTCATGCATTTTGGCTGCAAAAATCCGAGGGAACAGTACAGATTAGGGAGTGATTGTATGTGATGATCTTAAGGTGGCCAAACAGGTTGAAAAGGTGACGGTGAAAGCTAGAAGGATGCTAGGGTGCATAGGGAGAGGTATGGCCAGTAGGAAAAAGGAGGTATTGATGCCTCTGTATAAGACTCTGGTGAGACCTCATTTAGAATATTGTGTATAATTCTGGAGGCCATACCTTCAAAAAGATATAAAAAGGATGGAGTCGGTGTGGAGGAAGGCTACTAAAATGGTGCGTTGTCTTTGTCATAAGTCATATGGGGATCTCATGTGCCTAAAAAATCAGCACCGGTTAAAGAATCCAGGTCTCCATGCAAAAATATTTAGCCCATCTGGACCCCCCAAGGACATTTCCCTGTTGCCTACTTTGGACGCCTATCACCTTAAGCCAAAAAGGGACTTAGACATTTTTTTCGATTATGTCCCTCCACATGTCTTATTAATTTAAGCATTTCCAGCACTATTAATTTATGAGCCTATTATAAAATTACCTTCTTCAAATCTGGACTATTATTTAAGCAGTTCATCTAAAAGCAAGACATTATCTGGATTGTAGCTGAATATCGCTGCTAGCCATGTGGAGGGCCATTTTCGAAAAGTACATCTAAGTCTGACTTGGACATTTCCCACTATTGTCCAAAGTCGTAAGCACAAAAACATCCACACAGACATGCCAACAGAGCAATGGGATACCTTAGAGGGCACTTCTGTGAAGTTCACATAACCTGTGTACAATTCTGGAAGCCGCATTATCAAAAGACGTGCTGAGAGTTGAGTCGGTTCAGCGAATGGCCACCAGGATGGTCTCAGGACTCAAGGATCTCCCGTATGAGGAATGACTGGGTAAGTTGCAGCTGTACTCACTCGAGGAACGCAGAGAGAGGGGAGACATGATCGAGACGTTCAAATATGTCACGGGCCGTATCAAGGTGGAAGAGGATCTCTTTTTCCTTAAAGGACCCATGGCAACAAGAGGGCATCTGTTGAAAATCAGGGGTGGGAAATTTCATGGCGACACCAGAAAATATTTCTTCACCAAAAGTGTGGTTGATCGCTGAAATAATCTTCCACAACAGGTAATTGAGGCCAGCAGCGTGCCAGATTTTAAGAAAAGATGGGATTGGCATGTAGGATCTCTTCATGGAGGTAGTTAGGGGGTGGGTCATTAGTGTGGGCAGACTGGATGGGCCGTGGCCCTTTTCTGCCTCATTTTTCTATGTTTCTATATTTCTAACCTCACCATATACCCCTTATAATTTATGGTGAGCCCTCCAAAACTCTCCCAAAACACACTAGACACATCTATCTACTACCCCAATAACCTTCATGACTGCAGGTGGCACCCATATGGCAGTATAGTTGGGTTTTGGAGGACCACAAATCTAGCAGTTAGAGTGTTATGGGCCAGGCCCTCCTCCCTATGATTCACTAACCCTCCCTCCAGGTTACTTAAGACACCTGTGTGATGCTCTACTAGGTTTTCCCATACCAAGTACTGTATTGCTGTTCTAGAGACAGGTATTACTCGTTTGTTCAGATGTTTTTAGGTGGGAGGGGGTTAGTGAGGAGTGGGGGTATGTGGGGGTCATACCTTAATGAATCCAGTGGTCATATGGTCAGTTTGGGTATCTTTGTGGCACTTATATGCTTCTAAAACATGACTAGCTCCAAATGTCTAAGGTCTGTTCAGGACGTTTTGGGAAAGGTTAAGCACACCCAAAGCCCGCCCAAAACATGCCCATAGTATGCTTCCCAACATGCCTCCTGGAAATCTGAGCAGAAGAAACGTGTCACTGGACATCCAGGAAAACAATTTTGATCATCGGCACTTGGACGTCCCGGTGATTAGGACGTCCAAGTGCTGACTTAGGTGATTTTCTTGGATGTTGCAGTTTTGGGAATGTGAGCCCCTCAATCTTTGGCCTCACCCCAAAAGACACCTGGCCCCTCCTATGCTTAAATTGAGAAATACACAAACAATTTCTCTTTGAAAATTGCCATCAAGACAAAGCATATGCAGTGGCATAGTAAGGGGGTGGAGGGTGCCGTCTTCATGAGGGCACTGGTACCTGTTCTCCTCTCTGTCTCCCCGTTCCTTCATAACCCCCCCCCCACTACCGGATGCATGCTCCCCTTCCCTGTACCTTGTTAACATTCACGGCGCGAGCAGCAGCAGCAACCCCAACCTGCTGCTTACTCCAATGTCGGGTCTTCCTCTGACATCACTTCCTGGACCCGCGCCTAAGAAGTGACATCAGAGGAAGAGCTGAGGCTGACACGAGCAGGGGTTGCTGCTCGTGCCAGGAACATTAAAGGGGTATTGGGGGAAGGGGTTGGGAAGGAGCAGATAGGGGTGGGCAGGGTGGAGAAGAGGGTTGGGGGGGGCCCACGCACCTCTTACACTCCCTTCACCACTGAGCATTGGATATTTCAGCAGTTGCTTTTCTTCCACTAAAATGGCTTGAAAAACAAGATGCACTCATAGAGTTAAAACTAGAGAATGACACGGGGACAAAATTCATCACCGTTCCCGTCCCCGCGGATAACCGCAGGAAATAATCCCAGTTCATTTTTTAGTGTCTATTTCAGCCTCAGTCCTTCTACACCAGCATTCTTCAAAGCAAAGCTTGCGGGTCAGTGGTTGTGGCCATTCATACTCTAATTCTTATGTGAGCCAAGGATGATGAAGCCATTGTGACATCACTGATGTGATTGGCTCTTAGGCACTGGTGGAATGAGGCATTATGACATCACAATATCTGCTCTGGATACCAGAGACTGTCATTCTGTAGTGTCTGTTTCAGCCTCAGTCCTTCTACACCAGCATTCTTCAAAGCAAAGCTTGAGGGCCAGTGGTTGTAGCCATTCATACTCTGAGTCTTCCCTCTCTCTTTAAAGAATGACATGAAGATGGTTTCCTGCGGTTATCCGCGGGGACGGGAACAGTGATGAATTTTGTCACCGTGTCATTCTCTAGTTAAGACGTTGATCTACATGTTGTATTCCAGTCCCATAAATTTCTGTTCTTAACTGGATAAAAGCTTAAGCGCTGTAACCCCTCATGAGCAACTAGATTGAGTAACAGTAATTCTCAGACAGAACAATGTATCTAACCTAAACTAAAACTTAAATTTATAGACCGGGTCGTCTCCATCCAAATGGAACTTGACTCGGTTAACAGTCATGAAGTCAACGAACAATAATCATAGTAAAAAAGAAGAGGAAAGAGAAAAAAAATATACCAAAAAGCGAAAATATCTGTAAGGGCTCTTCGGCTTGGAAAAGAGATGGCTGAGGGGAGATATGATTGAAGTCTACAAAACCCTGAGTAAAGTAGAAAGGGTACAAGTGGATCGATTTTTCATTCCTTCAAAAATTACAAAGACTAGGGACACTCGATGAAGTTACAGGGAAACACTTTTAAAACCAATAGGAGGAAATTTTTTTTCACGCAGATAATAGTTAAGCTCTGGAACGCATTGCCAGAGGATGTGGTAAGAGTGGATAGCGTATCTGGTTTTAAGAAAGGTTTGGACATGTTCCTGGAGGAAAAGTCCATAGTTTGTTATTGAGAAAGACATGGGGGAAAGTCCATAGTTTGTTATTGAGAAAGACATGGGGGAGGCCACAGCTTGCCCTGGATCGGTAGCATGGAATGTTGCTACTCTTTGGGGTTTCCATAATCTTTTGTTACTCTGGGATTCCTGAATCTTGCTATTCTTCAGGATTCTGAATGGAATGTTGCTACTCCTTGGGATTTGGCCAGGTACTAGGGACCTGGATTGGCCACCGTGAGAACGGGCAACTGGGCTTGATGGACCATTGGTCTGACCCAGTAAGGCTATTCTTATGTTTTTATGCAAATTAAGTGGAACGGATTGTTATTGCTTGGAAAATAAAAATGTTTTCAGTGTTCTACGGAATAGTTGAAGAGAGTTTAAGGGCTCCTGTAACTAAGGTGCGTTTTTAGCGCGCGCTACATTGTCACACGCGCTAACCACGTGCTACGCGCCAAAAACTAACGCCAGCTCAATGGAGGCGTTAGCGTTTAGCGCGCATGGCATTGCAGCCCTAAGTCTCTTCTCATAGATGGAATTGCATTCCAAATCTCCGTTAACTTAAACATATGGGAGTTCGCTAGTTTTCCTTTAGATCTAATTCCCTTGAAAGATGGGAAGGAAAGTTTTAATCTTTGTGTATTTGTGCATCTGGATCAATGAGTATGAAGGCCGCCTTCTTCATGAACTTGTGTATTTAAGTTAAATAGGAAACAGCTTTGATAGAAGAGCTAGATACTTTCCAGTTTGGGGCTTACTTGTCATCATTTGGTATAAGACATTGTTTAAAGGGAATGAGTTGTGGCAGGATAATCTCAAGGCGGGCAAACGAGCATCTGTTGCATCTGTCAAATGGTCTGAGCCCTCTTATTGTCATTTTGGGCCAGCTCCAGTTCTGTAATATTCAACCTAGGACTGCCAAGATTCATTTCCCTGCTTTTTCTATCGAGGAGGCAGGGCAATGGGTGTCTCGCCATGGAAACTGGAAGAAAAAACAACAACCAACCACCCAGGGCTTTTGCAAAATCACCTAAGCGGTAACCATGAATTCTGACTTGACTTTGCTTTGCTATTTTCTGGAAAAGCCTTAGCAGAAAGAAGAGGAGATGAGTGATTAGAGCAGTGTATCGCAAAGGGTATGCCTCTTGAGATGTCAGGTGTGCCGCGGTACACTGGGGAAGAGGAGAGATGCCGAAGTCGGCTGACTGTCTACGGAACATGCCTGTCGCAAAGAGATCAAAACCCAAAATAAATGCCACACTCTCTTAGCATTTGCTAATGATTCCCTCTCTCAAAATTATTAATACAAGGCGACAATTTATTTTTTCTGTTACGGCTCCGTATCTTAAGAAGGATATGGCATTAGTCGAGAGGGTTCAAAGGAGAGCAACACGTCTGATAATAGGTATGGAAAACCTGTCATATTCTGAGAGATTGGAGAAGCTGGGTCTCTTTTCCCTGGAGAAGAGGAGACTTAGAGGGGATATGATAGAGACTTACAAGATCATGAAGGGCATAGAGAGAGTAGAGAGGGACAGATTCTTCGAACTTTCGAAAAATAAGAGAACAAGAGGGCATTCGGAAAAGTTGAAAGGGGACAGATTCAAAACAAATGCTAGGAAGTTCTTCTTTACCCAACGTGTGGTGGACACCTGGAATGCGCTTCCAGAGGACGTTATAAGGCAGAGTACGGTACTGGGGTTCAAGAAAGGATTGGACAAATTCCTACTGGAAATGGGGATAGAGGGGTATAGATAGAAGATTACTGCACAGGTCCTGGACCTGTTGGGCCGCCGCGTGAGCGGACTGCTGGGCACGATGGACCTCGGGTCTGACCCAGCAGAGGCATTTCTTATGTTCTTATGGCTCCTCAAGCATGGAATTGTCTTCCTATTTACTTGAGGGAAGAATACAATTTGGAAAAATTCAAAAGTAAATTGAAGAGTTTTCTTTTTAAAGATGCATTTGAAAATTAGTTATCCAGTCAATTTTAATCTGACTCTATTATTTTATTGAAGCTTTTTAACTTTACCCCCCCCCTTGTTTTTTCCCTAAATATCTCGCTTTCTGTCAAATAACTTGTAGTTCTTTTCCTTTTTCCTCCTGTTTTTAGTTTTGTCAAGTTTGTTAATAGTCCCGTAGGACTTTGTTTTTGTCATGCATTGTTTTGTTTCCCCAATCACTGTATTTTTATTATGTACATCGCTTAGAATCAAGATTAAGCGATTAATCAAAATTTTATTAAACTTGAAACTTGATATTCCAGATTTTACTTGCTTCTGTTTCTTCTTATATAATAAAATAACCCTTTTATTCTTTTCGCTCAGCATGAGTATAATATTCAGTGTTTCACTCTTTCTAACCCATGGCCTCAGCGGCTACACTTGAACATCACGTTTCATGTAATGTTCAAGCACACAGTAGCCTGCCTCCTCATCAGCCTTTAACGTAGTATTTCATACCATTTTTAAATAGCCTAATTCAGGGGTGTCCAACCTGCGGCCCGAGGGCCGCATGCGGCTCAGTGAAGTATTTTGTGTGGCCCCGGTCGAGGGCGATGCAGTGTTTTCCTCTGCTGCCGCTATTTGTTTACCATCTTGCCGGCTCCCTCCTCTGTCTTGCTGCAGCGTTTGCACTTTTGTGCGGCCCATGAAACATTTTTTTCGGCCAGTGCGGCCCAGGAAAGCCAAAAGGTTGGACACCCCTGGCCTAATTCAAATCCTGCTGTTGGGGGTAAGTCTACGTAGGGCATAGGCGTCGGAACGGGGGTAGGCCACAGGGGCCTCCCTCGCGATTTGCGATCTCTCGATTGGTGCCCGCCCTCCTGCCTGCTCTATGGTATTCTAATTGTAAATCTTTTGGCAGCTACCGCACAGCGTGAGCGAGCAAGCCCGCCCTGGAGCGCTTCATTCTACTTCCGGGGGGGGGGGGGGGTTGGGGCAGGCCTGCTCGCTGACGTTGCGCCTGCCTGAAGATTTAAAAGTACAGCGCCGGAAGGAGTTGGGTGGGGAGTCGGGAGCTAGGGAGAGGCCGCACCGTGGGATTCCGCGGGGCTAGGGCGGAGCTCCTGGGCCCCCCCCAAACGAAAGCAGCGTTCCGCTGCCTATGACAAATGTTAGGCTCTAATTAGATGCTTAACAGTAGGTGCAAAATTGTCAGATAGCAGCACCAAATTGAGAGTGGAAGGCACAGAAGTGCACTTAGGCACTATTCTGTTATTTATTTTTAATTTCATTTTGAAAATAATATCAAGCAGTTTACACTTGTTTAGGAAACACGAAGAAAATTGCAAAATAACATCGTTTCATAAAGAAGTATTAATAATAATAATAATAATAATTACACATCTTCTTCTTAGACCCCCAAAAGAACAGAAACCAATGATGGGCGGTCTTAGGCACCATTCTATAACTGGGCGCCTAGGCAAAGGGACATTCCTATGGGTGGGGCACGGGTGTTCTCGCTAACCTTGTACACATTTTATAGAATATCCATATACTTTCTTTTCAATAATTTATATTCTGCATATCCTACAATTCTTTGCGGATTACAAATTATTCAGGTACTCAAGCAGTTTTCCCTAACTGTCCCGGAGGGCTCCCACTCTAACTAATGTAACTGGGACAATGGGGATTAAAGGGCAAATTCTATAAGAAGCGCCCAAAAGTTAGGCGCCTAATTAGGCACTGTTCAGCGCAATTTAAGTAAAATTGGGCGCTGTTTAATGAATCACGCTGAGCGGAACCTATTTTGGAGGCGCCCAAGAAATAGGCCAGCTCTAGACACAGGCAGATATTGGGTTGTATCAATAGAAGTTTCATCAGCCGAAAGCCTGAAGTCATAATGCCGTTGTACAGGGCCATGGTGAGTCCTCATCTGGAGTACTGTGTGCAATTCTGGAGGCCACATTACAGTAAAGATGTGCGCAGAATTGAATCGGTTCAGCGGACGGCCACCAGGATGATCTCGGGGCTCAAGGGTCTCTCGTACGAAGAGAGACTGAACAAATTGCAGCTCTACACTCTCGAGGAACGTAGGGAGAGGGGAGACATGATCGAAACATTTAAGTACCTCACGGGACGTGTCGAAGTGGAAGATGATGTTTTCTTTCTCAAGGGACCCTCGGCCACAAGAGGGCACCCGCTCAAACTCAGGGGCGGAAAATTTCATGGCGACACCAGAAAGTATTTCTTCACAGAGAGAGTGGTTGATCATTGGAACAAGCTTCCAGTGCAGGTGATCGAGGCAGACAGCGTGCCAGACTTTAAGAATAAATGGGATACCCATGTGGGATCCCTACGAGGGTCAAGATAAGGAAATTGGGTCATTAGGGCATAGACAGGGGGTGGGTAAGCAGAGTGGGCAGACTTGATGGGCTGTAGCCCTTTTCTGCCGTCATCTTCTATGTTTCTATGATGGGTCATTTGGCCTTTATCTGCCCTCATGTTTCTATAATCAGAAAGTTCTATGACATCACAATGCAGGTGTAAAGAGCCTTAGCCTATAGGAAGAGGAGATGCAAATGTTAAGAGCCTTAGCCAATAGGGAGAGGAGAGAGTGGCTGCTGCAGACACCAGAAAGTATTTCTTCACAGAGAGAGTGGTTGATCATTGGAACAAGCTTCCAGTGCAGGTGATCGAGGCAGACAGCATGCCAGACTTTAAGAATAAATGGGATACCCATGTGGGATCCCTACGAGGGTCAAGATGAGGAAATTGGGTCATTAGGGCATAGACAGGGGGTGGGTAAGCAGAGTGGGCAGACTTGATGGGCTGTAGCCCTTTTCTGCCGTCATCTTCTATGTTTCTATGTAACTAAAAGTTGGGCGCCTAGCTGAGCGCTTAAGCACGCTTAAGAGCAGTGATTCTGCAACAAGGCGCTTAACATGTAGCCACGCCCACGCCTAACATGCATAGCGCCTATTTTTTGGAAGGCCGCCTACATTTTTAGAGGCGCCTTGTTACAGAATCGCGCTTTCTTGATAGGCGCCTAGGTTTCAATCAGTGCTGATTAAAAAGCTTAATTGAGCTCGTTATTCAATTTAGATAGGCGCCTATCTAGTTGGGCGCCTCCAAAATATGTGCCCAACTTTAGGTGCTGCTTATAGAATTTGGGCTTAAGTGACTTGTCCAGGGTCACAAGGAGCAGTGCGGGATTTGAACCCACAAGCTAGGAGGCCGAGGCTGTAGCTCTAACCACTGCACCACACACTCCCACACATACCTATATGCACCTGCAATATTTAGATGCAACTATTTATACCAGCCGTAGACATGGCATAAATATTTGCCCCAAATGTTTGCTGAGGGCTTCCCGTTTCCTAATCTTAATTTAGGTCTGGTTCGTGCTGTCTTTTCCCCTCACCCCGTTCTTTTGAGGGTCTTGGGAGATTTTATTTCCCCTTTTTTTGCCCCAAAAGTTGGGCATGTAACTGGGTGCATTCGCAAGTATTACCGCTACTGCTGTTCTTTATTATTTCTATAGAGCTACCAGATGCCCACAGCGCTGTACATTAACTACACAGCAGTCAGTCCCTGCTCGAAAAGGCTTACGGTACAATCTAATTATGACTGACAAACGGGACCAAAAGGGTGAATTTATGCAAATGGAACGATGAGGCAGATAGGGTACGGGACTGGCAAACAGACACGGCAGCTTTGCAAGTGGGTTGGGTAAGGATTTAAAAGCAGCTTCAAAATAGTGGGCTTCCAGCATGGATTGAAATACTGCCAGAGATGGAGCTTGATGTATCCAGTCGGGCAGGTTGTTCCAGGCATACGGTGCGACGGAGTCAGGAGCTGGCAGTGGAGGAGAAGGGAACAGAGAAGAGAGACTTACCTGATGAATGGAGTATTCTAGAATGGATTTGGGATGCAGACCTGCCATTATAGACCACTATATTGAGCACTGCCATGCTCCTTGTGTGCCAGGTGGATTGCAAGTTTGAGGCAGATGCTCTATGTAGAAAAAGGGGGAACAGCTCGGGGAAAGTTCTGAGGAGGGGAAAATGTTTTTTTGCACACTAACATGGCAAAGAGGTTGTGGTAAAAGGGGATACCATAGCTGGTTTTAGGAAAGGTTTGGACAAATTCCTGGAGGAAAAGTCCATAGTCTGTTATTAAGACATGGGGGAAACCTCTGCTTGCCCTGGATCGATAGCATGGAATGTTGCTACTATTTGATGTTCCGGAATCTTGCTATTCTTTGAGATTGCACATGGAATTTTGATACTCTTTGGGGTTCTAGAATCTTTTGTTACTCTTCGGGATTCTGAAATGTTGCTACGCCTTGGATTTTGGCCAGTTACTAGGGACCTGGATTGGCTACTGTGAGAACAGGATACTGAGCTTGATGGGCCATTGGTATGACCCAATATGGCTGTTATTATGTTCTTACGTAAGCCAAGTACTGTATAGGACAATTAAACCATTGTAACATCACTGATGAAGTTGGCTCTGAGGCACTGTGGACAGAGGCATTATGACATCACAATCTCTGCTCTGGAATGTTGCTCTCATTGGGGTTCCGGAATCTTGCTATTCTTTGAAATGCTGGAATGTTGCTACTCCTTGGGTTTTGGCCAGGTACTAGAGACCTGGATTGGCCACCATGAGAATGGGCTGCTGGGCTTGATGGACCTTTGGTCTGACCCAGTAAGGTTGTTCTTATGTTCTTACATGAGCCAAGTATAGGACAATTAAACCATTGTAACATCACTGATGAGGTTGGCTCTGTGGCATGAGGCATTATGACATCACAATCTCAGCTCTGGAATGTTGCTCTCATTGGGGTTCCGGAATCTTGCTATTCTTTGAGATGCTGGAATGTTGCTACTCCTTGGGTTTTGGCCAGGCACTAGAGACCTGGATTGGCCACCGTGAGAATGGGCTGCTGGGCTTGATGGACCTTTGGTCTGACCCAGTAAGGTTGTTCTTATATGAGCCAAGTATAGGACAATTAAACCATTGTAACATCACTGATGAGGTTGGCTCTGTGGCATGAGGCATTATGACATCACAATCTCAGCTCTGGAATGTTGTTCTCATAGGGGTTCCGGAATCTTGTTATTCTTTGAGATGCTGGAATGTTGCTACTCTTTGGGTTTTGGCCAGGTACTAGAGACCTGGATTGGCCACTGTGAGAACAGGCTACTGGGCTTGATGGACCTTTGGTCTGACCCAGTAAGGTTGTTCTTATGTTCTTACATGAGCCAAGTATAGGACAATTAAACCATTGTAACATCACTGATGAGGTTGGCTCTGTGGCATGAGGCATTATGACATCACAATCTCAGCTCTGGAATGTTGCTCTCATTGGGGTTCCGGAATCTTGCTATTCTTTGAGATGCTGGAATGTTGCTACTCCTTGGGTTTTTGCCAGGTACTAGGGACCTGGATTGGCCACCGTGAGAACGGGCTGCTGGACCATTGATCTGACCCAGTAAGGCTATTCTTATGTTCTTAACTAGCTGAGTACCCAAATGTTGGGTACCTAAGTATCAGTGTCCTTTATTGAATTGACCCCTTAATCCTTAATTGCCCCAGGCAAGAGCATGAAGGACCATTCTATAACTAGGTGCCTCTGGTTAGGTTCCCCTTTGCCCATGTATGTACACCAAAAAGTAGCTCTTTCAATGCATATAGCACTCTAAGTGCTTTTCTACAAGGTGTGTGGAAAACATGGCACTCTTTACCTAGTTTCAAAATACATTGCAACTCTTTAAACATTTGACATGACCTTTGAAAATACATTAGGATATGCTTTTCTTAGTAACTTCACCGTTTGTGTTCAAAAGTGGCTTCCTTCAACCTTGATACATTCATGAGGTCGTCAACGCCACTGAGCTGTCAGCTCATTGAATTCTGGGGTTTCATTAATTCAGTACAATACCATACAATGCAACTTCTTGTATCGCACGATTTTCTACATGGAATCAATGCGGCTCAGAGCAAGAAGATTTTACATTAGTGACTCAAGGTTAGAGATAAGCGAATTTAACATTGATAGTTCAGATTTAGAGGGAACAATAGATGGGATAGGGATGAAGTCCTTGAACAATGTTTAGCAGCGACTGTTTTAGACGCTTGATCTGGAGCTTCATCCTGTTGAAAAATAAAGTTCTCAGAAATGTCTGCTGCAGTAGAACGTTTTCAGGTTATTTGGAAAATATATCAGGGTCCCTTTTTTCCCAGACCCTGTGGGGCTCATTTTCGAAACACTAAGACATCCCCCCCCAAAATTGCATAAATCGGCACTTGGACGTTTTTCTCGCCAAAACATCCAAGAGCCGATTTTCCAAACCGACTTCTGGATGTCTTTTGGGGCTTCCTTGCTGCTGTGCATCTGAAGTTCGAGGGGGCATGTTGGAGGCGTGTTATGAGAGGGTTTTGGGTGTGCTTAGAACTTGGACGTCTTGTGGCAATAATCAAAGCTTTCCCAAGATGTTCAGGACGGAATTTAGGCATCTGGAGCTAGACTTGTTTTAAAAGTGTCTGAGTGCCAAAAAGGAACCCAAACTGGCCAGATGACAACTGGGGGGATTAAGTTATGTCCTCCCCTCACTCCCACATTTAGGGTTACTGGACGTCCGGATGGCTAATTGGATGCTAATGATCAATATTAGTGCTAATTTGTGTGAATTTGATTTTATGCATGCATCTTCTTAGTCAGTATTCTTTAAAGATAGAAACATAGAAAAGTGACAGCAGAAAAGGGCCAAGGCCCATCAAGTCTGCCCACTCTATTGACCCACCCACCCTCCTAGCTACCCTTTGAGAGATCGCACTCTGATGTCCCATTCCCTCTTAGAGATCCGACATGAGCATCCCATCTGTTCTTAAAATCTGGCACGCTACTGGCCTCGATCACTTGTTCTGGAAGCTCATACCAATTGTCAACCACTCTTTCGGTGAAGAAGTACTTCCTGGTGTCGCCATGAAACTTCCCGCCCTTTATTTTCAGCAGGTGCCCTCTTGTGGCCGAGGATCCTCTAAGAAAGAAAATATCAACTTCTATCTCAATACGACCAGTGATATACTTAAATGTCTCAATCATGTCTCCCCTCTCCCTACGTTCTTCAAGAGTATAGCCGCAATTTGTTTAGCCTTTCTTCATACGATAGATCCTTGAGTCCCGAGACCATCCTGGTGGCCATTCGCTGAACCGACTCAACCCTCAGCACATCCTTACGGTAATGTGGCCTCCAGAATTGTACGCAGTACTCCAGATGAGGCCTCACCATGGTTCTGTACAATGGCATTATGATGTTGGGCTTCCGACTAACAAAGCTTCTCCATATGCAACCCAGCATTTGCCTAGCCTTGAATGAAGCCTTCTCCACTTGATTGGCAGTTTTCATGTCAAATTTTTCTGTGTGGATCCAAAAGTGGGCCGTGGCCATGTGAGAGGGATGGGTAGGTCAACGGCATTCCTAGGATTTGCACACAGTGTTATAGAATACGGCAGATCCACGCCTAATTTAAGCATGAGGATTTATCCCAGGTTTCAGCTGGTATAAATCCTTGTGCCCAATGCTGTTTATAGAAGAGTGAACCACTCTTTTATAGAACCACTCTGTTTATAGAAGAGTGAAATGCACAGCCCACTGGTTGCCCATAACCAAACGCTGCATCTTCAAAGGCTTAGTGCTAGCATAGAAATCCCTCCACAACATGGTACTCGGATACTTCTCACATAAACTCTCTCCCTACACTCCAAGGTAAGCGCTATGCTCCCAGGGTGAAATACACCTACTAACAGCCCCTGGACACCCCCTCCAGCTCCAAACAGCCCGAAAACAATCTTGCTCCCATTTTCTAGCAAACTTATGGAACAATCAACCACCACACATCAGATCCCTAGAACAGGGCTGCCCAAGTCCGTTCCTCGAGATCTACTGGCAGGTCAGGTTTTCAAGATATCTACAATGAACATGCATGAGAGAGATTTGCATACCAAGAAGGCAGCACAACAAAGAAAAATGGGGAGACCCAATGATCCACAGTGAAAACAATCCACCGATGAAAACAAAAACTGTGGATACAGATGTTCTGGAGATAATTTAGTAAACACTGACATATAAAACCATGAAAATTCAATTTAAAAAGTACAATGATAAAAAATCCTGTGATAAAAATCCAACCGGACCCTACACGGTCCGTGTTTTGGCGAACACGCCTTCCTCAGGGGTCCAATGGTTTGCAAACTCACATATAAAGAATTGGACTGAAAACAGTCTATTGTCTTTAAACATGTGAGCAAAGAACACCGCAGACAAGCTGAAGTAGCATAAAAAATGCCCATCTGCAGTAACCATTATCTCTCTCCTTATTGGCTAAGGCTCTTAACATTTGCATCTCCTCTTCCTATAGGCTAAGGCTCTTTACACCTGCATTGTGAGGTCATAGGGCTTTATGGTTATAGAAACATTGTAACATGATGGCAGATAAAGGCCAAATGGCACATCCACAGCATCCACTATCTCCTCTTCTCCCTATTGGCTAAGGCTCTTAACATTTGCATCTCCTCTTCCTATAGGCTAAGGCTCCTTACACCTGCATTGTGAGGTCATAGGGCTTTATGGTTATAGAAACATGATGCCAGATAAAGGCCAAATGACTCATCTAATCTGCCCAACAAAGAAAAATGAGGAGACCCAATGATCCACAGTGAAAACAATCCACCGATGAAAACAAAAACTGTGGATACAGATGTCCTGGAGATAATTTATTAAACACTGACATATAAAACCATGAAAATTCAATTTAAAAAGTACAATGATAAAAAATCCTGTGATAAAAATCCAACCGGACCCTACACGGTCCGTGTTTTGGCGAACACGCCTTCCTCAGGGGTCCAATGGTTTGCAAACTCACATATAAAGAATTGGACTGAAAACAGTCTATTGTCTTTAAACATGTGAGCAAAGAACACCGCAGACAAGCTGAAGCAGCAAAAAAATGCTAAGGAGGCAGTGCAGGCAAAGCTCTCTCATGCATATTCATTGTGGATATCCTGAAAACCTGGCCTGCCAGTAGATCTCGAGGACCGGACTTGGGCAGCCCTCCCCTAGAGGGTCTTCTAAATTTCAGGAAAGCCATAAAAACCTCCCTCTTGAGCCATAAAAACCCTCCCTCTTTCTGCATCCCTCCACATCTGTCTCTGATGATTACTCCACAATCCAAGATTATAACGTAACATACGGTAAATTTTTATTTATATATCACAAAAGCATTTCAGTTCTATGTGGTTTACAAAAGAGATGGGCTGACCATCAGTGAGCTACAATAGACAGAACATTGGCACCAACAAGTTAACAGTAGTTTCACATCAATATGCTGCTTTGGAGGGATTACTAGAATTTTAAGAACAGATGGGTTTTAATAGCTTTCTAAAATGCATATATGAGGTTGATATTCTAACCATTTGGCCCAGTTCAGGATCCCTGGAAGCGGTGTGGTTATGATAAGAGTCGGTTAATGAATCTTCTCTGAGTTCAGCCTTTGAAGGTAAAAAATGATCGGGAACGTGTGGAGCGGCATGGTGCTTGAAAATGTTGGATCATTTGCTAGGCCCAAGAATCTTGACCGAACAAGTACTATTAGACGGACTTCCCTTACTTCACATCTCGTTCACGTGATTCTGATGTCATCCCCCAAACATATCGCCAGGTAAGATAAGTTGCATCTCCATGCAATATTCTAAGAATAATCTTATGTGATGGTGCATTGTAATGCCATTCTGAGCTCTTTCGGGAGGACGGGATGTAAAACCAAATAAATAAATGCTTTCATACAGATTTAAAATTGATCCAAAAAGCTAAACATTTGTGCATCTGTTCTACATATTTGTTCATTAAGGTACTTTTAACATTCAGGTACCCTAAGTATTTTGCCTATTTGTCCTGGCAGGCTCACAATCTACCTACGGTACCTGGGCAAAGGAGGATAAAGTGACTTGCCCAGCCAGGGTCACAAGGAACAACTTAGGGATCAAACCTAAAACCTCAGGTGCTGAGTCAGTGGTTCTAACCACTAGGCCACTCCTCCTTCTATATGTATACACATGTTTTATAAAATGTGCACAGTACAACTCCACCTCCACCAGAAAAGCCATTTCTCCCAGGAATTTCTACTCACATATCATATGTACATTGTACACGCAGCTGTCCAACTTTATAAAAGTTCTTTTCTGCATATAATACAGACTTCACATATAGTTGGAGCATATAGAATTATTCCTTTATACAGTACCTGGTTATTTAATGAATGCAAATAAGTAGGATTTAGTTTGAACACTATTATTATATGTGTATAAACGTAGGATGATTGATTATGGTATAAATGTGTCTAAACTGAAAACTATCTCAGAAAATGCTTTTTATTGTAACACCTTTACAGAAGCTCGTGTTTTGTAACATCTTTACAGAAACTCATGTAAATCACTCTGAATTGACTCCCCAGTCATTAGTAGTGGTATAAAAGCTTTCAATAAACGATAAAGGACAAAATCAGCACATTTTCGGAGGAACAGTGTTGAACCAATTCTGACCAGAGAGAGCTTTGCTTTTCTATACTGTATCATGAGCATGTGCCAATGTGTCAATACCTCGCATATGTGAGGTATGTAATCCAACAGTTTCTCAGTTATGGTCTAATTTTCAGTTTAACCAGACTCTGTCCATTTAGCTAGGTTCTCATTGTCCCTGTGTGCATATTCAAGGGGGAAAAAATCTGTAAAGCACCCATTGAGAGGCAAGATTACCATTCCTGTGCTAGCTGATTACAAAGACCGTATCTAAATAAAAGGTAAACGTAAGGAAGTTCTTCTTCACCCAGAGAGTGGTAGAAAACTGGAACGCTCTTCCAGAGTCTGTCATAGGGGAAAACACCCTCCAGGGATTCAAATAGGGGAAAACACCCTCCAGGGATTCAAGACAAAGTTGGACAAGTTCCTGCTCAACTGGAACGTACGCAGGTGAGGCTGGACTCATTTAGAGCACTGGTCTTTGACCTGGGGGCCGCTGCATGAGCGGACTGCTGGACACGATGGACCACTGATCTGACCCAGCAGAGGCAATTCTTATGTTCTTATGATTCAGGATATGAACAATTACGTGCCGTGTCTCCCTGTTGCTTGTAATTACCACTGAATGCAGATCGCTAATCCACTTTTCATGAATATTTCGATTAATGAGGTTCACATAGGGATGCCTTGTGCTGATGACAGGAAAGCCAAACGTTACTCCTTTTGCAGTTTGCTTTGCAATAATGGTGAACGAATGAAATATCATTTTGATAAACTGAGACTAGTAGACCCTCCGTCTAAGACGCGTTAATTTCAGATGATTTTCTACCAGCCGTTGGAGGGAGCTGGGATGATTGCTGCTTCTCCCAGGGTTGCCTTGATTAACAAAAATAAATTAGTTTAATGGTTAAGCTGTTTCTTTAATGGAATTTCAGTTATGAATCTTTGTGACTAACTTGGTTGGCGCTATAGAAATGTAATTGTACAACCGCGTTGGTGTCTGTGCTACTGTGTATGTTAAAGATAATATACAACGCAATTAGTTATCAATAAAAGAGCAGCCCTTAATAGATTTTGTGCCTCATATTGGGAGACCTGGGAGTGAAAATTCAAATCAGCCCAGATTTAGATCACATTTACTGGCTTAATGATTGGAGTCCCCAGGCATTTTTATGTGTCCTGCATCCATCCTATATAATAATACCCTTAGCGCGCATGCGCACTTCAATCTTCGTGGCTGCGTGCGTCCGTAGCTCCGTGGCCGGCAGAGAAATTGTAAAGCGTGCGGCGCATGTGCGTTCGGTGCGTGCGCACGTTTGGCACGTACGCGCATGATGATTTGCTTCGAGTGGCGGTGTAACCTAATCCAGCAGCGGTTACTGTGTGCCGGTTGCCCTTCCCAACACAACACGTGATTAAAAAAAAAAAGGTAGGATGGGGCATGATAATTGACAGGGAGACAGATTGAAAGAAAAAAAAACAAACAGACAGGACATTGACAGACTGACGTACTGAAAGACAGGTAGGTGGGCATGAAAGACACACACAGAAGGCCAGGGAGCGAGAGGGAAAGAAAAAAAAACAAAGCAGACAGCGGCCAAGGAGAGAGAGACACACACAGAAAAAAAGACAGACAGACAGCGGCCAAGGAGACTAACAGCAAAAAAAGACAGACAGACATACAGCGGCCAAGGAGAGAGACCGAAAACAGCCAAGGAGAGAGAGAGAAAGAAAGAAAGACAGACACACACATCTATTATAGCACCCATTAATATAACGGGCTTAAAGACTAGTATATAATAATGGCTATATACAGTAGAATGCCTGTGAGTGTGATATAGCTCTATATTTGAAGGGACCCATTTCTAAGGGATTTAAAGGGAAATTTATCAAGCAGCGTTGTACATATGCATTTTTCTTCATATAATGTGCTATAGATAGTTACTTTATAGGCATCTTAGGGGGGGAATTCATCAATGCTTGCTATTGTTCAGATGGTTATTTTACCAGAAGTGGTGCTATTTTTGCACAGGGGTCCGTTTTATCCAAATGAGACCTTGTGCTAAATTAGCACAACTTGTCGTAAAATAACTCATCTTAACATTAGCACACGTGGATTACGGGACTGGAGGCAACATGGATTCACTAGAGGTAGGTCTTGTCCGACAAATCTGATCAATTTCTTTGACTGGGTGACCAGTGAATTGGATAGAGGATGTGCGCTAGATGTGGTGTATTTAGATTTTAGCAAAGCCTTTGACAGTGTGGAGTGGTCGCATGACCGTGGTCTGCTTGTGCAAAGAACCCTTTGTTTCTCATCTCAATCTTTCCTTCATTTAGGCCAGGGATAGGGAACTCCGGTCCTCGAGAGCCGTATTCCAGCCGGGTTTTCAGCATTTCCCCAATGAATATGCATGAGATCTATTTATATGCACTGCTTTCAATGCATATTCATTGGGGAAATCCTGAAAACCCGACTGGAATACGGCTCTCGAGGACCGGAGTTCCCTACCCCTGATTTAGGCAGTTATTTTGGAATGTTCACGGAAGCTCCTCCTTTTCAGCGATGGCTCCTACTCTCGATAATTCCCTTCCCCTCTACCTCTGCACAGAAAGATCTTTTCCAGCATTGAAAGCTCAATTAAAAGTCTACTATTTCTTGAAGTAGGGACACTGGATTATTTGTTGTTCTATTGTCCTTTGATATTCATCTTTTGGAAATCAATCTGGGGTCAAATGAATTTGATTTTGGAGTCTTCGATTCCGTTATCGTATGAGGTGGTTATTTGTGGTACATTGCTGTCACCTAAACCTCCTTTAGACAAATATAAAAGTAGATTATTTGTCATTATTATTATTATTACCTCCCTTCTTCGGAACTTGAGCTCTCTCCAAGTTTTCCGCAAACATCTGAAAACCTGGCTTTTCTCAAAAAATGTAAGTCTCCCTCCAACTTAGGAATCAAGGAAACTCTTATATCTTGGCATCCCAAGTCCTCTAAATTTTCTTCAAACTTCTACCTCTAACCCTCTGTTGTAGTTCCTTCCTATTTCTCCTACTGTAAACCGCGTCGAGCTCTACGAACGTGGAGATGATGCGGTATACAAACCTAAGGATTAGATTAGATTAGATCATGACTGGGATAGCCATGCAAATGGCCACCAAAAATTGGAAAAATTGGAATCGACTTAATTTTTCCTTTTGGTGGGAATCTTTATGTTTATGCTACAAATATGAGAAAATGAATTCAGAAATGTTGTGTAACAATAAGTTATTTAAGTTAATATGGAGTCCATTGACAAATTTTGTTAACACTGAATAGCTGGATTATCCCCCTTTTTTTCCTATTTGATTTGCACATCCAGGGAGGGGTATTATATTTTGATGTTATCAATAAGTTCAATATGATTTTCACTACATGTCTGAAATACTGTATTTTGCTGTTTTTTTAAATCCTATAGTGGGGGGGGGGGAAGTGTTTTTGAAGTATTTATATGATTGATGTAAATGCAATTTTGGAAGTTAATTATATGCATATGTATATTTTAATGCATTGTTTTTGATTGGAAAATTAATAAAGATTTTTTTAAAAAAAGCCTACTATTTCTCGTTGGCTGTGAATTTGTTCCCTCTATTTTATATTTTTTAAAAAACTTTTAATACTTTGTATAAGCTTATTTTTATATTGATCAAGAATATTATTTCGAATTGATTATTTTATCCCGTTTCCTTTATGTTTTGGCCTTTTCTTTCCCCCCTCAAATATTATAATTGTACCCTTTTGTCTTGGCCCTTATGTTTCCAGTGCTGTTTGATATTATAATGGGGGAGGGGCGGGTTGGTTAGTTAGTTTAAATCTTATACCACAGATAACACATAACATTGTGCTTATTAACCGTGTAGTGGTTTACAAAAGATTATAAACAGTAAACATAATCCAAGAAATAGGAAAAAATGAATTAGCCAAATACAGGTACTTAGAAAAGAGACAAGTTTTCAACTGTGATCTAAAATGTTTATAAGAATAAGCAGTAATAAACAATGATCGAAATTTTTTGTCTTGGGAAGCTACCTGAAACGCTAAAGTGTGATTAAGAAATTTCTTACTTTTGCATCCCTGTACAGAGGGAAAATTAAACAAAGCATGAGTTTTCCTGCTATGTTTGTATGAAGCTATGGAAAGTCTATTAACCAAGTAGAGAGGAGCTGTGCCATATACTGTAAAGCAGGGGTGTCCAACCTGCGGCCCCGTGAAGTATTATGTGCGGCCCTGGTCGAGGGCGATGCAGTGTTTTCCTCTGCTGCCCCCGGGTGTTTACCGTCTTGCCGGCTCCCTCCTCTATCTTGCTGCAGTGTTTGCGCGGCCCCCAGAAACATTTTTTCTGTCAATGCGGCCCAGGGAAACCAAAAGGTTGGCCACCCCTGCCGTAAAGCCTTATAACAAAAGCAACCTACCCACATTTGTATTGTAAACTGCTTAGGGCTCCTTTTACTAAGGTGCACTAACGTTTTTAGCGCACGCAGGGAATTACCGCGCACTACACCTTGCGCTACGCTTCTAGAACTAACGCCAGCTCAGTGCTGGCGTTAAGGTCTAGCGCGCGCGCTATTCCGGGCGTTATAGCCCTAACGTGGCTAGATTTCAACCTTGGTATATCAAATAAATTAAAGTTGAACTTGTTGGCTCTGCCAGTCTCTTGCCATGGAACAGGAAGTTGGGACGGGGGGGGGGGGGCGGCAGAGCTGACTGCAGTCCTGCAGGTTCTCTGGGTACCCCCTTGCTGCCTGTACCCTGGGCAGACTGCACCCATCGCCTTACCCTTGGCACACCACTAGTAAAAGGGCCCCTAACTTTTTAAAGGGACCTTGCCCCTCCTTTTACAAATGCATCATGCGGGGTTTAGCATCGGTAATTGCTCCGACACTCACAGAATTCCTATGAGCGTCGAAGCAGTTACCGCCCGCTGTTGGCGCTAAAACCCGCGGTACGCTTTCCTAAAAGGAAGGGTTAATGAGCTAAGGATGTCATTTTATGAGTGGGCAACTCCGGTGTCAGGTCAAAACCGCGGAAGACAAAGGCGCGCGCCGACAATTGAGCGCAGCGCGGAGGTGCGCGCCGAAGAAAATAACTGTTTTTAGGGGCTCCGACGGGGGGGGAACCCCCCCCACTTTACTTTATACAGATTGCGCTCTGTTGTGGGGGCGTTGTGGAGGTTTTGGGGGTTGTAACCCCCCACATTTTACTGAAAACTTCATTTTTTCCCTAAAAACAGGGAAAAAGTTAAGTTTACAGTATAATGAGGGGGGTTACAACCCCCAAACCACCCACGCCGCCGCGATCTGTATTAAGTAAAGGGGGGGCTCCCCAACAAAAACCCCTAAAAACTGTCATTTTCTTCGGCGCGCGCCTCTGTCTTGCGCTCAGTTGTCGGCGCGCGCCTTTGTCTTCCGCGGTTTTGTCTATGAACCGGCAACTCCTCTTAGGTGCCCCAATGCTGCACCTCTTCTATATCTGCTCCTGGAGCGACAGGAAGGGCAGAGGATTAGTAGAGAGTGAGAGACATTGATGAAACACATGGATAGAAAGCTGTAAGAGGCAATGGGGCTGAGAGAGATGAGAGGTGGAGGAAGAAGATGGGGGGAACATAGATGAGAGATGAAAGATTAATGAGCTGCAGAGGCAGCAGAGGTAGCGTAAAGGATAAAAGAGAAGCAGAAAAAAAAAAGATGAGATGTAATATTTAAGTATGAAAAATAAGACAAGCTATGGCTGAATTCATTTATTTTTAATTTGTACATCTGATTATGCTGCTGGATTATTTTAAAAGAAAGTCACCAAACACATTAACGGCGCCTTTTACTAAGCTGCGATAGCGTTTTTAGCGCACGCAGAATTTTAGCGCGCGCTACAACCTGCGCTATGCGGCTAGAACTAACGCCAGCTCAACGCTGGCGTTACCGTCTAGCGCGCAAGGCAATTCAGCGCGCGCTTAAACCGCTAGCGCCGCTTAGTAAAAGGAGCCCTAAGACTAGAATTTCAGGTGTCATAATGGGCAGCTGACCTCAGAATCGCCAAGTCATCCAGTTCCAGGAAGGAGATTTTAGGCTAGTCCTGAATTTCTGAGAATCCCATTCTGGCGCTTTCTCATTCCTATAGCAACGGTTTCAATAGGCAGCATTGGAGTCCGCAGATACCACGACTCAGTGGGACTGAGTTTGAAAGCCAGAACTGGAAAAGAAAAATCTCCCTTCTAGAGCTACTCTGCTGACATATACCAGTGTATTATGTCCTACAATATTTAGCAAATGCTATTTAAAAAAATGTTTTTTTCGAATAAACATGGTTCAGCTGGGAGTCCTCATCTCTCTTCAATTTTTTTATTTTCATTTGCCGTAGTGAATTTCTAAATCCCCCTTTCATCAAGCTGTGCTAGGGTTTTTTTTTAATCACTGGCTGCCGCGGTAAATGCTCCAACGCTCATAGGAATTCCATGAGCTTTTACCGCAGCGGCCGGCAATAGAAAACCCTAATGCGTCTCAATAAAAGGGGGCTTAAATTTGTTGATATTTTGTTCAAAATCATCATGTTGATTATTATATTCTTCTAAGCTAACATTTAATTTTAGTTCACTTCTATTACTGTGGTGATATTTACATATTCGGGAATGGGATATGGTGTGGATAAACGTTTTCTTTATTCCTTCCCTCACCCAATCTCCACAAAAGTCCACAATCCAAGCTTGGAATGTCTGAGGGCAAGAGCTGTGAGGAGGAACTCAGGAAATGGGTGGAAATAAAAACCAGTTATTACTCTAAATCAGAACCCCATAAGGACACAAACACCCCCTCTGCAACACTACCAGGCCTTAATCACACACCCCCAAAACCAATCACACAGCATGTAGTAGCAGGAAAAAAAGAAAGGTGGAGAAAAAGCCTCAGTTCTGCTTCATCTGGCAAAAAACTCCACCTTTCAGACAGGCCCTGCACTCCAAAATATAGAAAAAAGCACTATATTAGCCTGCAGAGTGATGTTACATAGCACACCGGGACACACAGCCCACAGTCGTGATAGTGTAGGTAAATAAGCACTAAAGCAATGCAGTCCAGGATATTAGCGTGGAACACAGCAAGAAAAAACAACAACCTAGCTGCTTCGGCATCCAGGATACTCTCAGTCCTTCATCTCCTGGGCCCGGCAGCCACTGAACCCAAGGTAGATGCTATACATGGGTAAAGAGGGAAGGATCGAAACATTTAATCACGGGATGTGTCGAAGTGGAAGATGATATTTTCTTTTTCAAGGGACCCTCGGCCACAAGAGGGCACCCGCTCAAACTCAGGGGCGAAAAAATTTCATGGCGACACCAGAAAGTATTTCTTCACAGAGAGAGTGGTTGATCATTGGAACAAGCTTCCAGTGCAGGTGATCGAGGCAGACAGCGTGCCAGACTTTAAGAATAAATGGGATGCCCATGTGGGATCCCTACGAGGGTCAAGATAAGGAAATTGGGTCATTAGGGCATAGACAGAGGGTGGATAAGCAGAGTGGGCAGACTTGATGGGCTGTAGCCCTTTTCTGCCATCATCTTCTATGTTTCTATGATCCAAGGAGCTATGGAAGCTGATTGAGGGAGTGAGTATAAAAGGCGATGAGTCATTTTTCTAGCTGGTTTTAGGTTGTCCACTTTTGCTTTAATCCCTCCCCCCCTTCTACGTATTGATATTTATAGAGCTTACAATCTAACTTGGATATACAAACATGACATATAGGGTTGGGGATGCATAAGGTGACCATACGTCCCATTTTGAACGGGACAGTCCCATTTTCGGATCCCCTGTCCCGTTGTCCCCACACACAGCTTCGGGACGCCCAAAATGTCCCGTTTTCAGAGACAGCGTCCGGAAGCTGTGCGTGGGGACAACGGGACAGGCGATCGCTTCCTGTCCCTCCCCTGCCACAGCAAAAAAAAAAAAAGCCTCCCTCCAGGCCTGATTTAGGTCCACCGCCGCTGCTCCTCTACTACCACTACTTGAACCCGGAAGCCTTCTTCCCGACGTCAATTCTGACGTCGGAGAGGACGTTCCGGGCCAGCCAATCGCTGCCTGGCTGGCCCGGAATGTCCTCTCCGACGTCAGAATTGACGTTGGATAGGCTTCCGGTTCGAGTAGTTTGCAGTAGAGGAGCAGCGGCGGTGGACCTAAATCGGGCGGGATTGGGGGCAAGACTGAATATTAATAGATGTCCCATTTTGATGAAAAAAATAAATGGTCACGTTAGGGATGCAGAACCCAAGGTGAAAGGAGTTAAGAGTCGAAAGCACTCTCAAAGAGGTGGGCTTTTAACTAGGTCTTGAACATTGCCAGAGGCGGAGCCCGCCGTAGGGATTCAGGCAGTTTGTTCCAAGCATATGGCACAGCAAGGCAGAAGGGACGGAGTCTGTAGTTGGCAGTTGAAGAGAAGGGCACAGATAGAAGGGACTTACCAGCTGAGTGGAGCTCTCAGGGAGGGGGGGGAGTCATAGTGGGAGATAAGTGAAGAGAGATAGTGAGGGGCAGCTGAGCGAGTGCATTTATAGGTCAGTAAGAGGATTTTGAATTGTAGTCTGAAACGGATAGGAAGCCAATGAAGTGCTTTAAGAGAGGGGTAATGTGACTATAGCACCTCTCCTGGAATATAAGTCATGCAGTCGAATCGAATTCTGGACGGATTGAAGGGGAGCGAGATGGCTATGCGGAAGGCTTGAGAGTAGCGAGTTGCAGGTGGCAATGTCAGACAGGCAGGCTGAGACTCTGGTGCAGAGAGGTAGATTTGTGAATCATCAGCATAGAGGTGATACTGGAAGCCATGGGAGGAGATCAACGCTCCAAGTGAGCAAGGGTAGATTGAGAAAAGGAGTGGTTCCAGGACAGAGCCTTGAGTTACACCAATCGATAGCAGGAAGGCTGTGGAGGAGGAATTAACATTGCATACACTGAAGGTGCGATGGGAGCGATAGGAAGTAAACAACAGAGGGAAGAACCCTGCAGTCCCAACAAGGACAGTGTATTAAGGAGTAGGCGATGATCAACAGTGTCAAAGGCGGCAGATAGATCGAGAAGGATGAGGAAAGAGAAGAGGCCTTTGGATATGTCCAAGAGCAGGCCATTGGAAACTTTAGTAAAGGCAGTTTCCGTGGAATGCAACGGGTGAAAGCCTGACTGAAGCGGATCCAGAATAGCATGGTATGAGAGGAAGTCCAGGCAATGGCGGTGAACAGCACATTCAAGTAACTTGGATAAGAAGGAAAGGAGGGAGATGGAGCAATAGTTGGACATGAGCATCGGAGCTGTTACTGCCGCAACCAGCACTACAATCCGCACTACGCTTTTGTATAAAAGGGGGTTAAATAGCTCCCCTATAGAAGAAGGCAAGCTTCCTAATTTCACATTCATTTTAATTAAATATTTATTTTTGCGGGATGCAATTATACATTGAAATACTTTGGACAAAATAGTTGAAAAGTAGCGCTATTTCTTTCTAATAAGATAAATCACTTATAATATACATGGCACTGTTTGAGTCTGCTTCTTAAATTTCCTACCTCTGAAGCCATTCAAGGCCGTTAATGACAAACATTTGATGAGATCCATTGATAAAACAAACCCATTTAAGCCTGCTATATGATAACAGTTAACAAAAATTATTATTTTTTTTACTTTAAAACTGCTAAATGCAAACCATAGAGCATATCTATATCAATGTTATCTTATAATTGCAAACATAAGATATGAAGCGCTGCAGTTTTGCAATGTCAGCAGGATTCATAGTACTGAATGTCTGCAACAAAGTCATTGTCTAAAACAATAATTTTGAAGTTATCTCTATTTTAATATGATAATCCCTGAAACATTTAACACCGATATCAGTCCTGCATCTTCTGCATAGATAACTTGTGCTTGTGAATGCTCAACAGTGCAGTCTTCATCCGCCTCCTCCTCCGTATCATTTCCATTGTGCTACTAGATATACACAGCACTGTACATCAAAATATAGAAGAGACAGTCCCTACTTCAAAGAGCTTACAATCTAGTCACGACATGGAACCTTGCTTCTCTCAGCTTGATCATCAGTCTGTGAGATATAAAGAGATTGTCTAAATATGAGGTTGCATGGTGTTGGGGAGTAGAAACGGCAAAGCACTAAGACCAATGTCAAAATCGAAATTGTCATCTCAACCAGTACATGGAAGAAACCAATAAAAGTAGCCCTCTTACAAACACCATGTCTTGAAACTAAATCTAATTGGCTTTCCTTTCATGAACATTTTGCAGGAATGTCTACCAAATTATGGAATCATCTTTTCATCAATACTCAAGTTGTGTAAAACCACACCAAACATAGAAGAACATCTTGTTCAGCAGATCGGTATAGCAACGTACTTTGATAGAGGATTCTGCTGAATTGTGGTTGTCACACTAGTGCAGATTTCTTTTTGTCATTGAATGTCTGACGACTCAAAGCATTTGTCATAAAATCTTCACATTCTCCCAGTGCATCAGTGCTTCCTAATCTTCTTCTACCTGTGACCAATGATTGTAGCCAGATAACATTTTGTGCCCCCTCCCCCCACCAAAGATGCAGAATAATGTTGTACATATGGAGATCCCACCTAGATCATGATCCTAAAAGCAGGTTTTGGGATCCATTTGGGGGTCATACCTCACAATTTTGGAAGATCTGCCGTACATACGAGTTATCTTCTCTTGGAAGGTTATGGTAATTGGCAAAGAGTAGAATTCATGAAAAGTGCTGAAAAAGAAATGGCTACACATTAAGACCATGATGGTTTTGTTGCTTCCTCCATGCTCAGATCCCTGAAAAATGCTATGACTTCTTTATCAAAAAAAATTCCTGCAAAAGTTCCAACTCTGCATTTTGGATGAACTGATTTACAAATTCAGATACATTATTTTTCGCATTGTTTGTTGGTTGGAAACTTGCAAATCAGCTTCAGATGTGTTGATCTTACTTTTGAAAGAGCCATTTTTTTTTATGATGTTACTCTTGCAGCCTCTTCAACATCAGACTCATTTGCAGATTGGACAACATTCTTCACCAGTTTACATCAAATTTTAGCAGGTGCCTTGGTTTCTCAAGTGATTTTTACAGCAGATATCTCATATCTTCTACTTCGTACTCAAGTTGGGTTTTAAGAAAATGTTGAAAACGCAATTGTTTCTAAATGCTTTTCTTGCGACGAGATACTGTGTGACATAATTACCTGAAAATGCTTTATTGGATAGATATTTTGAATCTTATGGCAAAGTTTTTATGTACTGAATATGTATGTAGCATTAATATTTATAACTGTTGTTATGTAAACCGTATAGGATCTATATGGTATATAAATCTTTAAATAAATAAATAAATGATGCTTGGCTGACATTCTTCTTATGTTTACTGTCCTTTTATCCCTTTCCTTACTTTTATCAGTTTCATTTTCAGCTTTCAATGCACTGGGCGGGGCCTGTTTGCCATATAAAGGAATTTCTTCCTTATATGGAAATCTGGCCCTGCTTCCCATTACATCCAAGAATGCACCATGATGTTTTAGAAATGAACGGGAGTAAGTGGGTATTGCTCCTGCCTTGTTCAAGGTACGGGGGTCAGAGGGCACCTTGGGCTTTATGTCACAGGGTGGGCGGGCCAAAAAGGTTACAGGGGAGTTTTCTGTGGAATAGAGGGAGAAGACACTGGACTACCAGGGAGTGGGTGGGTAGGAGGCAGCCCAAGGGTCTATGAGACTATCAGGGAATCCTTATTTTAGCTAGCATTGCGAAAACACAATGATGTCATATCACCATGTGGCACACTTTAAAGAGAAAACTAATTTTAAATCAATTCCAACCTTAGTATTTTCAAATAATTCTTGCAAATTGGGATTTTTAGTATAAATCATGTTTTATTGGCACATCAGCAGTAAATACACAATACAGCACGAAATAGTACACATAATAGCGAAAGCTTTACTGGTCGCAGTTGCACTGATAAAAGAAACAAAACAAAAAAAAAGGTCAAAGGCAAAGACTTATAATAGAGCTATATTTTGAATGAGTACGAAATGCAAATTGATATTAAAGTAATGCAACAGCCCTGCAATTTTTGACCACCCTGGAAGCTTTGTGCAGTGTTAGCGCAATATTAGTGCCACGTGCAAACAAGTTTCTTCTTTTGGAAATCGCAATATTAGTGCCACGTGCAAACAAGTTTCTTCTTTTGGAAATATAGGAAGTGGATTTCATGAAAGCCAACCTGGATCTGCTTCATCCCCTTCAGATTTTTTTTCACAGATCTGCTATGGAGTTTTTTCCCTCTCCTCGTTCCCCTCTCCCACCTGCTTTCCTTATACTCCTTCCAATGACTCCCCTCCATTTAAACACTTTTTTTTACACTCCATCCTCATAGCACTCAAGCATACGCACTCTGCTCATTACCACTAAGACAGAAAAGATTAGGAAGGGAGATGAAGACAGACCAAGCAGAGGTTGTCACACACTCAAGGACTCTGGCGTACAACTCCAAAAGGTAAGTTTTCAGTAAGGTGTCAAACTGGCAAAATATGTAATTTGTAATGTAATGTAATTTATTTCTTATATACCGCTAAACTCCGTTAGGATTCTAAGCGGTTTACAGAAAAAACCAGACAATAGGGTGCATTAAAATTATAAGTAAAATATAAGTAAAATAGGTACTTAGATATTCCCTTACTGTCCCGAAGGCTCACAATCTAACTAAAGTACCTAGAAAAATGACAATTAGTAGAGTAATGAAAAAATTAAAATAGAGATAGATGAGAAAAAAATAAGAAAATAAACATTCTAATAAGACTACAATGTTCTAAAGGACTTTGAAAGGTTGAAAAAAGAGGGGAGATAGGAAATAGAAGCAGGAGGGAGAACCATTGAAACTATAGAATTCTTGGGAAATTTTAATGAAATTTAAATAATAAAGTAGGAAACAAAAACCAAGTGGCAAAACAATGAATGAGATTTAAAAATAAAATATCATAAACTAAAAAAGAAAGTGAAAAAAAAATAAAAAAAACATGTACCTTCTTTTCGGTCTGCATAAACCAACTTGATTTTCAAGCGCACACAATGCCTGCACGGTTGCTTTTTTTAAAGACTGGGTTGTCAGACAAGCAAAAAAGAATACATGTACCTTAAATTGTCTCCTATGAGAGTACTCTCATTATCAATGCAGTCATATCTTTGAGAAGTAAATGTACAAGCGAGGTTTTCTGTATCTTGCCAAGTTATATCTGCCAGGAACGTTCTCTTACCTTGTTACTAAACCTATGCCTGTTTTGACAACATGCACATATATTTAAAAAAATGTCTGAAAATCCATTTAGGCAGATTCAAGCATTCGACCTACATAAAAGCCTTGTTTTTACTCGTGAAGATGCTGCTAAGCCTTTGAAAATTTACCTTCAAAGGAGCAGATGAAAGTTGCTTTCCCCTAGCTTATTAACATAGTTCTGTAACTGAAAGCTGCTGCGTTCCACTTCCATTTCACGATGACCCAACAACACTCCTCGTTCTGAAGAAAACTCTTAGAATTTCAAATCGGAAGGCATAATGCGCCATGGCTACAATCCCTTCCTATTCAGAATACTGATGGCTTCTCAAATTACTTAGTTCTGGCTCAAATATTCTCTATCAAGATCACACAGTAGACTAAATGGATCAAGTACATTTATATCCATTTGGGGAGAGTAGCAATTTGGAGTGGCTTGCCGAACAATCAAGTTGAGGGATTGAATATTTTCCTATGAAGGGCACAGGGTGAATTGTACTGCCAGGAGCTTAGAAATTGTATTTATAGCTGGAAAATAAAGAATTTGTGGCTTCCAAGATTTGAACAGAACATAGAATTAAAAAAAAAAAAAAATCCTAAATACAGGTCTAATTTAAAATGCATTGCTTCTTAGGATGGGCCAGGTGTGCTAAGCATTTTTTACTATAGGCACAATGGAAACAGTCCTGAAGGACACTGGGTCCTTAATGTGATTGGCAGGCTGATAACTTATTATAGTGGGATTAAATTAACCAGTTATTGAAATAGAGGTTTGTGTTTCTTTTACTATACAGTGGAATAAATGAAATCCCCATTAGCTGTGTTCTGAACTAGGGGCATAGTTACATGGGGCATTGGGGGCCCAGCCCACCCCCACCCCCATTCCTGGTTCAGGCCCCCACATTCCAGGCTCAGGAATTGCTAAGATTTATGTACTTGGGGTTCAGAGGTCTGAGGGAGCGAGAGAGATGTCTAACCTGTGAGTGGCACGGGAAGGAGGGATGGAAGGGTAAATAAATATCAAATAGGGTGTGTGTGGAGAAAGATACCATATCTTAGGGGATAGAGGAGAGAGGGAAGAGGAAATTGGAATGATGGTGGGGGGGAGTTGGGGAAGAAGACAGAGGAAAAGAGCCTGGACCCTAGAAAAACAAGATCCCAGAAAATATGCAGGAACTACTTATAATTACACTATTTTATAAGAACAATGAAAAATGTATGTGCTTATCTGGTGACTTTAGGTGGGTTTTTGTGATTTAGACCAAGTCTGTCTAGGCTCTGTTGTAAAACTTTTGGTTATACATGGCTATACGAGTAAGTCTAAGCCGGCCCACGTCCCACCCAACTCCCGCCCTCTTCACGCCTCCCGAAATGCCCCGTTTAGCTTTAGTCATTCAGCGGCACTATGAAGGCCTAGGTCATTTAGAAATACGTCCAAAACCTGCTTTTATTATCGGCACTTGGATGTTTTTGAGAAATGTTCGTCCAAGTGCCGACTTAGGCCAGTTTTTGGACATTTTTCTCTTTCGATTATGAGCCCCATATCAATTAAACCCACTGATTTGTAATTTTAACTGGGGATCTATAAAATTATTTCAGGATGAGTTCATTCAGAGTTCATTTTTCTTGTAGGAAATTGGATACTGCGTTTCACGCCACCCCCGCCATGATGCAAATTGGAAACAAACATTCGAGCTCGTACATGATAACATTCGGGTTCCTAAAGAAGGAAGCATAATTCCGAAACGGAACTCTGTTGAACCTTAAAAGAGCTGGAGAATAAATGAAGTAGTGAAGAGGGGAGATGCATGATGCAGATAAGTTCTCTCTTAAGCCAAGCCTGAGTTTTTCATAGGTTTCACGGTTTGCACTATGATTAATTTGGAACAAGTAACCACTAATATATCAGGGACTGTATAAACCCCCATTGAGAGGTTCTACATACAGAGTTGGGCTAAGTTTATTTTATTAGGTCTCTTTCCTGAGGGTTTCCATTCCATATTTTACATATGGTATATCAAATGCAATAAATACAATACAATACAATATCTACATTTTTCATTTTTGATTAATCTTATGAAATAATGGATTATAAATAGTTCCTGCTTATTTTCTGGAATTTTGCTTGGAATTTGAGTTATTGAGAGCATAACTACCTATACAGAACTTGTTGGCCACATAGTACAAATGAATTATTTCCACAAAAAAAAAAAAAAAAGGTTTGTGAAACTCAAAGGCAAGTATTATAAAAATTCAAATGACTTAAACAATTCAGCCTGAAGCAAGGCCACTCTGTACCAGTCTGTATGCTACAATTCTGGTTTCATTTTTTTATTTTTTATTTTTTTGCTGGAACCTTTTCACAAAGGAGTGTAACAAGGTAAAACATTAAAAAGAGTTGTCTGAGTGCTTCAAATATCAGAGAATTTTCTTCAATTCTTTGACATCAAAGCCAGAGAAGAAAATAGTGCTTAGCCATTGATATGCATGCTTGGCTTAATTCTCCAGTTTTCAGTGTTACGGAGGCAATTTTATAAAACATGTTTCGCTTTATTTACAGAAAATGTGCAAATTCGATATTGACACCCAATTTCCTGGCCAGCGCTTCTAAAGAAACGTGGCTGTTTTCACAAATAACGGCGTCAGCATGACCTACCTTCTCATCAGAGGCAGTCATGCTGGGACGGCCGGAGTGTTCCTCATCAGGGATTGGCGTTTGCCCATTTTTAAATGCATCTACCCACTTGTACGCTCTTCTCTCACCAATGCAGGCATCTCCATACCGTTTCAGCATTCTTCTATGAATTTCACGAGTTTTCACACCCTCCAACCACAAAAATCTGATGACTGCTCGTTGCTCCTTTACCATGTGTAATAATGTAAATGCAAACATGATACTAAACTAAAGCTTAACTTTCTATACTGGGTCATCGACCTAAGGAAGCTCGACTCGGTTTACAACAATTAGATTAAATTAAAGAAAGTTTACAAGTTCTGTGGAAGATCTCCACTTATGCCAACTCTCATCAATAGGATATTCCCTAGGAGAACAAGGGAAGGAAGCTAAAACTTGGGACCAGAAAGATTCTGGAGGCCAACAACAATCACAGTGGAATCCATCTGAATGTATTTACAATTCATTGCAGATGTCTTTGAAAACTGCTCTGAATTGAATCCCCAGTCATTAGTAGCGGTATAGAAGCTTCCAATAAAGATAAAAATAAAGGTGCAGTAAAAGTCCAACCTTTGCTGTACCTCAATAATTTTGAATCTCCTTTGGTTAACCAAAATTTTGCATATTTCTGAACCAGATAGAGATTTTTTTTTTTTTTTTGAAATTTGCTAATATTCACACTAGAGAAAGACACGGGGACAAATTTGTCCCCGTCCTCTTAGGAACTCAATTTCCCTGTCCCGTCTCTGTGAGTTTTGCCGCGGTCCCTGCACCATTCCTGTATAATCTGCCTTAATCACACAAGCCTTGAACACATGATTTTAAAGTGTTTGAGGCTTGTGCAGATGAGGACGGAGCTTAGGCATTGGTGGAATGAGGCATTATGACATCACAATCTGAGCTCTAGAATGTTGCTACTTAGGATTTTAAAGTGTTTGAGGCTTGTGCAGATGAGGAAGGAGCTTAGGCATTGGTGGAATGAGGCATTATGACATCACAATCTGAGCTCTAGAATGTTGCTACTTAGGATTTTAAAGTGTTTGAGGCTTGTGCAGATGAGGAAGGAGCTTAGGCATTGGTGGAATGAGGCATTATGACATCACAATCTGAGCTCTAGAATGTTGCTACTTAGGATTTTAAAGGGTTTGAGGCTTGTGCAGATGAGGAAGGAGCTTAGGCATTGGTGGAATGAGGCATTATGACATCACAATCTGAGCTCTAGAATGTTGCTACTTATGATTTTAAAGTGTTTGAGGCTTGCGCAGATGAGGAAGGAGCTTAGGCATTGGTGGAATGAGGCATTATGACATCACAGTCTGAGCTCTAGAATGTTGCTACTTATGATTTTAAAGTGTTTGAGGCTTGTGCAGATATTTGTTTGCTAACCCAATAATTATTTGGATAAAATTAGAAAAGCAAAAAGACTTGTGCAGATGAGGACGGAGCTTTTAAGAATGGGGCAGAGACAGGAAAAGAACTCATGGGGAGGGATGGAAAAATGGGTTCCTGCGAGGATGGGGAAAAATTTGTTCCCATGTCATTCTCTAATTCATACCTACCTTGTCCATGTTCTAGAATTGCCAAATGTCTACACACATAGGCAGTGGAACGCTGCTTTGTTGGGGGGGGGGGGGGGGGGGGGAGAGGTCCAGGAGCTCCACCATGGCGCAGGACCTCTAAACAGATCTCGAGTCCCCCACCCACCTCCTCTCAGCACCTTAGTTTTAAATCTTCAGCAGACACTGTGCAGCGTCCACGAGCAGACCTGCCCACAGAAGTAGAATGAAGGGTTCCGGGGCAGGTCTGCTGTTTGACGCTGTGTGGTGGCTGCCCAAAGATTTAAGCAAACACCGGGAGTAGGGTGGGAGGGAGGACCAAAACCATAGCGACTGCGAATTTTTAGGGAGGCCACAGCCCCTGTGGCCTTCCCCGTTTCGCGCCTATGTCTACAGTTGCTGTTGCCAAGCAATGGTTAAGTCCATAGAGAACTGGAGGGAAGACACTGAGAAAAACCTGTAAAAGCTGATCCTGTATATATCATTTCCAACTATTCTTTTCCCCTGCTACAAGACAAAATTACCGTTTCTCTCTGAGGCTTTAACTTAGGGAATGTTTTTAGATGAGAAGTAAAATATATGCAGCGATTATTAAAGAAAACATTTGGAATCTAGCTAAAGAGCTGCAAACATTTTACACACATCTTTTTGGATGAGTGTCTGCAAATTAATGAAGCCGTTCTTATTTCTCTGTTAGAATTTCTACTCATGTATGCTACTTGCACACCGATCTGATAGGCTACTGATGGATAACATATAATACAATTCTCTCTGCTAGTTTCTAGTTATGGCAAAGTGGATAGGCAGTATACCCTAGAAATGGCAACAAAAAAGAAAGCCATCCATCCACTTTCAATCAGCAAATGAGTAAAGATAACTGGGAAAACGATAGCAAATACCATGCTAAGAAAACATCATGAATGTGGCAACCCGCTACGAGTTCCAAGAAACCATCATATACGTGGCAACTACCACAAGTTCCAAGAAACCAACCCCACAACCAAACCCCAAAAGAAACCATCCCCCACAAGAAACCCTCATGTATATGGCAACCCCAAGTGCCAAGAAACCATCATGTACGTGGCAACACCCACATCCATCATGTACGTGGCAACACCCAACATGTACGAGGGTAAATATAACTGGCAAGATGATAGCAAATGCTGTGCCAAGAAACCATCATGTACGTGGTAACCCTCACAAATTCCAAGAAACCATCATGTACGTGGCAACCCCCACAACCATCATGTACGTGGCAACACCCAACATGTACGAGGGTAAATATAACTGGCAAGATGATAGCAAATGCTGTGCCATGAAACCATCATGTACGTGGTAACCCTCACAAATTCCAAGAAACCATCATGTACGTGGCAACCCCCACAACCATCATGTACGTGGCAACACCCAACATGTACGAGGGTAAAGATAACTGGCAAGACGATAGCAAATACTGTGCCAAGAAACCATCATGTACGTGGCAACCCCCACAACCATCATGTACATGGCAACCCCCAACATGTACGAGGGAAAATATAACTGGGAAAACGATAGAAATACTGTGCTAAGAAACCATCATGTATGTGGCAATCCGCCATGAGTTCCAAGAAACCATCATGTACGTGGCAACCCACACAAGTTCCAAGAAACCAACCCCCACAACCAAACCCCAAAAGAAACCATCCCCCACAAGAAACCATCATGTATATGGCAACCCCAAGTGCCAAGAAACCATCATGTACGTGGCAACACCCACATCCATCATGTACGTGGCAACACCCAACATGTACGAGGGTAAATATAACTGGCAAGATGATAGCAATATTTGTGCTAAGAAACCATCATGTATGTGGCAACCCGCCATGAGTTCCAAGAAACCATCATGTACGTGGCAACCTCCACAGTCATCAAGTACGTGGCAACCCCCAACATGTACGGGGGTAAAGATAACCGGGAAGACGATAGCAAATACTGTGCCAAGAAACCATTATGTACGTGGAAACTCCCACAAGTTCCAAGAAACCAATCCCCATAACCAACCCCACAAGAAACCATCATGTACGTGGCAACCCACACAACCATCATGTACATGGCAACCCCCAACATGTACGAGGGAAAAGATAACTGGGAAGACAATAGCGAATACTGTGCCAAGAAGCCATCATGTATGTGGCAAACCACCACGAGTTCCAAGAAACCATCATGTACGTGGCAACCCTCACAAGTCATTCAATGCTTGGCATTTAGCTTTATCTACAAAGAGATGAGCAAAGACAAGAGAGGTGTCAGCAATGAAGACCACAGCTGCCTTTGGTGAATTTTGTTAAATTGAAATTGAAGGAGGAATTCATGGGAGAGCTGCCTCAAGAGTTCAGCTGCAAGGGACAGTAGAAAATGAGGTTTAAATCTTTTTATTGTTGAACAGGTCAGAAGAAACACAACAGTATACCCAATCTTCCATCAAAACATGGTTGAACAAATACAGTTTATATATAAAACCTTCCAAACCTGCCCATGCAACCCCTCCCCAACCTGAACCTACACACCTCAGACCCTCCCCGCCCTACACCCCGCTGTACCACTACACATTTAGGGGTAAATTCTCTATTAGTACGTCTAACATAGGCGTGCTTTAGACGTCCGGCAAACGCAAGTGTCAATCAAACAGTACTTAGGCGTGCGGTAGACGTCTCTGCAACCGCTTGGCGCAAGATACACGCAAGTTTCTGAAACGTCATTAAGACGTCTCCAATAGACCCGTGATAGTCGGCGGTACGATGTTTTTTTTTTTTTTTAGATTATACTTTTTTTATACTCTTTATTATCAGTCATTCAACATTCTAAGTATAGGATGATGAAAAAGATAACCAAAACACAGTATACCATTTTATAAACTATATATTAGTTGATCTGGCAATATCAGTGAGGTAGGGAATGGCAGACAGAGAACACTGCTGTGTTGTATCTTTTTCCTCTAGGATATCAGAATTGTACAGTTTACCATTAATACAAGGAAAAAAAATATGTTATGTTTCAAAGGAGAACTAGAAGATGAAACGTACCGAGTGGGTGTTGAACTTACATTATCAGTATGGAAGGTGGGAACCGGTAGATGTATGCTACACAGAAAGCTGTACAGGAATGTCATACTCACCTCCTATTAGAAGTGGAAAGGATAAGACTTTGAACACCATATAGACTTCTTATAAACTTTGTTTAAGTTCCACAAAGACTGGCAGGAAAGGCACCCTAAGTCATCCAATAAGCTTTCTCTCGATTTCCCAGAGACATTATTTCAGAGAGGATAGTTTAGAAGTGATATCTTGCTCGAAAGAACACTCTCCTGGTCTTAAAACATTCCTACAATCAGCTCATTCTTCAGAACAAAGGTAAATCCCATAACTTACATTGGCCCAACTTAGAAACAGAATCAAAACACAGATCAGACCTGAATGTGGATTCTAGTTCACAGGAAGAGGAAGTAGCCAGCAGCACAATGCTGACCTCATTGTGACATCATCAAGGTGCACCTGGAAGGTAGATATGCCACAAGTAAAAGACAAGCCGGGAGTTGAACTCACAACCTACAGATGATTGATATAGTGCTTTTACTCACTGACCTACACCTGTGTCTCTGGTTCCCCTGTCATAGCATACCTTAGTGATGTGCTAAAGTATACTCTACTTAGCTATCATATCACAGTCAGTTGAGGCAAAAGACTGGTAGCTCAATGGTGTAAAGCACCGTTGTCACGGATGCAACACCCATATTCTTAAGTATGGTTCAATAAATGTAATACAGAGTCAAAATTATGCTGTTTATTTTATCAAACCCAAGCTCAACTTTGTAATGTATTGTGTATAGTCTCGCTAATGTGTTTGTGATGAAAATGAGATGCGATAGGTGTATATCCTATATAATAAAACCCTAGCCGCGCATGCGCACATACCTGCGTGCTTCTGTGATCTCTGCTCTGTGATCAGTAGGTCTGTGGCCAGCAGGAGTGCAGATGCAGCAGCCAGGCGACTCCCCCCTCCCGCCCTCACTCACCACCAAAACCACCACCGCCAAAGCCTCCTCCTTCTGCCCAGCCGGGAGGAGGGCTCCGAGTCGCTGAAGACTGTCCCAGACAGCTTACATGGTCCCTAAAAAATTAACCTTTTCATCTGAGGCGCGAGGCTGCGGTGACCTTCCTCCCCCGGCTCATTAAGGTTTCGTCTTAAGAAATTCAAATGCATTGTTGAAAATGCAAGTGACTATTCTCTGTCATCCTAGACACCCCTGCAACACCCCAACAACACACTCCTGCAGCATAAACCCCTCATGTTATAATCAAGTAAAAGACAAGGCGGGAGTTGAACTCACAACCTATGGATGATTGGTACAGCGCATTTACTCACTGAGCTACTTAACTCTAGCCCTAACCCTAACCATAAAGTAGCATCTGACGTCATAGAAGCCGTTAGAATTTTGAAATCGTTTTGGACGTTCATTGGGTGTTCTCAGATCAAGTACACCTGTAGATACTTGCAATGATTACCCCTTGTCAAAGCTTGTACCTAAAGCCATTTCTGGAGACTCCCATTCCCAAGTCCCCAACATAGCTCAGTGCTTAAAAGCACTGCATGTATCTTCCAAAGGTCCTGACTAAGGTTACCAAAGACATAATATTCTTTTTTTTTTCCACCCACCCAAACATGCATAGCTAAGCTAAAATATGTGAACCTCACTTCCCAATCTTCATTTATTTAATTTATAACTTGTCATTGTGTTTGTTCAAATGTAGATCGTGTGAACCTAAATACATTGGAGGAGGTGAAATTTCATTAGGTTTACATGGTAAGCTTCTAAGCGTTCTGCTATACTTTTTTGTATAACAGCGATATCGGCGTGGTTTAGGATGTAATCAACAGTGTTGATGTAGCGCGGAGTGGCCGCTGCAAGCACGCCCAAGCGGCACAAAAACGTCATCGCGGTTTTTTGCGTTGTGACATCATAGAATCACCCGTTCTTCATACGCAGTTATTTCTCCTAAAATGGCTACCAGGAGACAGCCAAATTTCTCTACAGAGGACTCCAGGCTGCTGGCCAGGCTCTTCTTGGTACATGAGCACCACTATTTTAGAGTGGCAGGCCATTGCAGGTCATACCTGCAGTTCAGGAACTCCTGGACCCACCTGACCCGGCGGTATAACAGAAGAGCCTCATATCCCAGGGAAGTAAGTATTCCAAGTCAGGCCCTCACAAATAATCATGTAATGATGATGGAAACCTGTCTCAATCAAATTGGTCATGTTATTGTGGGTAAATCTTGATTCCTTTTAAAAACTACAATTGTGCATAATAAATCTTTTACATTGAATACTGAAATTAAAGCACATCCCAAAGGAGCAGTAGTAGGATTTTAAATGACAAATTCAGCTCCTATAAGGCATCTATTCCATTCACAACATGCACACAACTAATTTTTGGGTCATGAACATCACATTTGTAATAGAAACATCTTGAAATCAACTTTGCCAAAGGAAAACAAATATATTAAAGTGCTGCTATGTCATTTCAAATACCTACAACTTTCCTGTATCAATCTGCTGGTCTAGGGAGATAGTGGCATGACGTTTAAAGTGACAGCGTCAGTACCCTGACGTCAGGGGTTTCAAGCCACGCTGCTCCTTCTGACCAAACTATTTTATTGCCCCTGCTGCATGATTGTAAGCTCACCAGGACATGCTGTAATGTGGGGCAGTGCTGATAGGCTACAGCCTCAGCACCCTGGGGTTGTGAGTTCAATCCCACACTCCTCCTTGTGATGCTGGCCATGTCACCTCAACCCCCCCCCCCCCCACACACACACACACACACACTGTCCCAGGTACAGTAGAGAGATAGCGATGCCTCCAGCACAGAAAGGGGAAAATGATGGAGTACGTGAATACATTCATGTAAAACATGTGGCAGAAGGGGGTGGAGGCAGGCAGCAAAGCGGATAGGGGCTCTTGGAGGGCAGCATACTCCATTTTTATGTGCTTATAGAGGTCAATACTTAAGTAAACATGTTATGCCACAGTGCTAGATGGCACTCATCATATCCCTCCCTCTCTGTTCTTTCTCTCTCTCTATTATCCAGGTTGAGGATCTCAGGAAAAGGGGGCGGCTGCTGAGGCGCCAGGAGCGGGCCTTCCTTGAGGGGGTGAGGGAGGAATTGCGCACTGAAGCCGGTGAGTAATGAGTCCAGCGTGTGTTTCTTTGTGATCAGCCTACCAGAATAAATAGATGAAAATGCTTGAGTAGCTGTAAACCATTCGTAATCATAAAATCTGCAGTAAAGCTGCTATTGTGATATCATGTCACAATGGCTTTATGGTGTTCTACTTGCCTCACTTACTTACGCTACATTTTGATGTTTACAGTGGAGTAGGTGCTTTGCATCTTGTTATTAGCATTTGAAGAAAATAACGTAGTAAACAATGTCATGTTCAAAAGTGTTGTGGACATATCTGACTGTATCCTATTTCTCTCTTGTCAAGCAGCAGCGCAGGCACCCCCTCAGTAGGCACCGCAACTAATGGAGGGAGCCCCACCCTGGTCCTCTGCGGAGGAGGAGGAGGAAGAGGAGAGGGAAGAGGAGGAGGAGGAGGGGGATTATTCTCCCTGGCAGCCCTCAGGACCACCCACACCGCCTGCCCCACCACTGCCCCCTGGACCCCCACCGCCTGCCCCACCACTACCTCCAGGACCACCACCACCATCCCCTGTTGGACCTTCCCCTTCCCCCACCCATAGCCCTTCCCCTCACTCTCCTGCCCTTCCTGTTCCTGATCCCATCCCACCCCCTTTCCTTGCTGTTCCCCCCCAGGAGCAGCCCGACCAGCCTCAGGAGGGGGCGGGCAGGGAGATGGAGCCCTACTCTGCCCTCTTGGAGGAGGTGCAGGTATTGAGAGGGTGTGTTGAGAGGATGGAACATGCCCTCTTGCGGCTGGTAGCCGAAAGAGGGCATGGTGCCAGCAGCCATACACCCTCTCAATAACTGCACCTCTTCCGCCCCCCTCGCCTGAGGTAGCTCAAGCTGCTCTTGGGGGGCACCCACCCTCTTTCCCTGCGTTATGTGTTATGTAAATAGTTATTTTTTTCAAAAGTTTAAATTTTTAAAAGTTTTATATTTGAATAAAAAAATTGTTTATAGTTTAAACTTTCCTGTGTGGTTTTAACCTTGTAGCATCAGCAGTTTAGTGGACAGAGTCCAAGGTAGATAGGGGTTCAGGAGGGACTGCTGAATGGGCCCTTTTCAATATAACAACAAGGTGACATATAGAAAGTTTGACAATCTTTATTGGGGTCTGTCATTCATTCTATTACCTGCTAGCCACTCTGATGTCCAATCATTGCAGAATCTAGGAAAGAAGCAAGTGAATGCAAGGGTATATGCAACTGTAGGTAGATGACGACATCTCAGCTATGATGTGCAAAGTAAGCCAGTCCCTGTTCCAAAGTAAATGGCTACATAAGGAAGAGAATATAAGTCACTGTGGTAGATTTGTTGTTGAGGAATAGGGTTACTGCTAGTAAGAGTTGGCTCCACACCAGGAGAATCCAAATGAGACATGTGGGTTTTTCTTACTTTCATGGAAGGTGATGGAAGTAAAGGCCAGATCCCTCAATCTATCCTGGTTCTTGAGCTGCACTATTTTGTTTAAGCAGGTGTGGAAACCACAAAGATGCTCACAGCTGTACTGCTCTCAGTAATACAAAACTCCATCTGACAATACTGCAGTTGCCTGTCTAAGACACCTGAAAACAGAAAAGAGGAGAAGCTGGTTTACACAAGGTTCACAAACAGGGGGTTCAACCCCCAAGGTCCATATCTGTCCTCCCTTCCCTGAAGCAATGTGTTAACCTCATTTATGTTGAGCTGCTTAGATGTCACCGTGGTATAGTTGTTAAAGCAATAGCCTTAACTCGCTGATGGTGTGGGTTAATATCACCTGTAATCCTCCACTGCTACTGTTTAGAACTCATGTGAGGGAATAGACTAACTGAAAACAAAAAGTTTGTGTGCATATAACAGCAGGAATGCGTGCCATGGTGTTCTACGAGGCCAACATTATCAATTTACTATTGTTCCTGAAAGTCATCAAGGATACCTGTGTGAAGAGAACAATAGAAGTGTGAAACATTTATTTCACTCATCAGAAGAGTGATTCAAGTGAAGAATAGTAGAGTAAGCAAATAAAGGTTACCATATATCATTCTCACCTACAACTGTTTGGCTGAGCTGATGAGCATAGTTAACCTGAAATGAAGAATAGAGAGAAACTGTTAACAAAGACCTATGTCTCCAAAATTAAACACTGAAGTTGTGGCAGAACACACACCTAGAAGTAACAGAGGTGCTAACATACCTTTAGACTCCTTATTAAAAATGGCAGCCATTAGCCACTCATTAGGAGTTTTCCACCTGAACCATGTACACTGATTGGATGTCCACTGAATGGCAGTGTTTCCCCCCCCCAACACACCCGATCTATTCTTATCAATGAGTTAGTACACAGAACCATTCCTCACCTGATTTTAACTTGCCTGTAATTTGATTCTACAAAGAATTAACTTTTGCTCTATGAGTAAACCCTCTCAGATGTGTGAACACATCCATTTTACTTACATATCCATTTTTCTACCAGCAATATTTCTACCAGCATGGTCTTTATCAGTCTTATCAGTCATTTTTGTCAGCCCTGTGGAATGGAGAGTAGGAGATATCAGAAATAAAATAACTATTATAAACAACAGCACACAATGAAAGCCCATAAAGAGAAGTCAGTTTTTGCTGGTTGGTTTCTTTAGTTCTATCATAAGGACACCTAAGTAACTTACAAAATATCATTCTCACCTGGACTTACTATCTGAGCTGCTTCTAGAAAAGATAAAACAACATATTAGAATGACATGTAGCTTGTTAATGGCTCTGTGGAATAGAAAGAAATGGGAGGCAGAGATAGGAAAAAAAAATGTAAAAGACTAAGACAGAGTAAAGTCTCAAACATCTGCATAAGCAATAGGACAGAATAGAAAGGAAACACTGCTTACCTGGACCTTCTTATACCCATGCACGCCTATGTAGCGTCTGACGTCAGCAGGGCGGGAAAACTTTCTCTATGCCTATTGGGCGCCGTTCGGATGCGTTTGCTTGTCCCGCTTCCTAACCATGCCCATCACACCTCATTGGGTATCCTATGGGGGTGTGTTTGAACGTGTTCTACAAGTAGCCTGAAAAGATGTCTTCACATTGCAACATGGCTCCAAAACGGAAATCAAATTTCTTGCATGGAGAGTTACAGATATGGAAAATGGAGGTGGGGCAGACCATGACATTATGAAAGCAGGGAGAGTGGTGGGTGTGGGCATCTGTGTGTAACCTGGCCTGGCCCCTTCTTTTCCCTAACAATTGATTCCCCTCCACACTTAACACAAAACCTAAGTCCTCAACAATCCCTCACACCAGCACCCAGAAAAATCCATAAACTAAAGAAATACAGATAATGGGGGTGGGGAGGAGTGTCAAAGGCAGAAGGGAGTATAAAGGAGAACAGGCAAGTCATAGCATAAAGTTTCATCATTGAGGAAACGGAACACCACAAACACCACCTCACATGAGGGGGTCTTACATAGGAAAAATGGCTGTGCCAAAGCTTTCTATATACTAAGCACGCCTAATTAGCGGCTGACGTCATAGGAACCGTTAGGATTCAAATCTAATTGGATGTGCATTGGATGTCGTTTTGCCATATACAGCTGTAGTGACATTGTAGTCATTTCCTTCACATCTCTAAGCTTTGATACGAAGCTCTATGTTCTAAACAAAGTAACCTCTATAGCTCTATGCCTTAAGGCATTGCTTTTCATCTTCCATACATCAGGGGGTTCAAGTCTTGAGTAAGGTTAGCAAATAGTTTATATTCATTTCTCAGCCAGAACACCTGGTAACTTTTTAGCCTTGCCTTTACATATCAATATTTTGCTTCAGCTTTTATTATGTGCAGCCATTGTCTAATATTTAATGCAACCTGTTCTCTCTCATGCTGAACACCCTCCCCCCACCAAAAACATCCCCCCCTAACTGGATCATTCTTCAACACCTGTCCAAGCCCTCTGAAGTTTGATTTAACTCATAGCTGTTGGCCAATGCCTATATTGCATTAAAAAAACAACATTCCTACTAGAATGGCTTGTAGTTAGGAGCAAATGAAAGTATCTCATGCACCTGTGGCTGCAGAATGCTGAGGAGAAACAGCAAATTCCACCACTTCTAAGAACTGTTAGGATGCAAGGAAACAAAAGTGAAGGTGCTTAGAATGAAGATTAGCGTGTGAGCATGGTCTGGGTTGGACATTAGAAAAATGTGGATAACAAACCACATTTCTGCCCAAACAATAATATAATTTACACATGGCTTTTACAACCCCCTTTTTTTTCTCAACAAACAGCACTGCAATCGGCTCTCTTTTGAAAGCAAAGAAAAAACAGCACACATTATCAGCACTTAAAAAGAGAATAAACAGATACACACCTTAACATTCAGCTTCCCTCATTGCAAAATGGAGGTCTTCAGTTGCACAAAACTGACCTCATTGTGACCTCATCAATCTGCACCTTCAAAGTAGTATGCCACAAATGTGCTGGGTGTAGAACTCACAACCTCTGGATGTTAGAAGCACAGGCTCCTAACACATAGGCTCCTAACACATAGAGCTACAGCTGCTTCTACTTAGGTCCATCTCACCACCCTTTCATATCATACTTGACTGAGCTGCTTATGCTCATTAGCTATCATATCAGGATGAACTCAAATAAGTTTAAGCAAAGGAATGCCTAAAGATTTGGAAGGTTTTCAAGTAGAAAACAAATATCAAATATGTATTAAAGAATTGCAGCACAAATGACGCTGATCGGCAAGGGCAAAAAAACACCACTTTTCCGGGTATGACGCCTAAACGGAACAGATTACTTACAGTCATATATCCATTAGTACAGTGCTTAGAATGAAGATTAGCGTGTGAGAAAAATGGAGCTCCACCTCACATGTATTCAACCACACTTGGGAATATGGGTTTGGGGCTCAGTGAAAGCAGTGCTTTTAACCATTGAGCTACCACTCTTTTGTCTCAGCCTACTATGACATTATAGCTAAACTCCCTTTCCCTTAGCACTTCACTAAGATATGATATGACAAGGGAGCCAGAGACATTGGAGCAAAAGGTGCTGTAGCTCAGTGAGGAAAGGCACTCTACCAATCTTCTGGGCTTTGAGGGTTCAAATCCCAGCCTGTATTTTACTTGTGGCATATCTACCTTCCAGGTGCACCTTGATGATGCTTTCCACTTCTTATAGGAGTTGAATATAACATTACTGTACAACTTTGCTGTGTAGCAGAAAAATAAACTTTTCCCCCTTCCATGCTAAGAATTTGAGTTCAACTCATCTTATATTTCTCCTTTTAAACATGGCATACTTTGTTAGTTTTTATCATGGTAAAGTATACATTTCTGAAATGGTGAAGAAACAATAATATACAACTGCAGTGTTTTGTCTCCTAGCAGAATTAACTGCCTATAAGAAGCGGTATAAGCAAATCCAAACTGCTATAAGCACAAGAAAGCATTTCTAGCTCATCACGGTAATGCTCCTTTTCCGAGCTCTGACCTCTGAAACTCCCTGGTTCGACTCCCAACTTTGCTCATTTTAATAAGGTCCTAGTTTTTTCCTATTAGCTCTTATAACAGGGTCTACATGGTGGACTTTGCCATTTGTAAGGTGCACATTTCCCTTTCCAGGCAAACGTAATAGAGCACGTAATAGACCACATTAACCAGGCGATCCACAAATGTCATCTTGCTGTCAGAGGAAAGGTTTCCTCTCATCACTGCTTAGGATATCCGAGCCATGGTAAGTTGAAAATAGGTTACCTGGAGAGCAACAATATTCAGCCTACTGTCCAGATAGCTAATTGGATTAATTTTAGTTAGGGCAGTCTTTTTGCTTTTCTAATTTTATCCAAATAATTATTGGGTTAGCAGGCAAATATCGCAGCCCTCTCGATCTTTGTTTATGGTTTATGATTTTTATTTATAGCCCGCTTCATACAAAGTGGTTTACAACACACATACACAATAAAATACATAAACACACAAGTAATCATATTAACACACAAAAAAATAAAATGTTAAAAAAACCCACAACCATACTATAAAATTAGATCATTGCATTATTCCCTAGCATTTACCCTGTAGCAAAAGATCTCACGGTACAATATTGCACAGTCTGCTTAATATTTCTTGTATTCTTTTTTAACACCAATATTTCATTTGACCAAATAAGTGACGTTTCAACAATCGTTTAAGCATACTTAAATTCCTTTGCTGGCGTATGTAACTAGGGAATTTGTTCGATTCTGCTGGACCAACACTTGAGAAAATCCCTGCCCTCACGATCTGTAATCTCAAATCCTTTCTTGTTGCTATAGATAGGTCACCATTTCCAGCAGAACACAACCTTGAGAGAGGAACATGAAATAAAATTGCCATTCCAGAGATTCCTTTCAAATGAAAGAGATTCGACTCATGCACATTTATATTACGTAGGTATTTAAACGTCTCTATCATATCTCCCATCTCCCACCTTTCCTCCAAAGTTGAGCCTCTTTCATTTGAAAGGAAGCTCTGCAATGAGAGAGCATAGGATGAAGTTAAGAGGTGAAAGGCTCCGAAGTAATCTGAGGAAATACTTTTTTACAGAAAGGGTGGTAGATGTATGGAACAGTCTCCCGGAAGAGGTGGTGGAGACAGAGACTGTGTCTGAATTCAAGAGGGCCTGGGATAGGCATGTGGGATCTCTCGGAGAGAGAAAGAGATCATGGTTACTGTGGATGGGCCATTCTGCCATCACGTTGCTATGCTACTAAAGTTCTATGATGTCACAATGCAGGTGTAAAGAGCCTTAGCCAATAGGGAGAGGACATGCAAATGTTAAGAGCCTTAGCCAATAGGGAGAGGAGGAGATAGTAGATGCTGTGGATGGGCAGACTGGATGGGCCATTTGGCCTTTATCTACCATCCTGTTTCTATGTTTGGTACTGGATTTTTATGTGCGTTCAGCAAAACGTCTAAACTTAGATGCCCCTCCTTACGAACCAAATTGTTGTGGCATCTGCATCTGTTGAATCAAGCCTTAATTTCAAACTGCTAATGTACATATTTAAAATAAAACAGTTGCACTTTGGATTTTTTTTTTTTTTTAAATCCATAAATTAAATGTAATGATAATTTGTTCTCCTCAGAAGATAAAATTATCCTTCAAGGTTGAAGAGATATAATTATTCATCATATAAATCTCTTGGCAAATAGTGTCCTTAGGCACTGTAGCACTAATAATTGTTATATTGCATCCTTCTTTTAGCTTTCAGATGGACAGACTCATTATTATGTAACTCATTTATAGATAGATACACCAGCTTATTTTAAGTACAAGGGAATCATGTTTTTCTAGTGAGAATGAGTCTAATTAAGCAGAAATATAATTGCTGGTAATTTTTAACTCATTGTAAATTAATATCCTTGCACCTAATAAGCATGATTGTCTTTTAATGAAATGAATAGGTTGATCTATTGGTTTCTGAGAAGTTTATTCTGTGTTCAGCAGCTGCAGTATTATGTAGGCAAAGCACCGAAGATTACTAATATAGATAAAATGAATTCTATAGGTGGCTTAAACTAATATTTCTCAAGCCAATCCTAGCTTCACAATTTATTCAGCACATAAAATGATACATGCATAAAAACAAACTACTTTGGATAATTGCCTTTTCCTGATCAACTATTTCCTGATCTCCCACTGTAGCTCCTTGTGACCCTGGGCAAGTCATTTAACCCTCTTTTGCTCTGGGTGCAAAAACTTACATAGTGAGCCACTAAGGGCTCCTTTTATCAAGTCACGCTAGCGGGGTTAACGCGTGTGACTTTTCATCACGCGCTAACCCCCGCGCTGGCCAAAAACTACCGCCTGCTCAAGAGGAGGCAGTAGCGGCTAGCGCGGCCGGCGGTTTAACGCGGGTAATTACGAGCGTTAAACTGCTAGTGCGGCTTGATAAAAGGAGCCCTAAGGATAGAGAAAGTACCTACATAAAATAAATGTAAACCATGCCGCGGTCAGACTTATCTTCGGGCTGAAGAAATTCGACCACGTGACACCCTACTATCGGCAGCTGCACTGGCTACCAACGGAAGCCCGAGTAAGGTTTAAATTTGCCTGCCTCTGCTTCAAAGTACTATACGGCCTGACCCCCAAGTACATAACGGACCTTTTCGCATTTTCTAATAACAAACTCAAAAGAAACACACCCCCAAAACTCATTTCCCCTCCAGTTAGAGGCTGCAAAATGAAAAAACACCACAAACACCTCTCTCACCAAGCAGTCCTATGGGGCAAAGACCTAGACCAACTGCTTTCGCCCACTCCATACGGGGAATTCAGGAAACGCCTAAAAACATACCTGTTCCAGAAATACCTAAACAATTGACCCGCTCTCCCTCTCCCTCCCCCCTCCCTATTCCACCTGAACTTACAGCACTGTTATAAATATAATCTGTTATCTTCATCTTATCGTAACTTTACGTTGCTATTTATCCCCAACAGGTCCTGTCGTACATTACCTACTAAAATGTACATATTACATTTTCGCTCAGCAAATTGTATTTCTATACTATTGCCTCCTGAGGTCTCTGATCTCTGTATTTCCTCTGAATATCTATTTATTGTATTTCGCTGAATGTCCAGCACTCTTGATTGTAAACCGCCTAGAAGTCGCAAGATTGTGGCGGTATAGAAGAATAAAATTATTATTATTATTATTAAGGTAGTGAATCGAATCATTTGAAAAATCCTTCTTAATTTTGGAGTTAAGCTTATCAATTTAGAATAACCTATACCTTCCCAATATCCCTAACCTTCCCTCTCTCATCCCATCTTTTCTTAACTCATTGTTGATCTTCCACTGTCATTCACCCTCATGTTTAAAACTGGTGGATGCCCTCATCTCCTTCTTTACGGAAGAAGATGTAAGAGATCTACCTGAACCAGAAATGGCTTTCAAGGGTGATGATGTGGAGGAACTGAAAGAAATCTCGGTGAATTTGGAAGATGTACTAAGTCAAATCGACAAGTTAAAAAGTGATAAATCACCTGAACCAGATGGTAAACAGCCAAAGGTACTAAAAGAACTAAAACATGAAATTGATGACCTGCCGTTAGTGATCTATAATCTGTCGCTAAAATCATCTGTAGTACCTGAAGACTGGAGGGTGGCCAATGTTACGCCAATTTTTAAAAAGGGGTCCAAGGGAGATCCAAGAAATTATAGACCAGTAAGCCTGACTTCAGTGCTGAACAAAATTGTGGAAACAATTATAAAAAATAAAATTGTGGAACATGTAGACAAACATGATTTAATGGGACAGAGTTAGCATGGGTTCAGCTGTGGGAGATCTTGCCTCACCAATTTGCTTGACTTCTTTGAAGGTATGAATAAACATGTGGATAAAGGTGAGCCAGCTGATATAGTGTATCTAGATTTTCAGAAACCGTCTGAAAAAATTCCTCATGAGAAGCTCCTGAGAAAATTAAAGTGTCATGGGATAGATGGCAAAGTTCAGTTGTGAATTAGGAATTGGTTATCGGATAGAAAACAGAGGGTAGGGTTAAATAGTCATTTTTCTCAGTGGAGGAGAGTAAACAGTGGAGTGCCACAGGGATCTGTACTGGGACTTGTGCTATTTAACTTATCTATAAATGATCTGGAAATTGGAGCGATGAGTGAGGTGATTAGATTTGTAGATGACACTAAACTGTTCAAAATTGTTAAAAGCATGCGGATTGAGAAAAATTGCAGGTGGACCGTAGGAAATTGGAAGACTGGGCATCCAAGTGGCAAATGAAATTTAATATGGACAAATGCAAAGTGATGCACATTGGGAAAATAACCTGATCACTGCTTTCATTAAAGGAAAGCCTATGTGGAGAAAAGCCAATTGACCCAACCAATAGAAAGACATCTGAGCATATCTTCTTGTCTCCTGCCTCCCTGCCCCATGTTTTTTTCCCTGTACCTACAAGTATATGTCCTCTGAAACTTACACACAGACTTTTATCCAATGAGTGGACAGCAATTTTCAACTCAGATCATTAATTCTTTTTTTTTCTTTTTTTTCTTCAGTGTTTAAGTAATTTTTATTAAAGGAAGAATGTTATAATCCAAATTGTTTCTTTGCTCAGCTATCAATTCTGTCAATTAAAACAGTGATGATAAGTCTGAGTTTTTCCACAGTAAATTACAAAATGAAAGAAAGGAATGCTTTAACTTTTCATACTGTGCTGAAAATGCCTTTCCCCGGGTCTAAAACATTAATTTTGTTTTTCTATTTTTCAATTTTTTTAAAAAGTTTTTTTTATTAATGTTATCTAGGACTAGCTGTTCTGTTGCTAGACCTGGCATTTGCTCTGTACGTAAGCATCCTTTATGTTTATGTTTTATGTTTTGCAATGTTTTTTTGCAATTTAAATTTTTCCATGTTTAGATATTTTTCTTCGGTGAAGCGAAATTCGATATTGCAGTTTTCTTTCTTTTTGAACTTTAAACAGTTGGAGCACCATTGGCATTGCTAACTGCTTTCTGGGCAGCTTCTTTAGCTTGGTGGGCTTGTAATACAGCAACATCTTCATCAACCTTGGAGTGAAGAGACTCTGGAGACTCAAGCATATGGAGAAGCTCTGAATTATCAATTTCCAGCAACATGCCAGTTATTTTACCTGCTAAACTTAGATGCATGGCTTGAATAAGAGGGAAGAGTCGCTCACCCAACATTTGCTTTTGCTCTTGTGGAGGGGCGGAAGCTAACACGGAAGCAGTCTTATTGCCTTCACTCTGGTATGTCTTTTCAGTGGCTCCAAAGAAAAGCAAATATTTTGAAAAATCTCACTCTTTGGCTTTCAGTCTCACTCTTTAGGGTAGTAAAATTCCCTCCATGGGATGGTTCACCCTTGGCATCTCTAATATATTTACAGTCAAACCTTGGTTTGTGAGCACAATTTGATCCAGAAGCATGCTTGTAATCCAAAGCATTCGTATATCAAAGCAAATTCCCCCATAAGAAATAATGGAAACTCAAGACGATTCGTTCCACAACCCAAAATCTTTAATACAAAATACTATACGTACTTGTATTGCATGACCTCGCTCATTTAGAACAGTCACTACATTCCTGCAGCGTCAGAGAGAGAAGAACCATCTGCTCAGTTGTGATGATGTGACGCGTGTATACAGTATGTACTTGTATTGCAAGACATTGCTTGTATATCAAGTTAAAATTTAATCAAATGTTTTGCTTGTTTTGCAAAACACTTGCAAACCAAGTTACTTGCAATCCAAGGTTTTACTATATATACTGTATATATATATATATATATATATATATATATATATATAATGACAGGGAAGCCCCTGTCAGGAGGAAAAACCATTCTCTAAAATCCTCAATCCCTAAAGCTAAGCCAGTTCAGCAGCCAGAGAATAGGTTTTAGGCAGAGTAAATCAAGCAGGGTTAAAACAAGAAAGCCATCCACCAGGAAACCCAGTGAGAAGGGCTCCCAAACCACAGTTTAACTGTCATTATTCCTTTCCCAAGAGCAGAGAAGTTTCCCTGCAAAACCAAGCTGTGAAAGAAAATCAATCCAGAAGGGGGCGGGGCTACACCTGGGAAACTGCAAGCACCTAAGCCAGGGGTGTCCAATGTCAGTCCTCGGCCGCAATCCAGTCGGGTTTTCAGGATTTCCCCAATGAATATGCATGAGATCTATTAGCATACAATGAAAGCAGTGCATGCAAATAGACCTCATGTATATTCATTGGGGAAATCCTGAAAATCCGACTGGACTGCGGCCCTCGAGGACCGACATTGGACACCCCTGACCTAAGCCTTCAGACGTGAGGCAGAAGGGAAACAAATTAAACCCAGCTGAGGCTGGAAGGGAGATTCGAACCCAGCCCACAGCTCCAGGCTGGACATTCCCTCCACCGAGACAGAGAGGCCGCTCTTTGCCACCCAGAGAAGGATAAACAGAAATTCCCCAAGCAGCTAAGTACTGGAACCTTGCAGAGGATTTTGTAAGGGAAAGGCAAAGTAATGCTACAGAAGAGGGGAAGGGAAGCTTGGCCAGCCAGTTCTTCTAATTACTCTGAAGGGGGAGGGGAATGGGAAAATGTAAATGTAGAAACCATGGAAATAACTGAGTATGGTTGTGATACCAGTAGTATGGACTGGGGAGAGCCATGCTAATATCCCAGATGAATATAATTTGCCAGAAGTAGGCATGGAGTTGTGATATAACTGCTCCCAGCACTGCTCTTTGCAATGTTTCTCCAGCCAGAATATTAAATGAGTTAGGAACGTGGTGGTGCTGGGGGAGGGCTACAGAGGGCTGACAAAAAAACAGGGACCAAGCACAAGTGCTAGGGGAATTAGCCATTCCTTGAACAAACTTTTAAATTGCCATGCAGAAGCGAGGGGTGCTTGGAAACTTTGGTTGGGCATAGCACAACTTTTGCACAGGAAGGGTTGTTTGTTTCCACCCCCACTGCTTAGGCAGAACGGGAGAAGTCCCAGAGAGAAAAACAGTGAAAGCTGAGAAGCCAAAAGTCAATGAAAACTGTTTTCGTTTATTGTTTGGACTGGCTATGATATACCAGGCATTGCCTTAAGAGAGGGGAGTAAGCTGGCGAGCGCTCCCTAAGAAGGAACCTAGCTACCTGCGGCTAGGGGTCCCGACAGAGACATGAGTATTAGAGGCAAATGAAGCCTGGTGGCAATGAACTTTGAATTGAAAACAATAATAAGAATGCATGCTTTACCCAAGTGGCAGTGCAGACTGAACTGCAAGGAAATTATCACTGGATTTAAGTCTGATATTTTGGGGGGGAGGGGGTTTCTTGTGGACAAATAAAGGGTAAACCTTATTTTGAACTGAATTCAGAAAAATTCAGTGTTTTTCTTTTCGCCAACCAAATCAAAGGCGCCCAAAATCTTGCCTGCGGTCTGAGTCGGGTCTTTCGCTTGCCGAGGGCCTGGCCCGGCCACAATATATATATATACAGAATAGATCATCAGTCTCAAACTCAAACCCTTTGCAGGGCCACATTTTAGATTTGTAGGTACTTGGAGGGCCGCAGAAAAAAATAGTTAATGTCTTATTAAAGAAATGATAACTTTGCATGAGGTAAAACTCGTTCTAGTTTATAAATCATTCCTTAATTGCTTCTGATCATTTCAGCTATACACAGCTAAAAGCAGTGCAACATGCAGAAAGTGAAAAATTATCTAAACTTCACTTTCTGCATGTTGCACTGCTTTCATCTGTGTATAGCTGAAATGATCAGAAGCAATCAAAGAAAGATTTATAAAGTATAAATAGTTTTACCTCATGCAAAATTGTGATTTAGATTCTAAAGTATCAACTGCAAGAGACAAGATTTTGGCTTTTTTTGTAGAGGGGAGAATCAATATCCGACTTGTGCCTGGAAAACTTGTGGCTTAAGTGCCCGGTGGTCACGTCCGTAACCGCCTTCAGCTCTGACCTCCTCCAGCACCGAGCACAACCGCCATCTTACATCATGCAGTCACCGCCAGGATAGGTGCTGAATTTTGCGAGAGTTCACGAGATTACGTACACAGGCACAAGCTGCACTGCCTCCAATGGTTACCTTACGTTCCGGAATGTTGCCCGCCTCACTGCTGTAACCTCACGCAAGCGCTTTCCTGCGTCTGTATGCAATTGTCCTCACTCCGCCTCACAATCGCGTACAGATGCGGGAAAGCGCTTACGTGAGGTTATAGCAGTGAGGCGGGCAACGTTCCAGAACAATGGTAACATACCGAGGGCCTCAAAATAGTACCTGGTGGGCCACATGTGGACCGTGGGCCACGAGTTTGAGACCACTGGTATAGATAGATAGATATTGTAGAGAAGTAAACTGGAAGGCATGAACTGCATTTCCAAATTAATCTGTTTATTAGAAATTTCTTGAAATCATGCCTTTTGCTTGCTCATTACCTTGTCCTTTACAATTGGCCATTTCCCCCTGAATTAGCACAGTGTATATATTTGATTTAATTTGCCTTTATTGTGATGATTGAATGAATAGTTTGAAGTATTCCTGCCAGGAAAAAAATAATAATTATGGAGTTGTCTGATGAAAGTTTTGTTATATAATTCCAAACTTAAGAATCTATGACATTTTCCCTTTTAGGTTATATATAATTTTTTTTTTGGTAAATAACGTTGAAATTACCTGTTTCTCAACTTCACTTACTTTCCAAGACACATTCTCTTTTAATTAGTCAAGCTGAGGTGTCTTGAGTAGTGTGTTAACCTTTACTTTTTCTGATAATTAATGATGGCAAAATTTCAGAAAAGAAAAATGTACTTTTACACTGAAACCATCAGGTCCAGCTCAGCAGGTGCTATAGTATTCGTAGTTGGCTCGCTCTGGTTGTGAATTAAAAACATTTTTTTTCATAACACCATCTTAACCTGTCTTGTAGCCCTGGGACTGAACACATGAAACACTATTAAAGGTCAGACAACATGGAGCAGAAGGGGAGAGTCTGTAACACGTTTGTCAAGCATTTCCATATCTTTGCATATTAAATTATGCTAATATTTTATTACATGATGCAAACAAATGGGTCAAATTCCAAATAGAGTTAATACATTTTCCAGCAGCCTGTAAACGTGTAACTCCACTATCCGTAGATGTTTGATGGCTGCCCCAACTCTTGCTATATACCACCTAAATTTGCATGTAAATATACAGAATACTGTCAGTTTCACAGGAAATATACACTTATGGGCATGAAAGCAAAATATTCAACTGCTCTTCTGTAAGGGCATATGCAAGTGGTGACAGGGCATTCATATGGTTGGCGCATGGGAAGGGTTGCCATTTATGCATACAGTGGTGTAGTTAGGGGGGGGGCAGGGGGCGGTCCACCCTGGGTGCAATCTTCCTTGGGGCGCTCACACTCACGCCCCTTCCTTCCCCTCCCCTCCCCCTGTAACACGTCGGCTTTGATGCTTTCTGACATCACTTCCAGGACCCACACCTAGGAAGAGAGTGCCAAAGCTACTTTGCGGCTGCTCGCGCCGAAGATAAAAAGATATGGGGGATGGGGTGGGAAATAGGGCAGGAGACGTGCACCACCACCCCGGTTGCCGCTCACCCCTACTATGCCACTGTATGCATCCAATTTTCAAGCCCTATTACAGTCTTTGATTTTGAATGGTCTCGACTATTGTAACATCGTATATCTTGGCTTGCTGACTTCACACATTCAAGCCTTGCATATCGTTCAAAACTCTGCAGTGGACCTTTCTGGGGATTTTCTTTTATTATTATTTTTTTTTTTTTTTTGCTCTGTCAAAATTTGAACATGGCCAATATTTAGGACTATTTAAACAGTTAAAAATGGTGCTGAACCAGCTAAACGCGAATATTCAGCATGGGATAACCAGTTTTCTTTACTGAATGCTCCCGGTTAGTGGCTAAAAGCTAACCATGATAGACAGCAATTTTCAACACTGAGGGGCCGATTCTATAAATGGTGCCTAAATCGGCTGGAACCTAAAAAAAAATAGGCACCGACCACACGCCAATCACACTTAGGCGCCATTTACAGAATCACGGCTAGCGGTGCCCGTATAAAAACTTAGACACCTAAAATGTAGGCCAGGGTTTTAAAGGCCTACATCTCAGATACCTAAGTTGTTTTTTTTTTAGAGAATCTCACTTAGTGGCGCCTAAGTCACGCTCCACCCATAAAAATGCCCACTTAGGCATTAGACGCCACTAAGCGCCATGTGATAGGCGCCTACTGCACAATTATGTTTTCTTTTTTTTAAAAAAAATATTGAGCCTGTTAAGGGAATGTTGTCAATTTAGGCACCCAAGAAGCTCTTAACTTCAGGCGGCCTTTATAGACTATCCCTGTGAATGGCTAAATTTAGCAGCCAAATCGGCCTAGGTAAATAGAAACATAGAAAGATGACGGCAGATAAGGGCTACAGCCCATCAAGTCTGCCCACACTATTGACCCTCCCTATTAAGTCTAATGACCCCCTTAAGTATAATTGTAATTATGCTGCCACTCTACTGACCCGCTCTTTCAAGTCTATACCCTAGTGACCCTATCCCTTGGCATGACCCTCGTAGGGATCCCACATAGGTATCCCATTTATTCTTGAAGTCTGAGATGCTGCGTGCCTCGATCACCTGCACTGGAAGCTTGTTCCAATGCTCAATCACTCTCTCCGTGAAGAAATACTTCCTGGCGTCTCCACGAAACTTCCCTCCCCTGAGCTTGAGCGGATGACCCCTTGTGGTCGAGGGTCCCTTCAGAAGAAAGATATCATCTTCCACCTCGACCCGTCCCGTGATGTACTTAAAAGTCTCAATCATGTCTCCCCTCTCCCTACGCTCTTCGAGAGTGTAGAGCTGCAATTTGCTCAGTCTTTCTTCGTACGGGAGACCCTTTAGCCCCGAGACCATCCTGGTGGCCATCCGCTGAACTGATTCAACTCTGAGCACATCTTTACGGTAATGTGGCCTCCAAAATTGCACACAGTATTCCAGATGAGGTCTCACCATGGCTCTGTACAATGGCATCATGACTTCAGGCTTTCTGTTGACGAAGCTTCTCTTGATACAACCTATCATCTGCCGTGCTTTAGATGAAGCCTTCTCCACTTGAGTGGCTGCTTTCATGTCAGCACTGATGATTACTCCTAAGTCTCGTTCTGCCGTAGTCCTGGTTAAAGTTTCTCCATTCAGAGTGTAAGTTCTGCAAGGATTTCCGTTACCGAGATGCATGACCTTACATTTCTTGGCGTTGAAGCCCAGCTGCCAGATCGAGGACCAACTTTCTAAAGTACGCAGGTCTTGCTCCATAGCATCCTTTAGATTATAGCCGTTTACTATATTGCATAGTTTGGCGTCATCAGCGAATAAGGTTACCTTGCCTTGAAGCCCTTGAGTCATCCCCAATGAATATGTTGAAGAGGAGTGGGCCCAGGACTGAACCCTAGCAGTCTTATCTTTGGCCACTATAAACTGGTCGGCGCTGAATATTGATTTAACCGGTTTAGATTTTAGTGGCCCCCCCAAATCCTGGATATTCAATGCTGGTCAGTGGAATATCCAGGGTCACTACCAACCACAGGAGTTATGAGGCCTGCCTCCCATGGTCTGAATATCGGGCCCAAAATAGAGACTTCGGAGATAGTATGTTAATCAAAGGGGAGCACCGACATGGCTGGAGCCTGGGAGGTACATGAATGAGGCTACCACAACTTACAGAATGCACTAAATTACACTTGCTCTAGCCTCATTTAGGCACCTGTATTTATACTAGATCAATAGCTGGTATAACGGTGGGCATCAGTGGCGTACCAAGGGCGGGGAGGACCACCCCGGGTGCACGCCTGATGGGGGTGCACAGCTGACCAGGTCCGGAACCTCCCACTCTACTCTGCAACCGGACCTGCACCTCAGCGCAGCTCCCGGTCCACCCCCTCCAACGTACTTGTTCCAGAGCAGAGTCGGCAGCCATGGGGATGTGCAGCAGGGTCCAGCGATGACTGCGTCTGCCGGCTCTGCTCGAAAGAAGTAAGTGACGTCGGAGGGTGGTGCACCAGCAGATGCAATCTTTGTGGAACCTTGCAGCAACTCCCCGCATCAGCTGGCCACCCCATCCGATGCCACTTACTTCTTCCTGGGCAGAGCCGGCAGCTGCAGTCATCGTGCGACCTTATATAGCATTGCTTTGGAGGGAGAGAGAAAGGAGCATGGAAGGGTAATGGAGGGAGATAAAGGAGACAGGGTAGTATGGAAGGGAGAGAAAGGGGGCAGTTGCTGATGTAATTGGTGTGCAGGGAAAGGAGAGAGAGACATAAAGGGGAAGGATACTGGATGTAATTGAATGGGAAAGAATTGGGGGCAGATGTTGATGGAAGTGGGGGGAAAGGAGAGGAGAGAGTAAAATGCCAGACCATGGGGGTGTGGTAGAGGAGAGAGATGCCAGACCATTGGAGGACAGAAAGGAACAAGATGGATGCCAGACCAATAGGGGTGAAGGGAGAGATGGAAGGGGGTGGTATACAGTTTCTGGAAGTTGCATAGAAGGAGAGAAGATGCCATATAGACGGGGCAGAGAGTGGATGAAAGGAAGAGAGTGACAAGAAGATGAGGAAAGCATAAACCAGAGAAGACAAAAGTAGAAAAAAAAATTTTTTTATTTCTTTTTTTTGGACATGCGTCACTGTTTCTGTGCATTGTATACAGAGTTAAGCTTCTTGGTGGTTCAGTTTAACCTTTGTTTACGTATTTCTATTTTATCCCCCCTTTTACAAAACTGTAGAGTATTTTATTACCCTGGCCGTGGTTGTAACAGCTCCAACGCTCAGAATTCTATGAGCGTCCGAGATGTTACCACCGTGCCTAAAAACCACGCTACAGTTTTGTAAAAGGGGGAGGGGTTAGTTTGTGATGACATATTCCATACTAGGCAAAGGTGTTTTCTTTGTTCTGTGTGTTCGAAAGACATGGTTTTCAGTTAGGATTGACTGTGCAGGTCTGATCTGTACTAGTCTGGCTTGTTTAGTTTTACAATGGGTGAATTGATGTCGTACTTCTCATTGCAGTATGTAAGATGCTGCCTTTTCCGACATGTGGATTGTTACTAAAAATCATGTTTTTCATATAGATGGGGGGGTGTCAAAAAATGATGGGTCACATATGCTAGGAATGCCACTGGTGGGCATAGAAATGTTAGGTAGCCAATGCTAGGTTATGCTAGCAGATGTGGTTATATAAAAGAATAGGCTAGCATCGCACGACATTGGGGCATCCATTTATGGAACAGCCTCATATACTGGATTTTCGGTGCCAATATCCAGATAGCTTGAAATGTCACAGTCAGGATTTGATTGAAACGCCAACTGCAGTGTTTTATCATTGGCGCATATGCTTTTAGTTGAGGCCTGATCAGTAGCGGGTGTAAACTGAATGATTAACGGCAGCCCTTATAGATATATTCAGCTCTAAATAAAAGTAATAATTTTAATGCTGGTGCCAGTGTTTAAATTGTGATGATCATCACTGAGAAAACAGCGCCGAGTCGTCATCAATCCTTACTTGTGTCTGTATAATTTATTTTTATTAGGTGAGGTAAGGATTCTCAGGTATCAGCACAGGGAAAATTCTTGAGGAATAGGGGGGACAGGATCTAGGGTGGGAAAAGGAGAGGGAAAAGAAGTGAGAGTTCGGAAAAGTAACGGGATCTCCAGGCCCATTGGAAAAGATGGAGGGAATAGATGGATCTTGCCTTCTTCATGCCATTCCTCCAAAGTCCCGCTGAGTGAGGGCCTGATGATTCAATCGACCGGACCCTATCACGACCACCTGAAACTCCTCCGCTCCCCATGTCAGACAACCTGGAAAGGACAGAAGAGTGATTCAATAGGTCAAACACTGATCACAGGTCTAAAGAGATGGCTAGGACCACCCAACCATCACCTAAGATGGCATGTATTTGTTTCAAGTTACATGTGTCTCTGCCACATTTACAGCCTCTTTGACAAGGCCGCGCTAGCGGCTGTGCTACGCTAACGGCCCCGAAGCCCATAGAGATTTTTACATAGAGTGAGTTTTGTCTTTGTCCCTGCCCCATTCCTGTAAGCTCTGCCTTAACCACACAAGCCTTGAACGCATGATTTCAAAGTGTTTGAGGCTTGTGCAGATGAGGACGGAGCTTAGGCATTGGTGGAATGAGGCATTATGACATCACAATCTGAGCTCTAGAATGTTGCTACTTAGGATTTCAAAGTGTTTGAGGCTTGTGCAGATGAGGACGGAGCTTAGGCATTGGTGGAATGAGGCGTTATGACATCACAATCTGAGCTCTAGAATGTTGCTACTTAGGATTTCAAAGTGTTTGAGGCTTGTGCAGATGAGGACGGAGCTTAGGCGTTGGTGGAATGAGGCATTATGACATCACAATCTGAGCTCTAGAATGTTGCTACTTAGGATTTTAAAGTGTTTGAGGCTTGTGCAGATGAGGACGGAGCTTAGGCATTGGTGGAATGAGGCATTATGACATCACAAGCTGAGCTCTAGAATGTTGCTACTTAGGATTTCAAAGTGTTTGAGGCTTGTGCAGATGAGGACGGAGCTTAGGCGTTGGTGGAATGAGGCATTATGACATCACAATCTGAGCTCTAGCATGTTGCTACTTAGGATTTCAAAGTGTTTGAGGCTTGTGCAGATGAGGGCGGAGCTTAGGCGTTGGTGGAATGAGGCATTATGACATCACAATCTGAGCTCTAGCATGTTGCTACTTAGGATTTCAAAGTGTTTGAGGCTTGTGCAGATGAGGGCGGAGCTTAGGCATTGGTGGAATGAGGCATTATGACATCACAATCTGAGCTCTAGAATGTTGCTACTTAGGATTTCAAAGTGTTTGAGGCTTGTGCAGATGAGGCCGGAGCTTGCAGGAATGGGGCAGGGACGGGGAAAGATCTTTTCTCATACCAGGCAGCATTATGGGGTAAAGATTTGGAACAATTACTTATGCTCACTAATACTTATGGGGAATTTAGGAGACACCTAAAAAACATATCTGTTCCTGAAGTACTTACTTAGGTGGCTGATTTCTACAATCTTATTCCACAATAACTGATCTCTAGAGCTGTTAATCACTAGCTTTTACTTTGTTCGTTTTACTTAAATTGTAGCATTTTTAACCATTGTAAACCGCATAGAACTCCACGGTCCTGCGGTATATAAACTGTTATTATTATTAACCCAGAATAGACTCGGTGGGTGTCAGGTCAAAAGCGCGCGGGACAAAGGCGCGAGCAGACAATTGAGCGCAGCGCGGAGGCATGCGCTGACAAAAATTACTGTTTTTTGGGCTCCGACGGGGGGGGGGCGTGGGGGGAACCCCCCCACTTTACTTAATAGAGATCACGCCGCATTGTGGGGGCGTTGTGGGGGGTTGTAACCCCCCACATTTTACTGAAAACTTCACTTTTTCCCTGTTTTTAGGGAAAAAGTGAAGTTTACAGTAAAATGTGGAGGGTTACAACCCCCCAAACCCCCCACAACGCCGGCGCGATTTGTATTAAGTAAACTGGGGGTGCTCCCCAACAAAACCCCCGTCGGAGCCCCTAAAAACAGTCATTTTCTTCGGCGCGCGCCTCCGTCTTGCGCTCAGTTGTCGGTGCGCGCCTTTGTCTTCCGCGTTGTTGTCTATGAACCGACTCGGTGTGCCTCAGGGCACCTACAGAAATGCCCAGATGCAGCTGCCACCACCTGTGCTGCTAATTCTAAATGCACCTCTTTCTCCGAAAAACACAGATTGCTAAAGCAGAGCTCTTATAAGTATAGCATTAAATTAATTCAAGTTTAAAAAAAAAAAAAACAACAACCAAATGTGGTGACAAGTATTTCTTAAATGACTGGATTGGCGCCAAAAGTACTTTCATGCGTGGGAGTGTTTACAACATCATCGAACAGAGCCGGTGTATTTGTTTATGCACACCATCCGTTCTACAGCGCATAAAGCACTGATACTAATTGATGTTCTCAAGTTTTATTGACAATAATAGAATCAGTTTAGACACAGATCTGAGAAGCGACTAAATGCACGTAACGTGGCTCTGTAAAAATCATTTTCCAGAATTGAAGCAGTAGAAAGCCAGGCTGGTTGTGGAATGCAGAGTGAGTCAAGGTTGTCATTCCCGGTAGTGGAGTGTTGAGTCATCCGCTCTTGGTGAAAAAGGCTGAGCTTCAAGGTCCATAACTGCACATATACCGGATCTTTTGAGATCTATAGCTATAGCAACTGAGTCCTTGAAATTTGCAGTGGGTGGTTAAACAATTGGATAGGAAGCATTGGCCCCTGAGTAGGTCTGACTCCACAGATGCTTCCAATCCTCCTTCTTCTGCCTCTGAATCTGATTTGGAAGGTGATATAAGAACATAAGAATAGCCTAACTGGGTCAGACCAATGGTCCATCTAGTCCAGTATCCCATCTTCATGATGGCCAATCCAGGTCAGAAGTGCCTGGCAAAAACCCAAATAGTAGTAACATTCCATGTGAATGATCTGGCTTCCCCCATATCTGTCTTAATAGCAGACTATGGATTTTTCCTCCAGGAACTTGTCCAAACATTTTTTTTTAAACCAGCTACATTAACTACTCTTACCACATCCTCTGGCAATGCGTTCCAGAGCTTAACTATTCTCTGAGTTAAAAAAAAAAATTTAAAAAAAAGTCCATCCATTGGTAACTTCATCGAGTGTCCCCTAGTCTTTGTAATTTTTGACGGAGTGAAAAATCGATCCACTTGTACCCATTCTACTCCACTCAGGATTTTGTAGACTTCAATCCTATCTCCCCTAAGCCGTCTCTTTTCCAAGGTGAAGAGCCCTAACCTCTTTAGTCTTTCCTTATACGAGAGGAGTTCCACCCCCTTTACCATCTTGGTCGCTCTTCTGTGAACCTTTTCTAGTGCCGTTATATCTTTTTTGAGATACGGCGACTAGAACTGACCGCAATGCTCAAGGTGGGGGGGTCACACCATGGAGTGAATACAGAGGCATTTTAACACTCTTGTTTACCATCCCTTTTTTAATAATTCCTCGCATCTTGTTTGCTACACATTGGGCGCAAGGTTTCAGCATTCTGTCTGCAATGGCACCCAGATCTTTTTTCTTGGGTGCTGACCAAGGTAGAGATTCCACCCCTTAGTAGTTTCTATGCAAGCACTTTCCTCTTAGATATGGGGGCATTCAGATCTGACAGCTGTCTTTTTGGCGTCTAAGGGCAGTCAGGGGAACACGCTTGAGGACCTGAATAAATTTGTGTAACCATTCTGAGCTCCCTTGAGAGAATAGTATCAGAATTGAAAAAAATAAATATCTCCCATTCAATATTAGTGGTTAGGCACTCAGGGCAGGATTAACCAATAGGCCAATTAGGCACGTGCCTAGGGCCCGATGAAGGAAAGCATCAACATTGCTTTTTTCCAAACGGCGATGGGCCCCTCCAACATCGATTGGTAACGCGGGCCCCCCCCCCCCCCCCCCCCGATCAGCAACGCAGGCCCCAGCCCGATCGGCAACATGCCCCTCCCCATCGACGGAAAGTAAGACAAGCAAACAACGTGGGTAAGAAAGACAACAGGAACTGTAATTTTGCAAGCGGTGCTGCTTGCCCAAAGCTTCCCTCTGATGCAGCTTCCTGTTTCCGCCTCGGCGCATGGTGGGGTGGGGTGGGGCAGGGGGGCCCAGTGTACAAGTGTGCCTAGGGGCCCTCGACGAATTAATCCTGCCCTGTAGGCACTGATATGCTATTTAGCGGGTGTGTGGCCATGTCTGACTGGTTAAATAGCTTTGGCTATGGGGGCAACGGGGCTTGTTTATGTTTCTTGTCCAAACATCTGATCACCTCTAAGGCTTTAAAGATGTTCGTTGGGCTGTTGAGGCTTTTGAAATGTTGCTGGCAAAAACTGTTTTGTCCTTTGGTGTTTTTGAGAGTTTTGGACAGTGATTGAATGTCATCTAGTGCTTATTAATATGCATGTGGTTAGTTGTTATCTGTCTCTGCTGTCACTTTCTCATCCCTGTTATTCTAAGAAGCTATATTGACTTATGGAGCTGTTCATTTTCTGTCACATTGTGTCTATACAAAGGCCCACAGAACACATTTCGCATGTTTGAGGAGACGTGTAAAAATGAACTTTTTTTTTTTTCTTATCCCCCACATTTTTTTTTTTTTTTACAAAACCGTAGCATGGTTTTTAGTGTCAGCTGACCATGGCAGCAACAGCTCCAGTGCTCAGAGGAATTCTACGAGTGTCGGAGCTGTTACTGCCCAGGGCGGCGCTAAATACCGCACTATGGTTTTGTAAAAGGGGGAGGGGGGGGGTTAGTGCTAGATGACGGAGAAATTCAAATTCTTAGGATCCGCTCTTCTAATACGAAATGTGACTCTTTTAAAAATTTGTCCATGCTGTGCTTAATTTAAGTACAGTCCACAAATGCCGCCGAGAGGGAGCAAAGCAACACCAGCTAGCCCAAAGTCAGAGGCAAAAGACCGAGGTTCCACCACACAAAACGGGAGTGTCCATAAGCACCAAAATGGAACCAGGAGATAAATAATACAATACTTTATTAAGTAACCCACAAATGTACACTGGAACCTGGACCCAACACGAGCCGTGTTTCAGCAAAAATTGCCTTCCTCAGGGGGTCCCAGGGAAGCCGCCTGGTCTCTAAGATAAGAGGGAAATGGCATTTCAACAGTATTTACCGGCACCTAAACAGTGCCAGAATCCCTTGGGGGGGGGGGGGGTAGAGATTAAGTGACTTGCCCAGGGGCACAAGGTGCAGTGCAGGCTTGAACCCACAACCTCAGGGTGCTCAGGCTGCAGCTTTAAGCACTGCACCACAAGTTTCAAGTTTATTTAAATCTTGAGATACCGCTTTTATAGTCAAAGCGGTTTCCAATTAATACAAAGTTTTAAAAAAGATTTTTAAAAAAATAAAGGGACAAATTCACAATTACCATACAGATATAACATGATACACATGGAAAAATGGGGAGGATACATTGCATAAAAGAAAAGGGAGGTAAAAAAACAAAAGGAAATCATTAGTGTAAGGCCTGATGTCTGAGATTTTGAATTAAAAAATTAGGTATAAATCTCAAAAGCAACTCTGAAAAGAAATGTTTTAAGATTAGATTTAAAAACCCAACAGGACCAGAATATATACGAATTGCATCCATCTATGTCAATCTCTTTGAAGCACATTCTGATGAGCGGTTCCATAAAACATTATGCGACCTCACAACTTCCAAATTAACAAGTTGCACTTTGAAGAAAACACCGGTTTCTCTCCGATAGCTTCCCACAACACATCTCATTTATTACGGCGCAAACCTGAGGAGAATGTTTGTGCATTCTTATCAGAGGCAAAGTCAGAGCAGAAATGACTTTTCCACCCAGATCAACTGAACCTGGCTATTGAGAAGCAGCTTTGCTTTGTGCAATGATTTTTTTTCAGTTTGAAAGGTGGCATGCAAACAAGCTGCTTTCTAGATGTTTCCTCTTAGAAAGGTAATAAAGCCTAAGGTTTGATAGTGAGTTCGTGAACCTCCCCTCCCCCCTTGTAAGCAGTGAGAATAAAACATGTAAGCAACATGCAACAGTTATGGTTTTGCTTATAATCGACCCAGTTCACTAAAGTGTAACAACTTGTGCTATCATTGACATGGGTTACTATACATGTTAATTGCAACAGTCCCATGATTTGTAACGGTCCTGATTCCCTACTTGTCCTCAGGAGCGGACTGACCCTTGGTGAAATAGAGCATGCCTGAGGGCCTATAGCAGTAAAAGGTCATTCTCCCCTAGCTACCATCTACTTTAATCACTTTTGATAAATGGTGTGCTGGCTTCTCCAGATGATCCCAGGCTAGGGTTACAACAAACAGAAGATCCAACTCGACCCGAGACGAAGAACCAAAAACAGAAACTGCAGCGATGATGTACAGGACGCCAAGACTTTATTGAACAATCATATCAAAAAACAGTTTGTTTCCAAAAGGACTGATAAGACCCAACACGGTCCGTGTTTTGAACAAACACTCCTTCCTCAGGGGTCCTAACGCGTATCATAACAAAATAACCTGATGGATAACAACTGAATAAAAAACTGGAAACAGCAGTGACGAGCCCTTGGTGCTCTTGTTATCCATCAGGTTATTTTGTTCTGCCATTAGGACCCCTGAGGAAGGAGTGTTTGTTCGAAACATGGACCGTGTTGGGTCAGGTCTTATCAGTCCTTTTGGAAACAAACTGTTTTTGATATGATTGTTCAATAAAGTCTTGGCGTCCTGTACATCATCGCTGCAGTTTCTGGTTTTTGTTCTTCGCCCAGACTAGAGTTACCAAATGTCAGGATTTATCCAGACATGTCCTCTTTTTAGAGGGCATGTCCGGACGGCTTTTCAAAACCCAGCACTTTGTCCGTGTTTTGAAAAGCAGATCACGTCGGGAGGGGCATCCGCGCATTTGTGGATGCAACAAACGTGGTAACGTCACGCGCGCACCTACGTGCACGAGATCATCGCGTTGCTTCCTCACATGCATGGACGGACTGGCTCCTCCTTCACCTAAAAGCCCTTGTGTTGGACGTTTTGGGCTTATGTGTTTTCTTGGTTCATTATGGGGTATAAGTGTAGACGTCGCGAGGATGTACTTGTAGACGTAGTGGTTGGCTGGGCGTTTAAACTGCTGAATGTAGAGGCAGGCCATTATCAGAACAAGGATGTTTGTTTTGGTTATGGACACTTTCCCTGCTTCTGCTTTCAACGTTTAAGGCCTTAGGCCAAAAAGGGACTTAGACGTTTTTTTTTTTATTATGTCCCTCCACGGTTTCTCGAACAAGTTTCTTTAATATCAAACTTAAAGAGATAAAGAAACGTCACAGTTCAGTTGTTCTTAAGGATTTCTTCTTCCATAGAATCTACACTCAACCAGCATCTTCTATGAAATAGGGCAAGACAGGAATGCATTTTCATATACTCTGTGAATTAGTAATACTGTGCTCCAAACTCAGTCAACTAAACTGTATTTAGACTAGCAATTCAAGTCTAGTAAATGCAGGGCTATTGTAAGCTATATTTTGGCTAGCAAATCAAAGGTATGAACTAGATCACAACAGTGCTTTTCCTATGTCCCTGTGCTAGCTAAGATGGAGTCTACTAACATAGAAACATGATGGCAGATAAAGCCAAATGGCCCATCCAGTCTGCCCATCCACGGTAACCATTATCTCTTTCTCTCTCCGAGAGATCCCAGGCCCTTTTTGAATTCAGACACAGCCTCTGTCTCCACCACCTCTTCTGGAAGACTGTTCCACGCAGCTTATACAGGAGAAAACAAGTAAGAGGAAGCCCATCAGGGATAGAGCAATGCACTCTGGGAGCTTGTCTTAAATCCATAAGTCTTATTCACATGTTCAGTATACATATTCAGTGCACCTAGGCTGTGGGGGGTGAAACAAGTGGGCCCGTGACCCTTATTGACCAAGGAATTAGATCATTGTCAGTCCAACACTGCTTGTGCTACCCTGCATTAACAGCACGGTTCATCACACTTTAGAGAATTAGCCTCAATGTATATTAATGTTATTAAAAAAGGCAAAACATTACTGCCCTGAAAAGTCAGCCATTGTATATTGTACATTTCTAGATGTAGCATTCACATATACAGTACTTGGTTCCAAAGAGAGGGATGAAAGGGGTCTGTAGTTTGACTTATACATATCTCCTGGCTAAGAGCTGTTGATGCAATATTTGAGCCAGATGACATAACAGAGATGGCTAAAAATAGGGGAAAGCCCCGAGTATGACTTGATTTATTGACTTGTTACCTTTTTATTTGCATTTTTATATTTATACATACCTCACATAATATGAAATGCAAAGAAATAATAGTCCTATGAGAGGTGGCTGAAAAGTATAACAATCTAATGGAGAAAAAAAAATATCTAGCGATTTGTCCCCCTACCAACCTGCTATTCTTACATTGTTGATTATTTCACTTCCACCCACTACTATCTCCTCCATAGATCCATCTTTTCAATCAAGCTGGGTAGGATCAAAATAAACATATCCTATAGAATTCAATGTTACCACACATTTACAGGGAAACTGTAGGAAGAAAACTCCTCCAAATGCATTTACCCTGTCTTTCAATTTCAGAAACTCTCTATGCCACATCTGTGTGATCCTAGACAAATCCGGAAAAAATCTAGACTGGGTGACCACAAAAAAGACTGTCTTTATGGGGGAAATATATTTTTAGCATATTTATTTTTTTCCTATTCAATTGGCAAAATAAACTAAAGGGTAGCCTTTGAATTTCCTCTTGAGAGGATTCCAAAAAAATTAGTTATATTTAGGGAATCTAAATTGGCTTCCTTCATTAAACCATCACCAACTTCTCCAGATTGAGACATAAAACTCAAGTTCTACATTTATGTGGATGACATTACTATACTCATCCCGTTAACTTGTCTGTCACCAGAGTTCATACATTTTTTTAGCGATCACTTTAAGTCAGATTGAACTTTGGATGACTGCTTATAAATTGAAATTAAATGCGGAAAAAATGTAAAAAAATTTTAGCAACTCCCAACGATAAGATTAAAGAAACAACAATACACGTGAATGGGTTGGACTATAATATAGAACAATCCATTAAAAAATATCGGGTGTGACTCTGGATAAACATCTCACATTGGAACAACATACGGTGTGCAAAAGTCCTGCATCACATAGTGAAATTTGAATAGTCATTTGAGACTCAGTTAACATAATTTAAGCCACTAACTGAACATATCTTGTCTTAAAAGTATAATTTCATGTAACTACTTGCCAAATATCTTTTAAAGTAATATCTTGAGAATGATCCACAGTTTTGGCTAAGCTGGGATACACTGTTGAAATACAGACAATGTGTGGTTCCGTTGAAGAAAGTGTTTCTGCATTGGTCGATATCTTACCCACTGGAGCAACACCATCTTGGGAAGACGTTTCTATAGGACGAGAAGGAGTAAAAGGAGGAGATGGGGTGGAATTGTCCTCCTTCACTTAATGAAGCATCAGAGGCAAACAACTCATCTAAATTGGGAGATGGCAATTTCAATTGTACAGTGGTGTGCAAAAGTCCTGCATCACATAGTGAAATTTGAATAGTCATTTGAGACTCAGTTAACATAATTTAAGCCACTAACTGAACATATCTTGTCTTAAAAGTATAATTTCATGTAATTTCATGCAATTTCTGGTACCTCCTTAACTATGATTATTCAATTACATCAGATTGATCAGAATGATTTTGATAACAGGAATAAGAGTTTGTGTAAAAATTGAATCAAAATTCACCAATCAGCAGTGTAGCATTTGCAGCAAATCAGAAGTGATATTTTTGCAGTCAATTAGCATTAAGCTTCGTTACATGGTGGGAAGTATACATTTCTGGGATTCCTGCAACTGGTATCATTCAAACTGATTGAATAGCAACATCAACAGCAATGAAGTCCACATTTCAGTTCTTGTCGGAGGAAAGCCAGGTTCGAATAGTGGTTTTTGGTGAAGAGGGGTATTCCAGCAGACAGATGGCACAGAGGGTGGGATGCAATTAGAGTACAGTGATCAGGATACTTCAGAAGAAGAAGGAGACAGGAGGAACACAGGCTAGACAGTGTTCAGGTCGACTAAGAAAGACAAGTTACAGATAAGATCGAGTATTGAGAAGCACATCTCTTGGCAATAGGAAGTGGACTTCACCTCCGTTGCTGAGAGAGTGGCAGGACAAGGGCTCAGCCATGGTTAGTACAAGCACAGAGAAGCGTAGGCGCCTGGAATTTGGTTTGAGAGGGCGTAAAGCTAAGAAAAACCCACTACTGACTGTGCAGCAAAGAAAGTGAAGAATGGCATGGGCTGTGCAATATGGCAAGTGGACAATGGAAATTTCAGAGAAGATGTTATTTAATGATGAGAGCACTTTCTCCATCTTGGGTGATCAGTGCAGAACATATGTACACAGATATCCAGGAGAAAAATTCAAGCCTGAATGCCTTAACCCAGGGGTAGGGAACTCCGGTCCTCGAGAGCCGTATTCCAGTCAGGTTTTCAGGATTTCCCCAATGAATATGCATTGAAAGCAGTGCATGCAAATAGATCTCATGCATATTCATATCTATTCCAGTCAGGTTTTCAGGATTTCCCCAATGAATATGCATTGAAAGCAGTGCATGCAAATAGATCTCATGCATATTCATATCTATTCCAGTCAGGTTTTCAGGCTTTCCCCAATGAATATGCATTGAAAGCAGTGCATGCAAATAGATCTCATGCATATTCATATCTATTCCAGTCAGGTTTTCAGGCTTTCCCCAATGAATATGCATTGAAAGCAGTGCATGCAAATAGGTCTCATGCATATTCATTGGGGAAAGCCTGAAAACCTGACTGGAATACGGCTCTCGAGGACCGGAGTTCCTTACCCCTGCCTTAACCTGTCAGTTACGCATCCTACAAAGGTCATGGCATAGGGATGTATGGCAGCAAATGGTATTAGTTGGCTTCACATTGTAGAGCGGGTGAAGTACATTGAAGTCCTTCCTGCGGAAGTGCAAGTTGCCTTCAGCAGAGAACTTGTTTCCTGGTGATTACTTCTTTCAAGATGATAATAGTCCATGTCATCAAGCAAAAACTGCACTCGCATGGATGAGAAAGAAGGGAGTGAAGACAATTGTTTGGCCTGCTCAGTCAGCAGATCTCAATCCAATTGAGAACCTGTGGCACAAGCTGTCACTGGAAAAAAAAAAAAAAAAAAACAGCCAACGAAGCAAGAGCTGATTGTGTCATTGAGTGAAGCTTGGAATGGGATTATCACCCGCGAGCATCTGTTGAAGCTGGTCCACTCTATGCCCGAAAGGTGCCGGCTTGTTCACAAGAGCAAAGGCTGGCCAATCAAATACTGAAAGCAGTAGACAGGACAAAACAGCCCTGTCCAGGGCTAACTATAGAAATAAAACTAAAACTAATACAGTGATACCTTGGAATCTGAACGCCCCAGTAGTCGAACAACTTGGAATCCGAACGAAAAATCTGAGCAAATTTTGCCCCAGAATCGGAACGCTGCTTTGGAATCTGAACGCCCTGCACGTTGTTAGTGTGTGTTTGTCCGTACGTTTCCCCAGCGCTCATCAGGGCCACCCATACGTCGTTCAGTTCATTCTCGGAAGCTGTAGTGAAAGCATCTCGTGTGATTTTCGCCTTTGTGTTGTGTAGTGAGGAAAATGCTGTACTGTATTATCATTATTTGTTAATATTTTACCTTAAAATCCAGTGTATTTTCTGTTAAAATTTGAGTTCGTGGGACCCTGGAACAGATTAATCCAGTTTCTATTATTTTAAATGGGAAATGTTGTCTTGTAACTTGAACAATTTGGAACTCTAAAGGGGTTCTGGAACGGATTAAGTTCGGATTCCAAGGTATCACTTTAGTAATATAACAGATTCTGTTACTACAATTTAATATCATACAGCCATATGAGCACAATACATTATCATTGCCAATGTTCAACCACATTTCTCTGGATTGAAAATTTATTTAAATTTATTAAAAGGCACATCTTTATCATATATCCATGTACAGTAACTGAACATATGATAGATGAATGGAAAATTAAGGCCTCCTTTTACGAAACTGCGATAGCAGTTTCTAGCGCAGGGAGCCGCGTTGAATGGCCTGCACTGCTCCCGACGCTCATAGAGTTCCTATGAGCGTCGGGAGCAGCGCGGGCCATTCAGCGCGGCTCTCTGCGCTAGAAACTGCTATCGCAGTTTTGTAAAAGAGGGGGAAAATAAGATGATACATAACAAATGGTTACATAGCTTAAAATGCATCAAACAAGTCAAGTGATGCAGGACTTTTGTTAGGAGTCCTAGTGCCCTTTAGCTTGCCTTTGTGTTTTACCATTATATAATCAAATAGAAACGTACCTTCAAGAAAGAGAAGTATAAGGAAGGCTTCTACTCTCCTGGCTCCTAAGGGGCCTAACATGCCCCTTGTGGCATGCCCCCTGGCTGCGCACCATGGGTGCAAACTACTTTTAAGATATTCCACTGGCGGCAAATGACGTTAGTCACCGCCACCCCGCTGTCTCAATTCTCTCTCCCAGGAAGAGCCCATCACACGCAGCAAAGAAAATGCTGCCACCCCTATGTCTCGGCTCTCTTTCCAAGGAGTCCGTCAAGCAGCAGCCACCTCCGACCAGCCACGGGCGCAGGATGCTTTTAAGAAGTCCTGACGACGTCAGATGACGTCAGACGTCGCCACCCCGCTGTCTCAATTCTCTCTCCCAAGGGGTAGGTCAAGCAACAGCCACCTCGCTTTTATATGGGGGGGGAGTGATTCAGATGCTTTGTGGCATAAGACACCAGAGATGGTCTGTTGTCACTGCATTCCAATTTCAAAACAAAAGCATAGGCTAGAAAGCAAAAAAGATAGAGGGGGGTCTTTATGTAACTTTACAGAAAATTAATACCCAAGATTATTAAACATATATGAAGAGTTCATCTTAAGAGATGTTCCTACAGTCTCAACATTTTCTATTCAAACTTACCTAAATTTCCATAAATGTTTCATGGGATTTTTCTTTTTACTGACAAACACTGAGACACATGAAAGAGCCAATTTGCCAGACTTACAGCACCCGATAAGCATCAAAGTATATATGTAGACATACAAGGTTTGCTTTTGTACAAAAGCATAGATCTTCTTCCCCCACCCCATACTGTTTTTGCTTTTAGCAGTCTGTCATAATAATTCCAATTTACTGCAGAAGATGATGCTTTTCTGAAGGCTGTGAACAAAGAACAAATGAGCCCAAGATAACAGAGAGATTGAAATTTTGATCCTCACATCTTTCTTTCTGAGATTAAAAAACAAAGAAACATAAAAATATAGAGGGGCATAATACAAAAACCCGTCTAAGTTCTCTTTTGGCCTAAGTGAGTAGACGCTGAAGTTGGCAGCAGGAAAATGTCCATTCTAAAAAAAAAAGTCCAAATTCAGGGTTTTTTTTGAGAATGGCCTACCTGCACGTTCAGCAATCTACTGGCCCAGATTGACACTACATCTGTCCTGACTAAAAAATTGCACAAAAAAACGCCCAAACCGAGACTTTTTAGGCGAAGGAGGGGCCAATCCTTCGTCTAAAAGCTGGATTTTGTAACCTGCATCTGTCAAAAACAACACCGGTTACAGAATCCCACCCTCCGCAACGATCACGGCAGGAGAGATGCCTAATCTCTCCTGCTATGATCGCAATCTCCCACCCCCCACCTCGAACTGCAGCGGAAAGATGCCCAAGCTCTCCTGCCATATGAAGTATGCTCCGAGTTAATTTCAAACTCTTATAGCTTACCATGGGCGGGGCCTTAGGCACATGGGCCAACCAAAGAAGGGGCAGGCCCGCCATGCCAAGGATGGTGGGCCTGCCAGCCAGCCAGACCAGGGACCCGTCCGTCCAGCCAACCTTAAGGTTAGTATGTGTGTGTGTGGGGGGGTCTGTGGTGGTGGGGAGGGGTCAGGAGTAGGGGGGTTGTTCATGGGTGGGGTTTGTTCGGGGGATGGGGTTCACCTTTCGGCAGAAGGGTTTGCGCTCCCTCATGCTAGTTTAGGGGTCGGGTTGCTACCGTCTTCATCAGGAGGGCTTGGGATCCCTCTCTTGCTGGTATTGGGTTTGTTGGAGGTATGCCAGCAGGAGAGATTGGACATCTCTCCTGCCACGTTTTGCGGCAGTTCGGGGGGTGATCATGATCTCAGCAGGAGAGATTAGGCATCTCTCCTACCGCGATCGTTGTGGTGGGGAGGGGGGGTGGGCAGGTTGCCAAGGTTGCTGAGCTGATCGCAGCGGCCCCTATTCAGAACTTATACCTGTTTTGACTTGGTCTAAGTCAAAACATATATGTTCCAAATGGGCCATCTCCCTAGACTTTTGGATATACTTGCAGTACGACTAAGTCTAGGTCGGCCCACCTCCCGTTATTTCCCCTCCTCTAAAAACGCTTCCTTTCGCTTTAGGCATTCAGAGGCAGGGTAAAGGCCTACGTCTAAAACCAGCTTTAATTATAGGTACTTGGATGATTTGTCTTTTTGATTGTCCAATTACCGATTTAGACCACTTTTTTAACCTTTTTTTAATTATGAGTCCCTCATTGTTTCCCTTGTCAAGAGATCAAACATTTCCTCGGGAACCTAAAAGAAAGCCCTTCCCATTTGCAGAACGCTTGATTTCAATTCCAGAAATAATTTCCTTCTGAGCTGTGGATCTCACGCTACCTCAGGAAATATTTGGTTCAGTGAATCACATGGATGGGATGCAAACATACCGGGATATAATCTTTTTAGGAAGGACAGAGACGGTCATAAAGGTGGAGGAGTAGCTCTCTATGTAAAGATCAATATCCAAGCGACCGAAATGCAAGGGACCTGGGGAGAGGAAGAAGCGATATGGATTGCTCTGAAAAGAGAAGATGGAACTTCTATCTACGTGGGTGTAGTCTACAGACCTCCGACTCAATCGCAGCAAATTGATAAGGATCTGATTGTGGATATCCAAAAGTTTGGAAGGAAAGAGGAGATTCTGCTGTTGGGAGATTTCAACCTGCCGGATGCGGACTGGAATGTTCCGTCTGCGGAATCGGAAAGAAGTAGGGAGATTGTGGATGCCTTTCAAGAGGCTCTGCTCAGACAAATGGTGACGGAAAAAGCGATATTGGATCTGGTCCTCACAAATGGAGAGAGTATCTCTAATGTTCGAGTGGGTGCTCACCTGGGTAGTAGCGATCATCAAACGGTTTGGTTTGATATAACGGCTAAAGTGGAGAGCGGCCGCACGATACTTAAAGTCCTAGATTTCAAACATACGGACTTTAATGCAATGGGAAAGTACCTGAAGAAAGAGCTGTTAGGATGGGAGGACATAAGAGAAATGGAAAGACAGTGGTCTAAGCTGAAAGGAGCGATAAAAATGGCTACGGACCTTTATGTGAAGAAAATCAATAAAAACAAGAGAAAAAGGAAGCCGATATGGTTCTCCAACCTAGTGGCTGAGAAAATAAAGGCGAAAGAGTTGGCGTTCATGAAATATAAAAAAACCCAAGAAGAGGAGAGCAGAAAGGACTACAGGGTGAAACTGAAAGAAGCCAAGAGAGAGATACGTTTGGCGAAGGCACAGGCGGAAGAACAAATGGCTAAAAATGTAAAAAAGGGAGATAAAAATTTTTTCAGATATATTAGTGAAAGGAGGAAGATAAAAAATGGAATTGCTAGGCTAAAATATGTGGAGAGTGATGAGGAGAAAGCAAATGTGCTAAACAAATACTTCTGTTCTGTGTTCACAGAAGAAAATTCTGGAGAAGGACCGAGATTGTCTGGCAAAGTTACACGAGAAAATGGAGTAGATTCTGCGCCGTTCACGGAGGAGGGTGTTTATGAGCAACTTGAAAAACTGAAGGTGGACAAAGCGATGGGACCAGACGGGATCCATCCCAGGATACTAAGGGAGCTCAGAGAGGTTCTGGCGAGTCCTATTAAAGACTTGTTCAACAAATCTCTGGAGACGGGAGTGATTCCTGGGGATTGGAGGAGAGCGGATGTGGTCCCTATTCATAAAAGTGGTCACAGGGACGAAGCAGGAAACTACAGGCCGGTGAGCCTCACTTCAGTTGTTGGAAAAATAATGGAAGTGTTGCTGAAAGAAAGGATAGTGTATTTCCTTGAATCTAATGGGTTACAGGATCCGAGGCAACATGGCTTTACAAAAGGTAAATCGTGCCAAACGAACCTGATTTAATTTTTTGATTGGGTGACCAGAGAGCTGGATCGAGGACATATGCTAGATGTAATTTACTTGGATTTCAGCAAAGCCTTTGATACAGTTCCTCGTAGGAGGCTGTTGAACAAACTTGAAGGGCTAAAGTTAGGACCCAAAGTGGTGAACTGGGTCAGAAACTGGCTGTCGGACAGACGCCAGAGGGTGGTGGTTAATGGAAGTCGCTCGAAGGAAGGAAAGGTGACTAGTGGAGTCCCTCAGGGTTCGGTGCTGGGGCCAATCCTGTTCAATATGTATGTAAGTGACATTGCTGAAGGGTTAGAAGGAAAAGTGTGCCTTTTTGCAGATGATACCAAGATTTGTAACAGAGTAGACACCGAAGAGGGAGTGGAAAATATGAAAAAGGATCTGCAAAAGTTAGAGGAATGGTCTAATGCCTGGCAACTAAAATTCAATGCAAAGAAATGCAGAGTAATGCATTTGGGGATTAATAATAGGAAGGAACCGTATATGCTGGGAGAAGCTGATATGCACGGACGGGGAGAGGGACCTTGGGGTGATAGTGTCCGAAGATCTAAAGGCGAAAAAACAATGTGACAAGGCAGTGGCTGCTGCCAGAAGAATTCTGGGCTGTATAAAGAGAGGCGTAGTCAGTAGAAGGAAGAAGGTGTTGATGCCCCTGTACAGGTCATTGGTGAGGCCCCACTTGGAGTATTGTGTTCAGTTTTGGAGACCGTATCTGGCGAAAGACGTAAGAAGACTTGAGGCGGTCCAGAGGAGGGCGACGAAAATGATAGGAGGCTTGCGCCAGAAGACGTATGAGGAGAGACTGGAAGCCCTGAATATGTATACCCTAGAGGAAAGGAGAGACAGGGGAGATATGATTCAGACGTTCAAATACTTAAAAGGGTATTAACGTAGAACAAAATCTTTTCCAGAGAAAGGAAAATGGTAAAACCAGAGGACATAATTTGAGGTTGAGGGGTGGTAGATTCAGGGGCAATGTTAGGAAATTCTACTTTACGGAGAGGGTGGTGGATGCCTGGAATGCGCTCCCCAGAGAGGTGGTGGAGAGTAAAACTGTGACTGAGTTCAAAGAAGCGTGGGATGAACACAGAAGATTTAGAATCAGAAAATAATATTAAATATTGAACTAGGCCAGTTACTGGGCAGACTTGCACGGTCTGTGTCTGTGTATGGCCGTTTGGTGGAGGATGGGCAGGGGAGGGTTTCAATGGCTGGGAGGGTGTAGATGGGCTGGAGTAAGTCTTAACAGAGATTTCGGCAGTTGGAACCCAAGCATAGTACCGGGTAAAGCTTTGGATTCTCGCCCAGAAATAGCTAAGAAGAAAAAAAAAAAAAAAAATTTAAATTGAATCAGGTTGGGCAGACTGGATGGACCATTCGGGTCTTTATCTGCCGTCATCTACTATGTTACTATGTTACTATGTTTCTGACCACAAAGTAGAATTTTTTTTTTTTCAATACCCAAATGTTATCTTTCTCAGCTATGAAAGTGACTAGTAGAGGAGCTCTCTTAGAAATATTATCTTTGAAGTAGTTTCTAAGAAATTTGTTAAATTAAAGCTATCTCCTTCCAAAGAGTCAAAAGCTCCTTGATCACTAGATTTCAAGGAAAGATGATAAAATTGGGAAATATTTATATCTTCACATCTCTCTGAAGACAGAAATGTGAAGTCATGCAGGATTATGAGCTGCTGCCCTTTGCCATTTTTCAAGTAATAATAATCAAACGCCCGTCCTAATGCCCTTTATCTACAATTACATATTCAAAGAGTTATTTAAAATGATGCGTTGTGCCCGGATATTCAGTGCAAGAACTTCTCCAGGTGCCTGCATTGAATATTCAGGAAGTTGCAGCCTGCTGGGAGTAACCCACATACCACCCATGGTAGTACCTAGTTAATTACCTGTTTAACTTAGGACAGCGTTTTTGCTGATCTAAGTAAACTGGATTTTTATCAGGGTACTGCTGTTGGACATTGGCAGTGCCTGGGTAATTCCCGGCTCTGCGTTGACTCTGACCTGGTACTACCTGGGCTATGGTGGTGGTCTTGGATTTTCAGAGGCATTCTCTGGTTCTGTGCTGCAAAAAAATCTGAAGATCCCTGGTCGACAGGACTAATCTGATAGGAACCTTACACAATTATCTCCTGCAGAATATCTGCCTCTGTATTTAACACAATGAACATAAGAACGTAAGCAATGCCTCCGCTGGGTCAGACCTGAGGTCCATCGTGCCCAGCAGTCCACTCACGCGGCGGCCCAACAGGTCCAGGACCTGTGCAGTAATCCTCTATCTATACCCCTCTATCCTCTTTTCCAGCAGGAAATTGTCCAATCTTTTCTTGAACCCCAGTACCGTACTCTGCCCTATTACGCTCTCTGAAAACGCATTCCAGGGGTCCACCACACGTTGGGTAAAGAAGAACTTCCTAACATTCGTTTTGAATCTGTCCCCTATCAACTTTTCCGAATGCCCTCTTGTTCTTTTATTATTCGAAAGTTTGAAGAATCTGTCCCTCTCTACTCTCTCTATGCCCTTCATGATCTTGTAAGTCTCTAGTAAATGTATGAAAAAATACTTGCTTAAAACTCATAGAGGGCCAATATTCAGAGTGATTTAAGTGGGCAAGAAGATCTTCTGTCCATTGAAATCCCTTCTGGATGCCTAAGAAGGGATATTCAGAGACACTTAGCCAAAGAGTGCCATTGAATATCCTCTCAGATTGCCCAATTAAAAAGTGAACAGATCAGGGTAGGTGCTGGGAGTGACACTGGGGAGCAGCCCCAGGTTATGCAGGTGCCAGCACCCACATAGCTAAACAGCCTAATTTAGGACAGCTCAAAAATGAGAGGTTGTGTCAGCCATTTTGAAAGGCAGCCACAAGGGGCAGGACTGAGGGGTCTGGGCTCATGCCCCCAAAGACCCCCCCTTGACCACCAGATACACAGGTAGGCCCTGGAGGGCCTACTTGGGCATTGGGAAAAAGGCGGGCAGTACTTGGCAAATCATGGGGGAGGGCATGGAGGGATTCAAGAGGCTCTAGGGGGCTTTGGCCAGTTTTTTTTTTTGTTTGTTTGTTTTTTTTAAATAGCTATGCCATCCCAGTCCGATATTCAGCTGGGACCACATAATTAACTTATGTGTGCCCAGTTGAATATTGGTTGGAGCTGCATGAGCTCCAGTAGCCTGCCTGCTTATACTTAGCCCCCAATATTTGATGCTGGTGCCCAGACATGACCGGGCACTGAATAGTGGGGGCTAATTCAGGCAGCAATATTAAGCGTTTATAAAAATGCTGACTGCTGCCAATTGAATATCAGGGGAGGGAGGGGGGATAGTTACCAAATCAAAACCTTTCATACTGATGAAAAAGAGTAATTTTTGCAACTCTACCATAGGTAAGTGAAGTTGTTTAGGTTGGACTGAAAAATCAAAAGCTTCCTATGTGTCACTATGATAACGTGACTTGGCAAAGTAGTGTGGAACCCGTAGAACAGGGGTGTCAAAGTCCCTCCTGGAGGGACGCAATCCAGTCGGGTTTTCAGGATTTCCCCCATGAATATGCATGAGATCTATTAGCATACAAAGAAAGCAGTGCATGCAAATAGATCTCATGCATATTCATGGGGGAAATCCTGAAAACCCGACTGGATGGCGGCCCTCGAGGAGGGACTTTGACACCCCTGTTCTAAGGGTTCCACACTACTTTGCCAAGTCAGTTGTTATTATTATTCAAATGCACCAAAGGGCAGTGTAGGTCAAAAAAAAAGAAAATGTTATTACAGATACAAGATCTTTGATCCAAAATTCCGAAAACCGAAAAGCTTCGAAAATCAAAATTTGACGTGAACCGGAAGTAGTTAATTTCTCCTTGACACACTGAAACTAACGCAGTCGCATGTGTTTCCCCTGTTCGCTGCACAATTCAGGTCCGAGAGCTAGAAAATGGCACCTAGAGATGCAGATTTCACTCAGATAAGTTGTTGAAGTTTTACAATGCAAGCGATGACCCGAAATTTATGAAAACCCGAAAGCATCGCATAGGGCAAAAAAAAATGAACATTTAAATCCAGGGCAGGATTAACCAATAGGCCAAGTATGGCCTGAAATGGTCAGGGGAGCCCGATGAAGGAGGGCATCAACATTGTTTTTTCCAAACGGCGATGGGCCCCTCCAGAATCGATCAGCAACGCGGGCGCCCCCCCCCCCCCATCGACGGAAAGTAAGACAAGCAAGCAACGCGGGTAAGAAAGACAACGGGAACTGTAATTGTGCAAGCGGTGCTGCTTGCCCAAAGCTTCCCTCTGATGCAGCTTCCTGTTTCCGCCTGGGCGCATGGTGGGGTGGGGCGGGGCAGGGGGCCCAGTGTACTTGTGTGCCTAGGGGCCCTCGATGAATTAATCCTACCCTGTTTAGATCATGTGCTAATTGAGTGGGTTTGGCAAAGAAGGTGTAAACACATGCCATTGACTGGTTTGATGATAATGAAGCAAGCCAAAAAAATACCATCAAAGATCTGGAAATTGGAACGACGAGTGAGGTGATTAAATTTGTAGATAACACTAAACTGTTCAAAGTAGTTAAAACGCATGTGGATTGTGAAAAATTGCAGGCGAACCTTAGGAAATTGGAAGATGGGGTGTCCAAGTGGCAGATACAATTTAATGTGGACAAATGCAAAGTGATGCAGGTTGGGAAGAATAACCTGAATCACAGTTATCGGATGCTAGGGTCCACCTTGGGGATTAGTACCCAAGAAAAGGATCGGGGTATCATTGTAGACAATACAATGAAACCTTCTGCCCAATGTGCAGTGGTGGCCAAAAAAAGCAAAGAGGATGCTAGGAATTATTAAAAAAGGTATGGTTAACAAGACTAAGAATGTGATAATGCCCCTGTATCGCTCCATGGTGTGACCTCATCTGGAGTATTGCATTCAATTCTAGTCTCCTTATCTTAAGAAAGATATAGTGGCGCTAGAAAAGGTTAAAAAAAGAGTGACCAAGATGGTAAAGGGGATGGAACCCTTCTCATATGAAGAAAGTCTAAAACGGTTAGGGCTCTTCAGCTTGGAAAAGAGAAGGCTGAGGGGAGATAGGATTGAAGTCTACAAAATCCTGAGTGGAGTAGAACGGGTACAAGTGGATCGATTTTTCACTCCGTCAAAAATTACAAGGGCTAGGAGACATTAGATGAAGTTACAGAGAAATATTTTAAAACCAATAGGAAGAAATATTTTTTTCACTCAAGAGAATAGTTAAGCTCTGGAACGCATTGCCAAAGGTTGTGGTAAGAGCGGATAGCATAACTGGTTTTAAGAAAGGTTTGGACAAATTTCTGGAGGAAAAGTCCATAGTCTGTTATTGAGAAAGAAATGGGGGAAGCCACTGCTTGCCCTGAATCGTTAGTATGGAATATTGCTACTCCTTGGGTTTTGTCCAGGTACTAGTGACCTGAATTGACCACTGTGAGAATGGGCTACTGGGCTTGATGGACCATTGGTCTGACCCAATAAGGCTATTCTTATGTTGTAATGTGTGACAGGATGAAGTACATGTCACTGGCCAGCAGAGAGAGCCCGAGCAATTGAATATGAGAGGAAAGCTGATTTGCTTAAGAGCTGCAAGTGCTGCTGGGAGTTGTCCACTCACCCTGAGTGGATTGTGGTGTTGAAAAGAACAGCTCCCAGCACAAAGAGTTCAGAAGGTAAAGAGCAGCAATGTTTGATGAAAATGAACCTGCAGAGGAAGACTTTTATGGTTTGCAAGTCAGTGATGAAACGGTGATGATATCAAACCTCTTTGTTTATGCCAGAACTCTAGCATCAAAATTTACACTCGATAAAGTTACAGAGTAATACTTTTAAAACCAATAGGAGGAAATATTTTTTCACTCAGAGAATAGTTAAGCTCTGGAATGCGTTACCAGAGAATGTGGTAAGAGTAGTTAATGCAGCTGGTTTTAAAAAAGGTTTGGACAAGTTCCTGGAGGAAAACTCCATAGTCTGCTGTTGAGACAGGCATGGAGATGCCACTGTTTACCCTGAATCGGTGGCATGGAATGCTGCTACTATTTGGGTTTTAGCCAGGTTCTTGTGACTTGGATTGGCCTCCATGAAGAAGGGCTACTGGGCTAGATGGACCATTGGTATGACCCAGTGAGGCTATTTTTATGTTCATACTACAGCCTAAACCAGATTGCCGTGTGATGATCCTTGCCTTACTACTACTAAAACACATGAAACATGCAAGAGACAATCCCTGCTTGTCAGAGCTTACAATCTAATAAAAACAGACAAACAGGATAAATAGGGGTTAGAGAACTGCTTATGGCTGGAATAATTAAAGAAGTGGGTACTTTACAAGTGGAGTAGAAGTTAGAAGTTAAAAGTGCCGTAGAAAAGTGGACTTTTAGCCTAGTCAATTTACAATCCACGAAAAAAAATAAAATTCTTCACCCAAACCCGACAGCGGCCCTGTTTCGCCGAACGCTACAGAAAAACGCCACAAAAAAAACAGTTCCAGAATTTCATTAATGCAAGGAAAATAATTCCAATTTCATAAATGCAGCAATGTACGTATCTTGATAGCTGTATCCTGGGACTCCTTGAAAACGATATCCAAAAAAGCAGAGGAGATACAATCACAGTTCCAATTCACAATCACCCAAACCCAACAGCAACCCCGTTTCTCAGAACGCTGCTTCAAGGACTGGGCAATAGTTATCCATCCAGTGGTACATCTTTTTCTGGGATTTTTTTTTTTTAATTCATGGATGGAGCATTGGATGGATAACTATTGCCCAGTCCTTGAAGCAGCGTTCTGAGAAACGGGGTTGCTGTCGGGTTTGGGTGATTGTGAATTGGAACTGTGATTGTATCTCCTCTGCTTTTTTGGATATCGTTTTCAAGGAGTCCCAGGATACAGCTATCAAGATACGTACATTGCTGCATTTATGAAATTGGAATTATTTTCCTTGCATTAATGAAATACTGGAACTGTTTTTTTTTGTGGAGTTTTTCTGAGGGACCTATGAACGTACTCGTCCCTTTGCAGGACTGCTGGACTCACTTTTGGGTTTAAATATTCTGAGCTCTCATTCTCCACAGTTTATAAGATCTAGGCAGCTGTTCTTTCTTTATAGCTGTGGCTAGGTAGTTTCTAGGTTGTTTCATGGCTTTACAATGTCAGCACAATAAAACATTTTAATAGTATAAGGTGTAAGCAAAGAAGTATATGGATAAAAGAGCCAGAGCAACTGAGGTTAGAAAATAAGAGACTACATTGAAGAAAGTTGTCTATGAGGTCAGACTGGTTATAGACTAGCATGCAGGAAGCGAAATCTAATTAGAGAAACATGACGGCAGATAAAGGCCAAATGGCCCATCTAGTCTGCCCATCTGCAACATCCACTATCTCCTCCTCTCCCTATTGGCTAAGGCTCTTAACATTTGCATCTCTTCTCCCTATTGGCTAAGGCTCTTAACACTTGCATTGTGATGTCATAGAACTTTATGGTTATAGAAACATGATGGCAGATAAAGGCCAAATGGCCCATCCAGTTTGCCCATAGTAACCATTATCTCTTTCTCTCTGAGAGATCCCAAGTGCCTATCCCAGGCTTTCATGAATTCAGACACAGTCTCTATCTCCAATACCTCTTCCGGGAGACTATTCCACACATCTACCACCCTTTCTATAAAAAAGTATTTCATTAGATTACTCCGGAGCCTATCACCTCTTAACTTCATCCTATGCCCTCTCATTGCAGAGTTTCCTTTCAAATGAAAGAGACTCGACTCATGCGCATTTACATTACGTAGATATTTTAACATCTCTATCATATTTCCCCTTTCCTGCCTTTCCTCCAAAGTATACAGATTGAGATCTTTAAGTCTGTCCCCATATGCCTTATGACGAAGACCACGCACCATTTTAGTAGCCTTCCTCCACACCGACTCCATCCTTTTTATATCTTTTTGAAGGTGCGGCCTCCAGAATTGTACACAATATTCTAAATGAGGTCTCACCAGAGTCTTATACAGGGACATCAATACCTCCTTTTTCCTATTGGCCATACCTCTCTCTGTGCACCCTAGCATCCTTCTAGCTTTCGCCGTCACCTTTTCAACCTGTTTGGCCAGTTATTGCCAAGTAACTGCAATAATTAATTGCAGACATCAATTTATTGCTAACTAATGGCTTCTTAGCTAATGAATTTGCACACGCATCTTCGATCCACATGCAAATTTTGGCACCCAAATTTGGTTGCCATGTATAGAATCCGGGGAAATTATTTTTATTGTGGAGGGAGCACCACAGCCTATGGCTGTCTCAGTGTCAGCGTTGTTTGAGGTACAATCTTCCTCCTCTGAAAAATATTTCAGGCTCTGCAGACAATAACCACAACATTTAATTAACATCAAAGAGATTGCTTTATTGTTGAATCATCATATCTGGCTTTGTCGTTACCTTTGTTGTTTCTTAAAAGAACGGCATAATGTTGCACAAAGAGCATTGAAATAACAAGATAGAATTGTAAAATATAATAGAAAACAAACAAATCATTAGGAATATCATTATGCAACTTTGAGTGCCTTCAAAGCTCCTACAGCAGGTGGAGCAGGTGATAGGATGACTTGGACAGGGACACGAATAGAAAAAAATAATGAAAGACAGACATGTTTTGGTATATTTGTAGAAGTGATAAAAAAAGACTGTGGATTTATACATTGGGATTATGTGACAGAGTGTATGAAACCCTGCCACCTGCCCTCCTTGACACTGCTGCTCAGACTCAAAATAAACCTCAGGAACATCTCCCTTGAGAAGCATACAGTGATATGGGGACTAAAACTATGCCAGGGTACACCTGGCGGGGCCTCCACGTGTGCAGATCACCGGACTTGATGGACCCCAGGGTCTGATCTGGAGATGGCAATTCTTATGTTCTAAAACCTGGCACTCCCCCTCCTAGCTAAATGTCTCACCAAAGCAGCAGTGAGACAGAGGTTTCCTCAGGAAGGGGGGAGGGGAGAAAAGTGGGAAACCAGGAAGTGACTCAGGGGAACTTAAAAGGCTGAGCCAGACCCAGGAGGAGAGGTGTGCTAGAGGGAACCTAGGAGCTGGAGAAGCAGCTTGGAAGGGCTTGGCACTGACAGAGTTTGTAGGAGATAAGACACTACTGCATTTAGAAAGTTCTAGTGAAAGGTCATTTTGGGAAGCCACAAAACTTAGAGACTTGAAGAAAGCACAGATGATTTATTAGCATATGTATGCGACTCCTGAGCTCCAAGATGGCTTCAGAAGTGCCAAAAACAGGATGTTACAGAGATATTTATACATTCTTCTGGCTGAACAACTGAATTCTAGAAAAAATTGTTCACGTGTTACTTTTCTTAACAATCATTGGTGCTAAGCTCACACTAGCAGGTCATTAGCAGGTCACTTATCTAGGCCCTGCAGTCTTTCTGTTACATGTCGTTTATGCTGAGATAGCTATAAGAAGTTAGGCAGGCTAGAACATGAGATAAGTTAGGTCTGCAGCTAAACATAATTCAGCATTTTTTTAAAGAGAAAACTTAGTTCAACACTTAGGAAAACCAGTCCCAGACTCCTTCACTAGTGCCTGCTAAGACCTGGGACCACATGCTGCCTAACTGTTTCCTGCACCTAAAATTAAGACTGTTTGGGGCGTGTGAAGCCCTACAGAGAATGGGACTTGTGATGGGGAAAAGACTAGGGAAAAACCTACTTGGTTTCTTTGAACACAAACTTATAGGAGCCTATGAAGAAACAGGCTCTGCACTACTGTTTAATTAATGAGTTTTTTTCTTGACTGCCCAGAGTGTGGTCTGTCTGTCTGTGCAACCCTTCTCCGGAACACACTGCCCACCTCTATCACAGATAGCAATGTTTGGTTTCTCATCATGCATTCTGAATAGGAAATCACCAATTTCTTCAAATGGATTCACACGTAAAACGCGATGTACTGTTGAAGTGTTATATTTATGAGATTGAAACAGATGGCCAGATTTTATATATGGCGCTAAAAAAATCAGAGCCAAGCAGAATAGTGCTTAGCATTGTTCGACAAGGCGTGCGTCAGTTGTGTAGAGAGGATGAGAAGTGCCTCGGGTGGTAGTGCCCCCTCCTCTGCCCTCTTCTCCGCTTTTCTTCCTCTTCTTGCCACCTTCTCTGCCGTTCTGCTCCTTCTCCGCCCCCCCTTCCATGCCGTGCGTGTGCACCTCTTCCCTACCCTGTACCTCTGTTAACTTCCTTGGCGCGAGCAGCAATGGCAACCTGCTGCCCACATCGGTGTTGGCTCTCCCTCTGACACGAATCCCTAGGCACGGGCCCTGGAAGTGACATCAGAGGGAGAGCCGATGCTGGAGCGAGCAGCAGATTGGAGTTGCTGCTCGTGCCAGCAAAGAGATAGAGGTACGATGGGGGGAAAATGAAGGTGCGTTTGTGGTGGGGGAGGAGTGGGACAGAGTGGGTGGGGTGTAGAGGAGGATGGGTGCCAATGCCCTCACCAAGATGGTGCTCAGGATGCTCTGCCCTCTCCCCCATACCTCCTTTATTTTGCCTCTTGTGTATTACCTTTTAGAGAATTGTGCTTAACATCTGTGTGCAACGCATAAGTTAGGAGCACCTATTTAGACCTGCCTAAAAGCTTGAGATTAAGTTGTTTGTGCATTGGTCATGTTCTATAACAATGCATCTAATTTATAGGAATGCCCACGATCTGCCCTGGCCATGCCTCCTTTTCAAATTCACACACTGCAACTGGCACATACTTTTTCTGGAACCATATGGTAACCCTAGTATAAGATGAAGGTATAAGGCTAGACGTCTACAGTTTATGACTTGAAAATGGAAAGGACAGATCAAGTTGAAGAATACAGTGGCACCTTGGTTTACAAGCATAATTCGTTCCAGAAGCATGCTCGTAAACCAAAGTGCTCGTATATCAAAGCGAGTTTCCCCATAGGAACTAAGGGAAACTCGCTTGATGCGTTCCGAACCACCCCCACCCCCCGAGGCCAGTAGCGCTGCTCCAACTTAACCCCCCTCCCCCCGAGGCCACTGGCCCTGCTCCACATCCCCCCCGTGATCCAGCATACCCCCGCTTGTATCGCCAACCCGCCGCGATTTGGCATCCCCCACACCAACCCACCCACGCAAACACGTTGGCTTACCCCATATGGCACCGGTACCAACGCACAGGACATGCTGGTGCCGGTGCCCGAAGATCCGCCGTCTTCCTTTTGCTGGGCCTTGAGCATCTGCGCATGCTCAAGGCCTTCTAGTCTCACTCTCTCCGAGATTCTCTATGCTCAAGGCCCAGCAAAAGGAAGACGGCAGATCTTCGGGCACCGGCACCGGCATGTCCTGTGCATTGGTGCCGGTGCCATATGGGGGTAAGCCAACATGTTTGGGTGGGTGCGGGGGGTGGATGCTGGATCGCGGGGGGGGAGGGGGTACTTGTCACGCGCCTCATCTGGAAGCCTTCCCTCTGACATTGCGACATCAGAGAGAAGGCTTTTGGTTCAGGCGCAGGACACACATAGGAGCCTCTGCCCACGGCTTTGTGCACTGCAGCACTGAGGGAAGAGGGAGCCGGCCCGAAGACAATGCCGCATCGATCGCACCATGGACCGGCGACTGAAGAGCACTGTCTGTAGCCTGATGCACATACCGGCCCTGTGGACCTGCAGGAAATTTCTGTGGACCGGCACCGGTCTACGGACCGGTGGTTGAAGAACACTGTTCTAGAGCATATCAGTGCACTGTCCATTGGCATAATTGTCTTTGGACAGTTGCAAAACCCATTGACAATGTTCTAAGAACATAATTGTCATACTGGGAAACACCAAAGGTCCATCAAGCCCAGTATCCTGTTTCCAACATGGCCAACCCAGTTCCCAGATATCTAGCTAAATCCCAGCAGTGTTCTAAACTCTTGGAAGGTTTTTTGCCATGACAAGAGCAGATACACAGTGGAGACTCTTAGGGAAACAACACTTCTAAAATCATCCAGTCTTAAAATGCGGATATAATATAGAGCTTGGAACACATGGCTTGTATTTTGGCAGCATTCAGGGTGCCAGATGTAGAAAACAAATCAACCGCATTAAACTCCAATACAAGGTTTCCTTGACAAATTGTTCAGGCTAGTTCATTCCATCTCAGTATCTCAATAAACAAGAGTATTATAATGCTCATTCTATCCTGTAAGACAAACGCCTTACAAATAGAGCCAAAAAGACCGTATGGCACTTTTGAAGTTGATCATCCATACTTTCATTTAAATTTTCTATATACTTGCACATTTCGACAAATACAGTACTTATTCGCGTGCTTGCTCAAGTTCCTTCTTTTGAAGAAAAAAAAAATCAAATTCAGTATCAGTTTTCATGTAACTATTCCATCTCAACTTTGTGTATTGCTCGCATAAGCTGTTTTCAGAAAACTGAGTCAGGCCTCGCAAATGATAACATGTTTAAAGCATCAATGGTTATTTAATATTGAGACATCTGTAATCAATATTAATTTCTGTGTGACATTACCTAGGACGTTGTCAAAGTTGAAACAATAAAGTTTTCTGTATTTAAATAAAAATAGGGCCTGAGCTAGTCTTGTGTAACGCTGCAGTGCACAAGGCTGTGTTTCCGGGCTCGTCTTGTGACTTCCTATCCATGGGACCAATTTCAATCTTCTATGAGGCCACATCAGAAGTCTATTCACTGGAAAAGGATAAATCTGTCTATTTCATTTCCTGATCAAGGCTGTGCAGGTAAATTAGTTCGTGTAATTCAGCAACATAGGAGCAGTAAAATAGTGATTGAGAAAAAAAAAAAAGGCTTTGGCGTTATCCAAATTATTGCCACTCAAATACAATTAATAAAGCAAATGTCTCTGCTAACAAATTTTCTGTTCTCTCCATTTATCTAGCAGAGCGTCTCTTCATGTGCAAATGTGGCACTTGGCTATTTTTTTCATACTATACCATTATACATTAATCTTTTTCTTTCACTTCTGGAAATTTTGGTATCGGGTCCTCTGAGCTGAAGTGAATTATGAAAGGCCTAATAAGGGTCATTACATTAACTATTTGGTAAATGTTTTATTTTCTTTTTTCCCCAATGCTTTTTCATCCCTTACTAGTTTATGCTGTACCAGTGGCATAGCCAGACTTATCATTTTGGTTGGGCCTTCCAAAACTCCCTGCCGCCACCAACCTGCATATCTCTCTACCTTTCTTCTGACGCCAGATCCAGCATTAGCCCGGCCCATCCCCCCCAGTCTTCCTCAGTATCTTTGTCAGAGCGGTTGCATTGCAGGAAACAGGAAATATGATCATGTTACTCCTCTTCTGGAAGAAGCCCACTGGCTACCCATTACACACCGTATCACTTATAAAATCTTAATGCTGGTCTTTAAAATCAAACTTTCCCATCTTCCATCTTTTCTCGATAAACTTTATCATTCCTCTTTGCCCTTCTCGGAACACTTAGATCAGCAGATCAGAATCTACTGACCATCCCTTCCATCAAAGAATTCTACTACACCAGGAAAACTAACTTCTCCGTAGTTGCTCCAACCTTATGGAACGCTATGCCACCTCAACTCCGCCTCAAAAATTTCCTCAACAAATTTAAGACTAAACTAAAAACGTTCTTATTCCAAGATGCATATCACAGCCCTTAAATACCTCCTCTCCAACAGCCAGTAAAACTTATCATCAACCGCTTTTAAGAAGCGACCCCCCACTCCTGATGTCATATCCCTCCCCCTCTTCCCTGTTCTTTTATTTTGTTTTTAATGATGTATTTATTGACTCCCCTTCCCCTCTTTCCCCTCAAGTCCAAGTTTGTATTTTTAAATTGTCTTTTAATGCTCACTCTTCCCCCACTTATAATTATTATATATATATATATATATATCCTATATAATAAAACCCTAGCCACGCATGCGCACTCCTATCTGCGTGCTTCCATGATCCGTAGGTCTGTGGCCGCAGGAGTGCACATGTACGAGTCCCCAGCCTTACACCTACCTACACTCATCGGCAGGACTTGCCCCCAGTGCTGGATTTCCTGCTCAACAAAGACGGGGATCGTAGAAGGCCCGAAATCGCCAGAACTCACAGCCACATACCGGCACAAACTTCCCTCCAGCATTGGCAGCCGCAGCATGCTAAACAGGCTACTTCACGGCTTTTTCCTGCCGGTGTGTCTCCTGCTGGTGATGTCATCAGTGACACGACAGAGGAACTCAACTGCAGGAGAAAGCCGCGAAGCAGCCTGTTTAGCGTGCTGCGGCTGCCAACGCTGGAGGGAGGTTTGTTAAGGTCATGTCACATGGGAGGGAGACATAAGACAGTCACTGGGGGTTGGGCTGGGAGGGTAGAGAAGCGTCTGCTTCGGGTGCTTCAGGCATCAGCAGCGTTTACAATTCGCTGCTGTTGTCGGCTTCAGGCCTTCCTCTCTGGTGGGTCCTGCCTAAGGAACCACCAGAGAAGAAGACCTGAAGCAGGCAAAAGCAATGAATTGTGAATGCTGCTGCTGCCCGATGAAGTTCAAGGAGGAAAGGGATCAGAGGGGGTGAGAATGGCTTGGAGGGAAGAAGACATGGCAGGGCATGGAGGGAAGGAGGAAGGTATGCCAGACCAAGGGAAAAGGAAGGGGGAAAGGAAGGAGGAGATGCCATATGGAACAGAGAGAGAGAGAGAGGGCGGACACTGGATGGAAAGAGAAGAGAGAGCAGTGAATGGAAGGGGCAAGACAGAGGGTGAACAGTAGATGGAAGGTGTAGAGAGAGGGAGACAGACACTGAATGGAAGTGTGGGGGACAGGGGGAGCAGACGTTGGAAGGAAGTGGAGAGGAGAAAGAAAAAAGGGCACATGCAGGATTGAGGGAAGAGGATAGAGTTAGAAATAAAGATAGAGACACAGGAGGCCACAGAGAGACACAGATAGAAAGAATGACAGACAGCGTCCAAGGAGAGAGACAAATAAAAAAAACAAACAGACAGACATCTACTCTAGCACCCGTTAATGTAACGGGCTAAAACACTAGTATATATATATATATTTTTTTTTTTTTTTAAACTTTTAATTTTGAAAAACGGCTAGATGCACGTCGATGGTCGGTATATTAAAGTTAATAAAACTTGAAACTTGAAGTGATATCAGTGAGGCTGGGAGGCGGCAGAGGGAAGCCTGCGGGGCAGATGCAGACAGTGGAGGTATGTCTCTGGTGAAGATGCTGAATTAGATCAGACAGGATGAGAGAGCTGCTGGGCCCCAGGGGGGGAATGCTGAATTCAGAGACAGAAAAGAGGAGATCGAGGTAGCTCCTACTCACCTTTTTGGGTGGGTCATTAAGGATGTTTATTCGTAGGTATGCCACTGTAGCTGTGAAAGTGAATTATATAATTTTGCTTGCTTTTTATTTCAAATACCTATACATTAAAAAAGAATGTTTCTTCATGTAACCTTTATCTTTAGAATGACTTAGGAGCCCTTTCACTAAAGTGTATTAGGCAGTTAGCTTAGATTTTAGCCCAGTGTCTCTCAAACTGTGTGCCATGGCACAGTGGTGTGCCCCAAAGAGATTCAGGGTATGCCATGAGCGATTCCAGAATTTTACTTTTTTTTTTTTTTTTTAATTCCCTTCATAAGTATACACTGGAATAGATGACATGTACGTCGCGTACGCAAGAGCCTGTCGATATGAGCGTCTGTGTGCGTAAGGATACAACCACCCAGACAAGAATCATTCTTTGACATGACTGGTCCTTGAAAAATAATGGCAAGTCATTTTATTTTTGTTTTTTATGCAGTCGTTATCCTAACTTGAGCAACAAAGCAATCGAGGCTTTTGGATCTTATCAACTTTGCGAACTTTGATTTTCAGCTCTGACAGAAATTAAATTGAAAAAAAAAAGAGAACGACTGCAGATGGTGGATGATGAAATATGTGTTTTCTTGTCGACTATCGAGCCATGTTTTGAGCTCATTTGCATTCTAAAACAAGCAACTCAATCGTATTGATTAGCAATTATATTCTATCTACTTTACTTTCTTTTTTTCCCCATATCTTTATTCATTTTAAAAACCAACATCAAGTGTAACATATTATCAAACCATGTTCAAAATGAACAGCACTTAATTCCATCAAGTGATATAATAAATACATATCCCTTCCCCCCCACCCACCCTTTCATACAGCATAAAGACAAGAGTGATAAAATGATCAAAACAAACAAAATTACAATCAAATAATAAATTAAAAGCATATTCCCCCCCCTCCCACCCACCCATCCTGGATGTGTATAATCAAAGGGCTAAAACTAATAATCAATCTTTACAAAATTTTGGCTAAGGGTCCCAAACCTCCTTGAATTTCTTATAATGTCCCAATTGTATTGCACTCATACGTTCAAATTTATAAGTTTGGCGCAAGGATTCCCACCAAAAACTATAATTTAACCTGTCCCAATTTTTCCAATTTTTCAAAATAAGCTGTATGGCAACTCCTGTCATGATAAGAAGTAGTCTATTGTTAAATGGCGTTATTGGGCTCTTGGCCCTCCATAACGTACCAAACAGCGCTACGTCATACGTCGATGCCAATGGAACTTCCAGTATTCGATTTATTTGATCCCAAATGGATCGCCAAAATTTAAGTATCAAAGGACAAAAGAAGAGCAGATGATCCAGTGTCCCCATATCGAGATGACAGTGCCAGCATCTAATTGACTTAGAAATATCTAATTTTTGTAATCTAACAGGGGTCCAAAAACTTCTATGCAACAAAAAAACCATGTTTGTCTCATAGATGCTGACGCTCTACATCTCATCCTCCAAGTCCAAATTCATGGCCACTGAGACGCAGAAATCTGTTGCTTTATCTCAATGCTCCAAATGTCTCTAAGACTAGTTTTTGGTTTTTTATTTAAAATTTCAGATATTAATTTATACCACTTAGCTGCCTGATGCCCCGGCAAATCGGTCTGGAAGCACAGATCCGGCAAGCTATACCGAGTTTTAAAGTTTTGCCAATCAGGGAACCCCTTCTGAATGGCCTGCTTCAACTGCAACCACTTATATACTTGAGACTTTGCGATACCAAATGTTTGTTGCAGTCGTGAAAAGTCAAGCAGCTTTCCATCAGATAACACATCATCCAGTGTGCGTATGCCCGCCTGCAGCCAATGCTTCCAGAGGATCTTAGACTCGCCAATTTGAATCTTGGAGTTCAACCATAAGGACTGCCACGTGGATAAATGGATCGGGATAGGTATTTAAATTATTAATACATTTCAATGTCTGCCATGTAGCGAATAAAGTTCTCTTGTCCTTATACATCCTAGGTAACTTGATACTTAAAATATGACATAATCTCAATGGAGACAGGAGTTGCCATTCTAAGTAAAGCCAATCTGGGAGATGTTCTAAGACCTCAGGAAGGATCCAAACATGCACTGACGAAGTATATAGGCCTGCTGGTACCTATAAAAGTTTGGGAAATTTACCCCACCCGCCGCAATTGTTTTTTTGTAAAGATACTAAAGCAATATGAGCAGTTTTACCCAGCCAAATAAATTTGGTAAGAATACTATTCAATTTCTTATAAAAGGACCCCTGAAAATAAACTGGCAACATACCCATTTGGTAGCAAACCACAGGCAAAATCATCATTTTAACCGTTTGGACTCTCCCCTACCAAGTCAGAAGTAATGGATTCCATTGCTCACACAATTCTGAGACCTTTGGTAATAAGGATTTTTCATTTACTCTCATCGTGTCTTACAATGTTTTTTGAATCCAAATACCTAAATATTTTATACCCTCTTCCTTCCAAAGAAAAGGGTATAAGTCAAATAATCCTTTTGGACAGTGTACATTTAGCGGAAGAACCTCTGATTTACTCCAATTTATTTTATATCCAGAAAATTTTCCAAATCAGTCAATCAAATCTAGTTAATCCTCTTCATAACCTCTAATTTCTTATTATGTTTTCCCCTCATTTATTGAATTTATTGTAAACCGTGCCGAGCTCTATCTTTATGGAGATGATGCGGTATACAATCTTAAGGTTTAGTTTAGTTTAAATGCGGGATAGTAGATTCAGGATTCCTCAAATGAAGCAAAATATTATCTGCATAAGCAGAGACCTTATATTCCCAACCTGCATAAGGAATACCCTGTATCTCCTATGCCTGTTGAATAGCCAATAGCAAGGGTTCCAGAACAATATCAAAAAAGCAAAGGGGATAATGGACATCCTTGTTTAACTCCCCTCTCCAGACAAAAACGTTCTGGAGAAAGTATTATTAATATATAATCTGGCAGAAGGGGAACTATACAAGGATTGAATCATTTGAATAAATCCAGATCCTATACCAAACCAATCCATTGCTTGATACATGAAGGTCCATTCTACATGATCAAAGGCCTTCTCTGCATCCAAAGATACAGAGAAGGCCGGATCTTCCATGGCTTTTGTTAAATTCAACATATGAAAAGCCAGTCTGGTGTTGTTTGATTAATGTCTTTGAGCAACGAACCCGTTTGGTGCATACTGATAATATAAAGGAGAGCCTTGGCTAAGCGTAAAGCCGGTAACTTAGCCAGATGTTTTCCATCTACATTAATCAAAGAAATAGGCCTGTAATTTGAAACCAACATGGGATCTTTATTTGGCTTGAAGAGTCGGATGTGGCAACGGTTGTGATTCATCTCCCCCCCACCCCCGATTGGCAACGGGTTCCTGATGAAGGGACTTTGTGTCTCCGAAACCGGGCTTGGTTAAACCTAGTTACTAAGTAGTGTAGGAATGCTGCCCTCCATTTTTGCCTACAGACCAACGGACAAATCTTCAAGCTAAGTCTGAGTTTATGTACAGGAGTTGGCGGGGGGGGGAGAGGGGGGCTCTCAGAGTGGGACTCCCTGGTTTACTTGTAGTACTTGTGTGATTGATGAATTTTATATCACTGTCTAAGTTATTACACTATTAATTTGAGTACACGTGAGGTGTCCAGTGATGGTGTGCGGGCAGAGGTTGTTTAACCCGTGCTTTGTTGTGTAAAGCGCTGGAGAATCTTCTCTCTTCGCTGACTTCTCACACTGAGGACACCCCGCTTCACATATTTATGTAATTTAGTTAATCTCACAACCACATATTGTTTTCTTCAGGTGCGCTCGTATACAAGGCGAACCCCTCTGAGAACCCACCGACTTCTACTGACCAATAGTTACCAAATAGGCTTTGCAGTTGGTATATCCTACAGTAGGTTTGTTTTTTTTGTTTTTGTTTTTTTGCACAAGTTTCAAGTTTATTTCATTTTTGATGAATCGCCTATTTCAAATTTCTAGGCGATGTACATAATATAATAAAGAAACTATAACATAATAACAATAAATTTCAATAATAACTAACATGAAAGATAGGAAAGAGGGTAAAGTTACAATAAAGGGTATAGAAAAGAAAAAAAAAAAAAAAAAGGGAAGAACAAAAGGTAGGGTAAAAATTTATCAAGGCACATTTCATAAATATTAATTAACACTGAAAATAAAATTTAAGAATATTATAAGTTAAAAGCATCCTTAAACAAGTAAGTTTTTAGAAAGTTTTTAAATGCTGAAATATCACGTTCTATTCTGATGTATTGGGGAAGGGAATTCCACCATTGTGGACCTGCAACAGTGAACATATCTGCTCTTCTTGTTCCAATGATTTTTAAAGAAGGCACAGTTAGTAAGTTTTGATCAGATGAACGCAGATCTCGTTGGGTTTTATATGGGATCAGCGATTTAGATATAAATTGTGGCTCGCTAGATGCTAGGGACAGTGACGTGCAAAAACTTACAGCAGGCAGTTAGTGGATTCTGTTCTAAAATACATGAGACATGGATATCTATACAGTATATGACATACAGGGCTCCTTTTACGAAGCCGCGTTTGCGGTTTAATGCGCATAATAGCGCACGCTAAACCTCCGGACGCGCTAGCCCCTACAGGCTCCTCTTCAGCAGGCAGTAGTTTTTTCGGCTAGCGCAGGGGTTAGCGCGTGATAAAACGTTGCGGTGCGATAAAGCCACTAACGCGGCTTCGTAAAAGGAGCCCGCCGATTTTTAGTAAAAGGGCCCCTTAATCCGGATCAATCACCGGGAAGTATATTGCTTGCATTTTCTTACATACTTCATGTACAATGTATGCAAGTCTTCAGAATGCCTTGAAGAACCACAGTGGCCTGCATACCAAACACTGCTGCAATAAAACAAGGCTTCTGGTTTCAAAAGTAATATCTGCTGCTGAAGGTACAGGAACATTTCTTTAATTGCTAGCAGCGGTGATACATATTTTCTATCCCTTTTGTAGACACAAAATCATCATACACACAGCTCCTTCTATCATATAACTCAAGATTATGCTCCAGAATTGCAGAATCGTTCAGATAAAAATAAAAAAAATGCTAACACAATTAACTTTCCTTTCCCATTTTCTCTCTTTGCCAGCAATGCATAAAACATGAACTTAATTCCCTGAATCTGTACTTTTGATGATTTACAAAAAAAAAAAAAAAAAGATTTCACCAAATATTCAGAAACATTTCCAAGAGTACCTAGGAGGGGTCTAAGTCATAGAATTTAGTTTCCCTAAAATAACATTCACTAAATACTGTCTGATGTCAATGCAAATATTGTATTGAGGGGGGGGGGGAAGTTAATTGGTGTCTAAAGACTTCAATAATCTCTTATTTGCTTTTCTAATATGACTAAAGGAAGAATAACCAAACTACTTCCAAATATGGCTGTAGATGTAGGGCTAGATTCAATAAATAGCACCCAAGGGTGATCTGTGCTAAGATCGTGCTTTGTAAAGAGTGCTCTGCACCGAAAAAACTTTATAGATTACTAGTTTAGTAACATTTTGGGCTGGATTCTGTAAATGGTACCTACTTTGGGCAGTGCCTACAAAATGGTGCCATCCGCAGGTCAATCCCGCGTAGGCGCTGTAAGCGCCTAAGAAAAAAACAGGTGGTGGTAATGTAGGCCAGGGTTTCAAAGGTCTCCATTACCGGCGCGTAAGTTTGACGGAGAATCACGCATAGCAGTGCCTAAGGTCATTCTCTGCCCCTAACCATGCTTAGATGCGATTCTGGCGTCGACCTTCGTGGGCACATACTTTTTTAAAATGAGATTTTAATTGATTTTTAATGGCACGGAAAAGAATGTTCTCAGTGATGGCTCCAAGGTGGTGGACCGCCCTTCCTAAAGAACTGGAACTAGAAAAGGACACCGGAAAGTTCAAGAAAGGGATGAAGACCATCCTCTTCACAGAAGATTATAGCCAATAATTCAACAAAGAGGAGATAGTTGGCTAGTCCCTACTAGGAACATCTTTAGGATAAACACAGTAGGGACAGGGGATAAGATAATCATAACACAGATAACCAGAGTAATCAGGAAGTTAGTACTTCTAAGATGAATATAGATCACGATACAGACACTAAGCGTGAATTAAAATAGAAATAGTATGAACACATACGAAATACTAATAGTGATGTATATATGTATATATTTATATGTGTGTATAAGAAGGTATAAGATTAATAAATATATGATATATTTTATATAAGTATTTATAAGTAGGTATGTTTAAGCAGATAGATTGATTATATATTATAGGTTTAAGAGGGCTGTATTGAGAGCCAACTCATAAAATGCTAACTCTGTATTGTAACACCTTTACAGAAGCTCATATATTGTAACACCATTACAAAGCTCATGCAAACCTCTCTGAATTGACTCCCCCAGTCATTAGCAGCGGTATAGAAGCTTTCAATAAACAATTACTGTGCTGATTAAAACCAATTAAAGCAATTAAGTTAGGTAGTGGCTCTAGAAGCCACTTTTGTGGTTTTGTAAAAAAAAAAAAAAAAAAAAAAAAAGGGGGGGGGAAGGGATGTCTGTGACCAAAACGATGTATGTTGTTATTTAGATCTAAAACTTGGCATGTCCAGGTTACAGCCAACCACTGGAGGAATTAAGGCAAGTCAGCTCCTTAATTCCCCAGTGGTTGCTGTCCCTGTCCTTCTCCCAAATGTGAAACTAGCAAGGGATTCAGAGATCTATACTATCTTTAGAAATTGCAGAAGCTTAGGATGCTCTTAATTTTTTTTTATTTTTAAAATCAACTTCCTAATACATCTCTGCTCAGAATAGAGGCGTACATAAGCAGTGCCTCTGCTGGGTCAGACCAGAGGTCCATCATGTCCAGCAGTCTGCTCACGTGGTGGCCCATCAGATCCAGGACCTGTATAGTAATCCTCTATCTATATCCTTCGTGTTCCAAGCAAACAGACAGCAATCCTGGCTGGGAAGCCACATAAATAAAGCCACATAAATAAAGCCATAAATAAACCTACAACGCATTCCGAAAATCAATTAAAACCACTCTATTTGATAAATTCCTTGCCTAAGCAGAAAACCTGTCTCAATGGATTCTTTTCCCATGTAACTCCAATTTATTATGTAACATCTTTCTTCATGCATTCTATAATTTGCTGATTGTCCAGCCTTCTTTCAATATGAACCGCCTAGAAGTCATTTGACTATGGCGGTATAGAAAAATTAAGTTATTAATTATTATTCTATCCCCTTTTCCTTCAGGAAATTATCCAATCCCTTCTTGAACCCTAAAACCGTACTCTGTCCTATCACACCTTCCGGAAGCGCATTCCAGGTGTCCACCACCCTTTGGGTGAAGAAGAACTTCCTAGCATTAGTGCTGAATCTGTCCCCTTTTAATTTTTCTGAATGCCCTCTCTCTCGTTCATGTAGTTTTCAAAAGTTTGAAGAATCTGGCCCTCTCCACTTTCTCTATGCCTTTCATGATCTTGTAAGTCTCTATCATGTCCCCTCTAAGGCTCCGCCTTTCCAGGGAAAAGAGCCCCAGTTTCTCTAATCTCTCAGCATACGAAAGGTTTTCCATACCCTTTATCAATCGTGTCGCTCTTTTCTGAAACCTCTCTAAACTAAACTAAACTAAACTAAACCTTAGGTTTGTATACCGCACCATCTCCGCGTGCGCAGAGCTCGGCACGGTTTACAGAGGTTGAGAGGAAAGGAACTACAAAGAAAGGATGTAGGAGAGGGACTGAGGAGATAGAGGGGGACAGGATACTAGAGCACGGGAGGTGATTAGATTTTTGAAAAGAGCCAAGTTTTCAAGTGTTTGCGGAAGGATTGGAAGGAGCTAGAATTTCTGAGCGGGGATGAAAGGTTGTTCCAGAGTTCTGTGGTTCTAAAGGGGAGGGATGTTCCAAGTTTTCCTGCGCGGGATATACCTTTTATAGAAGGGAAAGATAGTTTCAGTTTTTGGGAGGATCTAGTTGAGAGCGGGTTTGAGGAATTCCAGAAGAGTGGGATAACGGGAGGAAGGACGCCATGTAGAATCTTGAAGGCTATGCAGGCACATTTATAGAGGACTCTGGAGTATACTAATGAGTAGGCTAATGGTTAGTGAGTGAGCTGAAAGCAAGGGGACCAGATTTAAATCCCGCTTTAGGAATTGTGATTAAAAAATAAATAAATAAATAAATTGTGAGCCCTTCAGCTATAGAAAAATACCCATTGTTCCTGAATGTATAAGAAACCTGAAAGCATAAAGTCTATTGGTAGAGAATGACACAGGAACACGTTTTCCCCATCCCCCGCGAGATCTCTCTATCCCGTTCCCGTCCCCACGAGCTCCGGCCCTGTCTCTGCCCCATTCCTACAAGTTCTGTCCTCATCTGCACAAGCCTCGAGTGCTTTAAAATCATAAGCGTTTCATGACTTGGGCGGTTAAGGGAGAGCTTGCAGGAATTGGACAGGGACAGAAGGCGCGGGGATGAGACGGGGATATTGAGATCCCGTGGGGACGGGGACATATTTGGAGTGCTGTACATTTTGATACAGAAGGCATTTTTTGTGTCCATGGAGGGCTCACAGTTTTAAAATAAAATCACAAATAGCCGAAGGGGAATTGAGCCTGGGTTCCCTGGTTCTCAACTCTCCGCACTGTTCATTAAAATAGCCCTCTGCTCTACTTGAATGTCAGTGTGGCCATTTTATTACATGGATTTTTCTATGCTGCCAAAAAGATGTCCTTGTGCTTTGTTTTTCCCCTTCCAAAATTCGGACATTTCAATTTGTAACATACAGTAAATGTTGTTCGTGCTGTATGTTAGTGGATTCTGTTCTAAAATACACGAGACATGGATATCTATACAGTATATGACATACAGGGCTCCTTTCACGAAGCCGCGTTTGCGGTTTAATGCGCGTAATAGCGCGCGCTAAACCTCCGGCCGCGCTAGCTGCTACCGCCTCCTCTTCAGCAGGCAGTAGTTTTTTCGGCTAGCGCGGGGGGTTAGCGCGTGATAAAACGTTGCGGTGCGATAAAGCCACTAACGCGGCTTCGTAAAAGGAGCCCGCCGATTTGGACATCCTCATTCTGAGATGGGCATTCTTTCTAAAATGCCGCTCCGTATGTGAAACCTCCGACTTTCGCCTCCGTTATAGAGATTATGAATTCATTTCCTTTTGACTCGCGCTTCTTTTGCAGGCTTTTGAAAAATGAAAGCACCATTTTCAAGTGCTTACCAAAATAAGTTCACAAAGTCGGTATTCTGTGCAAGTTGTATCTTGACGTCAAGTAAGCATCTAGCATGGTGTACTGAAGGCTTTTAAATCTGTTCTTTCAAGGGTAGACTGTCTTGTTAAAAGAGATTTTAATGACATTATCTAGCCTTTGTTGCTTAGTTACCCCAAGTCCTTGTCAAAAAGATAAGCAAATACTTTGCCACTGGAGAAAAGAGTCTCTATGTACAATCATTAGGGATGTTTATTTTTTTAAACGTTAGCATCACCCTGTACATCAGATTTGACAGTAAAGCTTTATAGATTAGTACGATGTGAATCGCGTTTGTTCTTCATACAACCATCTTATATCCCATGCAAACATTCATTCAATAGTTTCCTATGACCATCAGTATAGTAGACTCCAATGACCACGACCTATGTTCTTGACATACGAGTCATTATTTTAGGTAGCTTTCCCGACTAGATGGCCAGAAAGTGTGGCACGTTTGATCTCCAATGTTTTCTAACTAGAGGCGGATCAAGCTGGATTCCTAAAGAAGGCATAATTGGCTGAGACAGGGACCATATCAGGTCCTCCCTACTTGTTCACCCACTATCTAAATTGAATGATTGGTTTTTGCCACGACAGTCGAGGGCTGTTATAATAAAATTTTATGTGCCCCTCTGGATACTGTGTTGGATTTCCCCACTGTGCTGTTGGGTTTCCTCTTCTATAAATGGAATTTTTTGGGGCCCTTTTCTTTTTGTGACCTAATGATGTGAATCCAAGGCTTATTGAGACTGTTAAAATGACTTTTTGTTGTGCAGGAGTTAAGATATTGAACTCCTTGGTGGGTCAGATACGAAACTGTTTAGAAAAATACTTAAGACGTGGATATTTGTAGATGTCTTTCTCTAGTCAATAATTTTCCTCTCTGGCAGAGTTGATGAACTATTCGTGATCTATGCAAGCTATGGTATTATTTTGTAGACATGATTTCTGAGGATTGTTTGTATGTTGATTTTATCAAGTTTTTGTTTTAAAATTATGTAAACAGTTTAGTTTTAAACGGTATAGAAATTTTTTAAATAAATAAATGAAATAAATTATATTCATAATTAACCAAAATCTGTCCTGAGGGACCACCAGCCAATCAGGTTTTCAGTATAACCCTAATGAATATTCATGAGACAGATGTGAATGCCTGTTCCCTCCATTAGAGATACATCTGTCTTATATATATAGCATATTTATTAAAGCTATCCTGAAACCCAACTGGCTGGTGGTTCCCCAAGACTGGTTTGAGAACTAGAGCATCCAACCCACTATCCTCCTCCCAGACTGTATAGACTAAGGGCTCCTTTAACTAAGGTACGCGAGCGTTTTTAGCGGATGCACAAAATTACCGCATGCTAAACCACGTGATACGTTTCTAGAATAACACCAGCTCGATGCTGGCGTTAAGGTCTAGCACGCACAGCAATTTAGAGCGCGCAATTCCACGCATTAAGGCCCTAACGCACCTTAGTAATTGTCTATAACTTGTCTGTTTAATTATTATGTATATTGCATTAATTATCAGTATAGCCCTAATTGTCTTGATCTTGTTTGTCTAATTATTATGTATTTTACTTTGTAAACCATTCTGAGCTCTCTGGGGAGGCCGGGATATAAAATGAATGAATGAATTAAATAAATAAATAAATAAATATTATAAATAATACTGTATACAATATATTGAAATCAAAGTCTAATAAAATAGTGAAGCAAGCAGATTCTTTCCAGTAGAAAGTTTTAAATTAAATCATTCCAGAAAAATATGTCAGTATCTCACAAATGAAATTTCCTATAAGAGCAGAAATGAATAATGAATGCTATATTTCACAACATGTGTGTCTAAAAATAAAATATTTAAACTGAATCATGAATAGATACATACCCTGAAAAATCTCATCTAAAGCATAAAAGTGCTAGTCAGACACACCAGCGATGGTCACAGCCTAACAATAGCAGATGACATAATGTGATAAAATAAGAAAAAATAAACTGACAGCCAATCAATCAGAACATTTATTAAAGAAATATAATAACTTAGAATATACTGTATAGCAGGTAAAAACACTCACTACTTCAGACAAGTGCATTTAATAAATGCATACTGCACATAGTATCAAAAATATTTCATAAAATTTGTAAGGAGTAGCGTACTTTGGAGATTACTGATAGTTGTCTAAAAACATTGAATGTGTCACATAAAACATACATAAGAACATAAGAATTGCTGCTGCTGGGTCAGACCAGTGGTCCATCGTGCCCAGCAGTCTGCTCCCACGGCGGCCCTTAGGTCAAAGACCAGTGCCCTGAGACCAACCCTACCTGCATACGCTCCTGTTCAACAGGAACTTGTCTAACTTTGTCTTAAATCCCTGGAGGGTGTTTTCCCCTATAACAGTTTTCCACCACTCTCTGGGTGAAGAAGAACTTCCTTACATTTGTATGGAATCTATCCCCTTTTAACTTCAGATAGTGTCCTCTCGTTCTCCCTACTTTGGAGAGGGTGAACAGCCTGTCTTTATCTACTAAGTCAATTCCCTTCGGTATCTTGAATGTTTCTATCATGTCCCCTCTTAGTCTCTTCTTTTCAAGGGGAGAAGAGGCCCAGATTCTCTAATCTCTCACTGTACGGCAACTCCTCCAGCCTCTTAACCATCTTAGTCGCTCTTCTCTGGACCCTTTCGAGTAGTACCATGTCCTTCTTCTTGTACGGCAACCAGTGCTAGACACAGTACTCCAGGTGAGGGCGCACCAAGGCCCGGTACAGTGGCATGATAATCTTCTCTGATCTGTTCGTGATCCCCTTCTTAATCATTCCTAGCATTCTGTTCGCCCTCTTCGCCACCGCTGTGCATTGCGCAGACAGCTTCATCCACTTGTCGACCTGTACTCCCAAGTCTCTTTCCTGGGGGGAGGGGGGGTGTCTCTCCAAGTACCACCCCGGACATCCTGTATTTGTGTATAAGATTTTTGTTACCGACATGCATCACCCTATACTTATCCACGTTGAACCTCATCTGCCATGTCACGGCCCATTTCTTGAGCATGTTTATGTCACGTTGTAGATGTTCACAATCCTGCGACTTCACTACTCTGAATAGCTTTGTATCATCTGCAAATTTAATCACCTCACTTGTCGTAACAATTTCCAGATTGTTTATAAATATGTTGAAGAGCACGGGTCCAAGCACCGAACCCTGCGGCACTCCACTGGTGATGCTTTTCCAGTCCAAGTATTGTCCATTTACTCCCACTCTCTGTTTCCTATCCGCCAGCCAATTTTTAATCTACGTGAGTATTTCACCCTTAATTCGCAATTTTTTGAAGTAGTCATTCATGCAAAACCTTGTCGAAAGCCTTCTGAAAATCCAGATATACAGTGTCGACCGGGTCACCCTTGTCTATTCGTCTGTTTACTCCCTCGAAGAAGTGCAGCAAGTTTGTCAAGCAAGATCCTTCTCTGTTGAAGCCATGCTGGCTGGTCCTCATCAGATCGTGTCCATCAAGGTGCTTAATGATGCGGTCCTTTATCAGCATCTCTACCATCTTTCCCAGTACCGAGGTCAGACTCACCAGTCTGTAGTTTCCCAGGTCACCCCTCGCACTTTTCATGAAGATCTGTGTAACATTCACCACCTCCAGTCTTCCGGAACCCTTCCCGATCTCATCCTTCTCTCACTGTTAGCCAGCTTCCAGGAATTTTGATTGGTCAAAGTAGCCAAAAACATGTTTCTAATCTGTGATCTGTACCATTAGGATGATCCCTAGACGGGGCTAACATAGCAAAATGGTTCAATACACTAGAGAATGATATGGTGACACATTTTTTCCCATCCTGCGGGAACTCATTTTCCCATCCCAGCAAGTATTTTTTCCTGCCCCTGCCCCATTCCTGCAAGCTCCATCCCCATCTGCACAAGCCTTAAACGCTTTAAAATCATGTGTTTGAGGCTTTTGCGGTTAAGGCAGAGCTTACAGGAATGGTGTAGGGATCTCTCAGAGAGAGAAAGAGATAACGTTTATTGTGGGTGGACAGACTAGATGGGCTATTTGGCCTTTATCTGCCGTCATGTTTCTATGACAAAACTCACGGGGATGGGACGGGGAAATGGAGTTCCTGCGGGGACGGGGACAAATTTGGCCCTGTGTCATTCTCTACAACGCACTCTATATCCATGACAATTCATATATTTTCTCCCGGGAAGCAGCATATGCGAGATTAGTAAAGCAGTGTGGTGATGGGTGGTTTTAAAATGCAATAAATGAAATTAGAAGCCAAGGGATGTTTTGCTTAGGACACCAACTAATACTGCCGCTTTGAAGTTCACTAAATCATCATGGCCTTTGATGCCATTAATCAACTTCTCTAGAAACAATATTTGAGTTAGTTTTATTGCAAACATTTTGTACTAACCGGATGTAAAAAATCCTCCCCGTATTACTGGAGTTTGCAAAGATTTTTTTTCCTTGTGATCATATGCTCAGTGGGCCATTTGAATATGCCAACAAAACACTGCAGCAATCTTTACCGTTGTCATTATCTTTTATGCGCTTTCACTTCACGTCCCCGGCTCATGACTTCCCTTCCTGCAGAGTTTCTGGAGGAAACCAGCGCCGACAAACAAAGAGCTGCTAATGAGATTGGAGCCTGCCTGTCTGATGGGGGCCATCAGTGATGAAAATGAGAAGCAATCAATGAAGGAACTTCTGCCTCAATAAACACATGAAAGGAAATGGGCGAGGGGAACACTGAAAACTACCACCGCCACCACAAATGACACAACCTGTCGATGTTCCTTTCACTGCATTGCATCAAACCTTAAATAAGGAAAAACAAAACGTGAATGCCTCTTCACTGAATGTTCTTCAAATCAAAAGAGAACGCTCAAGACACGATTAAAGTTTGAAACTTCTTTCAAAGATGTTAATAAAATTATATGCATAATTTAGATGTGTATCAAAATTACCTCTCACCATTGATTAAGCATAAATATTACTGTTGGAAGGGCTGGTCTGCCAGCCATTAGCTCCAGGAGCCCAGCCAGAGTAATTGAATGAGGAAATTTGTTTATCAGACAAGCCAAGAATGGGTTTTTTTTTTTAGAGTTGCATCACCAAAGAAGAAGGGAGAAATTCTGGATGGAGATAAACAGCTCGTTGTACAAACACCCTCCGAAAAACAAAGCTCACTATGAACCCCCTTTAGTTTTGAGTTTTTAAAAATTTTTTTTATTGATTTTCAAATTTTGACAGTGCAGTACAAGTATATTAAATGTGAGCATTATACATAACGCACTTAAAAAACACAAAATAATACATTACCAATCCTTTTCTCCCCACTTCATCACATAACTATTACACTGCACATGCATATATTATTACAATATTATAGCAAACCCATATACTGCCAAGATAAGTAAAAATATCAAATAAAAATCAAATTTAACTTAATTTATATAAAAAATTATTTAAATATAGATTTTGAAAACAAACAAAATGCAAATCTTTGAGCTGTGACTAGTGAGGATTTAACACATAATTCTCCCCGTGAAAGACTGTATACATGGGACGATAGAGTAGTGTTTCTGAGGTCTTCGGCAAAGATAGCATGTAATGTGTATGAAGCAAGGAGTTGAACTAAGGATATTTACCTTAGAGTTACTTGAATGGGTAGACAGTGGGCATAAAAGCATTAGTCAGTAAGCATGATACATTTAACAAAGCACTAGCCCCCAGATTCTGTGTGCCCCAACTAAAACTGTGTGCGCAAATCTTCTTATATTCCAATTTGATCATACAACTTCATTAGGGTAGGGTTAAATCTGTGGTCTCAAACTCGCGGCCCGGGAGCCACATGCGGCCCGCCAGGTACTATTTTGAGGCCCTCAGTATGTTACCATTGTTCTGGAACATTGCCCGCCTCACTGCTGTAACCTCACGCAAGTGCTGTCCTACATGTTGCACTGCTTTCAGCTGTGTATAGCTGAAATGATCAGAAGCAATTAAGGAAAGATTTATAAACTATAACGAGTTTTATCTCATGCAAAGTTGTCATTTCTTTAATAAGACATTAACCATTTTTTCTGCGGCCCTCCAAGTACCTACAAATCCAAAATGTGGCCCTGCAAAGGGTTTGAGTTTGAGACCGCTGAGTTAAATGGTCATTTTTCTCAATGGGGGAGGGTAAATACGAGGGTGGTTTGAAAAATTTGGTTAATTTCCATGAGATAGTGCCACGGTCCATTAAGTCATCAACGCTGTCAATGAGTATTTTGCAGAGATTGACAAAACCTATTTTTCCTACAATACGGAAAAAAACTGGAAACTTGCTGGACTACATGTAAAGCCCACTTCCCCTGCTGACTCTGCTTTTCCAATGACTGATCAGATGGAATTACGACGGACCTCTGCAAAACTCATTTTCGTGCAAATTGTTTCAACATCGATGATCGCCCTTTATCAAATTGGACAATTTATTGGCACTACAGTGATCCGCAGGATTGTAACGGCGATTTTAGAGCTTCTGACCCTAGTACTTATTTTTTGGGCATGGCACTTACGCCCGGTGAAAGTTGGTATAAATACATGCATGCATGATTGCAGTTGGGTGCATACATGACCCTTTTCCATGACATGTTGCCTCATTTATTTATTTATTTCGATTTTTATCCCATCCTCCCAGTAGCTCAGAATGGTTTACAAGTAAACATTCACAATGGAGTGAATTGGACATACAAGATTATACAGTAGATTTAAATACTTGGACATACGAGACTGTGCAGCAGTGTAAATATAGGGACTATACAGCAAATTAAGAACAGTATATTTGAGTATAGGCTGAGAGTGGACTATACAGAAATTTAGAATGAAGAAAGAAGGTAGAGGTGGGGTTTAAGGGGTGGGGTGTAGACTGAGGGTGACCTTTAGTTGAAGAGGAGGGTCTTTACCATTTTCTGGAATATCATTAGTGAGTTCTGTAGTTCTGGGAATGTCCCTGATTTGCCCATGCCCCTTTCAGGGCCACAGCCCCTTTTGAGTTGCACACTATAAAATTTAGCCACACACTTTTTGGAAGAGAGTGTAGCGCATATCCATTAATTGTTAATGACTTATCAACTAATCAGTTTTCACACAGTCCTGTGCCCAAACATAGGTGACCTATATATAATTTAGGGATATATGCCTAATTCTAAGCACTCTGGCCTATAAACAGCGCCTTAACTTAGACGCCAGTAGGCACCCAACTGGTGCGTAAGTTGAAAACGCAATTTAAAATAACTTTTAAAACAAATTTCAAGACTCCTATCGCTGCCTAAAACACAGCACCAGATTTGTGCCTACTGGAGGTGTTTTATGATACCCAACACCACTGTAGCTGTGGCTAACTCTGGAAGTGGCGTTAGGCATCATGAAATGCCTCTGTAGACGCGATTCACTTCAAAGGTAAGCACCGGAAATGTAGGCCTTGAAAACTCTGGCCTACATTTCTGGCGCCTACCCTTCCCGAATGCGTGATTCTCTAAACAGCGTCATCACGTGATTGACACGCGATTGGTATCGTTTAGCAGGGGTGTCAAAGTCCCTCCTGGAGGGCCGCGATCCAGTCGGGTTTTCAAGATTTCCCCAATGAATATGCATGAGATCTATGTGCATGCACTGCTTTCAATGCATATTCATTGGGGAAATCCTGAAAACCCGACTGGAATACGGCCCTCGAGGACCGACTTTGACACCTGTGGTTTAGAGAATCTGGGCCTCTGTTATTAAATTGCCTTCACAGTTCTGACCACTGAAATTTTGGAAATGCATAGACATAATTATATAGAAACATAGAAACATGATGGCAGATAAAGGCCAAATGGCCCATCTGCAACATCTGCTATCTCCTCCTCTCCCTATTGGCTAAGGCTCTTAACATTTGCATCTCCTCTTCCTATAGGCTAAGGCTCTTTGCACCTACATTGTGAGATCATAGAACTTTATGGTTATAGAAACATTGTAACATGATGACAGATAAAGGCCAAATGGCCCATCTAGTCTGCCCATCCACAGTAACCATTATCTCTTTCTCTCTCCGAGAGATCCCACATGCCTATCCCAGGCCCTTTTGAATTCAGGCACAGTCTCTGTCTCCACCACCTCTTTTGGGAGACTTTTCCATACATCTACCACCCTTTCTGTAAAAAAAGTATTTCCTTAGAAATTTCAAGAGGAGAAAAATGATAACTTATTGCTTTTGTAAAAAAACAAACAAAAAAAAAACCAGTTAGGGCTCCTTTTACAAAGCCTCAGTAGAGCATTTACCTCACCGATCCGCGGTAAAAGCCTCTACCACAGCTTTGTAAAAACCAGAATTAACTAATAAATATAGAGCAGCCTTTTTTTCTGCCTTACCTTTTATCCAGTTAGTGGACTGAATTTTGACACTAATTCGATAACTTCTGCCTTTGTTCTTCCCAAATACCTCCCTAGCACTAAAAGGATAGTGCCGAAACTGTCACTGAGTATCAGCAGATAGCTATCGTTATAGAAAATTTCTGGATTCTTAACTTCTGGAAATCTATTTGGGGACATATTAATTTGATTTTAGAAACCGTGATTCCGTTATCTTATGACACAGTTATCTGTGGGACATTATTATCCACTAAGCCACCAATAGACAGGCATAAAAACAAACTGTTAGGAATTATGACTGGGAAAGCCATCCAAATGGTCACAAAAAATTTGAAAAACTTTGATCACTTGAATTTTAGTTATAGGCTGGAATTTTAGTTATAGGCTGGAATTTTGTTATAGGCTGGAAAAAAAGATTAATGATCAAAAGGGTAATACTAAGGTATTTCAACTAACATGGGGTCTGTTGACTGGTTTTATTAATAATAATAATAATAATAATTGACTGGTTCATTAATTCACCTCTGATTATAACTTACACATCCAAGGGGTGGGTGGGAGGTTTGGGCTTTGATTTTTACAGAGATTAATGTAGGAAAGGTTATTGAAGGAACTTATATAATTATGGTTTTCTTGATTAGTCATCTGGGTGGGTGGGAGGGAGTAAAAATGATTGTTCATGTATTTCTGAATGATGAATTTGCTTTTTTTAACAAAATTATTCTTGGAACAATTGTTTATTGCACTTTGATAGTTTGGAAAATCAATAAATATTTAAAAAAGAAAATTTCTAGATAACAGTAATTATACCCCTTCGAATACCATCCACCAAGTATGACAGAGCCAAGTATTGTTCAAGCTAGTTCAAATGCACATATACACACCCATAGCCACACACCGACATGCATGCTTCTATCTCTATATCTATCTCTCTCTTTAAGTAAGGCATGCTAGATGATATAGCACGCGCTAAATGCTAATGCGTCCATAGAATATAATGGGCATGTTAGCATTTAGAGCGCTATATCGGCTAGTGCACCTTAGTAAAAGGACCCCATAGTATGAATAGATAGATTTATTTTTTGCTAATTCATGAAAAAAATGGGATGGACTAAATATTACATTACATTAATGACTTCTATTCTGCCCGTACCTTGCAGTTCTGGGCGGATTACAAAAGAAACAGCTGGACATTTCCAGGAGAATTACAAGAAGATTGGAGAATTACAATTTAGGGTTTAGGATACAGAAAAGATGACTGAGCTATTCCAGTAGATTTACAATTTGGGGATCTGTACAATTAGGAGATAATGCAATTCCCGTAAATGTAGAATTTGGGAAGCAGTTGACATGCTTGAGGCTTTGACGAGAAAGGATAACTGGAGATGAGGAGAGGTTTGGGGGGGAATTATACGGAGGGGAAAACCATGGTTAGAGTTAAGACATCTGGATAAATTTTTTGAATAGCAGGGTTTTGATTTCTTTTCGAAAAGATTTGAAGTCGCTCGTTGTTATCAGCAAGTTGGAGATGGTATCTCTATATACTTGGCCTTTTATGGGACTTAGGAACTTTTTAGATTTATGACTTTAGGAGTAATGACTGAAAAATGTGTCTGTTTCTTCTTCCAAATTAAGAGCTGCCCTTTTCAAAGACATGTTTGATAGCACTATCTAATTAAGGCAAAATGACTGTGTGAATATTCTGCACCATGAAGAAGAAATTCAGATTGGGCATTAAGCACAGTACACAAATCATTAAGGGACTGATTCACCTATTTCCAGGACTTACAAGAATTTGCAGCCAAACTCGGTTGTCCAAAGTACAAGGTTCGGTGGCATTCTGGTGTATTGCCTATGGGAGACCCTGATCTGATCCTGCAATCTACCTTGGACAGCTCCGACCAGCCAAATTGAAGGCAATTTTATCTTTTTTTTTTTTTTTTTTTAACAGGCCGCTCAAAGGTGGGGGCAAGAAAGTACATGTTAGATCAAGTCTTGACACATTTTCTTGATAAAAGCTTAGGAGCCAGTAGCCAAGACTTTTGCCAGCCCTGTTCATGAAGAGATAGTTGATCTGAATCTAGGCATTCTATCCCTATGCCTAGAGGCAAACTACAGAACCTTTAGGAGGGAAATAAAAACCAGGCTGTTCAAGAAATATGTCAAGACAAACTCCTGATACAACCAATTATCCTCACTCTATCACCAGACTCTGAATGTTACAGCCAATTGCTTCCCTGTAATCTTCTGGAAATGACCAGAATCTCTTCCTTTTGTAATCCGCCTAGAACCGCAAAGTATTGCCGGAATAAAAGAAACTGATGTAATAATTGATATGAGCCATGATCCTACCCTTCCCATATCCCAACTCTTTTAACACTCACTGTTATCTCTCAAAATCCTGATACTTGAAATACGTTTTGCTTTCAGTACAGCACCACATAGGAGCTTACCAGAGAATAGTTAAGCTCTGGAACAGAGGATGTGGTAAGAGAGGATAGCGTAGCTGGTTTTAAGAAAGGTTTGGACAAGTTCCTGGAGGAAAGTCCATAGTCTGTTATTGAGAAAGACATGTGGGAAGCCGCTGCTTGCCCTGGATCGATATCACGGAATGTTGCTTCTCTGGGGATTCCGCAAGGAATGTTGCTACTCTTTGGGGTTCTGGAATTTTAATATTCTTTAGGATTCTGAATGGAGTGTTACTACTCCTTGGGTTTTGGCCAGGTACTAGTGACCTGGATTGGCCACCATGAGAATGGGCTACTGGGCTTGATGGATCATTGGTCTGACCCAGTAAGGCTGTTCTTATGTTTTTATGACTCTTTGTTCACCAAATTGTATTTTTTATCCAGTTGTATACCATAGAGTTCACTAGAATGAGGTTTTAATGCCTTTAGGACCCCGGTATTTAGTAAGGCACCCGTAAGATATGGACCAACATTGGATTTGGCAAGATGGCCGCCTAGATAAGTGTTGCTGTTTTATTTTTCTCTCAGACAGCTGTTTAGCTAATCGTGATCAATAATTCAGAAAATAAAATGTAGTAAGTGAGATTTAAGGGTGGGAAGGAGGTTCAACATATATGATTATATGGCATTGACTATCCAGGATAAGAAACTGAAATAACATATTATAAGTGGTTTTATGTTCTGAGGCTTTGCCCTGATACGTCATCCTCCTAGTTTATTTAATACTTAGGAGAGTTTTTCAAGAGTTGGATTGCTGTATAAACAGCTTGAGCAAGATGTCATGTATTCACTAGAAGATTTTTATGTGAAATGCACATTAGTTTGTTTTGATGATCTCAAATGGTTGACATTGTGACGATCCAAAAAGACCCCTACTTTGGGTTTGCAACATTTAGATGCCTGCATTTACATTCCAAAGGTAAAATTGCATTCAATTTTACGTGAATAAAAATGTTATTCTTGATAAGAGTGATCTGTTGAATTTCCCTTCCAGAACCTTCTTGTTTAAATTAAGCCCCAAATGTAATGGTTACTGCTGTTGTAATCTGTGCGGTATGGCCCTAAGGTCCAAAGTAGCAGGCTTGTAGGGAATGTTTAAAAGCCAAACTAACAGACCTACTTCTGCCAGAACAGAACAGGCTAAAAAACAGATTGCAATAACTGTGTCTTGCACTTTTTTTTTTTTTCTAAAATCAAGAAAATCCTTTTAACAGTCTCACTCACTTTAGTAATGTATTTCACGGGAAAGGACCAGATAATGGAAAAGTCTGTAGCCTTCTCTCATTCAATTTGATTTCATGCACTGAGGAACAATCCAAAAATACATTTTGTGATGATCAAAGACAGCAAGTAGTGTGAACTATAAGTTTCTTCTTTAAATATCCTGAGCCTTGTTCAGACAAGGTTTTAAACCCATAGTAAGGAATATAAAGGAGACTCTTGACTCCATTCAAAGTCAGTGCATTGCTTCATGGCTAGAGAAATGCAGTGAAGTTATTTCATATCCATTAAGTAATATTCCATAGTATTTTATATACTACACTAGTTTTTTTAGCCCGCTACATTAACGGGTGCTAGAATAAATGTGTAGACTTATGCATTTATTTATTTCTACCCCCTGTCTGTCTTCCCTTCTCCCTTACTTTTACCTCCCCCCTGTCCAGCAGCACCCCTTCCCTGCTCCCCCTGTTCAGCAGTAGCCCTTCTCCGTTCCTTTTACTTCCCCCCTGTCCAGTAGTACTCCTTCCCCCTTACCTGCTCACTATCCAGCATCAGCGAGGCCAGGCAGCCTCGGGGCTTTTGCCAGGCTGGCCCGCCTCGCATTATCGAAGTGGGCTGGCCTAGCAAATGCCCCATGGCTGCTGCCGCTGCTGGTCCAGGGGTGAGAAGGAGAGGCGTCGTCAGAAGTCAGCCGTCATCAGAGATCGGGGCATGAACGTTGCTGGGGAAACCGCCATATGTGTCGCAAACCGCCGAAGGCTCCTACTGCGCATGCGGTGTCACGGAGCCACGGATCAGGGATCACGGCCGCACGGAGTTTCAACTGCGCATGCGCGCTAAGGGTTTTATTATAGCGGATAGAAATGTTCCCTCTAAGGACCGAGTTCATTTGAGCAAAAATTTTAAAAAAAAATTTCAGGAGCAAAGGACTGTGTGGATGTGAGCAAATATTTTCTGTTACATTACCCTGATGGTATTATACACACTGTACATTATAAATATAAATAAAAATGGGAAAATTTGATGATATTGTATTGAAAGGACTTAAAATATTTTTCAGATAGCTCTCAGAGGCCAAGGCAAGTGAGCTGAATGTAAACCAGTTAGGCTATAAATGGTATACAAAAAAATTCTGTAATCTGTCTTGACTTAAGAAAGAAGGTGTTGGTCTTTGACAGTTTATCCTGAATTAAAAATATTTATTTTCTACCTTTGTTTTCTGGCCATTCACTTCTCAGGTTTTTGTTTTCCTCCATCTTAAGTCTGTTTCCAGGATTTTTCATTCCTCCTTTTCTTTTCAGTTTTCTTCAATTTATTTTTCCACTTCTATGTCCAGTTTTAAACTCATTTTTACTATCTAGCCTTCAAGATCCCTCTTTTTTAAGGTCTACCGGCAGCTCTCTTTCTATCTTTCCCTTACCCTGGCTCTCCTATTTTACTTCCCCTTATTCCCAGTCTTTCACTAAGTCTTCCCTCTTTCTCTCCCCCTTCTATATAGAGTTTGCCCCCTATATTTGCCCTTTCTTTCCCCTTCCATGATTATCTCCCTCCTTTCTGTCTCTCCCCCAAATATCTGTTCATTTCTCTCCCCTCTTTCATCCAGTACCTGCTCCCTTCTATACAGCATCTGCCTCTTCTCTCACCCTTTCCATCCAGCATCTCCACACGCTCCATCCAGCATCTCCACACTCTCTCTCCCCTTCCATCAGTATCTCCCTCCACAGTCTCTTCCCCCATCCATACAGCCATACAGTCTGTTCCCTCTCTCGCCATTCAGTTATCCCCTTTTATCATCTCCCCCTCCCTGTCTCTCCCCTCTTCCATCCAGGCTTCTGTTTACTTCCTTCAATACAGATTATTATCCCCTCTCCTTATCCCCAAAGCATTCCCCCTCCCTGAAGCATCACCTGGCCATCCGGTACCCCCCCCCCTTCAAGGACCCCACCACCCACTTGGAATCCCCCCTAACAGGAAACCACCCCCACTCCCCCCATACCTATTAAAATAAAAATCCAGCCAGAGGGAGTTACATACCCTCAAGCTGGCAGGCCCGCTACTGAAAAATGGTGGGCCTTCCCCTTCCCAGTGCATTCTGGGATGCACTGGAGAGGAGCCTAAGGCTCAGATGACTACGGCCTCTCCCACAGGGATAGCCTTAGGCACCTGGGCCAACCGGAGACTTAGGCCTCTTTCCCAGTGCATTCTGAGAAGCACTGGGAGTGGCCTAAGACTCTGGCCAGATGGCAAAGGCCCCTGCCATAGGAGAGGCATTTGGTATCTGGCAATTGGAGACTTAGATCACTACCAGTGCATCCCAGAATGCACTGGGAAGGAGGCCTAAGACTACAGTTGGCGCTGGTGCCTAAGACCCCTGACATCAGGAGGGAGTGGGCATCCCTTCTGCCAATTGGATGTGTGTGTGTGTGGGGGAGTGTCGGGAGTCTCAGGGGTTTGGGGGATCAACAAGGTTGGCGGCAGGAGGGAGTGAGCATCCCTCCTATCGCGGATAGTGGTGTGGGATCAGAGGTGGTGGGGGGGGAGGGAGTGGGCATCCCTTCTGCCATGGTCATTGTCAGGTGGGAGTTAAGGGATGATGACAGGAGGAAGTGGGCATTCCTTCTGACAGCCCAACTTCATGAGGGGGTGGGTGGCGGCGGATTCCCTGCTGCAGTCACTCAGCTGATCACAGCAGGGAGATTTCTTTGTGGTAATCAGCTCAGTGGCCACATCTATTTGAAATGTAGACTAGCTTTTTGTTGGCCTACATTTCAGGTACCTATTGCAGCTCGCCCAAGGCCACTTCAGGGTGAAACCATGCCCAAGCTCAGCCTTAGGCGAGCTTAAGCATCCCTAGGCAGCTTCCTGCACCCACAACAGATACCTATGGAGTAGGTGGCCTGCATCGCATTATTTTTTGTTTTTATTTTTAGAAAATGTGCTTCCCAATTGGCTGGTTAGACAGCGGTAGGACACTTACCACTGCCTTCAGTCGGGACGTTGTTTATAGAATTTGCCTCTTAAGTCCAGTGATTTTCCACTTCTTTATGTTCCGGATTTTTCTGACAGAACAAAAAAAGTGGAAAATCTTTGACTAATGGGTAGATTCTGTAAAGGATGACTAACTTGAGACGTCCACAATATGGATGTCCATCGACTTAAACGTCCACAGAAATTGGATAATAAGCCTGATTAACGATTTTAACAAGCAATAATGTGAAGTTAGATGTGTAAAGGCTGGACGCGATTCAGAAAATAGGTGTCCACAATTTCGTGGACACTCATCGGAAAAAGCTGTGCCTAACAGGATAGGAATGGGTGTGGCATGGGTGCAGCTTCGATATAGACGTCCATTTACAGAATCACATGCCACCCAGCATCCTAACATGTCTACCTAACGCCTAAAATGTAGGCGTTGCAAAACAAATTCTCTATAGCAGTGGTCTCCAACTCAAACCCTTTGCAGGGCCACATTTTGGATTTGTAGGTCCTTGGTGGGCCTCAGAAAAAATAGTTAATGTCTTATTACAGAAACGACAATTTTGCATGAGGTAAAACTCGTTATAGTTTCTAAATCTTTCCTTTTGGCTAAGTCTTAATAATAATATTGTAATTTATTGCTAACGAGACATATGATCAAGAAACTGTTTTATTTTACTTTTGTGATTATGATAAACATACCGAGGGCTTCAAAATAGTATCTGGCGGGCCACGAGTTTGAGACCACTGCTCTATAGTGTATCTATGCATTATAGAATCACACTCGGCATTGTGCTCATGGATGTCTAAACAACGCCTAACTTTTCGACGTCCTTTACAGAATCTGCCCCTAAGTATAGAGACCTCAATAGAGACTGCCCCAACTTTGTTGGTTAGGCTGAGATCTTTAAGAACATAAGAATTGCCAACTCCGGATCAGACCTTAGGTCCATCAAGTCCGGCGATCCGTACACGCGGAGGCCCCTCCAGGTGTACCCTGGCATAGATTTAGTCCTCATATCACTCTATACCACTCTTAAGGAGATGTGCATCTAGTTTACCCTTAAATCCTAGAATGGTGGATTCCGCAATTACCTCCTCTGGGAGAGCATTCCAGGTGTCCACCACTCGCTGTGTGAAACAGAATTTCCTGATATTTGTCCTGAACTTGTCCCCCCTCAGCTTTAGTCCATGCCCTCTCGTCCGTGTCACATTGGACATTGTAAATAACTGTTTTCCCTGCTCTATTTTATCGATTCCTTTCAGTATTTTGAAAGTTTCGATCAGATCCCCTCGCAGTCTCCTCTTCCCAAGGGAGAATAGCCCCAGTCTCCTAAGTCGTTCCTCATAATCCAGGTTCTCCATACCTTTCACTAGCTTTGTTGCTCGTCTCTGCACCCTCTCCAGCAGTTTTATATCCTTCTTTAGGTATGGAGACCAATGCTGGATGCAGTATTCCAGGTGCGGTCTGACTATCGCTCTATAAAGCGGCATTATAACAGTCTCTGATCTACTTGTGATTCCCTTCTTTATCATGCCTAGCATTCTATTTGCTTTTTTTGCTGCGGTCCCTCGTATTAAAAACATTAGCCACCGTGGCCATCTTGCATCTCCCATTCATTACTTCTAAAGCGACTTTAATTTGCAAACCACAGAATTTTTCAAATAATATTTAAATGCAGATAGCCTTGTGATGATTTGAAGCGTATTGTATTTTTGTCAGATGATGCAGAATTCCCATAAAATGCTTTGGTGGTTCGTTGAAGTACTACTTTTAAATGAATCATGTTTCCAAAGAGGGTGCGACTTAAATTTCCATTCCAAATAATATCCCTCGTTCATGGTTTCATGCTATATGCGCATTTGTACAAAAAAAAATGGGAGAAATGTTCTCTAATATGAGAAAAGAAATAGCATACATTAACTCAACAGCTGGAAGCAGTACTGGACTTAAGATACTGCAGATAAGTAAATCTATTTTCTTTTTTTGTGTAAGCTCCATAATAAAACCTAACCATAGAGGAGTCTTTTCTTTTCAATAAAACTTTTTGTTTTGTTTTTTTGCTTATCGAAAGACAAACTTTTGGCAAAAAATAAAAGTATATTGTGCCAATAAATTTTTATGTGTAGGTTTTATTTCACTTAAAATACATTTTCCAGTCTTTTAAAATGAACAATAAGACTAGACTTTCTTAAAGCCTAAAACATTTATGTATGAATCTCTGCCAAAAAAAAGAAAGAAAGAAATACTTCTCTGCAATATGCAGAAAAATCCAAGCTCCCTTCTTGATTTGATTGCAGATAGAAATGTTGAAAGCACATTTGCATTCCTTCCAGCTAAAACTACAAAGAGTAACATCATGACCTTTAAAATAATCTACACAAAAATACACTAGCAATTCAGAGGCTCGTTCTGAATTGTTAGCCTTGAAGGGTGAGCCTGATTTTAAAAAAAAAGAAGAATATTTTACATTTTTTTGTAAAGATGCACATTTTATTTCTTCTAGTCTGGCAGAAGCTAGGAGCTGTTTAAGGCTTATCTAGGACTTCAGAGACATGAATTTTTATAGAGCAAGGATGGAATGAATGCTTTCTTAATTACTAATGGTGCATAATATCTAGAGTTTAGAGACTGATATGACACCTGTTCATAGGAAGGGTCCCAAGATCACAATTGGAAGACATGCTGGAATTTGCTTTAGCATCCAGCCATCCTTGGGAGAGATCTAAATTTGCTAGGAGATAAAATATAAGCAGTCTGGGATGATGGAATAACAGCTGGACATGTCTTTCAGGCTGCTAATACCAGAGGTTTACGAGAAATGTACATGCAGCTTCCGTTGGGTCTTTCAGGCAGGCTGTGCTACGGACATAGGAGCATGGAGACTAAAGGCCTTTTACTACGGGCTCCTTTTACGAAGGCGCGGTAGCGGTTTAACCGCACGTAATACCACGCGCTAAACTGCCGGCCGCGCTAGCCGCTACCGCTTTCTCTTGAGCAGGCGGTAGTTTTTAGGCTAGCACGTGAGGAAAAGTGACGCATGCTGAAGCCGCAAACGCGGCTTCGTAAAAGGAGCCCTAAGCTGTGCTAAAATGTAGCCTGCGCTACTGTATTTTTGGCACGTGGGTTTGGCGCGTGGCACTTTTAGAGTGGCTGCAAAATGGCCGCCTTTTCCATATATTCTATTTATGGCCACATGCTAATTTCCAATTAGCGTGTGGCCATTGCTGTGTGAACCCTTACCATCACTACTACTACTACTAATCATTTCTATAGCGCCACCGGACGTATGCATTAAACATTAAACAGTTATTTACTAGGTGGTACGGGGTCACGGGCTAACCATGTGCTAATTGGTTAGCACACAGTCATGTAGCTGTGCTAACCAATTAATAAAGGGCATGCCTACTCTCGGCCTCCAAACACACCCCCTTATTTTGGAATGCATGGGCAGCACGCACTAATTCCAAAGCTGCTACAAGATGCCTAAGCGTAGGCTTACCAGACGTCCGTGAAAACCCAGACATGTCCTCCTTTTGGAGGACTGTCCGGGCGCCCGGAGGGATTTCCAAATCCCGGCAGTTTGTCCGGGTTTTGGAAGTCCTGAGTATGGAGGCCGCATCTGGAAGCCTATGCGCACGCGCTGCCGGCACCGTGATGATGTCATATGCACGCGCGCATGTGTGTGAGGTCATTGCATCGATGTCCGCGCGAAGACTTCCAAAGGCGGCCTTTGAGCTCGGGGAGGTTTGAGTAGGAGCAGGGCTGGGGGGAGGGAATGGGGTGAACTGGAGGGGGGGGGGGAGTTGTGGAATGGGGCAGGGCCAGGCGTCCTCTTTTTTTCAAAGAGGAAATCTGGCAACCCTTCTTGAGCGTTCCCTACCGTAGTGGAATTTAACCTGCGGTAAGCACCCACTAGAGCTTATTTTACCATAGTAAAAGGGCTCCCAGATATTAGGAAAAACACTGGTTGCCTGTTAACCATAGAATCACATATAAAATAGCATTACTCTCACATAAAATTTTAACGAACAAGCTCCTGCATTTTTAGACAGATTCTTAATCCCTTATCTATAATAATAAAATGCTAGCCGCGCATGCGCACTCTCGCCGCGTGTTCCCTGAGATCTGATCTGTCGCGCTAAGCGAGAGTGCGCATGCGCGGAGTACGTCACCAGCTGACGATCGCCTCCACAAGCTAGGATGGGGGCACAAAGAGCGCTTCCTGTCCCCCCCCCCCGGACGGACCGAAAAACGGAGCCGAGAGGAGTCCAGCAACTTTCCGAACCGGCTCTTGTGATGACCCCGCCGCCCGGGACCCGAGTCCTTTGCCGCCCCACCCTTCCCTTCCCACGGACCCGACTATGAACCTGGCGATTCCAGCCCTTCTACTGCCCTGATTTGCTCTGCCGTGTCTCTGATGATGTCATCAGGGACGTGCCAGAGCAAATCAGGGCAGTAGAAGAGCCCGAAGCAGCGTGTGAAGACTGCTGCACACGCTGGAATCGCCAGGTTCGTAGTCGGGACCGCGGGAAGGGAAAGGGGGGTAGAGGAAACGCTAATGCTGCAAAGTGGTGTGGGGGGAGGGAAATGGAGGGGGAGGGAATGCTGCTTTGGACAGACAGACAGACAGAGGGAGGAAGGGAGACAGAAAGAAAAGAAGAAAGACACAGGGAGATACACAGAAAGACAGACAGACAAAGGGGGCCAGGGACAAAGACAGACAGAAAGAAAGACAGTGGGAGGAAGAGAGAGACAGAAATAAAGACAGACAGACAGACATATATTCTAGCACCCGTTAATGTAACGGCTTAAAATACTAGTACTCCTATAAAATCTTTAAGATCGGAAGAGAAATCACTCCTCCTTGTCCCCTCATTAAGGGGTCCTTCTATAAAGCCGCACTAGCGGGGTTAGTGCGTCGGACATTTCATCACGTGCTAACCCCCGCGGCAAGCAAAAAAACTAACGCCTGGTCAATGGAGGCGTTAGCGACTAGCGCGGCAGGCGGTTTAACGTGCGGTATTCCGTGCGTTAAACCCCATACCGCACCTTGATAACAAGACCCCTAAGTGTCATCTGCTCTAGGAGAGACACAATCTTTTCCGTCACGGCCCCCCCCCCCCCAATCTGGAATTCGCTCCCAACTAATATAAGGGAAGAAAAATTACTCGATAAGTTTAAAAGTCTCTTGAAAAGCTGGCTTTTTAAGGATGCTTTTAACTGAGTTATGCTTACACATCTCCCTTGTTATTCGCGGGGGATAGGGGCAAAGCCGGACCGTGAATGGCGAAAAACCACGAATAACCGGCTCTAACCCACCCCCGCCTCCCTTCCGCCTTCCCCTGGCATCCCGGCCTTACCTGATGGTCTAGCTGGTTTTCGGGGCAGGACCGATCTTCCTATGCTCCTGCCCCGTGCAGATAGCCATTAGGAAATGGCTGTGAGGAGTTCCCGTAGTCTCTCGAGAGACTATGGGAACTCCCCACAGCCATTTCCTAATGGCTATCTGCATGGGGCAGGAGCGTAGGAAGATCGCTCCTGCCCCGAAAACCAGCTAGACCACCAGGTAAGGCCAGGATCCGGGGGGGAAGACAAAAATATGGGGTTTCTTTTTCCCTCCTCCCCCCCCCCAAAGAATCGCGATTATGTGAAATCGCGAGTAGGGAAACCGCGAATGGGGAGGGGGAAGTGTATTTTTATATCCCCAGGATACTCGTTAAAGTAATAGCAAGGTCTATAAGCGAAAATTGAGCGGGTAATCTTTCCCCCATCCTTTTCTTTCATTATCTTGCCCTTTTTCAATTGATTTACAAATTGTATTTAATCCTTTTTTACTTCTCCCTTTTGTGTTTGGTACACAGCTGTGTGAATTGTTTTGTTTGAGTAATGTGGTTTTTTTTGTTTGTTTGTTTTACCCCAATTTTACTAGTATTTGTAAATTGCATTGAATTAAGATTTTGCGATCAAAATCAAAACTTTATTAAACTTGAAACTTGATATGGGAAAGGAAGGATATGAGAACTAAATAAGAACAGCCTTACTGGGTCAGACCAGTAGTCCATCAAGCCCTGTAGCCTGTTCTCACAGTGGCCTATCCAGGTCACTAGTATCTGGCCAAAACCCAGGGTGTAGCAATATTCCATGCTACCGATCCAGGGCAAGCAGTGGCTTCCCCCTTTTGTCTCTCAATAACAGGCAATGGACTTTTCCTCCAGGAACTTGTCCAAACCTTTCTTAACACCAGCTACGCTATCTGCTCTTACCACATCCTCTGGCAACACGTTCCAGAGCTTAACTATCCTCTGAGTGAAAAAAAATTTCCTCCTATTGGTTTTAAAAGTATTTCCATGTGATTTCATCGAGTGTTCCTTAGTCTTTGTCATTTTTGACGGAGCGAAAAATCGATCCACATGTACCTGTTCTACTCCATTCGGGATTTTGTAGACTTCAATCATATCTCCCCTCAGCCGTCTCTTTTCCAGGCTGAAGAGCCCTGACCGTTTGCTCAGTATCCAGGATGTCAGGAGAGAAATATGGAACCATATCTTTTAAGTGGTCATACTCTGTGGTTAGCAGCTAAGTTATATTCTTAGGAGCACAGACAGCAATAACGGGTGCCGGTTAGAGAATCGAGGTGGTTAGGTGGGATTACATGTCTGTCCCTTAGGGCAGATGCAATTCTCTAAAGGATGCTGGTGTAGGATTCTCAGCCGCTTCTTAAGCAGCTGCAGAAATTGGCATCCTATACAGAATTTCCACTAGCTGGCAATATTCAGTGGAGATAGCCGGCAGTATAAAGATGACCCAGGAACATAAGAACATAAGAAGTTGCCTCCGCTGAGGCAGACCAGAGGTCCATCTCGCCCAGCGGTCTGCTCCTGTGGCGGCCCATCAGGCCTATTGCCTGAGCAGTGGTCCCTGACTATTTCTATAACCTGACCTCTACTCCTATCCCTATAGCCTACCTCTACTCCTATCTGTACCCCTCAATTCCTTTATCCTCTAGGAACCTATCCAAACCTTCTTTGAAGCCCTGTAACGTGCTCCTGCCTACCACAGCCTCCGGAAGCGCATTCCATGTATCCACCACCCTCTGGGTGAAAAAGAACTTCCTAGCGTTTGTTCCAAACCTTTCCCCTTTCAATTTCTCCGAGTGCCCCCTTGTATTTGTGGTTCCCCATAATTTGAAAAATCTGTCCCTGTCTACTCTTTCTATGCTCTTCAGGATCTTGAAGGTTTCTATCATGTCTCCTCTAAGTCTCCGCTTCTCCAGGGAGAACAGCCCCAGCTCTTTCAGCCTGTCAGTATATGAGAAAGGGCGGGAATTTACGTTAGGGTTCGGTTGGTGTAAATCCTCATGCCTAAAAGTTGGGCGCAGATCCTGGCGCTACGTGCTGCTCTAGAAATGGTGCCCAAACTCCGAGCACCATTTATGGAATAGCGCTCAGTACGCATTTTTCAGCACCCAAATTTGGGGACCTTTTACTGAATTTAGTCCTTATTGTATATTAATCCAAGAATTGTTGAAGGACTCCTTGAGCCTCGCTTAGAAAGAATACACTGGTAAATGCAATTTCTATTTACCGCCCCCCCCCCCATCAAAAGTGAAGGGTGGGGTCTACCATATTTTTTCTTTTTTTAAAGAAGATTTAGGGCTCCTTTTATTAAGTCGCACTAACGGTTTAACGCGCGTAATAGCACGCTTTAAACCGCCGGCCGCGCTAGCTGCTACCTCCTCCCTTGAGCAGGCGGTAGTTTTTCGGCTAGCGTGGGGGTTAGCGCGTGATGAAACGTCACGCGCATTAACCCCGCTAGTGCGGCTTGATAAAAGGAGGCCTTAATTTATTTTTTATTGAATTTTAAATACAACAATGTATAACAATAAAACAGTTTTTTAAATACAATAATTTTTTATAATTTTTTTTAAAAAACAAGGATGCATAACAATAATACAGATTTACAATACAAAAAAACAAACAAAAAACAACAGCTGCATACAATCGATACACAATAGGGTAAATTAGAGCTCCTTTTACTAAGCCGCGTTAGGGCTTTAACGCACGGAATAGCGCGCTACATTGCTGCGCACATTAGATCTTAACGCCAGTATTGAGCTGGCGTTAGTTCTAGAAGCATAGCGTGCGGTAATTTTCTGCGTGCGCTAAAAACGCTAGCGCACCTTAGTAAAAGGAGCCCTTAGAGTTATCATTAAAAACTTCACAAAACATATCTAAAGGGGCCCACGTTCTAATACAACTAGCAATATTATTTTGTTTGATTGCTATTATTTGCTCAGACTTCCTAACGACGCACAGATGGTTCCACCATTCAGGAAAATTAATCTTAGAGTCATCTGTCCAATGGCATATAATTTGATGAATGGCTAATGCAATCGTGGAATCAAAAATTTTTTTTAAAAAAATGATGTTGGTGATGAGAGCTCTGGGTTTGAGGAGCACAATATGATCGATTTATAAGACAAAGGCAACAAATTATTATTCATATGCAATATTGCTTGAATTCTGGACCAAACACTTGGCCAATAAATTTGCATGCTGGGGCATGTGTAAAGAAGATGCAAGAGAGTTCCTGATTGCTGGTTACAAGACCCCAACATACATCGGAAGACGAATGTAGTACTCTAGCCATCTTAGCGGGGGTCCAATAAGCTTTATGTAAAATAAAATAGGTGGATTGACATATACATGGCGACATAGTGGGCCTAACCTGAGTGAGTCCATAATAATTTCCAACCCACCTCCCCTGAGTTTAAATTTAGGTCTCCCAAGTCCAGTGTTCCCTCTAAGCGGGCGGGTGTTGTGAGCAAACTTTTTTCACTGTGAGCTAAAAATATCGGGCGCCAGCAAGTTATGAGCCAAATAAATATGTTGTCAAAGTTGCTGATACATGAGGACGAGGTATTCAAAGGAATTTTAGGCCTACACGCTAAATTAAATAACGTTAAATAATATTTTTAAGAACACAGAAATTGTAGGGATGAAATGATATCTTAATAAATGTTTTACAACAAATGTAGTTATGTCTGTTACATCCATATGTGTAAACTGTAAATTAAAAACAGTCCAGAAGACAATACGTTTGATGCTTTCAATTTCTAGACCAGTGTTTTTCAACCTTTTTTGGGCAAAGGCACACTTGTTTCATGAAAAAAATCACGAGGCACACCACCATTAGAAAATGTTAAAAAATTTAACTCTCTGCCTATATTGACTATATATAAAGTAATTCTCTTGAATAGGAATCAAATAAACACAAAGAAAGTATTTTATAATTACTTTATTATGAAATAAAAATTATAAAAATTATAAAATACTTTATTCAGTGCGAAATCTGGGCCTGTTTGGCTGAACACAAAGCTGATATTCTGGCTGGAATGGAAGAAAGACACACACGTAGCTCTTCGTCAACAGCTCTCAGTCTCTCTCTGTATTTGGTTTTTATAGCATACAAAAATAGACAAATATACCCTCCATCCTTTTTATTAAACCACAATAGCAGTTTTTAGCGCAGGGAGCTGCGCTGAATGCCCAGCACTGCTCTTGACGCTCATAGGCTCCCTGCGCTAAAAACCACTATTGCGGTTTAGTAAAAGGGGACCATATTGTAAAATATAGACAGCAGATATAAATTCAGAACTGTGCATAGTAAGTGAAGGGAAGTTTTCATCTCTGGGAATTTACCCAGTTAACTATTAAGTTATTTGGGCAAATTCCTTTGAAAACTGTGGTAATACTGCCTCCACTTTGCTAAATTTAAAATAAAATCATTTTTCCTACCTTGTCTGGTGATTTCTGGTTGCACTTTCTTCTTCTGACTGTGCATCCAATCTTTCTTCCCTTCTATCAGCCTGTATGCTTTCTCTCCTCCACACCTCATTCCCTCCCCCAACTTTTTCTTCCTCTCTCCCTGACCTTTCTTTCTTTTTTTCTGTTTCTCTTCTTTCCTTCTGTTTCCCTGCCTGCCCCCTTTCTTTCTTTCTCCCAGCCTCCTGTCCAGCAGTAACTCTCTTCCCTTCCTCCCCTCCCAGCAGCATCTCTCCGTCTCCCTCTCCAGTAGCAGCTGTCCCTTTTTTTTCCTTGCCCAGCAGCTTCCCAGATTCCTTTCCCTCCTCCCCTCCCAGATGCATCTCTCCTTCTCCTTCTCCCTCTCCAGTAGCAGCTGTCCCTTTTTTTTCCTGGCCCAGCAGCTTCCCAGATTCCTTTCCCTCCTCCCCTCCCAGAAGCATCTCTCCTTCTTCTCCCTCTCCAGTAGCAGCTGTCCTTTTTTTTCCTGGCCCAGCAGCTTCCCAGATTCCTTTCCCTCCTCCCCTCCCAGATGCATCTCTCCTTCTCCTTCTCCCTCTCCAGTAGCAGCTGCCCCTTTTTTTTCCTGGCCCAGCAGCTTCCCAGATTCCTTTCCCTCCTCCCCTCCCAGAAGCATCTCTCCTTCTCCCTTTCCAGTAGCAGCTGTCCCTTTTTTCCCCTGCCCAGCAGCTTCCCAGACTGATAGTGGTTTTCTCCCCTCCCAGCAGCTCTTCTTACTTCCCAGCGCAGCGATTCACGAAGGCAGCCTCGGGTCCTTTGTTGTGTCGCGCCGCCTCTGAGGAAAGAGGAAGTTGCATCATCAGAGGCAGCCGCGACTCAGCAAAAGCCCCGAGGCTGCCTTCGTGAATCGCTGCGCTGGGAAGTAAAGGAGAGCTGCAGAGAGGGGAGAAAGCCACTGTCGGAGGCTCCCCAAGATCTCTCCGGCCCAGCGCACGCTTCCGATGCTGATCTTGCAGAAGTTCAAATGAGTCAATCTTGCCGGTCCTGCGCTGTGACGAGAAACTTGTGCGCTGCGACCTAATATTTTGTGCGCCAGCGCACACCAGCGCAGCTTAGCGGGAACGGACATTTATGATCAAAGGGGACATCCTTTTCTCTATCAACCTTTCTCAATGTTTTATATAGCATACCCTATTATTTCTAACGAACATATTTTTCTTTGAAAATTATGCATAAATGAGTTTGTGATCTAGGGATTATGTTCTTTTCCCAGAGAATGGGAGGCAAATCTTAGGGGTCCTTTTACAAAGGCGCAGTAGCGGTTTAACGCGCGGAACACCGCGCGTCCTTTTGCAAAAGCGCAGTAGCGGTTTAACGCGTGAAACACCGCGCGTTAAACCGCCTGCCGCGCTAGTACCTAACGCCCCCATTGACGAGGCGTTAGGATTTTAGGCTGCTGCGGGGGTTAGCGCGTGATGAAATATCCCACGCGCTAACCCCCCCGTAGCGCACCTTGATAAAAGGAGCCCTTGGTGAATGGCCCCCAGGGAAATGCCATTGGTGGATTATCGATTTGTGATTTATGGATTGTGGTTTTGAACAGTTGTGATTAATAGCCAGATATTTGGAACATGCCTATCATTTGTTATAATGTGATGAGTAAATTGAATTTAATATTGTAAATGAGGGCATAAGGAGAAAACCTTTTTTTTCAGCACCTATGCTAAATTCATGAACCCCTCCCCCCACCCCTTTTACAAAACCACACGAGAGGTTTTTAGAACCAGCCAGCACACTGAATGCTCTGCACTGCTCTGACGGTCATGGAGCAGCACAGATAGGGTTACCATATGGCTCCAGAAAAAGGAGGACGGACTGAGCCATCCGGGTTTTACTTCCATTGAAAACAATAGAAGTTAAACCCGGATGTCTCAATCCGTCTTCCTTTTTTTCTGGAGCCATATGGTAACTTTAAGCACAGAGCGTTGAATGCCGCCAGTTGGCGCTAAAAACATCTTGGGCGGTTTTGTAAAAAGAGGGGGAGGGGGCGGAATTAGCTTTACTTGTTTGTTTGTTCCTAGCCGCTCAAGCAGCAAAACTAGATAACCAAATCTCCAATCTACAAGATGTTCAGAAAAGAAATAAAAGCTATACTCTTCAAGAAATCCCCGAAACAGTCTTTTTTTTAAAAAAAATTCTTTATTCATTTTCAAACTTACAATAAGTGTGATAAAATGTCCAAACAAATTAACAATATCTATATCACTTAATAATCATCAATGGTAACAGTGATAAATACTTAACTCCCCCCCCTTCCCTATCAAATAATCAATACTTATACACTACATAACTATAAAATCCCCCCCCTTCCCTCACAATTGAACTTGTAAATTTAAGGGAAAAGAAAATTTCATCTAATCAATTCGGTTACAAAAATTGGATAGCTCTAAGTCTAATAGATGTTGGCACTGTCATCTCGAAGCAGGGACTTTAGATCATTTATTATTCTATTGTCCATTTATTATGAATTTCTGGAAATCAATTTGGGACCAAATTAACTGTTTATTAGATAACCCTGTGGCATTATCATATGATACTGTGCTGTTTGGTATGGCAATGAGAGCAAAAAGTCAGATTTCTACAAATAATAACAAATTATTACTTATAATGACTGGGGTTGCCCTTAAACAAATTACGTATAATTGGAAAAACTGGAGTAGATTAAATTATAATTTTTGGTGGAATTCCTTATGTCATATATATAAAATGGAGAGATTTCTGGCAATACAGCGGGGTAGTTTCAAGAAATTTGGGAGCCATTAACAAAGTATTGTACCGATTAGATGAAATTTTCTTTTCCCTGAAACAGTCTTAACATCACAAAGACCTTCCTTCCTCCCACCTTCTTCCTGCCGCATAGATACTACCAGATCTACTCTTTACCTTCTCTAGAAATGACCAATGATTTTCCATTGTAACCCACCGTTTATAACTCTTTTTTAATCCGCCTTGAACCGCAAGGTAATGGCGGAATAGAAATCTCTAATGTAATGTTTGTGTGTGTTTGTAATCAAAAATGACGAAGACTAGGGGACACTCGCTGAAGTTACAGGGAAATACTTTTAAAACCAATTGGAGGAAATTTTTTTTCACTCAGAGAATAGTTAAGCTCTGGGAATGCGTTGTCAGAGGTTGTGGTAAGAGCGGCTAGCGTAGCTGGTTTTAAGAAAGGTTTGGGCAAGTTCCTGGAGGAAAAGTCCATAGTCTGTTATTGAGAAAGAAATGGGGGAAGCCACTGCTTGCCCTGGATTGGTAGCATGGAATGTTGCTACTCTTTAGGGTTCCGGAATCTTTTGTTACTCTTTGGGATTCCAGAATCTTGCTATTCTTTGAGATTCTGGAATGTTGCTACTCCTTGGGTTCTGGCCAGGTACTAGGGACCTGGATTGGCCACCGTGAGAACGGGCTAATGGGCTTGATGGACCATTGGTCTGACCCAGTAAGGCTATTCTTATGTTCTTATGTTTGCAAGTCCTTGTTGCATAAAACCAAAATAACTTTTAAAAACCAATATGGAATGGATAATAGGCAAGCATTCCAGACGACTGCTACATTTTTAATGCTCTTAGGCGTATGTATTTGGAGCATGGAAAATCCATCAGATTTTATTAAAAAATACATATATATTTTGTTTTTCTACTATTTGTGAAATAAATTGTTTCATCTTAAAAGTATACAGCAGATATTGAACTCATGGTAAGATAGAGAACAATAACTGAATACTAACAAGTTTGAAACTTAGGAGTCGAAATGCCATGTCACGGCTGCAGCCTGACGACATCTTTAGAATTGTCTTGAGATAAGAAATGAAATTTCAAGCAGGCATGCTTATTTATTCATACTCCTCGGTGGGACAGAGCAATAAATAAATAAGCAGGTCTGCTCAGAGGTTCTGTCATTTATGTGCATATAGACAAAATCCTTAATGAAAAGGGGAGGGGAGGGGAGAACATTTCGGCAGTACTGGAATGCAAGCTCTGAATTTTATTCTGCATTCAGTTAATTAGCACACTCTTCTTGGTTCTTCCCAGTATCAATCCCTGAATTTCAAAGACAGCTATTAAGAACTTGCTAACCTTCCAATATATCTTCTTTGACATTTCAGAACTGGGCCTTTTTTTTCGCCGCAATTTGGATCGGAACTATACCAACTTTCCCATGTTTCTGCCCTGTCTCCTACGTCGTCCTCACCATTGTTTTCCCTTATCTTCCTTCCTTATCATCCCTTCTTTTTTAGGATACAGCAGATCTGCATAGGGGCTTTTAAAATAATTATAAGTCAATTTTCAAAGGATTTTAGGAAGGAATTATTAACATGGGATGCTGTTAAGATGGGTAATTTTATTGTTAACCCTAATTATTAGTAGCTAGCTCTCATTGCATAAAATGGGACCTGTGCTAACATAGCATGCATTAGTGGTAAAATAGCATATCTTGGGAAGAGGGGTGGGAGTTATCAACATAGGCTACCTTAAGGACCTGTTATTTTACTGTTAACCACAGGTATTAATAACTAGACATCCCCTCCCCCCCCCTTTTACTAAGCCAAGGTAGAGGTTTCTATCATGGCCTCCAATACTGGCCAATCAGAATCTAAGGCCACTCCTACACATCCCACAATGCACTGGAAAACAAGCCTAAGATTCCGATTGGCCCAGGCACCTAAGGTCCCTCCTATGGGAGGGGTCTTAGGTTCCTGGGCCAATCAGGTTCATAGGCTCCTCCCCAGTGCATCCCAGAATGCACTGGGAAGGGGCAGGCCCACCATTCAGATGAAGGTGGCACTGTCGGATGGAAGGAGGAAGCATCTGGCCAGCTGGCCAACTACTAAAGGTAGGGGGAGGTTTGGGTGGGTGGGGGGGTCCAGCTGGGCTGTGGGATCTGGCTAGGCTGGGAGTGGTGGGTCTTGCGGCCTATGTGGGGGGTAGGGGTGTCCAGAAGGGGGGACTAGGCATCCCTCCTGCCACAATCATTATGGGGGTGGGGGGGTTTGCGGTGTTTGGGCAGGAGGAATTGGGCATCCTTCCTGCTGGTAGTCTTCAGGGGAGAGGACAGGACAGGGAGATCCCTTGCTACCATCAGTTCAGTGGCAATTTGATTCTCTAAACGGTGCCTGTATCATGGGCACAGGTTAGAGTGGTGGTTAGGCGGCTTAGGGCGATTCTTCTTAGGGCCTCCGTGTGCAATTCTCAAAAGTCTCAGCTTCTATACTGAATTCGGTCCTTACTGCACGACACCTTCTTACATGCAGTGCCAGTTCGTGTGGGAGCAGCTACAGTACCTGACACTGGAGGCAACATGATGTGGGCTCCTATACCCTAAAAAATAAATAAACATAGCCTGCCATGGTTGCGGAAACCCCTCACACACACACACACAATTGTGATGCCTTGGCCCAGTGTTTTTCAACCTTTTTACACCTATGGCCTGCATCTTGAACATCACCATCTCCACAGAGGTTTTTTGGTGTTTTTTTGTTGTACTTACAGTAAAGTATATATTCCCTATAATATTAAAAAGTTGATGTTTGAAATGGATGCTGGGCAGCAGTGGTACCATAACATTTTAATTTGCTGCCTTCTTTTTTTTTTTTTTGCCACTTTAGACATTCAATTAAAATTCAGCAGGGTTACAGAACATAGAGAAATAATTCAGGGTTTGTTACTTAGTGATAAATTATTTGTTTATGGCTGATCGTAAGCTGCAAACAGCAGCAGAGTAAAAACAAAAAAAAAAAAAATGATTTCATCTGCTTTCAAAGAAAAGTGCAAATGGCAGCAGGCCAAGTATGTAAACATAGAGAATCTACAGAGGACTGGAGGTAATACCCCCCGGCACTCATGGACTAGACGTCTGGATTAGAGGTCTTCCCGGGAACAGGGATCGTGGGAATCCCGGGGGTCCCGCGGGAATCCCCCCCTAACCCACGAGACTCCCACGGGGAACCCCCTCTAGCCAACGGGACTCCCACAGGGATAGAAGGCTTTGGAAGCAGGGTTCGTCCATATAATATAATGGACACGTCAGCCTTAGTAAAAGAAGGGGTTTATAGGTTAATTACCTGAACAGAAAACAAAAAAAGGGTTCCAACAAAGAGATTCCACAAGGAAAACAGCAGCGCCAACCCAAAAGAAACTGTGGAATTGATGATCCTGTCAGAAGTATTGGCTGCTTTTTATGGGGACGGGCGGGGATGGAGGTAATTCCTTGCGGGGATGGGTGGGGACGGAAAGGATCCTGGCGGGGACGGGTGGGGACGGAGAGGATCCTGGCAGGGACAGGCGGGGATGGGTGGGATTTCTGTCCCCGCGCAACTCTCTAGTCTGGATCTCCTTCACAAGAGAATAGACTCTGTATAGTCATGTGTGTCTACAGCTGGGCAAACATTTGGATGCTAATCTGGCAGGCCTAGTGTTGAAAATTCAGTGATAGTAAAAGCTAGAAGAGGTGGTTTTCCAAAAAGACACAGCGACTGCAGTGTTAGGATCCAAAAGGAGATGAGGAAAGAGGAAATCTGGAAACTCAAGTAAAAATGAACTATGGCCTCCCTTTTAAAAAGGCACACTAGGGCCTTAACGTGCAGAATAGCGCACGCTAAAATGCCACATGCGTTAGCCGCTACCTCCTCCTTTTGAGCAGGCGGTAGATTTTTTGCTAGTGCGCGCTAATTCGGTGCGTGCAGTAAAACCCGTAGCGCATCTTCGTAAAAGGAGCCCTATGTGTGGTGGTGGTGGTGGTGGTAGTGAGAGAATGAGGTACATTAGCTTGCTAAATTTCCTAGCTCTCAGGAGAGTTCACCAGGAATACGGCCATTTTGGGAGTCTCTGTGTTTCACTTGAGTTGCCGTCACGTCTAAAGTCTATTGTTGTGGACTCCATAAACACACACTGAAGGGCTGGATTCACTAAAGGATAGTGAGTCAGTCGCTATTGGCCGATTTTAAAACAGCGATTGATTCACAGGGACGGGGGAAAAATGTGTCCGTGTCATTCTCTAGTACAAGGGAAGGGAAGGGAGGGGGGCGCACATGGCAGGTCAGGTGGGATCGGGGAAGAAGCAGAGGGCGGAGATGAGGGTGGGGGAGGGGCGCCACTGCCCCAGGCACCTCTCACCCCCGCTATGCCACTGGTCATAGGGTACCACAAGCCAGTCAGGATATCAGCAATAAATATGTATTGGATAGATTTGCATGCCTATTATTTCCATCTAATATAATAAAATGCTAGGCTGCACGTGCGCACTCAAAAGTCGTGTTCCCTGATCCGTCGCGGAAACACGAGTGCGCATGCGCGTGTTTTACGTCACCACCTGCTCACTTAGTACGTCACAGCCTCCCTGCTCTACACAAGCCAGATCGCAGCCAGACGACGATCTCCGTTCCTCCTGCCGCCGCTGATCTCCGTTCCTCCTTTGCCACCCACCCCCTTCTCTTCCCGCGGGCCCGAATGTTGATTCCAGCAGCGTAAGCCGGACTGCAGCCAGACGACGATCTCCGTTCCTCCTGCCGCCGCCGATCTCCATTCCTCCTTTGCCACCCACCCCCTTCTCTTCCCGCGGGCCAGATTGGCGATTCCAGCATCAGTCTTCACACGCTGCTTCGGGCCCTTCTACTGCCCTGATTTGCTCTGCCGCGTCTCTGATGATGTCATCAGGGATGTGCCAGAGTAAATCAGGGCAGTAGAAGGACCCAAAGCAGCGTGTGGAGTCTGATGCAAGCGCTGCTGGAATCACCACGTTTGTAGTCCGGACCGCGGGAAGGGAAAGGGGAGGGGTAGAGGAAACGCTAATGCTGCTGCACAGGGAACTGGTGGGGGGGGGAGGGAAATGGAGGGGGAGGGAATGCTGCTTTGGACAGACAGACAGAGAGAGGAAGGGAGACAGAAAGAAAATAAGAAAGACACAGGGGCAGGGAGATACACAGAAAGACAGACAGACAAAGGGGGCCAGGGACAGAGATAGACAGAAAGGACAGCGGGAGACGCGTCAGGAGGGGTGCGGGATGCGGCAGTGGGAACTTTTCCAATGGGTGCAACTGGGCGGCTGTCGGGAACCTCTGATCAGGGGCAGAGCAAGGTAAGAGTATCATAGGGATAAGAAGGAGGAGGGGGGATAAAAAAGGAAGGGATGCCTACTGCTGGACAGGGGGAGAAGGAAAGAGATGCTGATGGACAGGGGAGGTGAAGAAAAAGGAACAGAGGACTAATGTTGGACAGGGGGAGAAGGAAAGAGGTGCTGCTGGACAGGGGGGAGGTAAAACAAAGGGAGAAGGGCTGCTGCTGCATAAGGAGAGCAGTGAAGGGGTGGTGGTGGACACAGTGGAGGTAAAAGGAAGGGAAAATGGACAGGGGGAGCAGGCAAGGGGTGGTGATGGACAGCCAAGGAAAAAGAAAGGCAGAAAGAAAGAAAGCGGCTAAGAGAGAGAGAGAAAGCGGCTAAGAGAGAGAGAGAAAGAAATAAAGACAGACATACACACATATGTTCTAGCACCCGTTAATGTAACGGGCTTAAAGACTAGTTATATATAAATCTCTCCAATTTACATATAATGGACCCTGAAACTCCGACTGGCTGGTAGTCCCCCTAGGACAAGTTTGAGAACAACCAGTCTTCCCTGTATTTGAGTAACCGATCAAGCATTAACTTAATTATGCCTCTTTGTTTAAACCGATCAGCGTCCGATTTGTGTATTCGTTAGGCCTGATGCCACCATGCATTTGCTAGAGCAACACTTTTTAATCACAAACTTGAGACACCATTTGCCGTGCTGTAAGCTCATTTCGCTTGCTTGTAGATCATTGCTTCCTATAGGAACAATAACTTTTACCTAATTAAATTTAAAGGCCTTCAAAACCGTGAGCCATACATCATCTGAGGCTGTCAATAATTGTCAATTTATGTTCCTACTCAGAGTTTAAATTGTGCTGGTAGGCTCGTCTCAGTACTTAATTATATCGTGGACCTGCCATTGCCAATAACCACAGTTTTTATCTCAGCGATTGACTGTCTTATTTGGTTTAATAGTTTCATAAGCGCTTGACAAGCCTCTTATCTCACACCTCTGTCAATGCATCCCACTCTTGACCTACTTAATTCTTGCTTTCCAGGTGCTTTATCTTTCCTAATCAGCTACTGCTGAGAATCCCAAATTGTACAGCAATTTTGTTAAGTTAATGAGCATTAGTTAGAACAGGGCTGCCCGAGTCCGGTCCTCGAGATCTACTGGCAGGCCAGGTTTTCTGGATATCCACAAAGGACATGCATGTGAAAGATTTGCATACCAAGAAGGCAATGCAGGCAAATCTCTCTCATGCATATTCATTGCGGATATCCAGAAAACCTGGCCTGCCAGTAGATCTCAAGGACATGACTTGGGCAGCCCTGAGTTAGAAGAACCAAACTACTTTCACTTCTGATTGTTGCATGGATTTTTTTTTTTTTTGATAAGGCAGTAATCATTAGTCCTACCAAATCCACAATCTGCCAAATGGAGGCTGACGCGCCACTGCCATGGATGGGTCATAGGGCGATCAGCGATTGAATACTGGTGATATTACCGTTATCATCTTTGCTTTCAGTGGTTGACTGCAGTTTCACTAATTAAACTACCATATGTTCTATTTATATTTATTTCATTACACAATTGGATCAAGACAGAAATTATTCCGAACAAAATGGCTGGAGTTTAATCAGAGTTATCAGAGAAATTAAAGAGAAACATTCTCCCGCACCAAACTGAGTTTATTAGAGGCCATAATAACGAGAAAGGGGGCAAAGAGTGATATATAAATCAATACGTAATTAAGAAACTGAGAGACCCTTGTATACATTTACTGCAAAATGGCATGTCTGTACATTTGTTTAACCACAGGGAAATTACAGCAAGATCTGTTAATCCATAGTACCTCAGTACTGAGGAATAGTGAATCCTGCAATAATAATAATTGTTATTTTTTTTTTTTTTTTGCATTGTTGCACTAGTAAGATTATAGGTTCCCAGCTGCAGTGATATGTTAAGACAGGCCTCAGCTGGGTTCACTATCTTTTAAAGTTGTATGGACAAAAATTATACCCTTCCCCCCCACCACACACAATAATCTCTTTCTCTTTTTTCTTCTCTTTCCCATTCAAACAGTATAAAGTTTGAGTTTTTTCCATGTCCCTCACACTCGGACCCCTTTAAAGAAAATCAAGAACCCTCTAGCATCTTCAATTAAAACCGCTCTATTTGACAAATTCCTTGCTTAATCAGATGACCTCTCTCAGGTATTCTTTCCCTTTCAACCCCAATGTATTATGTAACATCTTTCTTCTCTCATATATTCATGCTTCTCCAATTTACTATGTAACACTCTTCTTCTTGCATTTTGTAATTCGCTGATTGTCCAACCTTCTTTCTATGTGAACCGCCTAGAAGTCAGTTTGACTATGGCGGTATAGAAAAATAAAGTTATTATTATTATTCTGAAGTATTCCTGGTGTCCAGTAGGGGGCAGGAATGATCCCAGGTTATTCCTGCCTAAATGCCTCCTTTCTGAGAAATGGTGGTGCCAGGCCTCTAGTGGAAGTTTTGTGGTAATACCACTGGGGATCAGGCTGCTTAATAAGGGAATTGTGACTGTTTTTAGCCTTTACCACTTCCTTTGGGACACCATTCATGAAGTAATACATTTGGGATGTCATTACTCACTTCAAACCTCATCCTTCAGTATCTTGTTGGCGCTTAGTAGCGTGAGCAGCATTTTAGAAAGGATACATAAGCCTGCCTAGAAACATCCAAGTCAGGACATCAGCACTGAGGCAAGTATTTTAGAAAAGGGTCTGTCAGTGTAGATCCTCTTTTAAAACAGATGACTGCAGTGATCAAGAAGGTGATGAAAATAAAAATGCTGAACCCCCGCCAGATAAACATGTCAGGTTCAGCACTACCATGTGTCTGTGGAGATTTTCCATCACAAGCATGGCAGTGCCGAACACTGCACATCTGACCATAACCCTGAAGATCATAAGCCCTGTCTGCACAAAGCCTAAACTCTCCAGGCACGACAACCCTCTATGGACATGGATTCTCTTTGTAGAGTAGGGAATGCACATCTGGAATGTTGTCTCATCAAGGCCACACTCCCTATGCCCCCCTTCCTATCTCCACGTACTTGGCTTCCCAACAGCTCAAAGGCCCTTATTCTAAAATAGTTTTTAAATGTCTGGGTCTCTCCAGATATTTAAATTGTACCTTTTAGACATCGGGAAGCTTCAAAAATAAAGGCCATTGTAACTCAGGAAAAGACAGCGGATAAAGGCTGGCACGATCCATCCCTTCTTTCCACCAAGGCAGTCAGAGCCTTACCCACCGTGTTATGCAGGTTTCATTCCTTCATTATTAAACATCAGCTTCATAACCAGGAAATTCTCCAATTTGCCACAATTGCCAATCACAGAAATAATAATAATAATAATAAATTTATTCTTGTATACCGCCCATCCACGAAGTTCCAGGCGGTTAACAACAAAGAAGAACTATGTGATGTAAACCTGGAAGAGTGGGTTTGTATTTTATCCACAACATAGTCACGTTCATTATCAATTCCTAATTCAATCAATAATCCAATAATTCTGCTAATTATCAGCATTCTAATTGTTAATTTTAGCCTTAGATGTCATCCCCTCCCCCACTGACATACACAACAGACGCGATGAATGAGATATAGAGTACAATATTCACATTTGATCCTGGTTTTCCTTTGTTATTTTTGGAACTCAAATGTAAGAAGTCTGCTTGGTACTTGTCTTACTTTCCAACTTCTTTCTATTAATGAAAGCATCCCTTTTATGCATTATTTATACTTTTGAGGTAATTGAATATCATAGCCCATTAGTAATTACGAAGGCCATTTGTAAAGCTTGATTTTACGGTATGCACTCAGGATTCACTGACAAATACAACTATGTAAGAACCATGGTGATCAAAAATTTACAGTAAGAAAAATAATTTTCAGAACTTCAGATATGTTTCCCTTGTGAGATATATTATATTTCTCAAAGGCTTAGTGGCTGTAAAAGAAAAGCATTTCTTTGATATATGAATGAGAAAGAAATCAAGAAAGAGTGAATTAAAGAACGAATATGAACAGAGGATTTTTAGGTAATGGTACAATATGCAAAAGGAAAAATGAACTGATGCAGTACTCGACTTCACTAAGGAATTTTTGGGGGTTTGATTTGAATTGCGCAAGCAGAAAAACCTTGGGAGTTCTTTACATGGCCTGCACAGCATGTGCACTGTGACCAGCAAGTTGGGTCAAAACAGGGTTACCATTTTTCAGGACACAAAAATCAGGACACATGGCCCCGCCCAGTTCCGCCTGTGGCTCTGCCCCATTTCACCATAGCCCCTCCCAGTTCAGCCTCCAGCACCGCCTCCACAGACTTCCTCTCTTCTTCCCCAACAAGCTCCAGCCATGTCTGAAGGGCCTGGAGCATGCGCGGATGTGTGTGACATCATCCGAGCGTGCTCAGCTGCCCTCCAGAGGTGGCCGGACCTTGTTGGGGATTTCCAAAATCCAGACAATCTGCTGGGTTTTGGAAAGTCTGTCCAGAACCCTGGACAATCCTCTAAAAAGAGCACATGTCCAGGTTTTACCAGATATCTGGAAACACTAGGTCAAAACTCTTGAGAGATTAGAATTTAAGCTTGACTAAGGTTACCAGATTTAGTCCTCAAAAAAAGAGGATGTGTGGCCTCATCCTACTTTGCCCCTGCCCCACCCCTGCCCCCCACCCCATTCCACCCATAGCCCTGCCCTGTTCTTCCCCCCCAACCCCGGTCCCACACAAACCCTGTCTCTTCAGGACCGCTTCTGCAAACTGCTTTTGGTGATTCTCTTCACGAAAAGGCAGCTAATCAATCAATCAATCAATCAATCACTTTGAATATCAACTCCATGGTGTTTAGAACTACCTTGGTCAGCATGTACAGATTCGTCCCTGAGCTCAATGGTTTTCAAAACCCAGACAAGGTGTCTGAACGCCTGATCAGTCCTCTAAAAAGAGGACAAGTCTGGGTAAATCCAGATGTTTGGTAACCCTAAGCTTGGCTATCACCTGGGAGGGCCTTTATCTAGAGCAGTGGTTCCCAACCTGTCCTGGGGGACCCCCAGCCAGTCAGATTTTCAAGATATCCCTAATGACTATGCATGAGAGAGATTTGCATATAATGGAAGTGACAGGTATGCAAATCTCTCTCATGCATAGTCATTAGGGATATCTTGAAAACCTGACTGGCTGGGGGTCCCCCAGGACAGGTTTGGGAACCACTGATCTAGAGAAAAGATAAAGGGAAAAGCTTTAGTGATAGATCCTTACCTGACTTCTTCTCTGTCTACAAGGAACTACCTATAATCAGGCAATGCCAAGGGAATGAGGGAGGGATAGCAGCAGGAAGTAGCACACAGATGGTATCTCTAGCAGCCAGCTTTGGATAGAGAGCAGAGCCTCTTGGGACAAATAGTCCAGAAGCTAGTTTCTCCCCCAGCTAGGGCAATTAGCTCATTAGCAACCTTGGCAGCAGCAAGAGGGAGCTGGAAAGACCCTAGCACAGTGGCGTACCTAGCATATGTGACACCCGGGGCCTATCATTTTTGACACCCCCCCCCACATATGTATGAAAAACATGATTTTTTAGTAACAATCCACACTTCACACAAGAGTGTACCTAGAAAAGTGAGCAGTGAGCAGTGCAGTGCAGTGAGCAGTACGACATCAGTTCACCCACTGTAAAACTAAACAAGCCAGACTAGTACAGATCAATCCTGCACAGTCAATCCTAACAGAAAATCATGTCTTTTCGAACACAAAGAACATAGAAAACACTTCTGCCTAGTATGGAATATGTCATCACAAACTAACCCCTCCCCCTTTTACAAAACTGTAGTGTGGCTTTTAGCCATAGTGGTAACAACTCAGACTCTATAAAGCAAGGCAAGCTGCTACTTTCCTTTATAGACTAGGCCCACTGCCATTGAAGAGAACGGGAAATCACGGAAAACCTTGTGGCACTCTCCCTCGCATCCAGTGAGATTCCATTTTTTCCATCACACTTGGGGGCTTCTGTTTTTTTCAAAAATTCAGCAAGCCATCATAATATTATTTCTGCTATTCCCACATTGCTCAGTCTTTATAGCAACCTTCAATGTCCCATTAAATCAAGGGTCCAATTGCATACAAGTGCATGCTTCCCTTTATCCATAAGAAATCTTAACTCACTTACCATTGTTGTCACTGCTGACTCTGTACAATGCAAAGATCTAAATCCTGATTGCTTTGAATCTAAAATACCCTAGTTACTAAGATGTTGCTGTAATTGTTTTCCACTACTTAACACCGGCAGATTGGCGACCAATCGGTAATTTATGCAAACTGTTTACATCCGATTGCATGTTCTTTTAATAGTAAAGTCAAAACAACCCTCCCCATTTGAACTGCAAAATTACCATCCAATAAGGCTGAATTAGCCAGCTGTGCAAGCCAGAAAAAGAAACTTGTTGGACAAAGATCAAGAATACAATTGCCCCGTGCAAATTTCATTACCAGTGTCTTTACTATTTGTTTAGAAACTGGTCATCCATTAATCTTTTTCCTCCCTATTTCCCATCACCTGTCTAAATTTTGAACCAATATATGTACAAGTCTCTTAAACATCTGGAGTAATTCTTTAGATATATTACCGTTGTCCATAATCTATTTAGAATAATGACTTCTTTCATTCTCCCTAATTAAAAGTTTATATTGATGCATCTGTCATCTCTGCTCCAATCTATCCTCCTCTTTCTGTGATTTAGCCATAGCCTTTCCAGTTGTCTACAGTCTGGTTTTAAAGACAGCAGCTCTTCTGAATAGCAAAGGTCTATCGTTTATCTATGGGGTTTTCAGTAAACAAAATGGTGCAGCCTTCTCCAAGGCCTTCTGAACAGCTTCATCCCAATTACAAATCCTGGGAGCAGAGGAAGGGGATTCTGAAGAGTGTGGTGTAGTGGTTGGAGCTACAACCTCAGCACCCTGAGGTTGCGAGTTCGGTGTCAGGTCAAAAGCGCGCCGGGACAAAGGCGCGTGCAGACACCTGAGTGCAACGTGGAGGCGTGCGCCAAAGAAAATGACTGTTTTAAAGGGCTCCGACGGGGGGTGTGGGGGGAACCCCCCACTTTACTTTATACATTGTGGGGGTGTTGTGGGGGCAGGGAAAGTTAAGTTTCCAGTATAATGAGGGGGGTTACAACCCCCTAAACCCGCCACAACCCTGCCACGATCTGTATTAAGTAAAGTGGGGGGATTCCCCAACAAAAACCCCCGTCGGAGCCCCTAAAAACACTCTTTTTCTTCAGCGCGCGCTTCAGTCTTGCGCTCAGTTGTCGGCGCGCACCTTTGTCTTCGGCGGTTTTGTCTATGAACCTGCGAGTTCAAATCCCGTACTGCTCCCTGTGTAGGGTTACCAGATGTCCGGGAAAACCCAGGACTGTCTGGGCTCCTGGATGGATTTTCAAAAACCCGGCATCTGCCGGGTTTTGGAAAGCCCTGACAAGCTCTGGCCGCATCTGGAAAGGCCTCTGAGCATACTCGGATGATGTCACACATCTGTACATGCTCCAGGCCCTCCAGACGTGGTTGGAGCTTGTCCAGAAGACGAGAGGAGGCTTTGTGGGGGCAGGGATCGGGCGGAACTGGGGCAGAATGGGTTGGGGATGGAAACGGAATGGAGTGGGGGGTCATGTGTCCAGGGTTTCCAGTAGAAAAAAAATATGGTAACCCTATCCCTGTGAGCCTGCGCAAGTCACTTAAGGGCAAATTCTATAAGAAGCGCCCAAACGTTAGGCGCCAAAGTAGGGACTGTTCAGCGCGATTCAAGTAAAATTGGGTGCTTTTTAATTAATCATGCTGAGCGGTACCTATTTTGGAGGCACCCAATAAATAGGCCAGCTCTAGCCATAACTAAAAGGTAGGCGCCTACTTAAGTGCTTAAGCATGCTTAAGCGCAATGATTCTGCAATAAGGTGCCTAACACATAGCCACGCCCATGCCTAACATGCATAGCGCGTTTTTTTTTTTTGAAGGCCACCTAAATTTTTAGAGGTTTCTTATTGCAGAATCCCTCTTTCTTGATAGGCGCCTATGTTTCAATTATTGCTGATTAAAAAGCTTAATTGATCTTGTTAATCCATTTAGATATTATTATTATTATTATTATTAGGTTCTTATATCCCGCCATACCCAAAGAGTTCTAGGCGGTTTACATTCATTACATTAGGATCCGGTCTGAACCCGGATTTACAAAAATTTTATCGGAATTGCAGGTAGCGCGGAAGGAGGCACAGGTTTATCATAGTTGGGTTAGAAGATAAAATGGAGGGAGTGGGAAACCAGAAGAGGGGGGGGAGAGGGAGGTGGGGGTGGGGGGGTTGGAGTGTATGCGGGGAGTAAGGACTAAGGGTCTTGTTCGCGGAAGAGGTGTGTTTTGAGAAGTTTTCTGAAGTCTAGGTAGGTCGGGGCCTCTAGCATCATTTGGGCTAGCCAAGGGTTCAGCTTGGCCGCCTGGAAGGCGAAGGTTTTGTCGATGAATCTTTTGAGCTGGCATGATTTTATGGAGGGGAAGGTAAACAACTGGATTCTGCGGGATTTCTTGTTGGTGCAATACATATTGAAATGTGGGGAGAGGTATTTTGGTGAGAGACCAAATACTGTCTTGTAACAGATGCAGGCGAACTTGAAGAGGACTCGGGATTCGAAGGGTAGCCAGTGCAGTTGGTGGTAGAAGGGGGTGATGTGTTCCCATTTGTTCAGGCCGAAAATGAGGCGGACAGCTGTGTTTTGAATCAGTTTTAGGCACCTATCTAGGTGGGTGCCTCCGAAATAGGTACCTAACATTAGGCGCCAGTTACAGAATTTGGGTCTTAATTCTCCACTGCCTCAGGTACATTAGATAGATTGTGAGCCCACTGGGACAGATCGGAAAAATGCTTGAAGTATCTCTTTGTAAACCACCTTGAGTGTGGTTGTATAATTGCAAAAAAGCAATATACAAGTCCCAACCCCTTTACCTTTCCATAGGTTAGCAGCATCAACTTTTCCTCTGCTCCAATTTTCTACTCTACGTATGCTGTGTAATTTAATGCTTCTTAATTCATCTTCCCTGGAGCAATGAGGAGCCAAGAAAATTCCAACATGTACTTAAGTGTACCTGGGACCATTTTGAATATTAGAATAGCAGGATTACAAAGGCAAGCCGAAAAGTTCTCAGCCCAACCAAGAAGAGACTGAGGTGGAGCCATGAAACTTACAAGATATTCCACACTTTTCATTTCAGTGAGGCAAATGCATCTAGTAAATGGGCACAAGTATAGGGAAACCAAGCCATTGTGACATCACCGATGAGGTTGTCTCTTAAGCATTGGTGGAATGAGGCATTATGACATCACAATATGAGGGACCACTGAAAAGTTCTCAGCCCAACCCAGAAGAGAATGATGTGGAGCCATGAAACTTACATGTTATTCCACACTTTTCATGACACTTTTCGTTTCAATGCTATGAAATCAAAGTGGCAGGAAATTTATGGAATAACCTGTAAGTTTCATAGCTCCACATCATTCTCTTCTTGGTTGGGTTGAGAACTTTTTAGCGGCCCCCTCATGCCAACTGTCAGTACTTTTAATGATAGCCAGTGGTGGTGGTGGGGGGGGGGGGAACAAGTAAAAATTGGCATGTTTATAGAAATAATTTTGTGTTAGTGAATGTTATAAGAGATGAGATGTGTTTCTGCTGAATTGGATTCAGGGTCTATGAGGTTTTATTACTTAGGAGGTCATGACCACGTCTCAGTGAATAAAGCGGTGAATCTTGGCATAGTCAATACAGCTGTGAAGATAATGGCAATGGTAAAAATGTGTCTGTAAAAAGGAAAGTTTAGTTGTCAGTACAGTTTTGGCAGGCTGCCAGTAAAAAACACCTTTTCAGAATTTGACAACCCCGCAGCTTGGGCTCATTTTAAGTGAAGAACCCAAAGGCCTCGTCGGAAGTGTGCTTATTTTCTGACAATAACATTCGATCCACTATATGGAAACAAGAGATCTGGATGACATTCTTTAAGGAATGTCATAAAACAGAGTTAATCCCTCATTATTCCTTTACTTTGTCACAATTAAGGAGCCTCTGTGGATATCTCATGCCCTCTCAATCTCTGTAACTGTTTTTGTATCTGCTGAGGGTATCAGCAATTGCAGAGACAGCCAAAGAGCAGAACGGTTTTTACGAGTTCATATTTTCGAGCATGCATTTGTTTTGTCTTAAATATCTAATATAATACTCCACACTGGTAAATTTCATATGTTTCAAAATATTTTTCTCTTTTTCCAATAACTCTTGAGTACCTAAATGTAAACCACTTACGGCTAATAAGTGGTATATGAATACTAAAACAAATAAATAAACTCCTCTCATATAAAGTCACAAAAATAAATCTTCAAAAAAAAAAACCTTCCTCCAACGTTCATTATCACTGCAGTGGGATCAGACCTCAGCGGCTACACTCGGACATAATATTTCATTCCAGTCCAAGCTCATCGTAGCTAGCCTCCTCATTGGTCGGTCCTCCACCTTCAACCAGCTCTGCATAAAAGATAAGTTATCAGCTTTCACACCAAGAGTGGAACTAAAAAAACTATGTAAAAAAATTATCTAAAATTTTAAATTTATTATAAAACAAAGTTTATACTATGGTTGATGGTAGAGGACCGACCAATGAGGAGGCTAGCTATGATGAGCTTGGACTGGAATGAAATGTTATGTCCGAATGTAGCCGCTGAGGTCTGATCCCACTGCAGTGATAATGAACGTTGGAGGAAGGCTTTCTTGAAGATTTATTTTTTGGGAATTTATATGAGAAGAGTCACTGGAAAAAAAAGAGAAAAGTACTTTGAAACATAGGAAATGTATCAGTGTGGAGTATTATATTATATTTTTGATTGTAAAATTGCTTCACGTCAGAGATAGAATACCTATTTTGAGCCAATTTTGCAAAGTGATTGCCAATATTTTATTTCGAAACAAAAAGGTCAAGTTTCAAGTTTATTAAAATTTTTGATTAAACGCAAATCATAGGGCTTGTTTTACAAAGGCGCGCTAGGACCTTAACGCGGTGGAATAGCGCACGCTAAAAATGCCGCGTGCGCTAGCCGCTACCGCCTCCTTTTGAGTAGGCAGTAGATTTTTGGCAAGCGTGCGCTATAGCGCGCGCCAATCCGGTGCATGCGGTAAAACCCGTCGCGCACCTTCGGAAAAGGAGCCCATAGTTTCTAAGCGTTTTACAAATTATGTTTTATAAAAAGGGAGACAAAATAGACAAATATCCACTCAACAGCACTTGGCCAACGGAAACATTAGGAAAGTTGGGAGAGTTACAATTTAAAAGTAGAGAATGCATCAAACGTAAACCGCAATAGGGAGGGGAGACCATCAGGATTATCGAGCAGCTCTGGTTCTGATAGTAATCTATTTAAAAATCATATGCGTAATGGAAAAGGTACGTTTTTAGATTGCCCTTAAATTTGACTAAGGGCTCCTTCAACTAAGGTGCGCTAGTGTTTTTAACGCACGCAGCAGATTAGCGTGCGCTAACCGCGCGCTACGTGGCTAGAACTTAACGCCAGCTCAATGCTGGCGTTAGCATCTAGCGCTTGGCATTGTAGCACGCGCTATTCTGCGCGTTAATGCCCTAACGCACCTTAGTAAAAGGAGCCCTAGGTTTTCTCTGCCCCGATATACAGAGGTAAGGAATTCCATATGGGGGGGGGGGGCTGTGACTGCGAATGAAGTAGCACGACGTGAGCCAATCATTTTCAATGACGGGGAATGAAGAAGGTACTGAGAAGAGGATCTTAAGGCTCGTATAGGTTCATGTGGAATACGAAGTTTACGAATAAAGGCCGGTTCTTTAGTGTCTTGAGACTTAAAGGAGAGAAGAGCTATTTTATAAATGATACGATGTGGAATTGGTAGCCAATGAGTGGATTTTAGCAGAGGCCCAATGAGAAGGGGGTGAGGGTCCCCTGAAGAAGACGTCTTTTAAACGCCGAAACTGGGATCCTTATTGGGACCTTTTTGTTTCAAATATAGACTTTATTATTGGTTGAAAAGACATCCTCCCCCCCCCCTTGCCTTTTCATGTTGTTTTCTTTGGGTCTCAAGGCAAAGGGCTCTTCCGCCTGTCTGCCAATATTTTATTTTGTCTTATGCATGTTTTATTAGAACCTTAGAAAAATGGGGAGACCCATGATCCACAGTGAAAACAATCCACCGATGAAAACAAAAACTGTGGATACAGATGTTCTGGCACATTTTTTCCTCTCATGTCTCTTGTCGATGTTTCAAGCCTCTGTATATAGCATGATCACACTTGGCTCACTTGCTTTACCTTGCAGTCGAGTATAGACACTAATATGCATTCTCCAGATTGTCATCACAGTCACTTCTTATCTTTCTCCTTATCATTATTCATCATTACCTCTTCCTTTTAGGATCCCTCAGGAAGGCGTGCTCGCCGAAACACGGACCGTGTAGGGTCCGGTTAGACTTTTATCACAGTATTTTTTATCATTGTACTTTTAAAATTGAATTTTCATGGTTTTATACGTCAGTGTTTAATAAATTATCTCCAGAACATCTGTTTTTGTTTTCATCAGTGGATTATTAGAACCTTAGTGCAGACATTTCGCGCCCTTAGAATTACATGGTTCTAACTGTACCGCAATTAGAACCTTGTAATCCCATGTACAGACTAATTTCTGTACATAGAACCATGTAATTTCTTATGAAATGAAGGAACGGTTAAATCCTCGTGAGTGTTGTAACATCTACATGTCAGATAGAACCCAGAAGTCATCGGAGTTAAAAATACTGAAAATTGTCACTTAGAACCCTGTAATTCTAAGGTCGCAAATTTTGCCAAAACATGGATCAGCTCTTTTTTCTAATTCAACACTGCTGCTGTAGCATCTTTCTTCCACTCTTTGGCAGTCTCGGCTATTGCTCCCTCTGCATTTGCGGTTTTATTACTCGTGACTTTGATTATTCGTGGTTTTTTATCTTGCTGGCTCCTCCCTCGAATGACATCATCCCAGAGTGCTGATAAAAAGTTTGACATTTTTTTTCCCAGCACTTGCTTCATATAAAAGTTATTCACGATTTCTCCGTATTTGCGGGTCAGCTCTGCCCCTAACCCCTGTGAATACGGAGGGAGAAGTGTACTTCTGTTTCCGTGGATTCTGTTTCTTCTTTTTATCTTTTACATTTATATCCACGGAGAAGCCATTCCATATCTTCCCCACCATTTCTATGCATTTCTTTCCAATGTGATGTTCCAGTTTTCCTTATTTCTATTTGTTATCTGCTGGTACAAGTTTCAAGTTTCTATATTTTTGATATACTGTCTATCAAAAGAAGTGTCTAAACCAGTGGTGTCAAAGTCCCTCCTCGAGGGCCGCAATCCAGTGGGATTTTCAGGATTTCCCCAATGAATATGCATGAGATCTATTTGCATGCACTGCTTTCATTGTATGCTAATAGATCTCATGCATATTCATTGGGGAAATCCTGAAATCCCCACTGGATTGCGACCCTCGAGGAGGGACTTTGACACCCCTGGTCTAAACAGTGTACAATATAAAAAGATTGTATAAAACAATTAAAATAGGTAAATAAAAGCAATATTTTATCACATATTAAAAATACTAGGCAAATTCACATTAACGTACATGGAACAAAAGGGAAGTTGGGGAGGGAAAAGGTTGTTTACAACAGTGTTCTTCAACCACCGGTCCATGGACCAGTGCCGGTCCACAAAAATTTCCTGCCGGTCCACAGGGCCAGCACGTGCATCAGGCCCAAAACAGTGTTCTTCAACCGCCAGTCCACGGTGCGATCGATGCAGCGTTATTCCTCTTCCTAACTGATTCAGTGCACAAAGCCACGGGCAGCGGCTCCTACGGGCATCCTGCGCCTGAACCGGAAGCCTTCTCTCTGACGTTGCAACGTCAGAGGGAAGGCTTCCAGATGAGGAGCGGGACGTGCAAGGTGCAATTAGTACTATTATGGGGGCGGGGTCTGGGGTGGAGATTGGGTAGAGATGGGCGGGTCTGGCCCACGACTTAGCCCAGTGTTCTTCAACCGCCGGTCCACGGACTGATGCCGGTCCACAGAATAATTCTTTTATTTCTGCCGGTCCATAGGTGTAAAAAGGTTGAAGAACACTGGTTTACAATACATCGAAGTAAAATTTAAAAAAAGGGAAGGTAATTGGGGAGTGGCAAAACATTAGGATGGGGATCGCTTCAGAAGAAGCGTTTGATGTTTCAAGGCTTCAGAAGAATTAAAGGTACACTATATTGTAAGAACACGTATACATGTCATTGTAATGGTATATAACAGTAAATGTAAAAAAAAATGGCATAATTTGCACTGGAAAAAGACTTCTCACCATGGTAACAATATACTTGTTCCTGAAAGGAAAATGGTTTCTACAGCTGCCACTATTATAAAGGAAATACTGTGAGCCTTAAAAAAAGGATAATCTGCCTTTCTCACTCATAATAGACGGTGTATTTATTTAATTGATTTAGTTGGTTGCATTTGATTGCGTGCCTTATTAGGTTACTCAAAGAAAGTATCATTCAAATACAAATATGGCACTGCTGAGAGTGAAAGGCAAAAAAAAATGAACGCAGTTGCATTTTTCACAGAACTCGCATCAATTACGTTTCGCAACAATGAGGGGAGGAAAGGGAGTTTGAGACAAGGGGGGGCTGAAACTGTAAGAAATGGTCTTCAAGTTGTGATGGAGGTAAGTTCTGTTTTCCTAGGCATCCACTGATTTAGGCATCGTTTATAGAATCAGGCCTTAAGTGGGCATCATTCTGGGTGACCTTTACTGAATTCCGTAATGTGCACATAGCGATCCCGTGCGTCAGAGGGAACGTGCTACCAAGGTTGGAGAGCGGCCTGCGAGGTTCGCTAAAGCCAGCCACCTTCGCAGGCTGCTCTTTATAGGAGGATCAGCAGCGGCGGCGGCGGCGGCAGCGGCGAGTGAGGACCGAGGTGTGTTCCCTGCTGAGGACGCAGGCAGGGAGAAAGCTTGCCTGGCTTCCATGGTGAGTGAGGGCGGGAGGAGGGGAGTGGCTAGAATGTTCCCTGCCGCTGGGTTGGCTGTTACGGATCACACACCACAGCGGCAGAGAACACGAAATCCTAAGTGCGCATGTGCGCTTAGTCTTTTATTATATAGGATCTTTTTATTAAGGAATAAAAAGGGACAATATTATGTAGAATCCTAAACATTTATGCACACATAAATCTGAGCACCTAGAGTATAGAATTCCTCTTTTTATTTACAGTGCCATGCAGTGGCGTAGCAAGGGTATGTGGTGCCACTCCCCCACCCTATTCTCTGCCCCCTCCCACTCCTTCCCCTGTACCTTTTTAATTTTCCAGGCAAGAGGAAACATAGAAACATAGAGTATGACGGCAGAAAAGGGCCGTCGGCCCAACAAGTCTGCCCACTCAAAGAACCCTCCCCCTAAGCATTTCCCCAGAGTGAACCCACATGTTTATCCCATCGTCCCTTGAAGTCGAGCACATTACTGGCCTCAACTACCTGACGTGGAAGACCATTCCAGCGATCAACCACCCTTTCGGAGAAAAAGTATTTCCTGATGTCACCATGAAGTTTCCCACCCTTGAGTTTGAGCAGATGCCCTCTTGTTGCCGTGGGACCCGTAGGGAAAAAGATATCTTCTTCCACTTCAGTACGGCCTGTAAGATATTTGAATGTCTCTATCATGTCTCCCCTCTCTCTGCGTTCCTCAAGAGAATATAACTGCAGCCTGCTTAGACGTTCTTTATATGTGAGATCCTTGAGTCCTGAGACCATCTTAGTGGCCATTCGCTGAACTGATTCCATTCTCTTCACATCCTTTTGATAATGTGGCCTCCAAAACTGAACACAGTACTCCAGATGAGGTCTCACCATGGATCTGTACAACGGCATTATAACTTCAGGCTTTCGGCTGACCAAACTTCTTCGGATGCAACTCAGCATTTCTCTAGCCTGAACTTGCTAGACAACTTGCTGCCCGCGTCGTGTTGAATATCCCTCTGATGTCACGTCCTAGGCGCGGGGCCCAGAAGTGACATCAGAGAGTGGCGACACCGATGCAGGCAGGAAAAATTAAAGAGGTACGAGGAAAAGAAAGCACGCATGTGGGAGGGGGGATCGGGAAGGAGGGAGTGGAGAGGAGGGTGGGTGCTTGTGCCCTTTACAAAGACTGCCTACCCCTCCCCCGCATCCCCTTACTATGCCAGTGGTGCCATGTAGCTGCACAAAACTTTCTCTATTTTCAAAGACATTACAATCTGATTATCTGAAGCAATGGGAGGAAATTTTTTTTTCACTCAGAGAATAGTTAAGCCCTGGAACGCATTGCCAGAGGTTGTGGTAAAAGCGGATAGCGTAGCTGGTTTTTAAGAAAGGCTTGGACAAGTTCCTGGAGGAAAAGTCCATAGTCTGTTATTGAGAAAGACATGGGGGAAGCCACTGCTTGCCCTTTATTGGTAGCATGGAATATTACTACTCCTTGGGTTTTGGCCAGGTACTAGTGACCTGGATTGGCCACTGTGAGAACGGGCTACTGGACCAATGGTCTGACAAAGTAAGGCTATTCTTAGGTTTTGGATTTGAATACCGCCAGAGATAGAGCCTGACGTAAAGAGTCAGGCAGGTTGTTCCAAGCATGCGGCGTAGCAAGGTAAAAGTCAGTCCTGGAGTACGCTCTTACCAGTCATGTTTTCAGGATAGCTACAATGAACATGCGTGAGATTGATTTGCATAGTCTGCCTCCATTGTAGGCGGATCTCTTTCATGCACATTCATTATGGATATCCTGAAAACCTGACTATCAAGGGGGGTACTCCAGGACGAACTTTTGAGAAACCCTGTTCCAATCCAACAAAGATGCAAGAAGCGATAGATGAACAGCAGCAAAGGGAACAGAACCATTTTGTACTTTCTGTGCAGTTTCAATGATATAATACAATACTTGACACAATTATCTCTTCTTGACATTGCAATGACTGTGGGGCATGACCTTTTCTGTGAGTTTCTAAGATGGATCGTGCACCTATGACTGGTCGTTGGTTGTGCTTGACAGCTACAGAACTCAGGCATCAGGTTCCTAAGTGTATTTTCCCATCGCTGGCATTTAGGTCTGTGCGCATAGCCTTCTGGCTCTCATGCTTATGTATACTGATGATTAAGGAAGCAAATGGATTAGCAACAGAGTTTGCAAAGTGAAGGGACAAGTGCTTCTGGAAAGGTTCTCTCTCTAAATGCCTTTCTGCTTATATAATTGATCATGCTGAATTTTGTTCCTTGTGCCAGTGACGGGGTTCTAATTAAAGAGGCAATTTTAAAACTGTCTAATTCGGACACAGTTGTTCCGAGTTCTCAGGTGAAAGATGGTATGCGCTTCCACGCTGAAACTAATCTTGAATGTAAAGTAACCAGGAGCAGCTGATCTTGGTTTTGTGACTGCTTGTTTTAAGAAAATACAGCTATTGGGAGAGTGAGGAGGCACTTCTGCCTGGGAGAGAGGAGAAACCCGGTGGCTTTGCAGCTTTTTTCATCCTGTCAGCTGTTCCTGACTTCCCCGTTCTGATTTCAAGGGGCGGGGCTACTTGCCACTTGCCACTTGCTAAGAACTTGCCACTTCCTGTGGCTGTTGGAGAGTGAGGAGGCACTTTTGCCTGGGAGAGAGGAGAGACCCAGTGGCTCTTCAGCTTTTTTCATCCTGTCATCTTTCCTGACTTCCCCGTGCTAATTTTAAGGGGCGGGGCTACATCGGAGTTAAGAACTTGCCACTTAAAACACAAATTCCAAAATATAAATCTACAGTAAAATCCAAAGAATAAAAAGGTCCAAGTGTAAAAATAGAGAAGAAGGACACAGTACTACTCGAAAGGGTCCAGAGAAGAGCGACTAAAATTGTTAAGGGGTTGGAGGAGTTGCCGTACAGTGAGAGATTGGAGAAACTGGGCCTCTTCTCCCTTGAAAAGAGGAGACTGAGAGGGGACTTGATTGAAACGTCAAGATACTGAAGGGAATAGACTTAGTAGATAAAGACAGGTTGTTCACCCTCTCCAAGGTAGGGAGAATGAGAGGGCACTCTCTAAAGTTAAAAGGGGATAGATTCCGTACAAATGTAAGGAAGTTCTTCATCACCCAGAGAGTGGTGAAAAACTGGAACGCTCTTCCAGAGGCTGTTATAGGGGAAAACACCCTCCAGGGATTTAAGATAAAGTTGGACAAGTTCCTGCTGAACCAGAACGTACGCAGGTAGGGCTGGTCTTGGTTAGGGCACTGATCTTTGACCTAAGGGACACCGCATGAACGGTCTGCTGGGCACGATGGACCACTGGTCTGACCCAGCAGCGTCAATTCTTATTTTCTTATGTATAAGCGCTAGTATCCTACGCATTTACGGTCACTAAGATGATAGAACTGCCCTTCCAGCGCCTAAGGTTGAATGAGGAGATAGCCGCAAAAGCAGATTAATGGATAGGTTGGCCTACTAATTTCTGGAAATAAAAACATACTTTCTTTAAATTTTGAACGGCATTCTTGCTCAATATACAGAACTTCTTCACTCTTTTTCTAAAACCAATAGTGATGGTTGATTTGAGTCTAGGAAGGGTCCCCAAGTGTGGAAATTGTTGGAAAGGAAATAAGTTGCTCATGCCTAATTTTTTTATGGACAATCCACTGTACAAATTCATATTATTCAGCTAAATCAGGATCGAGTAATTTATCGAAGCAACTTCTTAGAAAATGCATTAGTACAACAGAGTTGACCCTCCTGCTGGGGCTTAGATGAAAGAAAATGCTTTCAGTTCCTCTGATCTGTTTTTGCAAATCGAGTTGAGAGCATGGACCTTGACCTCATTTCAGTATTCCATGACCTACAGATGGACTATGTAATTATTTTTTTATATAGACTTGCCATGCAGACCTTTTGAGGTTGAAACAGCAAAGGTTCATTTAGCTAATATCTTAATGTATTCTCTTTGCAGTAATGTGCTGTACTTTCAGAATTATTATTTATTGATGCTTCAATTCATATTATTCCCTTTGCTAAACGCATAGTACTGTCTGCTAAAAAAAAAAAAAACCCAACAACTTTGCACATATCACAGTATGGGTACAAGTTCTGCACTGTGAAAATTATTTGAATACAATTTGAAGTTGTGTTTTCCAATGTGTTCCCTGTTGCTTTCAATGATCTCAACAGCAGGAGATTTAAATAACCCTGCGCTTTCCAGCTGATGCTATGTTAGCTTTTCAGATCTATCCAACTTTAGCTTCATTGTGCATTTTTCAAGCCCTGGATTTGTTTAAACAATGGATGCATAATGCTATACTGTTCCTATATTTCACACACACAAAAAAAAGAATCGCACTGAAGTTAATTTACTTATGCTACATCATTGTGTATAAGTTTTCAGTTGATTTGAGTCTAGGAAGGATCCCTGGTCACATCATGCTTAAATTCATTTCACCGTAGGATAAGGGAGAGGGAAAGAGGGTGGGACTTGATATACCATCTTTTTGTGGTTACAATCAAAGCGGTTAACATATTATATATTGGTACTCAATTTGTACCTTATTTTGACTTGCCCAGGGTAGGGGTTCTCATCCCAGTTTTGGGCCATACCAAGCCAGTCAAGTTTTTATGATACCCACAATAAATCTGCATGATAAAAAATTTGCGTGCACTGCATTCTATGTATGCAAATTTTTCTCATGCCAATTCATTGCGCATATCTTGAAAACGACTCTGGCTTGGTGTGTCCCAAGGACTGGACTAAGAACCCGTCTTAGGGGTTGGTAAGTGGGTAGAAGTGAGAGTATTGATATGTGTGGGGGGTTTTTTTTTTGGGGGGGAGGGTTGGTCCTCAATAGTTTTATGAGGTTATGTCACATTTGGAGTTGAGGGAGAGGTTCAAAACGTATCTGCTGATGTTGGCTGATGAGTAGTATCAGAAGATGGGAGAAATTTTGGATCTGGTAGCATCTACGATAGTAGGTGACATTTGGTAAGAAGGAGGATACTCTGGTTTATTGACCAGTTAGGGGGGAGGAATGAAAGGGAGCTACAGAAATTAGATCAGAAATTGATTGGGGAAAATGATTGAGGCCAGCTTATAGGGTACTTTTCGCAGAAGGTATAGATCAGTTTGCTAAATGAAGCATTTTTTTTTTTTTTAATCTTTATTGACATTTCAAACTTTATAATGTATACAATTGAAGAATCAGAAAAAAACTGTATGAAAATACATTGCAATCATCACGATTATTACATTAAACAAGTTTGCAACTTCTATTGAGAAAGTTTCAAGTTTCAAGTTTATTTATACTTAATGAATCGCCTATTTTAAATTACTAGGCGATGTACAATACAACTAAACATATAATTAAAACATAGGTAGTAATGTTTAAATTAACTTATATTGTACTTTTAAAAACAAAAATTAACATACAATAATACATACATGATAAAAAGAAAAAAAAAATATTAGTTTAGGACAAAAAAAAAAAAAACACATACAAGAGACATGTGGATAGGTAGGGGAGAAGTTACAATGTTTGAGCAGAGACGAAAGAATTACAACAATGGGAAAAACAAGAGGAAGGGAAATAAAAGCATGCCGGAAAGATGAGAAGGAGATATAATCTTAAGAATCATAGGCATCTTTGAAAAAAAATGTTTTTAGAGTTTTTTTGAATACGGTAAGATCTTTTAAATCTCTGATATATTGAGGTAGGAGATTCCAAGATTGAGGGGCCATAATGGAGAACATGTCATTACGCCTAGTACCAATAATCTTCAGTGAGGGGACCGAAAGGAGGTTAGAAGAGGAAGAACGAAGCGGTCGAGTAGTATTATAGGGGATCAGCCATCTATTAACAAATTGTGGCTCACTAAAATTTATGGTTTTAAAAACTAAGAGTAATAATTTAAATGTAATGGAACTAAAGTTCTGTTTTCTAGGATATATTTCTACTTGAGGAGAGGTAGGTTCTAGAATAGGATATTTTTTTCCCTCTGGAAGAGTGTAGGTTTAGCATTTAATGGGATACAATGTGTCCGTTGAAGTTGGGTTTTGAAAATAGAAAAGTTGGAAGGAGGGGGCAACAGCTGTCGTTTTGGCAATTGCAAAATCATACAGACGTGGCGGGCAACCCCCGACAGTACACGCTTCTCAAAAGGTTATGTTTATTTGCTAGGTGGGGGGAGGGAAGAAAAAAGGTTACTTCTATAAAGAACCTCATAAAATCAAAGTATTATTATTATGAGGCTCTTTTGTCAGAGGAGTTGTGAAGAATAGACTTGTGTGTCTGTTATCACCTGCTCCATCCATCTCAGTTCCTGGAGCAAAATGAAAGGCTTTGTTTGCAGGAAAAGGTTTAATGCAGGCAGATCGTTACAGGCTTGATTAACATTTGCACATCAGACCCGCGATCCTCACTTGGGTATTTGAGTTCACATTTCAGAAGCCCATAGATTATCAATGAAAACATTTACGAGTCCCCTTCTATTCATAAAAAGGTTATGGTGGGAGGTGGAAGAAGAACTGGGGGCCTGTGTTTATATGCAAATCAGGATGGGGCATATTACACTAGGATAATGAGAGGAGAGAGAATATTCTCTTAATTAACTTAGTCCTCAATATGTACACTTTTCCATATGCCTTAAAGTAATATAAGAGAGCCAAAGAAGTATGGTGGATAGTTTAGGGCTCCTTTTATCAAGCCGATGAACCGCCGGACGCGCTAGCCGCTAACGCCTCCCTTGAGCAGGTGGTAGTTTTTAGGCCAGCACAGGGGTTAACGCCTGATGAAACTCGCACGCGTTAACCCCGCTTATGCGGCTTGATAAAAAGGAGCCCTTAGTGTCATTTACTTAAAAACTGAGGCCCGCCACGGAAGACCAGTATTTACACAGAAATTTTTTTTTAAATAAAAGGTCTACTCAAATAAAATTATTAGTAATACTAGGGGTTCTCTAACTGTCAAGTAGTTTTAAACAAGTGTTTTACAAAGTCTCTTAATGGTTGGAGGTATCTAATTATCAGTCAGAAATGAACTTCACTAAAATCAATATGAGAACTTTACACCATAGGTATAGTGCAGAGGTAGGCAACTCCGGTCCTCGAGAGCCGGAGCCAGGCCAGGTTTTCAGGATATCCCCAATGAATATGTATGAGATGGATTTGCATGCACTGCCTCCTTGAGATGCAAATCTATCTCATGCATATTTATTGTGGATATCCTGAAAACCTGACCTGGCTCCGGCTCTCGAGGACCAGAATTGCCTACCCCTGGTATAGTGAATTTGGGCCTGGATCCCCTTCTCCGGAGTCCACTGGGTAAAAGCACTGGGTAAAAGCTGCCCTGAAGAAGCTTAGCTTTTACCCATAGCTCTTATTTCCAGCCTTGAAGCTTGGAAGAGGATTTATTGATTGGACTCTTGCCAATGTTGAGTCCCACCTAATAGCTTGATCCTTTGCATCCCATTCATATGCCCTGTTTGTTCCTACTTTGTTTGTTTGACTAAATTTATCATTCAGCACTTAACCACCTAAGTTAACCAGTAGAGAATGACACGGTGACAAAATTAATCACCGTTCCCGTCCCCGCGGATAACCGCGGGAAATAATCCCATGTCATTTTCTAGTGTCTATTTCAACCTCGGTCCTTCTACACCAGCATTCTTCAAAGCAAAGCTTGAGGGTCAGTGGTTGTGGCCATTCATACTCTGATTCTTATGTGAGCCAAGGATAATGAAGCCATTGTGACATCACTGATGTGATTGGCTCTTAGGCACTGGTGGAATGAGGCATTATGACATCACAATATCTGCTCTGGATACCAGAGACTGTCATTCTGTAGTGTCTGTTTCAACCTCAGTCCTTCTACACCAGCATTCTTCAAAGCAAAGCTTGAAGTGGTTGTACCCAATTATACTCTGATTCTTTCCTCTCTCCTTAAAGAATGACATGAAGATGGTTTCCCGCGGTTATCCGCGGGGACAGGAACGGTGATGAATTTTGTCACCGTGTCATTCTCTATTAACCAGATAGGACTGCATAAAACACAGTCCTGTCTTTGTCCATTTTAACTTAGATGGCTAAAGAAGAGCCAGCAGCACAAATCCAGGTACTCAATGCCAGTGCTCGGACAAAGCCCAACATTGAATAACCAAGCATGCTGCTGGCTGTATATGTATCCTCCTAGTTTTCAGGGTGCAATTTTTGCGTTTCTTCCATTCTTTTGTTTACTTATACGCATTCTATTTGTTCAGATATTCTGTGCGTTCACCTTGCAATCTACCAAGTACAAGACAATAAGACCCGCAAAATGTAAGATGAAAGCATGCATCTTCAAAAGTCAAAGTATAAACACAGTTTGAATTTGAAAATCAGTTTTGAAATTCTACACGTCGCTGCATTTTGGAGCACTACTGGCAATTTCTTTGCTGTATTTACTTGGGTCAATATTCAGTGCCATTTAACTGGCCAGAAATGTCTCCTGTTTTAATTGCCTATAAAAGGCTGATTAGCCATTTTCTGTCGAACTTAACTCGTTAGGATTGAGCTCAAAACTGTTTAGGGGCATTCAAGGGACAAAGTCAACACTTGGCCAGTAATGATATTTAGCACTTAACTAGCCAGGTTAACCACATCAAGCCACTCCTATCTTTATGTAGTAATTCGTAGACTGTTAAGTGCTGAATATGGCACTTAATGGCTATGTGTCAACTGATTACACAAACCCAAATTTCATTGCCAGAGCCTGGACGTGATCCAACCTGAGCAGTCCAAGCCCCATAACAGAGAGGACGCTGAAACAAGAGCTCCTCATTTGAACCCTTGAAAAAGCCTTTATGGGCGAAACAGGTCCCATCGGGGCATGCTTGACATACTGCATTAAAGGATAAGTAAAAAGATTCAACAGTCATGGTTATCTTCTTTTAATAGATAACAGTGAACTGGAATAGTAAGCTTATTAGCTATTAGAGTTAGCAGAATTGCTACCGTTTCTGGGCAGGCCGGAACTTGGACTCAAAGAAGAATATTACAAGCTTCTAGGCCTTTCTACAGTCAATTCCCAGCCAGTGGGGTTGTTATTTTTTGTGGGTATTACCAGATTGCCTCACTCTTCACTCTTCATTTTTGCTCTAGTGAAGCTTAGTAAATCCATCACATTTAAATTGGTGGGAATTTGGAATGGACTTCCAGACTCCCTAAGGCTATTAGGCCAATTAAATCAATTCCGAAAAAGTTTAAAAACCTGGTTATTCTGGTTGGATATCTGGACTATAATGAAGAAAATATTTCATATAGACTGCAACTTATCCTTCTCTATAGTAATATTTAAATCACGGGCTCCAAATATTAATCTACTAGACACATACCAGAAATTATTTGACATATTATTGATCCTTGCACAGAAGCTAATACTTTCCAATTGGAAAACCTCGAGCTCTCTCCATATTCAACATTGGTGGAATTTAGTTTTACAACATCATAAATTTGAATTAGCGTTATCCCAGCGAAAAGGCCAATTTAGACGTGCTACTACTCGTTGGTCCCCGTTATCTACTTATTTGCAATTATCTAATGTTGATAATGCCCTAACTTAACTCATGTCTTTTTCTTAATTCTTGTTTTACTAGGAATAGTCAATATTTAATTATTGTTGTACTACGCCTCTGTATGCTTCATGTTTTTTTGACTTTTCTGTTATTGTTTGATTTCTCGAAAAACTTAATAAACTTTCATGGAAAAAAAATAAAAATAAAAAATAAAAACCTTGTTGTTTTCACAATAGTCGCCCAAGATGTTCAACTGATATACAGTAATGTGAGCAACTTAGGGCTCCTTTTACTAAGCCACCTTATGGCTTTAACGCGCAGAATAGTGCGCGCTGGACCTTAACACCAGCATTGAGCTGGCGTTAGTTCTAGAAGCATAGCGCGCGGTAATTTCCTGTTTGCACTAAAAATGCTAGCGCACCTTGGTAAAAGGAGCCCTTAGTAGTTTTTCCTTTTAACCAGGAACCATTTATCTAATCTTAACTAATAGCATGTTTATCTCATAGTCTATTAGTTTGTTATTCTTCATTTTTAACGAACTGTAAACCGAGTCGAGCTCCTTAGGGAGATGATCCGGTATATAACTTGAAGTTTAGATTAGATTAGATCATTTGAAGTAGTATTTATCTTTTGTCATTTTTTATTTTGATTTTTAGAACAATAAATATATTCTATAGCATAGCCTGTAAAAACATTGGCACTTCCTCTTCGTGGTGTCACAAAACTCAAACACAAAACACCCATAATTGATGACAAAGGACCAAGAGAATTATGGCAGAGAAAGCATTGGCCACAGCTTTATTACGTAGTGCTAAAAATAAATTTGTAACAATACATTTTTAAAATACTTCTAGTAACACCATGATATCCATTTAACCTACATGTATAATGTATAATGATGAACTAGCCCACTCAAGATAACCAAAGACAGCCTCATGTGATTATTACTAACATTCAATCTACAGTGTCTTACGGTTGCACCCACACTCGTGGTAGTGGTGTACACAAGTTCCTAAAACAATATATTGGGTCTCTTGAGCCTTCAATCCCCACTAATGCCCAATGCCTAATCCCCTTCACAACTAGGCCTTCATCCACCCCAGCTGTGACCCAAAAAACCCAACCCCTTAATAACCACTGGGGAGGGTGGGATAAACTCTTCCTGACCCCGATATATATCATATTGCTTCATGTACCCCACAAATGTCAGCTAGGAATCATTGTGGCTTACATACTGTTAGTAAAGTTACAGAGACACGGACACTATGTAACTGACAACATTGAACTTAAGGTCTGTATAGAGAAGAAAACAGATGTGTTTTCAGGGCTTTTCTGAATTCAAAGTATGTAGATATCTTATGCAAGCTGCCCAGGATTTTGGGGACTTGGTACTCAAAGGTGGATTCAAAGAGTGCTTTCTTCCGGACTTGATGTGGGAAGGGAAGTGGCAGTTTCCAGTGTTGGATTGTCCTTGAGCTGCTGAAGGAATGTGTGACTTGTATGGCAGAAGTTAGTCCAGTTGAGTCTTCCCCGTATATGGTCTTATGTACCATACATGCAATTTTGAACTGGACTCTGCTCTTGACAGGTAGCCAATGCAGTTCCATAAGTAGTGGGCTTGCCCTCTCGAACTTGGTCTTGAGTAGGATCAGCCTCGCCGCCATGTTTTGGAGTAACTGTAGTCTCTTATCAGTGATGTGGCAGTAGAGGGAGTTGCAGTAGTCTAGATAGGGAAGGAGGACTGCCTGGGCCACTATTATAAAATTGGTCAGGCTCAGGGGTGATCTTATTGTCCACAGCTGTCTTAATCAGAAGAAAAACCTCTTGATTCACTCAAATATACTTCTTCAGGGGAAGTGCTGTAACTTATTCATACAGCTAGTGTTAGCTATACAGTGTTAGATATACAGTTGCTGTTATTTGTTGTGAAAGTTGCCGTCGACAAGCTCTCGCAACAAATAACTGAACAACTGCGTGAAACAGATTTGGCCTCCATTGGGTTTAAAAGATACGTGTTAGATATAATTTGAATACATCAGATTCAGTGTTGCTAATCGTTATATCTAAATGGTTGCCAGTTCTCTTCTTTTGAAGTATGAGAGAAATTGAGTCTCAAATTAAATCAAATAATATTTTATTAACAAAAAACAAAAAATAAATTATCATAAAAATCAAAAATATTAAATTGAGGTCTTTTCTCCTCTGTTTTGATATCATTATGCACCATAGAGTGTTATAGTGTTCTACATAAACTTGTTTGTCTGAGGATGGTGATTTTGAATAGAGAATGACACGGTGACAAAATTCATCACCGTTTCCGTCCCCGCGGATAACCGCGGGAAACCATCTTCATGTCATTCTTTAAGGAGAGACGGAAGAATCAGAGAATGAATGGCCACAACCACTGACCCGCAAGGTTTGTTTTGAAGAATGCTGGCGTAGAAGGACTGAGGTTGAAACAGACACTACAGAATGACAGTCTCTGGTATCCAGAGCAGATATTGTGATGTCATAATGCCTTATTCCACCAGTGCCTAAGAGCCAATCACATCAGTGATGTCACAATGGCTTCATTATCCTTGGCTCACATAAGAATCAGAGTATGAATGGCCACAACCACTGACCCGCAAGCTTTGCTTTGAAGAATGCTGGTGTAGAAGGACTGAGGTTGAAATAGACACTAGAAAATGACATGTGATTATTTCCCGTGGTTATCCACGGGGACGGGAACGGTGATGAATTTTGTCACTGTGTCATTCTCTAATTTTGAACGCTAATCTAAGGTCTCCACTGATTTTGTTCCTATACAAGGTTCCATTAAATGGTGAAGTCATTGGAAAAGAAAAAAAATGTGGACGTATGGATCAGAGATTTGCCTGCTCAAGGCACTCACGATGTGATATAGGAGAGCCTTGAGGAACACCACAGAAAGCCTTCCACAACTGGGACTTCATACGATTCTTCTTTACTTCATAAGTTCTCCTACTCAAGAATTTTGTAAACCACTTTCTCACCTGTCCGTGCACTCCTAGCTCTTCTAGGTAGAGGAATAATAATGAGTGGTCTACTGCGTCAAAAGCTGCTGAAATGTCAAATTGTAATAACACTGTTTGCATGCCCTTGCTCATATAGAATTTTGCCTTAGATGTTAGTTCGAGAAGAAGAGATTCTGTGTTGTGCCAAGGTCTGAAGCTGTGTTGAGAGTTGCAGAAGCCATCTACCTAATTGAGGAATTCAGATAGTTGTGTGTTGATGCAGAATTCTATCAGTTTTGCCAGTCATGGTATCCCGGATACTGGCCTGTAGCTTTCCATCTTGCTGCCTTTGGGATGGGTGTCATACAGATGGCAGATAGCGATGAGGGGTAGATCCCTTTTGTGAGACATAAGTTGACTAGGTTGGTCAGCCAGGATATAAATTTGGAAAGAGCATGGTCTAGTAAGTTAGCTGGACAAAGGTCGAAATGGCATTGTTTCTTCGCAAGTCTCTTTAGTAGGTTAGTGACCTCGGTTGGCGTGACTGCGGTAAACTCCTTCCAGTTACTATCAGCAGATATTCCCACTAGAGAATGACACGGTGACAAAATTCATCACCGTTCCGTCCCCGCGGATAACCGCAGGAAACCATCTTCATGTCATTCTTTAAGGAGAGAGGGAAGAATCAGGGTATGAATGGCCACAACCACTGACCCGCAAGCTTTGCTTTGAAGAATGCTGGTGTAGAAGGACTGAGGTTGAAACAGACACTACAGAATGACAGTCTCTGGTATCCAGAGCAGATAGTGTGATGTCATAATGCCTCATTCCACCAGTGCCTAAGAGCCAATCACATCAGTGATGCCACAATGGCTTCATTATCTTTGGCTCACATAAGAATCAGAGTATGAATGGCCACAACCACTGACCCGCAAGCTTTGCTTTGAAGAATGCTGGTGTAGAAGGACTGAGGTTGAAATAGACACTAGAAAATGACATGGGATTATTTCCCGCGGTTATCCGCGGGGACGGGGACGGTGATGAATTTTGTCACCGTGTCATTCTCTAATTCCCACTCCTTCTTTGATTTGTCTTGCACTTGGTACTATGGAGTCCTCTAGTGTGTGAGTAAAAGTTTCTCTTATAGCCCTGATTTTGTTCTGGAAGTAATGGGCAAGGCTATATTTGTCAGGGTGCTGAGTGGATAGAACTGTGGTGATATCTTCGGTGGATATTAACATTTTGAAACCTTGAAAAAAATTTTGGTGGAGTTTTTCAATTGACCTACCAATGTGTTGTAGTGGGTCTTTTTGGCCTCAGCCACCACCAGCTTATATTGTTTCACCTCCTTTTGCCTACTAATGTAATGTTGCGCTTTGATTCTTCTTCCATGCACACTCTAGTCTGCACACCAACCCTCACCGGCCAGCCGCCATTAAACATTTCTCCCCTCCCAAAAACCTGATCCCATAGCTTCCCAACCAACTCTGCTCCTTGTCCACTCCCACCAATTAAATTAAATCTCTGAGAAAACATCTCATAACTTCCATCCCAAATGCCCTGCCATTCCACAGCATCCTTTTCTCCCTCCTTTTCCTTCATTGGCCCCACTCTAATTATTAAATTCCCTCATCTTCCATATTCTTTCATTACTTATCTTTCTCTCCCCCCCCTGCCCACCCCACTCCAGCCTCACAACCCCTGCTTAGCCAAAAACTCCTGCTTGCTTACTGGGGGCAGGCTTGGCCATGTTATATGCCCTCAGGATTAACCAGGTGTCGGGATCGTATAACTCACTACTACACAATCTACCATAGGTTATAGCATTGAAATCAGGAGACTCCTTAATAATTGAATTTCCATCTAGAATCTTTAGTTTTATTTTAGATTCTTTTTATCTTTAAATAATCAAATCAACAATTTATCTAAAAAGTGCTATAGGAGAGTTTGAGGTTTTTTTCATCAAAATCATTTTGAGGTTTTGGTTCAAGCGATTATTTTGGCACATCTGGATTATGGAAATTCCCTGTATATCGGATTAACCAAATTTAATCTGAAGAGGTTATAACTTATTCAGAACACTGCAGCCAAATTAATTTTTGGAAGACATAAATATGATCATGCCTCTCCATTGTTGAGGTTACTTCATTGGCTTCCTATTTACTGGCGAATTCCATTTAAATGTGCCGATGTAATTTTTAAAATTTTACATAGAATTTTTTCACTTTTATACCTCTATCATTTAACTCTCTTCGGTTTTACACTACCAGGAATATACATAAATTTAGGAGTCCTTTTATCAAACTGCGGTAGGGGTTTAACGCGCATAATACCGCACGTTAAACCGCCTGCTGCGCTAGCCGCTAACGCCTGCATTGAGCAGGCATTAGTTTTTTAGCCAGCTGCGGGGGTTAGCGCATGGTGAAATAGCCGACGCGCTAACCCCGCTAGCGTGGCTTGATAAAAGGACTCCTAAAATTGTTTTTCCCTTCTGTTAAAGGGATTAAAACCCTAGGTAAATTCTCACATTCCTTACCTTATTCCTTGGTAAAAGTTTGGAACGATCTTCCCTCGACTATCAGAATGTCATCTGTCACTTTTTAGGAAAAATCTGAAAACTTATCTCTCAGGGATTCTTAACTGAGGACTGATCTAATTTATTATTATTATTTTTTTTAATCTTTATTCATTTTCGAATTTACAATAAGTGTGTCAATATGTTAAAACAGATTAACAATAAGTATATCACTTAATAATCATCAATAGTACAAATGATATATTCTTATCTCCCATCCATCCCACCCCTTCCTATTATATAATCAATACCTTGTACAATATGTAATCATAAAATTACCCTCCCCTCCCCCCCCTCCCCATAATTGAACCTGTAAATTTAAGGGAAAAAATGTCCTCTAATCAGTACAATATTTTGTTAATGGCTCCCACACATCTTGAAATTTCCTAAAACATCCTCGCTGTATTGCAATAAATCTTTCCATTTTATAAATATGACACAAGGAATTCCACCAGAAATTATCATTTAATCTAGTCTAGTTTTTCCAATTATACGTAATTTGTTGAATGGCAAACCCAGTCATTATAAGTAATAATTTGTTATTATTTGAAGAAATCTGATTAATTTATTGAAAAAAAAATTGCATTACCTCTATTATTATTTTATATTATATTCTTTTAAACTTTGTTAACCGGCTCGAGTCCTTGCTGGAATGATCCGGTATATAAAATGGAAATTAGATTAGATTAAATAAGAACATAAGAATAGCCTCACTGGGTCAGACTAATGGTCCATCAAGCCCAGTAGCCCGTTCCCACGGTGGCCAATCCAGGTCACCAGTACCTGGCCAAAACCCAAGGTGTAGCAATATTCCATGCTACCTAAGTAACAATGCTTTCTAAGAGCTCCTTTTACAAAGGTGCGCTAGGGCCTTAATGCACGCAATAGTGCCACGTTAAATTCCTGAGCACGCTAGCCACTACCGCCTTCTTTATAGGAGGCGGTAGAGTTTTTGCTACCGCGCGGTAATTTTGTGCGTGCGCTAAAAACCCTGGCGCACCTACGTAAAAGGAGCCCTAAGTGTAAAACTATTTCAAGAATATATCTAAGCATTTTAAGATTTTGCATAAAAAATGCAAAGTTATATACAAAGTTATTTGGAAGACTGATGACAATTTCAGTGAGTCATAAAAAAAACTTTATATGAAACAAGCCACCGATGAGGTCTTTATAAGTTAGAGAGTGTTATTGATTTAATGCATTGGGTTATTTAATGAACATTTCATTGGCACCCCTGCCAATAACCCTCTATAATTAGACTCAGGATTAACTAAAGGGCACTCTAGTTGTAAAAAAAAATGAATTGACAGTAAGGAAGAAAAATACAAATGAGTGCAAAAATATGAAATGTGACCATTCTTATTAAAGAGGTCAACAGCTTTTTTCCCCTCCATTATTCCCCCTAACCCCAACGGCTTGAGGTATATATCTTTAGAATTTAGTGAAACTACGGCTTGACTCAGGTCACTGTCTAATGACTATCGTATTCATTTCTGCTAATGAACGCTACACGTATTTTTGTTCTGACATTACAGCTGTCACATGCCAGAGAATGATGAGGTAAACGAATGGTTAATGAGGAAGTATAACAGAAAAGGAAGTGTTGGGCACAGCAGGAGAACTCGGTGACAGCCCTTCTTATGCAAAGCCTGACTCAACTTTCCTTTCAATGATTGCATCCAGGGGGGTGTATCTAGCTGACGACCCCGGGTCTGATGTTGCTTTGCTGCAAGTTCGATTAAGATAGCATAATTGGTCTGATTTAAATTCATACGTCGGGTTTTGAAGCGTAACCTTGTTTTTAGCTTGAGGGATAATTGGATCGGTGCTGTCTGGTGGCATTTCTTATTTTCTAAATAGGAACGAGAGTATCTTTGTACGTGCAAAATGCTGTCATCACAGCCCTCCTCCTCTTGACGCTAAACAATCACTTATTTTATTTGTTCTCATGAAAATCGACTTCTAGAGGATTTTTCACAGAATGAGAAATTCCTTTATGAATAATAGAAATAATGAAATGAAATATTTTCTGGCAAACCCCCCCTATCTCCCCCCAGACAAATGGTCTGCTTGGGAACACTGAAAGCTTTTTAGTAACAATTCTGATCCTAGACTACAAAATTATGGAAGTTTAATATGTAACAACTTTCTGATGCTTATTAAAACAGTAAGTTTGTGCCTTTCTGTCGTTTGACAAGGGCACCATCCTTATATGTAATGCAGGGGTGCCCAAGTGGTCGATCGCAATCAACCAGTAGATAGCATAGGCAACGCGAGACGATGGCGTTGCCTTTGCAATCTTTTTCTTCCTGCCTCCCCGAGCCAGGCCAGGCGCGTACAAGTGCCGGACCCACAAGACTTCACCTCCGACGTCAATTCTGTCGGAGAGGAAGTTCTGGGCTAGCCAATCACTGCCTGACTGGCCTGGCACTTCCTCTCCGACGTTAGAATTGACGTCAGAGGTGAAGGCTTGTGGGCCCAGTGCTTGTACGCGCCAGACCTGGCTCGGGGAAACGGGGAGAAATCGGCGTGGTGGCTTGGGGCGGCGGGGGTTAGGGAAAGAATCGGGGAAGTGGAAAAATTGTCGCAATGGCTTGGGTAGGGGCATGGGGAGAGAAAGAAAGGCAGAAAAAAAGGGGAGGGGGCAGAAAGAAAGAAATATTGGATGCACAGTCAGAAGGAAGTGCAACCAGAGACTTATGAAATCACCAGACAAAAAGGTAGGAAAAATGATTTTATTTTCAATTTAGTGATCAAAATGTGTCAGTTTTGAGAATTTATATCTGCGGTCTATATTTGTCTATTTTTCTATAGTTACTGAGGTGACATTGCATATTTTAAAGTCATCTTCCTTGACATCTTTGAAACCCCCTCCCCCCCAAATATAAATGATAATTAACATTTTCTCTGCATATAGTGTGCTTTGTGGTTTTTTTTTTTTAAATTTATGGTTACCATTATGAATTAATAAGATATTATGTGTGCATGAAAAATGAATGGAAGAAATTGGGGGCGGGATTGGGGCGGGGCTAGGGTTGGGGCTGACAATTAATAGATGTCTCATTTTGATGAAAAAAAAATAAATGGTCACGTTAGTAATAGGCACCTATCTTCTTAGGCATGATTTTACAAAGATAGGCACCAACAAGTATCTAACTTCAAAGTAGACGTGTTTAGGAGTAGAGAACATGATTCGCTAAAGGACTTATTCACCTAGGTGACGGGATAATCGCGCGCCAGACACCAGCGCGCCGACAATCCAGCGCTGACAATTCAGCGCATGAAAGAAGCGCGCCACCGAAAGCCGCCAAAAAACATTATTTATAAAGAGCTCCGACGGGGGTGTTTACGCTGCTGTTGGGGGGTGTGTGGAGGGGTTCAACCCCCTACATTATAGAAAAAAACGGAACTTTTCCTGAAAAAAATCAGAAAAAGTTCAGTTTTCTCTACAATGTGGGGGGGGGGGGGTTGAACCCCCCACACTCCCCCCAACGGCAGCGCGAACACGGAACTCTTTAAAAATAAGTTTTTTGGCGCACTTCTTTCTTGCGCTGGATTGTCGGCGCGCTGGTGTCTTGCGCGCCACTGACTATGAACCATTCGCCTATAATGTAAACCTTTAAAACCATGACTTATATTACAGCAGCCTTAACTTAAAAGTTAGACACAGTTCTGTAATAGGTGCCTAAGTTTGGCTCGCTTTTATTACATACGAGGGGGTGCTGAAAAGTTCTCAGCCCAACCAACCAACTTCTTAAAATCTGAGCGTTATTTTGCCACTGTAGCTGACAAGAGCGTTATCTTATTTCGTCTTGTGCCAATTTACATAAACAAAATTCTCTATTTTGACATTGCTTCAGATCATTGATTGAACCATATCCACGTCATTCTCTTCTTGGTCATCTCGTAATGGTGGGTTTTTTTTAAAGAACATTCTTTAAAAAAATAAATTAATGTAGAAATGTCTAGTGCCTTATTGTCAAGCTCTTCAAGCTGTTGTGTTCTACGGTGGTCCAAATACCTATCTTTCCTTTTATATTTTGGTGGGGTGGCGTCTGCTGCTTGTGACTTTTTGATTCACCGAGAGAATTATCAAAGCAGAAGAACGGAGCTGCCAGGAGAAGAGAACCAATGAAAGCAGGGGTGTCAAAGTCCCTCCTCAAGGGCCGCAATCCAGTCGGGTATTCAGGATTTCCCCAATGAATATGCATGAGATCTGTTAGCATGCAATGAAAGCAGTGCATGCAAATAGATCTCGTGCATATTCATCGGGGAAATCCTGAAAACCCGACTGGATTGCGGCCCTTGAGGAGGGACTTTGACACCCCTGAATTAAAGGAAGCTGCTTTCATTGATGCTCTGTTAGGATCCCCTGGATAGAAAAAGGAGGAGTGCTCAAGGGATCCTCTGTGTAATCGGACTATTTGGATGTGAGAAAGGAATGACCACAATCTAATCTAATCTAATCCTTAGGTTTGCATACCGCATCATCTCCACGTTCGTAGAGCTCGACGCGGTTTACAGTAGATGAAATAGGAAGAAACTACAACAAAGGGTTAGAGGTAGAAGTGTGAAGAAAATTTAGAGGACTTGGGATGCCAAGATATAAGAGTTTCCTTGATTCCTAAGTTGGAGGGAGACTTACATTTTTTGAGAAAAGCCAGGTTTTCAGATGTTTGCGGAAAACTTGGAGAGAGCTCAAGTTCCGAAGAGGGGAGGTAAGGTTGTTCCAGAGCTCAGTGATTTTGAAGTGGAGGGAGGTCCCTAGCTTTCCTGTGTGGGAAATGCCTTTTAGCGAGGGAAAGGATAGTTTTAATTTGTGGGAGGATCTGGTGGTATTAGGGTATGAGGAATTCCAAGAAAGAGGGATAAAGGGAGGGAGGATACCATGTAGGATTTTGAAAGCTAAACAGGCGCATTTATAGTGGATGCTGGCGATTATCGGAAGCCAGTGGAGCTTGGCCAGGAGTAAATAATAGCCTTTTGGGGTGTGATGCCTGTAAAATGACTTGAGAGGAGAACAAAGAGAAGGCACTGTTAAAACATAGATAGTAATCTTCTTTGGGAAAAATATTTTTGCACAATTGAATTTAGGAAGAATGCCGGGCTTGCCCACTTCAGAAATACAGAAGCAACACACATGGATGGATGGTATACAGTTCTCCTCTTCTACCTCCCCCCTTCCCCACCCCCCAACACACACACACACACTCTCTCTCACTCTCGCACATGCTCAATTATCCAGTCAAATATCTTTGGTCCCCTTTTATCAAGTTGTGTTACGGTTTTTGTGGTTTTTTTATAATCACCAGCTGTTGCAGTAAAAGGGGGCCTTTATTTATTTGAGCCGCCTCTCCTCCTGTCCAGTAGTGATACTTTTAACCAGGTGAGAAATCCTTTTACAGCAGAACTGATGCTTCTTCTGTCTTTGCTGTATCACCTTATTGAACCATGTGAGTCTCCGTAGATACAGAACATGGTGTGGATCAAACAACTGACACTGACATGGCTGTTAACAATTTGGTCTTCCTGCTATATGTGGAAAAAGTTCAGGGTGATTAATACATGTTCCGCGCCTTTATTGAAGGTAGGTTTTGATGACTTTCTTCAGTTTTGCTGAGAGAATTTGTTGAGGAAGAAAAACTCCATTGGAATATCTTACCTGCTAACATTCAAACTTGGTAAAAGGTAAAACTTGGGCTTTAGTAGGTTATTTCATTGGCCTTCTCTTTTTTAGTTCAGTACTTGGCTTTGCTTTTGGCCTACGGTCTGGCTGCCCTGGGTAAGCCCACTCTTGCTATCAGAAGCTAAGCAGAATCAGGCCTGGCTAGGGGGACCACTGGGGATCAGGCTTGGATGGGGGACCACTGGGGAATACCAGATCCTTGGAGCCACACACTGCACCGGAGAAGGCATTGGCGAACCACTCCTGTACTCTGCTATGAAACATAACAGCGAGGACTCCTCAATGCATATGCAGCCCTGGGTGGTTGACTCAAAGGCATACACCCACTCTGCTTTTACAGCAATGTTAGTTTAGGGAATAGTGTAGCCTTTAGAGCAGCACCTCACAAACTTTGGGACGTCACAGCTTACTAAACTGGTGGCTGTGGCTTGAGGGCATGTCCTGTAGGCAGTCAGCCAGCACTGGTGCCTCTCCTTCCCCGGGCATATCATGGCATACCTGGAATCTCAAGTGGCACACAGTTTGCGATGCACTGCTTTAGAGTCTCGGTTAGGGTTTTTAGATAAAAAGTGTTTTAGTTTAGATTAGTATTTTAAGTTGCATTTCAGAGCATAGGATCAGATTAGGGCACAGACAGCAGTTGAAGAAAGTGTTTAGGTGAGATAGGGGGTCAACCAATGATCACTGTCTGTAAATAGGTAAATGTAAGCTCCACCAATAAGAACTAGATATATTTTAGAAATCTGCTATAGTGCCAAAAAGCAAAGTCCCACAAATAAACTCCTCTTGATTGTCTCTGTCTCTGAGATCTAAACTGAATTACTGGATACTTGGCCATGCTTGTGAGTGGGTGGTGCAGTGGTTAAAGCTACAGCCTCAGCACCCTGAGGTTGTGGGTTCAAACCCACACTGTCCCTTGTGAGCCTGGGCAAGTCACTTAATCCCCCCATTGTCCCAGGTACATTAGATAGATTGTGAGCCCACCGGTAAAGAATGACACGGTGACAAAATTCATCACCGTTCCCGTCCCCGCGGATAACCGCGGGAAATAATCCCATGTCATTTTCTAGTGTCTATTTCAACCTCGGTCCTTCTACACCAGCATTCTTCAAAGCAAAGCCTTTGGGTCAGTGGTTGTGGCCATTCATACTCTGATTCTTATGTGAGCCAAGGATAATGAAGCCATTGTGACATCACTGATGTGATTGGCTCTTAGGCACTGGTGGAATGAGGCATTATGACGTCACAATATCTGCTCTGGATACCAGAGACCGTCATTCTGTAGTGTCTGTTTCAACCTCAGTCCTTCTACACCAGCATTCTTCAGAGCAAAGCTTGCGGGTCAGTGGTTGTGGCCATTCATACTCTGATTATTCCCTCTCTCCTTAAAGAATGACATGAAGATGGTTTCCCGCGGTTATCCACAGGGACGGGAACAGTGATGAATTTTGTCACCGTGCCATTCTCTACCCACCGGGACAGACAGAGAAAAATGCATAACTTCCTGAGTGTAAACCACATGAAGTGCTATATAAATGGTAAAAATAAATAAATATTCAGGAAATACATTTGGATATTTTACCTTGGGCTGGATCTCTTAGATAATACTGTGTGTTGAATTTCCTTTAAGGATTTCAGTTCCAATAAGATATTAATCTGTTTGTGTCCTTTGATGTTGCACAGTAAACTATCTCTCCCTCATGTTCTCCGGGAAATTACACTTGAGTTTTGAATCATTATGGTGCTCAGAACCTGCCTCCCTCATAATCATTAACCCTATTATTTAAAATAACTCTTGCTTAGAATCTGAAAGAAACTGAAATTTACATAAGCCAAGGCTCAGAGGCTGACTGCTCCGATGCGTCCAAGATGGCTTCCGCATTACAACCAATCATGAAATCAGAATAATTTGAAAGCAGTACTATTTCTAAAGCAAAACAAATGTATGACAAATAGAGAATGACACGGTGACAAAATTCATCACCGTTCCCGTCCCCATGGATAACCGCGGGAAACCATCTTCATGTCATTCTTTAAGGAGAGAGGGAAGAATCAGAATATGAATGGCCACAACCACTGGCCCTCAAGCTTTGCTTTGAAGAATGCTGGTGTAGAAGGACCGAGGTTGAAACAGACACTACAGAATGACGGTCTCTGGTATCCAGAGCAGCTATTGTGATGTCATAATGCCTCATTCCACCAGTATGTCATAATGCCTCATTCCACCAGTGCCTAAGAGCCAATCACATCAGTGATGTCACAATGGCTTCATTATCCTTGGCTCATATAAGAATCAGAGTATGAATGGCCACAACCACTGACCCGCAAGCATTGCTTTGAAGAATGCTGGTGTAGAAGGACTGAGGTTGAAATAGACACTAGAAAATGACATGGGATTATTTCCCGCGGTTATCCGCGGGGACAGGAACGGGGATGAATTTTGTCACCGTGTCATTCTCTAATGACAGTGAAGTGAAATTCATTATCCAATCTCTTCTTCATCCTTCAAATGTATCTAATGCATAAGATTCACCGAAGAATTTTGGTTGACAGCATTTGGCTGTTATGTCTCTTCCAAGCTTCTGTTCAGATTACGTGATGGCTTTCTTCAGAACTCAATAATAAGGTCAAGAAAAAGCAAATAGCTAGTCCAAGGGACCGTCTTTTGAAAGGAGAAATGACGAGGAAGCCATGCACACCGTACACACTCAATTAGCGCGCCTGATATTGCTGGACTCTTGCCAATATTTTATGAGTAAATAAAGGGGGTGTTCAAGTCAATAAACACAGCCCTGAGAGTCCCTTACACATACATCCATTCTCCCTTTGTCACAACACTTCTCCAAGAATAATGACTATAATTACAAGTTCCACCTGATTGGTGGGGGTAAAGAGAGAATTAGACGTGTTATGATCATGAATAATTGCCACCTCCAAGGACAGGATCTACAGCGTTACTGTAATGGAGGAAATTATAACATATGCATACAGAACACCTGCCTTATAACTGTCATACTAAGAAGTGTCAAGAAATTTCCAGTCAGAAATAGCAAGAATTTATTTTTTTTGTTTCTTTTTGCCATCTCTTTTTCTGATTGCACGTTTATGAATAAGACTTTGAAGAATGTATTTTTAATAGAATTTCTTTGCCCAGAATTGAGATGCGCGTATAATCTCTTTTTTTGTCATGCTAATGAAGATACGGGCATTATACCCCCCCCCTTTTACAAAACCGCGATAAAGGTTCTTAGCGCAGGCCGGCGCGCTGCATGCTCTGGCGGTGCTCCAGACGCTCATAGGATCTCTATGAACGTCAGGAGCAGCGCAGAGCATTCAGCGTGCCGGCCTGCGCTAAAACCCGCTATTGGGGTTTTGTAAAAGGGGGTGGGGTTATGTTAAGAAGAAATCTTGATGAGTTGTTTCTTTAAGTGAGATTCCATTAAATAGCATCAGCTCTTTCGTATCGTAGAAATAGTAGGGAATAGAAATTCCAAATGATTTAACCAGCAGCAGCGTAGCGAGGGTGACAGGCGCCTGGGGCGGTGGCGCCCTTCCTCCGTCCTCTTCTCTGCCCCCCTACCTCCACGCGCACTCCTGCCGCCCATGCAATGCTTCCCTTCCTCCATACTTCTGTAACGTTCCTGGCGACAGCAGCAATCCCCATGCTGTTGTCTCCCTAGCGTCAACTCTTCCTGTGATGTCACTTCCTAGGTGCTGGTCCAAGAAGTGACATCAGAGGAATAGCTGGGGCAATGGCAGGTTGGGGGGTTCGTGCCGGGAATGTTACAGAGGCACAGGGGAAGGGTCGCAGCAAGCACGTGTGACAGTGGGGGACAGGGAAGGAGCGGGAATGGGGGGGCGAGAGGAGGACAGGCACCTGTGTCCTCACCAAGATGACACCTGGGATGCCACAGGGGTTGAAGCTGAAATTTAGGGTCACTGCCCGGCAGTGGCATAGTAAGAGGGGGGCTCTTACTATACCACTGCCGGGCAGTGGCCCTGAATTTCAGCTTCAACCCCTGTGACATTATCTGGACCGTGCTAGAGCAGTCTGAAGCTTGAGTCAGGGTGGGAAAAGGCCTTTTCTGGTTAGTAGGAATTTTAAGTCTGCTAATTGGGTAAGCAAAGGCCCAGCCTAACTTTATCCACTTAGGCCCGTATTCTGTAAACGGCGCCTAGAACAATGGCGCCAGCCATGCGCCAATCGTGCTTAGGCACTATTTGCAGAATCATGCCTAGTGGCGCCTAGGTAAAACTTAGGCACTGGAAATATAGGCGAGAGTTTTAAATGCCTACATCTCAGGCACCTAAGGTTTTGATGAATCGCGTTTAGTCACAATCTGACCATGAAAACGTCCACTTAGGCGTTAAGACTTAACTATGAGAGCACTGGCACCTTTTACAGACTCGGGTAGGCGCCTATCGTGCAATTCAGTTTTTGTTTTTCAATTATTGGACCTATGGAGAGGATTTTGCTAACTTTAGGTGTCCTTTAGAGAACCTGGCCCTCAGGGAAGAAATTGTTAAGTTATATTAGGGCTCTAAATCGTATTATTTGCCCTGTAATGTATGTTAAAGAGCCATTAATGTGACTTAAATTGCCATAACACAGTGATAACTAAGAAAGGAGCTCATTACTATGCAAATTCTAGAATGCAACTTGTAGTGAATACCAGACATCGTGTTATAGCTGGAAAAATAACCCCAGCAAAATCATGTTTCTTTATTTTATTTTTATTTTTTTTACCATCCCAGAAGCACCTTAAAGGCCTTAAAGACTGGCCCAAAGCTCTCCCCCTCCCCTGAGCAGCACCAATATCCCCCAACCCAGTCACAACCCATCATTAAACCCTTACCATCATTAAACCCTTACCCCCAAAGGACCTCCTCTTGCTTCTAGGAGCCTCTGGCCCGTACCAAATGGTATAGTGTAGGGTTACTAGACGTCTGGATTACTCCAGACATGTCCTTCTATTGAGGACACGTCCAGGTGTCTGACGGGTTTTCAAAACATGGCACTTTGTCCGGGTTTTGAAAAGCTTCCTGACATAATTGTGTCGGGAAGGGGCGTCCGCGGATGCAATGCAGTGACATCACAGGCACGCGTGCATGTGACATCATTGCATAATGTCCACGCATGCGCGGATGTCATCTGAGGGCGGGGCTGGGGGGCGGAACATGGTAGGAAAGAGGCGGAACTGGGCGGTCCTGGGGGGGCGTGGTCCTTGGGGCGTAACCCTAGTATAGTGGGTCCCTGGACCAGAACAATTTTCAGTCAACTCCCGCTCTTGCTGATGCTGTCTCACAAAATGCACCTCTAGCAAGAGTCTCATGGTACTACCATTAGGGACCATGGTTTAATATAAGATCAGTGTCTCCCATGGTAAATCAAGGTGTGTTTTTTTTAAATTTACTGCACCTTGATAACTTCACTCCTTAGTCATGCAGGCACTGGTATGAATATCGGCTTGCACACTAATAACTGCCAAGAGTGGAGAAGTAGCCCAGTGATTAGAGCACTGGGCCTCACACCCAAAAGTGTCCAGTTCAAATCCCACTACTGCTCCTTGTGCTCTGGAATAGAGAATGACACGGGGGAAAAAAAATCTGTCCCCGTCTCTGCCCCATCCCCGTGAGCTCGGTCCCCATCCCATCCCTGCGAGCTCGGTTCCCCTCCTCGCCCCATCCCTGGAAAGATAGAGATAAAATACGTATATCAAAATAAGTATTCAATGAGGATGAAAATAAAGACTACATTTTTTAAAATATATAGAAATAAAAATAAAGTAGTAGGTAACAAAAAGAATATATAATTACAATCGAGGTAAAATAGAAAAAATGAACATGAGATAAAAAAACAACCCCCCCCCCAAAAAAAAAAAAAAAAAACAGTTCTGAAGAAAATTAAGCTGATCTCTGAAGTAGGAGGAAGCAGACCAGCCAAGTGGACAATGAGGTAAGCAGGCCCCAGTAGAAGAGACAGGTCAGGAAAGCCTCCAGACACCAGTACCACTTGGTCACCCAACACCCAACATTCAGACAACAGCACTACAAGTTCCACCTGCAGAGGAGCAGCCCAGCATCCATCCGGCGACAAGACCAGGCTCCGGAGGGAGAGAAAAAGCCAGCAGCACGGCCATCGGACATGGTGCAGTCCCTTCATGCGGCCCAGCAGGCCCCCTCCCTATCGCCGTGGTCCGGGCCTCTTCCTCCCTCCATTCCCCTCACCTTCGCTGGCGATTCTCTGAGCTGCCCAAGCCTTTCATCAAGTCGCATGCGGCTACCCGAAACTTCTCCTCTGACGCAACTTCCTGTTTCCGGTTGTATCAGAGGAGAAGTTTTAAGCAGCCACCGCACGACTTGTTTAATGGCTCGACTGTGCCGCTCGGAGAATCGCCAGCGAAGGTGAGGGGAAGGGAGGGAGGAAGATGTCTGGATAATGGCGATCAGGAAGAAAGAGGGTGGGGGCTGCTGGACCGCGTGATCGGTGACCGCAAGTGTTCCCTCACTTAACTGCGGAGACAAGGCTATTCACCACTCCATGGGGCGGTGTATGGACTTGTCCCCGTACTTGCGGTGACTTTTTTTTCCTTCTCTACTTTTGAACAAGTCACTCAATCTCCATTCATCAGGTACAAAATTAGATTGTGAGCTTTCAGTGATAGAGAAATTCCTAGTGTACTTGAATATAACTCAACTAGAGCTACTATTAAAAAAGATGTAAGCAGAGCCAATATCGTTGGGCACCATAAAAATGGCCGCCAATCATTTGCCAATTATGCAATGGTGCTATTTGCAGAATCATGGCTATATGGAAGGTAGGCCAGGGTTTTAAAGGCCTACATTTTTCCTATCTTGCACAAGAATCACAAACATGGAGGAGCTTTATGACACCTAATGCTACTTCCGACGTTAGCCACACCTACAATGGCATTAGGCATCGTAAAGCGCCTCTGTGGATGGGATATCAGTGGCCTTTTAGGAGGCGCCCTCACTTGCCCTTAGGGTTAAAAAAAAAAAAAAAATAGTGGTGTAATCATTTTTTAATCAGCACAACCAATTAGTGCACCGATTAAGCCAATTAAAACCAATCACAACCAATTAGTGCACCGATTAAGCCAATTAAAACCAATCACAACCAATTAGTGCACCGATTAAGCCAATTAAAACCAATCAAATTAGACAGTGGTAGAGCGCCTAACACCACTGTTGAAAATTTGGGTCTCACTTCCTAGGCTTGGCATTGAATATTCAGTGCCAGTCATAGACCACTGTGGAATGAACATCAAGGAGTAGATATTTAGCGTGGCCAAATGTCAAGTTAAAATAATTTTAAGTGGTTTATTTGTCACTAGTTTCTTGACTTTATGGTGCCCTGAGTCTGTGCTTCACCTGGTCCTTGGGCTGAGCTGTGCCTGTTATTCCCCATGGCAACTTTTAAATCATTAAGAAAGAATATTGCTAGTATAGTTACATTAATATTAATAAATCTTTAAGTGAGAGAACCTTACCGACCGTCTGAAGAGAGCCTGCATTCAATCAATCAAAGAGACATAAATGAGAACAACCAAACCTCTCTATTGTGTTCAATTTATTCATTTGTCATTTACAACAAATGTTCTTGAAAAACACAAGATCTGATAATTGTCAATTTGCTGATCTAGAGAGAAACATGGGCTTGAAACATTATTGATCTCTAGCTTCAGTTTAGTCTGGAAGGGGTTTGACACGGGGACTTCATTTATATTAGTTTTACTGGATTCTTCTGCAGCCTTTGACACTGTCGATCGTGTTTCATTATTGGAGAGATTCATTGAGATTAGGATTTCAGGCGTGGTTTTAAAAGAGTTGACTTTTATTTTATTTTTTTTCACAAACAGCAGTTTGGACTGGGCGATAATGAGTCAGCAGGGATGGTGACAGATCATCAGCAAGGTTCACCATGGGCATCTCCTTTTCATAACAACATAAGAATAGCCTTACTGGGTCAGAACAATGGTTCATCAAGCCCATTAGCCCGTTCTCACGGTGACTAATCCAAGTCACTAGTACCTGGCCAAAACCCAGAGAAGCAAAATTCCAGCATCTCAAAGAATAGCAAGATTCCGGAAACCCAATGAGAGCAACATTCCGAGCTGAGATTGTGATGTCACAATGCCTCATTCCACAGTGCCTCAGAGCCAACCTCATCAGTGATGTTACAATGGCTTGATTGCCCTATACTTAGCACACATAAGAGCATAAGAACAGCCATACTGGGTCAGGCCAATGGTCCATCAAGCCCAGTAGCCCATTCTCACAGTGGCCAATCCAGGTCCCTAGTACCTGGCCAAAACCCAAGGAGTAGCAACATTCCATGCTACCGATCTAGGGCAAGCAGTGGCTTCCCCCATGCCTTTCTCAATAACAGACTATGGACTTTTCCTCCAGGAACTTGTCCAAACCTTTCTTAAAACCAGCTACGCTATCCGCTCTTACCACAACCTCTGGCAACGCGTTCCAGAGCTTAACTATTCTCTGAGTGAAAAAATATTTCCTCCTATTGGTTTTAACAGTATTTCCGTGTAACTTCATGGCTGTCCCCCTAGTCTTTGTAATTTTTGACGGAGAGAGAAATCGATCCACTTGTACTCGTTCTACTCCACTCAGGATTTTGTAGACTTCAATCAAATCTCCCACCAGCCGTCTCTTTTCCAAGCTGAAGAGCCCTAATCTTTTTAGTCTTTCCTCATACGAGAGGAGTTCCATCTCCTTTATTATCTTGGTTACTCTTCTTTGAACCTTTTCTAGTGCCACTCTATCTTTCTTGAGATAAGGAGACCAGCTGTAGTTATCTAGATATAGATAGATATAGATCTACGTAGATACAGTATTTAGACATATGGATATCTGTATATGCTGAAAAGTTTAGCCAACTACTTACAGAGAGGTCCTTTTACCAAGACTATTAAGCCTTTACAGCTTAATTCTATAAATAGCGCTCAAAACTGCAAATGTAAAATAATAATAATAATAATTTTATTTTTATATACCGCCAAAGCCATGATATTTCAAGGCGGTTTACAACAGGAGGTGCTGGACAATCAGCGAAGTGGATACAATACAAAGTCATCAAATATAAGGTACAGTTTGGGAGTAGTGAAACACTATAAGATTCTTAGGTTACAATCGATTAAACAAATTCATTTTTATTGATTTTCTAAAATTGAAGTAGGACGAGGAATGCATGATAATGTTACCCAGCCAGTCGTTCCATTTACCTGCCTGGGAGGCATGAGTTCTGTCCAAGTTGCGCCCAATTTCCACGTGCAATTTAAATGGATAACGAGTCGGCACAAATAAATGGGTGCCAGACATCAATTAAAATTTACATATTTCTAGGAGCCGGGATCCGTGCCTAGATTTTACATGCGGATCCAAAAAGGGGATATAGACAGGGGAGGGTCAGGGGTGCTCCTGGAATTTATGCAATTTTATAGAATAAGGGAGATTTGAGAGTAATTTAGACACGAGAATTGGTGTAAATCCTCCTGCCTAAAATTGGCAGATCATGATTTAGATCATGATTTAGATCATGATGATGCTAAAGAATATTCTGGCCCTCTTTTACAAAGGCGCACTAAGTCCTGATGATAATAGTGCAGAGAATAAATAAATAAAGTTTAAAAATGCCCTTCAAAGTGCCACATTAAATCTGGGCTAAGATGTGGCAAAATCTAAATTTTCTCATAGAAGACTTTGAAGCAGTTGCTCTTTTTCAAAGATATTCCCCTGAAGCAGCGAATTGGCGAAACAGGGCCTGTCGGGAATAATGATAATGAGATGAACTTATAAAATCTACTGAAAACTGAACCGGGATTGACAACGGAGCAGTGGAAGTTTAGTTTATCAGAAGATATATTGAGATAAGTGCAGGTTTTTCTTATGCTTGTTCCTGTATGTCTGCCATTTAGTACCTTGGAACAGAGTTATTTTGAAGTATTCTATCAATATAAGAACAACCCACAGAGTTTTTTATGGCCAGGGATGTGTTTTTCTATGACAACTTAGTTTTTGTCATAGTGGTTTCTTGGATTGATTTTCATGGAACAATGAGGTCTTTTTCTCCGTGGCGGTAACCTGCCTTCATAGACTTCCGATATAATTCACGATATCTGAATATCTTTTGGTGTTTTTCAAAATCTAAATTTAACATGGGTTAACGTGGGACCTTCCTGTGTGCTAAGCCTAGATTGAGCCCAGCAATTTTTAGGGCTTTTTATTTTAATTGCAGATCACGCTCTAAAGTTCCCATTAATATACAATACCTGCAAGACCTAGGAATCACCCTTTAGGGTTGGTGAGATACCTGGGAGTTATTGGAAGCACCACTGGGGGGGGGACCTTGATGGGGGGCACTATTGGAGGGCAAATGGGGGACTAAGGCTTAGATGCTGCCCCTGGAAACCTCAGGCGGCAACTTGGAAGGCCAGTCTTCCGATGTGATCAAATAACACCTTCTTACAGCTGGGGTTATTTTACTGTAACGTAAGGCCCACAGCACGACTTGAGGTGGGCACTCGGTTTTATGAAATTAACAGAGTAATGAGCTGCTTTACATGCATTTGCATGGCTTGCATCTCATTGCTACGTAACCCACAGGGACTTTGTTTTTACTGCCCTAATATGGTGATAGTTATCTTAATGCCCTTTAAGTCATGTTAAGAGAAACAACTAAACCACCAAAGAACTTCTACTATAATTCTCATAACTATGCAAGTAAGGCTATTCATATGTTCTTATAGAGATTGTAGTAAGAGAGGATAGCGTAGCTGATTTTAAGAAGGGTTTGGACAAGTTCCTAGAGGAAAAGTCCATAGTCTGTTATTGAGAAAGACATGAGGGAAGCTACTGCTTGCCCTGGATCGGTAGCATGGAATGTTGCTACTCTGGGGATTCCACATGGAATGTTGCTACTCTTTGGGGTTCCGGAATCTTTTGTTACTCTTTGGGATTCCAGAATCTTACTATTCTTTAGAATTCTGAATAGAATGTTGCTACTCCTTGGGTATTGGCCAGGTACTGTGAGAATGGGCTACTGGGCTTGATAGACCATTAGTATGACCCAGTATGGCTGTTCTTATGTTCTTACTTGTGCCAAGTATAGTGCAATCAAGCCATTGTGGCATCACTGATGAGGTTTGCTGTTAGGCATTGGTGGAAGGAGGCATTATGACATCACAATCTTAGCTCTGGAATGTTGCTAGTTTGGGTTTTGACCAGGTACTAGTGACCTGGATTGGCCACAGTGAGAAGGGGCTACTGGGTTTGATGGACCATTGGTCTGACCCAGTAAAGCTATTCTTAGGTTCTTATGTTCTTAAGCTACGATCAAAGGACCTTTGCACAAATCAGAATCATGGCTGTTTTGTGCAGAGGTCTTTTGATCATAGCTTGTCTTTCACTACTATATTGATGTTTGCATAATTAAGGGAAAAATAATACAACATAACTCTGCCCCTAAAAGTCCAGAGATTACTATTTCACCTCTCCAAGGTAGGGTCAAGATAACCTTCAGGTTTGGAAATATGCAGCTGTAGTCACCTTTTCACAGCAAAGAAAAACTTCACAAAACTATTTGTTCTAAGGCTCTCTGGCACAGTTTCTTCTAATCGTCTAATTGCCAGAGATACGAAAGCTTGAAGTATAATTCTAATTGTTCATCTTTAGAACAACCTCTCACTGGCAATATCTCCATGAAAAGATGTCCAATACCTTAATTAAGCTAATGTATATCGATAAAAATGATTTTTTAGATTGTAATTAAGATTCTGCCGACGTCTATTGAGATAAAACGTTGGTGATTATTTAATACACAATGAACTAAGCCACCAGAAGACTTTCTTTGATTGTTTTTACACGTTACTGATAATATTTGTGTAGTAATTTTGTTTATTTTGTGGTTAGGAATCACTTTTAGGGCTCCTTTTACGAAGCCGCGTTAGCGGTTTAACTCACGTAATAGCGCACGCTAAACTACCGGCTGCGCAAGCCGCTACCGCCTCCTCTTGAGCAGGCGGTAGTTTTTCGGCTACCACAGGGGTTAGCGTGTGATAAAAAGTCGCGTGCGATGAAGCCACTAACGCGGCTTCGTAAAAGGAGCCCTTAGTGATTTGGCATCAAAAAGGTAAGCAATTGGTCATGTTTGTTTTCATATGTATTGTTGAGATTTTGAACGCGTAAAGTACAATAGGTTGTTTATATATTTCATTTTGATGCTCTGATGTTGTCATCACAGCTTGTGGGTGTTGTCTCAAGGTCCGTTGTGCAATATGACAAAATTTGAATGCCTATTTTTCATTAATTGTCATTTAATTGAATTAAATGAATATCAATTGTCTAAATACACTAAAATGACAGCTGTATGCTAAATTTTGCAGAAGAGACTTGACGGGTTGCCTAAAAAGAGAGCAATAGCCAAAATCTTAATAAAAGAAGGGTACGGATACCTGGAGGTTGCAGCCAAAATTGGTCAAGGTGTGTCATTGGCTGGGGAACTGAAACTCTGCAAGCTCAAAGAAGAGACTAGAAGCATCAAAAACAAGGCTGGAAAGGGCTGGAAAAAGGATCAAACACCTAAGACTAATAGAAGTAGGGCTACCAGATTAGAGAATGACACGGTGACAAAATTCATCACCGTTCCCATCCCCACGGATAACCGCGGGAAACCATCTTCATGTCATTCTTTAAGGAGAGGGAAGAATCAGAGTATGAATGGCCACAACCACTGACCCGCAAGCTTTGCTCTGAAGAATGCTGGTGTAGAAGGACCGAGGTTGAAACAGACACTATAGAATGACAGTCTCTGGTATCCAGAGCAGATATTGTGATGTCATAATGCCTCATTCCACCAGTGCCTAAGAGCCAATCACATCAGTGATGTCACAATGGCTTCATTATCCTTGGCTCCCATAAGAATCAGAGTATGAATGGCCACAACCACTGACCCACAAGCTTTGCTTTGAAGAATGCTGGTGTAGAAGGACCGAGGTTGAAATAGACACTAGAAAATGACATGGGATTATTTCCTGCGGGGACGGGAATGGCGATGAATTTTGTCACCGTGTCATTCTCTATAGCAGATGTCCAGATTTACCCAAATGTGTTCTCTTTTTAGAGGACTGTCCAGGCATCTGGACGTCTTTTCAAAACCTGGCACTCTGTCTGGGTTTTGAACAGCTTCCAGCTCGGGAACGTGTCAGGAAGGCATATGCGCAAGCACGGACGCAATGCAGTGCCATCGCACACATGCGCGTGTGTGTGTGATGTCATCGTGTCACATCTGCACATGAGCAGATGCCCTCCCGACGCAGCTCCAAGCACCAGAAAAGGTTTAGGAGGTGGGCAGAGCTGTGGAAAAACAGGGCGTAACTTGGACAGAACAGGGAGGGGCTGGATGGAACTGGGCAAGCCTGGGGGCGGGGTCAGAGCCCGGATTCGAACTGGGCAGGCCTGGGGGCGGGGTCATGAGCCCGGATTCGAACTGGGCAGGCCTGGGGGCGGGGTCATGAGCCTGGATTCTACGATCGTAAAATCAGGTAACCCTATAGCGAAAGTTAGTGAGAATGGCTCAACATAATCAGAAATTAACTGCCGCTGACTTCAATAAGTCACTGGCCGAAACAGGGGTGCTGGGGTCAGGCCAGACAGTTTGCCAGCGATTGCTAAAAGCAGGCCTGCAAGCGAGAATAAATAGCTCAGGGATAGTAAGGTCCCTGATTTATATCACAAGCTCTGTGACGCTTGCCTGGATCTTAGGCAAGGTTCTCTTCCTCTACACCAGTGTTTTTCAACCTTTTTACACCTATGGATCGGCAGAAATAAAAGAATTATTCTGTGGACCGGCATCGGTCTGTGGACCGGCAGTTGAAGAACACTGGGCTAAGTTGTGGGCCAGCCCCCGCCCATCTCTACCCAATCTCCACCCCAGACCCCGCCCCCATAATAGTACTAATTGCACCTTGCACGTCCCGTGCCTCATCTGGAAGCCTTCCCGCTGACGTTACAAACGTCAGAGAGAAGGCTTCCGGTTCAGGCGCAGGATGCCTGTAGGAGCCGCTGCCCGTGGCTTGTGCACTGAATCAATTAGGAAGAGGGAGCTGGCTCGAAGATAACACCACATCGATCGCACCGTGGACCGGCGGTTGAAGAACACTGTTTTGGGCCTGATGCACGTGCTGGCCCTGTGGACCGGCAGGAAATTTCTGTGGACCGGCACTGGTCCATGGACCGGTGGTTGAAGAACATTGCTCTAGACATTCCCCTGTACACTTCAGGGCCCTATTCCTGAAAGGCAGGTGACAGGTCAAAAGCGCGCGACGACAAAGGCGCGCAGACAACTGAGCGCAAGGCGGAAGCGCGCCGAAGAAAAACAGTATTTTAAAGGGCTCCGACGGGGGGGTGAGTGTGGGGGGAACACCCCCACTTTACTTAACAGAGATCGCGCCGGCGTTGTGGGGGGTTTGGAGGGTTGTAACCCCCCACATTATACTGAAAACTTCACTTTTTCCCTAAAAAAGAGAGAAAAAGTTAAGTTTCCAGTAAATGAGGGGGATTACAACCCCCCAAACCCCCAACAACGCCGGTGCGATCTCTATTAAGTAAAGTGGGGGGGTTTCCCCACCACCACCACCACCCCCGTCAGAGCCCTTTAAAATACTGTTTTTCTTCGGCGCGCTTCCGCCTTGCGCTCAGTTGTCTGCACGCCTTTGTCGTCGCGCGCTTTTGTCTATGAACCGAAAGGCAGAAGCTTAGGCAGCTGTAGTAGCAGGCACAATAGAAAGAGCCTAGCAATGCTCTGTACCAAATGAAACAATTAAAAAAGCAACAGAATTATTTATACTCTCAATAAATAGACATTGCCCTTACTGTGACCACCAGCTGGTATCTGATTGGAGCATGTTACAGTTCACTCTTCTTGCAATGAATAATTTCTCTACCACAAGGTTGGAATCACAGTTGTTTTATGTATGCACCGGCCTAAACTTAACAAATAATGCTGTGTTGTTGATGATTGAAGGCATTGAAATGGTTTAGGTTTTCCCTTAATGCATGATTTCTAACCTGGCAGAGGACATGCAAAAATTGAAATACGAGCTACATGAAAAGTATTTTTTTTTTTTGGCCTCTGTCAGAAGAAACAGCCAAACTCATTTCAAAATGAATAAATTCACTCCTCAGTGAAGAAGATGCAAGGTATGCAATCGTAGCACTCTGAAGGCTCCTCAATTAAATATAGTGCATCATTATGGTGTGCTGTTAATCCTATAACATAGCAGCTTACTTCTGAACCGCGTAACCATAAGTTCCACGCGGTTTACAAAAGATTATAAACAATAAACAATTTAATGATGGCAAGAAAAATTATTTGACGTGGAGGGGCATAATCGAAAGGAACGTCTAAGTCCGCTTTCGTCTAAGTCGCAAGTCGTCTAAAGTGAAAAACAGCGTAGGACACATTTTCGAAAGATACGTCCAACTTTTTTTTCATTTCGAAAATCGTCTAACTATACGTCCTGCCGATCTGATCGTCCAAGTCACTAAATCGTCCATCTTTATACCACGTTTTCGTCCAAGTCCAAAACGCCTAGAACAAGCCCTGTTGGACTTGGGAGGGGTCTGCAAAGTGATGGACTGAACACCCAGACATGGCACCTAAATAGTGGGGTACCTTACAGGGCACTGCTGTGAACTTCACAAATAGGGTGCCATGTCATCATCTCACTACAGCTCCCATATAGGTCATGGCGAGCCCCCCAAACCACCTCCAGAATCCCCTAGACCCACTTATCTACCACCCCAATAGCAGGAACCACTTATATGCCAGTACAAAAGAGTTTTGGGGGTGTATAGGGGAGTGCACATGTTTCAGTATCAATGCAGTGATTACAGGGGCTTATGGGCATGGGTCCTCCTCTCCATGAGTCCCTAACCCACCCCCAAGATGGCTTAAGCCGTCTCTGTGCTGGACGACTAGGCTTTCCTATGCCAGGCTGCCAGGTGATGATGGTCTGGAGGCTGAATTTTAAAGGTGTGATAATGATTTTTATGGGGTGTGTGTGTGGGGGGGGGGGTCGGTGATCACTGGGGTAAGGCGCGGGGGTCTGTATTGTGTGTTTGCAGTGCTTATCTGGTGACTTTAGGTGGGTTTTTGTGACTTGGACCATGCTGTAAATGGTCTAAGTCACAACGTCCAAGTTCCGTCTAGGCTCTGTTGTAAATCTTTCGGTTATACATGCAGTACGATTAAGTCTAAGCCGGCCCACATCCCACACAAATCACGCCCTCGACATTCCTCCTGAAACTATGAAGGCCTAGGTCATTTAGAAATACGTCCAAAATCCGGTTTGATTATCGGCACTTAGACGTCTTTTGTTTATGATCGTCCAAGTGCTGACTTAGACCGGTTTTTGGATGTTTTTCACTTTCGATTATGAGCCCCCAACTGTTTTAGAAAAAATAAGTTTTCAACTGAGTTCTAAAATGTTTAAAAGAACAAGCTCCAAGCAATAGCGATTGAAATTCTCTATCGTGGGAAGCCGCTTGAAATACTAGAGTGTGGTCAAGAAATTTCTTGCTTTTACAGCCCTGCATTGGTGAAAAAGTAAACAGGGCTTTAATCCAGGCCACACAATCTCCTTAAATAAGCAAACACCTAGGTCTTTTTTCAAGCATTAAACACGTGTGAAGACATAAATGGAAATAAGTATTTTGTAAAAAGTAGTTTGCAAAAAGAACAAAACATAAAAATTAACAAGAGATACAAACCAAATTCCCAAGTCCACAAACATAGAAGGATGAACTACTAAAAATGAATAAAAATATATAACATGCGGTAATCAAAATAAGCCTCTGTAGAGAGTCTCAGAACATTCCAATGCAAACGAAAATGATAGGAGGCTTGCGCCAGAAGACGTATGAGGAGAGACTGGAAGCCCTGAATATGTATACCCTAGAGGAAAGGAGAGACAGGGGAGATACGATTCAGAAGTTCAAATACTTGAAGGGTATTAACGTAGAACAAAATCTTTTCCAGAGAAAGGAAAATGGTAAAACCAGAGGACATAATTTGAGGTTGAGGGGTGGTAGATTCAGGGGCAATGTTAGGAAATTCTACTTTACGGAGAGGGTGGTGGATGCCTGGAATGCGCTCCCGAGAGAGGTGGTGGAGAGTAAAACTGTGACTGAGTTCAAAGAAGCGTGGGATGAACACAGAAGATTTAGAATCAGAAAATAATATTAAATATTGAACTAGGCCAGTTACTGGGCAGACTTGCACGGTCTGTGTCTGTGTATGGCCGTTTGGTGGAGGATGGGCAGGGGAGGGCTTCAATGGCTGGGAGGGTGTAGATGGGCTGGAGTAAGTCTTAACAGAGATTTTGGCAGTTGGAACCCAAGCACAGTACCGGGTAAAGCTTTGAATTCTTGCCCAGAAATAGCTAAGAAGAAAAAAAAAAAATTTTAATTGAATCAGGTTGGGCAGACTGGATGGACCATTCGGGTCTTTATCTGCCGTCATCTACTATGTTACTATGTTACAAACTACGTAGCTTCTGCTTTATCTGAAGAACTTGTAATAACTTTTCTAATTCAAATAAATTAGGAAAGCTGAGCCAAAGGAAATAACTTGGTTGCAATACTCTTTGCATCCTTTTTGCAGCTGTTTCATGGTTTTTTTTTGTTTTTTTTTGCATTATTGATTCATATAGTTCGAAAATATTCAGGGCTATTCCAATCCCTCCACAGGATTGCTTTTTCCATTTTTTATTAAATGTAAGGGTGACACCAGTCTTGCTTTGGCATGATGACAACTTGGTAATAAATAATTGTATAATGTTATTCCTCAATAAATGTTCCAACCAATAGCTTCCCTGTAATCTTCTGGATATGACCAGAATCTCATCCTTTTGTAATCTGCCTAGAACTGCAAGGTATTGGCAGAATAAGAGAAACTAAGGTATGTAATAAAGATGTCAAAATTATGTTATGGAAAGATTTAAATCAAAACACACTTTTATTACTTGCAATAGTAATGCTCGCGGTTAAAATGTTCAGGTTAAAATCATTTTTGATTCGATCATTCTAAAATTAACACAGCTGCATAAAAGTCAACTATAGGTAGACCGTAAAGTGCAAGTTAAGATTAAAAAGTTACCTTTATAAAGAGTTTATATTTTCTTTTAGCCTTCTACAACTCCAAGGAACTTATAACATCCATGTACAATTTATTCCAAGCAATTATCAACGCTGATGGGACTAAAACGTGCCGGACAAAGCCGCGCCGACATTAGAGAGCAGACAATTGAGCGCAAGACTCCAGCGTGCCACCATAAAAGTTTATTTTAAAGAGCTCCGAGGGGGTGTGGGGGGAACCCCCCCCACACACTTTACTTAATAATGTTTGCGCTGCCGTTGACTGCCGTTGGAGTGGGGGGTACAACCCCTCACATTATACAGAAAGCTTAACTTTTCCCCTAAAAAATAGCGAAAAAGTTGTTTCCTCTATAATGGGGGGTTCCAACCCCCAACGGCAGTGCTAACACTATTAAGTAAACTGGGAGGGGGGGGTCCCCTCTCACACACCCCATCGGAGCTCTTTAAATAAACTTTTATGGTGGCACGCTGGAGTCTTGCGCTCAATTGTCTGCTCTCTAATGTCGGCGCGGCTTTGTCCTGCACGCTTATGACTGTGAACCATTATCAACAGATAGTCACAGATATGATTTCTAGTACAGCTTCCACCTAAGATAAGTATCTGATAACTTTTTTTTTTTTTGTAATTCTTTATTAATTTTTAAATCAAATACAAAAGTGCAAAGAATACATAATCAAGTAATACAATAATCAGCACCTAATGTACATCCAAACAAATAATGTTATAAAGTACATTCCCCTCCCCCTCCCTGGATGTGTGTGAGGATCAATTAGGAATCAAAGGTTTATTTGTTCAATCAGTTTTTACAAATTCCGCTAATGGACCCCAAGTCTCTTTAAATATTTTATAATGTCCCAGTTGTTCAGAGTTCATTCTCTTATATCTATAAAATTGACACAGGGTTTCCCACCCAAAATTGAAGTTCAGTCTATCCCAGTTTTGATAACTAATGTCTTTCTATTTTTTTAACATTTTGTATGCTTCAGAATGTGGTTCTTTTCTTTAAATTGTCTTCTCTTTTCTTTCCCGACATGGAATAGAATAAAACTACTGGATCCAGAATTCCACCACTCTGGTGAGCACTAATGTGTGTCTGTCTGTATGTCTTTGTATCACTGTCTCTTTGTTATTGATTCACTTATCTTTACGGACAAAACTGCTCTCTTCCAGTAGGTACCAGTGCCAGACTAACCCCCCCCCGCCCTTTTTTTTTTTTTTTTTACAAAAGAGGTTTTTAGCGCCGGGTGAAGCCCTGAATGTTTTGTGCTGCTCCGACACTCATAGGAACTCTATGACTGTCAGAGCAGCGCAGAACATTGCCAGTGCCAGCCGCCACTAAAAACCTCTTCCGCGCTTTTGTAAAAGTGTGTTTGTGTGTGTGTGTGTGGGGGGGGGGGGGTTGTAAATTGATTTTCTCTTGTCTCAGGAACCAAAAATAGAATCCTATTCCCTAACTATAACAAACCAATAAAACATAGAAACATGATGGAAGATAAAGGCCAAATGGCCCATCCAGTCTGCCCATCCACGGTAACCATTATCTCTTCCTTTCCCAAGAGATCCCACATGCCTATCCCACACTTTTTTGAATTCAGACATAGTCTGTATCTCCACTACCTCTTCCGAAAGACTGTGCCACTTATCTACCACCCTTTCAGTAAACAAGTATTTCCTTAGATTACTCCAGAGCCTATCACCTCTGTCCTATGTTCTCTCATTGCCACCTATTTTCCTAAGAGCATAATAATTTCCGATGCTGGGTCAGACCACTGGTCCATCGTGCCTAGCAGTGTGCTCCCGTGGCGGCCCTTAGGTCACAGACCAGTGCCCTAACTGAGTCTAGCCTTACCTGCGTACGTTCTGGATCAGCAGGAACTTGTCCAACCTTGTCTTGAATCCCTGGAGGGTGTTTTCCCCTATAACAGCCTCCGGAAGAGCGTTCCAGTTTTCTACCACTCTCTGGGTGAAAAAGAACTTCCTTACGTTCGTACGGAATCTATCCCCTTTCAATTTTAGAGAGTGCCCTCTCGTTTTCTCCCCACCTTGGAGAGGATGAACAACCTGTCTTTATCTACTAAGTCTATTCCCTTCATTATCTTGAATGTTTCGATCGTGTCCCCTCTCAGCTCCTCTTTTCAAGGGAGAAGAGGCCCAGTTTCTCTAATCTCTCACTGTACGGCAACTCCTCCAGCCCCTTAACCATTTTAGTTGCTCTTCTCTGGACTCTTTCGAGTAGTACTATGTCCTTCTTCATGTACGGTGACCAGTATGTCCTGTATGTCCCTATGCTAGTGTTCTTTTATTCTTCAGAACTTTGTAAAACTAGCTATAAACTGATAATTAGGCAGCCCTAGCCTAATTTGCATATACAAAAGATTTTTCCACAGAATTTTATCTTTTCAAGCTGGATGATGGGATAAACCCCCGTCTGTCTTGATAACAAACTCTAACTCTTTTCCTTTAGAAAAATGCCCAAATACCTACTTATTTTCAAGTTTCAGGTTTATCTAAAATTTGATACAAATGCTTACAAAAAATTTCTGAGCGGTGTACAGAATAAAATAGGGGGAAACAAGAGTGTTTTAAAAAAAATATATATTACAAACAAGGACAGATTTTGACGATAGATGAACGGAGACGAGAGGAGAGGTGGTAGAACTACAATAGTTTTAAGAAAAGAAAACGAGGGGTAAAATAATAGGTTGGGGAAAGGACAAGTGCAACAAGTCATATGTAAAGTAGATAAGACTCGATGATTTAGGCATTCTAACGATTGGATGTGCCGAGCCTCAAAGTTTAAGCTTCGAACGCATCCTTGTACAGAAAGATTTTCAAGGAACTCTTGAATATATCTATAATAATAATACCTTAGTAAGCGCATGCGCACTACGATTGAAACTCCGTGCCACATTAAAACGCATGCGCAGTACTTTAGAACCGCCGAGCAGGGAAGCGTCTCAGCGCACGATATGCTGTCAAAGCCAAAAGGGGTCAAATAGGAGAAGGGAACTAGGGGCTGAAAAAAAGGGGTAGGTGGGAGAAGGGTGCTGGGAGCTGACAATGGGGATGTGTAAGAGAAAGGGGCTGGGGACAGAAAAGGGGATATGAGTGAGAAGGAGGCTGCAAAAGGGACATGTGAGAAAAGGGGGCTGGGGCTGAGAGGGAAAAGATGGAAGAAGGGGGCTAGGGGGGGGGCTAAAAAGCGATTTGGAGCTGGGGCTGAAAAAAGGGGACATGTGAGGGAAAGAGGCTTTGAGGGGGGGGGTTCTTGGGAAAAGAAACCTGATGTAGGAAGCTGTTAAAAGAAGACAGTTCAGAGAAGAGGGTGGAGCTTGGGACTGCAAAAGGTGAGTTGTGAGAGAAGGGGTCTCGGTCTGGATGTGGGGGCTAAAAAGGAAGACAAGAGCAGGTATGAGAAGGGAGCTAGGGTTGGGGCTCTAAAAAGGGAATGTGTGAGAAAGGGGAGCTGGGGATGAAAAAAGGGGGAGGTGGGAGAAGGGGACTACAAAAGGGGACAGGTGAGAGAAAGGGGCTGATGATAGGAGCTGGAAGAATAAGTGAGGGTTGATGGGGAAAGGGGGAATGGAGAGACAGTTCTATTGAGGTGAAGGACAGAGAAAGGGGACAGATTTTTAAGTTGGTGAAAAAAGGTGGAAATAAGGAAGGTAAAAGGGGAAATGGGAGCCTGAATATGGGGGTAAGACAAAAGAAGAATAGCCATACTGGATCAGATTAATCTATTCTAGCACCCGTTAATGTAACAGGCTTAAACACTAGTCTAATATAGATTCTTCTGTACGATAAGCAGGAAGCGAGTTCCATAACTGGGGTGCGGTGATCGAAACGTTCTTATTATGTCTGGCACCAATGATCTTTAAAGAGGGTACTGAGAGGAGATTTTGGTCAGTCGAACGTAAAGCTCTAAGAGGGATGTAAGGTGTTAAAAATCTGTCTAAGAAAGTAGGAAGGTTTGTCCGACGAATCTTGAATGATGGCTATTTTGACAAATTCTTCTGAATATGATTATAATACACTGGGTTTGTACAGTCTCTTGATTGTTGTTAACCGCGTTGAACCGAGAGGTTACGCGGTATAGAAGTGACTTTGTTATGTTATCTGGAAAACCTAACTTTTCCTAAAAATACTTGAATAATTTTACTTTGCGCTGTTACCCAGTGGTGTAGCGAGGGTGAGTGGCACCCCTCCCCACCTGCTTCTCTGACCCCCCCCATCACGTGCGTGCCCCCTTCCCTTCACCTATACCTCTCTCATTTTCCCAGCGCGAGCAGCATCAAGAACTTGCCGCCCACATCACGTCGGCTCTCCCTCTGGTGTTACTTCCTGGGCGCGGCACTCGGACATGACGTCAGAGAGAGCCGATACCAACGCGGGCGGCAAGTTTGCGACGCTGCTCGTGCCGGGAAAATGAGAGGTATGAGGGAAGGGAAGGAAGGGGCGCAGGTGCGTGGCAGCAGGGGGGTTTGGGGAAGGAATGGGGGAAAGAGAGGCGGATGGGAGATGGCGCCCCCACCAAGATGGCGCCTGGGGCAGACCGCCCCCCTGGGACTCCCTTACTACACTGCTGTTGCCTGTTATCTCAGTTCTGAGTTGATATCCTTTATGTACAATATTTTTATGCATCATAAGAACATAAGAATAACCTCACTGGGTCAGACCAATGGTCCATCCAGCCCAGTAGCCCATTCTCACGGTGGCCAATCCAGGTCCCTAGTACCTGGCCAGAACCCAAGGAGTAGCAACATTCCAGAATCTCAAAGAATAAGCAAGATTCTGGAACCCCAAAGAGTAGCAACATTCCATTCAGAATCCTAAAGAATAGCAAGATTCTGGAATCCCAAAGAATAACAAAAGATTCCGGAACCTCAAAGAGTAACAACATTCCATGCAGAATCCCCAGAGTAGCAACATTCCATTTAGAATCTCAGAGAATAGCAAGATTCTGGAATCTCAAAGAGTAACAAAAGATTCCAGAACCCCAAAGAGTAGCAACATTCCATTCAGAATCTCAAAGAATAGCAAGATTCTGGAATCCCAAAGAGTAACAAAAGATTCCGGAACCCTAAAGAGTAGCAACATTCCATGCTACCAATCCAGGGCAAGCAGTGGCTTCCCCCATTTCTTTCTCAATAACAGACTATGGACTTTTCCTCCAGGAACTTGTCCAAACCTTTCTTAAAACCAGCTACGCTATCCGCTCTTACCACAACCTCTGGCAACACATTCCAGAGCTTAACAATTCCCTGATTGAAAAAAATATTTCCTCCTAATTGGTTTTAAAAGTATTTCCCTGTAACTTCATCGAGTGTCCCCTAGTCTTTGTCATTTTTGACGGAGTGAAAAATCGATCCACTTGTACCCGTTCTACTCCACTCCGGATTTTGTAGACTTCAATCCTATCTCCCCTCAGCCGTCTCTGACTTGCAGACTCTCTCCTTTAGCTTCTTTGAGCGCAGAGCTATCTTGCATTCACTTATAAGAACATAAGAATCGTCTCTGCCGAGTCAGACCACAGGTCCATCATGCCCAGCAGTCGGCTCCCGCGGCGGCCCCCTAGGTCAATGACCTGTAAGTGATCTATTACTCTAAAGCATTTGTACTGTATAGTACCCCTCTAATTATACCCTTCAATCCCCTTTTCCTTCAGGAATTTGTCCATTCCCATTTTCCTTGAGCCTCTTAATGAAACAGTGCTGTTATCAGCTGTCTTCCGAGGCTTCTCTTATTAACAGTTATTCTTTCTATCTGAATTTTAATATAAAACCAATATATATATACAGTGGTGCCTCACACAACGAACTTAATTGGTTCCAGGAGCAAGTTTGTTATGCGAAAAGTTCGTTATGTGAAACGCGTTTTCCCATAACAATACATGTTAAAAAAAATAATTCGTTCTGTAGCATAAAATATGCTAAGATGACATAAAAAAAGATAAATTTTTTGTTATTATTTTTATTTAGATACATCTAAAAACATAATTGTTTTTTAAAACAACACACATTTTTTAAATTTAAAGACAGACTAAGTAGAGTCGAATTTTACAGTGAGAGAGGGCAGAGTCTCAGCGGCAAAAACTGGGACTTAACTGTTCATTTTTTTTTTCTAGCATCGGGGAAGCGGCGAGAGTAGCTCCGCCCCCCCCAACGCATCAGCAGTAGGCGCCGGGCCCCTGCGAGCCGATGGTCCGCCACTGCACAGGGAGCCAGGCGGAGAGAGGGCAGTTAAGCGCGGTGCCTGCGCGGAAGGATGCAGCTCGGGTGACTTCGTTGTGTGAAACGAAGTTCGTTGTGGGAAGCAAGACATGAAGTTCGTTGTGCGCAGCGTTCGCTGTGCGAGGCGTTCGTTATGCGAGGCACCACTGTATATATTTTTTATTGCTAGTGCAGCAATTACTTTCCTACAAAAAGGTACGGTTATAGAAACTAGCTGACAGACCTGACAGCTGTATCAAGCAAACTAAACCTTTAGCCTTAATTTCAACAAAAGCTCCCCATATACGTTCAGAAACTGCTTCAATGTTCCTTCAGTATCAGTTTCTGTCGAATGTGCATCAAACTTCGCCATTTGGGGGGCTGTATTTTTCCCTTTTCTGACAAATCCCGTTTTTTGATCTAATAAATTACTTCAGCTCACAAAGCTCTTAACCTACGTGGCTGTTTTAAGCCTTAATTATCTAATCTTAAATTCACTCACTGTAGGCAGCTTAAATTAACCTTTTTATCCTTTGTCGTATAAAAACTTCAAAGTTGCTCTAATCGGCCCCCTCAACTCTCTCAGTCCTCCTGAACCAAACCCTCCCAGATTCAATATAGGGCTCAGTTGCCCCATAAATTTGGGCCCATGCCTAATTTGCATGTGCAATTGAACTGGGCACTGTCAACTCTTTTATGCACTATTCTGTAAAGATTTATTTATTCATTCAATTTTCTACACCGTTCTCCCAGGGGAGCTCAGAAGGGTTTACATGAATTTATTCAGGTACTTAAGCATTTTTCCCTGTCTGTCCCAGTGGGCTCACAATCGATCTAACGTACCTGGGCCACAGGGGGGATTAAGTGACTTGCCCAGGGTCACAAGGATCAGTGTGGGTTTGAACCCACAACCCCAGGCTGTAGCTTTAACCACTGCGCCACTCTAGAAATCAAGTATAGGACAATCAAGCCATTGTGACATCACTGATGAGGTTGGCTCTTATTGGTGGACTAAGGCATTGTGATGTCATAATACCAGCTCTGGTTATCAGAGACAGAAACTTTTCATGTTATTTATTTGCTTTTCTAAGCTATTCTCCCAGGGGAGCTCAGAACAGTTTACAGGAATTTATTCAGGTACTCAAGCATTTTACCCTGTCTGTCCTGGTGGGCTCACAGTCTATCTAATGTACCTGGGCCACAGGGGGGGGATTAAGTGACTTGCCCAGGGTCACAAGGAGCAGTGTGGGGTTTTTGAACCCACAACCCCAGGGGGCTGAGGCTGTAGCTTTAACCACTGCACCACTCTAGAAATCAAAATGTAGTGAAAGTGAGCCAAGTTTAGGACAATCAAGCCAATGTAATTTATTTCTTATATACCGCTAATCCGTTAGGTTCTAAGCAGTTTACAGAAAAATACATTAGGGTGCATTAAAATTATAAGTAAGAAAGGTACTTAGAAATTCCCTTACTGTCCCGAAGGCTCACAATCTAACTAAAGTACCTGGAAAAATAACAATTAGTTGAGTAATAAAAGTAAGAAATAGAAATAGAGGAAATAATAAGAAAATAAACATTCTAACAAGACTACATTGATCTAAAGACTTTGAAAGGTAGAAAAGAAGAGAGATAGGAATAGCTGCAGAAAGGAGGAACCGTTGAGCAATAGAATTTTGGAGAAATTTAAATGTTAAAAATAAAACAAAACAAGGGGCAAATCAATGAATGAAATTAACAATAAAACATAAACTGGAAAAAAAAAGTGAAAATAAAAATCAGAACAGTCGGATTAAAGTCCAGATTGAGATGACTTCACTGCTAGGCCGCCAAATTTCACAAGGTATCATCCGATCCTTGCCAACACACCGGAAGCCCCAGATCCAGTGTCTCTGGTCTTCGAACTCGACCGATGTTCACATCCTCCTCCTGCATGCCAAACCTGATGAATTTGTGACATCACTGATGAGGCTGGCTCTTATTGGTGGATTGAGGCATTGTGATGTCATAATACCAGCTCTGGTTATCAGAGACAGAAACTCTGAACAGTTTGAGTACATGAATTTATTCGGGTACTCAAGCGTTTTTCCCTGTCTGTCCTGGTGAGCTCACAATCTATCTAATATACCTGGGGCAACGGGGGGATTAAGTGACCTTGCCCAGGGTCACAAGGAGCAGCGTGGATTTGAACCCACAACCTCAGGGTGCTGAGGCTGTAGATAGGAGGGAGAATGTTGGATGCAGTGGTAGAGAGGGAACAATGGGATGGCTGGAAAGGGATGTAAGAGGGGCCTCAATGAGGTGGAGAAGGAAGGGGAGAATACTAGGATCAGACTTTGGGAGGGGAAAAAAAAAGTTCTCCACTACTTTACGCTAGTCCAGAGAGATTTGTACTCTCCTTCCCCCCACAAAACTGACATCCATACCCACTGCTATTTCAAATTAACTAGGCCAAATACACATAGGGCTCTTTTTACCAAGGTGCGCTAGCGTTTTTAGCGCATGCAGGAAATTACCGCGTGGAAACTAACGCCAGCTCAGTGCTGGCGTTAAGGTCCAGTGCGTGTGGCAATGTAGCACGCGCTATTCCGCGCGTTAAAGCCCTAGCGCAGCTTAGTAAAATGAGCTCATAGGTTCACACATGATTAGAGTAACATACAAATTTGACCTAAGGACAGCTTTAAAAAACGGAATTCGCTCTTAACATGGGGACTGCCTCTATATGCTATGAACAGCTCCCAACTTGGGCAATTCTGGAGGCCGCATTACCGTAAGGATGTGCCGAGACTGGAGTCGGTCCAGAGAATGGCCACCCGGATGGTCTCGGGACTCAAGGATCTCCCGTACGAGGAACGGCTGGATAAGTTGCAGCTGTACTCGCTCGAGGAACGCAGAGAGAGGGGTGACATGATCGAGACATTCAAGTATCTCATGGGCCGCATCGAGGTGGAAGAAGATATCTTCTTTTTCAAGGGTCCCGCGGCAACAAGGGGGCATCCGTGGAAACTCAGGGGCGGGAAACTGCACGGGGACACCAGGAAATTCTTTTTCACTGAAAGGGTGGTTGATCGCTGGAATAGTCTTCCACTTCAGGTGATTGAGGCCAGCAGCGTGCCTGATTTTAAGGCCAAATGGGATAGACACGTAGGATCTATTCACAGAGAAAGGTAGGGGAGGGTCATTGGGGTGGGCAGACTGGATGGGCCGTGGCCCTTATCTTCTGTCTATTTCTAAGTTTCTATGACATGTCTATGTTATATATAAGGAAACTGTAGGGAACGTAAGATATTATGTATGTGATATGTAAACCGCATAGTTGTATGTGGTATATAAATTTTTTAATAAATAAATATAGACTAGCATTCGGTGCACTTTTTTTTTTTTTCAGCACCCAAATCCGGATGCCATTTACCGACTCTTTCAAAAACTACAAAGACCAATAAGGCATGCAATGAAATTATTAAATAGCACATTTAGAACAAATCAGAGCAATATTAAGCATTAGAATTCTCTGATGTAGGAAGTGGTAAAAACACTCGCGTGTAACCTGGTTTTAAAAACATGAACAATGTCCTAGAAGAAAAGTCCATAAATCAATATTACGCTACCCATTACTCACCGTATCACTTATAAAACCTTAATGCTGGTCTTCAAAATTAAACTTTCGCGTCTCCCATCTTTTCTTGATAAACTCATTATCCCTTTTTGTCCTTCCCGGACCCTGAGATCAGCTGATCAGAATTTATTGACCATCCCTTCCATTAAAGAATTCTACTACACTAGAAAAACTAACTTTTCCATTGTCACTCCAACCTTACGGAACGCCATGCCACCTCAACTCCGCCTTGAAAATTCTCTCGTTTACAAAAATTGGATTGCTCTAGGTCTAATAGATGTTGGCATTGTAACCTTGATGCTGGAACTTTAGATCACTTGTTGTTTTATTGTCCATTCATTAAAAATTTTTGGATCTCTATTTGGGATCAAATAAATCATTTAATGGAAAATTATGTAGCATTATCATACGACACAATTTTATTTGGCATGCTGATGAGGGCTCAGCCTCAAATATCTGCTAATAATAATAAGCTTTTGATGATATTGACAGGAGTTGCCATTCAACAAATAACGTATAACTGGAAAGATTGTAAAAGGTTGAATTATTGTTTCTGGTGGAATTCAGTATGTCACGTGTTTAAAATGGAAAGAGCCTTGGCAGTTCAAAAAGGTTACTATAATAAATTTAAGGATGTGTGGGGGCCATTTTTAAATTATTCTAATGAATAATTTACACTTTTCCCAACTTTAATTCTTACATGTGGATCGGGGGGGGGGTTGGATTTCTATTAATAATATATATGAATGATAAGATATTATATTCATGTGGTATATATTTTTGTTGTATATGGAAGTGGGAGGGGGTGGGGGTTATATCTTTTTGTTGTATGATATGGTAGATTTTCAAGTGATATTGTATTCTAATTGCTTGATATTTACTGTACACTTCTTGTGAATTATAAAATGAATAAAGAATTTAAAAAAAAGAAAATTCTCTCGACAAATTCAAGATTAAACTAAAAACGGTCTTATTTCAAGACGCATACCACAACCTTTAAATATTTCCTCTTCAATAACCAGCAAAATTTAACATTAACCGATTTTAAGACGTGATCCCCTCTCCTGATGTCATATCCTCCCCTCCTCCCCTCCTTCCCTTTTTTCTTTTTTTAATTTTGTTTTTAATGATGTAATTATCGATTCCCCCCTCCCCTTTTACTCTCAAGCTCATGTTCGTATTAGTAATTTGTCTTTTTAATGTTCACTCGTTCCCCCACCCATAATAATTATTTTAACCTTTCATTTTTTTAGTATTGTAAACCAGCTAGATGCATGTCGATGGTCGGTTTATTAAAATTAATAAAACTTGAACTTAAAACTTGGTGAAATCCTGAGAGCTCCTTTTACAGAGGCGTGCTAGAGGTTTTACGCTAAAATGCCCCGCGCTCTAGCCGCTAACGCCTCCTTTTAAGCCGGCGGTAATTTTTCAGCTAGCGCACGCTATAGCACGCGCTAATCTTGTGCTAAAAACACTAGCGCACCTTAGTAAAAGGAGCCCTAAGTTTATTTCTAGGATTCAGCAGCACAGAATCCAGCTACTCTTTGGGATCCTGCCAAGTGCTCGTGCCCTGAATTGGCTGATGTTGGAAACAGGATACTGGGCTTGATGGAATTTTGGTCTGACTCACTCATTATGACAGTTTGTATGCGTAACAATAAAACAGGGGATACAATTCCACAAAAATCAAACAGGCAAGAGCAAAGTGGAATTGTTCAATCAGAATGGTGCACAAAAAAGTGTCTTTCAACTCATCTGATAAACCCAAAATAACTCATACAAAGAGTTTCTTTGGATGTATGAGTTATTTTGGATGAATAAAGACCATTGGATTTATCAGATGAGTTGAAAGACACTTTTTTGTGCACCATTCTGATTGGACAATTCCACTTTGCTCTTGCCAGTTTGTATGCGTAAAACATAAACATAAAAATCGATTTCTAGACCGCATAACCTTGCAGTTCTATGCGGTTTACAAAAAACTATAGCTGTCCAAAAAGGAAATTATAACAAATTTCAAGATGTGTGGAGGCCATTAATAGATTATTGTAAAGATTAAAAATATTCTTCCCTGTATAAAATTATGACATTAAGCGGGGGAGGGGGGGTGGGTATTTTTGATTATAATTGAAACAAATCATTTTCATAATTAAATAAGGGAGGGGGATATTATTTTATATTATGTTGATCAATTATAGGATTTCAAGTGTATTTGAATGCTTAATTGATAAATGTCAATATTGTACTTGATTTAAGATTTGAAATGAAAAAAGATTTAAAAAACCCCCCCAAAAAACCAACTAAATAAAATGCGACAATTAGGGAATGTGATGAAAACCAATTGCCTAAGAACCCAGAAAACAAATAGGTTTTCAAGTGTCTCCTAAATTCTAAATAAGAAAAAAAAAAAAAACGTATACAACTGCTTAAAATCCTTATCCCCAAAAGCAGCCTGATACGAAAGCATACGTTCACGATACCTTTTAAACTTGCAACCCTTCACCGATGCAGAAACAAATAAAGCATGGGATTTGCGAGAATATTTCCGAGTGGAAGCTGAAAATAGATCAATCAAGTACAGTGGAGCTTGACCAACCAGGACGCTCAAATAAATGCAACCCAGCTTGAAAACAATGCGTGTCTCAACCGGGAGCCAATGGTAATTCCCGAAACACGATCGAACTTGTTCAGTCCGAAAATAAGTCTAGCTGCGGTGCTCTTAGTAACCAGGGTTTGGTATTCACAATTATTGCGATCAGAGTAAGCGACAAATCCAGCAGTATCCCAAGCTCCCTACCTTGTTATTTGGGGGGAGGGCATAGTTCTTAATGGGAATTTTAGGGCTCCTTTTACGAAGCCGGGTTAGCGGCTTTAGCGCACGCACCTTTTCAGCGCGCACTAGCTGAAAAACTACCACCTGCTCACGAGGAGGCGGTAGCGGCTAGGGCGGCCGGCAAATTAGCGTGCGCTATTACGCGGGTTAAGCCGCTAACGCGGCTTCGTGAAAGGAGCCCTTAATGCCAGGTGCTTGGCCATTTGTGTTAAGAACCCACAAAAACGGTATTTTATTTGTGCTTAGGCAGAGGTTTCTTGCCCATTCTTGATGCGCTGTTTAGAAAGACAATTTACTCAAAGCTATTTATAGATCTGGTTCCCCGAGTATGAGTTGCTGCATTTCATTAGCACAAATAGAGAATTTTGTGTCCATCAATTGAAACAGCTCATCCAGGGGGAAAATTCATGAAGCGGCATTAGGGCCTTAAAGTGTGTTAAGGGAATTAATCTGTGCTAAAAGCCAATAAGCCTATGTAGTACCCATGGGTTTCTTAGCATTTAACGCATGCTAATTCCATTAAAGGCATAGAGACCTAACGCTGCTTGATGAATTCCACCCTAGAGGCTTGAGCAAAATATTAAATATCATAGGTCACAGTATGGATTCCTTTGGTACCTCCGTAGTTCAAGTTCCCAAGGGGATGATGTAATGTGGTTGAACAGAATTTACTGTTGCCTGCCTGACAGATTTAAACTTTGCAAATACTGTGCCACTGATGCCCAATTCTGCCAGCTGTGTGAGTGCCAAAGATTGCTGTGAAATCTAATAGCATCAGTGCTGAGGTAGATTCCCTGTCAAGGTTTCTGTGGCGATTACCAAACAGGAATATAAATTTTAAGTTTGACTCTATCTCAGCATACCTCAAACAACTCCACTGGCTACCCATCCCAGCCCGAATAAAATTCAAAACATCCTGCATCCTTATCATATAATCTACGGAAACTCAGCTGCCCCCCTCATCAAACTCCTATCCGACGCATGGTCCACCTCTCGCAGACTACTCAACAGGATTCAACTGAACCTAATCTAATCTAAGGCTTGGCTTTATATACCGAGACATCATTCCAAGAAAGCTCGACTCAGTTTACAATAGTTAACTTAACAAATAAAACCCATAAAGAATAAGACTAAGTTTCGGGAGATTAATTTTCAAAACGTTTAGCAAATAAAACGGTTTTTAAAGATTTACGAAAAAGTTGAAATGAATCAGAACTCCTTAAAAGGAGTGGAAGATCATTCCAAAATTGAGAAAACTTAAAAATCAGAGATTGACCAAAAATCTTGACTCCCCTCAAAAAAAACCCTCAAGTACAGAAGAATCTTCCAATCCATGTTCACCTTCCTGGACTGGGAGTCAAAATCTGGAATGATCTCACAGAGTCAATAAGAAGAGAAGCAAACCACGCCCAATTCCGGAAAAATCTGAAAACTCTGCTCTTTGACAATTAATTTTATAAGATCACCATATGCACCTATTCTTTTGCTTAGTACGATTAGATTTTCACCTCCTTCCCCCCTTCCTCCTTCCTCCCCTTCTTGCCCTATTTGTTAAATTATTCATGATTTTTTTTATATGTCTTGGTGTTAGTTTGCAGATATGATCTCAGAGGATTGTTTGTGTGTCTGTTTTATTATTATTTTTAAAAATAATTTTATGTATGTAAATTATGTAAACCGTTTAGTTCTAAATGGTATAGAAAATTTTAAAATAAATAAATAAATATTTACCCTTTTCCTTTCCAAGTCGCTTAGAGCCTGCTTAGGTTTGTGCGACTCACAAATATTAGATTAGATTAGAAAGCCTAAGCGGTTTGCAGTAAAATTATTATTAATATAAAATAAAAGATAATAAAAAAGTAAAGATAAATATGGACAAAGATAAATCCATAACTTGATACAAAAGGCGTAACTGGTAGAAAATACAATGATTTCTTTAGCATAGAGAGGGGTTAAAGGGAAACACAAAAGGGGAGGAATAAACTGAGTGGTTCATGATTCTCATTAATTATTCAGTCTACTTACCTACTGTATAGAAACATGACGGCAGATAAAGGCCAAATGGCCCATCTAGTCTGCCCATCCACAGTAACCATTATCTCTCTCTCTCTCTCTCTGAGAGATCCCACGTGCCTATCCCAGGCCCTCTTGATAGAAACATGACGGCAGATAAAGGCCAAATGGCCCATCTAGTCTGCCCATCCACAGTAACCATTATCTCTCTCTCTCTCTCTCTGAGAGATCCCACGTGCCTATCCCAGGCCCTCTTGATAGAAACATGACGGCAGATAAAGGCCAAATGGCCCATCTAGTCTGCCCATCCACAGTAACCATTATCTCTCTCTCTCTCTCTCTGAGAGATCCCACGTGCCTATCCCAGGCCCTCTTGATAGAAACATGTCGGCAAATAAAGGCCAAATGGCCCATCTAGTCTGCCCATCCACAGTAACCATTATCTCTCTCTCTCTCTCTCTGAGAGATCCCACGTGCCTATCCCAGGCCCTCTTGATAGAAACATGACGGCAGATAAAGGCCAAATGGCCCATCTAGTCTGCCCATCCACAGTAACCATTATCTCTCTCTCTCTCTCTCTGAGAGATCTCACGTGCCTATTCCAGGCCCTCTTGATAGAAACATGTCGGCAAATAAAGGCCAAATGGCCCATCTAGTCTGCCCATCCACAGTAACCATTATCTCTCTCTCTTTCTCTCTTTCTCTGAGAGATCCCACGTGCCTATCCCAGGCCCTCTTGATAGAAACATGACGGCAAATAAAGGCCAAATGGACCATCTAGTCTGCCGATCCACAGTAACCATTCTCTCTCTCTCTGAGAAATCCCACGTGCCTATCCCAGGCACTCTTGATAGAAACATGACGGCAAATAATGGCCCATCTAGTCTGCCCATCCATAGTAACCATTATCTCTTTCTCTCTCTGAGAGTTCCCATGTTTTTAAACAAAAATGTCTCTGTTCCATGCCGGGGTTTAGAGCCAGATTGACATGGATCTAACCAGTTTCTTTGATGTGAACCGCCTAGAACTCCCTGGGTATGGCGGTATACAAAAATAAAGTTATTATTATTATTATTATTATTAATATAGACTGTCTAATCTATAAGTTTCTCCTCCCTCCCCCCCCCACACAAAAAAATGTTGGATATTGACCAGTTATTTTTCTACTTGTCCTGGTCAAGGGAGTTCTTTTTTAGCAGGGAACAGAGGAATTCATAATCCTAGTGGCTCATTCAGTTCGGCCGCTGCTTGCCGTTTGTACTATCTTTATTAGGCAAAGGGAAAGGGAACCTACATTAGGCAAGATTTTTTGAGAGGCTCCTCTTTTCTTGATTGAATGAGTCTCAGATGGCCTTGAATGGAGGAGGAAGGGGCAGACAGCGAGGAAGCATTCTCCTCAGCTCACTGGAACTGCCTCCAGGTCCAAATTAAAGTTGCCAACTTTTTGACAGAGAAAAAATCTGGTACCTTGGTCAACATAGGGTAGTTTAAGGCCTCCAAGAAATTCCCATGAGATTTCTCGTATCTTTCTCATGTTTTTTTGGTTGGTTTGTTGTTTTTTTTTAAACTCTGGTAGGGCCCTTCTGTTTTTAGTTGTTTTTTCTAGACTGAATGTAGATGCCTTTTTTAAAATTTTACTTTCCGTATAGGTGCTGTTATAAAATTACCCCTTCCCCCACACCTGCTATCATTCATTTCACATCATTATGTAATTGGCACAAGTCCTATATTTGAGACAGGTTGCTTGTGGTTAGAAGTAAATAATGACGTGGGAATGAGTACCTGCAGATACTTGTGGTTAACTGCGGGACAGGGACAGAGCATACAGGGATGAGGTTGGGATGGGGATGGAAACAGAGCCCAAGGGAACACATTCTCTAAAAACTTGAGACTAGTATCAATATGTAAAAACCTAACACATCTTAGAAAATTGCCAACTGAATTCAATGGTTAACCCCCCCCCCAAAAAAAAAAAATAAACCAAAACAACAACAACCCACACAGAAGCTGCTTTTAGATTTAATGAACTACTATTAAATTAGATCATTTGTGTGTTGTCTAGCCACGTGTCATTGATTGGGCAAAAAGAGTCTTGTCTGCTGATCAGACTCCTACCATCTGCAACGTCCTTCCATCATGTGCCCATCTGCTCAAGCATCTTACTGTTACTGCATCAGATTCATCCATCGTTGTTGGCATCAAGGTACATTTCCAACATTTAATAGACACTTATTTTCCTGTTCATACACTGCATAGTTTAGGTTTTCTTTTACACCCATGTCTGAGAGAAAATCCAATTATCTTCCCAGATGATTCTTTGGGAAGGTTGTACCAAAAACAGATCAAAATGGAAGGCTCTCTTTGTGATTTATGAACAGTTGTACAGAATATTGTCCCTTTATATACTTTGATAAAAAAAGATTTAAACATAAAATCATAAGTGTCCAAGACTTGTGCAAATGAGGACAGAGTCCTCAGGAATGGGGACAAACTTTGTCCCTATGTCATTCTCTCGTTAGAAGTACTCTGTAAAGGTCAGCAGAGTAAACACAATGGAACTGTGGAATAATGAACATGGCAAATTACATTCATCTAATTTTAATGTGAAGGGAGTAGTAATGAGAGCTGTCAGGAGATGAAGGAAGGATCTCTACTCCTTGTGGGGGCTGCTGTAGAATCTGAGGTGTCCCATTGCGTTTGGTGATTTGCCTGGACTGAAACACTTGGCAGCAAATTGCATCAAATGAGTGATGTGTATTACTTTATAATTTAGAATCATGTCATACAGACACATTACTGTGTCCACAAATGGAAGCCACTTGGCAGTCAACAACCTTTGCTGGTATATTGCATCTCTTTCCCACTCCTTATCCCCTTTTTTCTTCCGTTCTTGTGTTGGCTGGGGTTTTCTCCCGTTCAGTTATCTATGATGTCAGTGCAAGTGAGCAGGAATTTGAACAGAGACCATCTGAGGTAAGTTGAATCAGAAGGGGTTACTTTAAGAGTGTGTGTTGTTTTCTAAATCAAGTTACTTTCTTGGGTGGCGACGAGACGATGCAGCAAGATTCTGCTCAGAAATGCTCTCTTCGGTCCAAAGAAAATGCCCTCTCTCAACTCTGCTTACAAAAGCATCGTCAGAGGCACAAAAAAAAGGGACCCTCAGTGACCAGTTTGGAACAAAAATAGTTTTTATTTTTATTTAATATGTATTTACCACTAATACCAATAATAAATGATCATTGGAGTTCTCCGTTAGGATAATTCTGTTATAGTCCATCTAATTTGTGGATCAGAATGCACACAAGCTAAATTTCAAAGGGAAAGTCCATTCTTGCTTTAGGTTTGAAAATGATTGCATCAAAAACACAGACACATTTTTACACCTGCTATTTAGTTTGCTCATATTTTTGAAAACCTAAAAGCATGTGCTTAAGTCCACACATCTCAGATCCATCCCTGGGATCACCTCTGCTCATCATGGACATACCATATTTGCCGGCGTATAGGACGACTGGGCGTATAAGACGACCCCCCAACTTTTAGTTAAAAAATAGAGTTTTGTGTTATACTCGCCGTATAAGACGACCCCTTCTTCCGTACACCTTCTCTACCGCCCCGGGTGCAGCACAGCCGGCCAGGTTCCCTTACTTTTGTGGCACTTCCCCGACCAACCGACAACAGCCCCGGTCCGACAAACCTCCCTGCCCTTCACCGCGAATCTAAATTACCTTCTTACAGCTGCTGTAAGAAGGTATTTAGATTCGCGGCTACAGGGCAGGGAGGATTGTCGGACCCGGGCTGTTATCGGTCGGTCGGGGAAGTGCCACAAAAGTAAGGGAACCTGGCCGGCTGTGCTGCAACCGGGGCGGGGCGGCCGCCCCTCTTTCTTGGTAGCCACTCGAACCGCGAGGCTACTCTCCTTCTCCTTACCTGCCATGCCTGCAGCACAGAGCCGAACGGAAGTCTTCCCGACGTCAGCGCTGACGTCGGAGGGAGGGAGGGCTTTGTTTAAGCTTTGTTTAAGCCCTCCCTCCCCTCCGACGTCAGCGCTGACGTCGGGAAGACTTCCGTTCGGCTCTGTGCTGCAAGCAGAGAAGGTAGGGAGAAGAAGAGCCGCGCGACTGAGTACATCCAGCCCCGCAAGTAAGGGCATGTAAACTGTACCCGGCGTATAAGACGACCCCTGACTTTGGGGAGGATTTTAAGGTACTGAAAAGTCGTCTTATACGCCGGCAAATACGGTAATTCTGTAGAAAATAGCTTTAAGAACGTCCATGGACTCTTTTTACTCAGACTCTTTTACTTCTGTCTGAGCAAATTTGCATGTGCTCCTGAGCTGTGCATGAAATTAATTGAATAACGAGCTCTGAATCATCAACCAATTATGTGGTTAATTGGCACCCATTAGGGTTTGTGTGCATATCTGGCCAGGTGCTTTCCTATAAGGCAGGGCGCCTAACTTCCACAGTACGTATCTGAATAGGGGGGCACATGGCCATGGGCATTCCAAAAAGTTGTATGCATACTTGTAGAATGCGAGGTCAACATTTACGATCAACTTGAAAAAGTTAACACAATTATGTGAATGATATCACATAATTGAAAAGGAAGTACATGTGAACTAGCTGTTGAATAAACATTTAGGGGTCCTTTTAGCGCATGCTAACGCGCCTTAGTAGAAGAGGGCGTTAGGGGAGCAAAAGTCTCCATAAACCAGTGGTCTCAAACTCAAACCCTTTCTGAGATAGGTATTGATTCCACAGTCTTAGACTGGTTCTCAAAATTCTTACGATTTCGCTCATATACTGTTAATATGAACGACACCATGTCATCCTCTTGGAAGCCTTTATGCAGAGTCCCACAGGGATCACCTTTATCACCTATTCTTTACAACATCTATATGACTACTTTGAAACTTTTCCATTTATCCCCGTGCGAAACACTATTTACGTATGCAGACGACATCTTTGTTCTCCTTGAGATTGACTCGAACCTCACTAACTTCGTTGAGAATATAATAGAATGTATAATGAAACTTCAATCTTGGGCCCTTATGGTACAAATGAAACTGAATGAGTCCAAAACAAAGTTACTTTGGCTTGGCCCAAAATTAGAGCAACTACCTTCGTCCATTCTGTTGCCTTCAGATTGAATTCTGAAGTAAAGTTCTGGGTGTCATTATAGATTCAACACTTTCATTCACCGACCATCTTAATTCTCTGGTAAAAAGATGTTTTTTTAGTCTCCATATGTTGAGGAAAATGAGATCCTGTTTCCATCATCAACACTTTACTGTCCTTGTTCAATCAATCATCCTTTTGAGGATGGATTATTGTAATTCGGTCTATTTAGGCTTGACCAAGAAAAGGTTTCAGAGACTTCAACTGATCCAGAATACTGCTGCTAGGCTGATCTTTGCAAAAAGTAAATTTGATTACGTCTCTCCGCTCATGCAAAAACTTCACTGGCTTCCTATAATTTCCAGGGTTTATTTTTAATGTGCCTGCTTAACATTTAAGATCTTGCATGGCATCCTTCCTCGTTTAATTCCCCTGTCTTGGAATTCTGTAAGATCTGACATTACCAGATCTACTGAAAAATTTAAATTGTCCTTTCCTACGCTAAAAGGCGTTACCTACATTGGCAAATTAGGGAAATCTCCACTTTTCAAAATTACTAAGCTGCGGAATGATTTTCCTATTCATCTGCGCGATCTGGGTTCTTTCCAACCATTTTGAAAACATCTAAAAACTTGGCTATATTCAAAGTTGTAAATTCCGCTCCTCTCCATACTATTTCAAATCCATATTGTATCTGTTCTCCTTTCTAATTTTCTTGTAAACTGTGCCGAGCTCTACTGTTATAGAGAAGATGCAGTATGTAAGCCTAAGGTTTAGTTTAGTTTGCAGGGCCACATTTTGGATTTGTCGGTACTTGAAGGGCCTCAGAAAAAATTGTTAATGTCTTATTAAAGAAATGACAATTTTGCATGAGGCAAAACTCTTTATAGTTTCTAAATCTTTCCTTTTGGCCAAGTCTTAATAATAATATTGTCATTTATAGCTAAAGAGACATATGATCAAGACATATGATCTTTGTTTCAACTTCCTGTTTCCGCATAGGTGGGTCTTGCAAAGGGAAGACCCTGACGCCGGCAGCCTATCTTGATCGCCTCCATTGCCAAGTCGCCACAGAGGGTCATGGGGAAGCACCCCTTATCGCCTTTAGCGTCTGCACTCCGCCGACAGCCGCCACGTCCTGCAGGCGCCTCAAGCCGCCATGGCCTGCATGCGCCTCAAGCCGCGGCGGCCTGCAGGCGCCTCAAGCCGCCTCGCCTCAAAGCCCTCCTCCTGGCATCCTCCGCTCCGCACTGCCTTTTGCCTCGCCTCAAAGCCCTCCTCCTGGCATCCTCCGCTGCGCACCACCTTTCATGCGCCTTAGCGCGCATGCACACTCTGCCGGCCACATCCCGACAGATCAGGACTCTAGAATATATGTCTGTCTGTCTGTCTTTATTTCTGTCTCTCTCTGTCCCTCCTGCTGTCTTTCTTTCTGTCTGTCTTTGTCCCTGGCCCCCTTTATCTGTCTGTCTTTCTGTGTATCTCCCTGTGTCTTTCTTCTTTTCTTTCTGTCTCCCTTCCTCCCTCTGTCTGTCTGTCTGTCCAAAGCAGCATTCCCTCCCCCTCCATTTCCCTCCCACCACATCACTTCCCTGTGCAGCAGCATTAGCATTTCCTCTACCCCCCTTTCCCTTCCCGCGGTCCCGACTATGAACCTGGCGATTGCAGCAGTGTGTGCAGCAGTCTTCACACGCTGCTTCGGGTCCTTCTACTGCCCTGATTTACTCTGGCACGTCCCTAATGACATCATCAGAGACGTGGCAGAGCAAATCAGGGCAGTAGAAGGGCCCGAAGCAGCATGTGAAGACTGCTGCACACGCTGCTGGAATCGCCAGGTTCGTAGTCGGGTCCGCGGGAAGGGAAGGAAAGGGTGGGGCGGCAAAAGACTCGGGTCCTGGGCGGCGGGGTCATCGCAAGAGCCGGGTCGGAAAGTTGCTGGGCTCCGTTTTTCGGTTCGTCCCGGGGGGGGGCAGGAGGCGCTCTTTGTGCCCCAGTCCCGGCTTGTGGAGGCGATCATCGGCTGGCTGGGAGCAGGCTTGGGGAGGCGATCGTCAGCTGGTGACGTACTCCGCGCATGCGCACTCTCGCCTAGCACGACAGATCAGATCTCAGGGAACACGCGGCGAGAGTGCGCATGCGCGGCTAGCGTTTTATTATTATAGATACCGAGGGCCTCAAAATAGTACCAGGTGGGCCACATGTGGCCCCGGGCCGTGAGTTTGGGACCATTGGTATAACTGAAAGAACTGGGAGCACAAGTGCTCCAATCCACCCCACCTCATGAATCCTTCACTGTTAGCAATTATATATTCAATGATGTCTATTCAAAAATAGGCTTCTGGAAGAAAAGAGCTGTTGCTAGAGAAATAGATAATTTCTGGGAAGCAAAACCACAGGCTATGGTTAAATCTATGCATTGTTAAAAATTGCCTATTAAAAATAATGCATTTATTGTGAGACAAAGGCTAAAATATAATTAAAATCTGCTAGGTTAAATAAATTAATTTACAGGCTGCTGATCCAAACTAAAAAAAAAACAAAACTTCACAATTAATAGAACATTCTGAAATGACTCACTGCTAATGGTTTGTTAAAACCAGAATAATGTTCAATGCATTAAAGTGTGCTTTCAATAAAGCTTTGTATCTCGGCAGCACATACAGTATATGCAAAATACCACATGTATAAACAGCTGTTTTTAATTATTTAGTCAGAACAGAGCAGACTTTTTTTTCATACTGAAACAGAGACTCGTAAAAATTTCACAGGCTTGACAGAAAAACCGTCTTGAGGATTGTTAGCAGAAATAAACATTTGTAAGTGGCACCATATCACCAGGGTATTAACGTGACTACAGGATTTCAGGATTTTAGTTAGCACTCATGATGTTCAATCTGGCATAGCCAATAACGTTTGGATGAACAGCTAGCATACACAATGTCATACAAAGACAATGACAGACTGCTACCGGAGCTTGTACATCCATTTACTGGACGGGGTTCGTTGTCTTCTTGAAATTCACAGCTTAAGTAATGTGGTCGACCTGTTAGTCCACTTGCACATGTAGAAATAAGGCCAACGCACTTTTAAAAATATTTTTCTATTGAATTTTAAAGCATTCACAGAAATAAAAGGAGAAAAACATGTTTTATAAATCAATCAAAAAAGCCTGATAACACTGCACAACAATTTTTTGGTTAAGTCTTGATTCCTGAAAAGTTTTTGGTGATTATGACAGGTACCAACTTGGTATGCTCAAATATGGTTTTGGTTTTACTGCATCACGTAAGAACTATGAGAAATAGACATTTTTATGTTTACTGACAATAAAATATATAGTCAAGTTTACGTTTCGCACAAGCGACTAAATGAAACAGAATTAAAAGTGTTTTGCTCCCGAGTTTCTTTTATATTCAGTGTCTGGTGCATCACGTTGTAGCATCCAACAATAGTCGGCAAGCATTGACGGATTCCAATTGCCCTGGTATCGTTTCTCCATCGTAGCTATGTCTTGATGAAACCTTTCACCGTGCTCGTCACTCACAGCACCGAGATTTGCGGGGAAGAAGTCCAAGTGTGAATGGAGGAAATGAATCTTGAGTGACATATTGCACTTCATTCTCTTGTATGCTTTGAGAAGTTTGTCTACCAGCTGAATGTAGTTTGGGGCTCTGTAATTGCCCAGAAAATTGTCAACAACGTCTTTCAAGGCTTTCCAGCCAATTTTTTCCGGCCCAACTAACAGATCTTCAAATCGCTTGTCACTCATAACATGTCTGATCTGGGGGCCAACAAAAATACCCTCTTTGATCTTGGCATCAGTTATTCTTGGGAACATCTGTCTTAAATAACGAAAACCTTCCCCTTCCTTGTTCATTGCTTTCACAAAATTCTTCATGAGTCCCAGTTTAATGTGAAGAGGAGGCAAAAATATCTTTGTCGGGTCAACAAGCGATTCATGTGCTACATTTTTCTGTCCTGGAACTAACTTTTTACGGAGTGGCCAGTTCTTTCTAGAATAGTGCGACTCTCTGTCTCGGCTGTCCCATTCGCAGATGAAACAGCAGTACTTTGTATAGCCAAGCTGCAGTCCTAGTAACAGAGCAACGACTTTGAGGTCTCCACAGATATTCCAGTTATACCTGGTATACTGGACATACTTTAGTAACATTTCCATATTCTCATATGTTTCTTTCATATGTGCTGCATAGCCAACAGGTACTGAAGGATAAACGTTGCCATTGTGCAACAGAACAGCTTTCAGGCTTAACATTGACGAATCAATGAAAAGACGCCACTCTTCCGGGTTGTGATCACAACCAAAGACCGAGAACAATCCTTCAATGTCACAACAGAAACAGAGACTGTCGACTTGTGCAAAAAATTTGGTTATATCATGATGCCGGTCTCGAAACACAGAAATTTTCGTACCTGGTGATAGCAAACACCATTCCTGCAGTCTCGAACCTAGCAGCTCAGCTTTTGCTTTTGACAGACCCAAATCTCTGACCAAATCGTTCAATTCGGACTGTGTTATCAGATGTGGATCGCCTGATGAGGATGGTTCAAAATCCGGGTCAATGTCACTGTTAGAACCCTGCACTGCAGTTTCTTCATCTGGTTCGTCTAAGGTCCAATCCTCTGGTGGTTTCGGAACTGGAAGACTGTCATCATGTGGCATGGGTCTCATTGCTGAAGGCAGATTAGGATATTCAATTGACTTCTTGTTTTTGGCAGAGAAACCAGACACATTAGTCAAACAGAAATAACAGTCCGTCACATGGTCTTTCTGTTCTCGCCATATCATCGGAACAGCAAATGGCATCGTCTTTCGAGTACCTCTGAGCCAGGCTCTCAGACTAACAGCACATGTCGCACAGCAAATGTGAGGCGCCCATTGCTTGTCTTGATCACCTATTTTGCAGCCAAAATACAGATGATAGGCTTTCTTTACAAGGGCAGTCATCGAACGTCTCTGAGGCGTAAGTGTATATTCCCCACAGATATAGCAGAATGTGTCGCGGCTGTTACGACACCGACGAGACATATTGCCCGACACCAAAACGTCTATAGCATCAAGCTTACTTACTGTTATATTGCTACAGCTACTATACTACTATACTTTACTATACTGATACTATATACACACACGGACTATCTATATTAACCAAATGAGCAGGATCGGTGTATGGAAGCCACCATTATAGCATGGTGAGACAGCGCAAGCTCGTTCAGACCTGCCCAGACATGCCCAGGATGTCATCTTCCATAAAACAGCTTCCAACCTGGCTAGATTTTATGCATGGACATACCCAGGCGGCACAAACCGTTGTTGATAAGACACTTATGGGAGAAAAAATTGTTTGCATCCAAATATAAGAAAAAATCACGACAAAATTGAAGATTTCTCTGAAATGGTACGTGATGGGTAATTTTTGATGTAATATTCATGATCAGCACCCAAAATTCTATAAGAAACACCCAGCAGTGTTCAGGAAGCAAAAACTTTGTTGTGCAGTGTAAGCAAGTCAGCAAGAAATTCATTTAGAATAGGGTATCAAATGTCGGTCCTCGAGGGCCGCAATCCAGTCGGGTTTTCAGGGTTTCCCCAGCGAATATGCAGGAGAACTATTTGCATGCACTGCTTTCATTGTATGCTGATAGATCTCATGCATATTCATTGGGGAAATCCTGAAAACCCGACTGGATTGCGGCCCCCGAGGACCGACATTTGACACCCCTGATTTAGAACAGAAATAAATACAGTGATACCTTGGAATCCGAACTTAATCTGTTCCAGAACCCCGTTCGAGTTCCAAAGCGTTCGAGTTCCAGGACAGTTTTTCCCATTGAAAATAATAGAAACTGGATTAATCCGTTCCTGGGTCCCACAAACTCAAATTTTAACAGGAAATACACTGGATTTTAAGGTAAAATATTAACAAACATTCCAAAGCAGCACTTAGATTCTGGAGCACAAACGCACACATACCATGTGCAGGGCGTTTGGATTCCAAGACAAAATTTACTACAAAAAAAAGTTTGGATTCCAAGTCGTTCGAGTTCTGGGGCGTTCAGATTCCGAGGTACCAGCCTAAGATAATAATAATAACAGCTTATATACCGCAATACCATGAAGTTCTATGAGGTTTACAAAGATTAAGCAAAGGTACAAATTGATTGACTTTAAGAGGGGGGGAAGAAAGAGGGTTAATGGGACAGGAAATCCATTTTTGAGGAGAGAGTGATCAATAGAACAAGATCAACTGGCAATATGTTGAAGTTTGGCACTGGAGGTCAGGGTGGCTAGGGAGAACTCCTGCCCCATTTTGACCTGGTTGAGGCAAATTAAGGGAGTCTTTTACTCAAGGTTAGCGTATGTTATCTGCCATAGAACTCATTTTATTTGTATGGGCCCTGATGCAGATAAAGAGCTAATCTTTAGTAAAAGAACCTCTAATGGGGAAATTCATCAAAGGATACTAAATACATAAGCACATGCTAACGAAAGCTAAAAATAACCTGAATCACAGTTACTGGATACCTTGGGGCCCAAGAAAAGGCCCAAGAATACCTTAGCGCCCAAGAAAAGGATCTGGGTATCATCATAGACAATACGATGAAACCTTCTGCCCAATGTGCGGTGGTGGCCAATAAAGCAAATAGGATGCTAGGAATTATTAAAAAAGGGATGGTTAACAAGACCAAGAATGTTATAATGCTCCTGTATCGCTCCATGGTGTGACCTCATCTGGAGTATTGCGTTCAATTCTGGTCTCCTTATCTTAAGAAAGATATAGTGGCGCTAGAAAAGGTTCAAAGAAGAGCGACCAAGATGGTAAAGGGGATGGAACTCCTCTCGTATGAGGAAAGACTAAAACGGTTAGGGCTCTTCAGCTTGGAAAAGAGACGGCTGAGGGGAGATAGGATTGAAGTCTACAAAATCCTGAGTGGAGTAGAACTGGTACAAGTGGATTGATTTTTCACTCTGTCAAAAATTACAAAGACTAGGGGACACTCGATGAAGTTACAGGGAAATACTCTTAAAACCAATAGGAGGAAAATTTTTTTCACTCAGAGAAATAGTTAAGCTCTGGAACGCATTGCCAGAGGATGTGGTAAGAGCGGATAGCGTAGCTGGTTTAAAAAAAGATTTGGACAAGTTCCTGGAGGAAAAGTCCATAGTCTGTTATTGAGAAAGACATGGGGGAAGCCACTGCTTGCCCTGAATCAGTAGCATGGAATATTGCTACTCCTTGGGTTTTGACCAGGTATTAGTGACCTGGATTGGCCACTGTGAGAACGGGCTACTGGGCTTGATGGACCATTGGTCTGACCCAGTAAGGCTATTCTTATGTTCTTATGTGGCCATTACGGGTCTGAATCTATAAACAGCACCTAACATTTAGGCACCAGTCAGCACGGTTGTCAGTCAACTGCAAGGCAGCGATTATACAAGCACGCTTAGCAGTACCTAGGCATGCTTAGGCGTTGCCAGGCGTCCCTGTGTTAGGTACCGGTGTATTAAGCCAGGTTTTATCTGACCTAATTTACCAGTTCCTATGACACCTAGCGATGCCTAAGTCAACCATACCTATTCTTTGCTCCTAATCAAGATTACTTTTCAGATAGGTATCATTAGGCATTGGAGGATGCTTTAACTGAGACGTTGCTAGTCACCACACGGATATCTGCGCACAACCTAAATTATCCATTTAAAAATTGTTTTCTTTAAATGGGTTTTTAATGCCATTGCCAATTACCATGTCATTTAATCCATTAAAAAAGCTATTAAGTTGGGTGCAAATTCACGTTGGCTTGTACAAAGCCACAGTAGAGGTATCTACCGCAGGCCGGCAAGGTAAATGCTATGACCCTGATAGAATTCCTGTGAGTGTTGGAGCACCAGCCCGCGGTACAAACCTCTACCGTGACTTTGTAAAAGGAGCCCTTAGTTAGGCGTCTCTGGGTGTCCATAATTAGGGCACCTAGAAGCGTCTAATGTAGGCGCTGTTCTAAAATCAGGCCCTATATTCCTATGGGATCTTTACCCCCCTCTTTTACAAAGGTACGCTACGCTTTTTAGCGTGCGCTAAATATTAGCGCGAGCTAAACACGCGCGAAATGCTAACTTGTGCATATTATCCTATGGACGCGTAAGCGGTTGGTGCACGTGTTGATTTAGCATGCGCTAAATCCACGCTAAAACGCTTAGTGCGCCTTTGTAAAAGAGGGTCTTAGCGTTTAGCAGGTTCTAATCATTTTTTATCTGGTTCATAGTCTAAAGCGCGCGAGGACAAAGGCGCGCCGACAACCGAGCGCGGACAACTGAGCGCAGGACTTCATCGCGCCGAAGAAAAACCGTATTTTAAAGGGCTCCGATGGGGGGTGTTGGTGGGGAACCCCCCCCACTTTACTTAATATAGATCGCGCTGGTGTTGTGGGGGGTTTGGGGGGTTGTAACCCCCCTCATTATACTGGAAACTTAACTTTTTCCCTGTTTTTTAGGGAAAAAGTTAAGTTTTCAGTATAATGTGGAGGGTTACACCCCCACACACCCCCAACATGGCAGCATGAGGCAGCGCGATCTCTATTAAGTAGAGTGGGGGGCTTCCCCCCCACACACACCCCATCAGAGCCCTTTACAATACGGGTTTTCTTCAGCGCGATTAAGCCCTGCGCTCAGTTGTCCGCGCTCGGTTGTCGGCACGCCTTTGTCCTCGCGCGCTTTTGACCCGTCACCGTTTATTTATTTAATTCATTTTCTGTTCCATCCTCCCCAAAGAGCCCAGGAGGGGTTACAGGTTAATATGCACAATATACAGTTAACAGGTTACAATTTGCCATAGTTACCAGACAGGTTTTTTCAGGTACAAGTTTTTATCCTAATGAGACACAAATCGCACTGAGTCCCCTCGGATGAATTCCCTCCTAAGTGTGTGATTGGGGGGAGGGGGTGCTGAAGGCGTGGGTGAAATATAAACAAAACCTTGGGGAATTTTAAAAAATATTTTAAGGATGGGTTTAGTTGGGGAGGGGGGTGGCTGGAACAGTAGGCATTGAAAGAATTTTTTTTAAAAAACACATTTCATTTATTTTTTCTTTTATATATAACATATAAGGTAATGCCACTAACCCCCTCTTTTACTAAGGTGTGCTAATCGAATTAGCGCGCGCTAAATGCTAATGCGTCCACGTGTAAGCGTTTAGCGTGTGATAAATCGATTAGCGCACGCTAATTGGTTAGCGCACCTTAGTAAAAGAGGGCCTAAGATTTCCTCTTTTTCTAAAATCAAAGTACATCCCTACCATGTCTCCAATGAAGAGAATATCAGGTAGGATTTAGCTGTTTTCCTGCTAAGAGATAAACATTACAAAAATCAGGACTTAGAATACTTGCAGTGTGCTCGCTAGAGGAGGGAAAGGTAGGGGACCTGATAGAAATGTTAAATTATAATTAAAAAAACCTTCAATGGGGTGAAGAAAGGTAAAGACATCAATGGATGGGGAAAATCAGGAATTAGGTGCCATCATGTGACATGACGGGGAGGATAGTATAGACCTTATAAATGTACTTACGTGCCCCTGACGCAGCCTTAGGCTGAAACATGTTGAGTTTTTGATGTCATCCTTTTGTTCTTACTTATTAATTTTTTTTTTATATTTTAACAATTTTTTGAATCATATTTAAAATTCAATTCTCCTTTTTAGTCTCTTTTTTTTCATTTGGATTCTTGCTTTGGTTTTGTCTGATCTCTGGGGGAATTCACCTCATCTTTTGGTAACAAGGCCAAAAATTATGCAGATACCTTAAATGGTAATAAAGAGTAAAACCCAAAAATATTTTTAGCATTATATGTTGTTCTGTTAAGTGATGATAACTGAAGCTATAAAGCTTCAAACTGCAGGTGCGATGAAAACTTTGGGCCTTTAGAAACAAATTCTCAAAATGGCATCATTAGTTAGGCAGCAGTATGCGCCCTACCGCTGCTTAAGTTAATCATTTTATGTTCAAAACAGTTTTATTGTGAACGTGAGAAAAACAAAAGCAAGAAACAGAATAAGAACAAAGAAAACAATATCCAACAATATTCAATGTTCAGAAACAGTACAAAGAGCACATCCAACCGCCCACTACCCCACCCAACCCCCCTCCCCCCCACACACAAAACAACAATCCCCCCAGGATCCACCACCAGCAAAATACAGAAACAACCAAAAGGTCTCCCAAACACCAAAGGCCCGTACTCTTGTGGCCCATGGGCTACAACCAGAGGGAACCCCCCCCCCCCCGAAGAAAAAAAAAAAGGCAGTGACTGAACAGGGGAGTAAGCACAGAGAACATTAGGAAAACTAAGCAAGAGAATTCAAAAGGAGGCTACGACCTCTAGGAAGTAGGGAATCCAAATAGACACCCCAAAGTTGCAGGTAGGTGAGCCGCCACCGAGGACGACCAGACGGCCTCTCAGGCGGCCAAAGTATGTACCAGAGATCTCCAAGTCCAATAAGAGGGAGGCTCCGAAGTCGTCCAAGATTGCAAAATGCACTTACGAGCAAGGAGACACACCTTACGACACAAATGGGGACCCCCCTTGGGAAGGCCGCGGAAAGCCCCTGGAAGATCTAAAACCAAGTTCTCTACAGTGCCCGAAAGGGGGTCCGGAAATAAGCCCTGAAGATTATGGACGATGGACTGCCAAAAAGCTTGCACGGTCCAAAAGTCCCAAAAAGAGTGAGCAAAGGTATTGGGATCACGGCCACATTTCAGACGGAGAGGGGAATCGATGCATCCCACTTTATGCAATTGTACCTGAGTAAAATAGGCTCTGTAAAGCACTCGAACATAACATTCTTGAAACTGCACTCCCGTTACCAAGCGAGGGACGCAAAATGTCCCAGCGGCCAAGGTTGTGACGGAGCTCCCGACCCCAACCCCCCTGAATCCCCGAAACATCTTTGGGATTCGGTACAGTAATTGATTGCACTGCTTAAAAACTAATTAATCTAATCTAATCTTCTATTTGTGTCTCGCTCATACCTGTGTAGGCTCTAGGCAACTTACAGAGAGAAGGAGGAGAGAGGGGAGGGCGGAGTCGTGGATCGGGGAAGAGGGAAGACTTGAAGGAAGGAAGGCGTCCTTAGGTACCTCCAAAAATGGCACCTTTGTCCCAACTAAAGAGGTACCTTGTGGAGACTGTGGCCACCGTAGGCATGGTTAATGCCAGAAGTGACCTTGGGCACCATTTGGTGCCTCTGTACACGTGACTCTCATGGAAGGTAGGCACCGGAAATGTAGGCGTTTAAAACCTTGGCCTACTTTTCCATTGCCTACTTTTCACATAGCTGTGATTCTCCAATCAGCGCTGTTGCATGATTGATACATGATTTTCTAAGCAGTCGCCGATGTAGGGGCCGTTTGGAGAATCTGGCCCTAAGAATCTGCTAGGAGGGCTGGTTGATGCATGGAATATCCTACTAGCAGATTTGGTGACATCTAGTGGCGTAGTAAGGGGGGGGGGGGCAGTTCATCTCGGACACTGTCTTGGTGGGGGCGCCGGTATCCTTCTTCCTCTCCTACTCCCCAGCAACTTCCCCACTCACTGCTACTATGCATGCATGCCCATCTTTTCTCCCATACCTCTTTAACATTCTCAGCATGAGCAGCAACCCCAACTTGCTGCTGGAACCAGTGTCGACTCTTCCTCTGATGTCACTTCCTGGCCCCACACCTAGGAAGTGACATCAGAGGAAGAGGCAACACTGGCACGAGCAGCAGGTTGGGGTTGCTGCTTGTATCGGGAATGTTAAAGAGGTATGGGAGAAAGGGCGGTGAAGGAGTGGATGGGATAGGGGTGGAGAAGAGGGCAGGGGGAGGGGCGCCACTGCCACAGGCACTTCTCACCCTCGCTACGCCACTGGTGACATCCAAGCCGTGGCAGAATCTTGGGACAGACACAAGGCACAGTGGTTGAAGGACGGTAGGTGGTAGCAGCAAATATAACAGAGGCAGTGTTTGGGGCAGTTGTGAAGGGCAGCGGTGGGAGCTGGTGTTTGCTCATCTACCCAAGGTGATAGACAAGCAAAGAGTGGCAGCCAACTTGGCCATTGGTCTTCTTTTAAGGGCAGGGGTGGGAGCTGGTGTTTGCTCATCTACCCAAGGAGATAGACAAGCAAAGAGTGGCAGCCAAATTGGCCATTTGTCTTCTTTTAAGGGCAGGGGTGGGAGCTGGTGTTTGCTCATCTACCCAAGGAGATAGACAAGCAAAGAGTGGCAGCCAACTTGGCCATTGGTCTTCTTTTAAGGGCAGGGGTGGGAGCTGGTGTTTGCTCATCTACCCAAGGAGATAGACAAGCAAAGAGTGGCAGCCAAATTGGCCATTTGTCTTCTTTTAAGGGCAGGGGTGGGAGCTGGTGTTTGCTCATCTACCCAAGGAGATAGACAAGCAAAGAGTGGCAGCCAACTTGGCCATTTGTCTTCTTTTAAGGGCAGGGGTGGGAGCTGGTATTTGCTCATCTACCCAAGGAGATAGACAAGCAAAGAGTGGCAGCCAACTTGGCCATTGGTCTTCTTTTGCTATCATTCTTTGTTGCTTTGTTGCAGCTTCTAAATTCTATCTATAATTGTATATGTCTACTTTACAGGTATTCCGTTACTGAAAGGATGTCAATGGTGGAAATAATGGGGATCTATTTCAAGTGACAAATCCTTAGAAATTCTACAGTACACATTCTGACAATTGCTTAACTTTGAGTTATGATACTCTAGTTTTATCCAATTATATAGATTTTCAGTTTCTAGACAGATAACAACACTATTAATATTCAGCTCACTCTTCTGTGTCTATCCCTTAGGTCTCTGTCTAATAAGTGTAACAGTTTTCATAAACTTTAACCTAATAGAAAAAGATAGGTATACATTTTAACCTGAAATTGCTCTGGTCAATTTAGTTAATAGTTCACATGAAGTCAGTTTTCAATCTGCTTGCATTAATCGAAAGTCTGCAAATCCTAAGAATTAGTGCGGTGGACTAAGAAACCAGGGGAGTCTGGCTCAGGTACAAACTTAGGGGCCCTTTTATCTTTATTGGAAGCTTCTATACCGCTGCTAATGACTGGGAAATCAATTCAGAGCGGTTTTCAAAGACATCTGTAATGGATTTTAAATACAGATTCAGATGGATTCCACTGTGATTGTTCTCAGCCTCTTAGCTGCTTGGCTAGGGTATCACAATCACATTAGAGAATGGCACGGTGACAAAATTCATCACTGTTCCTGTCCCCGTGGATAACCGCGGGAAATAATCCCATGCCATTTTCTAGTGTCTATTTCAACCTCGGTCCTTCTACACCAGCATTCTTCAAAGCAAAGCTTGAGGGCCAGTGGTTGTGGCCATTCATACTCTGATTCTTTATGTGAGCCAAGGATAATGAAGCCATTGTGACATCACTGATGTGATTGGCTCTTAGGCACTGGTGGAATGAGGCATTATGACATCACAATATCTGCTCTGGATACCAAAGACTGTCATTCTGTAGTGTCTGTTTCAACCTCGGTACTTCTACACCAGCATTCTTCACAACAAAGCTTGTGGGTCAGTGGTTGTGGCCATTCATACTCTGATTCTTCCTTCTCTCCTTAAAGAATGACATGAAGATTGTTTACCGCGGTTATCCTCGGGGACAGGAACGGTGATGAATTTTGTCACCGTGTCATTCTCTAAATCACATTATTACACTATTATAGATGTATGTATCATATGTATACTATGGCCTGTTTTACAAAGCCACGCTAGCAGCTGCCACGCAGCAACAGCCCCGAAGCCATTTCAATCTTTATGGGCTTCAGGGCCGTTACCACACTGCAGCCGCTAGCGCAGCTTTGTAAAACAGGCCCTATGTTTACACAAGATTACAGTTAACCATTCTAAGTAATCTATATTTACATGCATCCTAAATATCTCTAGCAATGTGGACTATATTTGTCCTATTTACTCTCATCTAGATAATAATAGTTACACTCATCCTGGATCAGAATTTAACCATGCAGAAACAAGTTGATATAATAATCCGCAAGGCTTTTTATACTTTATGGAGACTGCGGACAGTTAGGGCTTACTTTGATATCACCGCATTTAGGCTCCTGGTTCAATCACTGATACTGGGATGCCTGGATTACTGCAACGAAGCTTATCTTGCAGGGGTAAAAAGGAACATCTCTAGATTGCGACTTATACAAAATACAGCGGTGAGAATGATTTTTTTGGTTTGAAAAAATGTGATCACGTGCCCTTTTTTTACCGCAAATTACATTGGCTACCTAGGGAGGCCCAAACAATCTTTAAATTTGGTTGTAGTTGTTACATGAAGAAGGACACGGTACTACTCAAAAGGGTCCAAAGAAGAGCGACGAAGATGGTTAAGAGGTTGGAGGAGCTGCCGTACAGTGAAAGATTAGAGAAACTGGGCCTCATCTCCCTCAAACAGAGGAGATTCATGATCAAAACATTCAAGGTACTGAAGGGGATAGACTTAGTAGATAAGAACAGGTTGTTCACCCTCTCCAAGGCAAAGAGAATGAGAGGGCACTCTCTAAAGTTGAAAGGGGATAGATTCTGTACAAACGTAAGAAAGTTCTTCTTCACTCAGAGAGTGGTAGAAAACTGGAACGTTCTTCCGGAGTCTGTCATAGAGGAAACACCCTCCAGGGATTCAAGACAAAGTTAGACAAGTTCCTGCTAAATAAGGACGTACACTGGTAGGGCTAATCTCAGTTAGAGCGTTGGTCTTTGACTAGAGGGCCAACGCGTGAGCGGACTGCTGGGCATGATGGACCACTGGTCTAACCCAGCAATGGCAATTCTTATGTTCTTATGTTCTTACAAAGTCATAACTGGTCAAGCACCCTCATACCTGTTGGAGATACAGTAGTCTCATTTTCTAACCCCCAATACTCCCCGCCGAGTGATTTCATGAGTCTCTGGTTGCACTTTCTTCTTCTGACTGTGCATCCAATATTACTTCTCTTCTTTCAGCCTCCTGTATGCTTCCTCTCCTCCAGACCTCATTCCCTCCCCCAACTTTAGGTGTCGTTTATAGAATTTCCCCGTGAGTATCAAAATGAAATTCTAGAATAGGCTTTCTCCAAACATCAGGGCACCTTAAAAAGGGTTCTCATTGATAGAATTGCCCCCATTGTACCAATGCACTTTGTAAGGATATTTGGTGGCATTATCCAGATAATGCATCTGAATTTTCCAGTCATAGAAACATAGAAACATAGAAGATGACGGCAGAAAAGGGCTACAGCCCATCAAGTCTGCCCACTCTGCTTACCCACCCCCTGTCTATGCCCTAATGACCCAATTTCCTTATCTTGACCCTCGTAGGGATCCCACATGGGTATCCCATTTATTCTTAAAGTCTGGCACGCTGTCTGCCTCGATCACCTGCACTGGAAGCTTGTTCCAATGATCAACCACTCTCTCTGTGAAGAAATACTTTCTGGTGTCGCCATGAAATTTTCCGCCCCTGAGTTTGAGCGGGTGCCCTCTTGTGGCCGAGGGTCCCTTGAGAAAGAAAATATCATCTTCCACTTCGACACATCCCGTGAGGTACTTAAATGTTTCGATCATGTCTCCCCTCTTCCTATGTTCCTCAAGAGTGTAGAGCTGCAATTTGTTCAGTCTCTCTTCGTACGAGAGACCCTTGAGCCCCGAGATCATCCTGGTGGCCGTCCGCTGAACTGATTCAATTCTGCGCACATCTTTACTGTAATGTGGCCTCCAGAATTGCACACAGTACTCCAGATGAGGTCTCACCATGGCCCTGTCAGTGACATTTATCCAGATAGTAGATAAGTGGTTTTGACTATTGACCTAGACATTTATAAACACCTAAGAATGGAAGCCAAATATATAAATACGTGCATGTATGTAGAGAGAGAGAGAGAGAGAGAGAGAGAGAACAATTATTTTTGTTCGTTACAGATACGGTCAGTAAATACATGAATTTATCTTCCTCATTCTATCACATTAATATAGTGCTAGAGATGGTATAGGAAAATCACCATGCAGTGGTTTAATGCAACATATGCAGGTGTAGATAGGAGATGCTGGTTCTTAAGCACTTTATCATTTTATGACATTTTAATTTCCCAGTGAGTATGATTAATACCACTGGGAAATAATTTATCACTAACACTAATTCAAATGGCGGATCATCTCTGAAATCAGCTGGCAATAATACTGAAACCCTGCTGATATTTTCCCTAGTTTGATAAATTAACACACTCTTATCATTAATTCTATAGTTATCCTTACTTCTGACAGGTGTTATAGACATGGCACTCTCCCAGTCTTCAAACGGTGTCCCCTGCTGCTAAGAGGTAAACTGATTTTTGCAAGCCTTCTTTGCATAGGTTTTATTCACAGACTGCTTCTTCAGCTACATTATAATCAATCTGCATGTTGAATTAGCCTTGCCATGCTAATTATCAGCAAAGGCATCATGTGATGCTTCTATATAACAAGGATATTTAGCATCTATTAAACATCTTAAGTAGCCTGCTGTCTGATCGCACTGAAAACCCGTTATACGATATGGGGCTTATTCACTAAGCTATGCGTCTGTGATTTCAGTTTAGTTTGGGAATTATCAAACAGTTGCATAGAAACATAGGGCCCGGTATTCAGAAAATGCTGAGCTCCTAAGTTTAAGATGATAATTAGACTCTTAAAATTTGTTCCATTTTCAGTCATACTTAGAAGCATAATTTTCAGCTGAAAATTTCTTCTTAATTTAAGAGCTTAAATGTTATGCTCAAAAATTTAGGCCTGCTTAGTAAATTTTCAAAGAAGCCCCTTTTATTAGCATAACTCGCAAAGAGTTAAACTAAACCAAAGCTTAACTTTAAATACCGGGTCATCAACCAAAGGAAGCTCGACTCGGTTTACAACAATTGAATAAAAAACTAAAGAAAGTAAAAACAAAGGTTTCAAAAGAAATTAATTTTCAAAATGTTTGGCAAATAGAAAAGTTTTTAGAGATTTACGGAGAGATTGAAAAGGACTGGGGTTCCTCAGAGTTAAGGGGAGATCATTCCATAGTTGCGAAAGTTTAAAAGCCAAAGACTGACTAGCGTTTACGCGCTACGGGCTCCTTTTACTAAGGTGGCTAGTGTTTTTAGCGCACGCAGGAAAGTACCGTGCGCTACACCGCGCGCTACGCTTCTAGAACTAATGCCAGCTCAATGCTGGCGTTAAGGTCTAGCACGCCCGGCAATGTAGCGCGCGCTATTCCACATGTTAAAGCCCTAGCGCACCTTAGTAAAAGGAGCCCTAACAAAAATTAGGACATGCAGCATTTAGGCCCAGATTCCAGACACGGCGCCTGAAGTTAGGTGTCTAGATTGGCACACGTAGGCTCCCTTTTATCAAGCTGCGTTAGGTTTTTTTTTTTTATTGCCAGACGCTGGGGTAAAAGCTCTGACGCTCTTAGGAATTCTGTGAGCGTTGGAGCTTATACCGCAGTGGCCAGTGATAAAAAAAACCCTAACACGGCTTGATAAAAGGGGACCTTAATTTTATTAATTGGTTTAATCGGTGCCGTTAATTGAAAGAGTCATTAAAAAAAACAATAAAAAATTAATGGTAGGCGTCTAACTTGACAGGAGCCTACCACTTAGAGCAAATGTCTACACAAGGAGTGTCCAACCTTTTGGCTTCCCTGGGCCACGTTGGCCGAAAAAAAATGTTTCTGGGGGCCACACAAACGCGCAAATGCTGCAGCAAGACAGAGGAGGGAACCGGCAAGACTGTTAACACCCGGGGGCAGCAGAGGAAAACACTGCATCGCCCTCGACCGGGGCCGCACAAAATACTTCACAGGGCCGCAGGTTGGACACCCCTGGTCTACACTGAGGCACCTTCCAGAAAATAGGTGTGGTTAGAAGCAGATTCTGGGTATATTTTGGGCGTGCTTTCTGTTTTGAAAACGTTCACGTTCGCTCCTGGATTTTTGTGTGTGTACCTGGATTTTGACGGAATATCAAAATTCCCCTCTGCCTCTTCTATTGTGGACGGGCAGGCCTCTTTGTATCATGTCCCTGGCCACGCCCCCCTTTTCAGATATGTGCAATTAAAGTGCAGTACTCTATGGAATAGCCCACAGTGAGGCAAGTGTACAAATTAAGACTGCCAGTTGACATTGGGTTGCTAGCAGCCAATTATGAACGCTTCCAAGCTCATTTCGTCAGCCGGAGGCCCAAAGTCATAATGCCCCTGTACAGATCCATGGTGAGACCTCATCTTGAATATTGTGTTCAATTCTGGAGACCACATTATCAAAAAGATGTGCGGAGAATCGAGTCGGTTCAGCGAATGACCACCAGGATGGTCTCGGGACTCAAGAACCTCCCATATGAGGAAAGACTGAATAAACTCCAACTCTACTCGCTCGAGGAACGTAGAGAGAGGGGGAACATGATTGAGACTTTTAAATATATCACGGGCCGCATCGAGGTGGAAGACGATATCTTCTTTCTTAAAGGACCTTCAACCACAAGAGGTCATCCGCTGAAAATCAAAGGTGGGCAATTTCATGGCGACGCCAGGAAGTATTTCTTCACCGAAAGGGTAGTCGATCATTGGAATGAACTTCCATTGCAGGTGATTAACGCCAGCAGCGTGCTCGATTTCAAAAAGAAATGGGATATGTATGTGGGATCTCTAGCCGGGTGAAGTCTGGGGGTGGGTCATTAGCGTGGGCAGACTTGATGGGCTACAGCCCTTTTCTGCCGTCATATTCTATGTTTCATTTGTTAACTTATTTGCACACATTTCCTCCATTGCACGCAGAGCATTAGGTTGGAAATTTGAGCATGATATATAGAGTATAGGGATAAAGGTGAAACTTATAGAATGCTTACACACATAGAAAATTACTTAGCAGGCAGAAAATATATTCACAGGTGCCTCTCTTTGCATTTCAGTATTCATGTGAAAGTCATACAAAAATGCCAGGGATATAACATATCCTAAGCGCCAAATGCTGGACCATGCATCTACTCACGAAAATAGAAATGTATTGGCTTAAATTCTTGTTACTTCCCCGCTTTCATTGCTGAATTAATTCACTACACAGCAAATATCTTTTAACTCCGTGCGTTAGGAGCAGAACAGATGAATGCCTTTGAACGCATGGATAGAGAAGTGACTGACACAGTTTATTCACTGAATTCCCATTTTCCAATATTTTATATTGGAGGAAAAGCCCTTTCATTATTCAGAGCTATTAAATAGCCATTGTTTAAAATCTATTCTGCATTAGAAATCAAAATGCAGTCTAGAAGTCTACTTATCTGCAATATGCGACGACTGGATGGGAGAATTGTAAGCTAATGAATATTCATTAATAATGAGACAATCATATACTGTAGGTATAGCTCAAGTGGGGATCAAGATTGCGATGGGTTTTAGCTCTACAATATCTCATCGCCTAATTTCTGTAGAGGCAGACCAGTAATATTCTCTATAAATAATGTCTGAATGTGAAGAAATTGATCTCAAAATAAAATCAGAATGTTTTCTAAAGAAAGTTCCCTAAAGGTCCTTGACTGGTCTCAAATTAATTCACCCTCTATTGTGCTAAAGGTTCGACTCCAATTCCATTTATTTTTCTTTCTCATTTATCATGCATAATCTTATTTTGTAAGCATAAATTCAATTTATACTTCAAAACGAAGTACATTTTATTTTCCAATTGAAACTGAAGACATTTGATGTAACATGCCTATAAAGAATATATGTGTTAACAAAGAATATTAAGCCTATGCACTGTATATCATTGTGAATACTTCCATAGCATTTATTGGTTTCTCAAAGGCATTATAATATTGCTGCCACTTTCTGCTTGGAAAATTGGCTCCCAAACACTCTAGGGCTTGGTATTATTGACCTGAACAACAGGCAGAATATCCAATTTCCCGTGAAGTATCACAAGGGTTTTATTTGGCAGGTCAGAGAAATGGTGCATTATTCGAAGCGTGTGAAATTGTGTTGCGAATGGGTGAAGAAACAGGCACTCAAGAGCACCAGTTCCACTGTGTGCCTCCAATTAGGTGGCCAGAGGGCACCCGGTAGAACCCTATCCCGCTACTGCTTATCATTTCTAGAGCGCTGCGAGACGTATGCAGCGCTGTAAATTAAACCATTCAAGAGACAGTCCCTTAGGGCTCCTTTTACTAAGCTGTGATAGCGTTTTTAGCGTGCGCTTAGCGCCCGCTGAATTGCCTCTCGCGCTAGACCTTAATGCCAGCATTGAGCTGGCGTTAGTTCTAGCCGCGTAGCGTGGGTTTAGCGCGTGCTAAAATCCTGCGTGCGCCAGAAACGCTATCGCAGCTTAGTAAAAGGAGCCGTTAGGGTTGTCTAGAAAAATCTAAAGTTGGAAATGCTGTTCGAATTGAAGTTCTTCCCATGAATTTGATTGTGCTGGATCGGAAAATAATTTTATTTTTTTTAAATTTTAAAGCCCATCCTGGGGCCGCTCAAAGCCACTGATTACATAAAGTTCATTTTTTCTTAAAATTTGCTATCATTTTTGCTTAAGGGAGCACATTTGTTGGTATTATAGCTATAACTTTTATGATTTCACATTCGACAATGATACATTGATAAAAAAACATTTTATGCAAAAAAATTAAAAATAAAATCTAGCAGTATTTTATTAAATGAACATGAAGAAGGACATAGTACTACTTGAAAGGGTCCAGAGAAGAGCGACAAAAATTGTAAAGGGGCTGGAGGAGTTACCGTACAATGACGCTAGAGAAACTGGGCCTCTTCTCCCTTGAGAAGAGGAGACTGAGAGAGGACATGATCGAAACATTCAAGATATTAAAGGGAATTCACTTAGTAGAGAAAGAGAGATTGTTCACCCTTTCCAAGGTGAAGAGAACGAGAGGGCACTCGCTAAAGTTAAAAGGGAATAGATTCTGTACAAACGTAAGGAAGTTTTTCTTCATCCAGAGAGTGGTAGAAATCTGAAATGCTCTTCCGAAGGCTGTATAGGGGAAAGCACCCTTCAGGGATTCAAGAAAAGTTTGGATAAGTTCCTGCTGGAACAGAACATACGCAAGTAAGGCTAGACTCAAATAGGGCACTGGTCTGACCCAGCAACCGCAAATCTTATGTTCTTATGAACCTTCAATATCTGCACTTTATTGTAGCAAATAACAGAAATTGATCATACTTTGCTGCCGGGAGAGAGAGGGTAAAATGCTTGAGTTTCCCCATCGGCTAGAGGATGTAAATTTAAGAGACACCATCAACAACTTCTATCGTATCAAGCAGCCTTATGGGGCAAAGACCTATAAAAACAAATTATACCCGCAAATACCTGTTCTTGAATTAACTAGGTAATGAATCTGTACAATTGCTCCCATCACAATCTCTCCCCTAAATCTGATCCCGTAAACTGTTAGCCACTAATCTCTACCTATGTATGTTCCATTCAATTTGTAGCATCTTTCTAATCATTGTAAACCGCATAGAACTTCACAGTCCTGCGGTATATAAACTGTTATTATTATTATTAGTAAATGCAAACCACACAGAGGGGCATAATCAAAAGATATGTCTAAGTCCATTTTGGGCCTAAGTTGCAGTCACCCAAAGTTGGACATGAAAAAAGTCCATTTTTGAAAAATACATCCAAAATATTTTTTTTGTTTAAAAAATCATCTAATTTTATGTCCAGCCATCTGATCGTCCAGACCACTAAGATGTCTATCTTTTACCCCATTTTCGTCCAAAAATTTGTCCAAATCAAAAACGCCTAGAAAAAGATCTTTTGGACATGGCGGGGCCAGAAAAGTGATGCACTGCACACCCAAACATTGCACTAGAGTAGTGGGGTACCTTACAGGGCACTGCTATGAACTTCACAAAAAGGGTGCCACATACACATCTCACCACAACAACCTTATAAGGTCATGGTGAGCCCCCCAAAACACCCCCAGAACCTACTAGACCTACCTGTCTACCACCCCAATAGCCCTTATGCCTGCAGGTGCCACCTATTTGGTAGTACATAAGGATTTTGGGGGGGGGGGGTGCACATGTTTCACCATGCATGCAGTGGTTAGAGTGGCTTATGGGCCTGGGTCCTCCTCTCCATGGTTCACTAGCCCACCCCCCAGACCACTTAAGCCACCTCTGTGCAGCTCTACTAGGTTTTCCTATGCCAGGCTGCCAGGTGCTGATGTTCTGGAGGCAAATATGTGATGCTTTTATTACGAATTATATGATGGGGGGTGGTGGGGGGGTCAGTGATCACTGGAGGAGTGTGTTGGGGGACTATACTTTGTCCGTACAGTGATTTTCTGGTCACTTTGGATACCTTCTTGTGACTTAGACCTGGTTTTAGATGGCCTAAGTCACAACGTCCAAGTTCCGTCTAGGCAGTGTTGTTAAACATTCGGTTATACATGCAATATGGCCGTTTGGTGGAGGATGGGCTGGGAGGGCTTCAATGGCTGGGAGGGTGGAGATGGGCTGGAGTAGGTTTTAACAGAGATTTTGGCAGTTGGAACCTAAGCATAGTACCGGGTAAAGCTTTAGATTCTTGCCCAGAAATAGCTAAGAAGAAAAAATTAAAAAAATTTAAATTGAATCAGGTTGGGCAGACTGGATGGACCATTCGGGTCTTTATCTGCCGTCATCTACTATGTTTCTATGTACGACTAAGTCTAGGACAGCCCATGTTCCGCAGGCTTATGAAGTGAAACTTTTTCTGTAATTATCACATATTTTAGAAAATGTCCAGGACACAATTTGGAAGTTTAGGCTAGACCTGCTTAAATAACGAAGAAGTGCCAATAAGGAGCCCAAACTGACCGGATGACCACTGGACAGATGAAAGCATGACCCCCCAAACTTCCCCAGTGGTCAATGACCCCCCTCCCATGCCTCAAAGATGTGAATAAAAAAGTGCACTCCTGCCTGTATGATAGCTTCAGATGTTATAGCCAGTCCTAGTTGAGCAGCATTCTGGTACCTTCAGTAGAGCCTGGGCCAATCAGGCCTTAGATTAAGTGGGGATGGGCAGACCCGCTATGCCTAAGGCCTGATTGGTCCAGGCTTCTAGAGATTGGGCCAATCAGGCCTTAGGCTTCGGCGGGATGGGCCGGGTAGGGGCGGGCCCGCCTCATTTCGACGAGGCAGGCCTGCCGGCTGGACGGGCAAGACCCATCTGGCCAAAAGAAAAGGTTAGTTTGGTGGGGTGGAGGTTTGGGGGCTGTTAGCGCGGGGGGGAAGGTGCGGAGGGGGTGTGTCTTCGGACAGGAGGGATTGGGCACCCTCCTGCCATCGATCGGTAGTGTCGGGGGGGGGGCATCTTCTGGCAGGAGGGTTTGGGCACCCTCCTGCCGGCAATCGGACAGGCGGCCGTGGCCCGCTATACTTATAGCGGCAGAGAGATCCCTTGCCGCAATAAGTATAGCGGCCGCGTCTACTTACAATGTAGACCAGCATTTTGTTGGCCTACATTGTAAGCGTCTCTTCCTCTACTAGGGAGACGCGTAGGGCCGCCTAGGTTCACCTAAGGCCCGCCTAAGGCCCTTAGGCGAGCTTAGGTGTCTTGCGGGCCTCCCTAGGCTCCCGGAGGCACCTTCAATATAGGCGGCCTGCCTGGGAGCATTTTTTAAAAAAACGTGCATCCCGATTGGCTGATTAGACAGCTGTAGGACGCCTACAGCTGCTTAAAATGGGGACGCACTTTGTAGAATCAGGGCCCGTGTGTCTGTGTGGCCAGTCTACTTAAACTGTTGGCCCCTCCTATATCCCAATGGCTAGTTTTGCCTGGGTTTGGTGTTTTGTTTTTTTTCAAAAATGGTTCAAAAAGATAGACACACATCTAAAAAATGGCCTTTCTCAAAATAAATTGATAGACGCATTTCTTCTTCAAAAATTGTCATTTTGTGCGTCTTCTGCAAAACGTACAAGATCGGATGTTGATGTCATATTGAAAATGTCCCTCCACACCACCAATGTTCTATACGTGTCAAGGAAGATTGTCTGCTTCTTCATGAGGGGGGGGGTGGGGGGATGATATATTGCTAATGTTGATGTTGAGGGGGGATAAGTGGGGGTCTGGGGTGGATTGTCATTAGGGTTTGGTTTGTGAACGGGAGGTTGGGGTGCTTTTGTCAATTTTATTTCCTCGGGGCAGAAGCTGCGGTCACCTTTTAATGATCAAAAGCGCCTTGAAACAATCATTTATTAAAGCTACAAAAATAAAGAAAATGAACATTTATAAAACCAAAATAAAACAAAATCTGCAACAGACATTATTGCCTGAAGACAACTAAAATGAACCACCGTTAAAAGTGACGGGATTTTCAAAATGTCAAAACGAAAAGATTTCGTTTGTTTTCGCTTCATGCATAACTGAGGTAGATGAAAACCGAGGATGGGAATGTGGTCTGTGAGTGTGTCACCTTCTCGAAAATAGGTATGGATCTCCTAAGAACAGCAAGAGAAGGAAGGTGACTTTGAACAACATAAGGTAATTATTACTGAGGACAAGCTACTCTCAAAGTGAATAAATGATTACTCTTGTTAAGACCATAAACTGTGATGCTTAAGTCTTAGTTGCTCTGTGTATTGATCTCCTTTCACTTGGGTAATCAAAATAAGTTTCCAAGCGCTATTGCAGAACAAAAGGTCTTGAACTGAAACTCATTACATAAGGTTGGTACACCCCTGGTCACCAGCTCTGAATTGATTAAAATGTGTCTATATATTGGTTTTCTTCTTCTTTGACTGGTATTCAGAAAATGCCTTATTTTAAGGAAGCCGTATTTAAACCAAAAGCACCATTCACGAAGAATCGCTTTAGAAAGTATAGAAGCTTGACAGTTCAAGACCAGCCCAGTAATTACAAATCAGCTAACGCCGGTGCCAAGGAATAAACAGACATTATTGAAATGCCACTGAAAAACATCAGGTATTGATGTGTTGTTTCACTCGATTGTTATTTGCAAGAAAATGCCCCTCATCTTACAAAATATTAGATTTGTTGTTTTTTTGGCTTGCGTCTTGCGTTTTGTTAGAACACTGCGAGGTCAGCGCATCCTAGGAATAAAAACACAGTACTGATTTTAAGGATTTCCATGCCACATCTTTGAATTTATTTTATGCAACGTCAAGTTTGTGGTATACCCATCCCAGACCCTCAAAGGTCCCCTCACTTCGAATAATAGGAACAAAAAGGCATGACATTTTTTTCAGTGGTGGCCCCACAACTTTGGAATACCCTACCAGCTCCCGTAAGGGAGGACAGCAACTTTGACCGTTTCAAAGGCCTACTTAAGAGTCATCTATTCAAAGAAGCTTTCAACATTTGACGTAATCATTCACATCATTCTTCAAATTCCTCCAAAGAAACAAGTAGCAATGTTCCCTTTCCTTTTGTTTGTTCCTTATTTGGCTTTCTTTCCTATACAACTTGTAGTTCCAACCCAGCTTCCTTTTTGTCTCATGTTTGTCTGTCAAATTTGTTGCCTATCTTGAATCTTTTTTCTGTACAAGATAATCTTGAATGTATAATTTGAAAACTTATAAAAAAAATCTGTCCCCTATCAGTATGCCATTTATTTGATGTTGTTTCTCTTAAATTCTTTTTAATTCTCCTGTCAATAGCATTGTTTTTATTTTATTATGTTTTTGATTTCCCTATTATAGTTTAACTTGTATTTCGCTTAGAAATTGGATACACGACTGAATCAAATTTTAATAAAAACTTGAAACTTGATTAGTTGCCAAAACATGTTTTGTCCGCAACATACTCTGATAGAGTTTATTTTTAGCTTTGCAACATACTCTACTGTTAGGAAATAGTAGAGTTTATTCATCCATTAGCCCTTCTTTGTCTATGGAACTATAGTACTCCCCTGATATTTGAGGGGGTTCTATTCCAGGAACCACTGCGAATGTTGAAAAACCGTGAATACGTTTTTTAGCATGGGGAGACAGGAGAGGGCAACTGGAGAGGAGGGGGGGGGGCAGCTCCTAATTGGTGAGGCCCGACTTTAGTACAGGAAGAGGCGGTCGGAGCATACCGCGAGTGATTTCCTTCACTCATCAGCACTCTGGCTGCCCAGTCATTCGCAGTCGGAAAATACCGCGAATGACTGGGACCGTGAATCGCGGACTGCAAATTCACGGGGGAGCACTGGACTTGGGTTTTTGCCAGGTACTTGTGACTTGGATTGGCCTCCATGAAGCCAGGATATTGGGCTCAATGGACAATTGGTCTGACCCAGTAAGGCTATTCCTATGTTCTTATGGTCTTATGCTAATGAAAAGATTAGCACACCTTAGTAAAAGAGGGCCTAAAGTAGATGGAATAAAATTGCTAATCAATGCGATGGATGTGCTTGATTTTGAGTGCAAATTAACTCAAGACGCGGCTCAACAAGCAAACACGCATTTCTTCATCCACCATCTGCAGTCATTCTCCTTTTTTTTTCTTTGATTTAATTTCTGTCAGAGCTGAAAATCCAAGTTCGCAAAGATAAGAAGATCCAAACGGTAACAAAGCCTCAATTGCTTTGTTGCTCAAGTTAGGATAACGACTGCATAAAAAAATAAAATTGCTTGCCGTTAGTTTTCAAGAAGCAATCACGTCAAAAGAACGATGCTTGTCAGGGCGGTTGTAGCCTTACGCATGCAGATGCTCATAACATTGACAGACTTGTGCGTACGCAATGTACATGTCATCTATTCTTGTGTAAATTCTGAAATCTCAGAGATACTGCGTTAGAACGTTCAAATAACATACCCCCTCTTTCATGAACGCATAGCGTGGGTTTTAGCGCCAGCAGTGGCGGTCACTGCTCAAAATCTCAGAGAATTCCTGTGAGTGTCGGAGCACTGACCGCCAGTGCCGGCGCTAAAACCCACGCTATGCGTTCATAAAAGAGGGGGCATGTTATTTGAACGTTCTAACGCAGTGTCTCTGAAACTGTGCCGCTGCACAGTGATGTGTCTCGAAGAGATTCCGGGTGTGCCAAAAGAGATTCGTTCGTAAAAGAGGGGGGTAGATATGATGCTAATGGGTGTGCATGTATATAAATTAGAATACTACCCTTTATGTGCCCTTCTGCTTCCTAAGATTAGGTAACTCCATCTAGAATTACCCCCTAGGAGTTTAACATGACAGTTAATGCACGCTGTTAAACATGGCGCATTAATCGATTTTTGGAATAATAATAATAAATAATAACTTTATTCTTGTATACCGCCATACCCAGTGAGTTCTAGGCGGTTCACATTAATTAAACATGGTTACATGCAGTTAAGTATTAATTGAACAGATTTGCATAGAGTTAAGTGTTAAATTGAACAGGGATGCAGGCAACAGAGTAGATGAAATTGGGGAGTAGGATAGGGTGGATCGGGGGGTGGGGGTGGGGCGAGATAAAAAAAGGGGGGGAGGGTGGGGTTCTTTGAGGAGGGGGGCGATTAAGTATCGTGGCGTTGAAATCTGCGTCGATACAGCTGTGCTAGAACTAGGCATTTAAACGTAGGTAGGGATGGTTAGCAGAATTAAAATGTGCTGTGGGCATTTTCACTTTAGGTACCCCTCGCATATAATAGACGGGTTGGCCTTATTCTTTTATTCGCATATCTTAATGCAAGGCCAACCATCTTCCAGTATTCAAATGTTTGATAATGTGAAGCTATAGCTTTTCTTTTAACCTCCAGCTAGAAATCTTGGCGTCAGGTAATTCTGCATTCTGTCTATAACTATATTATCTTACTGACCCTGAAAATGGCTTTTTAATTAGTCTTTTTTTTTGTTTTGTTTTGCATGCTTTATTTCTATAGCAGCATAGAATAAATCCACTCAATGCCTTGAGGAGTATTTTCTTTGGGAAACTCCTTATAGCTGACGAATGGAGTTTTTAAATGGTGGAAAGGATCAAGCAAATTGAATTTGAGATGCTTAATTAAGTCAGTTCACAGGCAAATGGACTTGATGAGTGGTAGGTTAGTGTGGTGCAGTCCACGAGGAACAGCAGTAATTAGAATGAACCACAGGACAAACCTATTTAATATTCTTCCAAGGTCAAACCCCAGAACTAATTTGAAAAAGAACTAAACCCCATTATTAAGCTATCACTCAAACAGTGTAATGGCAAAAAAAAAAAATAATAAATCGATGATGTGGTCCTCCACGGGATATTCAAATATTATATGGCAACAGTCCCTTAATTCAATACCTAGTTCATTTTGTTCCATTGATAATTTGCTCTGCAGCCTATTTCTGGGAAAGAGTAAAGAAACCAAAAAGGTTGTCCGGGGCGGTACTTGGAGAGACCTCCCAAGAAAGGGACTTTCTGATCGACCAGTCCATGAAGCCATCTGCACAATGCACTGCGGCGGCGAAAAGGGCGAACAGAATGCTAGGAATGATAAAGAAGGGAATCACGAACAGAAGAAGGTTATCATGCAGCTGTACCGGGCCATGGTGCGCCCTCACCTGGAGTACTGCGTCCAGCACTGGTCGCCGTACATGAAGAAGGACATGGTACTACTTGAAAGGGTCCAGAGAAGAGCACCTAAAATGGTTAAGGGGATGGAGGAGTTGCCGTACAGTGAGAGATTGAAGAAGATGGGCCTCTACTCCCTTGAAAAGAGGAGACTGAGAGGGGACATGATCAAATTATTAAAAATACTGAAGGGAATAGACTTAGTAGAGAAAGGCAGACTGTTCACCCTCTCCAAGGTAGGGAGAACGAGAGGACACTCTCTAAAGTTGAAAGGGGATAGATTCAGTACAAACGTAAGGAAATTCTTCTTCACCCAGAGAGTGGTAGAAATCTGGAACGCTCTTCCAGAGTTTGTTACAGGGGAAAACACCCTCCAGGGTTTCAAGACAAAGTTGGACAAGTTCATGCTAAACTGGTGAGACTGGACTCATTTGGAGCACAGGTTTTGACCTAGGGGCCGCCGCATGGGAGGACTGCTGGGCAGGATGGACCACTGGTCTGACCCAGCAGCGGCAATTCTTATGTTCATATGGGAGCCCAAGGGGGCCTCAACGATGAGACAATCGAGGCACAACAAAGGAGTCGTGAGGATGAGATGTCAATAATTTAGCCACAGGTATAGAGTTCAAAGTTCACAGTGCTACTATCAATAAAGTGAACTCTGAACTTTACACGCATGGCTGAATTATTGCCAAAGAATAAAGAAACTCATGAACAATACTCTGTTTATGGAGAATCTGTTAGGGCTAGCCCACTGACATAGTAAAGGGTATCTCCAAGCAGAAGGTTTCCAGATCAATTGTTGGATCAGAACTTCCATACTTTAGTTTGGATGGGACTGGGAAAGCTGCAGGGAGATAGAGTTATGGTCTTTGTTAAAAGTGGCAATTGGTAGCTGAATGTCATATGATGTCGAATTCAGAATGAAGCCCCGCTACATGGCTTCATCCTATGCCCTCTCACTGCAAAGCTTCCTTTCAAATGAAAGAGACTCGACTGGTCTTGGAGGATGAAATGTACGGTGTCAGCATCTATGAGACAAACTTGGTTCTTTCTGTTACATAGAGCGTTATGGACTCCCGTTAGGTTACAAAAATTAGATAGTTCTTTGTCTAATAGATGTTGGCATTGTAATTTGGAAGCAGGAACTTTAGATCATTTATTGTTTCATTGCCCATATATTATGAATTTTTGGAAATCAATTTGGGACCAAATTAATAATTTATTAGATAACCCAGTGGCATTATCCTATGATACTGTGATATTTGGTATGGAAAAAATAGTCTTCAATCAAATTTCAGAGTTTGTAGAAAAAACTAACGTGTTACATCCGAATCAAACTGGTTTCAGACAGCACCATAGCATGGAACACTCACTAATCGGCATGACCACTTCTACTCAATATTTCTTAGATCATCATCAATCGGTGCTGTTAATCTCTATTGATCTTTCAGCAGCATTTGATACGATTGATCATCAACTTCTTCTTAGCAGACTCCAATCTATTGGGGTTACAGATGAAGTTCTTGCTTGGTTTACATCTTATTTCATTGATTTCACATCTACCGTTCTTTTCAAGGAATCTTCCTCCAAACCTACACAGATTGCACATGGAGTCCCCCAAGGATCTATTCTTTCACCCTTACTTTTCAATATTTTTCTTGCACCACTAATGACCTTATGCCAATCTGTAGGCTTTCATGTTTTTGCCTATGCTGACGATATTCAGCTACTGCATCCTTTAAATAATAATAATACAATTGAAATCTCAGCGATCAACGAAAAACTTGACCAAATTTATCATTGGCTGGATACAAACAGATTGGCACTTAACATAAAAAAAACTAATGTCATGCTTTTTCCGTGGAAGGATAGTTTCCCTCTTGTTAATCCTATCTCTATTCAAAATGTCCCCCTACAATCAGTTAAAAATATTAAAATTTTAGGGGTAATTTTCGATAACAAATTTAATTTTCACGACCATATCAGTAACATCATGAAAACTACCTTTTACAGGTTACGTAAAATTCGATCTATTTCTAAATTTCTATGTCCCAAATCACTTAACATCCTGATTCACTCTTTGGTGAGTCTAAAATCGACTATTGCAATTCTCTTTTTAAAGGAATTGCTTTACATGAAATAAAACGTCTTCAAATTATACAAAATGCATCAATTAAGCTAATAACCAAATCTAGAAAGTTTGATCATGTAACACCACTTCTTAAAAATGCTCACTGGCTTCCAGTTATTCACAGAATAACGTATAAACTTTGTATAATTACTTTCAAAACCCTCTATACTATGACCCCCGCTTTTTTATTTAAGTTATTAATTCCATATTCTGCAAGGAGAATTTTAAGATCTAATGAACAAAACTTATTGTCTATTCCCTCGTTGAAAATTATAAACACTAGACGACAATTTATTTTTTCATGTACTTCACCGCAGACTTGGAATGCCCTCCCTATTTCTTTAAGGGAGGAGAAGGAATTTGGAAAATTTAAAAGTAACTTAAAAACATTTCTTTTCAAGGATGCCTTTGCAAACTAATTTTATTATCTTATTACCCTACTTTTTTATTATATTTTTTATTTGTTACCCTCTTGTATTTTCCCTTAATGTCTTTTCTTTACTTTAATGAATTGTATTTCATCCCTCCTCACCTAATGTTAAGAATATGTTAAATTGAGTGTAATTTAGTCCTTTTTAAGTATTTTATGTATTGTATTGTCACCTAACAAATGTAAATTTTAATATGTACATCGCTTAGAAGTCTGATTAAGCGATTACCGTATTTTCGCGGATATAACGCGCACCGTTGTAAAACGCGCACAGGGGTATAGCGCGCAGAAATCACGATGATATGTACAAAAACTTTTCTATACCGCGCTCAGGCATATAACGCGCATGCTGCCCGACTCTCCTCTGGCCACCCCGACTCTCCTTTCGCTCTCCCCGACTCTCCTCTGGCCACCCCGACTCTCCTTTCGCCCTCCCCGACTCTCATCTGGTTGCCCCGACTCACCCTGACTTTCGGTGCACTGCCCCGCCTCTCCGTGCCTGTCCCCCTTGAAGTCCTGTCCCCCCTTGAAGGTCTGCCTGTCCCCCCTTGAAGGTCTGCCTGTCCCCCCTTGAAGTCCTGTCCCCCTTGAAGGTCTGCCTGTCCCCCTTGAAGATCTGCCTGTCCCCCCTTGAAGTCCTGTCCCCATCCTGAAAGCCTGATGCCCCCCCTCGACGTCCGATTCTTCTCCCCCCTCGGCAGGACCACTCGCACCCCCACCCCGAAGGACCGCCGACTCCCCGACAATATTGGGCCAGGAGGGAGCCCAAATCCTCCTGGCCACGGCGACCCCCTAACCCCACCCCGCACTACATTACGGGCAGGAGGGATCCCAGGCCCTCCTGCCCTCGACGCAAACCCCCTCCCCCCAACGACCGCCCCCCCCAAGAACCTCCGCCCGTCCCCCAGCCGACCCGCGACCCCCCTGGCCGACCCCCACGACACCCCCACCCGCCTTCCCCGTACTTTGTGTAGTTGGGCCAGAAGGGAGCCCAAACCCTCCTGGCCACGGCGACCCCCTAACCCCACCCCGCACTACATTACGGGCAGGAGGGATCCCAGGCCCTCCTGCCCTCGACGCAAACCCCCCTCCCTCCAACGACCGCCCCCCCCCCCAAGAACCTCCGACCGACCCGCGACCCCCCTGGCCGACCCCCCCACCCCCCTTCCCCGTACCTTTGGAAGTTGGCCGGACAGACGGGAGCCAAACCCGCCTGTCCGGCAGGCAGCCAACGAAGGAATGAGGCCGGATTGGCCCATCCGTCCTAAAGCTCCGCCTACTGGTGGGGCCTAAGGCGCGTGGGCCAATCAGAATAGGCCCTGGAGCCTTAGGTCCCACCTGGGGGCGCGGCCTGAGACACATGGTCGGGTTTGGCCCATGTGCCTCAGGCCGCGCCCCCAGGTGGGACCTAAGGCTCCAGGGCCTATTCTGATTGGCCCACGCGCCTTAGGCCCCACCAGTAGGCGGAGCTTTAGGACGGATGGGCCAATCCGGCCTCATTCCTTCGTTGGCTGCCTGCCGGACAGGCGGGTTTGGCTCCCGTCTGTCCGGCCAACTTCCAAAGGTACGGGGAAGGGGGGTGGGGGGGTCGGCCAGGGGGGTCGCGGGTCGGTCGGAGGTTCTTGGGGGGGGGCGGTCGTTGGAGGGAGGGGGGTTTGCGTCGAGGGCAGGAGGGCCTGGGATCCCTCCTGCCCGTAATGTAGTGCGGGGTGGGGTTAGGGGGTCGCCGTGTCCAGGAGGGTTTGGGCTCCCTTCTGGCCCAACTACACAAAGTACGGGGAAGGCGGGTGGGGGTGTCGTGGGGGTCGGCCAGGGGGGTCGCGGGGCGGCTGGGGGACGGGCGGAGGTTCTTGGGGGGGGGGCGGTCGTTGGGGGGGGGGGGGGTGCGTCGAGGGCAGGAGGGCCTGGGATCCCTCCTGCCCGTAATGTAGTGCGGGGTGGGGTTAGGGGGTCGCCGTGGCCAGGAGGGTTTGGGCTCCCTCCTGGCCCGATATTGTTGGGGAGTCGGCGGTCCTTCGGGGTGAGGGTGCGAGTGGTCCTGCCGGGGGGGGGATGTATCGGACGTCGGGGAGTCGGCCGGGCAAGAGGGCTTGGGCTCCCTCTTGCTCCGATCGTGGATGCGGGTGCGGGTGGGAGCGCGTGCGAGCGGTCGTTCGGGGTGGGGGTGCGAGCGGTCCTGCTGGGGGGGTGAATCGGGCGTCGGGCGGGGTGGGAACTATGTTTAAAAACTTTTGTATACCGCGCTCAGGCATATAACGCGCGAGGGGTATGCGCGGTACGTAAAATCACGTATAACGCGCGCGTTATATCCGCGAAAATACGGTAATCAAGAAACCTAATAAACTTGAAACTTGAACTTGAGAGCAAAAAGTCAAATTTCTGCAAATAATAATAAATTACTGCTACATACAATTGGAAGGATTGGAGGAGATTGAATTACACCTTTTGGTGGAATTCTTTATGTCACATCTATAAAATGGAAAGATTCATTGCATTGCAAAGAGGATATTTTAAGAAGTTTCAGGATGTGTGGAAACCATTGACAAGATATTGTACAGAGTAACTGGATATGTTTCCCTTAAATATATCAGTTTAAAAGGATAGGGTGGGGATTGTGGTATTGATGTGTATTTATATATGATTATTAGTTATGTGGTAGGGAGGGATGGGAGGGGGTGGTGTAAGAAGTTATGTAATTAACCAAAGATAGAATGTAAGTGAAATTTGCATTGATTATCTGATTGAATATGTACTTACACTTTATGTAATTTTGAAAATGAATAAAAATTTGAAAAAAAAAAAAAAAAGAAAGAGACTCGACTCATGCGCATTTTCATTACGTAGGTATTTAAATGTCTCTCAAGAAAAAATATATAATAACAAAATTTAACCACAAAATATGAAAAAATATTATTAGTCAAGCGATGGTGACTCCCACTGAAAAAACCCCATTTATTTAAAGTGGAGAAAAAGCCTCAACCTCATTTAATATTTAGACGGCAACCCACTGGGTCCAGCCATTCAACGTATGTATCATAGGCAAAAAAAACTCCACAAATATCAAAATGCAATTTTCAAAATAGGATATACTCCCACCACATTTTTTCATATTTTGTGATTTAAATGTCTCTATCATATCATATCATATCATAGTCTCAGGATGGTGGTAACAATCAACAGGCTAGGGACAGTAGGTTAATTAAAATGCAGGACATAATTGTAAATAATAGCTCATTGTGCTGGCATCTCAGCATTTGAAGAAAAATGTGGAATACTTGTTGAATACTGTATATTGCAATGATGCATCATCAGTAGGGTAAAACTAGCCTATCGTTCCGTTTATGGAGGATTTTGACTTAGAGGCATTCAGTCATAATCCCACAGATGGTAGCTTCACGCCATTTGCTCCTCAGCCAAGCACATACACCAAATATCTGAACCTGCGGTTCCTCTCATACTGAGCAGGATTACTATCGAAACGACGTATATTAACAATTTTGCCTAGATGTATTAGATGTGGCATGGGATCTTAGGGTCGATGGATGAGAGAGATGTGCCTATAATGAAGGTACTGGATGCAAATGCATCTTGATATATCAGATTGTCTAGGGACCACTAATCCCTCTAAGCTGAGCAGAAGTCCTCCATCTACAGTCCTGCTAGTGGAGGGTGCTGTCTCACTATCATATTTTCAATAGTGATGGGTGGGCAAGTTCTTCAAGACTCCAGAGAACCTGCTTGTCCCTAGAGTTCAATGGTCTCAAACTCATGGCCCGGGGGCCACATGCGGCCCGCCAGGTACTATTTTGAGGCCCTTGGTATGTTTATCATAATCATAAAAGTACAATAAAACAGTTTCTTGATCATATGTCTCTTTAGCTATAAATTACAATATTATTATTAAGACTTAGCTAAAAGAAAAGATTTATAAGCTACAAAGAGTTTTACCTCATGCAAAATTGTCATCTCTTTAATAAGACATTAACTGTTTTTTTTCTGAGGCCCTCCAAATACCTACAAATCTACAATGTGGCCCTGCAAAGGGTTAAAGTTTGAGACCACTACTAGAGTTTGAAAACACAATATTGAAGCACTGCCCTCTACTGGTAGCAATGCAGTTGGAGAATGCCCACTCAGCTTAGAGGTGATAGTGCTAGGGACGCTCCTGAAACCGAGCAGGCACATAATATTATTCTCCAAGAGAATAGACTCAAAAGTGACATCGGAGAATATTTCCTCGAGGAAAGGCAGTGTATGCGTGAGACAGCCTCTCAGTGTAGGCGATGAAGACAAAAAAAAAAAAAATTTCAAGAAGGCATGAGATAACCACCAAAGATCTCTAGTTGGAAAGAAGTAAGGAGAAATCCCAAGATCAACTAGGGGCCTATGACATTGGACTAGGAAGGGAACTGAATATTGATTATTGATTCTTCTTCTATTGAAATGAATGCCTTCTGTTGTGATTCCTGAGATTGATGTATAATTGTAATCTGTGCTGAGCTTTTTTTTCATTCAGGTGGAATAAAAGTCCCCGTTAAATTAAATTGTACAGATTACATAATTTTTACCTGCATTTGTTTTCTCTGTTTTGTATACACTTATGCCAAAAGCAGACCTTATATCATGTTTTATTCCGTGTCCTTATCCCCCCCCCCAAAAAAAAAATATCCTGCATATCTATGTTCCAGCTGCCTGATCACCTCTTTTTATAATGCTTTGCTAAAAGGCTAGGATGATCTCATAATCCATGTCATAAAGGGCAGACGAGTTATATCTGCATTGACACTCTACAGACAGCGGGGTCTCTGACTGGAGCCTGCAGTATTCAGCAAAAAAAAAAAAATTGTTTACTGCTCTTCCGGTGCGTTGCAAAAACTGTTTGGAAGAAAAATGGTGCTTTCTGCCCCATGCTTTTGGATGAAGCAATTTAAAGGCTATTTTAGTTTTATGTTGCTAGCAAATAACAGTCTACTACAGAACATATCATGGAAAGGTGTAATGGTAATGATGGGGTGAGTGCAGGGAGTATCATGATAACTGTAATAGTATTGCAAAGGTTGTTACAAGAGACATCACAGTAACTTCAGTTGTAATGAGAGGGTTACATATTATAGTAATTACAGCAATTCACTGTGCTATAAGCATTATATCAAAAATAAATTATCACAGTCATTATCATCATATCCACTAGCACATTTTACAGCTCTCATGACTAGCCATTGTGTTTCTGCAGACGCTACTGCAAATTTCTCTTTAACCATCCAAGATGTCCTTATTCTGAGGAATGGGATATTTTCAACGTGCATCTCCCATACTCAAGCACTGAGGTAAAGGATTTGAGGCAGGAAAATGGCAACAGGCAGAGGTGGCCGGGGTTCGTAGGGTAGGTGTAAAGTTCGCACAGATTTAAGAGACCTAGAGGGTTTACCCATGAATTATTTATTTGGTTAAATGGGTAATACGAGGGGGGGGGGGGGTACTGAAAAGTTCTCCGCCCATCCAGCTTCCTAAATTCCGAGCTCCTCGCCCTCTGTTCTCCATCTCTGTGCAGACAGAAGAGCGGGTCTTGGGTGTGATTGTATGCGATGATCTTAAGGTGGCCAAACAGGTTAAAAAGGTGACGGCGAAAGCTAAAGGGATGCTAAGTTGCATAGGGAGAGGTATGACCAGTAGGAAAAAGGCGGTATTGATGCCTCTATATAAGACTCTGGTGAGACCTCATTTAGAATATTGTGTGTATTTCTGGAGAGGGTGCCTTCAAGATATAAACAGGATGGAGTTGGTCTAGAGGAAGGCTACTAAAATGGTTGGTGGTCTTCATCATAAGGCGTATGGGGACAGACTTAATCTCAATCTGTATACTTTGGAGGAAAGGGGAGATATGATAGAGACGTTTAAATATCTACGTGATATAAATGTGCATGAGTCAAGTCTCTTTCATTTGAAAGGAAGCTCTGGAATGAGATGGCACAGGATGATGTTAAGAGATGATAGGCTCAGGAGTAATCTAAGGAAATACTTTTTTTACAGAAAGGGTGGTAGACACATGGAACAGTCTCCCGGAAGAGGTGGTGGAGAGAGTGACTATATCTGATTTCAAGAAAGCCTGGGATAGGCACGTGGGATCTCTTAGAGCAGTGTTCTTCAACCTTTTTATATCTATGGACCGGCGGAAATAAAAGAATTATTTCATGGACCGGCAAACTACTAAGACTGAAATTTAAAAAAACATCTCCGCCCTGTCCCCGCGAGCTCAGTCCCCGCAAACCATCTGATCCCATCCACACAAGTCTCAAATAATTATGATTTCATATTGAACGTATTTTATTAAAGTATAACAAAACAATATTTTGTACAATTGTCCTTTTATAAATACAAATACTACAGAGCAAGGATCAACAAAACCTCTGTCTCCCCTCTTCTTCACATATATCCCCTCTACTATCAAGAACACTGAATAAACCAAATTATTACAGAATGCTACACAGAAATATCATGCTAACAGAATACTGCAGTTACATATGACAGGAATAGTATTAGGGGAGTACAACTTGGTCAGAGAGAGTCCTAAGCCAGCTGGAAGCTAAAGAAGCAAGGCCTGGACTTTGCAGGCCCAGTTATGTCTAACACCAGCTCTAGCAGGATATATATTTCAAATCTGATATATTCTAATCACAAAATAGAAATAAAATTATTTTTTTCTACTTTTTGTTGTCTCTGGTTTCTGCTTTCATCTTCTTTTCACTCTCTTCCTTCCAGCATCTGCCCTGTGTCTCTTCAATCTAGTATCTGCCCCTTCCATCCACTGTCTGCCCTCTCCCCCTTCCATATGGTATCAGCCTTCTTTCTATGCCCCTCTCCCCTTTCCATCCAGCCTGTTCCCCCTCTCTCCTATGCCCCTCCCCCCTTTCCATCCAGCCTGTGCCCCCTCTCATTCTGCTCTCTTCATTTTTATCTCTCCTATGCCAGATCTAGCATCTTTGTCCCTCTCTCCTTATTTCTCTGTTGACCCCCTTCCCAGCATCAATCTCTCTCTACTTTCTCATTCCTCTATCTCTTCCCTTTCCCTCATCTGATCTCTCCATTGCACCCTAACCCTTTCTCCTCCTCTAATCTCCCTGTCAGATGTTTCCTTCCTTTTTACTTCCTCCCCTGACCAGCATTACCCCTTCTCCCTTCCCTCCTCCCCCTTATCCAACAGTAACTCTCTTCCCTTTCCCTCCTCCCCTGTCCAGCAGTGCCCCTTCTCTCTTCCCTCCCTCTTATCCAATAGTAACCCTCTTCCCTTCCCTTTCCCTCCTCCCCTGCCCATGAGTACCCCTTCTCCCTTCTCTCCTTTCCTCTCCAGCAAATTTTTCCTCTCTAGCCCAGCTTTGTGTGCTTTTAACTTCGCCACACAGCTGCCGCTAGCAGTAGTTTAGATGTGGTTTCATCAGGCACCCTCGGGGCCTTTGCTAGGCCGGTCCGCCTTGCATTATCGAAGCAGGCCGGCCTACCAAAGGCCCCGAGGCTGCCTCGTGAAACTGCAGCTAAACCACTGCTGGTCCGGGGGTGCGGAGACAAGACAAAGGCAGGAGGCCCAGCACACGCGGCGAAGGCAGGAGTCATACATGACGGCAACAGGAAGTTGCAAGTCAGCTGACACCAGCACCGGAGCCTCTCTTTAGGTCCAGTTTGCAGAGGAGGCCCGAATCCTTCACGGACCGGCAGGAAATTTTTGCGGACCAGCGGTCGAAGAACACTGTCTTAGAGAGAGGAAGAGATCATGGTTACTGCACATGAACAGACTGGAGGGGCGACTTGGCCTTTGTCTGCCAGCATGTTTCTATGTTTCTGTAAATAATACTATTATCATTCCAGTCTCCTCTGCACACAAGCCTGGAGTCATCTTTGACTCTGACCTCTCATTTTCTACACACATCTAACAGGCTGCTAAAGGCTGCCACTTCTGTCTCTACAACATCACCAAAATTTTCCCCTTCCTCTCTGAGCACACTACCTGGCCCCTGGTTCACACTTCTGCAACCTCAAGCTTAGACTACTGTAATTTACTTTTCAGGTCTTCTGCTGAAATTGCCTCTTTTCCTGCTAATGGATGGATTTGTGTTCGAGTACTCACTTCCTGGATTGTTTCTCGATGACAATGTTACTGCAGCCATGTGGGAAAGTGCAGCAGAGCAGAGGATTCTCTCACATTACAGCCTTGTTTCAATTTGCCGGGGGGTGGGGGGGGGGGGGGAGAGAATGACAGCAGTGTGGTAAAATTGAAGGAACAATGAGGGAACATCTAGATTTATTGGGGGTCTCAGGTCTCGGTGCTGGATGTGGAGGTCTATTTCCCTGTGGGGCCGGTGCAGTTCTCGCCCTTTTTAACATCTGGCACAGCTCTCGTCCCTTTTTCCTACTGGTGCACCTCCTGTTCCTGTTCCTCCCTCCTCCTTCATGCTCATGTAGAATGGGGCAATCTGAACTGCCGGTGCAGTAAGGGGCAAGTTGTAGGGAGGGATGCTGATTTTACATAGTGGGGAGGAATTTGTTCACGGCCCATGAAATGAAGACATTTCCCTGGGGGGTGGCAACTCCTGCACTGCCCCCAAGGCCTGAGGGCCTTCGGGATGATGGTTTGCTGACCAGGATGATTGTTGATATGTTGAAACCCTCAGCTCAATGTGCGTCGGTGGCTAAGAAAGCAGAATTAGAAAAGGTACAGAGTGCGACGAAAGGGTGACAATAATGATAAAATAGGGCTCTTCAGTTTGGAGAAGAGACGGCTCAGGGGTGATATGACAGAGGTCTATAAAATACTGAGTGGAATGGAAACGGTAGATGTGTATCGCTTGTTTACTCGTTCCAAAAATACAAGGACTAGGGGACATACGATGAAACTACTTAGTAGTAGATTGAAAACAAACTGTAGAAAATATTTCTTCACACAACGTGTAATTAAACTCTGGAATTTGTTGCTGTAGAATGTGGTAAAATCAGTTAGCTTTGCGGGGTTTAAAAAAGGTTTGTATAATTCCCTAAAAGAGATGCCCATAGGCCATTATTGAGATATCTTGGGGAAATCCACTGCTTATTCCTAGGATAAGCAGCATAAAATCTGTTTTACTACTTGGGACCTGAGTTGGCCACTATTGGAAACAGGATACTGGGCTTGATGGAAATTCGGTCTGTCCAAGTATGACAATTCTTATGTTCTTTCATTTTCTCTCTTTAATTATTTCTTTGTACTCCCTGTCTTTGTATCTTTTTTGGCTTTAGCTCATATCTTTTCAGTAGCAGTCCTCTGTCCCCAAAGGGTTTGGAATCCAAGGGCCTTGTTTATTAAGCTGCATCTTTTCCTGAACCTCTTAGAACATACAGATGCTCTAATATCCGGGCAGTATAACTTTGCAAATCAGCACACACAAGAAGTCTCTTTATTTTCCCAAAATTTACTTTGAATAAATGTAGCTAATTTACTCACAATTTGTAGTAAGGAATTCAGAAGGTTGCCTCCCTGGAGCAAAGAGACCTTGTGGAACTGAATGCTGTAGCTGGAAGTGGAAATGGAATTCAGAAGAGGAAAATCTTTATTGCAGAAGCGGGACAGTTGGCAGATAGATGGAAATCGTTTCAGAGGTGAGATGCTGACTTTTGCAGTAACAGAGTAAAAGACGAGCTCACTTGGGGGGAGCAGCAGGAGAGCACATACTGCTCAGACAAGAAGGAAGCATTTGGTTTGCAGGATAAGGAGAAAGCAAGAGGAAAACCCGGAAGGCCAGATGGTGAGACAAAATGACCAATAGGGAGAGAGCCTGACCCATCAGAGCAAAGACAATAAAGACAATCAGGAAATGATAACTGGTAAACAAAAGATTCAAGCTTGGCTGAGAGGAAGAAGGTCTTTGCAGGGGAAAGACCACTAGGGGTAAAGCTTATACACCAGTGGTCTCAAACTTGCAGCTCAGGGGCCACATGCGGCCTGCAGTCTATACTAGTGCTGCTTGCTCTTTGCAGCGTCCTCTGGCTTTCCCCTTGGCCTCCCACTCTTACCTTCAGATTATTACCACACCCTGCAGAGAGGATTGCTGGTGTTGTAGCGATCCTTGCAGGCTGCTGTCGTCCTCAGCAGCACATTCCCTCTGCCACAATCCTGCCCCTGATGTCAGAGGAGGGGCGGGACCCCGGCAGAGGGAATGTGCTGCGGAGGCCGTTGGCAGCCTGCAAGGAACCCTACAGCACCGGCGATCCTCTCTGCAGGCTGCAGTAATTAGCTGAAACTAAGACCGGGAAGCCAGGGGGGAAGCCGGAGGACGCGGCAAAGAAGTGTGTGTGTGTGTGTGTGGGGGGGGGGGGGGGGCGGTAAGATTTATAAGCTATAAAGAGTTTTACCTCATGCAAAATTGTCATTTCTTTAATAAGACATTAGCTATTTTTTCTGCGGCCCTCCAAAATGTGGCCCTACAAAGGGTTTGAGTTTGAGACCAGGGGACTAAGGTCTAGATTCACTAAGGACACTGATCGTGTCTCGACCACTTTGCGACCCATTTTCCTCTGACTCGATTCACTAACCTCGTGGCCGATCATCCTCCGATCCGATCCGGGAATGCAAATGAGGGGAAACGGCATGCAAAGTAGGAAGGACGCGATTCACTAAACAAATGCAGGCACACCGACTGAGCTGGCCGATCTAAAAACAAGCGACTGCTGAGGACCAGTCGCTTGTGTAAAAACCCTGCTCTCTGCCCCGATTCTCCTGCCCTTCCCTGCAGTGCAAGCCCGTGGTTTTAACCTGCGGGTTTAAAACGGGTTAAAACCACGGGCTCGCAAAGTAAAAGTGAAAAGTTTTGTTTCCAGCTCTGCCAGGCTCGGAGGGCCAGCACAAGCGTAGACCATCTACAGATGGTCTGTGCATGCGTCGGGATCGCTGGAGAGAGATAAGATATTCAAATTAGTTTGGGGTCCATTAACGTCTTTTGTAGATTTTCTATAGTTGTCCTTTATCTTTATTTTCCGTTGTTTTTCACCCACACATCTAGGGGGGTGGGAGCAGGAGGCGGGTACAGTGGTGCCTCGCATAACGGACGCCTCGCACAGCGAACGCTGCGCACAACGAACTTTATGTCTTGATCCGTACAACGAACTTCGTTTCACACAACGAAGTCGCCCGAGCTGCATCCTTCCGCGCAGGCACTGCGCTTAACTGCCCTCTCTCCGCCTGGCTCCCTCTTGCCCCCCCCAACTCCCCGACACGATCGGGGCAAAAAGGAGCCCAAGCCCTCTTGCCCCGCCGATTCCCCAACTCCCCACACAATATCGGGCCAGGAGGGAGCCCAAGTCCTCCTGGCCACGGCGACCCCCTAACCCCACCCTGCACTACATTACGGGCAGGAGGGATCCCAGGCCCTCCTGCCCTCGACGCAAACCCCCCTCCCCCCAACGACCGCCCCCCCCAAGAACCTCCGACCGCCCCCCCCAGCCGACCCGCGCCCCCCCTGGCCGACCCCCACCCCCCTTCCCCGTACCTTTCTGTAGTTGGCCGGACAGACGGGAGCCAAACCCGCCTGTCCAGCAGGCAGCCAACGACGGAATGAGGCCGGATTGGCCCATCCGTCCCAAAGCTCCGCCTACTGGTGGGGCCTAAGGCGCCTGGGCCAATCAGAATAGGCCCGGGCGCCTTAGGTCCCTCCTGGGGGCGTGGCCTGAGGCACATGGGCCCAACCCGACCATGTGCCTCAGGCCCTGCCCCCAGGAGGGACCTAAGACTCCCGGGCCTATTCTGATTGGCCCAGGCGCCTTAGGCCCCACCAGTAGGCGGAGCTTTGGGACGGATGGGCCAATCTATGTCTTTTGTTTTGGTATTATTCCTGATGGTAATGATGGAATTTTTATCTTTTGTATAGATACTGATTTATTATCATTATTTGTATATAAATTGTATTGCACTTTTTTCTGGCATTAAAAACGAAATAAAGTTGAAAAAAAAAACAAGTTGGTGTCAAATTCCAAACCAATAAACAAAACAAAAATTAAACATCAAAACTTTGCAGGTTCTTGGCCATCCTCCCCTTCTCCCCTCCCCCTCCCCCCCCCCCCCCCCCAGCAATTGGATTCGCTTGACTTTTCATACAGATTAAGTTGCAGTTGTTTGACTTTTTAGATGGGTTAAACTCTGGCATTTAATTTTCAAATCGGGGCTTTGCATAACCTTTACAGTCAAATTAAAGTTTAAGCAGTATTCTGTCCTTGCAGCCCGTTTGCCTTTTGCAGAATTCCAGTGGCAAATCTCAACCCATTTCTTACAGCAAAATAAAAAGAAAAAAAAGCTCCTAATACAATCCTGTACTTCTTTGTCCAGGGAACTAGCTGTGGCAGAGTTTAGCCATCACATCAGGGTTTTGTTAATCCTAGCCTAGGAGTGCAATTCCGGTCCTTGAGGCAATCTAAACAGACAGGACAGACAAACAGGATGTCATGGATACCGTTAAGGGGAACGGTTGGCTGGGTTGGAGGGCAGAGGGGAGTACAGGACAATGAAGCCATTGTGACATCACTGGTGGAAGAACCCTTATGACATCACAAGCTCAGCTCTGCTTCCTAAAGACAAACAGGATGTCACGGATACAAATAAGGGAAACGGTTAATCTGCTGGCTGGGTTGGAGGGCAGAGGAGTAGGTTTAAGGATTGAAGGCTTTATCAAAAAGGTGGGTTTTCAGTCTGCTTTTAAACAAGGGAAGGGACTTGACAGACAAACTGGGGTAATTTATTCCAGGCATAGGGGGCAGCTAGATGAAAGGAACGAAGTCTGGAATTGGCAGTGGAGGAGAAGGGTAACGTTAAGAGCGACTTAGCTGAGGAACGGAGTTCTCTGGGAGGTGTATAAGGAGAGCGAAGCGAGGAGAGATATTAAGGGGCAGCAGAATGAACGCACTTGTAGGTGCGGGTCTAGGAAGTGACATCCGAGAAAGAGCCGATGCTGGTGCGAGCGACAGCTTGGGCCCGGGTTGCTGCTCATGCCACAAACGTTAAAGAGGTACAAGGGGTGTGCGTGCGTGATAGTGGGAGGCGGGGAAGGAGGGGGGCAGAGAGGAGGACTGGTGCTGGCAACCCCCACTGAGGGGGCACCCGGGGCGGACTATGAAAGCTAAAGTTAGACAAGTTCCGGCTAAACCAGAATGGACGCAGATAAGGCTAGACTCGGTTAGGGCGTTGGTCTTTGACCTAAGGGCCGCCGCGGGAGCGGACTGCTGGGCACGATGGTTCACTGGTCTGACCCAGCAGAGGCAATTCTTATGTTCTTATGACATCACAATCCCAGCTCTGGAATGTTGTTCTCATAGGGGTTCCGGAATCTTGTTATTCTTTGAGATGCTGGAATGTTGCTACTCTTTGGGTTTTGGCCAGGTACTTGGGACTTGGATTGGCCACCGTGAGAACGGGCTACTGGGCTGTTGGTCTGATCTAGCAGCGGCAATCCTTATGTTCTTATGTTCTACACATTTTCAACTTAGCAAGTCCAAATGACCAAATAACTAAGACATCACTTCACCTGATGACTACCCAATTTTAAAATCTATAAAAATACTGGGAGTCACTTTAGATTCCCATTTAACTTTGGTAGAACACACAAATTTGGGGGTGAAAAAGTGCTCTTTTACATTATGGAAATGAAAGACCATCAAAAATTATTTTGATTTTTTTTATCTTTTAGACCGTTGGTGCAGGCATTGGTATTATCCATATTGGACTACTGCAATATTGTCTACTTGGGCGCACCAAAGAAAGTTGTGAAAAATTAAGAATAGTGCAGAATACGGCTGTTCGCCTGATATTTGGACTGAAGAAAAGCAATCATATCAGTCCTTACTACCGATCATTGCACCGGTTGCCAGTGGAGGCACGAGCAATGGTTAAATTTTCATGCCTCTGCTTTAAGTCAGTTTGGGGATTGGCACCTACATACCTGCTATCTCATTTCATGCTATATAACCCTGTGAGGATAACCAGGAATTGTAGCCTATTTGCTTACCTGAAGATTTTAGGTTGCAAACTTAGGTCTTATTTAGACAGGATGCTTGCTTTCCAAGCAAGCAAACAACAGTCCTGGTTGGGTAATTATATCAGCGGAGCCATGCTGTCCTATGGCGCTTTTAGAAAAGAAATTAAGACAGTATTATTTGAGAAATTTATCTCTTAATCTTATCTCTTAATTAATTTTACCCAACAATTCTAAATTTTTAATGTCTTTTTAATATAACAGGTTTTATTCCTTTTCTAATTTTGTATTTACTGATTGTCCAGTTTTTCTTTTTTGGAAACCGCCTAGAATTCTTTTGATTAAGGGGGGTATAGAAAAATAAAGTTATGTTATGTTATGACATACCAGTTACCCAACAAGTTAAAATTCCATAACTTTTTCCAGATTATCTTCTTTCATCTTCCAACAGTATTTCTCAACTTGCCAATCAAGGTTTTAGGTTATCCACATTGAATATGCATGAAAGAAATTTGCGTACAATGGAGGCAGCCTATGCAAATGAAGGTTATACATATTCATTGTGAATATCTTGAATACCTGACTGGGAAGGGACAGAGGCATAGTAAGGGGAGGCGCGTATATAGTGCGTACTTGTATTGCAAGACCTCGCAGCGCCTTTGGCTCAGTTGTGATGACGTGCTGCGGGTATACGTGCTCATATTGCAAGACGTCGTTCATTTATCAAGTTAAAATTTTATTTACTTATTTATTTTTAAAATTTCTATACCGTTTTTTTTCCAAAAACAGTTTACAAAAAGTTACATACATAAAATATTTTTTTTAAAAACTAAAATAAAATCAGGACAGGTTAGGAAGAAAAAACAGATAGATTCAGGGCTCCTTTTGCAAAGGTATGCCATCGTTTTTAGCGCAGGCACCGGATTAGTGGGCGCTAGCCAAAAAACTACCTCCTGCTCAAGAGGAGGCAGTAGCGGCTAGCATGCGTGGCATTTTAGCCTGAGCTATTCCTCGCGTTAAGGTCCTAATGCACCTTCGTAAAAGGAGCCCTCAATCTTTACATTAGGCCAATTGCTCAAAGAAATGCGTCTACAAATAGTTGCGTTTTTAACATTTTCCTGAGTGAGTTCCCGTCTCTACATTTTCGAATTTGACCAGCAAGGCTATTCCACAACTTGACTCCTGCACATGCCTTTTTCTGCGCTGGGCGCGTCGGGTTGCCTGCTAGAAAAGTCTCCTCCGATGCAACCGGAAACAAGAAGTTGCGTCGGAGGAGACTTTTTCCAGCAGGCAACGCGACGCGACTTCAAGGCTCCGGCTGTAATACAGCTCGTAGCCTTATAGAAATCGCCAGTTTCAGGAAGAAAAGGTAAGGGAAAAGGAGGGAGGGAGATTCATGGACGGCCGGCGGGAGAGAGTGGGCTGCCGGATCGAGCCCTCGTTCACCGTGCGTTCACTACTTGTTCACCGCCCCGTGCTACCATTCACCGCTCCAGGGGCAGTGAATGGCCTTGTCCCCAAACTCGCGGTGACCTTTTTTTTTGGTCACCGTTTTGGCGGGTTACCCGCGGCTAGCCGGTAACAACCACCGTGTCATTCTCTAATTTCTGATTCAATTGCAGCTGACTAGTTTCGATCATCCGGGCTTTTTGTCTTTACGCGTCTCTGGGAGTCCTGATAATCAACGGAGCTCCTATTAAGATAAGTTCATTTAATTTATTCTTTATGGCGGTGCAGTATTTCTGTCTTGCTAACTGTGTCTAGCGCAGCAACGTGGGTGTATACACTTTGTTGTTAATTATTAAGCGTGATTACGCTTTATTTTCACTGATTCACATTGCACACATGAAGTCTCTACGACGGCGTGGTGGGCTGGGCTGTTGCCCGTGCACGGGTTGAAGGAGCGAACGTTAATTCGTTTAACTGACTTTGCAATCCACACTGAGGTCTTCCCACATCAATTTATTTAACATTTACCATCCCTCCCGCTGCTGCGCCCCCACAGTTCGTGAGACAGTGACACAATTAGAACTTTTTGGTTTCAGTTTATGTTCTATATCAGTGGTCTCACACTTGCGGCCCGGGGGGCCACATGCGGCCCGCCAGGTACTATTTTGAGGCCCTTGGTATATTTATCATAATCACAAAAGTAAAATAAAACAGTTTCTTGATCAAATGTCTCTTTAGATATAAATGACAATATTATTATTAAGACTTAGCCAAAAGGAAAGATTTATAAACTATTAGAGTTTTTTTTACCTCATGCAAAATTGTCATTTCTGTAATAAGACATAAACTATTTTTTCTGAGGCCCTCCAAGTACCTACAAATCCAAAATGTAGTCCTGCAAAGGGTTTGAGTTTGAGACCACTGGCCTATAGGAAGAGGATATACAAATGTTAAGAGCCTTAGCCAATAGGGAGAGGAGATAGTGGATGCTTATCTGCCATCATGTTACAATGTTTCTGTAATCATAAAGTTCTATGACATCACAATGCAGGTGTAAAGAGCCTTAGCCTAGAGCAGTGAGTTCAAACCTGCGGCCCGCCAGGCACTATTTTGAGGCCCTCGGTATGTTTATCATAATCACAAAAGTAAAATAAAACAGTTTCTTGATCAAATGTCTCTTTAGATATAAATGACAATATTATTATTAAGACTTAGCCAAAAGGAAAGATTTATAAACTATTAGAGTTTTTTTTACCTCATGCAAAATTGTCATTTCTGTAATAAGACATAAACTATTTTTTCTGAGGCCCTCCAAGTACCTACAAATCCAAAATGTGGCCCTGCAGAGGGTTTGAGTTTGAAACCACTGTTCTAGATAGATTTGGGTTTTGTTAACCATGTGAAAGTCGTGGCATTTGTTTCGACATATTTAGGATTAGCCTTCGTTTTCAGCAATGCCAGATTACTCGCAATCTAAGGTTTACTGTATTTATACATGCACTTCAGCAGGCATAACTTACCTTAGCCACATGCGCCCTAATGTCTACTTTACCCCTCCCCCCCCCCCCCTTTTCCTAAGCCGCAGTAGAGGTTTCTACTGCGGCCCGGAATGCTAACTGCGCCAACGCTGCTCTGATGCTCATGCAATTCCTATGAGCGCCAGAGCATTTACCGCTCCAGGCCACGGTAGAAACTTCTACTTCGGCTTAGCAAAAGATGGCCTTAAATAGGAAAAGATGTGTACGCTTTCTTGCATAGGCATAAAACAGGTGTGGGCCTCCCAGGAAAGCCTTAGCGGCTTTTATAAAGTATTTTGTTGTGCAATGTAAAATCTGCACCTTCAGTCTTGCACAATTTCTGCCAGAACTGTGCTAATAATTTGCAAATAGTTTACTACTAAATTTCACAGTTACTATATCTTTATGTTTTTTTCATTTAATAGATATATATCTAAAATTATTACGGTGATGTGCTCAGACCTGTAACCCAATAAATAGTGAAGTCACTACCATGAGTTTAACAAGGGGACCATCATTGCAACCAATGATGCAATGGTGGTTGCAATGATGGTCCCCTTGTTAAACTCATGGTAGTGACTTCACTATTTATTGGGTTACAGGTCTGAGCACATCACCGTAATAATTTTAGATATATATCTATTAAATGAAAAAAACATAAAGATATAGTAACTGTGAAATTTAGTAGTAAACTAATTGATAGTCGTTCACAGAATATCACTGTATATCTTCCTATTATTGTTCACTAATAATTTGCAAAGCCACATCAGTGCCTATGGATCTTCATAAATCAGGCACCGATGCATGCTTTCCTGTCCTATTAACGTAGGTGTCCTATTACTTAATTACCCTCCATTCATCTAAGAGGATGGACATTATTGGTTTTCTTTTTTCTTTAGTTTCAAGTTTAGTTTCAAGTTTTATTACCATTTGATGAATCGCTTATTCAAATTTTCTAAGCAATGTACAATTTAAAAAGCCATACCATTTAACATACAAATTAAATAAATCAACTAACATATTTGCATTCATATTAATAACAGACATGAATGAAGAGGGAAAGGGGGGAAAAGTTACAATTTCATTCTATATTGGAAATAAAAGGAAAAAAACGAAAGGGAGGTGAAAGGGGTTAATGAGGTTGATATCCGTAACAGAATGTGAAGGGTCCAAAATAAAGCATATTAAACATCAAAAGCGTCTTGAAACAATAAAGTTTTTAATAATTTTTTAAAAGATGAAAGATCTTTTTCATTTCTAATATAGTGTGGCAGTGAATTCCACAATTTAGGAGCCATAACAGAGAACATATCATTTCTTCTTGGGCCAACGATTTTCAAAGAGGGAATTGTTAGTAAGTTTGAAGAAGATGATCGTAGAGAACGTGGGGCATTGTATGGAATAATCATTCTAGTCGTAAATTGTGGTGTGTTAAAGATTAGTATTTTGAATACTAAAAATAGAATCTTAAAGTTAATTCGGTGGGAAATAGGAAGCCAGTGTGATTTAATCATTAATGGTGTCACGTGTAACGTGTAACAACAAGTGTGTGATATTTTTGGGAATTAGAGATGACCTTTCACATCTTCTAAAATCCACCAGCAGCTTTTTATTATTATTATTTTTTTTTTTTAAATATCTGCCATCCCTAGCGGTATAAGAAACCCAGCGTGCTAGTCACTGTGCCAGACCACTTCATTAGCAGGAGAATCGAGTGCTCCTCCATCGCTTTCTTTTCTATCACTGCTACCAGCTGTGGCCTATTTTAAAAGGATTCATCAGACGGTGTTAAACAGCTGGGAACGGTGAGGTAGATTTTTAGCAAATTCAAAATTGGACTTTAATGCACTAGGAGTCATCCTAATGCTAGCAAACCCTTTATTTGCTACGTGTCCCTCAAGATTACAAAGATTTATATAACCCAGAATTTTGCACATGAAAAGAGGTTTAATGGAATAGGCAGAGTCTGTTTTTGGTGTTTAATTAACACGCTTTCATTCTCAAATTGCTGTATTAGAATGAAACATGTTTTTTAAACATGGTAGCCAAGAGGCTGGGGAGGGAGGATTATAATTGTCCCTTGACATATTAAAATATTTTACTTTTTATGTCATAAATCTTGATTGTATTGCTGAAAATTTGCCATGGAAAATTCTATAGACAGGTTTGTCCTGGTGTTCCGAGAGGGTGCTGATAAGTTCTCAGCCCAACCAACCAACTTGCTAAATTCTGAGCGTTATTTTGCCATCGTAGCTGAAAAGAGTGTTGTCTTATTTGGCAATCTGCAGAAACAAAATTCTAAATTTGGACATTGTTTCAGATCATTGATTGAACCCTATCCACGTCATTGTCTTCTTGGCTGGGCTGAGAACTTCTCAGCATCCCTTCGTAGCAACATTCCAGAGCTGAGATTGTGATGTCATAATGCCTCATTCCGCCAATAAGAGCCAACCTCATCAGTGATGTCACAATGACTTGCTTGTCCTATACTTGACACGCATAAGAATAGTCATAGTGGGTCAGAACAATGGTCCAGCAAGCCTAGTATCCTGTCTCCAACCGTGGCCAATCCCGGTTACAAGTACCTGGCAGAAACCCAAATAGTACGAGGGGGTGCTGAAAGGTTTCAGCAAAGCCAACCAACTTCTTAAATTCTGAGCATTATTTTGCCACTGTACATAAAAACAGTATTATCTTATTTCATTAGGTGCCAATTTGCAGAAACAAAGGGCTCCTTTTACTAAGCTACGATTGCGGTTTCAGCGTGCGCTGAATTGCTGCGCGTGCTAGACTTTGATGCCAGCATTGAGCTGGCGTTAGTTCTAGCCATGTAGCATGGGTTTAGCATGCGCTAAAATCCTGCGTGCAGTAAAATCGCTATCACAGCTTAGTAAAAGGAGCCCAAAATTCTCTGTTTTGTCATTGTTTCTGATCATTGATTGAACCAAATCCACGTCATTCTCTTCTTGGTTGGGCTGAGAACCTTTCAGCACCCCTTTGTAGCAACATGCCAGAGCTGAGATTGTGATGTCATAATGCCTCATTCCACCAATGCCTAAAAGCCAACCTCATCAGTGATGTCACAATGGCTGGATTGTCCTATACTTGGCTCACGCAAGAACATAACAGCTATAATGGATCAGACCAACGGTCCATCTAGCCCAGTGGTCTCAAACTCACAGCCCGGGGGCCACATGCGGCCCGCCAGGTACTATTTTGAGGCCCTCGGAATGTTTATCATAATCACAAAAGTAAAATAAAACAGTTTCTTGATCATATGTCTCTTTAGCTATAAATTACAATATTAGTATTAAGACTTAATTAAGACTTAGCCAAAAGGAAAGATTTATAAACTATAAAGAGTTTTACCTCATGCAAAATTGTCATTTCTTTCATAAGATATTAACTGTTTTTTCTGAGGCCCTCCAAGTACCTACAAATCCAAAATGTGGCCCTGCAAAGGGTTTGAGTTTGAGACCATTGATCTAGCCTGTCTCCAAGCATGGCCAATCCAGGTTACAAGTACCTGGCAGAAACCCCAAAAGTACGAGGGGGTGCTGAAAGGTTCTCAGCAAAACCAACCAACTTCTTAAATTCTGATCATTATCTTGCCACTGTAGCTGAAAAGAGTGTTATCTGATTTAATTAAGTGCCAATTTGCATAAACAAAGTTCTGTGCTTTGATATTGTTTCAGATCATTGGTCGAACCATATCCACGTCATTCTCTTCTTGGCCGGGCTGAGAACTTCTCAGCACCCCCTCGTAAGTTACAAGCTTGTTACCTGTAATTCTGCTTCCTCTACCTGTCTTCTGTTTGCTTTGTAGCATCATTACCATATATTTGGAGATTTAATTTATGAAGCTCTTTATCTGGATAAACTGTCTGAAATGCAACCCTTTCAGCTCTGCTATCTTTTTTCACCGTGCATATCATTTTAGACTTTTTGAAGGGAGACATTTGTGAGGGAGGGGTAGAGAGATGCAGGAGTGGGGAAACAAGGCATGCAGACTGGATTTTCAATCTAACATTTTATTTATTTATTTATTTTACTAAAGGCTCATTTTACTGCTAAGCTGCGCTAGTGGTTTTAGCGTGCGCTTAGCGTGCGCAGCAATGCCGTGCGCGCTAGACGCTAATGCCTCCAGTGAGCTGGCATTAGTTTTTGATGCGTAGCACGGGGTTAACGCACGCAGCAATGTAGCGCTTGCTAAAAATGCTACCGCAGCTTAGTAAAAGGAGCCCTAAATGTATGTTTGCTGAAAAAAAAAATAGTTGCAAAGTTTCCGGTACTTTGTATAGTATTCAAAGGGAAAGTATTATATTAGGAATTTTCATAGGGTAAAAATGTTTGGTTTGATTTTGTTAGGTATTTCTTCATGATTTTCAGATGTTTTGTTGGTTTGTTTCACACTTTCATTCTAATAAACGTTTCTAATAAATAATTTTAGTGTCTGCTAATCAAATTAAGATGTCCTAATTCGCAGGTTGTTCTGTATCAAATAGATTAAGCATGCCTTAAATTCATTTCACATACTGACAATCTAAAAGTGCCTTGACCAATGCATATCTCTGTTATCTGTGTAATTTCACATTAAAAATAAGCTGAAGGATTATTAGGTACTTTGCAGCTACCAAAAAGCACCCACTGGTGGCTTAAATCTGTTATCACTTTCTATTTGTATATTGCTCATCGTCACGCTCGCATTTCTTTACGACAGTGTATCGCAAATTGTGTGCCGTGGCACACTTCTATGCCACACAAGATTTCAGGTGTGCTGCGAGATGCCGGGGAGGAGGAGAGGTGCCAGTGCCGGCTGACTGCCTACAGGACATGCCTCTCGTGGCGAGAGGTACATCCTGTAGGCAGTCAGCCTCTCCTCCTCCCTGGCATCTCTCCTCCTCTCCACGCCTCTTTGTTTTCTGTACCTCCCCTCCCTCCCCCCCCCCGGCAGATCAGGGCCCCGTCTGAAGGGCCTCCGCGCATGCGCAGATATTGACAGCACGCAAGTGACATCATCAAGTCGACGCCCATGCACTTCCGGGTGCCCTCAAGCCGCAGCCGCCAATGCCGCGGCTCGCAAAGTTTGCGAGACACTGCTTTAAGAGGTCATGATTTTAAAAAATACATTGCTCAGTAGTATCTGGAAGAGAATGAAAGAAGAACAGTGGGTTATAGCCAGATAGTATGTAGACATGGAACCCAGAAATGTCTCCTTGTGGAAACACCAAGAAATATTGGACTATTTTGGGCGCTTTGTAGATGCATGAGATCAGAATTATCCAGTAGTATGTGTAAAGTAGCATGTTCACGCAAACAAGAAGGGGAAAGAAGGATTTTGCCTCAAAAATAACGCAAAAGTACAATGGAAAGAGGCAAATGAGATGTCGGATATTCAACCAATCAGTTACTTTATTGTACAAATAATACAAACTAAAAACAAAGTCTATATCCTAATGCCCATCTTGGATATAAAGTCGCATAAGGAGATCCAAAACCTGTGGCGGAGTTTGAGGTGCCTGGGTCAATCAGGCCCTAAGGCCCGCCTTTCGATGGATGGCGGGCCTGCTGGCCAGAGGGGCTTGGGTCCCGTCCATCCTGCCAACTTACTTTCAGGTACGAGGAAGGTGTCGGGGAAGGTGTCGGGAGGGTCGAGGGGGGGGGGTCATCACAGCGACGTCCGCGCACTTCTGGGTGCCTCAAGCCGTGGTCACTACCTATGGTGTGCCGCGGCTCGAGAAAGTTTGCGAGGCACTGCCCTATTGGTTAATTTTTTGGAAACATATTAGGGGTTGAGAATGGGTGTGACGCACTGATCAGCAAGCGCATTAACTGGTTATCACACCCAGGGCCGCTATCAGGGCAGTACTACCAGTCCTGCATTCAGAGGCCCGGAGCTGACAGGGGGCCCGGGCTCCCCCAGGCTCACCTCTAAGGTGAGCGCATGAGCAATTGCTCACTATTTTCAGTGGCGTCGCTCATACGCTTTCCTCTGTCACTCACTCGAGGGCGGGAGGAGGTGAGAGGAAGCGGCGGCGGCGGCCTGTATTTTAAAGTTAAAAGATGCAGCGGCGGCTTCTCTCAAGATCCCCGACAGCATCGGACTTCCGACGCAGGTGGGGATTCGTGAGAGGAGCCGCTGCCACGTCTTCAGTGTCCTACCAAGGGGGGGGGGGGGGGGGTCCGCCCCGGCTATGCACCTGCCCTAAGGCTGCAGTAGGAGAGGAAGTTCGGGCCAGCCAATCGCTGCCTGGCTGGGCGGAACTTCCTCTCCGAAGGCAGAATTGACGTCGGGGGATTGCTGGTTGGCCTGGTGGGACGCAGAGAGAGCTTGGGGCAGCCGCGGCGGTGGCTTTGGGGCCTGTTTCCCCGGATGGTGGCAGCAGTGGCTTTGTGGAGGGTAGGGAGAAACAAAGGGGGCAGGCAGGGAAACAGAAGGGAAACAGAAAAATAGAAAGGGGGCATCAAGAGGAAAAAAAAGAAAGAAAGGGCAAGGAGAGAGGAAGAAAAAGTTAGGGGAGGGAATGAGGTCTGGAGGAGAGGAATCATACAGGCTGAAAGAAGGGAAGAAAGATTGGATGCACAGTCAGAAGATGAAAGTGCAACCAGAGACTCATGAAATCACCAGACAAGGTAGGAAAAATGATTTTATTTTAAATTTAGTGATCAAAATGTGTCTGAATTTATATATGCTGTCTATATTTTGCACTATGGCCCCCTTTTACTAAACCACAATAGTGTTTTTTAGCGCAGGGAGCCTATGAGCGTCGAGAGCAGCGCTGGGCATTTAGCACAGTTCCCTGCACTAAAAACTGCTATTGTGGTTTAATAGAAAGGAAGGGGAGTATATTTGTCTATTTTTGTATGGTCATCTGTTTTGACCTCTTTGAAAAAAACCCAGAATAGGAATGATAATTAACATTTTCTCAGCGTATAGTGTGCTTTGTGTTTTTTAATTTTATTGTTGGTAGATCATTTTGACTTGGTCATTTTAAAGTAGCTCGCAAGCCCAAAAAGTTTGGGCACCCCTGAGCTAAAGCGTTGAACTGTGTATTTCTATTTTATCCCCCCTTTTACAAAACTATGGAGCGTTTTTTAGCGCCAGCCGTGGTGGTAGCAGCTCTGATGCTCAGAATTCTATGAGCATCAGGGCTGTTACCACCGTGGCTAAAATCCACACTACAGTTTTGTAAAAGGGTGAGGGGTTAGTTTGTGATGACATATTCCATACTAGGCGAAGGTGTTTTCTGTGTTCGAAAGACATGGTTTTCTGTTAGGATTGACGGTGTAGGATTGATCTGTGCTGGTCTGGCTTGTTTAGTTTTACAATGGGTGTATTGATGTACTGCTCACTGCAATATGTAAGATGCTGCCTTTTCCTAGGTACTCATGTGTGACATGTGGTTTGTTACTAAAAATCATGTTTTTCTTACAGATGGGGGGGGGGGTGCCAAAAAAATGATGGGCCCCGGGTGTTATATATGCTAGGTACGCCACTGTATGTAAAGATACCAGAAAGCTGGCGTAGCAAAAACTTTAAGTAAATTGTTATTCTTCTAAGTTTTCCAGTATTTAACCCTCCCACAATCTCACGGGGCACTTGTTTCAAGTTTATTGAGATTTTGATTTAAACGCAATATCAAATATTTTCAATGCGTATAACAAAAATAAATTTGGGGAAATAAATAAAACCATTTGAACAATAAACATACAAACATATCCATAGATGATTAAAATTACATAAGGAGTACAAGGATAAACTACATTTGTTTAAAAATGCGTCCTCCGCACCTGCTCATAAATTTGTGGAGTATGTAACTTGTCGCTCATGCATATTTTTTTTTGCACACACCTCATCAATCCTTAGAGGGAACATTGGTCGTAGGCCACCATAGCACAAATTCCTGTATTATGCTTCTGCTGTGCACAACAATAAACAATAAACACTGCTGTCATACTTTTTTTTGTCCCCTGCCGATTTCCTGATAGCACCCCCCCCCGGACAAAAGTGGGGGGAAGGGGTGCATGGGGGGGCCCAATAGGATTGCTCAGTAAGGGGCCCAGAAATTTCTGATGGCGGCCCTGATCACACCCATTACACGAGAGACCTTGGTGCCACTTAAATGGGAGGTAGTAAGTGCTCCTGTGATAAATTTTTTAATTGGCCACATGCTAATGCTATTAATCAAACAAGGCCTTTTTTGATGGACGCAATAGAACTGGGCTTAGAATACAGAAAAGGCCTGTGTAATAGCATGCTAAGCCTATTTTGTAATCCAGTTTAGTAAAACAACCCCTTAAGTGAGTGTAAAAAGCCTGTAGAGCTGGAATGGGTTTTTAAACCAACCACTGGAAGTATTACAAGTTGTAAAAGTGTTTGATTTATCGCCAGTTCTTCTAGTTTGGAGGAGTAGAACAAGTAACCCAAACTCAGCAGAATGATTTTGTTACTAAACAATATTTTAGATCCTGGGCAGCATGGCTCTAGTTCAGAGATGTTGTAACTTACACGTGCCCTTGCCACATTTACGAGGTGGCACAAGGGTATCAGCTGTTAACATATCTGTATTTAAAAAAAAAAAAAAAAGTTTGGCCAAGTTTCTGGAGGAACGGTCAGTAGTCCCTAAGAATGGTAGCGTGGAATCTTGCTGCTCTTTGGAATTCTGCCAGGTACTTGTGACCTGGACTGACCACTCCTGGAAGCAGGATACTAGGCTTGATGGACCATTGGCCTGCTCCAATATGGCTATTCTTATGTTCTTATGTGTTTATGCCACATCTACGGCTGGTGTAAATTGTGCCAATGTCAGGTTACATTAATATTCTATAACTGTATGAGTATTTGAAATAGTAACAGAAACTTAGAAATGGTTCATAGACAACCCCGCGAAAGACAAAGGCGCACGCCGACAACTGAGCGCAAGACGGAGGCGCGCGCCGAAGAAAATTACAGTTTTTAGGGGCTCCGACGGGGGGTTTTGTTGGGGAGCCCCCCCAGTTTACTTAATAGAGATCGCGCCAGCGTTGTGGGGGGTTTGGGGGGTTGTAACCCTCTTTACTGTAAACTTAACTTTTTCCTTAAAAACAGGGAAAAAGTGAAGTTTTCAGTAAAATGTGGGGGGTTACAACCCCCCCACAACGCAGCGCGATCTCTATTAAGTAAAGTGGGGGGGTTCCCACACACACACACCCCCCGTCGGAGCCGTAAAAACAGTAATTTTCTGCGGCGCGTGCCCCCCGCGCTGCGCTCAATTGTCTGCGCGCGCCTTTCTCCCGGCGCGCTTTTGACCTGACACCCTTAGAAACGTGATGGTAGATAAAGGCCAAATGGCCCATTCAGTCTGCCCATCCGCAGTGACCATTATCTTTTCCTATCTCTCTCAGATATCCCACGCGCCTATCTCACGCTTTCCTGAAATCAAACACAGTCTCTGTCTCCACCACCTCTTCTGGGAGACTGTTTCACACATCTACCACCCTTTCTGTAAAAAAGTATTTACTTAGATTACTCCTGAGCCTATTAAGCCTCTTAACTTCATTCCATGCACTCTCATTCCAGAGCTTCCTTTCAAATGAGTCTCAGATCATGTCCATTTAAGCCACATAGGTATTTACTGTATTTCCCCATGTATAGTCCGCCCCTTTGTATAGGCAGCAGGAAATGCCGAGGTAGGTTTTAAAACTCTTACATAAGCCGCCCCATGTTACCAGCCACAGCTAATCTAAGAGTTTTAAAACCTGCATCGGCCTATACGTCATCCCCTCCCCCCTTAAATACCTCCCTTGCCGGTAATCCTCCTGGATGGTCGAACCTGCTTCTTCCAAACATGCTGTGCAGGGCAGGAGTGATGTTTGCAATCTCAAACCTCGTCCCGCACCCTTCCTGATTGGTTGCTGTCAGTTCTCGCGTGTTTGGAGGAGGCAGGCATGGCCGCTCAGGAGGATTACCGGCGAGGGAGGTATTTAAGGGGGGGGGGGAATGATGTCTTGCTCCTTGTGTAGGCCAACCAATTTAAGCAAGCTGCGCCCACTAGGCCGGTTTGCAAAATCAATTTATAGGCCATGGCCTATATAAGGGGAAATATGGTAAACATCTCTATCATATCTCCCCTCTTCCACCTTTCCTCCAAAGTATACATATTGAGATCTTTAAGTCTGTCCCATACGCCTTACGACGAAGACCACACACCATTTTAGTAGCCTTCCTCTGGACCAACTCCATCCTTTTTATATCTTTTTGAAGGTACAGTCTCCAGAATTGTACACAATATTCTAAATGAGGTCTCATCAGAATCTTATACAGGGGCATCAGTACCTCCTTTTTCCTACTGGCCATACCTCTTCCTATGCACCCTAGCATCCTTCTAGCTTTTGCCTTCACCTTTTCAACTTGTTTTGCTACCTTAAGATCATCTTCTGTCGTGCACATAAGTTCTTCACCCCCTAAACTATACCGTTCCTTCAGGTTTTTGCAGCACAAACGCATAACCTTGTACAGTGGTACCTTGGTTTATGAGCATAATTCGTTCCAGAAGTATGCTCGTAAACCAAAGTACTCGTATATCAAAGCGAGTTTCCCCATAGAAAATAATGGAAACTCGCTTTGATACGTTCCCACCCCCCGAGGCCAGCGGCGCTGCTCTATCCCCCCCGCGAGAACCGGCATTGCTCCCCCCGAAGGCCCCCCCTGCGATCCGGCACCCTCCTCCCGTGATCTGGCACCCCCCCCCCCCGTGATCCGGCACCCCCCGCCGCGATTCGGCACCCCCCTGTCGCAATCTAAAGTCCCCCAGACTCACCCGAACCCGCTTCTTACTGTCATCTGGGCCTTGGCACCGGCACCGGCATGTCCTGTGCATTGGTGCCGGTGCCCGAAGATCGGCTTCCTCTTCTTGCTGGGCCTTGAGCATCTGCGCATGCTCAAGGCCTGCGAGTTCACGTTCTCTCTGAGATCTCCGAGAATCTCGGAGAGAGCGTGAACTCGCAGGCCTTGAGCATGCGCAGATGCTCAAGGCCCAGCAAGAAGAGTAGGCCGATCTTCGGGCACCAGCACCAACGCACAGGACATGCCGGTGCCGAGGCCCAGATGACAGTAAGAAGCGGGTTCGTGTGGGTCTGGGGGACTTCAGATTGTGGCCGGGGGGGGTGCCGAATTGCGGCGGGGGGATGCCGAATTGCGGCGGTGGGGGTGCCAGATCACGGAGGGTGCCGGATCGTGGGGGGAGGGTGCTGGATCGCGGGGGGTGCCGCTTGGAAATCGAGGCACGCTCGGTTTCCGAGGCACCAATTTTGCGAATGTTTTGCTCGTCTTGCAAAACACTCGCAAACCGGTGCACTCGTAAACTGAGGTACCACTGTATTTCATAGCATTAAATTTTAGCTGCCATATTTCAGACCATTCTTCATGCTTCGCCAGGTGTTTCTTCATGTTATTCACACCATTTGGGGTGTCTACTCTTTTGCAGATTTTGGTATCATCCGCAAAGAGGCAAATCTTACCCGACAACCCTTCAGCAATATCGTTTATAAAAATTGTAAAAAGAACAGGCCCAAGAACAGAACCTTGAGGCACTCCACTGGTAACCTCCCTTTCCTCAGAGAGATCTCCATTGACCACTATCCTCTGTTGTCTCCCACTCAACCAGTTCTTGACCCATCCCATAACTTGGGGGTTCGTCCTGAGGGCACTCAGTTTATTTATTAGACGTCTGTGTGGAACACTGTCAAAGGCTTTGCTAAAATCTAAATATACCACATCTAGTGCACTCCCTCTACCCAATTCTCTAGTCACCTAGTCAATGAAATTGATTAGATTTGTCTTACAAGACCTACCTCCAGTGAATCCATGTTGCCTATGGTCCTGTAATCCACTGGATTCCTGAAACTCTACCATTTTCTGTTTTAAAAAGTGTTTCCAGAGCATCCTGGAATATAGAACTTACTGGAAAAAAAAAAAGCAAACATGGGTTTTGGTTTATTCTTTCTTCGGAATGTGTTTTGGGCACTATCAATACAAAATAGTTTCCCTTTAGGCCTTTCTTCCCACTATTAACCTCTTTTTCAAGCTTTTGTTGTTGATTTTTCTTCAGCGGCACAGATCAAAAAAAAAAAAAAAAGAAAGAAAAAAAAGTATTATGCACAAAACCAGTGTGTAGCACTGATTTGTGAGATATCAGCATGTCTGTCTCTTCTCAGCATGTTCTGCAATAGCGGAACATGAGACTTGAAGGTGTCAGCAGAGCAGAAAAGATGATGAAAGGCACTGATCTCCATCAAACCTGGAGAAGCCTACAGCAAGAAGTTTAAAAAAAAAAACCAAACAAACACTTAAATAGCAGGAGGTTCCAGACCTCCTTCCACGTGGTCTCCTAGATCTGTGTGATATATCCCCGGGCATGTGAGGAGACTTCTACCTCCAAAGCTGATCTAAGTGCATAGCTATTATGTAGGCAAAAGACAATTCTAGCACACGCTGTAATATAACAGGGTGATGCTTAATTAAGTAAATTGCAGAAAATATTTAAAGTTAAAACTAATGCCTGAAATAAACTTAAAAAAAGGTTCTGAAAATGTGAAAATAATCCAAAATATCTGAAATTAGTTTGCATATGTAAATATTTGTAAGAAATCCTCCTCCCCCACGCCTTTTTTTTTTTTTTTACTAAGGGCTCCTTTTACAAAGGTGCGCTAGAATTTTTAGTGCACTGCTAGCTGAAAAAATGACGCCTGCTTAAAAGGAGGTGGTAGCGGTTAGCATGTGCGGCATTTTAGCGCTTGCTAAAACCGCTAGCGCACCTTTGTAAAAGGAGCCCTGAGTCGTGTTAGAGGTTTTTATCGTGGCCCGGAGCACTAAATGTTCCGACGCTCATAGGAATTCTATGAGCGACCAAGCATTTAGCGCTCTGGGCCACGATAGAAACCTCTACTGTGACTTAGTAAAAAGGAGGCGGGGTATTTTTTTATTTGGGATTTTGCTCATTCCTCTACAGTAGTAGTTCAAGGTGAATTACACTCAGGTACATTAGGGAATTTCCTATCTCTGAAGGGCTCACAAACTAATTTTGTGCCTGGGGCAATGGAGGATTGAATGAGCTGCACCACAGGCCCTGACATAATGAGGAAGCCATCCAGAGCGGGAGGGGCAGAAGCAAAGAACATGCATGAGAGAGATATACATACCAAGAAGGTGAGTCCCGCGAGAACTGACGGAAGCCATTCAGGGAGTGGCGCGGGCTCAGACTGGAGTGCGAAAAGCTCGCCCCTGCCTTGTGCACTGCACTGACATAATAAGGAAGCCATCCAGCGAGGGAGGGGCAGAAGCACGGAAAGCTTGCTCCTGCCGATACATTGATGAACCACCAGAATTTAAAGGTACTGGGGGTGAGCTGGGACTGCCTACCACTTAGACCTGCCCTTTACCCTGTCCTGGCCTACCACTAGACCACCAGAGGGGGTATAGAATATAGGGCAGGGGGGGGACAGGCTGACAGGGAAGGGGGCTAGGTGAAGAGCCTGGTAGGGAAGGGGAGACAGGGTGAAGAGCCTGGCAAGGAGTGTGGGGTTGGGTGCAGAGCCTGGCAGGGAGTGAGGGGGGCTGGGTGCAGAGCGTGATATATATTAGTACATAATTTGGTTCTGAATGTTTTTTTTCTTGTTTTTCTCCTCTAAATCTAGGATGCGTCTTATGGTCAGGTGTGTCTTATAGTGCAAAAAATACAGTATGGGGCTCATAATCGAAAGAGAAAAACATCCAAAAACCGGCCTAAGTCGGCACTTGGACGAACATTTCTCAAAAATGTCCAAGCGCCGAAAATAAAAATGGGTTTTGAACGTATTTCTAAACGACCTAGGCCTTCATAGTGCCGCTTAACGTCCAAAGTTAAATGGGGCTTTTCAGGAGGCGTGTCGAGGGCGGGAGTTGGGCAGGACGTGGGCTTGCTTAGACTTAGTGGTACAGCATGTATAACTGAAAGTTATACAGCCCAGGATCGACGGAACTTTGACGTTGTGACTTAGACCACAACGTCCAAGTTCCGCCGATCCTGTAAAACATGGTCTAAGTCACAAAAACCCACCTAAACTCACCAGATAAGCACTGCAAACACATAACACAGACCCCAGTGATCACCAACCCCCCCCCCCCCCACCTCCATAAAAAGTTTATTCACAACTGCCTGGCATAGGAAAGCCTAGTCGTCCAGCCCAGAGGCAGCTTAAGTCGTTCTGGGGGTGGGTTAGGGACCCATAGAAAGGAGGACCCATACCCATAAGCCCCTGTATCATTGCATTGATACATAAACATGTGCACTGCCCTATACACCCCCAAAACCCTTTTTTACCGGCTTATAAGTGGCTCCTGCAGCCATAAGGGCTATTGGGATGGTAGATAAGTGGGTCTAGGGGATTCTGGAGGTGGTTTGGGGGGGCTCACCGTCACCTATAAGGGAGCTGTAGGGAGGAGAAGCCATGGCACCCTTTTTGTGAAGTTCACAGCAGTGACCTGTAAGGTACCCCACTATTTAGGTGACATGTCTGGCCAACTTACTTTCTGGTATGGGGGGTGTAGAGGGGGGTCTCGTGGGTCAGTGGGTGGGGGGGCCGATTGGGGGTTCGGGGGGCGATCGTGGGAGGGGGGTGCGCCGAGGGTAGGAGGGCCTCGGATCCCTCCTGCCCGTATCTTAGTGGGGGTGGGGGGCAGGGGGGTCGCCTGGGCAGGAGGTTGGGCTCCCTCCTGCCCAGATCGTTGTCAGGCACCGGGGGGGTCGCTGGGGCAGGAAGGCTTGGGCTCCCTCCTGCCCGGATTGTGTCGGGGAAGGGGTGGATCGCTGCAGGAGAGATGGCTCATCTCTCCTGCCGCTTTAGCGATCCCAAGTGCCGCATTTGGCAGCATTTGGTGGTATTGCTATTGCGGCAGGGGAGATGAGGCATTTCTCCTGCCGCAATGGTTGCGGTGGGGGGTGGGTAGGTTGCCAGGCCGCTGAGCTGATCGCGCCAGCCACCCTTTTTTGGAACTTATACCTGTTTTGACTTGATCTAAGTCAAAACGTATAAGTACCGCCTAGCAACCTGCTGTACACCTATGTCTATGTCGGCCCACCTCCCACCCATCTCCTGCCCTTTCCCCTCCTCTAAAAACACCTCTTTTCGCTCTATGCGTATAGAGGCAGGGGAAAGGCCTAAGCTGGTTTTAGATACGTCTAAAACCAGCTTTGGTTATGGGTATTTGAACGATCAGGTTTTTTAATTGTCCAAGTACCCATTTAGGCCACTTTTTAGACGTTTTTTTTTTATTATGAGCCCTTTAGACTATCCTTCCCCTCGTTAAAAGGCGTCATCTATGCGGGAAAATTAGGGACATCTGTCTCCTTCAGAATCACAGAGCTTTGGAATAACCTTACTACCTCACTTTGGAATCTGGGCTCCTTCTAACTATTCCAAAAACATCTGAAAACTTGGCTATTCTCAAAAATGTAACACTTTCTTCCCTCTGTATTCCTCCTCTAACCCTTTTTTCCCTTTTTATACTATGTTCCTTTAAACCTTCTTTATACTAAGCTCCTGTAACCCTTACTATAGAGTTCCTTCTTCTTACTAAGCTCCTTCCCTGGTTTTATCTTTACTCTTAATTTTTTTTTAAAATTGTATTTACGTTTATTGTTTTTACCCCTTCCCCCCCTTACATATAATATTGTATTGGTAATGAATATTATGTCTGTTAGTTTTATAATTTTTTTTTTTTTTTAAATAATTTTGGAACTTGTGTAATTCGCATTGGATTTGGACTATGCGAGGTAATCAAAATACTACATAAACTTGAAACTTAAACCGCGCCAATCTCTACGATTGTGGAGATGATGCGGTATATAAACCTAAGGTTTAGTTTAGTTTAGTTTATATAAATACTAAAATAAAAATAAATGCTTAGAATAGTAGCCTTTGTATGCAAAAGTCTGGGAGTCTCCATGATTTTTATCGTAGGATTAAAAGTGCTAATACAGTCAAGGCATATAAATACAGGAAGTGGATTCTAAAAGTTGGCTGGCTGCAGCTCGAACCTATAATCACATTCATTCTGCTCCACGAAATAAAAATATAAAAAATGCAAATGATAAGGTGGCATAAGGGAGCCTGGCTGTTTCAGAATACCTTTGAGGGCTCAGAGAATTCCAGAAGCTCTGGGAGACAAACCTGCTAATTAGGAGACACGTTGCAATGGTCTCCCGCGATCTCCCTTCCGCTCCCTATGGGTCAGGGACTGTTCCTGGCCACGTGTGCTGCGGCCCAACGTCCCAGCCCACACTCGGTCACAGGATACTGGAGCCGGAGGCGCCCTAAGGACGCCCTGTCAGCTTCTAGCTCTGCGGGAGCGCCCCAGTAAGTTGAGAGGCAAACCAATTGTTGCTGTAGTGGGTGAGCGGAAGGGAAGCCGCGCCCACCTCGTGTGATGCTGGATCGAGAGGGGCGACCTCCCCTCCGCTCACCCCTAATCTATCCTCCCCTTCCCCCCCCTACCCCTAGCCGATTGGCCCCAAGGCTTCGGCCGATTCGTCTTCGCTCCTCCCTATGTGGCTCGGAGCTTGTTTTGAATTACAGAAGCTCTCTACTCCTGAAATATACATTTCTGATGACACTCTTCTTTGATTGATTTGTGGTCAAATCCATTTGAGTGCCAGCATACCTCGTATATCGTCATTTGCGATTTTTAAGACTCCTGAGGCAGGCCTGAGGGCCAAAACATGTACATGTCGAGTCATTGGGCCGTTGGATGTGTCATTTTGATGTTTGAACAATAAAGATCTTCATATTACCAGACGAATTATCCTCTCCAGATTGGATTATTGCAATTCCATTTACCTAAGCTTAACAAAGAAAAGCCTCCACAGACTCCAACTAATCCAGAACACCGCGGCCAAACTTATCTTCTCAAAAAGTAAATTTGACCATGTCACACCGCTCCTATCCAAACTCCACTGGCTTCCCGTTATTTCCAGGGTCTACTTTAAATGTGCCTGCCTAACCTTCAAGATCCTCCACGGTATCCTTCCTCCTTTTATCCCTCTATCCTGGAATTCCTCAAATCCAACCTCCACTAGATCCACTCAAAAATTAAAATTATCCTACCCCTCCTTAAAAGGCATCTCCCTTGTTGGTAAACTTGGCTCTTCCCTCCCTTTCAGAATCACTCAGCTCTGGAACAGTCTCCCTTCCCCTCTCCGCAATTTGAGCCCCCTTCTACCATTCCGTAAGCATCTGAAGACCTGGCTCTTCTCCAGAACGTAACCCCGTCCCGCTCCTGGCACTCTCACACCAACCTCTCTTCTCTCATACTTATATAATTCCACTGGAGTTCCGTTCCTTCCCTAACCATGTAAACCGTGTCGAGCTCCATCTGCGGAGATGATGCGGTATATAAACCCAAGATTTAGATTTAGATTTAGAATTGGAGGTCACTTTTTTAGTGCACATCATTCTTAGCTGGACAATTCCACTCTGGTTTCTGCATATTTGTGTTTGTGGTGTTGTTTGTTTTTTTTCCCCCTGTTTCTTTCTTTGTGGCACAAGACAAAGCACCTACACAAATCAGGGGAGATGAAAAATCTGCAAGTTTCACATTTCTGTTAAAGTAAGCATTATTGTCTGTGCTCACAGCTGTTCAGGCACTTTTTATTTTTTGCTAATAATTTGTTCTTCATGTGTGGCCTGGCCAACTCTCTCTATTGTGTTTTGTAAGAGAATGAAAATACTTTTTTTAAAAAATCTGCATGATAATGATTTAATCTAGATTAGTACTGTATATTTGGCGCTTCTGGTCCTTAAAGTAGACAATGCAACTCGTTCTACACTGAGGCTGATGCATAATATTTGTATTTGAATAGGATTTAATATCAGAATTTCATCTGTCCTTTTCTTTTGTTCCATATTTTCATGCAGCTTTGTTCACAAGCTTATTACTATTTCTCACGAGCTAGGATAGGATCGACTGGGGCTTGGAGGGGGAGGGGAGGGGGTCGGAGGCATTGCCTTGGTTGACATCTCTTCAGTACAGCATGAAGCTGTGCACTGTTTAGTCCCTGGAGAATTATCTTTTATAAATGCTTAGAGCAAGAGAAAACGTGGATAATAGATTATTGAATAAATTCCCTGTAGCAAAATTAATCATTTTCTTCCCTAATAAAATTGTTCAGAGTTACAGAATGGTGGTTAGTCCTAGATGGCGTCCCCTTCCCCCACTCCCCTTTTACAGAGTCATGAAAGCGTTTTTTAGCACCTGCCGGTGCGTTGAATGCTCCGCGCTGCACCTGACACTCATGAGCGTCGGAGCGGCGTGGAACATTCAGTGTGCCAGCCGGTGCTAAAAACCGCTATTGCAGTTTTGTAAAAGGGGCTCATTCTATGCTACATATTTTTGTCTAGTGCTTATAAGCAAAGCAACAGCAAGGGAAAACAAAATACATAGAAATATGATGGCAGATAAAGGCCAAATGGCCCATCCACAGCATCCACTATCTCCTCCTCTCCCTATTGGCTAAGACACTTAACATTTGCATCCCTTCTTCCTATAGGCTAAGGCTCTTTACACCTGCATTGTGATGTCATAGAACTTTATGGTTATAGAAACATAGTAACATGATGGCAGATAAAGGCCAAATGGCCCATCCACAGCATCCACTATCTCCTCCTCTTCCTATTGGCTAAGACTCTTAACATTTGCATTGTGATGTCATATAGCTTTCTGATTATAGAAACATAGAAACATGATAGCAGATAGAGGCCAAATGGCCCGTCCAGTCTACCCATCTGCAGTAACCATTATCTCTTACTCTCTCTAAGGGAGCCCACAGGCCTATCCCAGGGTTTCTTGAATTCAGACATAGTCTCTGTCTCCACCACCTCTTCCGGGAGATTGTTCCACGCATCTACCACCCTTTCTGTAAAACAGTATTTCCTCAGATTACTCTAGAGCCTCTCAGCTCTTAACTTTAGCCTATGCCCTCTCATTCCAGAGCCTCCTTTCAAATGAAAGAGACTCATGCGCATTTACATTACATAGGTATTTAAACGCCTCTATCGTATCTCCCCTTTCTGCCTTTCCTCCAAAGTATTTAAACATCTCCCTTCTCCCGCCTTTCCTCCAAAGTATACAGATTGAGATCTTCAAGTCTGTCCCCATACGCCTTATCACGAAGACCACACACCATTTTAGTAGCCTTCCTCTGGACCAACTCCATCCTTTTTATAACTTTTTGAAGGTGCGGCCTCCAGAGTTGTAAATACACTATTCTAAATGAGGTCTCACCAAAGTCTTATACAGGGGCATCAATACCTCCTTTTTTCTACTGGCCATACCTCTCCCTATGCTGGACAGTGTCAAGCTGAACCATTAAAAAAAATATATATATATATAAATGTCTTGCAGATTGAAAAATGGACATTTTCTCCACCCAATTTTTGGACATCTTTCTCAAAACAGCCAAAGTCGGACTTAGACATCCTATTGAAAATTCCCCTCCATGGATGATAAAGAAGGGAATCACGAGTAGATCAAGGGAGGTCATAATGCCGCTTTATAGAGCAATGGTCAGACCACACTTGGAATACTGTGTCCAACACTGGTCTCCATACCTGAAGAAGGATATAACACTGCTGGAGAAGGTGCAGAGGCGAGCGATGAAGCTAGTAGAAGGTATGGAGAACTTGAGCTACAAGGATCGCCTCAGAAAACTGGGATTATTCACCCTTGAGAAGAGAAGACTGAGAGGGGATCTGATAGAGACTTTTAAATTGCTAAAAGGAATCGACAAAATGGAGCAAGCTCACTCACCAGTAGGGGGAAAGGATGGAGAGCAAGAAATAGCCTTATTCACATTGGCGAATGTGACCCAGACTCGGACCAGAGGTCATGGCCTGAAGCTGAGAGGGGACACGGCCAGGACAAACGTCAGAAAGTTCTGCTTCACACAGCGAGTGGTGAACGCCTGGAACTCTCTCCCGAAAGAGATGGTGGAGGAAATCACCATTCTAAGATTTAAGGGAAAATTGGACGCACATCTTCTTGCAGGACACATTGAGGGATACGAGCGACTAATGTATGCGCCAGGGTACGCCTGGCTGAGCCTCCGCGTGTGCGGCTCACCGGACTGGATGGACCCCAGGTCTGATCCGGTGCAGGCATTTCTTATGTTCTTATGTGTATAAGTATACAATCATAATTTATCTTTAATCATTTTATCCCATACTTAGGTAAAGTATGATATGAATCTTTCCATTATTATAATAGAATTACTGTTTGATTCTAAACAAAACCTGACTTGTGATTTTTCCTAAGCATTAAAACAAGGATGCAAACTCGCCGAATAATTTCCTTGCTAATCAGCTCTCAGCTTTCATTTGTCATCATGAAAGGCCCAACTGCAACTAGTATTATGGACTCAGCTTTATTTTTTAAGGATTTCCTTTTGAGAGCAGATTAATTATTGAGTTTTATGCTTTAAATACACCGGGTTTTTTTTTTTGTCAGCCATTGCCATAGAAACTGCAAATGGTATTCTAGCAAGAGGCCAACAGCTGTCAAAACATGGTTAGTAAACAGTGTAGAATGTCAGTTTGCTTTTCGGCATCTCTGTGAAAAATACATTTGTCAAGCTCCCGCATCAACTGTTCGGAGGTCAGAGGGAGAAGCTAACGTTATTTAGAAACTCAATTAATACAGGTGTCTATTGTTCTTAATTAGATTAACAGATGTTATTAACAGCCTCTGTGACGGTGGATGCTCTGGTTCTTCCTGAGAGAAGTACGCTCCATCTGTTTAATAGAGACAAAATGGAGAAACTTGGTAGAGAATATTTAACGTTGACCTCACTACCTCGTTCAGTGCAAAATAAGTATAGTTTGTCTTAAGAACTACTTTGCACAAGGAATGTGTGATTTATATTATGGCACATTTTCCTAATTGTAAATTATTATGATCCTATTCTAAAGAAATGTTATCTAATAAACCAAATAAATATGTGCATACTGTTTCATAAATATCTTGAACATTATGCCTGTTTTCTCTTAAGAACATAAGATTTGCCGCTGCTGGGTCAGACCAGCGGTCCATCGTGCCCAGCAACCCGCTCACGCAGCGGCCCTTAGGTCAAACACCAGTGCCCTATTTGAGTCTAGCCTTACCTGCGTATGTTCTGTTCCAGTAGGAACTTATCCAACCTTGTCTTGAATCCCCGAAGGATGTTTCCCTCTATAACGGCCTCCGGAAGAGTGTTCCAGATTTCTACCACTCTCTGGGTGAAGAAGAACTCCCTTACGTTTGTACGGAATCTTTTCCCTTCTAACTTCAGTGGGTGCCCTCTCGTTCTCTTCATCTCGGAAAAGGTGAACAATCTCTCTTTCTCCACTAAGTCAATTCCCTTCAATATCTTGAATGTTTCGATCGTGTCCCCTCTCAGTCTTCTCTTCTCAAGGGAGAAGAGGCCCAGTTTCTCTAGCCTCTCGTTGTACGGCAACTCCCCCAGTCCCTTAACCAATTTTCTTCCTCTTCTCTGGACCCTTGTGAAAATTAAAGCAATAGTTACTACTACCATTACTACTTATCACTTATCTAGCACTGAAAGGCCTACGCAGCATTGTACATTGTGACATTTATAGGCGGTCCCTGCTCAGAAGAGCTTGCACTCTAAACTGAACAGACAAACATGACATTGAGAGTAGGGGATGCAGAACCCAAGGTGAGAGGAGTTGAAAGTCGAAATAGTTCCTTATTTGCTGAACCACGAGGGGAAATAATTTTCTCTTCACAGATAATAGTGGAAGTGTCGACAGGCATTCGGAATGTGCTTATCCGAAAATGGTCACTTCCAGCAGCTTTATTTCACCTCTAAGGCTGCTTTAAAATCCTGATCTACAAATGATTGAATGTTGTTTTTCTCTAGATATCATTGTGAAATATCTCAGTGATTATTTATCTCAGTGATTATTGCTTATTTATTGAGATTTATTGGCCACCTTTATGAAGAGATTGACCCAAAGCAGTGGACAATAGGCATAGCTTGACAAAAACATAGTTTTGCTAACATAACAATATTAGAAGGACCAAATATAAGCAGAAATACAGTCAATGAGGTACAATTAGGGACAGGCAAATAGTACCCTAATAACATATTTCCCTGAAAATACGACAGGGTCTTATATTAATTTGTGCTTCATAAAATGCACTAGGGCTTATTTTCGGGGAATGTCTTTTTTTGTTTCCATGTATAACAATCATCTCTTCCTTCCTGACCTCCACCCCAATTATTCCTCTTACCTTTCTTCCCCCCCCCCCCCATGTGAAGTATCTTTCCTTGCCTCTCACCTTGTGCAGCAGCTCCGAGGTCTCCAAAAACAGAGCTCATGGGCTGCTTCGCGTCCTTCTCCGCCTGGGCCGGGCCTTCCCTCTGCAGCATCTTTCTATCCCTCCCTCCCATCCCTCTGTGCAGTGGAACCCCACCGACCCTCCCACATGAGCCTGACATACCTCCACTCCAAAGCCTCCAAAACAGTGGCGGCGGCAGCGCTCTGAACGGGCTGCTTTGGGGCCTTCTCTCTGCCGCATCTGCCAGATCTCATAGGCCACTCCCATGCTATTCATTACAAGCTTATTGTTGCTCTAACTTTAATTACTTACTTAACTAGTTAGTTATGCAAAAATCACTATTAGCCAGTTAAATTCCAGCTCCACCTAGGCTCTGCCCAAGCTCCATCCATGGACCGCCTCAGCACTTAACTGTAAAGCATTACTAAGTGATTTCACTGGGCAGAAGCTTTGAATGTCAGGGAGAAAAACTTCAGTTGCATTTCATTTTCTTTTGAAAATCTGATAGTTTATTTTATGTTGTTATTAACGAAGTAGTCAGCAACCAAAGCCGTTCCAAGAACTGGGTGAGTGTTACAGTTGCACAAGGCACAGTTTTCTAGGGGGGGGGGGCAGTTATCCTGGGTATATTTGCACCTTTCCCGGCTTGAAAATTGTTCCTGTTCAAGCCGTCCCACTTCCCTCCTGCTGCCGCTTCTTCTGACCTGTAGCAGTAACGGCAAAACAAGAAGAAACGCACATGGCGCTGCTGTGCGCAGGCGTGTGCTCTTGGCTCTGCCAGTCTCTTGCCGCTATATCTCTTTTGAGATAAGGAGGCCGGAACTGAATGCAATACTCAAGGTGAGGTCACAGCATTGAGCGATTACAGAGGCATTATTTATTTATTTTAAAAATGTCTATACCGTTTAAACCTAAACGGTTTACATAATTTTACATACATAATTCTATAAAACAAATAACATTACAGTGTTCCCCCGCGAATTTGCGGACTCACTAGTGCAGTGTTCTATTTTGAGTATTCTGGATTACTGTAATATTGTGTATCTAGGGGCTTACAAGAAAATACTCCAGAAACAGACTGATTCAGAACACAGCTGTTCGCCTCATTTTTGGATTAAAAAAATGGGAGCACATTACTCCTTTTTATCAGAAACTTCATTGGTTGCCGGTAGAGTCCAGAGTTCTGTTTAAATTCTTTAGTATCTGCTATAAAGCAGTTTTCGGTATGTTACTAGACTATCTTGCTCTTCATTTTCTCTTGAGTCACTCTAACAAGAGTATACGTAGGATTAACCTGTTTAACTATCCCTCTATTAAATCCTGTCATTATAAGCAGTTTCTTGAGAGAACTTTCGCTTTCCAAGCCGCTAAATTGAATACGGGGCTTGGAAAAACTATGTTAGAGGCTACCTCTTATTTTGATTGTAGAAAACTGCTAAAGACCCATCTGTTTGATAGGTTGACGCCTTAATACGTTCAGTGTTTTTACAAAAAAAAATCTCATGTTTTAACTGATCTAGTCCAATTTTATTTGCTCATTTTACTTCTTATGTTATTTCTATTCACACTGTATGTATTAACTTTCCTTGTTCTAAACCGCTTTTTGGTATAGCAGTATATAAAAAAAGAAATTATTATTATTTATTATTATTAATTCATGGTATTCTCCGACTGCTTCTTCCTGTACTAAAGTTGGGCTACATCAATCAGCGGCATGTCAAAGCAGCTCCTGATTGGTGTAGTCTTACTTTAGTAACAGGAAGTGGCGTTTGGAGCATACTGCGAGTGATTTTCTTCACTCGCCGGCGTTCCAGCTGCCCTCTCCTGCCTTATGACAGGTGAAAAACCGTATTTGCAGGTTGTTGTTTTTTTAATTCATGGGGGTTCCTGGAAAAATGGAGTTAAAATCTCCACAGTGAAGAAGTGGAGATTTTGAGACCGAAGGTGTAGCAAGGTCTGGGAGGCCTCAAACGGTGTCAACTCCTGAAATTGTTGACCTGATTTTGGCAGATCAGTAAATATCATCTTAAAGAATTGCTGAGACACTATAGATATCCAGGGAATGTGTTGGGTGTATAATTGACAAGCAGCTGGGTATGCAGGAGCTGTCAGCCAAGTGGGTGCCCAAATGTTTGACTGCTGATGAGAAACGATGTCAACTTCCAAGTTGATTTTGTAGCATTTTCAGCAAGCTGGTGCCAACTTTTTGGAATGAATAGTTACTATTGGTGAAACACGGTTACACCACTATGATCCTGAGTCAAAACAACAGTCTTTCCAATAGTGGCAGGTTCTCCAAGGCCCAAGAAATTCAAGGCCCACAAGCAGGAAAGGTCATGGCCACAGTGCTTTGGGATCAAAAAAGTATTGTAATGAGTTGGCTATCTTCCAAGGAGCCGAACAGTTAGTGCAGAACACTACTGTAACTTGCTTTGCCAATTAAAGGAGGTGTTGAAAGAAAAAGGCAAGGGAAGTTGAGGAAAAGAGTTCTCTTTTTGCAAGACAATGCACCTGTTCACAAAGATAGCCAAAACAATGGATATTTTGACGCAGTTGGAGTTTCAGTGAATAGACCATCCACCCTACTCATCAGATCTTGCTCCATCTGATTATTGTTTGTTTCCAAACCTTAAAAAGAGTTTGAAAGGGTGACCATTTTTAAATGATTTGGAGGTGATTGCGGCAGCAGAGCAGTATTTCAGTGACCAGACATCACAGTATTTTTTGGAAGGGTTACAGAAACTTCAGACCATGATGTGCCAAGTGTGTTGAACTTAGGGGTGAATATGTGGAATAACGGGTAAATTCCATGGCTCCATGTTATTCCTTTCTTAGATGGGGTGAGAACTTTTCGGCACCCCTGGTACGCTGGCCTTCATTACTGCCCAAATACACAAACAATTCTCTTTACAACAGCATATGCATGATTTTTTTTGATGAATGCAAATTAGAATCTTTTTACCAATTCACAACCCTACATTATCTCCATATGATCCAAATTAATGAAGTGAGTTGGCAAAAGAAAGAACTTAATGCTTTTCTCCTCAGTTTGGGGGTTGATTCAGATGATTAAATGTAAATTAACTGCCAATTATTTTTCTTTAACTATACTGATAAATAACGCATGTGTATTTGACTAGCTAGATATGTAAATCTTATAAGGCATGCAAATCAAACCAACAAATAGTATAGCAAAATGAAATCCTAAATTGGAGCTTGTGGATGAAATGAATTACGGGTATAATGACTGTTAATTGAAGTTAAACAATATTATAACAACATACAAATTCAGAAGTTACAATTTTTGACATCTTGTTTACACAAAAAACATTGCAAAAGGTGACAGGAGAAAGCTCCATTATCATTATTTTTTAATATTATTAACATTATTATCACAGTTGAGAAAACTGAGGTATGAGATAGATTATGATTGCCAAACATTATCCCCAGAGCAACGCAAAGCTCTCTTCAAAATAAGCAACAGTGAAAGGATTTTCCCGTTAAGATCTGCCAGTTACTTCCAAGTGATGCTGATTGACTACAGTCGGAGACGATGCTGGACTTGATGAACCCTTGTTCTGAGATAGCATGGCGTGCCCTATGTTCTCAAAGACAAAAGAGAAAAAGACAAACAACTCCACTGGTATGTCAACAAACAATATAAATGCAAAAGTGGAACGGGCACCCAATTTCACACTATAACTGTGTATCTATTAAATATATTACAAATACTCAACATATATATAAAATCTACGTTGACCTTGGAATAACATGTAGATATTAAAGGGAGGTGGAAAGACCTCAGATACCCCTTACCCACTCACAATAGAACAGCAAATGCTGGACCATTCATTGGGTTTGTCTATTCAATCATTGGTCTACCATTCCTTCCATATCATATCTTAAATATGCATCAATATCAAATTTAAAAAAAAAAGAAGAACTTAGCTTATAAACATCTAATCAAAACAAAATGCTTCTGATTTCTGATTTCAACGGGGCCCGCTTTGTCCAGAGCTTCTTCAGGAGATCAAGAAATATGTAATTCACATACAGCAGAGTTCACTTTATCGGACGGGCAATTGCTTCCCTTGCATTGTCTCTCACAAGTTCAATAGGAAGTAACCCTTAACTACGCAGACATAAGAATTGCTGCTGCTGGGTCAGACCAGTGGTCCATCGTGCCCAGCAGTCCGCTCCTGTGGCGGCCCTTAGGTCAAAGACCAATGCCCTGAATCTAGCCTCACCTATGTACATTCTGGTTCAGCAGGAACTTGTCTAACTTTGTCTTGAATCCCTGGAAGGTGTTTTCCCCTATAACAGCCTCCGGAAGAGTGTTCCAGATCTCTACCACTCTCTGGATGAAGAAGAACTTCCTTACGCTTGTATGGAATCTATCCCCTTTTAACTTTAGAGAGTGCCCTCTCGTTCTCCCTACCTTGGAGAGGGTGTCTAAGTCTATTTCCTTCATTATCTTGCGTGCCTCCAAATCTCACTGCGCTGGGGAACCCCATCTAAAAAAAAAAAATGGTGGCCATCCCCCACATCCAAAGATGTGAATAAAACAGTACATACCTTCCTTTATGATAGCTTCACATGTGGGCAGTCCTAGTACAGCAGTAAGAAGGTATCTGGCGTAGCCTGGTGTGCAATTATATCATTGGACAAAAACCTTAAGGAAATTTTCAACAATTTTGTAAATACTCCGAGGAAGATGCCGCTAAAGTGACTGATTATGATATGAGGCTGATTAAGGTGGAAAAAAGACTTGAAGGCTTTAATGCTCATATTTCCTATCTCCAGGCTGTTGCTTCAACATCAGTCAAAAATAGTTTGATGATACATTTACAATTTGAACCATTGGAAAACTCTAGTAGGGCTTCAAGTGTAAGGTTACTCAGTTTTCCTGTAACACATTACCTTTCTCCTATGGAGTTATTCAAAATGTATACTAAAGATGTTTTACAAGTTGCTATTCTACCTGAATATGTTAAATCCTTGTATTATTTACCTGTAGCTGTTAGACAATCTAATTAAGAAGACAGGCCCTGATTAAGTCCTAGGTGCCTTTCGGCACGGTTGTCAATCAACCTCGAAGCACCGTTTATAGAATCACACAGTGGCAGTCAAAAAAGCAAACAAGATGCTAGGAATTATTAGAAAAGGGATGGTAGACAAGACTAGGAAAGTTGACCTCACCTTGAGTATTGCATTCAATTCTGGTCGCCTATCTCCAAAAAAGCCATAGCGGAACTCGAAAAAGTTCAAAGAAGAGCAACCATATGAGGCACAGGTGTCAAAGTCGGTCCTCGAGGGCCAGAATCCAGTCGGGTTTTCAGGATTTCCCCAATGAATCTGCATGAGATCTATTTGCATGCACTGCTTTCAATGCATATTCATTGGGGAAATCCAGAAAACCCGACTGGATTCCGGCCCTCGAGGAGGGACTTTGACACTCCTGGCAAGACTAAAGAGTTTAGGGCTGTCAAGCATGGAAAAGACCCAGGCTAAAGTCACATTCACCATTTCTTTAAACTTGCTATAAGGAAGCCTCAGCCCCACCACTCCACCGCTAAATTAGTGTTTCATTGCGGGAAGAATTATGTGAGAACTCATCATTGGCTGCCTGTGGCTACAGGCAGCCAATGATGAGTTCTCACATAATTCTTCCCGCAATGAAACACTAATTTAGCGGTGGAGTGGTGGGGCTGAGGCTTCCTTATAGCAAGTTTAAAGAAATGGTGAATGTGACTTTAGCCTGGGTCTAGATTACTGGACTGAATTTATGGTGGAGTGACTAGGGCTATAAATATTAGCACTAAGATCTATTGCCATTCTTTTGTAAGCATGGAAAAGAGGCAGCTGAGATGAGATATTATTGAAGTCTACAAAATCCTGAGTCGTGTAGAACAGGTACAAGTGGATTGATTTTTTTTTTTTTACTCAATCAAAAGTTACAAAGACTAAGGGACACTCAGGGCTCCGCTTACAAAGGCACCCTAGTGGTTTAATGTGCGTAATAGCACGTGCTAAACCACCGGACGCGCTAGACGCTACCGCCTCCTCTTGAGCAGGTGGTAGTTTTTGGCCAGGGCGGGGGATAGCGCGTGATGAAAAGTCGCGCGCATTAACCCCGCTAGTGCGCCTTTGTAAAAGGAGCCCTCAATAACGTTACAGGGAGATACTTTTAAAACCAATAGGAGGAAATATTATTTCACTCAGAAAATAGTTAAGCTTTGAAATGCATTGCCAGAGGATGTGGTGAGTGGTTAACTTAACTGGTTTTAAAAAAGGTTTGGACAAGTTCCTGGAAGAAAAGTCCATAGTCTGCTATTGAAACAGACATGGGGGGAGTCACTGTTTGCTCTGGATCGGTAGCATGGAATGTTGCTACTATTTGGTTTTTGCCAGGTACTTTTAACCTGGATTGGCCAACTTGAAAGTGCAATACTGGGCTAGACAAACTATTGGTCTGACCCAGTAAGACTATTCTGATGTTCTTTGATGTCAGTATCCAAACTTCTTTCCTCTTTTTCAATTCACCAAATCAACTCATACATAACTTCCACAAGTGATAACGAACCGGTGTTCTAGTGAGCTTAACTATGCATACGTCAATGCTCAGGTATCCAGGGATTTTCAGACAGCCACCCGAGGAGCATAACTCATGGTGGTAAGATCCTCATTAATCCCAACCTAGCATTTATGACGTTTTAACAAATTTTTTCTTTTTTACTTATTTCATAAGAACATAAGTACTGCCATCTCCGGATCAGACTTTCAGTCCATCAGGTCCGGCGATCCGCACATGCGGAGGCCCAGCCAGGTGTACACCTAGCGTAATTTTAGTCACCCATATTTCTCTATGCCTCTTGTAAAGAGATGTGCATCTAGTTTGCTTTTAAATCCTAGAACGGTGGATTCCGCAATAACCTCCTCTGGGAGAGCATTCCAGGTGTCCACCACCCGTTGCGTGAAGCAGAACTTCCTGATATTTGTCCTGAACTTGTCCCCCCTTAGCTTCAGTCCATGTCCTCTTGTCCGTGTCACATTGGACACTGCAAATAATTTTTTTTCTTGCTCTATTTTGTCGATTCCTTTCAATATTTTGAAAGTCTCGATCATATCCCCTCGCAGTCTCCTTTTTTCAAGAGAGAACAATCCCAGTCTCTTAAGTCGTTCCTCGTATTCCAAGTTCTCCATACCTTTTATTAGCTTCGTTGCTCGTCTCTGCATCCTCTCCAGCAGTTTTATATCCTTCTTTAGGTTGGGAGACCAATGTTGGACGCAGTATTCCAAGTGTGGTCTGACCATTGCTCTGTAAAGCGGCATTATAATTTTCTCCAATCTACTCGTGATTCCTTTCTTTATCATGCCTAACATTCTATTTGCTTTCTTTGCCGCTGCCGCGCATTGTACCAACGGCTTCAGAGTCCTATCTATCAGTACACCCAGGTCCTTTTCTTGTTCGCTCTTGCCCAGAGTTGCACCTGACATTCTATCACTTCATCAGGACGGGGAAATCTTGATTCATAATAGTCTCAGATACTATGTTGAAGCATGCAAGCATTATGAATCAAGATTTCACCGTCCTGACGAAGTGATAGCGACAGCGTCGGCTAAGGGGACAGAAATTATATATACAAAAGCTAAGTTGGCTTTATATACATACATAAAGTACATTACATAGATGAAATAAGTAAAAAGAAAAAATTTGTTAAAACGTCATAAATGCTAGGTTGGGATTGATGAGGATCTTACCAACATGAGACAGCAATCAGGGAAGGGGGAGGAACAGAAGGGGGGCCACGAAGCAGGCAGGCATTGCACAACAGGGAGAGAGGCAAAGGGGGCTGTGCTGGGGGCCGACAGCAATCATGGGGGGAACAGAAAAGGACCACGGAGCAGGCAGGCATGGCACAACAGGGGGCCATAGGGAGAGCGAAAGGGGTCTGCTTTGGGGGGAGGAGTGTGCTGGGGGCAGACAGCAATCAGGGAGGGGGAGGAACAGAAGGGGGGCCACCAAGCAGACAGGCATTGCACAACAGGGGGAGAGGCAAATGGGGCTGATTTGGGGGGATGGTTGTTCTGGGGGCAGAAAGCAATCATGGGGTGGAGGAATAGAAGGGGGCCATGGAGCAAACAGGTATTGCACAACAGGGGGATAGGGGGCTGCTTTGGGAGGAGAGTTGTGCTGTGGGCAGACAGCAATTATGGGGGAGAACAGAAGGGGGCCACGGAGCAGGCAGGCATTGCACAACAGGGAGAGAGGGAAAGGGGGCTGTTTTGGGGGGATGGTTGTTCTGGGGGCAGAAAGCAATCATGGGGGGGAAATAAGGGGGCCACAGAGCAGGCAGGCATGGCACAACTGGGGGCCGGGGGGAGGGAAAGGGGGCTGCTTTGGGGGGATGGTTGTTCTAGGGGCAGACAGCAATCATGGGGGGGAACAGAAGGGGGCCAAGAAGCAGGCAGGCATTGCACAACAGGGGGAGAGGGAAAGGAGGCTGCTTTGGCAAGCAGGGGGGCTAGGGAGACAGACAGAAAGAAAGACGCACAGACAGGGGACCAGGGAGAGACACAGACACAAAGAATGACAGACAGACAGCGTCCAGGGAGAGAGAGAGAGAGAGAGACAAATAAAAAACAAAAAACAGACATACAGACATCTACTCTAGTACCCATTATTGTAATGGGCTTAAACACTAGTGGCTATAATAACATGGAAACATGAGGGCAGAGAAAGGCCAAATGACCCACCCAGTCTGCCCATCCTCTATCTCCTCCTCTCCCTATTGGCTAAGGCTCTTAATATTTGCATCTCCTCTTCCTATAGGCTAAGGCTCTTTACACCTGCATTGTGAGGTCATAGAGCTTTATGGTTATAGTAACATGAAAACATGAGGCAGAGAAGGGCCAATTGACCCATCCAGTTTGCCCATCCGCAGCATCCACTATCTCCTCTCCCTAAGAGATTCCACGGGCCTATCGCACGCGTTCTTTAATTCAGACACAGTCTATGTCTTCACCGTCTGTACTGCGAGACTATTCCACACATCTTTAGGTGTCTTTTAAAGCATAAGGACCATAATGCCACTGAAAATCAATAGATACTGCCGGCTAGGGTAATTATATGGATAATGACTGCTGTTACCCGGATAATTGCCTTTGAATATCGGGGCTTGTGAGTCATACCATTCACGTTTCACACACACATAAAAAAATAAATACCAAAAAACCAGCATGAAACGCTATGAAATCAGTTGACAGCTTCAATCTAAATTGCCATTAAGTGATGTCTAGCCATCATTGAAAAAACCAAAAGAAAACACCATCGGCTTTGCAACTGACATTAATTAATGTCCCTTAGAAAAACCAAGGGTACTGCCCGAACAGATATTAATTTATCCTTGTTCCCTTCGGAAGCCTATATCTGCAGTGTAGTATGAATCCCCGTGGCAACACAGGCAGGACAGAACAGGTCCGGCAGCAGCCTCTTTGCCTGTTCTGTGGATAAATTGGAAGTTTTAATCTCCGGTTTCGGAAATCTGCCGCCTTCTCTCTTAATTCAGCAGCAAAATAAATAATGAATTAGCATCCAGTAATTTCTTATTTAGACTGGGGCCTTGAACATGAGATTATTAATATGGATGCCACGTGCTCCAGGTGGAGCAGATACATTCTAGTTTCAAAAATTGCTTATTATCTTTTAGCTGTTTCTCTCTCTCTCCCCCCTTTCTTTTTCATTTATTTATTTATTTAACAGAAAACCATGGGGCTATTTTATGGCTGTGATTTCCAGTCTTGTAACTGTTTGCAGCTATAAATGTTTAATACTTTTTATTTGGAATATATTATTTATGTGTGTGCTACATTTGACAGATGGGGGTAGAGAATAGTTTGATAAAGTTATTATACCAGGTCATTTTTTTTTTTTTTTTTGGAAGGGTCCCATTTGATTGATTGGGGTTTTTATAATAACTCACTCACTGAGAGTGAAGGGGAGGGAAATTGATTTATTTCAGATGGTTAAGGCATGCTTGAAATTGTGTTTGAGAGAAGCTATGTAAAATATTTTTCAATAATACTGAAGTACCGGTGCTGTAAGAAGCAAAGGGACTTAAAAAAAAAAATTTTGCATTCACTTTGATTAATTATATAAAGTGTCAATCATTGCTTTTCGTTTCTGTATATAATATTTATCTGAAACTCCCATACTGATACGGTTTTCATAAAGTAGGTAGGTAGGAAGTTACTTTAACCCTTTCAGGACCATAAGGATCGTAGGCCAATTTTTGTGGTTTTGACGACATTTTTATGGTAAAAAGGGCTTGCAGATGCCAAAAAATTGATTTTTTTTGTGAAATATCATTATTTTTATTTTAAAAAATCACACTTCTGGCTTATGGACAGTGTGGCAAGTGAATCTTCTCGTCCATCTAGCAACGACGCTAATGAATGAATGTCGGAACCAGTTTGTTTACATAAAGGCAGTATCCTATGGAATCCGTACATATCAAATTTAGAACTGTAGACTATCCCAATCAAAATTTATAGGATTTTAAAGTTATGGGACAAATATGTCCCTTGGTCCTGAAAGGGTTAAAGAGAAATGAAAAAAAAAAATGAGTTTGGGGAGGGAGGGCAGGGAAGGCAACATCACAAGGCTCTCGTTGCCTGATAACCGGTTACCACAGGACTGCTCCAGTCCACAAGCTGTGTTTTTCATCCCACTTTTATAGATGGTTCCTCAAATAAATTAGAACAGCAAAACATCATCCCCTGGTTTCTATGGGCTCCTTTTACGAAGCCACGTTAGCGGTTTAACACGTGTAATAGCATGCGCTAAACCTCCCGGCTGCACTAGCCGCTGCCGCCTCCTCTTGAGCAGGGGATAGTTTTTCGGCTGGCGCGGGGATTAGCGCGTGATGAAAAGACACGTGCGCTACAGCCGCCAACGCGGCTTCGTAAAAGGAGCCCTATATGTTGCTCCCAAACCTGGGCACTAGTAGTAATATAGTGTATAAGTCTCTGAGTGCCTAATTTACACGATTTCCCAAGATTTGTAATAGTTGACTAACATTTAGGCATAGCCAGTGGCTTGGTAAGGGTGAGCGGCCTCCAGAGCGGTGGTGCCCCTCCCCCGCCCCCCCTTCCCTTTCCCCGTGCCTTTTTAAGTCCTCCGGAAGCATGCCCACGTCGGTGTCGGCTCGCCCTTTTGATGTCACTTCCTAGGCAGGTCCCCCGAAAGTGGCATCAGAAAGAGCGCCGACGCCAATGTGGGCAGTATGAAAGGTATGGGGAAGGCAAGGGGCGTGCACTCGTGCGGCAAGGAGAGGAGCGGGGTGTGGGTGTAGAGGTAAAGGGGTGCCTCGCCTTTAGGAAGACCATGCCTGGGGCGGACCACCCCTCCCCTTACTAGGCCACTGGTCACAACCATTCATGCCAATGAAAACCAGGCCTAAATACATACGCCTAAGATTTAAAGAACAGAAAGCGATCATTTTTTGATGTTATTTTTCTTAAATACAATTTGGCTTCTGGGGAAAAAACTGCGCTTAGATTCCCCTTTAGTATTTTATGTTACATTGGGTATGGTTCATCACACATCAGACTCCTGATACAGGCCTATTGGCCAAAATATGTCACGGGTTGCATATCCTTCTATAATAAAGCCATCTGACTGAATGCCATTGACTAGGTTTGGTCCTTCTTCTACCCCGCTGTGCTACTGCTTGTTTTGGGACGTGTGGTGGATTTGTCTTCTGTTTTCTGCTTATATAACTCAGATAGACCAGGCACAGTTTGAGATTTACCATCCCATTCGGAGCTGGCTCATTTCCATCAGGTCACCTCATCTTCTCAAAATGTGTCACATATTTTGAGCTGATAGCACAATGCCAGCTCCTATGCTCAAAGTCGGAGTCAAATTGCATACTTTTTGAAATGATTATGTTACATCAGGACATAAGCAACAAAACGAATCCAAAGAGGAAACCAAGGTTCAACTGTCTGCAGTGTAAAACAATCCAGAACAAACAAAACAAGAAACTGCAGACCTTGTACACGATGCAGGCAGGCTTTATTATGACAAATAAATCTTTGATTAAAAACCTTTTACCAGGTAAGGGACCCAACACGGTCCGTGTTTCGGACTAACCTTCGTCAGGGGTCCAATTATGATAAAGGAGAAAATTATCAAAAGGAAAAAAGCCTTGGGTAAATAACGATGGGTAAACCATTGAGAAAAGCGCCCGAGTGACCGTGTTGGGTCCCTTACCTGGTAAAAGGTTTTTAATCAAAGATTTATTTGTCATAATAAAGCCTGCCTGCATCGTGTACAAGGTCTGCAGTTTCTTGTTTTGTTTGTTCTCATTACATCAGGACATAAGAACATAAGAATAGCCTTATTGGGTCAGACCAATGGTCCTTCATGCCCAGTAGCCCGTTCTCACGATGGCTAATCCAAGTCTCTAGTATCTGGCCAAAACCTAAGGATTAACAACATTCCAAGCTACCGATCCAGGGCAAGCAGTGGCTTCTCCCATGTCTTCCTCAATAACAGACTATGGACTTTGCCTCCAGGAACTTGTCCAAACCTTTCTTAAAACCAGCTACTGTATCCCCTCTTACTACAACCTCTGGCAACGTGTTCCAGAGCTTAACTATTCTCTGAATGACAAAATGTTTCCTCCTATTGGTTTTAAAAGTATTTCCCTGTAACTTCATTGAGTGTCCCCTAGTCTTTGTAATTTTTGACGGAGTGAAAAATCGATCTACTTGTACCCGTTCTACTCCACTCAGGATTCTGTAGACTTCAATCATAACTCCCCTCAGCTGTCTCTTTTCCAAGCGGAAGAGCCCTAACTGTTTTAGTCTTTCCTCATACGAGAGGATTTCCATCCTCTGTATCATCTTGGTCGCTCTTCTTTGAACCTTTTCTAGCGCCGCTATATCTTACTTGAGATAAGGAGACCTGAATTCAATGCAATACTCCAGGTGAGGTCGCATCATGGAACGACGCAGGGGCATTATAACATTCTTAGTCTTGTTAACCATCCCTTTTTAAATAATTCTTAGTATACTGTTTGCTTTTTTGGCCGCCACCACACATTGGGCTCATAGGAACTCTATGAGTGTTGGGAGCAGTGCAGAGCATTCATTGTGCCGGCCTGCGCTAAAAACCGCTATGGCGGTTTTGTAAAAGGGGGGGATTCGTTTATTTTTTTTAAGTTTGATTGTATTGTATTTCACTTTTTTGTGTGTTTTGTTCTTGAAAACTACCTAGTTCTAGATGGTCTACAAATTTTAAAATAAATAAATGAAAATAAATTTTTACTGTATAACGAGTGACCGCCGTTGACTGCCTTCTACTGAATTCTGCTTAGCAGTGATTTTTTTTTTTTTCTGGGGTTTGTTTTTAAGCAGCATTTTTAGAATTACCCCCTATCTGTTAATTGCTCAACATAAGTAATCTTTTCTGGGAAAACAAGAAGCTCAAATCAGCCAAAGCCGCGATGGAGACTGGAGAGCACCATTCAACCATATCTCTTAAACTGCCGATGACTGAAGTTTAGCACTGCTTTCCTCTGACTTTCATAAGTGCACTTCAGCTCTCATGGAGAGAGAACAGCAAGATAATATGAATTTAAAAAAAAAAAAAAAAAAAAGTGATATATCAGTTGGCTGGTTACAGATCATCTGCAAAACAATGGAAAACTCTTTTCTCTAATGAAGGAAGATTGTGAACAATTAACAAGAAAAAAATCACAATTTCACAGGTAGTTGATCATCTAAATGCATTCGGAGGTTTGTGAAGGAATGAGGCTGCATTCAATTTTAATCAAATTTCACAGCTGCTGGAATATATTCATGCAGTACTTGATTGACAGTCGCTAACTAAAAGAATCTGCATCTTGGAAATGGATGTGCTAATTTTTAAGGTCAGCCGTGTCATTTTAATCTAACCAAGCTAACGCTTGAAGCTTTGCTCTCCACAATGTCGCAGTTTCTACCCTTAGACTTAATTCTTACATTTTCTTTTACCATTTTGTTTATTTTATTTTTTACAAATTCTTTAAACAAATACCATTCAGGTAGACTAACGAAGGACTGATGAATATAATCAGTTATGAATATTATATTAACATAACCTTTATGATATGTTACTTATAGGCCCCCAACTCCCAACTATTAGGTTCAAAGCGGATTAATTAAGGAGTGCATATCTCACAACCATCTTGAAAGTAAATTGAAATAAATAAAAAGAAACCAAATCAAAAATTTGATCTCTCAATTAAAAGTAACTTTTTTGAAAAGACAAATGTGTGAGCATGGTCTTTACTTAGTTCAATAGGTCATGAACATTAAATCTGAAACTGCTTAATAATAGATGCTGAGTTGGAAACATTTTTTAAAATATATTTTACTCAAAAAAAAAATTGAAGGGAAATATAGCAACCTAGAATTTCCAGATCGAGAAGAAGCTGGGGAAAGAGGAAAAGATGGCAGAGTTGGCAGGGTTGTTTGACGATGCTAAGGTTGATATGTCAGTCTGATTATGTAATTTGGTGTTGTCAGTTTTTATTTTTGCAAAACAATTGAAATGTTATTTATGCATATTTATGAATGTGTTAATGTACTTTGCCTTGTATAAGGCGGATTATAAATAAACCAAACCAAATCAATCAAATGCATGATTTAAAGCATGTTGTATTTCTGAATTGATGGTATTAGACTTGCTGTGTATGCTAATGTGAATTGGTGTGGCTATCTACCTTAGAATTGATTATTTGATTTGATCTGTATGTGGTTTTGCCTTGAATTTTTTTTTTTTTTTTTTATATTCTTTATTCATTTTGAAAACTTACAGCAAGCGTACAGGAATATATCATTAGTAACAACATTAACACTTGTAATTCTCATATAATTCTACAAACATAAAAATTATATCCCATCCCACCCACCTTCTTTCAAATATTATAATCAATTATATCATAAATATAATATAAACACATAATATAGTGAAATTTCCAGAAAAACTCCCTCCCACCCTCCAATGTGTACATATATTCATCCAAGGAAAATGATGTTTACTCCTTACAATAGCGTTCCAATGGCCCCCAGATCTTTATAAAATTATTATAGTTCCCTTTCTGTATTGCAATTGCTCTTTCCAACCTTTTAAAACGCTTTTAAAACAGAGAATGGTTAAGTTTCTGAAATCCTGTGGATTACAGGACTGGAGGCAACATAGATTCACTAGAGGTGGGTCTTGCCTTGAATTTTTGATATTTTATATTGGGGGGATGTCTATGACGTTGTCCAGATATGTCTACGTTATATGTGGAAATTAGTGCTGCCCGATTCAGGAAAAAAAAATTTTGATTCAATTCGATTCGGTTCAGCCCATTGAATCGATTTTTCGATTCGATTCAATTTTCCTGCCCAATTGGGTGTTTTTTTCAAACATCCTGGTGGGTTTATTTTATAGACTCTTCACCCTCTTTGCCTTCAAGTTTTCAAGTTTATTAGGTTTTTTATATACCGCCTATCAAGGTTATCTAAGCGGTTTTACAATCAGGTACTCGAGTATTTTTCCCTCTCTGTCCCGGTGGGCTCACAATCTATCTAACGTACCTGGGGCTATGGAGGACTGAGTGACTTGCCCAGGGTCACAAGGAGCAGCACGGGGTTTGAACCCACAACCCCAGGGTGCTGAGGCTGTAGCTCCAACCACTGCGCCACACACTCCTTCTCCTAACCACACTGGCGCTGTGGTGTAAACAAAATAAACAAACAAAAAAAAGACTTTGCCTCTCTCTGTTAAATCCTAGCTCACGTTTGCGGTCTAACACCAGCTCTGGCAGGATACACGTTTCAAATCTGACATATTGTAATCACAAAACAAAATAAAATTATTTTTTCTACATTTTGTGGTCTGGTCATTATTAAAATCATGTTGGTCCCAAGCTCTGGTTGTCTTCTGATAACTTGCTTGCCAGAGTCTCCTTCTTTCTTCTTTCTGCATGCTAACCATCCATCTGCCATCTCTGTCCTCCCCTTCCGTTTCCCTTCCCTCCCCCGGAGGTCTGGCATCTTTCCTTTTTTTTTGTCTCCCTCCACAGATCCACCTTTTCTTAACTACCCTTTCATCCAATATCTCTCCCTCCTTCCCCACCACCCCAGGGTCCACCATCTCTCCTTTTCTTTTCCCAACTACCATCCTATCCAGTATCTCTATGTTCATGCATATGTGGCCATAGTATATACACTATGTGAAAAATAGGAATACAAATTCAATATCCACCCAGACCCAATATTACCATAACAGTTAGCTAAATTCTAAACTCTACTTTGCTAACAAGCAATATGGTCAAGGGAGAAGCAATAGTCAAGAGAGAAAAAGACTTCAAGTGCTTGTTAGCAAAGTAGAGTTTAGCATTTTGCCAACTTTCACTCACAATTTTCTAAACAGTGCCATTGCAAGCGATCGGTGCCGCTTTTGTAGGTGCCCGCCGATTACGGTGCCATTTGGAGAATCAGGCCCTTACAGCGCCAACTTTCAGCGCCTATGATAGAATTCTCCCTCGATGTGCGGATTACCACAAAACCACCAGAAAGCCCCTTAATCAGGCTGAGCTCTAGCAGTTACCACACGGTAAACTCAGCATTAAGAATTCAATTCCATAAATAGCACCGAAAAAACAGAGTTGGGTGTTATTCGCTGAATACTAGGGCTGAATATTGTATTTTGTTTTAGGTTATTTCTCTACGATGAATGTAACGCATAAGAGAATTTCTTGAGCAATGTTAGTAAGTGGTATAAGATCATTACCAGAAGGGAGTTATGCATTCAGAGATGTCTACTCTATAGGGGAATGGGGATTGACTGTGTTGTGGGAGGGATGCTTGTGTGTGTGTGTTTGTGGGGGGAGGGGGGAGTTATATAGGAGTTTCATTTATTTATATATTTATTTCTAGCACTTAAGGGCAAATTCTATAAGAAGCGCCCAAAAGTTAGGTGCCTAATTAAGCCCTGTTCAGCGCGATTCAAGTAAAATTGGGCGCTGTTTAGTGAATCGCGCTGAGCGGCACCTATTTCGGAGGCGCCCAAGAAATAGGCCAGCTCTAGGCACAACTAAAAGTTGGGCGCCTAGCTGAGCGCTTAAGCACGCTTAAGAGCAGCGATTCTGCAACAAGGCGCCTAACGTGTAGCCACGTCCACGCCTAACCTGCATAGCGCCTAAGTTTTTGAAGGCCGCCTAAATTTGTAGCGGCGCCTTGTTACAGAATCGCGCTTTCTTGATAGGCGCCTAGGTTTCAATCAGCGCTGATTAAAAAGCTTCATTGAGCTTGTTCTTCAATTTCGATAGGCGCCTATCTAGTTGGGCGCCTCCGAAATAGGCGCTTAACTTTTGGCGCTGGTTAGAGAATTTGGGCCTAATTACCCACTTAATACGTAGCAGTTTACAATAACGCATCCATAATCTCATATAATGATACATTTGTATACCGTCTAAAATCTAGGCGGTTTCCAATGTCAAAAGATTCATAAAATCCATAATATCAACAAACATAGACAGCATTCATTATCTGCATATCTATATCTGTGCGTATATGGTGGACATATAAAACACACTACATGGCAAAAAAAACAAAAACCCTCCCCTTTTTACTAAGCCATTGTAGAGGTTTCTACTGTGGGCTGAAGTGCTAAATACTCCGACACTGCTCCAATGCTCACAGAGTTCCTATGAGCGTCAGATCTGAGTCAGAGCATTTAGCGCCCCAGGCCACGGTAGAAACCTCTATTCCGGCTTGGTAAAAGAGGGCAGTGATAGTAGCTAATAGCTAGCGATGGGATATCGATGTTCTCTGTTGCTAATGTGAAATTCTTGAATGGGCAATTACGTCTACGTAAGCCTAGAGATGCTTTAACAAAATTATTGAAAACATATGTGTTTGTGTCGGCGTTTATGTGAATCATGAGGCTGTTTTATTTATAGGATGTGTTTGTAATAATAAGTGATGTGTCAGAAGTTTATTTTGCATACTGTTTGTACACTGCATTGCGCTGAGACTGGAGTCGGTTCAGAGAATGGCCACCCGGATGGTCTCGGGACTCAAAGATCTCCCGTACGAAGAATGGTTGGACAAACTGCAGCTATACTCGCTCGAGGAGCGCAGAGAGAGGGGGGGACATGATCGAGACGTTCAAGTATCTCACGGGCCGCATTGAGGCGGAGGAAGATATCTTCTTTTTCAAGGGTCCCGCGGCAACAAGGGGGCATCCGTGGAAAATCAGAGGCGGGAAACTACGAGGTGACACCAGGAAATTCTTTTTCACTGAAAGGGTGGTTGATCGCTGGAATAGTCTTCCACTGCAGGTGATTGAGGCCAGCAGCGTGCCTGATTTTAAGGCCAAATGGGATAGACACGTGGGATCTATTCATTAGGCAAAGGTAGGGGAGGGTCATTAGGGTGGGCAGATTAGATGGGCTGTGGCCCTTATCTGCCATCTATTTCTATGTTTCTATGTTTCTATGCTTTGGTTTAAAGCAGTATATACATTTTTAAATATACTCTTTATATGTATATACCGTATTTTTCGGTCTATAAGACGCACCCGTCCGTAAGATGCATCCCCCTGTAGAGGAGGAAAAACCAAGGAAAAAAATGTCCTTCTCTACAAGGGGGTGCGTCTGATGGTCTGGTGCTAAGCAGCCTGAAGCAGCCCGCCCACAGCCGCCCGCTCGCAGCCTGAAGCCACCCACACCTGAAGCAGCCAGCCCACAGTCAGAATCTGCCTGTACCCAAAGCTGCCCACAGCGAAGGAACCTGCCCGACGATGCCCGCACCTGAAGCCTCCCACCTGCAGCCCAGTTAGAAGCCGTCGCATCGAAGGAGCCTGCCCGAAGCTGCCCGCACTCGAAGCTGCCCATAGCAAAGGAGCCCGCCCGACACTGCCTGCACCAGAAGCCGCCTGGACCTGAAGCCGCCAGCCCAAAGCGCCCCCCCCCCCGGTACCTTTTTAAAGTTGCAGTTCTCTCCTGGGCTGTCTTTGGAAGCAGAGCGGCACGACGCAGGAGCATGACCTTTGCGCTTCCAGCCTGGTCCCGCGCCGCTCAGTGATTGGCTGAGGTCTTTGTCATGAAAAGCCGCTTGAAACGAAAGCAGGTGATCGTGGTATTTCTTGCTTTTGCAGCCTTTAACAGAGGGAAATACAAACAGAGCATGTGATTTTCTAATATGAACTCTGCATTTTATTTTGTTTGGCAATCTGTGTGTTGGTACTTCAGAAGATTTGACTCCTGATGCAGGCCTATGGGCCAAAACATGACTCGTGTCGGGTCATTTGAACCAGAGTCATTGGCATTTCTGTTCCATCTCCAGAACGTACCCCTTCACCTACCTCCCCTGCCTACAGACAGTGGATTACAAAGAAATGTCTATTGGTACTAACGAGATCTTTGGGGTGTGTCACATCAGGATACAAACTTGTACTGAAAAACCTTGCACTGTACCTATGACAAATTGTACCCATTAACTGTATATTATGCATGCTAACCTGTAACCCGTTTTGAGCTCATTCTGGAGAAAGGCGTAGAAAATGAAAGCAAGAAAGAAAGAAAGCCTGGTTGTTTGTTCTTATTAGTTTTTGAGTGGTCACTGTCCTCTCCGATATTTGCAATTAGCCCGTAAGTACTTAACATGGATTAGAAAAAGAGCCCCTTTATTCTACTGATTTTAAGATATTTTTGTTCCTTGCAGCAGAACAGAAAACAAAAAACGTCAGGGCTTTTCTTTTTTCAGGCAGCATATGCGAACCTACTGCTAAGTATCTTGTCCACTTCCTGCTCCCTTTGCCCTGTAGTCCCTAAACTGTAGCCTTGAGAATGACATGGGGACAAATGTGTCCCCGTCCCCGCAGGAACTCAATTTCCCCACCCCATCCCCTCGAGTTTTGTCACTGTCCCTGCCCCATTCCTGCAAGCTCTGCCTTAACCGTTCAAGCCTCAAACACTTATGTTTTTAAAGTGTTTGAGGCTTGTGCAGATGAGGACGGAGTTTAGCCATTGGTGGAATGAGGCATTATGACATCACAAGCTGAGCTCTAGAATGTTGCTACTTAGGATTTTAAAGTGTTCGAGGCTTGTGCAGATGAGGACGGAGCTTAGGCATTGGTGGAATGAGGCATTATGACATCACAGTCTGAGCTCTAGAATGTTGCTACTTAGGATTTTAAAGTGTTCGAGGCTTGTGCAGATGAGGACGGAGCTTAGGCATTGGTGGAATGAGGCATTATGACATCACAAGCTGAGCTCTAGAATGTTGCTAGTTAGGATTTTAAAGTGTTTGAGGCTTGTGCAGATGAGGACGGAGCTTAGGCATTGGTGGAATGAGGCATTATGACATCACAATCTCAGCTCTAGAATGTTGCTAGTTAGGATTTTAAAGTGTTTGAGGCTTGTGCAGATGAGGACGGAGCTTAGGTATTGGTGGAATGAGGCATTATGACATCACAATCTCAGCTCTAGAATGTTGCTACTTAGGATTTTAAAGTGTTTGAGGCTTATGCAGATGAGAACAGAGCTTTCAGGAATGGGGCAGGGACAGGAAAATAATTTTCCGGGATGGGGCAGGAAAATGAGTTTCCGCCGGGATGGGGAAAAATTTGTCCCCGTATCATTCTCTACTGTAGCCCAGACCAGTGTTCAGAAAGTCATGTCAGAGCTAATGTTGTCATGGTGATGCAGATACATTCCCATCTCCCAAAGACAGGAACTGTAGCATGTAGCAACAGTATCATGGTCCAGTCTCTCTGAACAGGAGTAGCACTAAGGGCCGGATTCTAACTAGCGCCCAAGTCGGTGGCTGCCTTAAAAGCGGCCACCAATCGCCTTCATTTGAGGGCGCCGGTTACAGGATCACACCTATTCAGTCGAGATAGGCAGCTGGAATGTAGGCCCAGAAAAACCTGGCATACATTTCAGCCTCTTATTTTTGCCACTAGACCGCAGCAGCTGATCGCGGCAGGGGAATTTCCCCCTCCCTCATCATCTGAGCGGCAGGGACACCCCAAAGCCACGATTCTGTAACTGGCACCCTAGAATGATTGACAGGCAATCTGACTTGGGTGCCGGTTACAGTATCACGGCTTTGGGAAGTCCCTGCCGCTCAGCTGATGGGGGAGGGTAATTCCATGATTGACTGCTGCGGTATAGCAGCAAAGACAGGCGGCTGAAATGTAGGCCAGGGTTTTCCAGGATGACATTTCATCTACTTATCTTGGCGTGATTCTTGGCCGGGTAGCCGCTTTAGCCTGCCTAATGCCACTTCTGGCGCTGGCCATGCCTACTTTGGTGTTCTGTGGCCTAAAGCAGTTACCTAGCCATGATTCCAGTGGCCATTTCAGCCGCCTTTTATTTAGGCTTCGGTAGGCACGTCACCCCTGCCGTTTATGACTGTATTTTTTAATTACTTAGACATCAGCAGGGCGCTTACCAACGCCTAGATATAGGCACTGGTTATAGAATTTCCCCCGAACTCTTCTTCTAGGAGACAACGAGGCCTTTGTATTCCTTTTTGCAATGTTAAAGTTAATTTCTCTGACTACTTTTCTGCCTTGTATCTCTGAAATACTTCCGGATATACCTGACTACTCTTGGCTTGCTAATGTAATTTGAAAGTCTTTGTAACATCGCTGTCTATGTAAAGTCTCTTCCTCTGTAAACCGCTCTGAACTGCTCGTGGTATTACGGTATATAAAAATAAAGTTATTATTATTTGATCTTTGTATTATACGAAGATGCTGTCTTCCTTGAGATGATTTTAGCATCATATCTGTTGTTTTAGGAATTCATTTGAGACTTTAAGGTGATTGTTTATGCAACATTTTGGGTCAGATGATATACAGGTATCCTTTGTATTAATATACAACCTGGAGCTAGAAAAACAGAACAAACTGATGAAAACCCCTATAGACACTAGTCCTGGGGAATGAATTCCCCATTAAAAATTTTTTTAAAAAAAATCATCTGCCATTAACCTTCCAGCAACACTGAAAATGAAATGAAAAACTAATAAAAAAACAAGCTTCAATATAAAAAAAAAAAAAATCTGAAAGAAGAAAGTGGCACGACATCCCTGAAAGTCATGCCATTGTAATATATGCAAGGAGATGTCACACTTTGTTCTTTGGAAAGAACATTCAACATAAGGGCGTACTTTTGTTTTGTACCATTTCAAAACGATGCATACTAAAACTTTAGTGTGCTTTAAAACCATTTAGGGCTCGATTCTAAAACTGGCAGCCTGAGTTAGACAGCGGTAGGTGCCACACTAACCCCTATCTTAATTGAGTTCAATTGGTTTAATTGGCGTACGAATTGGCGGCGCCAATTTAAAACCAATTAAAATGCTATAAAAAAAACGGAGGGGCCTCCCAAGAGGCTGCTGTTATCCCGTCTATGGAGGTGACTTACAATGTCGAATGCCGCTGTAGGTGTGGTTAATTCCAGACATGGTGTTAGGCATCATAAGGCACCTCCATTGATGCAATTCTCGCGAAAGGTAGGTGCCGGAAATGTAGGTCTTTAAAACCCTAGCTTCCATTTCTGGCATTTACCTTTCATGTAGCCGCAAATCTATAAATGCCATTACGTGATTGACGTGTGATCGGCGGCCGTTTTTAAGGCGACCATTGATACCAACGCTGTTTACAGAATCTGGGTCTTAATGCACGTTGAATCAATGGGGTCCTTTCACTAAGGTGCGCTAGCTGATTTAACGCATGCAAAATATTAGCACGCGCTAAACGCTAATGCGTCCTTGGACTAAAATGGATGCGTTAGCATTTAGCGTGCAGTAAATCGGCTAGCACGCCTGTCATAGGGGAAAACATCCCCCAGGGATTCAAGACAAAGATAAGTTCCTGCTGAACAAGGACATACGCTGGTAGGGCTAGTCTCGGTTAGGGCGCTGGTCTTTGACCAGAGGGCCGCCGTGTGAGCGGACTGCTGGGCCTGATGGACCACTGGTCTGACCCAGTAGCTGTAATTCTTATGTTCTTAAATGGTCTGGTTCTGATATGTCTTCTTGATCCTTTTAAGTTTGCAGTTTCCTTGTATTCTGTACGAGACTCTAGATCAGGGTCGATCGCCAAGGCAAAGTGAGTCGATTGCGGAGCCCATCCCAGGCTCCATGATAGACTCACTTTGCCTTGGCAATCTACCGGGCCGATTAGCCTTCCTCTCCCCGACGTCAATTCTGCCGTCGGAGAGGAAGTTCGGGCCAGCCAATCGCTGCCTGGCTGGGCCGGAACTTCCTCTCTGACGGCAGAATTGATGTCGGGGAGAGGAATGCTGGTCGGCCCGATGCAGGGAAGCAGGGAGAGCTTGGGGCGGTGACGGCTTTGGGGCCAGTTACCCGATGGCGGCGGTGGCTTGGGGGCCTGTTCCTCAATGGCGGCGGAAGTGGTTTGGGGGATGGCAGGGAGAAAGAAAGAAAGGGGGCAGGCAGGGAGACAGAAGGAAAGAAGGGAAACTGAAAAAAAGAAAGGGGGTATGAAGAGAGAAAAAAAGAAAGGGAGGCGGGGAGAAAGAAAGGGTAGGGAGAGAGGAAGAAAAAGTTGGGGGAGGGAATGAGGTCTGGAGGAGAGGAAGCATACAGGCTGAAAGAAGGGAAAAAAGATTGGATGCACAGTCAGAAGAAAAAAGTGCAACCAGAGACTCATGAAATCACCAGACAACAAAGGTAGGAAAAATGATTTTATTTTCAATTTAGTGATCAAAATGTGTCTGAATTTATATCTGCTGCCTATATTTTGCACTATGGCCCCCTTTTACTAAACCGCAATAGCGGTTTTTAGCGCAGGGAGCCTATGAGCGTCGAGAGCAGCCCTGGGTATTCAGCGCAGCTCCCTGCGCTAAAAACTGCTATCGTGGTTTAGTAAAATGGGAGGGGGGTATATTTGTCTATTTTTGTATGGTTGTACCTGAGGTGACAGTGCATAGAGTCATCTGCCTTGACCTCTTTGAAAAAACCCCGGAATAGGAATGATAATTAACATTTTCTCAGCGTACAGTGTGCTTTGTGTTTTTTAAAAAATTTTATTGTTGGTAGATCATTTTGACTTGGTCATTTTAAAAGTAGCTCGCAAGCCCAAAAAGTGTGGGCACTCCAGATCTAGATTATTTGAATTTCCATCAGTAAAGGGTTGCCAATAGAAAAGATTTTTTTAATCGAATTCTGTAATATCAAGAGGCCTTTTGGGATCGTAATTTTGGCACATCGATTCTAAAAATCGGACTCATATTTAAGTTTTAGGAGACTAGTAAAGACCTATTTATTCGGAAAAGTACCCAAATAGGCTGAACTGTATTTCGCTGTAAATGTACAGTATCTTGGAATTGTGAACCGCAGAGAACTGTAAGGAAGACGTGGTGTACAAACGATTGTTATGTTGTTATGTTAATGCACCCTTAATGGATTTTAGTAGAACAAAATTAAATAAAAAAAGAACTTAAATGAGAAAAACAAAACAAAATGGCACAAATGGAAATGTACTGGCTGTACCACAATTCCCTAGCCTCTTCATCTTTTACTCTGATGCAGTCGTATTTAATGCATCTAAATGTATGGAACCCGTTCGTAATTTTTAGTTGTGCGATTTTAACTTAGAAAATAGGTCTGAAAAGTGCCATTTCAGAGAGGTCATGGATGGAGGCTCCAGTGGGAGTTTAGGGCAATGGTTCTCAACCCAGCCAATATGCAAATCTCTCTCAGACATTTTCATTGTGGATATCCTGAAAAGTTGACTGGCTAGGTGTGTCTTGAGGACTAGGTTGAAAACCGCCGCTTTAGGGAAGAGGCTGAGGAACACTGAGGTTTACAGGTCTGCAGAGGCACATTCATTCATATACGAACGATGCCCGCACGCCGAACAACAGGACGACCAAATTATGTGTCGTTTATATGCTAGGATCATAGAAACATAGAAACGTAGAAGATGACGGCAGAAAAGGGCTACAGCCCATCAAGTCTGCCCACTCTGCTTACCCACCCCCTGTCTATGCCCTAATGACCCAATTTCCTTATCTTGACCCTCGTAGGGATCCCACATGGGTATCCCATTTATTCTTAAAGTCTGGCACGCTGTCTGCCTCGATCACCTGCACTGGAAGCTTGTTCCAATGATCAACCACTCTCTCTGTGAAGAAATACTTTCTGGTGTCTGCAGCAGCCACTCTCTCCTCCTCTCCCTATTGGCTAAGGCTCTTAACATTTGCATCTCATCTTCCTATAGGCTAAGGCTCTTTACACCTGCATTGTGATGTCATAGAACTTTCTGATTATAGAAACATAGCAACATGATGGCAGATAAAGACCAAATGACCCATCATAGAAACATAGAAGATGGCGGCAGAAAAGGGCTACAGCCCATCAAGTCTGCCCACTCTGCTTACCCACCCCCTGTCTATGCCCTAATGACCCAATTTCCTTATCTTGACCCTCGTAGGGATCCCACATGGGTATCCCATTTATTCTTAAAGTCTGGCACGCTGTCTGCCTCGATCACCTGCACTGGAAGCTTGTTCCAATGATCAACCACTCTCTCTGTGAAGAAATACTTTCTGGTGTCGCCATGAAATTTTCCGCCCCCGAGTTTGAGCGGGTGCCCTCTTGTGGCCGAGGGTCCCTTGAGAAAGAAAATATCATCTTCCACTTCGACACGTCCCGTGAGGTACTTAAATGTTTCGATCATGTCTCCCCTCTCCCTACGTTCCTCGAGAGGGTAGAGCTGCAATTTGTTCAGTCTCTCTTCGTACGAGAGACCCTTGAGCCCCGAGATCATCCTGGTGGCCGTCCGCTGAACCGATTCAATTCTGCGCACATCTTTACTGTAATGTGGCCTCCAGAATTGCACACAGTACTCCAGATGAGGTCTCACCATGGCCCTGTACAACGGCATTATGACTTCAGGCTTTCGGCTGATGAAACTTCAGGATTGAACATCTTTAACAGAACTTGTACTGTTAGACAGACTTCCCTTACTTCGCACTTCATCCACTCAATTCTAAAGTCGTCCCCATACGGGATAACCTGTACTCTATGCATCGCTTAAACCACAGGTGTCAAACTCATGGCTCGCAGGCTGAATCCGGCCCGCGTAGCTGTTTTATGTGGCTCGAAGTCCAGTACCCCTGGTATTGTCTTGTGGCCGGCTCTATTCTCCTCACAGCCGCAGTGCGCACGAAGCCGCATGCAGCGGCTGCTCGCACATCCTGCGCCTTATCCAGAAGCATTCCCTCTGATGTTGCGACGTCAGAGAGAAGGCTTTCGGTTCAGGCACAGCATGAAGGGAGGGAGACAACAAAGGTAGGGAGAATGATTTTTTTTCAATTTAGTGTTTGAATTGTGTCAATTTTGAAAATTTACATCTGCTGTCTATATTTTGCACTGCTCAGGAAGAAATGCATTTGTTTCTTTTGCTCTGGGGTTGTACTGCATGCAGAGTCTTGCTCCTTAAGATTTGTTTGTATATATTAGTACTTTTATTTTTTTGGTCCCATATTTGCATAGGGGTTATCTGTGTTCTGGTAGGAATGAATGTTGAGAAGCACACAGTGTGCTTTGTGTAGTTTATTTTTGTGGTTAACCATTACCATTATGTGTTAATAAGATTATATTGTGTGTGTATATATGAAAAATGAATGGAAGAAATGGTGTTATAATTAGTACTATTATGGGGGCGGGGTCTGGGGCGGAGATTGGGCGGAGTCTGGCCTGTGTTTTGGATTTCGGCCTCTTAATGTGATTGAGTTTGACACCTCTGGCTTTTAAATAGTATCCTTATGTAACTTTGTAATTTTGTAAAATCATATCCCCATGCAGGATAAGCTGTAACACCATGCAATGTTCTGAGAGGAGTCTTATGTAAAGGTTCATTGTAACGATATGACTAAAACTGTAACCCATTCTGAGCTCTTTGGGGAGAAAGGGATATAAAATCAAATACAGTGGTTTGCGAATAACCCGGTTTGCGAGTGTTTTGCAAGACGAGCAAAACACTTAGCAAACTTTTGTCTCGCAAACTGAGCGTGTTCCGCTCCACGAGCACCTCCCCCCCCCGCTCTAACCGGCATGGCACCCCCACCCCGCGAATGCCCCACCTGCGCGAACCGCATCGCACCCCTGTGCTGAAAGCGGCATCCGCCCGCCCTTCCTCCCAAACATGCTCCTTACCCCATCTGCCGGTTGTGCCACTGAAAGAAATCTCCCGCCTCTTGCCTGGGCCGGGCCTTGAGCAAGAGGCGGGAGATTTCTTTCAGTGGCACAACCGGCAGATGGGGTAAGGAGCATGTTTGGGAGGAAGGGCGGGCGGATGCCGCTTTCAGCATGGGGGTGCGATGCGGTTCTCGCAGGGGGGGGTCATTCGTGGGGGGGTCGAAGTGTGATGCCGGTTCGGGGGGTGCGATGCTGGTTAGAGCGGGGGGAGGGGGTGATGAAGCAGCGCCGGTAGCCTCGGGGGGGGGGGGGAGGAGGAGGAGGTAGAATGAATCAAAGCGAGTTTCCATTCATTCCTATGGAGAAACTCGCTTTGATATTCGATTAACTTGATTTATGAGCATGCTTCTGGAACGGATAATGCTTGTAAACCAAGGTTCCACTGTAAATAAATAAACATGGCCTAACTATAGAATTGTAATTTTAAAAAAAAGCGAGCGATTGTCATTGAAAATGATGAAAAAAGTGCAGTGGAGTTTGAGTTTGTGGGGGTGGGGTAGGAACGGTGTCCCCATTTACCTAAAAATGCGCCCTAAATCGAACATTCAAGGGTCATATGGTACACTGCAAGGCCACCCACAGTCTGAAAAAAAGAAGACAGAAAAAAAGTGGAGAAAAAGCCTCATATGGCTAAAAAAAACAAAAAACCCTCCACTTATGTGTGTTCACTATATCAAAAACAGTGGTGAAAACATGAGGCACAATAGCAGCCCCTCCAAAAACACCTCACATCCAGCACGCCAAAATTTCACATACAAACATCGTGTGAAAAAAGATTGCAGTCCAGAGGCACAGTCAGAAATATTGCAATTTGAGCAAGGGAAAAAGAAAAACTTAGCTGTCCACGAAGTCCCAGCTGTCTCCAATCAGGCTTACTCACAAGCCTCACTACCCGGGCCTCGTTGGTAAACAGCCCACCCGACGGGGAAATCTCCGTTTCGCTCTTGCTGCGCCAGGGGTGAAAAGCTTCCTGCATCAAAGGCAATCCACCACAACCCTCCGTGCAAATCCTTCACAGATGTCACAATCAGTGCGATGCTACCAGCATTTTGACACCCCCCCCCGGCACATCATTTTCTTGACACTCCCCCCCCCCTTTCCCTTGGTACGCCACTGCTACGATTCGAAAAAGGCTAAGAAGCTGGTGGGAGCGGCGAAAGTGTCCTATAAGGAACACCCTCCCAATCTGGCTCAATCCCGCCCCCTTCATTGGTCGACCAATGGCTGAGAACGCTGTCAAGTGGTGTCACGAAGGGGGCGGGATAGAGCCAGATCGGGAGGGTGTTCTTTAAAGGACGCTTTCGCCGCTCCCGTCGGCTTCCTAGCCTTTTTCTTGGCCGCAGGGGTGGACCGGCAGGCGCGCTGAAGTGCAGATCCAGAGAGGTGCCGGACCTGGCCGGCTGTGCACCCTCCTAGTGCGTGCACCCGGGCTGGTCCGCCCCTCCCCCCTCTTGGTACGCCACCTTTTGATAAAAGCATATGATAAAAAGTTCCATTATCCTACCTACAAGATCAGCACATATGTGACTCACCAAGAACCAAGAGGCTTTAGAAGGGCTCCACAATACCCAATTCACAACATAAAAGAGTGTTCAGCGTGATTGACATGGTTCTCAACTTATTTATTTACCTATTTATTTGATTTAGATTTTGTTATTCTACTGCTGTTTCTGATATCGCAAATATCTCCTACCATTCTTATCGTATGATTTTTCTAGCCTTAATCTTAAAAAATTTCATCCTTATTGTATTCTTATTTTATACCGCCTAGAACCGAAAGGCATTGTGTGGTATACAAAGGTAAGCCAGGCCAAAACGCAAAAAAAAAAAAAGAAAGAAAGTGCTATTTTAATTTAAATTTTAAAAAAACTGGAAAAAAAACAACCCCTATATAGTGTAAATGGACTGTCTCCCACTTAGCCATTTTGACTTTGCAACCATTTTGCTCATTTAAAGCATCTCAAATTTAATTTAAACCAATAATAAACTAATGCCACCATTTTAACCTAATCTCCAAGCAATTAAAAACACATGGCCTATTAAATCTTGGTCAAGCCCATTAAAATTAATTGAGACCTCAGCCCTTTCCCGCGTGCTTTCTTTAATGAGCTTAGAGCAAATGATAATAAATCCACCCAACAAGATACGTTTCCTCTGTTCGCAGTACAAATATAGATCTCTTTCTTTTATTTAGCCCAAGCCGGAAGCAGTTTCTCATGTCTGCTTTTAGCACCGATATTTATTCTCTTTCAAGTGATTACATGCTTTTCACAAACAGCCAAACTATACTACTTTATTTTAAAACATTAATAACACTAAAGGAATCTGAGATATTAAAGGAAAACATTTTAATCATCATTAAGGTCACTTTTTTTAATATGTGTAAAAGCATGCCTGTCTCGTGATTTATTTCAGCCTTTTTTTAATATTCAACTAGTCACTAATCTCTATATTATGAATAAGATAGCCAAAATTGCATGCCCAAACTGCATACATAACTTAATTGAGTAATGAGCCATTAACTAGAAATAATTAGGTGATAGCAACCAATTAGTGCAGTTAATTGGCTGCAATTAGCATTTGCGTGTCCATCTTACTAAGCAGCATTCTATAAAGATCTGTACAACTCGAAAGGGGGTGTGGCCATGGGAAGGGCATAGGCAGCTCAGAGGCATCCACTGAAGGTGTGAACATTATTACTGAATACTGGGCACCAGGATTTACACTAGGTTTCAGTTGGTGTAAATCATAGTGCCCAAAATTTGGCCATGGAGATCGGCTCTAAGCACTGTGCCAGATACAGGTAAGAGGATGTGTTTAGGTGGGTGGGTGAGTGGGGGATGTCAGATCGCGGCGGAGGGGGGGGGCACGTGGGGGGATGCCAGAGCGCAGGGGGAGGGGATGCTGGATCGGGGGGGTGGGGTGCTTGTAAATCGAGTCAAGCTCGGTTTCCAAGGCACAGATTGTGCGAATGTTTTGCTCGTCTTGCAAACCGCTCGCAAACTGCGGCACTCGTAAACCGAGGTTTGACTGTATTCCGAAAACACAATATTCTACTTAGCAATTCTTTGGCTGACTAGTGGCAATCTTTTGGATGCAAAAGCAAAGGGCAAACCATCTCTCTCTCTTAAAACAAAACCAAAAATATTCACAGATGCCTAGGACGTAGGTTTCAGCTCTATGGCTCCCAGAGCAAAAATGGTTGTGATCTCACTGCTCCCATCAGTATCATCCTTATATCTCTTTTGTAACATTTTTCCGTACACTTGGCTGCAGTAATTTCATACAACTGGCTCATTCACATGATATCCACAGCTAGAGTCATGCTACAGCATTTCAAAACATCAGGTCTTTTAACAACAGCAAAATCCCTAAAATCAACATCAGATTCTCTTTTGGTGCAGTGTTTTTAATGCCTTGGCTAGCCTGTATCACCCAGGGGAAGGTAGTGCTCAATTGCTCCTTTGGTGAAATCCTTCCACCTTTCTAACGCTGAGTAGCCAACACATTGGGCTAGATTCACTAAGCAAACCGGTCGTGTACCGATGGGTTTGCGACCCGATTTTCCTCCAAACCGATTCACTAACCTCGTGGCTGATCATCCTCCGATCCGATCCGCGCATGCAAATGAGGGGAAACAGCATGCAAAGTAGGCAGCCAGCGATTCACTAAACCAAAACTGGAACACCGACTGGGCTGGCCGATCACGAAACAAACGTCCTTTCCGACCGCATCTCCTGCTCTCTTCTCCGATTCTCCTGCTCTCTGCCCCGACTCTCTGCCGCGATTCTCCTGCTCTCTTGCTGCCCTGCTCTGCCCCGATTCTCCTGCTTGATTCTCCCAGACTCTCCTGCCCTTCCCCGCGGTGCAAGCCCATGGTTGTAACCCGCGGGTTTAAAGCGGTTAAAACCAGAGGCTCGTGAAAAAGTAGGGTTCGCAAAAAAAGGGTTTCCTAAAGTTAAAAAAAAGTTTTGTTTCCTGCTGCCGGGCACCGAGGGCCAGCGCATGCACAGACCATCTATAGATGGTCTGCGCATGCGGCGGGATCGCTGGAGAGCGATCCGGGCGGTCGGTTGGAGGTGTGATTCCAATCGCCTTGATTTGCATGAGGGCGCTTCGTGAATCAGCCCCCTCCAGCTGCGAATCGGATCGGCTTGCTCTCGGATCAGATCCGATCTATGGCTTTAGTGAATCTAGCCCATTAGTCCTCCGTTCTCTGAGAGTGAGGGGGGGGGGACCCTCAGCTCTCACCAGCTTCCTTCACTTATCAATGTTCATGGTGGCATGGCGAGGGTGAGAGGCTCCCAGGGCGGTGGTGTTCCCCACCTTCATCTCCACCCCCCCCTGCTCTTTCCTCAAGTCCCCCCTCCCAAACGAACACCCCATTCCCTCATACCTCTAGTTGTTCGCTGCACGAGCAACAATGTCAACGTGCTCCTCTCGACCGTGTTGGTTCTTCCTCTGATGTCACTTCCTATGCGTGGACGTGCGGTCATCAGGAGCACGTTGAAGTTGTTGCCCATGGTGGTGAACAGCTGGAGATAAAGGGAAAGGGAAGAGGGGGTCTGCACGGCAGGGAAAGAGGTGGGGCGGAGAGGAGAGGGGTACCAGTGCTCACACCATGACGGCACCCAGGGCGGACCTCCCCTCCCAATCCCCACCCCTTACTACTCCACTGAATGTTCATTTCCTCTGAAGAGATATATTTGGAGACAAGTGTAGAAGTGTCCATTGCCTCGGTTCGGAACAAGGTTCTGTTTCTATGGGCGTGGTGGTGGTCCTCCCCATCGCCCCTCCAATGAATGTAATCTTTGGGTGCCCTAAAGCTCTCATTACATTCTCAGCCTAATCCCCCCCTCCCCCCAATCTGAGCGCTAACAGGAACACATTTAACGTGGTGCGCAGAAGTCCTGTGTGGAATTGACAACGCTAGATTGTCAGCGCGGCAATGTCCCGCGCGGTTTTGACCCGAGCAGTTAACATTTCCCATCCTACCGAGAGTATCCTTTCCCGGATTGAGATTTGCCTGTAGGACTGAGTAGTCTTGGGCCTCATAGTCGTAGCTTCAATACTTCCAACCCATTTATGTTTCAGGCTGTCTCAGGTTTGTTTGTTTATTTCTCCCCTCGCTCTTATCCAGGGCAAGTTACAGGGTGAGGATTTTATATTTTTCCAAAGCAAAAGGATTCTTCCAATCTTTGCACTAGTATATTTCTAGGGTGGATTTCTACACTTTTTGTCCCCGAGGCTTCATTCTAGGTTGATTTTTTTACAGTCGAGTCACATTATTATGACCACCCACTAATATCCAGAATAACCATCTCTGGAAGCACGTACGGCAGCCACACACTGTGGGAATGACTCAATAAGATGCTAGATGGTTGCTAGAGGTATCTGGAACCATGCAGACTGACAGTTGCTGATAGGTGTGTGGTGGTGGATGCAGTCGTTGAATATGTCAATCGAGGTGGTCCCAAATGTTCTCAATTGGGTTAAGGTCTGGGGAATTTGGAGGCCATGGAAGTAACTGGAGTCTCGGTAGGGCTCTGCGAACCACTTTCAAACAATCCTGGTGGGACGACATGTCGCATTGTCCTGTAGAAAGGTCATAGGGAAGACCGTCAACACTTACGGGTGTACTTGATCAACAAGGATGGAGAAATATCCATATCGGTTGAGAGTGCCTTCCAGAGGTATCAAGAGACCCAGACCATAATGCTGCTGCCATCAGTTTGTGTACATCCAACAATGGTTGCTGGGTGTTTGTTCATGGCGGTTTCACACCTGACATGCCAATGTCCATCCGTTCAATGGAGCTCAAAACATGACTCATCAGAGAAGGCAACCCTCTGCCAGTTGGTTCAAGTCCAATGTCAGTACTCCTGTGCATATTGCAGCTAGGGCAGGATTGGGGGTGCGACTGGGGCGTAATGGGGTGTGGATGGCTAGAATTGGTTAGGCCTGGGGGCAGGTCTAAGGGGTCTGGATTTTACCAAAGTAACATCCTGCATGCGCTAAAAACTCTAGCGCAGTGGTTCCCAACCCTGTCCTGGAGGACCACCAGGCCAATTGGGTTTTCAGGCTAGCCCTAATGAATATGCATGAGAGAGATTTGCATATAATGGAAGTGACAGGCATGCAAATCTGCTCCATGCATATTCATTAGGGCTAGCCTGAAAACCCGATTGGCCTGGCGGTCCTCCAGGACAGGGTTGGGAACCACTGCTCTAGCGCACTTTAGCAAAAAGAGCCCTATGTTATCCATGCTTTCTAATGCTATGTTTACTATGCTATGTTTTGCTGAACTATGCTCGCCATGCTTTGTCTCACCCTACCATGTTTTGTCATATATTTTTACCACGCTTTGTAAGCTTTATTTTGCCAGACTTGCCCCAGGTAGACAGATGGTGAGCCCGCCGGGACAGACAGGGAAAAATGCTTGAGTACCTGAATAAATCTATGTAAACCCTGGGAGAACGGTATAGAAAACTGAATAAATAAATAAGTCGTCAAACTGCGGCACTCGTAAACCGAGGTTTGACTGTATTCCGAAAACACAATATTCTACTTAGCAATTCTTTGGCTGACTAGTGGCAATCTTTTGGATGCAAAAGCAAATGGCAAACCATCTCTCTCTCTTAAAACAAAACCAAAAATATTCACAGATGCCTAGGACGTAGATTTCAGCTCTATGGCTCCCAGAGCAAAAATGGTTGTGATCTCGCAGCTCCCATCAGCATCATCCTTATATCTCTTTTGTAACATTTTTCCGTGCACTTGGCTGCAGTAATTTCATACAACTGGCTCATTCACATGATATCCACAGCTAGAGTCATGCTACAGCATTTCAAAACATCAGGTCTTTTAACAACAGCAAAATCCCTAAAATCATTTTTATGATGTAGCTTGCCTTTCGTTCTAGATCGTGGGGTCAGCCGACTGATGCTCGAGAGTGCACGGTTCAGAGTAAGGTAACTGGCAAAATGCAGAAGTTAGAATACCCCAAGAGAAAGATCACGATACAAGCGGAAGCGGCCCAGGAGTATTTAAATAATAAACAGACAAAGATAAATGATTCCAAATTACCCCTATCAACTGTTAGGCAGGTTGTGAACACAAATAAAAATTATGTTTGAAATCTTAGTAGGTGAATGCCAGAAGTCGATAAAATGAGACATGTCTTAATAGGTATCTGAGCGCTGAAAGAAGGAGGATAACTAATGGGGCACTATGATACTTGGAAACAAATTTTATCAAAATGATAGGGTGGATCAAATTGGTGAAACGCTCGCATTATATGTAGGGACAGCATACATTCAAACAGGAGAAGAGGTAGACTGATCTCAAAAAAGATATTGCGGAATTAGAAAAGGTACAGAGAAGGGTGACAAAAATGATAAAAGGTTTGGGACAACTTCCCTGTGAGGAGAGGCTAAAGCGGCTCGGGCTCTTCAGCTTGGAGAAGAGACGGCTCAGGGGTGATATGATAGAGGTCTATAAAATAATGAGTGGAGTGGAAGGGGTAGATGTGGATCACCTGTTAACTCTTTCCAAAAGGACTAGGGGGCGTGCGATGAAGCTACTAAGTAGTAGATTTAAAACAAACCAGAGAAAATATTTCTTCACACAATGTGTAGTTAAACTCTAGAGTTCGTTGCTGAAGAATATGGTGAAATCTGTTAGCTTAGCGGGGTTTAAAAAAAGGTTTGGATAATGTCCTAAAAGAGAAGTCCATAGGCTATTATTGAGATGGCATGGGGAAATCCTCTGCTTATTCCTAGGACAAACAGCATAGAATCTGTTTTGCTACTTGGGATCTAGCTAGGTCAGGGGTGTCCAATGTCGGTCCTCGAGGGCCGCAATCCAGTCGGGTTTTCAGGATTTCCCCAATGAATACACATGAGATCTATGTGCATGCAGTGCTTTCAATGCATATTCATTGGGGAAATCCTGAAAACCCGACTGGATTGTGGCCCTCGAGGACCGACATTGGACACCCCTGAGCTAGGTAGTTGGGACCTGGGTTGACCACTGTTGGAAACAGGATGCTGGGCTTGATGGACCTTCGGTCTGTCCCAGTATGGCAATTATGTTCTTAAACAACGTTGGTGAATCAAACTTCTTGGGCTCGATTCTTCTAAATCTACACTCAGGTCAGGGGTAGGGAACTCCGGTCCTCGAGAGCCGTATTCCAGTCGGGTTTTCAGGATTTCCTCAATGAATTTGCATGAGATCTATTTGCATGCACTGCTTTCAATGCATATTCATTGGGGAAATCCTGAAAACCCCGACTGGAATACGGCTCTCGAGGACCGGAGTTCCCTACCCCTGCTCTAGAGCAGTGATTCCCAACCCTGTCCTGGAGGAACACCAGGCCAATCGGGTTTTCAGGCTAGCCCTAATGAATATGCATGAGAGAGATTTGCATATGATGGAAGTGATAGGCATGCAAATTTGCTCCATGCATATTCATTAGGGCTAGCCTGAAAACCCGATTGGCCTGGTGTTCCTCCAGGACAGGGTTGGGAATCACTGCTCTAGAGCAGGGGTAGGGAACTCCGGTCCTCGAGAGCCGTATTCCAGTCGGGGTTTCAGGATTTCCCCAATGAATATGCATTGAAAGCAGTGCATGCAAATAGATCTCATGCATATTCATTGAGGAAATCCTGAAAACCCGACTGGAATACGGCTCTCGAGGACCGGAGTTCCCTACCCCTGCTCTAGACTGTGCTCATAGCATTCAACAGTCAATTTTCCTTAGGAACTAACTAAACCTATTTTTTTTATCAGGCTATTTCGGAGACACTTAAAACTCGTATATTATATTATAATAGTTGATGCATTATTGATGTGCTTTGATGTTATATTTGCTGTATTTGATGATGTTTGCATCAATAAAAATTGTTTGAATCTAAAAAACTCATGATAGTCACATTCTCTGTGTATATGTGTGTTTGACGGTGTCAGGTCAAAAGCGCGCGTAGACAATTGAGCGCAGCACGGAGGCGCGCGCCGCTCTAAATTACTGTTTTTAGGGCTCCGACGGGGGTGTGTGTGGCGGAACCCCCCCCCACTTTACTTAATAGAGATCGCGCCGCATTGTGGGGGGTGTGGGGGGTTGTAACCCCCCACATTTTACTGAAAACTTCACTTTTTCCCTGTTTTTAGGGAAAAAGTTCAGTTTACAGTAAAATGTGGAGGGTTACAACCCCCCCAAACCCCCCACAATGCGGCGCGATCTCTATTAAGTAAAGTGGGGGGGGGTTCCGCCACACACACCCCCGTCGGAGCCCCTAAAAACTGTACTTTTGTTCAGCGCGCGCCTCCGCGCTGCGCTCAAGTGTCGGCACGCGCTTTTGTCTTTCGCGCCGTTGTCTATGAACCGTGTTTGTCCATTCCTGGAGGAACGGCTTCACAGTTCTTGTTGCTTGCCTGCAACAAGAACATGAAAAAGCAACCATCATTATTTACATCAGGGGTGTCCAATGTCGGTCCTCGAGGGCCGCAGTCCAGTCGGGTTTTCAGGATTTCCCCAATGAATATACATGAGATCTATTTGCATGCACTGCTTTCAATGCATATTCATTGGGGAAATCCTGAAAACCCGACTGGACTGCGGCCCTCGAGGACCGACATTGGACACCCCTGATTTACATGATAAAATACGTTGGACTCTGCAGGTGTGAGTCTCCATGCTGTTAAACAAAGCAGTTCTGTTGGTACTGTAAGCATCGGCTTGCACAGTAGACTTCCGTGCTTTACTGGATATGAATCCCCCTCCAGGGATCCAGACTCCATACTTTGCATGTGCTGTGCTTCTCTCTGGAAAGTCTGCCGATGTTATCTAACTTTTGATGACCATCAATATACAACAAACAATAGCTCTGTTTAGCAATATAAACTTGATCACTAACCCCCCCCCCCACCCTCCCCACCCCCTTTTTCAAAACCACAGTGTGGCTTTTAGCACCGACCACGTCAGAGCCAAAACCGCCGCTGCTGGGGCTAAAAACCGCACTACGGTTTTGTACAAGGGGGAGGATAAATTGTTCCTGAATGTTAATTATGAAAGGCTTTTTTTTTTTTTTTTTTAACAGTCTTTGCATTAGTGACCATAATATGATAAAATGTGCTTGGATGGAAACTTCAGCATTTGGAACCTAGGACAATACCAGACTTGACAGTCTATGGCCCAGAAGTATCAAAGAAGAGACAAGTTAATTTAATCATACATTTTTAATGGATATAGCTAATGAGCAGACTGGATGGAATGTCAGGTCTTTATCTGCCGTCATTTACTATGTTACCTGGCAGAACCCCAAAGAGTAGCAACATTCCAGAGCTGAGATTGTGATGTCATAATGTCTCATTCCACCAATGCCTAAGAGCCAACCTCAGCAGTGATGTCACAATGGCTCGATTAGATGGCAACTTCAGCATTTGGAACTTAGGACTATACCAGGTGGACTTTACAGTCTGTGACCCAGAAATATTAAAGAAGAGACAAGTTAATCAAATCATGTATTTTTAATGGGTACAACTAACGGGCAGACTGGACTGTTCAGGGCTTTATCTGTTGTCATTTACTATGTTACCTGGCAGAACCCCAAAGAGTAGCAACATTCCAGAGCTGAGATTGTGATGTCATAATGTCTCATTCCACCAATGCCTAAGAGCCAACCTCAGCAGTGATGTCACAATGGCTCGATTAGATGGCAACTTCAGCATTTGGAACTTAGGACTATACCAGGTGGACTTTACAGTCTGTGACCCAGAAATATTAAAGAAGAGACAAGTTAATCAAATCATGTATTTTTAAAATGAGTATCACTAATGGGCAGACTAGATGGAGCGTCATTTACATTCATTTACTAAGGGCTCCTTTTACGAAGCTGCGTTAGCGTTTTTAGCGCAGGCAGCATTTTTGCGCACGCTAAACCCGCGCTACATGGCTAGAACTAGCGCCAGCTCAATGCTGGCATTAAGGTCTAGCGCAGGCGGCAATTTAGCGCGTGCTATTCCATGCGTTAAAGCCCTAACGCGGCTTAGTAAAAGGAGCCCTAAGTTATAGTTACTAGAAGGAAGAGACAAAGGAAAACTATTGCAATATTAAAAAAAAGAAAAGACTATGACAAAAAAGGGGGATTTAAAAAAGAATTAAAAAGGAGCAATTGCTAAGGTTGAAAGTGTGCATGAGGTTGTTTGAAAATATCATCCTGGTTACCCAGATCAGATCTACTCCATGCATCAGAAAAAGTCAAAGACAGAACAAACGGCTGCAGGGTGGCTAAAGGGTGAAACGAAAGAGGCTATTAAAACTCAAAAGACATCCTTCAAAAACCAAAATGCGGATCCAAGGCGAAAAGTAGAACAGAGCCTCAGCAGTGGCAGAGAGTATTATGAAGGCAGGCCAAGAGAGAACTGAAAAAAGAATAGGCAAAAACCGAGAATAAAAACTTTTACAAATATGTTAGAAGTTGAAAACTTGTGAATGAGTCGATTGGCTCATTTATAGAACCTAGGGATAAATGGGATGCTTAGAGAGGATAAGGCCACAGTGGGGAAGGAACTCACTAAGGCCCCCTTTTACTGAACCATGTGGCAAATGCTCTGATGCCCAATCAATGCCCGTCGGAGCATTTACCGCACTGGCCTGTGCTACCAGCTTTAGTAAGAGAGGATAAATGAATGGTTGCCTTCAGTCTTTATTGAGGAGGATGTTTGGGAGATAGCCATACACAGAGCTGGTGTTGGGGGATAGAGGAGGGGGCAAACAGGGCAGCTGCTCTGGGCTCCACAACTCCAGGGGGCCTCAAGGTCTGGGCATCCCTCCCCCTTCTCCCCACCATGGTCCATCTCCTTCCCTTCCCATTCTTCATTAAAAATCAATCTCCCTTTTCAGAGGGGCCCCAGTGGAGCAGCTTCAGGGAAGTGCATGGCTACCATGAAATTTCACCCCCCCCCCCCAACACAACCTTCAGTTTCCTGGGCAGATCATAGCAGAGGGAAAGCTTCACAGCAGCTTCAAGCTCCCTGCAAATGCTACACCAGGGCCCCAGGGAGAATGACTTTAAAAGAAGACGGGGAAGAGAGGGGATGTACCATGGAGTGGAGAAGGGGAAGAGATGCCTAGACTGCAGGGTTAGCTCAGGGGTGGGGGTGGGGAAAGATGAGAGAGAAAGGTAAATGCTGGACCAGAGGTGGGGGGGGGGGGGGGAGGACTAGAAAAATAAATTTTGGGCCCTGAAACAAAGGCGAGGGGAAGGGGGGGAGAGAGAGATAGGTATATAGATGGTGGACAATGAGATGGAGGGAGGGAAGAGAATGACAAAGATGTTGGACCCAGGGAGGGGAAGATATTGGATGGAAGGGCAATCTGTAAAAAAGAGAAATATGTTGGCGCAGGGGATGAGAGTGAGGGAGGGAAAGAGAAATGTTGGACCTGCAGGGAGGTAGAATGGAGGGAGGAATAGATACTGAATCATAAGGCAAGAGGTGCTAAAAGAGAGAAGAACAGTAGAAAGAGTAGGAATAATGTTGGACCACAAGGGGGAGGAGAGAAAGAAGGAGGTGAAATGATGGAATGTGGGGGAAGAGAGATGAGATAGGAAGATGGTGGCAAATAAAGGACAAGGGGGATGTCAGGCCATGAGGAAGAGAGGGAGAGGAGATGCTGGGGCCAGAATGGAGGGAGGGGATATATAGGAAATTGTAGAATCATGTGGGATAGACTGGGGTAAGGAGATGAATGAGAGGAGGATAGTTAGAAAGTATTAAGGTAGAAATGTGGTAATGAGGAGTAGAGAGGAGGATAGTAAGTTGAAAGATAGAAGGGAATAGGAGACTGGGAAATGAGTGAGATGGGAACTAGGAGAGCTGGAGCATGTGAAAGGGAGATGGAAAGTTGGTGGGTAGCTGAAAAATAAAAAGAAGTAGAAGGGTGAAATCTGAGTGGACGGAGAGACAGGAAAGAAAAGGGGGAGGGAAAAGCTAAAAAGAAAAGATTTGTATGTCAGAAATAGGTGTAGTCAGGGAATGAAACAAGACAGGAGAGAAGAGAAAAGACAAATGGACAGTAACCATTAGAAAGGGAATTACTAGCAGACAATGGGAAGCAGAAGAGACAGAATAGGACCAACATGATGGACAAATAAAATGTAGACTTTATGGTGCTTAGATGATACTAAAACAAGTCTAGGTCCAAACATCTTAAGTGCCGTTCAGGATGTCTTGCAAAACATTTGATTATCGCTACTAGACGTCCATGTCTAGCCCGCCCTTAGGCACACCCAAGGCCCGCCCATAACACATCTTCACCATGCCCATCTCATGCTTTGGACACACAAAGGCTGAGACACCTCGCTAGACATCCAGAAAGGTGGTCTTGATTATAGGCACCTGGATGTTCTGGCGATTAGGACAATTTAGGATGCTTTTTGGACGTCAATGTTTTGTTTTTTTTTCGATTATGAGCCTGATTGTGTATATTTAACAGGCAGGCATACGATACATGGAATTTGGGCGGAGCTTGGGAGGAATGCAGTAATGCACGTATTATAAGTTACACACTATCTCCAGCACATAGGTGTCTGGCTTAAGTGCATATGCCCAGCTTATAGGCACATATTTGTGCTATTGTGCTAGTATTTTATATAGGGAGGTACTATAGGTGCCTAATAGATTAGGGTTGCCAGATTTTACTATAGTAAAATCCTAGACCTGCCCCCCAGGCCCACCCAGTTTCACCCATCCCCATCCTGTTATGCCCCAGTCCTGCCCCCAATCCCATCCTAGCCCCACCCCCTGCTCGGTGATGGGTCAAAAGCGAATGAGACATCAGCACGCCGACATTGCAGCGCAGACAATTCGGCGCAAGACACCAGTGCGCCGGGGATAAACTTACTTTTAAAGAGCTCTGACGGTGGGTGTGGGGGCCACTTTATTTCATACTCTTCGTGCTGCCATTGGGGGTGGGGGGGTGCAACCCCCACATTATAGAGAAAACTGAACTTTTTCCGATGTTTTAGGAAAAAGTTCCGTTTTCTCTATAATGTGGGGGGTTTCACCTCCCACGCCCCCCCCAACAGCAGCGCGAAGAGTATGAAGTAAACTGGAGGGGGTTCCCCACTCATACCCCACGTCGGAGCTCTTTAAAAGTAAGTTTTCCTGCGGTGCGCTGGTGTCTTGCGCCGAATTGTCTGCGCTCCAATGTTGGCACGCTGATGTCTCGCGCGCGAATAACTATGAACCGCCTGCTCTCGTTGGGCAGGAGGAAATCCGCGCATGCATGAATCTCCCTCCTGCTGGGTTTTGAAAAGCCGTCCGGACCCCCAGACATGTCCGGGGGAATCTGGACGTCTGCTAACCCTATTTTAGATGCCCAGTAATAGATTTCCCTAATGGTTAGCGCAGTGGCTTGAGAACCGGGGTAACTGGATTCGCAGCTCCTTGTGCCCCTGGGCAGATCCCCTAACCTTCCATTGCCCAGGTGCATAATAAATACCTGCATAATATGAAAACCACATTGATGGTAGCCACACAAAAAAACGGAGGTATGTCAATTCCTATATGAGATCAAATTTGCCATTTTATAAGGTTTCCTCCTGCTGCTAGTTTGATATTTGGAAAAAGGAAAACTGATTGATCTGTCAAAATGAAAGTTAGAAATGAAGGGAACGACCCTGAAAAAGGTACTGTTTTGTTCCTCTTTAGAATTACATGAGGATTTTGGTCTACTCATTTCTTGTCACTGGCAGAATTGCTTAATCCTTCAAACACTGTGACATCTTTACCTCCTCCTGACATACTTCACAATGGACCAAAGAGATGCAACCAGTGAAAGAGAGGCAGCACAGACAGCGGAAGATATCTTTGTTCAGGTTGGAAGATATTTGGCAATTCTATACAAGTTAAAAACATGAAAGTCAACAGCACATTTGTGGCGTGTTGCATACGTGCACACATCCAGAAAGGAGGTGTTTGGGACCAAACGTGGATGTGCCTGGGCAGGACCAGCAGCCATCTATTCTAGTGTATACTTACAAAGGAAAATTTTAAAAAAAAAATAAAATAAAATTCTGCAATCTTTTTTGGGCACAAAAAGAAAACCAAGTGGGGACTGTAACCTTGGACTGTAACCTTGGAATCAACAAATGTACTAATATAAACTTAATAAAATACAGAGCACGTATATAAATGCATAAATATAAAGTCCTTAGTCTTTAGGGACCCGACACGGTCCGTGTTTCGGCCTCCAGCTGGAAGCTTGCCTCAGGGGTGATGGAGTCAGTCCACTAGATGTCGCTGTGGTGCTTAAAATTAAAACCACTAGATGGTGCTGTGGTGCTTAAAATTCAAACCACTAGATGGCACTATGGTGCTTAAAATTCAAATGTTAAACTGGTGCGCTTCGGGGAAAATTTCCAGTTGGTGCACAGTCCCACTCCCCACTTGTTTTTCTTTAACTGCTCTGTTTTACATGGGGTTGGTATTTTCCTAGTTTTTTATGGTTTTGATCATCTCTTTGGGGCGCACCGCTGTGCCATGGCACACGGTTTGAGAGACACCGATCTAAGCGATACTATCCCCAGGCGGAGATTTGGTAGTCCTGAAAACACTGCTGGCTAGGACTGCTAGAAGCACCACTTTCAAGTACTTTCAACGTAATGCTGATTGTAGAGAAGCGTTTTGTTGAGTTCAGTGCCGGTGGATGCTAACGGATGATGAATTAAATTGACAGCTGAGACCTGCAGAGCAGCGCTTTACTTTAGATTTGTCTCTTCATGGCCTAAAATATAAAAAAAATTGTATACATATTGATCAGATGGCATAATTGAAATGTTTCTCCTGAAGTAGATTAGCAATACATGATAATTCATAGGCGATGAATAATGCATTATTTTTGTACGATATATTTGAGCCTGCAGATAAATGATTAAAGCTATGTTCAAATATACATTTCCAGTGTACTGACTTGGTTTATTTTTCTGAAGCTTATCAGCAGCCATAAAAGCACCTGCAGCCATAAGCTTATCATGTTGGCTTCTCTTGCCTTGTAGTCCAGAGCCCTTTTGAAAGCTTTCAAAATGCTGTTGCAGATTTCCCCCTCCCTACATCCCCCCCCCCCAATGATAGCACCAACATGATAAAAGTACAAGTTTACATGGGAAATATCTTCAACACCAAATATTTTGTAACTTTTCTTAAATAAACCTAACCTTTTCTGTGGACCCCACATCCTGGGGTCCTCACAGTAAGTCTGTATGAAATCAATGTGCATACATTGGAGACCAACTAAGACATGCAAATTGATCTCATGCTGGTTTCTTTAAAACTTGACTGGCTGTGGGGTTCTCCCCCCTCCCCCCTCAGTTGTTAGTCAAAATCTTTTTTATTAAACAACAAAAATATAACATATAGCAAGGCTGAGCATTGATTTTTTTATAACCCCCCTCCCCCCAATCAGGCCACTTCAGCATTTGTAACCTAGGACAATACCTGATGGACTTTACAGCCTGTGACCCAGAAATATCAAAGAAGAGACAAGTTAATTTAATCATGTATTTTTAATGGGTACAACTAACGGGCAGACTGGACTGTTCAGGGCTTTATCTGCTGTCATTTACTATGTTACCTGGCAGAAACCCAAAGAGTAGCAACATTCCAGAGCTGAGATTGTGATGTCATAATGTCTCATTCCACCAATGCCTAAGAGCCAACCTCAGCAGTGATGTCACAATGGCTCAATTAGATGGCAACTTCAGCATTTGGAATCTAGGACAATACCTGGTGGACTTTACAGTCTATGATCCAGAAATATCTAAGAAGAGACAAGTTAATTTAATCATGTATTTTTAATGGATATAACTAATGAGCAGACTGGATGGAATGTCAGGTCTTTATCTGCCGTCATTTACTATGCTACTAGAAAAACAAACAAACAGACAAACATACATAGCCTATAACCTTCCCATTTCTCTCCCACCCCACCCCCAAGAGGTCATTTTACAGCAGGGCACACTGAGGCATCCCATGGTAATTTTGCCATGTGCACTCATTACCTTCATAGGAGTGTGTGGTACAGTGGTTAGAGCTACAGCCTCGGCACCCTGAGGTTGCGAGTTCAAATCCCACACTGCTCCTTGTAACCCTGGGCAAGTCACTTGACGCTTCTTTATGGACGAAGAGACGCCGACACGTTCATATGCACAGTTCGTAGCACTTTGCAAGTTTATAACTGTCCCCTGAGGAAGGCGATGGTGTTGCCAAAACTTGGATCCCAGTCAGGACTTTGTTTTTTTGGACCTTTGCTTGTTTTAAGACTTATAGTAACATAGTAGATGACGGCAGATAAAGACCCGAATCTAGTCTGCCCAACCTGATTCAATCTAAAAATTTGTTGGGTTTTTTTTCTTCTTCTTCTTAGCTATTTCTGGGCAAGAATCTAAAGCTCTGCCCGGTACTGTTCTTAGGTTCCAACTAATGAAGTCTCCATCAAAGCTCACTGCAGTCAATCTACCCCCTCCCAGCCCTTGAAGCCCTCCCCAGTCCACCATCCACCAAACGGCCATATACAGACACAGACCGTGCAAGTCTGCCCAGTACTGGTCTTAGTTCTTCAATATTTACTATTATTTTCTGATTCTAGATCCTCTGTGTTCATCCCTTGCTTTTCTGAACTCCGTCACCGTTTTCCTCTCCAACACCTCTCTCGGGAGCGCATTCCAGGCATCCAAACTGCAAATAAAGGATTTGTGACCATAGGTTGGCTTTGAAATCTCCATTGCCTCTTTTTGTTGGTTCAAGTCCCTTAATCCCCCACTGCCCCATTAGATAGAGTGGGAGCCCGCCGGGACTGTTATGGAAAAATGCTTGAGGACCTGAATAATTTGTAATCCGCATAGGATTGTAGGATATGCAGAATATAAATATTTAAATAAACATATTTTTTGGCTCGGGGGGGGGGAGGGGGGAGAGTGGGCATGTTCTGTACTACCCGGCGGTACACTGATTAGCGCATGAGCTCTTATGGCCTGATTCTATAAACAGCACCTAGGGGCATCTACCTCGTAGGCGCCGGTTGGCATGGTTGTCATTCAACCGTTAGGCGCCGTTTAGAGATCCGTGCCTTGCGGCACCTAACTTGACTTGACTAGGTGTCCTAAAGTCAGGGTTTTTCTGACCTAATTTACCGGCACTTAACACAGGACCCTAGCGATGCCTAAGTCATGCCATGGCTATTCTCCACCCCCCTAACCACGCCTACTTTGTGGGCGGGCATCATTAGGTGCTGCCAGGCAACTGAGCTTAGGCAATGGTAGGCACCACTCCAAGTTCCATGCGGAACTCTTCATCAATTGTTCTTTAATAAGCTTTTAATGGAGTGATCAATTATCACGCCAATCAAGCTCATTCTTCAATTTTGAGTTCCGCAAAGAACTCGGCTAGACGCAGTGGCATAGTAAGAGGGGTGGGGGGATGGTCCACCCCAGGCGCCATCATGGTGAGGGTACCAGCACCCCTCTTCATTTCCATCTCCCCGCCTCTTCCCACTCCTTCTCCACCACCCGCACACCCTTTCCCTTCCCTTATACCTCTAGTTGTTCATCCCCACAAGTAACAACTTCAATGTGCTCCTCGCGACTGCATTAGCCCCCTGCTGATGTCACTTCCTGGTGCCGCACATAGGAAGTGATGTCAGAGGAGGAGCACATTGATGTTATTGGTCGGGGCTGTGAACAGCTAGAGGTAAGGGGAAGGTGAGGTATGCGTGCGGTGTGGGGGACAGGGGGTGGAGGTGGGGTGGGGAGGGTCGTCACCGCCCCTGGCTAGGTGTTCTCAACTGGGACACCTGACGGCACCTATCCTAGGTGTCATTTACAGAATCCAACCGATAAAAGGCAAAAGTAGATGTCGATTCAGTCAGTGGGTAAACCTTTATTAATGAAGACAGTCTTTAGTCCTAGTAAATAGTTCCAACTAGGATCCAAGTTTCGGCGCGATCAGAACGCCTTCATCAGGGGACACTTATATGAAATCCTCTGAATGCAGTGAAGTTGTGGCACCAGCCGTGGCATACGATGCTCGACGCTGCGAAAACAAAACTAAAGTCTGTTTTATTCACCACACACAGGGCCAAATTAGCACATGGCCATTAATACCAAACATAGGAATTTCAGCCATTTTACCCCGGTGGGAAAAAAAAAAAAAAAAAAAAAAATAGACCCGCCCGAGCATGCAGGAATGACCAGCAAAGGCTGCTGTTTGGGAAAAAGGGGCCCCTAAGTTTTTTAAAGGGTGATCTGGCATCCTGCAATCCAGCAGCCTGATGCGGGTGAGGGGTAAAATGGTGGAAGCACTCGGGCCCTCTTTTACTAAGGTGCGCTAACCAATTAGCGTGTGCTAATTGATTTAGCACGCGCTAAATGCTAACGCATGCATATTAGTCTATGGACGCATTGGCGTTTAGCGCTACTCGGTTAGCGCACTTTAGAAAAAGCGGGGTTGGGTCAGGGCAGAATTGCCCGGGCTTATAAATAAGGTTTAATAAGAGAAGAACTAGCAAGGATGCAGCAAAGGAAAGTTATAGCCTCACCAATTTATTAGAATTTTTGACATTTTAAAACGGCACATAGACAGGAATGAATGGGTTGACATAATATATGATGAGTTTCAGAAGGCATTTGATCAAGTCCCTCATAAAAGACTCAAACTATTAAACTGTAATATGGCATTTCAGTGAATACATCTATCTCCCACTGAACGGTAATTTTTGTTTTTAACCTACAAGGCCTCCATCTTCCTGAATATTTTTGTGTTCCCTGCCAAATCAGCATTCATTTTTTCAGATTTATACACTAAACATAGATTTGCCCACCAGAAAGTGAAATTAAGACGGTCCCAATTTTTCCAGTTACGCGTGATCAACTGCATAGCTGTTCCCGTCAAAATTAAGAAGAGTTGGCCTTTATATTTATCCAACGGGGGCTTAGCGTGCAGCACAGTTCCGCAAATCACCACCTCATAGGTCAGAGGGATCGCGGACTCCAAAATATTATTAATATATCCCCAAATCGACATCCAAAAACTCACTATCATAGGACAATAAAACAGTAAATGATCCAGTGTTCCTATATCTAGATCAGGGGTAGGGAACTCCGGTCCTCGAGAGCCGTATTCCAGTCGGGTTTTCAGGATTTCCCTAATGAATATGCATTGAAAGCAGTGCATGCAAATAGATCTCATGCATATTCATTGGGGAAATCCTGAAAACCCGACTGGAATACGGCTCTTGAGGACCGGAGTTTCCTACCCCTGATCTAGATGACAGTGCCAGCATCTATTAGACCTAGAACTATCCAACTTATTCATCATTAGTGTGGGGGTCCATTGATGTCTTTTGTAGAATTGTTATAGTTTTATTTTGTTGATATATTATTTACACATCCAGTCCTGCCCTGGAACCCTTCATTCTACTTCTGGGGTCAGGCCTGCTCATTGACGCTGCGGGGTGGCTACCCCCAAAGATTTAAAGTACAATGCAGGAAGGAGATAGGGGGTGAAGTTGGGAGCTGGTGACAGCCGCAGGATTCCGCTGGGGCTAGGATGGAGCTCCTGGCCCTCCCCCCCAAAACCAAACAGTATTCCGCTGCCTATACCTAGCGGCAACAAAAGTGGACTTAGGCACCCCCTGTTTATGCCTAAATACTGGCAACTAAGTTAGGTGCCAATTGGTTCCCAAGTCCACTTTAAGTGCCTACATGCAAAACACACCCCAAATCCGTACCTTAACCACACCCACTTTCTGGTAGGCACTTGTTAAGCCTGGGGCACACCAAGGCCTATTGAGTTCTCTGGATATCTACAATGAATATGCGTCTAAAAACCCGATGGGTCTTGGTGTGTCCTGAGAACTGGATTGAGAAGCCCTAGGCTAAGTACCTGTATCCACTTCTCCCTCCGTAGTCGCGGTTTCCGTATCTACGGATTCACTTATTCGCGATTTTAAACCTAAAATTCCTTGTTCTTTTTTCGGGCTATTTTAAGCCCTGTAAGCCCCCCCTTAAGCCTTACCTGGTGGTCTAGCGGGATTTCGGGGCAGGAGCAATCTTCCCACGCTCCTCCCCTGTGCAGATCGCTCACAGGAAATGGCTCGAGAGACTATGGGAGCTCAAGGCAGCCATTTCCTGTGAGCGATCTGTACGGGGCAGGAGCGTGGGAAGATCGCTCCTGCCTGAAAACCCGCTAGACCACCAGGTAAGGCTTAAGGGGTCTTTCAGGACTTAAAATAGCCGGGGGAAGTGGGGATTAGGGGCAGAACCGGCCCGAATATTATTTGCGGTTTTTTAATATTCGCGGGTCGGCTCTGCCCCTAACCACCACAAATCCAGAGGGGGAAGTGAACAGTTAGGACAGCAAAAATTATCTCCTAACTTTATGTGATGAAGTTAACTAAAACAATTGATGCCTTGTTATCCAGGATGTCTAGGTTTTAGAAAAGTGTTCCAATTGAGCAGTGCTCCACTGGAAAGATTAAGGTAAGGCGGCCCTTAATCCCCCAATGGCCGATGCCCCCTCCCCCCCAAAAAAAAAGCTGTGAACCATCTTGGAAGACATTCGTCAACACCAACCACTTATCCACATGCCGGATCCTAGGTTGCATCAGATGTCAACAAGCTAAAACTAAACTAAACCTTAAGCTTATACAGTACTCCCCCGGAATTCGCGGGGGTTCTGTTCCAGGAACCCCCGCGAATTTTGAAAAACCACAAATACATTTTTTAGGCAGGGGAGACAGGAGAGGGCAGCCGGAGTACCAGCGAGTGAAGGAAATCACTCGCTGTATGCTCCGACCGCCTCTTCCTGTATAAAAGTCGGACCTCACCAATCAGGAGCTGCAGACTTTATACAATTCCCCAGATTTCGTATCAACTGGCATCTGAACGCCATACCATTTAGATTGAAGGTGGTCATCCATATGGACGATGTCTGAGCAGAGCAAGGGCAGAGTACAATTATGCACATATATGAAAGAATGCTATCACTTATGCATGTTTCTTGGAAGTCTAGGCAGTAACATTTACGACAGCTCTAAAATTTAGGCAAATGTTTGCCCTATTATGTTTGCATTTTATAAAGAAAAGGAGGAACTTACTTTTCCTCACTGAACAGACTTCAAACAAGCTCATTACTGGTGCCTCCCAAAAGGTACTTTGTGTTCAATAGTTTTTATTAAAGTTTTGTACAAAAATAACAAGAAGCAAAACAACAGAAAACAGGTGTACCATGATACAGAACTAACACAGCGTCATACATTGATCAGCAATTATCACAGGGAATAGTAAGTATGCAGAGCAAAGGTTCTAACACATGTCTAGAATAGGAGCCCATATCTTGTTAAAGGTAGACAAGGAATTTGATTTCTCAGCAGCTACTTTTTCAAACTTCGCATAAAGACATACCAGATTCCACCAGAAGGATATATTAAGAGATGCAGAGTCTTTCCAATTAGACAATATAGATTTGTGGGCTAACTGCAACAGACTAGACAGTAGTTTAGTCTGGTATGTATCCAGTACATCAGGTATGGCATGAGCACCAAATATCACCACAGCATAAGAATGAGAAGATGTAATAGGTAAGTATTCACATATGTGCGCCCACACATTGGACCAGAACTCAAGTACATTTGGACAATGGTAAAACATGTGAGCAAAAGTACCAACCCCTACAACACATGACCAACATTTATTAGACAACTTATTGCCAGTTAAAGAGAGCTTATGAGGGGTCCAGTAGGCCTTATGAAGAAGAAAGAACATTTGTTGAGCTATGGCAGAAGACCTAAGAGATCTTCTTGTGGAGATCCAGATCAGTTTCCAAGTGTTGGGGGTGAAAGATGTATCAGCGAACTCCTCCCAAGCAGTTTGAAGAGTCGTGCATGCAGGGAATTTCTCATCTCGTAGGATCCGGTACCAGGAAGATGCTTCTTTCCTAGCCCCACTATACTGTAAACACCAAGGCAAGATAGAAGGAGTCAGCTGAGATTTTGGATGTTTTTTCAAACATGCCGTCAAACAGTGGCAAAGCTGAAGCCAACGAAAGCTGTGAGATACCGGTAAATGATACTTAGAAGCAAGTTGAGAAAATGACATCGGTTGGGAGTTCACCATCACATGATTAAAGGACCAGATATCCTTCTTTATCCATGACTTCCATTCCATATATTGCCCCTGGATCCTTACATGCGGATTATTCCAGATTGAGGAAAAGGATGTCGAATTCCAAGTTACATCAGCACAATTATCAACCGCGCGTAGCGCAGAGCAGGTAGAAGAAAGGATTGCATTGTTGTCCACCATATGGTTAGGAGCCATGAAAGAAATATGCTTTAGATGATTCGCCGAGTGGAAATTAAGCTCCAACGAGAGCCAGGAAGGCGGATACTCAGGGGAAGAGTCAAGCATCCATTTCGAACCCTGACGAGCCAGAAACGCTAGGTGGTAATCAAGGTAGCTAGGAAAATTTACACCACCAAATTCTTTTGCGGCTTTTAGTTTCTTCAGCGCAATGCGAGGAGGTTTCTTCTGCCATAGAAATGAAACCAAGATAGATTCCAGTTTGGCATAAACCTTAGGGTCCAATAAGAATGGCAACATAGAGAGGATATAGTTGAGTTTAGGGGTCAATATCATCTTGATGGTATCGAGTCTTCCCCACCAGGACAATTTAAGGGGAGACCAGCGGTTTGTCATAGAGGAAGCAATCTGGAACAACAGTTCTGAGTTGTATTTTTGAGTATCTTCCAACGATGAACCAAAACAGACCCCAAGGTATTTGAGTTTATGAGCCAGCGGTTGCAGACGAAGAGAATGAAGTAAATCCGGATCTACCAGTCCATTTAAGGGCAATATCTCAGTCTTGGAGATATTGAGTTTGTAACCAGACACACGAGAGTAATTTTCCAATAATAGAAACACACGTGGCAACGAAGTGGGATCCACATATAATAGCACGTCGTCCGCATAAGCGGACAGCTTCGCCTGAAAGTCCTCGTGTTGGAAACCTCGGATGGATTGATCCGCTCTGATGGCAATGAGTAGTGGTTCCAATGCAATGTTAAACAAGAGTGGAGATAAAGGACACCCCTGTCTTGTCCCTCGAGTAGGCTGAAAGGCAGTAGAGGTGGAGTCATTGATACGTATAGAGGTTGTAGGATTCGTGTAGAGAACTTTCACCATGGAAACAAACTTATCCGAGCAACCAAACCATTTCAGGACTGCAAAGATAAAAGGCCACTCTATACGATCAAAGGCCTTCTCTGCATCAAGAGACACTGCAACTAGAGGGGATGAGGATTGTGAGGCCTGGAGAATGATATGCATGAATAGTCTGGTGTTATCCGAGGAGAGGCGACCACACATAAAGCCACTTTGATCAGGATGGATGAGTGAAGGAAGAACAGATTGTAGTCTGATGGCCAGAATTTTTGCAAAGATCTTCGCGTCCGTGTTGATTAAGGATAGCGGACGGTAGTTCTTGACATTGAGAGGATCTTTATCTTGTTTCAGTAAGACGATAATCGTAGCTTCAGTGAATGAGCCATGTATTAAGCCAGTATCGATCAGATGAGTAAAGAATTGTAGTAGTATGGGAATGAGCAAATCCTGGAAGGCAAGGTAGAATTCAATCGTGAGGCCATCTGGCCCTGGAGCCTTCTTCTTGGCCATAGAGAGCAATGCTGTACGGATATGATCAACAGTTAGCGGGGATGTGAGGTCCGTATTTTGCGCATCAGACAAGGTGTTGTGTGGCAGCGCATCCAAGAAAGGTCCAATGGAGGATATATCAGGTTCCTCGGAGGAGTAGAGTTCCGTGTAGTAGTGGTGGAACTGAGCGCATATATCAGTATTGTTTATCCACAATGATCCAGCATCATCACGTATGGCCGGAATCATGGTACGTTCCGATTTAATTTTCACATACTCAGCCAACTGATGACCACATTTATTGATGTTGGCATAGTAGTAAGCCGATTTCATGAATACTTCTTTCGCAGCAGAAGAACTGAGTAGAAGATTGTACTCAAATCTCGCTGCTCTTAAAGAATTTAGAGAGGCTTGATCCTGTGGATGGGATTTATGAAGTTCAGCAGTATCACGTACTTTTTTCTGAAGAATGGATTCTTGTTCCTGGAGTTTCTTCTTTTTGACCGCAGTGTATGATATAATCAGACCTCTGACAAAGGCCTTGAAACAGTCCCAGGTGATGTTCCAGTCCGTGTCTTCCACTGAGTTAAGCTCAAAAAATTCCTTAATACGGCTTTGCAAGGCAGGGACGAATAGTTCATCAGACAGCAAGCAGGAGTTGAAGCGCCAAACACTCCTATTAAGTCTGGCACCGATATTATCGAAAGACAGGAAGATCGGAGCATGATCTGACACTGCTATCTCTCCTATGTCCGCAGAGTCCACTTTAGCCATCAGGTTATAGCTGATTAAGAAAAAATCAATGCGTGAGTAGGAGGCGTGTGGAGCAGAGTGAAACGTGTAGTCCAGATCATTAGAATGCAGGGTTCTCCAAGGGTCACCTAGCTTCAGTTGTTCCATCATGTCGTGCAGCTTAAACCAGGATCTTGACTTACGATAGGGGACAGACGATTTCCTATCAACAAGAGGGTTCAAAATCATATTGAAGTCGCCGCCCAGAATGTAATGTGGACCACAAGCAGTAGCAATCATATCGGCAACTTCATCAAAAAAAGGTGGATGGTCCACATTAGGTGCGTATATATTGACAATACTTATCGGGAGGCCATTGATGGACATATGAACGGCCAGCCATCTGCCCCCAATGTCACTGGAGTGAGAGACAAGAACAAAATCAGAGCGTCTCCGCACAAAGGTAGCTACCCCCCCTTTTTTGTGAGGTGCAGCAGAGAACAATACTGGATAAAATCCCTTCAGTACCATTTTAGCAGAGTCAGTTGCAGAGAGGTGGGTTTCCTGCAATAGAATGATATCATGTGAAAATTTCTCAACAAATCTCAGAATCTTGGTTTTTTTTATCGAGTTGTTAAGACCCTTAACATTAAGAGACAAACATTTCATAGACATGGAAGAGCAGGATACAATTCAACAAGCATTGCAGAGAAAGAGCATATAACAGCAAAGGTATCTATGCTGTGGCAGAAAACATCAAGGATAAAAACCTGTGAAGATAGAATATAAACCTGGTCACGTTCTGTATCAGTGTAAGAAGTTAGCAAAAAAGCTAACATAGCCTATGGGTTAGTGAGAAGCACAGGCAGACCAGCAAACCAGCTCCATAACCGTGCAACAAGCAGTAATTAGTAAACATCATTATATAATACCAGAAGAGAACAGAGCAAGAAAGGCACAATCGGTTACAAGGCCAATTGAAAGGTAAGAAAACAACACATCAGCTCTACATTTCAAGTCTTGTCAATGGAGGATGGCTGAACAGATTCAAGGAACTCAGCCAAAGTGGCAGGATCAGTGTAGTCAGTGGTTTTATTATTATATGTGACCCTCATGCGTGCTGGAAATAAGACTCCAAATTTTGCTCCTATTTCCTTCAGTTTGGGTCTGTAAGCAAGGAATTGCTTACGGCGTTTTGCAGTCTCCTTTGCTAAATCTGGAACAAACAGTAATTTGGAGCCTTCAAATATAATCGGGCCATGAGTTTTAGCGTGCTGCATTATAAGCATGGTTTGGCTGTGGCGCAGCATGGTGACAACGAGCGGCCTGGGGAATCTGGATGATTGGTGACGCTGATTCGGTACACGATAGGCAGAATCAAATTCCAGCTTTTGCGTGTCAGTGATTTTCAGGAGCTGCGGTAGTAAGGCTCCCAAGAACTCTGTGGTGTCGCACGCCTCCCGTCCTTCGGCCAGCCCAAGCAAGCGAAAGCCATTTTTTCTGGCTTTATTTTCAGCATCCTCCAGGGCACGTTCCAGCAAAGGAACACGTGCTGACTGCCGACGTAGCAATCTTAACGATTCTTCAGCCGCGGCTGATTTCGTTTCTAAAATCTCAACACGAGAGAGAACCTTTGAGAACTCGCCTTTTAAATTTGTGAGGTCTTCTTTAATATCAGAGACATCTTGTTTAGTTTCGGAGAGGAGCTCTCTAATACTACGGAGCTCTGCCAAAATGGCCGATGAAACATCCTCGGATTTCTCAGCCGTTTGTTTTTGCGGCGAGGCTGGTTCGGCGCTCTTGCGTTTCCCCGACTTGGGCACAGACATCTCAGCCGCGATTATAATTAGAAAATTTTAGTTACCGGTCGAGATAAATGATGTTTATTTGAGGCTCTGTTAAGCGGGTCCCTGGAGCCGAAACGCTAGGCTGCCATCCGCGCTCGCGCTCACTAGCGCCCTCCCAAAAGGTACTTTGTTATTTGCTATTGTAGAGCGAAGGCAGAGCATGGAATTTCTGCCAAAGTCTCCACGTAGCCAGTGATATTCAGGTCATAGAAGTAGGAATTGAGATAGACCGATTAGTGCGTCTCAATTTTTTACTTGATGTAGAGTCTATTCTAAAATAAACTCAAGTTCCCCTTCAATTTACTTAATATACCGCAAATATAAAACCAGGAGGTACCGTAAATCTAAGTGGTTTACAATAAAGGATTTACAATTTAAAATAAACATATTAAAAATTAAACAGGGTAGAAAAGAAAAGTACCCCCCCCGTAAAAAAAAACAAAAAAACAATTGAGAACATAAAGAGAGGGAAATGGATGCTTATGGACCAGGTGCGTGTAGCATAAACATCCATTTTATTACAAAAAAAAAAAAAAAAGTATCTAATATAGACATTTTGAAAGCCAGTTAGGCTTCTAAGATCACAAAGACAGCCAGTTATGTTCCTGACACTGTCACACAGATCTGTTTACCTTGCCAGTTTGGCATTTGGAGGGAAAAAAAAAACACGAAGGCCCTCTTTTACAAAGGCGACCTAAGCGTTTTAGCGTGGATGTAGCGCATGCTAAATCAACGCATGCGCTGACCGCTAACTTGTCCATAGGGATAACATGCACGCGTTTAGCACGCTAAAAAGCTTAGCACACCTTTTTTAAAAGAGGGAGGAAGGCCCATATTATTTCCCTAGCCCTTAACTAGGGAAAACCTCTCTCTTAATGAGCTCCCTGAGCTCAGGAAAGTCTCTTCCTTCTGGGGACCTCTCTCCTGAATAACTCTGAGCTATGCATATACCTGTAGCTTTCTCCCTGCCTGAGTCCCATCCCTCTGACTCAGTGGTTTCAGGTCAAAACCGCGGAAGACAAAGGTGCGCGCCGACAACTGAGCGCAGCGCGGAGGCGCGCGCCGAAGAAAATAACTGTTTTTAGGGGCTCCGACGGGGTTTGTGGGGGGAGAACCCCTCCACTTTACTTTATACAGATCGCACCGCATTGTGGGGGTGTTGTGGGGGGGTTTGGGGGGTTGTAACCCCCCACATTTTACTGAAAACTTCACTTTTTCCCTAAAAACAGGGAAAAAGTTAAGTTTACAGTATAATGAGGGGGGTTACAACCCCCCAAACCACCCACAACGCCGCCGCAATCTGTATTAAGTAAAGTGGGGGGCTCCCCAACAAAACCCCCCATCGGAACCCCTAAAAACTGTCATTTTCTTTGGTGCGCGCCTCCGTCTTGCGCTCAGTTGTCGGCGCACGCCTTTGTCTTCCGCGGTTTTGTCTATGAACCGACTCAGCAAGGCTGTGTAACTTCCTTAATGGGTTTCAGCATTGCAAAGCTCAGTGCATTCTGGGACAGACAGTTCCCCCACCCCCCTCGATTTGTCTGCCACCCCCTGCTGTCTAGGGGTATAACTGCAGCTTCAGTGAGGGAAAATCCCTAAATCTCTCACAGGGACCTAGATGTTTATGTAAGACTAGTCTTATAGCCCGTTACATTAACTGGTGCTAGAATATATGTGTGTGTGTCTGTCTTTATTCTTTCTCTCTCTCTCCTTAGCCGCTTTCTGTATTTCTGTCTTTCTTTTTCCTCGGCTGTCCACCCATTCTCCCTTCCTTTTACCACCACCACCCCTTCGCTGCTCCCCTTATCCAGCAGCGGCCCTTCTCCCTTTTTTTAATCTCCCCCCTGTCCAGCAGCACCTCTTTCCTGTCCCCCTGTCCAGCAGTAGGCCCTCTTCCTTTTTCTATACCCCCCGGCCTCTCCCCCTGTTCATCAGCACCTCTTTCCTGCTCCCCTGTCCAGCAGTAGGCCTCCCTTCCTTTTTCTCCCCCCCTGTTCTTCCCCTGTCCAGCAGCACACCTTAACTCCCGTCTGCCCTCCGCCGACCGTGGCCTGCAGCCGCCAACAGGCACCGCAGCCTGTAGCCGCCAAGATCCGCCGCGGCTGACAGCCTCCACGCCACCTGAAGCCGACAAAACCCTAAGCCGTGCATGCGCACTCCTACCTGTGGGGACCTACAGCGCACGGAAAACGGGAGCATGTAGGTAAGAGTGTGCATGTGCAGCTTAGGGTTTTATTATATTAGATAAACATTTAAGTAACATAGTGCTGGTTTAAGCACATATTAACGCTAAATAGGGCTTGTAAAATGAGGGCCATAATTGCAGTATTAGTATAAGTTTGCCTATGCAAAAAGGCGCCATTTTGAGAATCCTAGCTTTAGTGATTTTACTGAAAGAGCAAAATCAAAAAATTAAACACACACACAAAAAAAAGGTTTTTAGCTGACCTTTTTATCTGTTTGACTTTTAAAAATGAAAGGAAAACAAAATCACCTTTATAAAAATAAAAATGCCATTCCAGTGGTGACAGGGCAACCCTGCTAATTGGGAGGAACCTGGAGTTTTGTTGAATATTGCGGCCACATCGCTGCTCTAAATTCTAATCTGTTTCTTGTGGCAGATTGTTTCATTATCCAGCAGAATCGTCAATCTTTTTTTATTAGCACCTTAAAAATAAACAAACAAGGATTTGGTTACGTTTGACACAAGCTGTGCATCTTAATTTTATAGGCCTGCATTGCTGACTTAAAAAAAAATAAAACAAAGTCATAACCCTGACTGAAGGATGATAAGTAAATCTTTGTATACATGAAAATGCAAGTCAAATAAATAGACAAGTTAATCTATTGTCTATAAATATTGCAGAATGAGGTGCACACGCTTTCTCATGCAGCTGGTATTCATTGTAAAACCTTTAGCTCTGCAGTAGGACATTGAAAGAAAATGCCAGTTTTAAATTATTGCATTATCGCATGGGGGGTGATCATTAGCGAAGACACGAAGACTGCCAATCAAGTGGAGAAAGCTTCATCCAGGGCTAGACAAATCATGGGCTGTATCTGTAGAAGTTTCGTCAGCCGTAAGCCCGAGGTCATAATGCCGTTGTACAGATCCATCTGGAATACTGTGTACAATTCTGGAGGCCGCATTATCAAAAAGATGTGCGGAGAGTCGAGTCGGTCCAGCGAATGGCCACCAGGATGGTCTCGGGACTCAAGGATCTCCCGTATGAGGAACGACTGGGTAAGTTGCAGCTGTACTCACTCGAGGAACACAGAGAGAGGGGAGACATAATCGAACGTTCAAATATGTCACGGGCCGTATCGAGGTGGAAGAGGATCTCTTTTTCCTTAAAGGACCCAGGGCAACAAGAGGGTATCCGTTGAAAATCAGGGGTGGGAAATTTCATGGCGACACCAGAAAATATTTCTTCACCGAAAGGGTGGTTGATCGCTGGAATAATCTTCCACAACAGGTAATTGAGGCCAGCAGCGTGCCAGATTTTAAGAAAAGTTGGGATTGGCATGTGGGATCTCTTCATGGAGGTAGTTAGGGGGTGGGCCATTATTGTGGGCAGACTAGATGGGCCGTGGCCCTTTTCTGCCGTCATGTTCTATGTTTCTATGTTTCTATGTTACATTTAATTCCAAGAGACCCAGGACTCCTTTTACGAAGGCGCGTTAGCGGTTTAACGCACGTAATAGCTCCTCTTAAGCAGGCGGTAGTTTTTCGGCTAGCACGGGGTTTAGCGCGTGATTAAAAGTCGCGTGCGCAAAAGCCACTAATGCGGCTTCGTAAAAGGAGCCCACAATGTACAGTACTCCCCCGAAATTTGCGGGGGTTCCGTTCCAGGAGCACCCACAAATTTAAAAAAAAAACGCGAATAATAATTTGTGGTACGCTTTTACATGTCAAGCCTTCTTTGGATAAATATAAAAGTCGTCTTTTTTTGATCATGACGGGAATAGCTATTCAAATGGTGACACATAACTGGAAGAGCTACGACAGACTGAATTACCCGTTTTGGTGGACAAATGTTTGTACTACTTATAAATATGAGAGAATGAATGCGGAGTGTTTGGGGTTTAGTCGTACATTTAATAGACTGTGGAGCCCATTGACTGTATTTGTTACGTCGTAATAATTGTCATGTATTTATTTTTTTGTTGTTGTTGGTTTTCCTTACACAACCAGGGGAGGGTGGGGGGAGGGAAATGTATTTTGATTATTAAAATTACTTAATTATAATTTTGTAAACACGCAATTGTCTTCTTGTATTAATAATTGGGAGGGGGAGGGAGAAAATGATTGTTTTATGTATAAATTGTGTATTTAATAGTGCGTTTTATGAAATATTTATGTTCAAGTAATTGTATTGCACTGTCAACTTTAAAAATCAATAAAGATTTATAAAAAAAACACCTCCCCCCCCCGGAAAATTAGATGCAGTTTAGGAGCGGATCGGCGGCGGAAGAGAGCTGCAGGGGTGGTGGCAGGTGCTGAAAAAAAAAAAGGCTGATGACCTGCGAGATTGTTCTTAGTGCTTCAATTGTGTTTCTCTCCTGCTAGGCAGACAGCCAGTCTGGAGAGCCCATGGGGTTTGCTCTTTTATATTTAAAAATAAAAGCCCAAGGAGGAATATTGTTTCCCAGGCAGCATTGGGAGTCCATAGGTGGTCCCCCCCCCCCTCCAATTGGTCAATCATTCGTGATATTTTCTGATTGCCTCTTCCGGGACCTAATGCCAGGCTACACCAATCAGGAGCTGCTTTGACATGCTAGCAGCTCCTGATTGGTGTAGCCTGCCTTTAGTTCCCGGAAGAGGCGGTCAGAAAATAATGCGAAAGACTGAGTCCGCGAACCGCGAATTCGCGGGGGTAGACTGTAGCTCTCATTGTGAGATCTTTGTTCAAAAAATATACAGTATTTGTTTATTCATTTCATATGGCTGTTTTCACCTGTCCTGGTCGTGCGCATTTAGGGCAGTGTGTCGAAAAATTTTTAAGGTGCTGGAGGGCACCGAGAAATGCACGAATGTCAACACGATAATGTCACGCACATGCACGAATGTTCTCCAGCCGTGGCCCTGAGCCTCCTATTACTGCAGGTAGGGGGAGGGGGTGGGGGGTACTGCAGAAGGAGAAGTGAGGAGAAGGTGCAGAGGCGCCGGTGAGGAGGAGAGGCACAGGCGCTGGCTGACTGACTCCGGGACGTGTCTCTTGCCATGTAGTTAACCGGCGCTGGCATCTCGAGGCACACCTGGAATCTGTTGTGATATAGTTTGCGATAAACTGATTTAGGGGCTGATTCTATAAAGGACCCTAAAGTTAGGCGTCTAATTTAATTGGCAAAAAAAAAAAATAATTAATTGGGCAATAGGGGCTGGATTCAGTAACCGGCACTCAAGTCGACAGTCACCTGAAAAGCGGCCACCGATCACCTGATCGATTATTCGAGGGCACAGTTTACAGAACCACGCCTATTCAGTCAAGCTAGGCAGCTAAAATGTAAGGCCGGAAAACCCTGGCCTACATTTCAGCTGCTTTGCTTTGCCGCTAGACCGCAGCAGTCATAAGCAGATCACGGCAGGGGAATTTATCCCCAATCAGCTGAGCCGGCAGAGTTCCCCGAAGCCGAGCCGGGCCTGATTCTGTAACTGGCACCCAAGTCGGATCATCTGTCAATCAGTCAGCAGCAGTGGCATCCTTCCTGCTGGTTGGAGGGGGGGGGGGTTTCTCTGTCTGCAGCAGCTGGCTCAGCTGATCACAGCAGGGGAATTCCCCCTCCCTTATCAGCTGAGTGGCAGGGTCTTCCCGAAGCAGAGGCTTCGGGGAAGTCTGCTGGTTCAGCTGAATGGGGGATCAATTCAGCTGCAGCGGTCTAGGCCTATATTTCAGCTGCCTAGCTTGGCGTGAATCGCGGCTGGGTAGCCGCTGTAGCCTGCCTAATGCCACTTTTGGCGCTTGCCACACCTACTTTGTCATTCCGCAGCCTAAAGCGGCTACCTAGCCGCGATTCCAGCGGTCATTTTAAATATTAGGGTATATTTTTGCCCCCGATTAGCCACGTGCAAAAAAAGATGCTGCGTTTAGGATTGCTTTAATTAGGGGAAGCCCTTTCATCAGGTAAAGTGAGGTAATCTCCACAAACTCCAAATTTATTTCAGAGGGGGTCTGCATTGAGTACCCTCAAAATACCTCTATTTGTTTTTTTACTTAATGTTTGTGTTTTATTATACAATGTACCGTATATTTTGTGATCTGTTCAGCAGAGTGACCATAGGCAACATATTATAAAGAAATGAATGAATTCTGTGGTGTCCACCACAAAAGAACATCAGAATAGCCTTACTGGATCAGATCAATTTTCCATCTAGCCCAGTATCCCGTCCTCACGGAGGCCAATTCAAGTCAGAAGTATCTGGCAAAAACCCAAATAGTAGCAGCAATCCATACCACCGATCCAGGGCTAGCAGTGGCTTCCCCCATGTCTGTCTCAACAGCCGTTTATGGACTTTTCCTCCAGGAACATGTCCAAACCTTTTTTAAAACCAGCTACATTAACCGCTCTTACCATATCCTCTGGCAACGCATTCCATAAGAACATAAGAACATAAGAAGTTGCCTCCGCTGAGGCAGACCCTTGATCCATCCTGCTCAGCGGTCCGCTCCCGCGGTGGCCCATAAGGCCCATTGCCTGAGCAATGGTCTATACCTATCTATACCCCTCAATCCCTTTTTCTTCTAGGAATCTATCCAAACCTTCTTTGAAACCATTTAATGTTTTCTTGTCTACAACAGCCTCTGGAAGCGCGTTCCATGTATCCACCACCCTCTGAGTGAAAAAGAACTTCCTAGCATTTGTTCTAAACTTGTCCCCTTTCAATTTCTCCGAGTGCCCCCTTGTGCTTGTGGTGCCCCTTAATTTAAAAAATCTGTCCCTGTCTACTTTTTCTATGCCCTTCAGGATCTTGAAGGTTTCTATCATGTCTCCTCTAAGTCTTCGCTTCTCCAGGGAGAAAAGTCCCAACTGCTTCAATCTTTCGGTATATGGGAGATTTTCCATTCCCTTTATCAGTTTGGTTGCTCTTCTTTGTACTCCCTCAAGTACCGCCATGTCTTTCTTGAGGTACGGCGACCAGTACTGGACGCAGTACTCCAGATGCGGCCGCACCATTGCACGATACAGCTGCATGATGACTTCTTTCGTCCTGGTTGTAATACCCTTCTTAATGATACCCAGCATTCTGTTTGCTTTCCTAGAGGCTGTGGCGCATTGCGCCGATGCCTTCAGTGTTGCATCTACCATCACTCCCAGGTCTCTCTCCAGGTTGCTGACCCCTAGTGGTGTTCCCCCCATTTTGTATGTGAACATCGCGTTCTTTTTCCCCACGTGCATGACCTTGCATTTCCCCACGTTGAAGCTCATCTGCCATTTTTCGGCCCACTTTTCCAGCTGTGTTAGATCCTTTTGAAGATCTTCGCAGTCTTCCCTGGTTTGAGCCCTGCTGTATAGTTTGGTGTCATCTGCAAATTTAATGACCTCACACTTGGTTCCCGCCTCTAGGTCGTTTATGTAGATATTGAACAGGAGCGGTCCCAGCACTGACCCCTGCGGAACTCCGCTTGTGACCCCTTTCCAGAGCTTATCTATTCTCTGAGTGAAAAAATATCTCCTCCTAACTTCATCGAGTATCCCCTAGTCTTTGTAAATCTTGATGCAGTAAAGAAAAAAATCGACCCACTTGTACCTGTTCTACTCCACCCAGATCTTTTTCTTGAGCGCAGACCCCCCAAGGTGGACCCTAGCATCCGGTAACTATGGTTTGGATTATTCTTCCCATAATTCATCGCTCTGCATTTGTCCTCACTCTGCATTCCAGTAGGAGGAAGCTACTTTTCATTTTCTTCTCCTCTGCCAGAGCTGGTGACAGTGGTGGTGGAAGGGTTGGAAGAGAAGAATGCAACTGAGATGGGGCAGAAGGAAAAGTCAAAGCAGTGCACTCAGGAAGTCTGCATTGGAGGGGTGGGATGTCAGACATTCTAGACTAGAGAGTTGCACAGGGACAGAAATCCCACCCATCCCCGCCCGTCCCCGCCAGGATCCTCTCCGTCCCCACCCGTCCCCGCCAGGATCCTCTCCGTCCCCACCCATCCCCGCAAGGAATTACCTCCATCTCCGCCCGTCCCCATAAAAAGCAGCAATTACTTCTGACAGGTTCATCAATTCCACAGTTTCTTTTGTGTGTGCGCTGCTGTTTTCCTTGTGGAATCTCTTTGGTGGAACCCTTTTTTTTGTTTTCTGTTCAGGTAATTAACCTATAAACCCCTTCTTTTACTAAGGCTGACGTGTCCATTATATTATATGGACGAACCCTGCTTCCAAAGCCTTCCATCCCCGTGGGAGTCCCGTGGGCCAGAGGTGGGTCCCTGTGGGTTAGGGGGGATTCCCAAGGGACCCCCGCGGGAACCTCAGGATTCCCGCGATCCCCGTTCCCGTGCAGACCTCTATTCTAGACCCTCAGTCCCGTAACATTCTATTTCACTCCCTTATCATATCCAAGCTTGACTACTCTAACTCATTGTATAAAGGTGTCTGTGAAAAAGACATTCGACGCCTTCAATTGCTGTAAAAATAATCATGAACAAGAAAAAATTTGATCACTTCACCCTCTTATTAAAGAGTACGCATTGGTTGCCAATTCCACACCGAATCACATAAAATAGCGCTTCTTTCTTTCAAAACCCCAAATTCCAAAGAACCTCCTAAAACTCTGCTCTCTGTCCCGACTCTCCAGCCCTGTTCAGCCCCAACTCACCTTCCCTGCTCAGCCCTGACTCGCCTGTCCTTCCCCACAGTGCGAGCCCGTAGTTTTAACCCACGGGATTAAACGGGTTAAAATCACGGGCTCGCAAAGTTAAAAAAAACAGTCGAATAGTTTTAAAAAAGTAAAAACGCTCTGCCGGGCACGAAGAGCCAGCGCATACGCAGATAATCTACAGTCAAGGAAGATGGACTGCGCATGCTCAAAGATAGCTCTCCAGCGAGCCGTGCGGTCTGAAGGGGGCGTGCCAATTATCGCCTCCATTTGCATGCAGGCCTTTAGTGAATTCGTCGGTCTCATGCAATCGGACATGGATCAGACACGGATCTCAGATTAGTGAATCTAGCCCATAGTTTTTCTTTTCTTGTTGAATTTTTTAAAGCTGAATCACTTACCTTTTAAACTTTTTTTTTCTTCAGCTTCAATCTCGTCGGCCGGGGACCTCTGCCGACATGTTTCGCCGTACCGGCTTTTTTAGCTTTCACCTGCTCATCTAGGCCCTTTCTCTCAGAGAAGAATACTTCACCTTTCCGAAGATCCTAAAAAGCTGCTTACAGGGTATGCTGAAAGAATATCAATATTGCATATAAAGACAAAATTTTGTCTTATTGATTCTCTAATTTCAGGCCCATGTTTCATAATCAGTCACCGTGCAGAAACAAAAGCTCTTTGCTATCTCACTTTTCTGGATGATCTTTTGTCCTTTACTCGGAGAAAACGGAGCTAGATGAGCAGGTGAAAGCTAAAATCAGGGACTGCTTTGAAAAAGCCGGTACGGCGAAACATGTCGGCAGAGGTCCCCGGCCGACGAGATTGAAGCTGATGAAAAAAAATGTTTAAAAGGTAAGTGATTCAGCTTTAAAAATTTAAAAAGAAAAGAAAAACTATTTATATATATAAAAAATACAAAAAGCACAAATAACGTTAAAAATTAAATAATGATAATGTATAAGCAGAAGGATTGAGGACGATCTGGCAGATCTTCATAAAACTTTGTTGAAGAATACTGCACCTTTCCGAAGATCCTAAAAAACTGCTTACAGGGTATGCTGAAAGAATACCAATATTGCATATAAAGATCAAATTTTGTCTTATGGATTCTCTAATCTCAGGACCATTTTTCATAATCAGTCACCGTGCAGGGTCCCACGACAACAAGAGGGCATCCGTTGAAAATCAGGGGCGGGAAACTACGAGGTGACACCAGGAAATTCTTTTTCAGTGAAAGAGTGGTTGATCGCTGGAATAGTCTTCCACTACAGGTGATTGAGGCCAGCAGCGTGCCTGATTTTAAGGCAAAATGGGATCGGCACATGGGATCTATTCACAGGGCAAAGGTAGGGGAGGGACATTAAGGTGGGCAGACTAGATGGGCCGTGGGCCCTTATCTGCCGTCTATTTCTATGTTTCTATGTTTCTAAACAAAAGCTCTTTTTGATCTCACTTTTCGGAACGATCTTTGGTTGCTTTTTTCAACGGAAATATTTTCTGTCCGCACACTTGCACTGCATCTGATCCGTGTTCATCGATATTGGGGTTGTTGTTTTTTTTCCCCCTGCAAAGGTCTGATTACAATGGAGAAAAAGATTCTAGACTTTACCCTCCTGTGGGAGGTCAGGGCAAATGGTTCATATCTTCTTCCACTTCTTTGGAATTCATCCAAAGTTGGTTCTATTTAATCTGCCTTCTGCTGCACTGCAAATGACATCTGCTCACATTTACACGCTTTTTATCATGGCCGACATGCTTTGTGTGTGTCTGTTTACCCCCAAGCTTGAGTTCCGGCTGCATCTTACAGATAATTTCTGATTTCTTTTTTTTGGTCTAAGCAGAGACTAGTGATCATTATGTCAGGGATAGACCGCACTTTTGTTTATTGATTTTGCCTTTAATCTGCAATTATGTGCCTAGAAAGAAAACAAAATACAGCACATATGAAATAAGCCCCCTGGCCAAATGTTGAGGTAAGATGGATTTTACATTGGGCATCGCCCTTTAGTCGCATGGATAATGTGACCAGTCAGGCTTTGGGCCTGCCATGGTCCCTGTGAAAGCAGGGAGAAAGGGTAGCAAAAGGCCCAAAAAGGGGATTGCCAAGGCCAGCTCCCAGTACCAATCTGACCCATTTGAGGATGCCACAGACCCAGAATGGGGGGGGGACGAGGAAACCCTACACAGTCAACTACCATCCACACAGCAGGGCTAGGGCCATATATTTTTTTAAACCTATTCCTAGGAATAGGGAGCAAGGCTATTGTCCTAGTGTCCACCGGGGGAACCAGAGAGAGGCCCAGGTGAGAGCAGGCTCAGTCAGAGCAGGGCGTGGCTCCCCTCAGGAAAAGCCTGTGAGGGAAGCTAGGGAGAAAGCGCAGGTCTCTCCCTAAGGAAGAGGTTGCAGGCTCAAGTGAGGGTAATGCTTTAAATCTGATGGAAGTGGAGGAATTTGGGTCCACTCCAGAGATTACAGCACCAGACCAAGAGGAGCCGATGGAGTTTCAGGGAGAGCTAGCTCCTGAAGAATTGTTTGCAGCACCTGAACTGATGGAGGTGGGTTTGGCTGCCATTTGCAAGGACTGTTTGGAGAACTGTGAGTTTTTGTATTGGGATATTTGAATGAAACTGTTTTGTTTTTGCTTCTGCTCGTTTGGCTGAGGATATATTTCTTTTTGCCTTTTCATGGTATGCCAGAACTATGGATTTCTGTTTGATTGCTGTTTTTGTTCTCAGCCCAAGCTTATAAGAAGCAGAGTGCCTTAATGGAGAAATTTGCCATCATCTGGGAGGGATTTTGAAAGCTGTTTTTGTGCTTTTTTGTGAATGTAAACTTGAGGCACTTCTGGCCCCAGAAGTGCTGTATTAGCTGGAGGCTTGCATGTTTGGACTGATTGATTGTTTGGGACTGTTACAGCTAAGGAGCTGAATTTACCTGCAGTGTGCAGGCTAGGTGAAAGAATTTTGCAGTAAAGAAAACTGTTGGAGTGATAAAGTACAGTTTTGGAGTAAAGGGAACGATGTGGAGAAATCTTGAGCTCTACGCAGGATTTTCCCCTGAAGTTTTGTTCTGGAAATTGCATTTTGTTTTTGCTTGGAACATTCTGACATGAAATCTACTTTGAGAATTGTTGCAACTGGAATTTTTTTTTTTTTTTTTTTTGGGAGGGGGGGAGGTTGTATAAAGTATTGCGGTCCCTGCAGGGTTGACTCCATTCTGAGTCACACGCCCAGATTGATTTTAGCTGTAGCCACTAGGGGCACTGTGAAACCTGCTCAGAGGCTCTGGTGGTGGCTACAATATGAACAAACAATGGACAGACATCTTATCAATAAAACCGTAAAAAGTTAAAAGCCAGATATTCGTTGGCACTATCCCCCTCTTTTACTAAGGTGTGCTATGCATTATAGCGCACGATAAATATTAGCGCGCGCTGCACACACGTCAAAACGCTAACGCGTGCTTGTTATCCTATGGACGCGTTAGCGGTTAGCGCATGCGTTCACGCGCTAAAACGTTTGGTGCACCTTAGTGAAAGAGGGCCTATATCTTACAGGAAGAACAGAAGTAGCAAGATTTTCATAGGAAAGCATTAACAAAGAGCTGCGTTTTCAACATTTTCTTAAAATTGATCTCTCCAACACAAAATCGCATTCCAAAGTTTGACACCCACCACTGACATCGTTGATGCTCCCATTCTAACATGAATAATAGGCATCCTTCTCTCTAAACTCAATTTCATAGTGTTTTCAGACCTTAGATTTCTTCTAGGTTGGTAAAGTTCAAAGAATTCTTGTAGTACCCTTGGAGCAATATGGTACAATATCTGATGGATATCTGCTTCTTGTTTTTGTCCAAATATAAAAAATGTCTTGGAGTTGTATGCCTTTTGGGAATAGAACACGGCACACCGTTTATTATAACTGAAAAGCACAATAAACCACACTCCAGAATAACTGGTATGCATGCACTAAATCACACAACAACCCATAGAAACCCCCCCCCAAAAAAAAAAAAAAAAAAAAAAAACACAACAAAAAAAACCAACAAAATCACAGAGGTGAAGGAAAAAAGCATCAGAAGGCATACAGAAGTTTCCAAGTATATTACTAATTTAATATACCGACCATCATAATGTATCTGACCAGTTTACATAGCTAAATATATATATATACTAGTCTTTAAGCCCGTTACATTAATGGGTGCTAGAATAGATGTCTAAGTCTGTCTTTTTTTCTTTCTGTCTTTCTCCTTGGGCACTGTCTGTCTGTCTTTCTTGCTGTCTGTCTCTCTAGGCCCCTATCTGTCTGTCATTCTTTCTTTCTCTCTCTCTCTCCTTGGCCGCTGTCTGGTTTGTTTTTTTTCGTTGTCTTTTTCTCCTTGGTCGTTGGCTGTCTGTATGTCTTTTTTTTTCTTTGACTCTCTCTCTTTGGTTGCTGGATATCTGTCTGTCTGTCTGACTCTCTGGCCCCTTGTCTGTCTTTCTTTCTGTCTGTCTCTCTCCCTGGCCCCCTGCTTGCCTGTATTTCTCTGTTGCGTCATGCCTGCCTATCTCTCTGTGGCTCCCTTCTGTCTTCCCCCCCGAAGAGCAAAGCATGATTGCTGTCTGCCCCCCAGCACACCCCTCCCCCCAAAGCAGCCCCCTTTCCCTCTCCCCCTCCACTTCCCTGAGCAGTAGCAGAATTTTTACCAGCATGTCACACCTCGCAGCACCTGCACGACATCCTGCTGCCGTTGCTCTAGGCGCCAGCTATCAGGAGACCGCCACCGCCGATCAAATCGCTGCACGTGCTGCAAGCTGGTGCACGCACCTCAAGCCATCACATGTGCCGCAAATAGAATACGGCCACAGAGGCACACATCACGGTGGCAGGGATCACGCAATTGAGAGTGCGCATGCGCGCTTAGGGTTTTATTATAGAGGATATAAAGTAAATATATAAAGGGGAACAAGGAAATTTGAACAAGACATTGACATAACTGGATATGGAAGGAAAAATGGGAGAGGAGAGTTGATAATTACATTGTGAAAAATAAAACTAAATGAAGGTACGAGGGGTGGGAAAAGACAACGAGGAGTAGGGGGGGGGGGGTCGCTTCAAATGTGCCTGATGAAGTGAGCTGACAGCCTCTAGTTCTATTTCATACCATTAATCGTAGGCAAGAAACCCCCCCCCCCTTCACCACGCTTACTCAAACCAGCATACACAAATAACAGTGAAAAAGAGCAATCAGAAACGGTTCATAGACAATTGCGTGCAAGACAAACGCGCGCGGATAAAGAGGCGTGGACAATTGAGCGCGAAGACAACTGAGCGGGAAGACAACCTAGCGTAAGACATTTGAGCGCAAGACAATTGAGCGCAAATTATTTTCCGTAATGTGCACGAGCGGGACAACTGAGCGCAAGACAACTGAGCGAGAGTCATGTGAGCGCCGGCAGGTGAGCGCAAGACAATTGAGTGCAAGACAACTGAGCGCCGGCAGGTGAGCACAAGACAATTGAGGGCAAGACAGCTGAGCGCAAGACAATTGAGCGCAAGACCACTGAGTGCCGGCAGGTGGGTGCGCTGAATTGTCTCGCGCTCAGTTGTGGTTGCGCTCAATTGTCTTGCGCGGAGATATCCTTGTGCTGAATTGTCTTGCGCGCAATTGTGTTTGTGCGCTACTGTATTAGCGCTGAGTTGTCCGCGCGTTTTTGTCTGCGCGGTATTGTCTTGCGCGCAATTGACCTGTCACCATCAGGGTCTTACGCGAAGATATCCTTGCGCTGAATTGTCTTGCGCGCAATTGTGTTTGCGCGCTACTGTCTTAGCGCTGAGTTGTCCGCGCGTTTTTGTCTGCGCGGTATTGTCTTGCACGCAATTGACCTGTCACCATCAGAAACAGTGCTCATATGCTTTCAACTGTTTTGCTACCTAAAGCTGTTGGTATTCCTTGAAATCTGAATAGCTAGGAAGTATAAAAATGCATCTAATTAGCTACTTCAGTAGAAACCTGAAACATTATGAAAATGAAGGTTAGTAAGAATATAAGAATAGCCTTACTGGGTCAGACCAATGGTCCATCAAGCCCAGTAGCCCGTTCTCACGGTGGCCAATCCAGGTCACCAGTTCCTGGCCAAAACCCAAGGAGTAAAAATCTCTTTATGTCTGTAGCAGAGACTCTGCACACTTCACTAATGGGTCCTTTTACTAAGGTGGGGGTAACAGATTTAGCGTGTGCTAACTGGTTTAGAACATAAGAATTGCTGCTGCTGGGTCAGACCAGTGGTCCATCGTGCCCAGCGGTCCGCTCACGTGGCAACCCTTAGGCCAAAGACCAGTGCCCTAGCTGATCTTTTTATGGTGGTTGGTTCACACCAGATGGTCACGTAACAGACAGCCTGGTGTTATAAAGTGCTCGTGCATCTTATAAAAACTTCTGGAAGCCGAGAAACACAAGTCCTCCCTTCGATTCGAGTTTTGCGTGACTCGAGTTTCGCGTGGAGCGTTCTTCCTCAGGAAGGGATCAGCCTTGAACCCAACCACCATAAAAAGATAAGTTATTCTTATAGAGAAGTGGTTATGAGATTTACATTTGGTGGTATAGACACAAATAGTGCTTTGATGGTCTGATGGCAGCCGGTGTTGTGTTTTTTACACTTAAACACCACAGGTTGTGGGTCTGAGCACTATTTAATTTGGTGTCAGGTCAAAAGCGCGCCGGGACAAAGGCGCGCCCAGACAATTGAGCGCAGCGCACGCCGCTGCGTCGCTCTAAATTACTGTTTTTAGCGTTCCGATGGGGGGGCGTGTGGGGGGAACCCCCCCACTTTACTTAATAGACATCGCGCCGCGTTGTGGGGGCGTTGTGGGGGGTTGTAACCCCCCACATTTTACTGAAAACTTCACTTTTTCCCTGTTTTTAGGGAAAAAGTTCAGTTTACAGTAAAATGTGGAGGGTTACAACCCCCCAAACCCCCCATAACGCCGGCACGATGTCTATTAAGTAAACTGGGGGGGTTCCCCAACAAAACCCCCCGTCGGAGCCCCTAAAAACTGTAATTTAGAGCGGCGCGGCGGTGCGCTCTGCGCTCAATTGTCGGCGCGCACTTTTGTCTTTCGCGCCGTTGTCTATAAACCATTTAATTTATTAAAGAATACAGAGAAAATTAAGTCAAAAATTGTAATATTGTGATATGAATGTAGTGACTTAGTATATTATCACAATTAGATATTATTGTTTTGTTCCCTATATTTAGTAAATGTATAATTTGTACCCTTGTCACAGTATCCCATTGGTTGTTTTTCTTCCACCAGGTCTCTGAAATGTCTGTTAGGTCGAACTCTTCATTCACTGCCATCCATTCTAATTTTCCCGTCTTATTTTTGGGACTTCTGCCATTTAAAGTGTGATCACAACCTGCAGTTGATGGGAGCAATTTGGAATCATTTATCGGTGTCTGCGATTCGCTTAAATGCTCCTGGCCTACCGCAGCTTTTGTTATGACCTATTGGGATAGTCTAGTTTTGGCACTTTGCCGGCTTCGCTTGAGGATAACTTACTCCATAGCATATGCTTTTGATTGACAGCCAGCTTTCCCCTAAAGTCTATTTGAAAAATCTGTTTGATTTCCATGTTAAAAATTAGTATTATCAGCCTGGTTCCACCCTGATGAAAATGGAGCTCATGCTTTTGTAATACTCATTCTTCCCAGAATTTTGCCCAGTTTCTATCCCCCCCTTCCTGCACCATCCTCTCATTCACAGACTGAGATTCCAGATTACCTGCCTCTTGGGTTCTTCCGTGCAACTGGAGACATTTCTAGAGAGGTTTTAGATTTCAACTTTGTAAGAGGTCCTTTTACCGATCTGAGTTAAGTGCTAACGCACACCTAAGGCAGCCTAACACAGGATGAGCTGAATCGTCCTGTATTAATTCTACCATCTGTTTACAAAAGTTGGATAGCTCTAGGTCTAATAGATGCCGGCATTGTAATTTAGATGCTGGGACTCTAGATCATTTACTTTTTTTCTGTCCCTTTGTCAATGCCTTAATTCAATGTTAGAAAATCATGTTGCCCTATCCTATGATACTATTTTATTTGGAACGTCTATGAGATTCAAGAGTCAAATTTCAGCAAATAACAATAAACTTTTGTGAATACTGACGGGGGTTGCCATTCAACATATTACTGGAAATTGGAAGGACTATACTAAACTTAATTATACCTTTTGGTGGAATTCAGTTTGTCATATTTGTAAAATGGAGAGAGTGCTTGCTATACAGCAAGGAAATTATAATAGTTTCAAAAAGATTTGGGGGCCATTGATTGCATGTTCTAATGATTAGACACCTTGGACACCTTTTTATTACATAGGACTATATTTAATGTGGGGATGGGGAGGTATGTTATGTGATTTAATGGGTTTATTCCTGATGAATGGGATGGGTGGGGGAGGGGTCTTTTTTAATATGCATTTGACAATAATTGTTAGAATGTCAAGTGATTTGTACGAATTATTTGATTGAATTTTGTACACTTGTTGCAAGAGTTAAAACTGAATAAAGAATTAAAAAAAAAAAAAAAAGTTCTACCATCTGTGCGCAATTAGGTCCTGATTCTATATAGCATTGGACACCTAGATTGGCATGCTTAGCCAATGTGGGCATCTAACTTAATTTTTTAATTGGTTCATTTGGTGCTGTTAATTAAATAGCGCTATTACAATCCGATCACAACACAATTTAAAAAAATTCATTTTTGGGTAAGCACCTAACTCGACAGGTGCGATGTAGGCGTCTGCACCAAGGTGCCTACCAATGCCTACCCACACCTACCTGAAAAGTAGGCGTGCTTAGGGGGTGCAGTGTGCATGTGGATTGAGTTAGGCACCGACATTTTAAACTTAGGGGTCCTTTTACTAAGGCGCGCTAACTGATTTAGTGCACGCAAACGATTAGCATGCTCTAAATGCTAACGCGCCCATTATATTCTATGGATGCGTTAGCATTTAGCGCGCTAATCATTTGCGCGTGCTAAATCAATCACCGTGGGAAATAAAAGTCCCGAAATGTTGCTTCCTCCCCCCCCCCACTCTCACCCGTAGGTGCCAACATTGATTGAGGACGGCAAACAAAATAACTTACCCTTACCTGGGCACAATGAAGGAGCTTCCTCAACATTCGTGTTGCCCAGCACCCAATGGTACCCACAGAGCTGGGTCGTACGCAGATGAGTGGCAGTCCGCCCCGGACGCTGTCTTAGTGGAGGCACCAGCACCCATCTTCCTCTGCGCCCACCTCCCACTCCTTCCCCACCCCCCACTATCGCACACCTCTTCCCTTCCCCCGTACCTCTTTAATGTTCGTGTCGGCTCTTCCTCTGACATCACTTCCAGGACCTGCGCCTAGGAAGCAGTGTCAGAGGGAGAGCCAACGCTGGCGTGAGCGGCAGGTTGGGGTTGCTGCTCGCGCCAGGAACATTAAAGCAGTATGGAGGTAGGGAATGGGCACGGATGTGGTGCAGGAGGGGGCGGGGAAAGAGCAGATGGGGGTGGAGGGCGGAGAAGAGAGCAGAGGAGGGGCGTCGCCACCCCGAGCATCTCCCACCCATCGCTATGCCACTGGTCCTATGGGACAACCCCTACCTTTCTGTTGGACTGACATTTGCATTTCTGAATTGAAGTCTACAAAATCCCGAGCGGTGTAGAACAGGTACAAATGGATCCATTTTTTTTATTCTATCAAAAATTACAGACTAGGACACACTCAATGAAGTTACGGGGAAATACTTTTAAAACCTATAGGAGGAAATATTTTTTTTACTCAAAGAATAGTTAAGAACATAAGAATGGTCCATCGTGCCCAGAAGTCCGCTCCTGCGGCAGCCCTTAGTTCAAAAACCAGTGCCCTGACGGAGTCTAGCCTTACCTGTGTAAATTATAGGGGTAAACACCCTCCAGGGATTCAAGACAAAGTTGGACAAGTTCCTGGTAAACTGGAACGTATGCAGGTGAGGCTGGACTCATTTAGAGCGCTGGTCTTTGATCTGAGGGCTGCCACGTGAGCGGACTGCTGGGCACGATGGACCACTGGTCTGACCCAGCAGCAGCAATTCTTTTGTTCTTATGTCTAACTTTGTCTTGAATCCCTGGAGGGTGTTTTCCCCTATAGCAGCCTCCGGAAGAGCGTTCCAGTTTTCCATCACTCTCTGGGTGAAGAACTTCCTTACATTTGTACATAATCTATCCCCTTTTAACTTTAGAGTGCCCTCTCGTTCTCCCTATCCTGGAACGTGTTGCCCGAGGATGTGGTCAGTGTGGTTAATATAGCTTGTTTTAAAAAAAAAAAAAAAGGTTTGGATAAGTTCCTGGAGGAAAAGTCCATAGTCTGCTATTGAGACAGACTTGTGGGAAGCTACTGCTTGCTCTGGATTGGTAGCATGGAATGTTGCTACTATTTGGGTTTTTGCCAGGTACTGTACTTGTGACCTGGCTTAACCACCGTGATAACGGGATACTGAGCTAGATGGACCATTGGTCTAACGCAGGGGTGGGCAACGGTCCTCGAGGGCCGTAATCCAGTCGGGTTTTCACGATTTTTTCAATGAATATGCATGAGATCTATTTGTATAGACTGCTTTCAATGCATATTCACTGGGGAAATCCTGAAAACCCGACTGGATTCCGGCCCTCACACACCAGAGTTGCCCACCCTTGGTCTAACCCAATAAGGCTATTCTTATGTTCTTAGGTTTAATTATTTAGAGTTACTAATGGAGCAGAGCTCTTTAAGTTTACCAGGTATATGTTATGGTATTATTTTATCTTTGCTTCTCAGTGAACTATCAAAGACCTAGAATTAGTCTATTGCTTAAGGCTAATGCAGTTGCTGATGAAATTCCCCAATTAAGCCTGTGGTGAAAAATGTCCTTCCTTAATTGGCTCAAAAGCCTGTAAATCAAGGATTGATCCTGAGGTGGATGGGAATCATACACAGAAATCTTTTACCTACTCTTCTTAACTTTTTTTTTTTTAAAAATAGACAAGAGACCGGTCAATATTCAAATGCCAAGGTCAATAGTTTTTTTCTTTTTTTTTAATGCCAGCTGGAGTGTTTAAATATATTTTATGTATTCAGCATTAGTTTTCATTGCAGCAACACTGAATATTCATAAACAGTAGCATGTAAACAGCAATTTTCAACCACCATCTATATTGCTAAAAATTATGACTATGCCTTGTATATGTAATACTGCATCTCAGCTGCCAGCTGCATGTTATTCTGAACTTTCAGAAATATATATATATATATATATATAATTTTCTCAAAAATGTATCGAAACTGGAAATCTAATACACTGCACCCTCAATATTTGCAGGGGTTAGGGGCAGAGCCGGCCCACGAATAACTTTTGGCCCGACTCTGATCCACTCCCGCCTCATCCCGGACCTTACCTGGTGGTCTAGCAGTCTTTCGGGGCAGGAGCGATCTCTTCCTACGCTACTGCCCCGTGCAGATCACTCATCCAAAGTGGCTGCTGTGAGTTCCCATAGTCTCTCGAGACTACGACAGGAACTCGCGGCAGCCATTTTGGATGAGTGATCTGCACGGGGCAGGAGCGTAGGAAGATCGCTCCTGGTAAGGTCCGGGAGGCGGGAAGGAAGTGGGGGTGATTCCGGTTTTAGGAAATCGCGAATGATCAAAATTGCGAGTCCTTAAAACCCCGAATCAGGAAGGGGTGCATATACATTTGAAAGTGTGTGGCATGTACATCTTAATGTTGCCACCAGATGATAGATGAGTGCAGCTGTCTCTGGTAGGGGGGAAGCAAAAAAACATGGCATTTGAAATCATCATTTAATTAACAAAAAAAGTAACAAATTGTTAGCTGTTTCACTACACCAAGCACACAATCAGCTTGGGAGTGAGTATGTTTAACTGTTAACATCTTTCCAAGTAGTCTCCCATCCCTAACACTGTCTGCCATGTGAGCTGTGGCATTGTCGTGTAGGATTATGGCGTGGTACACAGTTCTGGATGTTTCTCCCGTACTCTTTGGGGCAGGCGGCACTGCAGAAATGAGTTGTGCTGTAATACTGTGCATTTACAGTGTGTCCGTCACACACTGGAGGACACACAAGACAACCTGGGCAACTGCTATGAAGGATGTTAGCAGTGAAACAGTTTGTGCTCGAACTTTCATGCTCCTATCGTGAAACAGTGACTTCCAATGCCATCTCTTTTGCTTCTCTCCTACCAGAGACTCCTGCCCTCATCTCTTATCTGCTGCCAGCATTACGAAGTACTTGTCACACGCTTTCAAACGTATATATTAGATTTCCAGTGTGGGCGCGTTTTCAAGAGAAAAAAAATATAATTGCCGTGACTTATGAATCAACTCGCGTGTTATACCCACACACATGCTGCACTAAATTCAATATATTATGGGGCTCATTTTTAAAAAAGATAGACATAGAAACATGATGACAGATAAAGGCCAAACTGCCCATCTGCAACATCCACTATCTCCTCCTCTCCCTATTGGCTAAGACTCTTAACATTTGCATCTCCTCTTCCTATAGGCTAAGGCTCTTTACACCTGCATTGTGAGGTCATAGAACTTTATGGGTATGGAAACATTGTAACATGATGGCAGATAAAGGCCAAATGGCCCATCCGCAGTAACCATTATCTCTTTCTCCGAGAGATCCCACATGCCTATCCCAGGCCCTCTTGAATTCAGACACAGTCTCTTGCCTCCACCACCTCTTCCAGGAGACACTTCCACGCATCTACCACCATAGAAACAGACATCCAAAAGATGGCATAAACTAACTTGCACATCTTACTAGACAGTTTGAGGCAAATTATATAAACGGCACCCCGATTGTAGTAGGCTAGCGCACCTTAGTAAAAGGAAATTGAGGGAAAATTGAGTTCCTGCGGGGACAGGGACAAATTTGTCCCCTTGTCATTCTCAAAGTCCCTCCTTGAGAGCTGCAATCCAGTCGGGTCTTCAGGATTTCCCCCATGAATATGCATGAGATCTATGTGCATGCACTGCTTTCAGTGCATATTCATTGGGGAAATCCTGAAAACCCGACTGGATTGTGGCCCTCAAGGAGGGACTTTGAGACCCCTGCTATAGATCAACACGATCCACAGAGCGCAACTTTGGAAGCGGAACATATGGCAGAAAACTATCCACTAGCATGCACGACGTTTGGCTCCAGAACAAGTTGCAAATCTGCCGTGAAACAGGTTCTTTCTTGTCAGTATAAATTAAATATGCACTGGAATCGCACTGTGATTCTTCCTGGTTGGCTCCAGTCACTTAACATTTGGGAGAAAGAGAATTTCCGAGCTAATCTAAGCTCATTGACCTGCCCCCATTAAGGTGCGTGAAAATGTCATAGGTAGATATGCTGAATAAGACTATTGAGTTCAATCTTCTTCTGATTGCATTTCAACAATGTCTATGTGTAATCCAAAGCAAGGGGGGGGGGAAAAAATTGCACTATCTGTCAGCAGTTGGCCAAATGAAAAATAATTCCTTTGTCACCTCAAATGTGACCTTCTGTACTATTTTTGTAATCAGCACCTAGGGCTCCTTTTGCGAAGCCGCACGTAATAGCGCGCTCTAATTTGCCGGCAGTGCTAGCCACTACTGCCTCCTCTCGAGCAGGCGGTAGTCTTTCGGCTAGCGCAGAGGTTAGCGCGCGCTAAAAAGGTGTGCATGATAAAGCCGCTAACGCAGCTTTGTAAAAGGAGCCTCAGCTTTCATCGCTATGCTGGCCAACCCCATTTTCTGTGAAAATCGTATCAAATTTTGCTTTGAAGTTACAGTGCATACAGTTTAAAAGTTGAATTTAAGCACCATATATAAGCCTGTATAAAATCTATAGGGTGCACACGATTAAAAAAAAACAAACAACTTTGATCTGCAAACAGCTGAAGTACGAGTTGATTCTGTCAAACAAAAAAAATGAACTCTAGGGCCTTTTTTTTTTCCCTAAAGCTTAGCATGTGCTAATGGAATTAGCGTGCGCTAAATGCTGAGGGGCTCATAATCAAAAGTGAAAAACGTCCAAAAAATGTCCAGAGTCAGCACTTGGACGAACATTGTCAAAATATGTCCATGTGCCGATAATAAAACCGGGTTTTGGACGTATTTATGTAATGTATGTAATGTAATTTATTTCTTATATACCGCTACATCCGTTAGGTTCTAAGCGGTTTGTAGAAAATATACATTAAGATTATAAATGAGAAGTAAGAAGGTACTTAAAAAATTCCCTTACTGTCCCGAAGGCTCACAATCTAACTAAAGTACCTGGAAATTAATAAAGAAGAGAAAATAAAGATGGTTGAAAAAAGAAAAATTCTATGTGAACTTATAAACTTATATATATATATATATATATATATAACTTATAAACGACCTAGGCCTTCACAGTGCTGCTGAACGACCGGAGCTAAACGCGGCGTTACAGGAGGAGTGTCGAGGGTGGGAATTGGGCGGGACGTGGGCCGGCTTAGACTTAATCATACTGCATGTATAACCAAATGTTTTACAACACAGCATAGATGAAACTTGGACGTTGTGACTTAGACCAGTGTTCTTCAACCTTTTTACACCTATGGACCGGCAGAAATAAAAGAATTATTCTGTGGACCGGCATCGGTCTGTGGACCGGAGGTTGAAGAACACTGGGCTAAATCGTGGGCCAGACCCAGCCCATCTCTACCCAATGTCCACCCCAGACCCCGCCCCCCTAATAGTACTAATTGCACCTTGCACGTCCTGTGCCTCATCTGGAAGCCTTCCCTCTGACGTTGCAATGGCAGAGAGAAGGCTTCCGGTTCAGGCGCAGGATGCCCGTAGGAGCCACTGCCCGTGGCTTTGTGCACTGAATCAGTTAGGAAGAGGGATAACGCCACATCGATCGCACCGTGGACCGGCGGTTGAAGAATACTGTTTTGGGCCTGATGCACGTGCTGGCCCTGTGGACCGGCAGGAAATATCTGTGGACCGGCACTGGTTCATGGACCGGTGGTTGAAGAACACTGACTTAGACCATTTAAAACATGGTCTAAGTCACAAAAACCAACCTAAAGTGACCAGAAAACACTGCAAACGCATAGTGCAGACCCCCACACACTACCCCAGTGATCACCGACCTCCCCCCACCCCCATAAAAAATCATAATCACAATTTTTAAATTTTGCCACCAGAACATCAGCACCTGGTAGCCTGGCATAGGAAAGCCTAGTCGCGCTGCACAGAGGAGTCTTAAGTGGTCTTTGGTCTGGGTTAGGGATCCATGGAGAGGTGGACCCATGCCCATAAGCCACTGTAATCACTGCATTGATGGTGAAACATGTGCACTCCCCTAAAAATCTCTAAAACCCTTTTGTACTGCCCTATAAGTGGCTCCTGCAGCCATAAGGGCAATTGGGGTGGTAGATAGGTGGGTCTAGGAGATTCTGGAGGTGGTTTGGAGGCTAAGCATTACCCATAAGGGAGCTGTAATTAGATGATTACGGGGCACTTTTTTTGTGAAGTTCACAGCAGTGCCTTTTAGGTAGCTCACTGTTTAGGTGCCCTGTGTTGGTGTCCTGTCCATCACTTTGCGGACCCCTCCCATGTCTACAAGGTCTGTTTCTAGGTGTTTTGGACTTGGATGAAAATGTGGTATAAAGATGGATGATTTTGCGATCTGGACGATCAGGCGGCTGGACATATAGATAGACGATTTTTGAAAACAATTATTTTTGGGATGTATTTTTCGAAAATGTGTCCTATCTTGTTTTTTGTTTTTTTACTTTGGACGACTTGCGACTTGGGACGAAAACGGACTTAGACGTTCCTTTCAATTATGCCCCTCTGAGTGTTTTATTTTATATCTATGGACCATGTGGCATTTTAGGGCTTGCTAATGTCCGTTAGCGCTCTGTAAGCTTTGATAAAAGGGCCCCTATGATAGCAAAGCATGCCTCGGTAAATTGTTTTGAATTTTAGGCTCGTACTATTTTTATTATCAATGAAATATGCACCAAAAGTTTTTAAATTGAGGATCAAAATTGTGCTATGGAAGTCAATCAGCAAAGTTTCAACAATTTGGTATGCAAAAAAGGTACACAGCTAAATCAGTGAAATATGCAAGTTGATCATTACTCATTAAATTATGCAACTCAGGCACCAAGGTGTATGACAAATTAACTAATAAAATATTGCACACAGGCTGATCATTAAAGTATAGAACAATTTAATGGCCTAGTGAACTATGCACCCAGGATAATTTTTGTTTTTAATGACACATCACTACTACGGTATATGGTCCATTCCATTATTTCATTATAAGCGAGAAAATGTGATGAGGAATAATCAAAAATTCAGAATCAGATTACTTGCTGCTGAAATCAATGTGTCGCCAAAACTATTGGACCTCAGAACAAGGACATATTTTTATAGCTTTGTACTTTGAGCTAGCATGCATGAAGATTCATACCAAGTAGCTAAAAAAAAATGTTTTAAGGTCAAGCATATTAGAATAAATGTATCAATGTTATTTGCTTCTATTCCAGATCTATACATTTATGCTTCCTGTATAAACTCTATATTGGAACAACAAGAGGCCATGATCTGCCAGACAGACAGACATTCAAGAAACAGATGAATTAAGTTGATGAGAAGTGCAACTTATTGATACAAGAACCCGACTCGACATTTTGCCTATACAGCTGTGTCAGGGCCAAATATTATATGGGCTGCAGTTATAACCTGTACATGTAACACTTTATTATATAACGGCACTCTCATTCAACGACTTCTGCTGCCACAACTCATCAAAAATGGTGAACTTATTTGGTCTGTTTGTTGTATATCTGTCTAAACTGACCCCCTCTTTTACAAAGGTGCGTTAAGCATTTTGCTAAATGCTAATGCGACCATAGACCTATTTGTTCAAAAAATTTGATTCTTGATTGATGACTGTCATAGTTTTCTTATTGTATTTTTCACTATTGAAATATTGTACACTTGCCCCTCCGAATCCGCGGTTTCAACATCCACTGATTCGGTTATTTGCGATTTTTAAACAAAAAAACATTTTCATTTTTCGGGCTATTTTAAGCCCTGTAAGCCACCTCTTAAGCCTTACCTGGTGGCCTAATGGGTTTTCGGGGCAGGAGCGATCTTCCCAATCTCTTGCCCCATGCAGATCGCTCATAGGAAAGGGCTTCTGAACTCCAGGAAAGCAATAAAAATTTGCATCTTCCCATAAATCCAGTCACTCCCTTCCAACCATATGTATTCTGATGTACACTGAACTAGATCCACTCTGTTTGTTAACCGAAGATGGAAATAACAGTGCTGTAGTGAAGGTCACTTTAAAAAGTCCCAGGTACAGATCTCATCATAATCTGCTTATATTGTATGGTGAGCCCTCCAAAACCCAACAAAACTTACTGTACCCACCTGTACACCACAACAATAGCCCTTTTACCTGCAGGTGTCATCTTTATGTAGGTACAGTAGGTTCTGGGTGGTATAGACAGGGCCGGATTTAGATGAAAAGAGGCCCTAGGCTATTCCACTTATGAGGCCCTTTCACCTCCCATTTTTAAGTTTGTAAATTACATGAGAGATAATAAAATACATCATTACTGTGATATATATCAATATGTTAAATGAAACATGTTGTTATTTGTACTAACCTTTATAAAAAATGTGACACGGATAATAAAAAAAAAAAAAATTGAGAACATTTATTTGGACATTTATTCTCAGCACCATATATAGTACTTGTAACAATAACTAATCAAACATAACACACAACATTGCCCCTTCCTATGTCCATAGTGCCCCCAGTGCATCCTTCCTCACCTCACCCCCCTCCGATGCCCGCCTGCCTCCCATCCCCCTTCCACTGATACCCCCTCCACCCCCAATGCCAGTCTGGGCCACCCTGTCCTGACGGATCCACGTTTTGCCTCTCTCCCTGCGGGGCTGGGCTTTGCCCAGTTGTTTCCGTACTGATGTCTTTCCCTCCCCGATCCTCCTCCCAGGGCGAGAAAAAGAAAGGGAGAAGCCGAGTAGGCGCCCCGTTGCGGCTGGAGCCGGTTCCAATCCCGAAGCGTAGAATTTCTCCTTATTTTCGGTTCAGTGTTTTAGTGTTCACTGTTTTTAGAATAGTGTAATTTTAATTTTGCTAACAATTTGAATGTAGGCCCCTCTTGATCTTGAAGCCCTAGGCTGAAGCCTAGTTAGCCTATAGGAAAATCCGGCCCTGGGTATAGAGGCCTCACCTTATAATATAAGCAGGTTTGGTGAGATCTGTACCTGGGACTTTTTAAAGTGGTGTTCACTGCAGAACCCCTAGAGCAGGGGTGCCCAACACGTCGATCGCGATCGACAGGTCGCTCACTCAGGTGACCCCAGTCGATCGCAGAGCGGGTTCCCTTCTTCCCTTCTCTTTTTTCCCCTCCTGACTGGCCTGCTCCTGAATTCTGCTGCTGCCTCCGCTGCTCAACATTTAAAAAAAACAACAAAAAACCGGCTTGAAGAACTTATGCTCCGGGGGCTAACGTGTGCTTGTACCGGCTTCCCTTCTCGTCCCTCTGAAACCGGAAGTTATGTCCGGGGGGGGGAGGAGAGAAGGGAAGCCGGCACGCACATGTTAGAGCCCCATTCGCGGGCTAAAGCGGGAGACAGGTCAGTGAAGCTTGCGATTTGCTCTTCTTGCTGCCAGGTCCTGCCTACTTTCTGTTTCCTCAAAGGCAGGATCCGGCAGCATTTCTCCCAATAGGTCGATCTTGGGCCGATCAGCCTTCCTCTCCCCGACGTCAATTCTGGCCAGCGGAACTTCCTCTCCGACGGCAAAATTGACGTCGGGGAGAGGAATGCTGGTGGGCCCGAAGCAAGGAGAGCTTGGCTGTTGGCGGGCAGCTTTGGGGGCCTGTTATCTGATGGCAGCGGCAGTGGCAGTGGCTTGGGGGAGGGCAGGGAGGGAGAAAGAGGGCAGGCAGGGAGACAGAAGGAAAGAAGAGAAACAGAAAAAAAGAAAGGGTGCATGAAGAGAGAAAGAAAGAGAAGGCAGGGGGAGAAGAAGAAAACGTTGGGGGGGGGGGGAATGAGGTCAGGAGGAGAGGAAGCATACAGGCTAAAAGAAGGGAAGAAAGATTGGATGCACAGTCAGAAGAAGAAAGTGCAACCAGAGACTCATGAAATCACCAGACAAGGTAAGAAAAATTATTTTATTTTAAATTTAGTGATCAAAATGTGTCTGAATTTATATCTGCTCTCTATATTTTACAATATGGTCCCCTTTTACTAAACCGCAATAGAGGTTTTTAGCGCAGGGAGCCTATGAGCGTCGAGAGCAGCTCTGGGCATTCAGCGCAGCTCCCTGCGCTAAAAACTGCTATCGTGGTTTAGTAAAAAGGGAGGGGGTGGGTATTTGTCTATTTTTGTATGGTTGTTACTGAGGTGACAGTGCATAGAGTCATCTGCTTTGACCTCTTTGAAAAAACCCTGGAATAGGAATGATAATTAACAATTCTATGCGTACAGTGTGCGTTGTGTTTTTTTAAAATTTTATTGTTGATAGATCATTTTGACTTGGTCATTTTAAAAGTAGCTCGCAAGCCCAAAAAGTGTGGGCACCCCTGCCCTAGAGTATCCCTCTGCTCTGCTCAGATGTGTCTGTGTGGCCCTATGAATCTGTGATACAGGCCGGAATGTATTGTTTCTTTCACATCTTTGAGTGGTGGGCGGTGGTCAGTGACCACTAAGGGAATGTGGTGAGTCCATGCCTTAATCCCTCTAGAGCAGGGGTGTCCAATGTCGGTCCTCGAGGGCCGCAATCCAGTCGGGTTTTCAGGATTTCCCCAATGAATATGCATGAGATCTATGTGCATGCACTGCTTTCAATGCATATTCATTGGGGAAATCCTGAAAACCCGACTGGATTGCGGCCCTCGAGGACCGACATTGGACACCCCTGCTCTAGAGATCATGTGATCCGTTTTGGCACCTTTTTGGCCCTTATTCATTTTGAAAATCAGGTCTAGCTCCAAACATCTAAATTTTGCCCTGGACGTTTTATAAAAAGTTCAGTTAGACAGTTTGGATTTATCTCAGTTTCTAGAGTCATCTAAGGACACAACAAGCCGCTCTGCACACTGGGAAGCATGGAAGCAGCGATTTTCAGAGTGAACGGTAAGTGATACACTTTTTTATCGGTACAGTAAAAGGGAAAAGAACTTTAATGATGACGTCATTGGGGGGGCGGAGTCAGCTTCCAAAAAAATCGCGAATAAGCGAATCCGCAGATACGGAAACCGCGGATACGGAGGGAGAAGCGTAGTGACTGTTTAATATTGCTTTTGGTAAGTAACTTACTCAACAATGGTTACTCATACTTTTAAAAGTAATATATCACCAGTAATATATTAGTTACTACAGTATTACTTTTCCTATCCTTTCTGTCAGTGTATGTCCTTTCTTTTAACAATTGGCATCCTTCCTTCTCCGATTGAGATTCATTGTGTATTGTTCACTGTTTTATCATCTCCTCAGGAAAGATGGCATTTTAAATTATAATAGACAATGAACCCATGAGATGTTACACAGTAATATATTACCTGCCTAACTCTGCGTTAACTAGACGGCCGTCTGTCCCAAAATGCTGGTAACATGCCCAATAGTTTGTTCAAAGGTTAAATTAAATATGACATCTTGAACTAAGGCCAGTACTGGGCAGACTTGCACGGTCTGTGTCTGTGTATGGCCATTTGGTGGACGATGGGCTGGGGAAGGCTTCAATGGCTGGGAGGGTGTAGATGGGCTGGAGTAAGTCTTAACAGAGATTTCGGCAGTTGGAACCCAAGCGCAGTACCAGGTAGAGCTTTGGATTCTTGCCCAGAAATAGCTAAGAAGAAAAAATTTAAATTGAATCAGGTTGGGCAGACTGGATGGACCATTCGGGTCTTTATCTGCCGTCATCTACTAGGTTACTATGTTTTCTAAAATCATTGGGGCTTCCATTTAAAGCGATTTAGCTCCCTGCTAACGAGTTAAATTGCTTGGTTAGGACTAGCCGCTAATTTTTGGGACATTCCATGTCCAGCCTTTGCTAGCTTTTTCATGAAGTAAGTAGATTACCGTATATACCCCCCTTATACTAAGCCACGGTATAGGTTTCTACCACAACTTGGAGCGTCAAATACTCCGATGCTGCTCCAACGCTCATAGAATTCCTATGAGCACCAGAGCAGCGTCTCATATGGAGGTTGGATTGTTTTACAATTGGATATGTCTTTAAAGTAAAGGGATAGATGCACTGAATATACAGTATATCTTTTTTTCAAATGCTGCACAAAACATTTAAAAATGATGCTTTCATCCACAGCCGAGTATCAGCTGAAGTCATTTTAAAATGAATTCACTGGTAATCATTCTCACTCTTTGCCACAGTCAGTCTTCTCTTAATATAGCAAAGCTGAAAAGAAACCTTATCACTAAACCACATCACTCCTTTCTTCTACATTGAAGCAAATGAAATGCTGAAATCCTTTTTGTTTGTTTTTTGATGGAGTTTGAAAGTTGACTTAGCAAGTCCTTGTTTCGAAACATGGCCTTGTCAAGTCATTGCTCTTCAGTTGCACCCTTGACTTTGACTTTTGGATGTATTATAGTTTTCTAAGGGGCTTTACTTTATAATAATATTTTGTGTATATATATATATTTTTTTTTTAAACACACTTTTATTTGGCTTTTTTTTTTTTTGGACCACTTCCTTGTTTTGCACTGGTGTCACTAAGAAAAGGTGAATCAGTCTCTCCATGAACTAACAGGGCAAAACCAGGGCAAATCAGCCTTTTCAGCAAAAAAGGAGAATCAAATCTGACTCGTCCTTGCTCTCTTATGTAAGCAGCATAAAAGTAAATGCTTTCTAGGGACCGGTCTTGTAAAAATAAGAGCAGAAAAAGCAATAAGGCAAACAGTTCACAAGATCCGGTGTGGCTATTCTTATATTCTTACGTTTTTTAAAGGGCTTCTTTATTAGTGAATTTTCCAGAGATTACAAAAAAAAAAGTCTGTCTTCATTTACCAATATTCCCATTTGGAAAAAAAAAACCCTGAAAAATATCCACACTGTTATAAAAATTAAGGTGGACGCACGCATAATAATATTTGTAACTGCCTAATTACAGTTCTAGTATGCAATAGCAGAAACCTGATGACATATATATAATTCAATCTATAGATTACTATTATTGGAACAATAGGAAAATGCTAAAGCACAGCATACCTGCCAAAAGCTTTGAAGTCATGGTAATTTTCTTGTGTACAGAAGAAATAATGAGTATAATCTCAAGTACTAAAGGGTATGCTATACTGTAATCTTGTTTCTCTCAATATGTCAATACTAGCTTGGGCTCTACCACTTTAAGATCACGACTACAATAAAAAAAAAGTAATCTTGGTCAAAACATGGATGCATGATTGCTAAAGAATATCAAGACCCTTTACCCAGCCTTTGAGATGTCAAATTTTGTTGATTATTAACTGTCTCCACTTATATGCATTTTAGAAAATTGTTGACGGCTAGTTTGTTCGTGAAGTTTCTGGAGAATTGATTTATATTTCACCGCAATTGTTTAGATCTCGTTGTTTGTCACTCCACATAGAACTGCAAGGTTTAGCGGTATATACATGTGATTTTATGTTACGTCTGAGCAGAAGTTATGCTGTTCAGGGAGATTCCCTCTTTTTACTGGGTAGTCTTCCACGTACATTAAAGATTGATCAGCACTCTCATTTAGAACAGGAATGGCACTCAATTTCTGCTAAGTCCAGTCCAAATTTTAGATCTGTCTTCAGGGTCACCTCCAGTGATCTGCTCTGGCTTGCTGCCAGCTCATCAGTAGCGGCCACAAACCCAAGTGCTTGCAGTAAAAGAAATCGCCTGATATTCAAAAGGGTTTATGCTCCTAACTAAGGAACTTGGAGGCGAGGAGGATGGCAGTTTGAGTGCAGAGCTCCTCTCCCTGGACAATCTGCCTGCATTTAAATATCAGCAGCAGTGGGAGATCAATTGCTTTTACACCTAAGCAGCAACGGGACCAACCCACCAAAAACCCACAGTCCCGGTCCTGCAAAAATATGAGCTCCACCCTCCCTGCAGTTCGCTAGGAAAATCAACTGCTTTTACACCTAAGCAGCAGCAGGACCAGCCACCACTACCAAGAGCCCTTTGCCCCGATCCAGCCAGGCATGTGAGCTCCTCCCTCTGCAGTCCATTGGAGAGATCAATCTACCTGCTTTTAAATATCAGCAACAGTGGGAAATCAACTGCTTTTACACCTCAGCAGCAGTGGAACTATCCGCAACTACCAAGAGCCCACAGACCCGATCCAGCCAAGAGTGTGAGCTCCACCTCCCCCTGCAGTCCACTAGGAAGATCAACTGTTTTTTACACCTAAGCAGCAACAGGATCAGCCACCACTACCGAGAGCCCTTTGCCCTGATCCAGCCAAACAAGTAAGCTCTTCCCCCAGCATTCCGTTGGAAAAATCAATATGCTTGCTTTTAAATATTATCAGAAGTAGGAGATCAACTGCTTTTACACCTAAGCAGCAACGAGACCAGCCACAACCACCGAGAGCACACAGACCCGATCCTACCAAGAGTGTGAGCTCCACCTCCCCCTGCAGTCCACTAGGAAGATCAACTGTTTTTTACACCTAAGCAGCAACAGGACCAGCCACCACTACCGAGAGCCCTTTTGGCCTGATCCAGCCAGACAAGTAAGCTCTTCCCCCAGCATTCCGTTGGAAAAATCAATATACTTGCTTTTAAATATCATCAGAAGTAGGAGATCAACTGCTTTTACACCTAAGCAGCACCAAGACCAGCCGCCACTATCGAGAGCTTTTGTCCCAATCCAGCCAGACGTGTATGCTCTTCACCATACAATTTGTTGGAGAGATCAATCTGCCTGCTTTTAAATATCAGCAGCATTGGGAAAACAACTGCTTTTACACCTAAGCAGCAGCGGGTCCATCCGCAACCACCAAGAACCCACAGACCCGAACCTGCCAGGAATGTGAGATCCGCCCCCCCTACAATCCGATAAGAAGATCAACTTTTTTACACCTAAGCAGCAATAGGACCAGCCGCCACTACCGGGAACCCTTTGCCACGATCCAGCCAGACATATAAGATCTTCCCCCAGCATTCCATTGGATAGATCAATCTGCTTTTACATACAAGCAGCAACGAGACCTACCGAAACCACCAAAAGCCCACAGACCCGATCCTGCCAGGAGTATTAACTCCTCCCCCTGCAGTCCATTGGAGAGATCAATCTGCCTGCTTTTAAATATCAGCAGCAGTGGAGATCAACTGCTTTTACACCTAAGCAGCAACGAGACCAACCACAACCACCGAGAGCACACAGACCCGATACTACCAAGAGTGTGAACTCTTCCCCCCCTGCAATCCGCTAAGAAGATCGACTGTCGGCTCCGGGCGGCTTTCCCGCAGAGGAGAGAATCCTGCATTCACCGTGGGCCTCATCTGGGGCAGCCTCCTTGGAGCGGCTGGGGCACGGGCAGTGTGTCTGGGAGGGAATGCATGGATGGGAGAACATCTCAGGGGAGGAGACATAGGCATCCTGGGACTGTCGGCCAAGTCTCTTCCCTGAAGAAGCCCTTTCTGGAAACGTCAATCGCTCCTCCTACACTTACTTGCTCCACTTCATCACTTCATCATGCTTCTATTCCTTTCTCTCCTCTCTTCTACCTTCCAAAGTATTTAGATCAATGCTGTCTTGTTAAAATGTTTATTTTATTTTTATTTTTCCTCTAACTCTACTTTTCACTTCTCTATTACCCTCCAGGTACTTTAGTTAGATTGTGAGCCTTCGGGACAGTAAGGGAATTTTTCAAGTACCTTTCTTATTTCTAATCTTAATGTATATTTTCTGTAAACCGCTTAGAACCTAACGGATGTAGCGGTATATAAGAAATAAATTACATTACATTACATTACTATGGCCCAAATTCTGTATCTAGCATCAAAGTTGTATGCGCAAATCAGTGCGTACAGTAGATTTGCACATACATCTTAATTGCTTAACTAGGCCAATTGGCACTGATAATTGGCAATTAATGCCTCATAATTGAAGCTAATTGGCAGTAATTAAAAGGTATGTGCACAACTTGATAGGCACATTCTATAAAGAGGTATGCATCAATTCTAGTGAGCAAATCTCAAAAGGGGAGGCATGGCTGGGGTAGAGCATGGGCAGATTACATAGAAACATGATGGCAGATGCCAAATGGCCCATCCAGTCTTCCCATTCACAGCATCCACTATCTCCTCCTCTCCCTATTGGCTAAGACTCTTAACACTTGCATTGTGATGTCATAGAACTTTATGATTATAGAAATTTGATGGCAGATAAAGGCCAAATGGACCATCCAGTCTGCCTGTCTGCAGTAACCACTATCTCTTCCTCTCTCTAAGAGATCTCAAGTGCATATCCCAGGCCTTCTTCAATTCAGACACAGTCTCTGTGTCTCCACCACCTCTTCCGGAAGACTATTCCACGGATCTACCACCCTTTCTGTAAAAAAAGTATTTCCTTAGATAACTCCTGAGCCTATTAAGCCTCTTAACTTCTCATTACAGAGCTTCCTTTCAAATGAAAGGAACTCGACTCATGCACATTTAAGTCATGTAGGTATTTAAATGTCTCTGTCATATACCCCCTCTTCTGCCTTTCCTCCAAAGTATACAGATTGAGATCTTTAAGTATGTCACAAGCTAAAGATAAATTATGGCTTCTAATAACAAATAAAAGGTGTTTAATTTTATATGAGAGGAAAAAGGAACTCAGAAACCTGCTCAGAAACTGATGAAATACTAACAGATTTAAGTCTGAGACTTAGTTCCAGATTCCGATCACTGGTCCTGTAAAAAAAACCTCCCATATTTTCATACACCCTATTTTGTGTATTTAATATTATTTAATCATAATTATCAATAATTTATATATATATATATATATATATATTTACATTTTTTCAACTTGACTAACTTCAAACACTACTGTGCAATCATTAAAACCATACTCTTCAAAAAACACATAAAACCTATCCAGCACAACCAATCCCAACCCAATATCCAACACTCTATTTACCCTAAGATCTCTCTAATATTCTTTTATCTACCAAACGTTATCAAAAACCCATAATTTACCCTATTATTATCTCCTAAAGACCTCCACTTCCCTTTGGTAACTCTTTACCCAACATATATTACTTTAAAAATTATATGTCATCGCTTATTCTATTCCTTCAAATTTTGAATGTAATTTTTGTTTTAGTTTGGATGTAATCCGCCTTGAACCGCAAGGTAATGGCGGAATAGAAATCACTAATGTAATTAAGCCCTTTATTTATGACTAGTGAATGAAAGTTGTTCTGGAATACAGTATAATCAAATGCACATAGAACTGCTGGTGGAGCGGTAAACAAGAAAATAAATTATTATTATTATTAGACTGAAAATAGCTGACAGAGAAAATAATGAGCCACCAAACTTATCTTAAAGTTTCATGACAGTCCAGTCCTGATGGAGCCCGTTTTGCCAGACTTGTATTGGCTTCTTCCGGGGATACAAGCAGGACTGAATTACATAGGACTGGCACAAGATGATTTTTAAAGTGTCATCTCCGAGTACTAGCAGTCTGCCCTTTCAATGGCATCTCGGTCACCTGGGAGTACGGGTGACCCGTCAAAAGCACGCTGGAGTTTGGCACACCGACAATCCCGCAGTGACATTTGCATGCGGGACATATGCGCGATGCCGCTTCTGCCGCTTTTAATCCTTTCCGTTAGCACTGTGAGGGGTGAGGGGGACCCCCCCACTATATTAACAAGTCCTTGTGCTCCTGTTGGGGGGGTGTGTGGGGGAATTCCCTCACTATACTGAAAACTCCCGAACAGTGTAAACAGAAAGGAACACGGGATTTTCAGTCTACTTTGGGGGGGGGGGTCCCCCCAACCCCTCCTCCAACGGGAGTGCAATGACATGTAAATGTAGTGGGGGGTTGCCCCCACCCCCACAGCGCTAATGGAAAGCTTTAAAAGCTGCGGAAGCGGAGGCACACATGTCCTGTGCGCAGATGTTGCCGTGGGATTATTGGCGTGCCAAAGTCTGGTGTGCTTTTGACGGTGAACCGGGAGAACGGTATAGATAAATAATCAACCTTGCGCTATCACTGAAAAGGAATGATCTAAATCCAAATAATTGGATAATAGAAAAAAATATCTTACTCTCCTCTAGTCTGCCCAGTTTTATTATCATAGCTATCTGACTTTCACCTTACTTCTGTGCTGCTAGGGATCTCCTGTGTTCGTGCAAAGCATTGTTTCATTCCTTTCTGTTTTTCTCTCCGCCACCTCTTCTGGGAGGGCTTGCCAGTCATCCATCACTCTCCCTGTGAGAAAAAAAATATATATATATTTTTTGATTTTAATATTGAATTTGCCCCTACACCTTTGAGCTTCATATTGATCTCTCATCTGAAAGCATTCTTGTTCAAAATAAATGCACTGTATACATTATGGTAAGAATTTTGATAAACAAATCAAGTTGATTGACCAATGACAATTTAATTTATTTTAAGACTCTTTGGCATTTCAGTTGGCGTCTACTTGTCAAAGGGAAAGAACCTGTCTCACCTGAACTCAAAATCAGACTTATTGAGAACTGAAAACAATTCTGTGAGAAAAATAAATACATTTTTTTAAAGTTAATTTTGGTAAACGTGCAACTGAAAGTAAGGTAGAGCTGATGTCCAAAACAGACACCCCTCTGTTAGGATTTTTGTTTGAAAATGTTAGGGTTTCCCGTTTGAAAATACGTGAGATGGATGTCCATGCATTATGGATATTCAGCATTAATAACCATTTTGCAAACTGGAGGGTCCAAATTACGAGGGTCATTTCATAAATAATGTACACTATTTTTTTAAAATTTACATGTTTTATTATTTTTTTTTTTTCAAGTATTTCTTTACAATCCTTCAATATAGTCTCCCTGTTGGCAATGATTGAGTCCCAACGTCCGGGAAGCTTCATTATTTCAGCCAAGACACCGTTTTCGTTCAGTTGACGAATGGCTCGGGTAACGGTGGAAGAAAGCTCTTCCAGAGATACAAAACGATGTCCAAAGTAAAAAGGTTGAAGTCTGGTGGACTCATGTCTGGACTGTAGGGAGCATGAGTTAACACCTCCCAGCCGTATTAGCATAGTTTTTCAATTCCGACATTCCCTATGTGCGGGCGAGGGTGTCAGGTCAAAAGTGTGCCGGGACAAAGGCGCGCCCAGACAATTGAGCGCAGCGCGTGCTGCCGCGCCGCTCTAAATTACTGTTTTTAGCGCTCTGACGGGGGGGGGGGCGTGGGGGGGGAACCCCCCCCACTTTACTTAATAGACATCGCGCCGCGTTGTGCGGGCGTTGTGGGGGGTGTGGGGGGTTGTAACCCCCCACATTTTACTGAAAACTTCACTTTTTCCCTGTTTTTAGGGAAAAAGTTCAGTTTACAGTAAAATGTGGAGGGTTACAACCCCCCAATCCCCCCCTAACGCCGGCGCAATGTCTATTAAGTAAACTGGGGTGGTTCCCCAACAAAAACCCCCGTCGGAGCCCCTAAAAACTGTAATTTAGAGCAGCGCGGCGGCGCGCGCTGCGCTCAATTGTCGGCGCACGTTTTTGTCTTTCGCGCCATTGTCTATGAACCGCGGGCGAGCATTGTCGTGAAGGAGTGGCCCAGCGAAGAGCAACTGAGGTCGGGTTTTGTGCATTTTTTGCAAAACAACTGCTGTGACACTTCTTCCAGATGGAACTTTATCTGTGATGATGATGATGCCTTCATGATCATAAGCAAAAATCATCATTTGTTTCACACATCGTTCATCAGTTGTTGATTTCAGCCTTCCAGGTCTTGCATCATCATCTATGCTCAAACGACCACTCCGAAAACAAGATGCCCACCGAGAAACTTTACTACGGTCCACTGTTAACTCACCACAAACTTCACGTTACGCACTGTGGATTTCTGTCGGGATTTTGCCACGTAGAGTTTAAATCTTAATGTACGACCTCTGTTTGTCAACAAACACAGTACTCAAGACACCTGCAGCCTCCATTTCCCACACTTGTCACACTATGTACACTACAGAGCTCCTAAGCACACGTCCTGCTGCTTCAAGCACTGAAGTGAAAGTGAAACAAGCTTTAAACTGAAGGACAGGGGAAAGCCGACAGTCGACCACCGGTCGATGGCACGGACAACAGGATGCCCCGACGTAGGAACAAAGGACTACTACTCATACACAAGAGAGGTCGACCTCACAGCCAACAAAGGAGAACAAGCAGGAAGGGACAACTCAGACACAGGAGGGGATGACCACACAGCAAACATGGGAGATAACACAGGAGCAGTAAAGGATACCGTAAATGAAACTGTAAGGACAGCCAAGAGCAGAAGGTCCAAAAAGGTAACACGAAGGGAACTTAGATGTATGTATACAAATGCTAGAAGTCTAGGAAACAAAATGGGAGAACTAGAGACGATAGCAAGACATGAGAACATGGATATCATTGGCATAACAGAAACATGGTGGAATGAAGAAAACAAATGGGACACAGTACTACAGGGATACAAACTATATAGAAGGGATCGAGAAGGGCAGAAAGGTGGAGGTATTGCCCTATATGTTAAGGAAGGAATAGATTCTGTTGGAATGATTACAACAGACAGGAAAGAGAAGCTGGAGTCCCTCTGGATCAAAATTCCTGGTCACAATGGCGCAGATACAAAAATTGGCCTTTACTATCGTCCCCCAGGACAGGCGGAGGTCACTGACTCAGAAATGATGGAGGAAATCAAACAAGTATGCAAGACAGGCAATGTAGTTATATTGGGAGACTTCAATTTCCCAGGAATAGACTGGAAACTAGGAGCCTCCAACTGCGGCAAGGAGGCCAAGTTCCTGGAGGTGCTAGGGGATTGCTTCCTGGAGCAAATGGTAAAAGAGCCGACAAGAGGCGACGCCACCTTGGACTTGGTCCTAAATGGTCTCACCGGACCGATAACAGAAGTAGAAGTCATGGTTCCACTGGGAACGAGTGATCACAATGTAATCAACTTTAAACTTGACATCGGGAAAGGGAAACATTCCAAAACCTTAACCACCACCTTAAACTTTAAAAAGGGTAAATACGATTGCATGAGAGCCATGGTAACAAAACGACTCGAGAAGATGGTGGACAAACTTGAAACAGTAGACCAGGCATGGTGCCTATTGAAAAATACTATTGCAGAAGCACAAGATCTCTACATTCCGAGGATTTCCAAAGATCGGAGAACTAAAGGCAAAGGAGAACCAGCATGGCTTACCATACAGGTGAAGGAAGCCATAAAAGAAAAGAAGGACTCTTTCAAAAAATGGAAATGCACGAAGACAACCGAAGCCTGGAACAAACATAAAGATGAACAGAAGAAATGTCACAAGGCGGTGAGGGATGCAAAACAGGACTATGAGGAAAAAATAGCCCGGGAGGCCAAAAACTTCAAGCCCTTCTTTAGATACGTGAAAGGGAAAAAAACCTGCAAAAGAGGCAGTGGGACCCTTGGACGACATGGGAAGAAAAGGGTACATCAAGGAAGATAAACAAATCGCAGACAAACTAAATTCCTTCTTTGCGTCTGTCTTTACGAAGGAGGACACCTCAACAATACCTGAAGTGGAGAAACTGTTTACAGGAGAAATAGAGGACAGCCTCACCACAGTTGAAGTGAACTTAGATCAGATATACTACCAGATCGACAAACTTAAAAGTGACAAATCCCCTGGACCGGATGAAATTCACCCGAGAGTCTTGAAGGAATTGAAGGTCGAAATCGGAGAGTTACTGCAAAAACTTGCAAACCTGTCAATCAGAACTGGTCAGATACCAGACGACTGGAGGAAAGCGAACGTCACGCCAATTTTCAAAAAAGGATCGAGAGGAGAACCGGGCAACTATAGACCTGTGAGTCTTACATCTGTCCCCGGCAAGATGATTGAATCACTGATCAAGGATAGCATAGTTCAGCACTTGGACACACATGACTTGATGAAACCCAGTCAACATGGATTCAGGAAAGGGAAATCGTGTTTGACGAATTTACTCCAATTCTTTGAGACCGTGAACGAGCAAATTGATAGTGGAAAGCCGGTGGACATAATATACTTGGACTTCCAGAAAGCATTTGACAAAGTTCCACACAAAAGACTTCTTAGGAAACTACAAAGCCATGGCATAGAGGGAGATATACAAAGATGGATAGGCAAATGGCTGGAAAACAGGAAGCAGAGAGTGGGCATAAATGGGAAGTTCTCCGACTGGGAGAAAGTGACTAGTGGTGTACCCCAAGGCTCGGTACTTGGGCCGATCCTTTTTAATATTTATATCAATGACCTGGAAAACGGAACATCCAGTGAGATCATCAAGTTTGCAGACGACACAAAACTCTGCCGGGCAATCAGATCGCAGGAGGACAGTGAGGAACTCCAGAGCGACTTGTGTCGGTTAGAAAAATGGGCGGAGAAATGGCAGATGAAGTTCAACGTGGAGAAATGCAAGGTAATGCATTTAGGCAGTAAAAATAAGGAATACGAGTACAGAATGTCAGGTGCAACTCTGGGAAAAAGTGAACAAGAAAGGGATCTGGGTGTACTGATAGATAGGACCCTGAAGCCGTCGGCACAATGCGCGGCAGCGGCAAATAAGGCAAATAGAATGTTGGGCATGATAAAGAAAGGAATCTCGAGTAGATCGGAGAAAGTTATAATGCCGCTTTATAGGGCAATGGTCAGACCCCACTTGGAATACTGCGTCCAACATTGGTCTCCCTACTTAAAGAAGGATATAAAACTGCTGGAGAGGGTGCAGAGACGAGCAACTAAACTAGTGAAGGGTATGGAGAAACTGGAATATGAGGATCGACTTAAAACACTGGGATTGTTCTCCCTTGAGAAAAGGAGACTGCGTGGGGATATGATCGAAACCTTCAAAATACTGAAAGGAATCGACAAATTAGAGCAGAAAAAACTATTTACATTGTCCAATTTGACACGGACAAGAGGACATGAAATGAAGCTAAGGGGGGGCAAGTTCAGGACTAATATCAGGAAGTTCTGCTTCACACAGAGAGTGGTTGACATCTGGAATACTCTCCCAGGGGAGATTATTGCGGAATCGACAGTCCTAGGCTTCAAAAGCAAACTAGATGCATATCTCCTTGAGAGAGGCATATAAAGATATGGTTGGCTATAAAATAAGCCAGGTGTATACCTAGCAGGGCCTCCGCGTGTGCGGATCGCCGGACTTGATGGACCGAAGGTCTGATCCGGAGATGGCGCTTCTTATGTTCTTATGTTCTTATGTTTACTGCAATCGTCTCATCCACTCCCCAATGTTGCCAACCTGTGCATTATTTATGAAATGACTCATATGATTGACAAAAATGCAGGGTAAAGGACATCTATCTGGCAGCATTCTTAGAATGACCACATACACATCCCTGTAGGACAGAGGGGCAGCCTAGCAGGTTCAAATCCCATGTTAGATCTTTTATTTTGGAATTATGAGCCTTCCAGGAACATAAAAATATATCCTCTACTTGAATGTACACCCCTTCCATAGCTTTCAGGCTTTGCAGATGGCTTAAATATTAGAACAATATTCTGTGCTAGAATCTGCATAGCTAAGCAACCAAAGTTCTTTATAATTCGAATCTGTTCCTGGCCAAGTGGGTAGCCAATCCCATCTCATGTGATCTCTTATGGGAAGCTTCATTTACATATTTTGACCCTCCCCTTTTACCTCAGGACTGCCCTCTGACTTCCAGACATGAGACAGTAGGTGCTAGTTTTCTCTGCTTTTGTTTCTTCAGTTCTGGCGACCGGCTCATCAGTCCCACCCTGAATTTGAAGGACTGCTCTGTTGCGTCCCATTTGTCCAAGAATAGAGTGGGATTGTACAGGAATGAAAAATTAGGTTCTTACCTTTGCTAATCTTCTTTCTTGTAAATCTACACTGTATTCCTGGAACCCGTCCTGGGAGTTGCTGATTCGCCAGTTGCCTGCCTCAAAGTATTTCTTCAATCTCAATAGAATTTGTACCAACCATTAAAATTCTCTGAGTGATCCTGGACAGCGCGCTATCTTTCCAAACTCAGATCTGCTCCGTGGTACAAAAATGTTTCTTCAAACTAAAAAATGATTTGATCTCTCAAATCACTACTCAATCCAAATTCAATCAATATCCTTGTTCATTCTTTAGCAATTTCAAGTTTAGATTATTGTAACTTACTTTACCATCACTCAAAAGGAGATCAGGAGATTACGAATCATTCAGAACGCTGCAGTAAAAATCATTTCTAACGCTAAAAAATTTGATCATGTAACACCATTTCTCAGGAGAGCACACTGGCTTCCCATTTCACATAGGATTACTTTCAAAATACTACTTCTTACTTTTAGGGCTCCTTTTACGAAGCCGCGTTAGCGCGCATGACTTTTCATCACGCGCTAACCCCCACGCTAGCCGGAAAACTACCGCCTGCTCAAGAGGAGGTGGTGGCGGCTAGCGCGGCCGGCAGTTTAGCGTGCATTATTACACGTGTTAAACCGCTAACGCGCCTTGGTAAAAGGAGCCCTTAAAGTTCGATCTTAATGTTAATCCCATACGACCCACACAGGATGCTATGCTCCTCCCAATAACATCTTGTAGCGGTCCCCTCAGTCCGCCAATTGTTTTATGATACAACACGTAAAACAATCTTTTCTGTTTAGCTGCTAGACTGACCCTTGCTCGGCAATGGCGTATGTCACATGTACCTACCCTAAGAGATGTGAGAGAACGTTTAGGAATAGTTTGTGAAAAATATAGACTTTCGGCCCTTTTATCCAATCAACGGGCAAAATTTAACGATATATGGGAGAGTTATTTTGAACTAGAAAAAGAAGCCTTATGAAAATATTATTCCACTGTTATGGAACCAGGTCTCCTGGGAGGGGGAGGGGGAGGGGGAGGGGAGGGGGTACGATAGGGAATGGATTCTTTTAACTTTACTAATTGTAAGATGCACTATTTTTTTTCCAATTAGTTTACAACTGTATGTTGTAAGTTGTATTGAGTTTAGTGTATTGAATGAAAATACTTAAATAAAGAATTAAAAAACCCCCACAAAAAACAATCTTTTCTGTAACCACTCCAACATTGTGGAATACTTTACCTCTTACCCTGAGACAAGAAAAGAATCTCAATCATTTTAAATCTAATCTTAAAACATTTCTTTTCAGAGATGCTTTTGAGATCTATACTTAATTTTATGTTAAAAAAAAAACTCAGACAACAGGCCTTACATCAAAGACTCCCTTTTTACCTTTTGTTTTTTTTTCCTCCCTTTTCTTTTATTTTAAGCAATGTATCCTCCCTATTTGCCCATGTGTATCATGTTGCGCCTGTATTGTAATTGTTTATTCGTTCCCTTTATGTTATATTTTTTTAAATATTTTAAACTTTTTAACACTTTGCATTAATTAGAAACCGCTTTGATTATAAAAGCGGTTTATCAAGGCTTAAATAAACTTGAAACTTGACCTTTGGTTTTTTGAAAAGCCTTTCTAAAATTAACATCCAAATTAACATCCAAACAGCGTGCAAGAATTTAAGAGCAAATGGGATGCCCATGTGGGATCCCTTAGAGGGTTAAGCCAAGGGAACCTGTCACCAGGAGTGGGATCCCTAGGATAGTAGACTTGGGGGTGGGTCAGTAGAGTGGGCAGACCTGATGGGCTATGGCCCTTATCTGCCGTCATCTTCTATGTTTCTATGTTTCTAATCATATTGCACACTTTGCCCTAGGGGATTTTAGCTAATGTGCCACATCCTATTAGTGCAGGCGGTGTCCCTTGTTGCTCTTTCTGCAACCCGCTTTAATAGTTCATGATTGTTATGCAGTTTTATGATATAAGCAGATTAGACTTATTTATCAGCAGTGACATAGGGGGAGGGGCAGAAGGAGCGATTTCTCTGCAAACGCTTGGAATCAGCGATTTCTCCATGCAAGCTGATGCAATTGGGGGGGGGGGGGAGAAGCCAGCAAGCAAGCTAAAAACCCTGAATAATCAAAACCGCGATTGCTGAAACCGTGAATACGGAGGGAGAGGTGTACTTTTTACGGCTCTTCCCTGCACAGCGGCGGTGAGGTTTCCCCGCAACTTCCCGAGGACTTTTTTCCTCCATAGAGGGATTTTGTTAACATGGCATAATGATAATATTATGCATAAATAGCCAGAGGATGTTGTGTAGTTTGTGGAGTGTTTAATTACTCCAGTTCCTCCATTGATTTGAGAGTTCGATTTATTTAAGTGCATTTCCAGTCGAATGTCTGGGCAAAGTACAACTCGGATATAATGAGGCAAGAACAACCGCAGCGACGGTAACAAAAGCGACATGCGGGTTAAGAAAATCGAGACTGACAGTGGAGGTGTCAGCAGAAGTGATTGCTTTGTGCATCGTGCTGAGGAAGAGAAGCTTCTCAAGTGCCAAGAAATGCAGTCAAAGCCCAATAAAATGTGACAGAAAGATAAAGAAATATTTCCCATCATTTGGGGAGCCAGAGGCTTGATTAAAAGGAATTTTCAAGCACATCTAGATAGGTTGTAGATGCTACCGTTTATGAACTGTTCAAAAAATGCTCTCTTTGGCACAATGCAAATACTATGGCGACTGTTAGCTGTAAATTTCAGAGGCTGAGATGGTATTCCACATACCCTGGCTTAGGAATGAGGTTCAGTACTGTTATGGTATGTGCAAAACTGTCCTAAAGGAATAGAAGAAAAAGGATCATTTGAATTACTAACCCGTTTGGAGACCTTGCCCCCCCCCCCCCCCCCCGAGTTACAGCAAAATAAAATATAGACGACAATGAAATGTAATAGATTAAAATATAAATAAGCAGGATGAGGTCTGAAGGTACACCGAAGAAAGTTCGCAGGACATTGGCGCTCCGACATCTGCGCGCAGGACCCCTGTGCACTGCCGGTTCTGCCGCTTTCATGCCTTACTATTAGTGTTCTGAGGGGGTTGGGGGACAACACCCCCCAGCACACTTAAAACTGGATGTGCTCCCGTTGGGGGGGAGGGGAACCCCCTCCTCGCTGTTTGGAAGTTTTCAGTGTAGTAGGCGGGGGGGGTTCCCTCCTAGCAGGAGCGCGAACAGTTATAAGTATAGTGGGGGGGTTCCCCCACACACACTGCCCCTCAGAACGCTAATGGTAAGGCATGAAATCAGTGGAACCAGCGGCGTGCACTGGTCCTGCGCGCAGATGTCAGGGCGGGATTGTCCAATGTGCTTTTGACGTGCCACTGATCTGAGCCTAGAAACGTTGTTGTAAGTTACGTGGCGGTAGGTGCTGCCACCTACTTTAATTGTTTGAATTGGTTTTAATTACTTTTGTAACTGACCGTGTCATTAAAAAATGATTAGAAACTCATAAATAAACTATACAACGGTAGACGCCTATGAACGTTGGCATCATAATCACATCTTAGAAGGTGCAGCCCAATGATTAGCACACCAGGCTCAAATCCCACGGCTGCTCCTTGTGATCTTGGGTGAGTCACTTAATCCTTCATTGCTCCAAGTTCAAGGTTAGATGGCAAGCCCTCTGGAAACAGGAAACTCTCTAGTATGCCTGAAGGTCATTGATGTTGAGCTACTACTGGAAAAAGTGTGAGCAAACCTCAAATAAATACATGGTAGATGAAATATAATTGAGGAGTCTAGCAAAAAAACAGATCAGAAGAAAGCAGAGATGTTTTTTTTTTTTTTTTTACTATAGTACAACTAATGGCAGTTGGGCCTGTAAACCTTGGGCCTAAATTTTGGCAACACCCCTGACCCTTCTATGCCCCTCACCTGACCAAACTCCTTTTGAGTCACATGTGAGACAATCTGGATGTAGAGTATTATAAAATAGCAGTCCTAATTAGCACCGATCAACATCAATAATTGATTGCCAACAGCTCATTAACAAATTAGTTTGCATGCTGATCTGGGATCTGCAACCAATTTTGGCTAGATGGGATCTGGGCCGGTCCGATGAATTCTCGAAGCTCCAATATACAGATGGGGACGAACAGAGGAACGCCCCCATCTGCTTGCCCGGATCGATCGATAGCGATCCCAGTGCCATCTGTAGATGGTCTGCACATATGCTGGACTTCCGGGCCCGGCAGAGATTTTTTTAAAAAAAAACTTTTGGAGCTCGTGGTTTTAACTCGCTTAGGGCCCACAAATTAAAACCATGGGCCTGCACTGCGGGGAAGGGTGGGAGAGTCAGGGCAGGCAGGCGATCCAGGGCAGCAGGAGAGTTCGGGGCTGACAGGGCAGAGAGCAGGGCGGCAGAGAGCAAGGCAGTCGGAAAGGGCTTGAGCGACTGGTCTTCAGCAGTCGTTTATTTGTGATCTGCCAGTCCAGTCGGTCTTTCGGGGTTTTGGTTTGTGAATCGCATCCCTGCCTACTTTGCATGCCGTTGCCCTCATTTGCATGCGTGGATCGGAGGATGGTCGGCAGAGAGGTAAGTGAATCGGGCCGGAGGGAAATTTGCTCGTAAAAGGGTCGCAAACCGATCGGTACATGATAAGAGGCCCGCTATATATAGAATCGCACACAGCAAGCATATGCGGTGTACCATTTAGGTGCATCCATTTAGAGCAAGAAAAATGAGGCCTAAATGCCTATGCCTAAGTTGCGCACAGGTCAGGCGTATTCTTTAGCAGCGCACCTAACCTTTAAGGAACAACCATGATTCACCCATGCGCCTCCCTGGCCACGTCCCCTTTTGAAATTTGTGCACTACAGGTGACGTGAATCACTATATAGAATGTGCAAAGTTGTATGTGTAACTTCTAATTAGTGCTAATTAGCAGCAATTAGGGGTTAATTGCCAGTTACTGGCAATGATTGGCTTGTTAATTATGTTGCATTCACAAATCAGCTGTGCACACTGATTTGCGTGCACAACTTAGGATGCCATATATAGAATTTGGGTCTGGCTCCATCATGTGTTTGGGGAAGGAACTGCATAATGTAATGAATGCATGATACTTAACATGCGCCATCATTTGTGCAGTTAGCACGGCTTCACAAAGTGCCAATTTGTTGAATATCACATGTGGCTCCCACATCCCATCACCAGGCATCCAGGGGGAGAAGCAGGCCTCCCCTGTGAGAAACCATCATCACAAATCTTTCGGGGTCTAGAAACAAGGACCATAATTCTGTAGAAGTGAATTTGCATACAAAAGAGAAGGATTGTTTCTAGAGAAACAAAACCCAGGTGGAATGAAGAACATCCAAGAAATGAATAAGAAAGACCTCGAGAAGCTTGGGAGTCCCTTGTGAGAAGTATTTAAAGACCCTTTGTCCCAGAGATGATCCCCTCACCCCGACTAATTTGAGAGACCAATACCAAGTCTCCAGACCTGAAAAACCTTGGAGGTTGGAACTTGTCAGGAGCTTTCAGGTGACCCTTGAGAGGAGGAATGCTGGCATTTGTCTAACCCTTGGTAGGCCAGAGAGACCAGCAGTGATCAAAGTGACCGGAGGTGACCACAAACAATGGAGGTGACCAGAGTGACCCAAGGTGACAGGACGATTAGAAGTGACTGGACTACCAGGAATGATCAAAGGGACTCAAGCCATCCATCCAACATTCCCACTCTTATCCATTTCCCTCCAGTTTCTTACTACACACCCTGAGAAATCCCTACAAAGTTTGTAAAAATAGTTTTCAAATTACCACTGATTTCCCCCACTTCAGGCATGGAGGCGAATGGAATGATCAAGCTAAAACAGAGGATTTCAGATTTGCTCTTCACTTGCATAACCTTAAATTTACAAAAGGATTTTGACAGAAAATTAATTGAATCATTATTAAAGTGGCATATATTAAAGTGAATCTTCTTTGATCTTTTCTGCAGTTGAGACTCACATATGGTAATTACAATTGGTCCTAATCTGCTTCCAGGGGATTGCCACAAATATTAAAAAGTAATGAACTAACAAGATTGTTTGTTAATGCCACATAAAAGTGCTAATTGTATGTTGTTTCTGCCTCCAGAGGCATGTTGTAAGATATTGTTAAATGATTGAAATTTGCAGAGGTCTTTGTTGTTTGATGGATTTACAGTATATTTAAGGGTCATTCTGCCATCATAGACTTATGAAAAAATATTATATTAAACTAAGCTGAAAGCAAATTTACTTAGCCCAGAGAAAGTATGTCATTAGCATATTCTGCTAGTCTTCAGAGTGAATTGATTTCTTGTTTAGAGCCTCGAGAACAGTGTTTCTCAACACGCGGTACATGTACCCTTGGGGGTACACGGGCTGCTTGATGGGGGCACTTAACCTGGCCTCCGCTGCCTGGGATACCTCCCTGCCTGTCTGCCCGCTGTTGAAGCTGCTTCTGAGAATCCCTTCCTGCTCGCCTGCTGCTGAAACTGTTGCCTAGGATCCCTCCCTGCCTCCCTCCCTGCCTGTCTGAATGCCCGCCACACCACCCCAACCCCCAAAGCCAACACTGTTACTTCGTTGGAGCTGGACTGGCTCCCTCCTTCCCCAGCAGCACTCCGTGCAGAGATGTAGGCACTCGTACGCTGCGTAGCTGACCCGCATTATATGCAAATCTCTCTCATGCATATTCATCAGGGCTATCCCAAAAACCCTACTAGCCTGGTGGTTCTGCAGAACAGGGTTGGGGACCACTGGTCTAGGCTAGAGGTGATGGAATGTGCTTAGAGAGGAAAAGGTCAGAATTTGGTGATGTTATAGAGAAAGAAGCAACGAGTTTTGGTAGTCTGTTGGATTTGCGCAGAGAAAAAGAGAGAAGAGTCAAAGATAACACAAAGGTTATGAGCTGACTAGACAGAGAGGATGCGAGTGTTATCCACTGAGAGAGAGTGGGGGGGGGGGGGGGGGAGAGGAGATGTAGGTTTGGACAGAAGGATAAGCAGTTCAGTCTTGGCCATGTTTAGTTTTAAGTAACGGCGGGACATCAAGGGAGCAATGTCTGAAAAGCCAACTGAGACTCAGGATTCGAATCCTTGTGTAATGGGGTATAAAGTGTAACCTACTGGTAATGTTGGATCGAATAACGTATACATATTTTCTCAACAATAAAGTTTGCCCAAAAGATACCATCCCGGGTTGGTTTTTCTTTTTTTTTTTTCCATTTTTGGATCCAGGTATGCATCTCGCCATAACCCTCTTATATTGAATGAGGGACCCTCCAAAACCCACTCAAAACCTACTGGACTCAACTGTACAACACATCAATAGCCCTTATGCCCCGCAGGTGTCACCTCTATGAAGGTACAGTAGGATTTGGGTGGGTTTTGGAAGGCTCACATGTTCCACTATAAATATAGTAGTTGGAATGGGATATAGGCCGGAATCCCCCATCTCTTTAGCTCATTACACCCCCCACTAAGCTACTTAGTGAAGAGGTCAAAGCGTGTTCCTTAAAAATGGCATCTTTTAGTGCTTCTATATAGTTGTAATTTCTCTTTAATTTTTGTCTGATTTCCTTACACATCCAGCGTGGGAATGTATTACTACTTTTTTTTTTTTTTTTAAGTACCTTCTTACTTCTCATTTATAATCTTAATGTATATTTTCTTCAAACCGCTTAGAACCTAACGGATGTAGCGGTATATAAGAAATAAATTGCATTACATTACATTACTTTAAATAAGAATGGGTTATTGGAAGGATAATTACATTTATATTATTGATTAAGTAAAGGGGGTGGGGAAGATTACTTTCGAATATTTGTAAGTTTAAAGTGCTTTTCTTGATTTGTTATACATTCAGATTCATATGTATTGTACTGTTACTACTTGAAAATCAATAAAGATTTGTAAAAAAAAAAAAAAAGAAACTATCAGATATGGTGACTGACTTATGTCAGTAAATGTTAAGGAAATGTGAATGTTAACAGTTTTAAGGAACACGCTGTGACCTCTTCACCAAGTAGCCGCACTTTTGGACTGCGGAGCTTTTCTGTGTGATTCCCCTGATGGCACTTTTTGCAAAATGGGGTCTCCCGCTAGGAAGTGGAGCATTTGGGACCAGTTACTTATCGGCGTTGAAAGATAAGTGAATTGTTCGCGATTTAGAAGAAACTATTGCGAAAAACTCTTCATGCACTGTTCCCAGGTGAATGAAAGACTGTCCATAGTGCAGAATGTTGTTTTCCTGCTGGTGAGAAGACTGCCTGGCCTGATGTACCGTATTTCCCCATATATAGGCCGCAGCAAATGCCGATATATGTTTTAAAACCGGTAGATAAGCCGCCCCATGGTATTAGCCGCGACTTATCTTACCGGTACCTTTTTAAATCATCCCCCCCCCTTAAATACCTCCCTCGCTAGATGGATGTCGGCTGCCTCCTCCAATCTCGCGGCCAGTGGTGCAGGGCAGGAGTGATCTCTTCGGCATCCAGCCTGACCCCGCGCCGCTTCCTGAATGGCTGCCGTCAGTTCTTGTGGGACGCTCCAACCAACTTTGTAAATGGCTGGTTAATGCCAATATCCAACAGCACTTCGTGCAGATTGTGAAGTAAGCGAGAGGAGTCCCTTAAGCTTCGAAAAGAGACGTCTGAGGGGAGATATGATTAAAGTCTGTAAAATCCTGAGTGGTGTAGAACGAGTACAAGTGGATCGATTTACAAAGACTAGGGACACTCGATGAAGTTACAAGGAAATACTTTTAAAACCAATAGGAGGACATTTTTTTTTCACTCTGAAAATAGTTAAGCTCTGGAACGCATTGCCAGAGGTTGTGGTAAGAGCGGATAGCGTAGCTGGTTTTAAGAAGGATTTGGACAATTTCATGGAGGAAAAGTCCATAGTCTGCTTGACTTCCTTCCCTAATCCCACTTTCTTCCAACTCCTTGTGCCCTGACTCCACCAGGACCGCCCATAAATTAAAACTATCCTTCCCCTCCCTACATGGTATTCTCCACGCAGGTAAACTGGGAAAATCACAGGTCTCTGGAATGACCTTACTATTCCACTGCGGAACCTGAGTTCCCTCCATTTATTCCGCAAGCAACTAAAAACCTGGCTCTTCTCTAACATGTAATTTCTTTTCCTTTACTTTTCCACTCGATTTATAAACATATGTAAACCTTTTCCTACCCTTTCTCATTTTTTAGTTCTTGTAAACCGTGCCAAGCTCTACTTCCATGGAGATGATGCGGTATATAAGCTTAAGGTTTAGTTTAGTTTAAGGCAGGCTTGGGACAGTAGCATGGAATGCTGCTATTATGGGAGGTTTTGCCAGGTACTTGTGACCTGGATTGGCCTTTGTGAAGACGGGATACTGGGCTTGAGACTTGAGGAGGCCCAGCCCCTGATGAAACTTCTGAGTGAAACGGTTAGGCAGCCGTCGGGCAAAAGCTCAGTGCTCTTCTGTTAATAATCGAGTAACACTAATTTTTTTGAGCCTGTTTAAAAGAAATAGAAACAGAAATAATATCATTTGCTGTTTATGCCTTAAACAAAGACTGAGGATGAGCACATCACCCCAGTAAGGGCACAAAGTAATATTTAAATAGTGGCGTGGGGGTTTGAGGTCTTGTGAAGAGATTGGCTTGGTCCAATATAAAGTTTGTTCTCTGCGAGTTTTACGATTCACATAGCCACGATTCTGCAAATGGTTCCATGGCTTGACTGTCGCGCGATCAGCGGCCATATTTAGTTGGCCGCCAATAACAGCATCGTTTACAGGACCCAGGTCTTTGGGTGTGCAGCGGTACTCTGTATTATCAAAAATAAACCTCCAATAACCAAATCAATTGCCACCAATCCGTACTCAATTTACATTCAACAAGTCAGAAAACTGAAGGGTAAAGCCTCAGAAGTTGCTGGGAAATCATCTCAACGGAGCTGTGAAACTATAGTTATGTCTCAGCAGTGGTATTAAAATGATTAGAAAACCACATAAGAACATAAGAAGTTGCCTCCACTGGGTCAGACCAGAGGTCCATCGCGCCCAGCAGTCCGCTCTTGCGGCGGCCCATCAGGTCCATGACCTGTGAAGTGGTTTCTGTCTAATTCTATAACCTACCTCTACTTCTATCTGTACCCCTCAATCCCCTTTTCTTTTAGGAACCTATCTAGACCCCCCTTGAGCCCCTGTAGCCTCCGGGAGCGCGTTCCATGTGTCTACCACCCTCTGAGTGAAAAAGAACTTCCCTGTCCTTTTTCAATTTCCCCTTGTACTTGTGGCTCCCCACAGCCTGAAAAATTTGTCCCTATCTACCTTCTCTATGCCCTTCATGATTTTGAAGGTTTCTATCATGTGTTCTCTAAGTCTCCGCTTTTCCAGGGATAATAGCCCCAGCATTTCCAATCTATCAGCATATGAGAAGTTTTCCATACCCTTTATTAGTTTTGTCGCTCTTCTCTGGACTCCCTCAAGTACCGCCATGTCCTTTTTGAGGTACGGCGGCCAGTACTGGACACAGTACTCCAGATGTGGGCGCACCATCGCCCGATACAGCGGCAAAATGACTTCCTTCATCCTGGTCGTGATACCCTTTTTGATGATACCCAACATTCTGTTCGCTTTCTTTGAGGCTATCGCACACTGTGCTGATGCTTTCAATGATGTGTCCACCATCACCCCCAGGTCTCTTTCAAGGTTACTCACCCCCAGCAACGATCCCTCCATTTTATAGTTGAACATCGGGTTCTTTTTCCCTACATGCATGACTTTGCATTTCTCAGTGTTAAAACTCATTTGCCATTTTCTTCACAGTCTTCCTTGGTTCTAACCCTGCTGTAGAGTTTGGTGTCGTCCGCAAATTTAATGACCTCACAGTTCGTCCCTTGAACTGTTTGTCTGTATATCAAATAAAATAATTGCCGATCCCTTATCCAATGGCGGCCGTTGTTTCGCGGCACATACAGTCGCTGCATCAGGAGTTATAGGAATCTATTAAGGTGAAATTTGTTCTCTTCAGGCGGACACTCGGACTCTTTCTTCTGCTGGTAGTTGCCTCGTTGTAGACGCCTACCTCAAAGCAGTAGATGTCTACTGTCTAATTATTTTTTTAATTATTTTTTTTTGGTTTCTTTTTAATGGCACTTTCAATTATCAGCGCCAAATAAGCCAATTAACATTGTTAGGCACTTGACAATCTAACTTCAGTCACTTTTGTAGAATCTGGGCTGATTATTTTACATAGTAACATAGTAGATGACGGCAGATAAAGACCCAAATGGTTCATCCAGTCTGCCCAACCTGATTCAATTTAGGCAGACTGGATGGACCTTTCGGGTCTTTATCTGCCGTCATCTACTATGTTACTATGTAAAATAATCAGCCCAGATTCTACAAAAGATGGACCTTTCAAATTATAGACAAGCAAATCAATACTTGAATACAGATATGTAATAAAAAAAACCCCACATACAATTATATTACCAAGCACTACTTAAATCAGTAGTGCTTAGAAAGAAAAATAATTATTTAGTCCACTACAATAAGTAAAGATCCAAGTTTTAGAATTACACTAGCTGATGTCCCGGCATTGCACGGGTATTTAATAATAGCAATAACACAGTAAACAGATTGAAATAAAGATACTTTATAGTGGTGAATGAAATTATTGTTTTACAGCTTAATAAAAAGTACAATATTCAAATTATAATGTGAAATATTTGACAAAATGAATACAATACAACTAACGCAAAACGTGATTATAAACAACAATTTTAGTTTCACCTCCTGGAGCAAGAACAAATAAATTCTTGGGTGAACCCACCCTTGAGCAAGCAACATAGAGTTGTGGGCCGAGAGACCCCCAGAACATATCACCCCAGGTAGTGAGGGATCTGCATACCAAGTTTCGTCCAAATTGGTCACAGTGAGAATGGCAGCTTTTTACATTTTTTCCATTGACATGAATGGGTGAAATCTGATTTTCTGTTTGTAGCTCCGCCCACATGTGCAGGAGGGCCGCGAGACCCCCAGAACATATCACCCCAGGTAGTGAGGGATCTGCATACCAAGTTTCGTTCAAATCGGTCAAGCCGTTTGTGAATTACTGTGAGAATGGCAGCTTTTTACATTTTTTCCATTGACATGAATGGGTGAAATCTGATTTTCAGTTTGTAGCTCCGCCCACGTGTGCAGGTGGGCCGCGAGACCCCCAGAACATATCACCCCAGGTAGTGAGGGATCTGCATACCAAGTTTCGTCCAAATTGGTCACAGTGAGAATGGCAGCTTTTTACATTTTTTCCATTGACATGAATGGGTGAAATCTGATTTTCTGTTTGTAGCTCCGCCCATGTGTGCAGGTGGGCCGCGAGACCCCCAGAACATATCACCCCAAGTAGTGAGGGATCAGCATACCAAGTTTAGTTCAAATCGGTCCCACAGCTTTTTACATTTTTCCCATTGACTTGAATGGGTGAAATCTGAAGTTATGTTTGTAGCTCTGCCCACGTGTGCAGTTGGGCCGCGAGACCCCCAGAACATATCATCCCGGGTAGTGAGGGATCCGCATACCAAGTTTCGTTCAAATCGGACAAGCCGGTTTTGCGGAGGCAGTTTTTACATTTTTTCCATTGACATGAATGGGTGAAATCTGATTTTCTGTTTGTAGCTCCACCCAGGTGTGCAGGTTGGCCGCGATACCCCCAGAACATATCACCCCAGGTAGTGAGGGATCGGCATACCAAGTTTCGTTCAAATCGGGCAAGCCGTTTTTGCGTGATCGCAGCACATACATACATACATCCGATTTTATATATATAGATTATCAAGGAAATTTTTTCGTTCATCTTAAGAACAGCTTAGGAGACATTGATCGAAAACCCCAAGAGCCTGGACTTAAACTACTGGAGGGGCTATCGGACCTGGGCTTAAAGTGGCGCACTGCCCCTTAACATGGGTCAGTGCTGGCAGTTACCATGTGGAAAACGGTATTAACGTGGAGTAATAAAAAGGACCTTTTAGCGCAATGTACTGCCAACTGTGTGCCGTGGCACACTACTGTGCCTCCTGAGATTTCAGATGTGCCACTAGACGCTGGGGAGGAGGAGAGGCGCTGGCTGGCTGCCTACAGGACATGCCTCTTGCGGCGAGAGTAGGCAATCGGCCGGCGCCTCTCCTCTTCGGCCCTCTTCCTTGCCGGCACCCCCATGGCCCTTCTGGAGGTTCCTTCGCGCACGTGTGGACGTCAGCATAATGCGCGTGAAGTCACTGCAGCGACGTCCGCACACTCCCAGAAGCCTTGAGCCATGGCCACTACGTTTAGTTTGCGGGACACTGCGTTTTGATGAGGTGCCATTTATTTGGACAACTCCCTGGCATCCTCTTCTTTGAACTTTGGCATGTCTCTAGACTTGACATAGAGAATGACACGGTGACAAAATTCATCACCGTTCCCGTCCCCACGGATAACCGCGGGAAATAATCCCATGTCATTTTCTAGTGTCTATTTCAATCTCAGTCCTTCTACACCAGCATTCTTCAAAGCAAAGCTTGCGGGTCAGTGGTTGTGGCCATTCATACTCTGATTCTTATGTGAGCCAAGGATAATGAAGCCATTGTGACATCACTGATGTGATTGGCTCTTAGGCACTGGTGGAATGAGGCATTATGACATCACAATATCTGCTCTGGATACCAGAGACTGTCATTCTGTAGTGTCTGTTTCAACCTCGGTCCTTCTACACCAGCATTCTTCAAAGCAAAGCTTGCGGGTCAGTGGTTGTGGCCATTCATACTCTGATTCTTCCCTTTCTCCTTAAAGAATGACATGAAGATGGTTTCCCGCGGTTATCCGTGGGGACGGGGACGGTGATGAATTTGTCACCGTGTCATTCTCTTGCGTACGATTTGACTTTCTTTAAATGCAACCCAGTGGCTAGAAGTTGGGCCGCTTTCACCTTCTTCAGTCTGCCAGGTTCTTATTTCTATTTGTCTTTGAAGTTTGAAAAGCATTAATACCTTTAGATTGCTGGATTTTATTCATTCCCTGTAATGTCACTAGAATAAGATTTGACTTCGTCTAAGCAGCAGACGTTCCCTTTGGATGAAATACGGAACAAACTGTTCTGAACCATAGAACATGTTTTTTTTCACAGTAGGACGTATTAATCGGTCCACCACAGGGCACTCTTTCTCACCATTCAAACTCTGTTATCTTAATTACTTATATTTATAGGGCTATTCTGGGGTGAATGCATTTGATTTAAAGGCATATATCTTTATTTATATTTTAAAAAAACCTGGGACTCCTTTTACTAAGCTGCGTTAGCGTTTTTAGCGCATGCAGCATTTTAGCGCACGCTAAACCCAAGCTACGCGGCTAGAACTAACGCCAGCTCAATGCTGGCGTTAGCGTCTAACGCGCGGGGCAATTTAGCTCGCCCTATTCCGCGCGTTAATGCCCTAACTCGGCTTAGTAAAAGGAGCCCCTAGTGTGAAACCACAAATTTACACCTGAAAATAGATGCTGTCTCCTTTTACTCCAACTTAAAAATTAATTAATCTTTGCAAAGAAAACAAATGTGTTAAAAAAATGTGTTTTTGCATTGATGACATTAAAAAATCCTCTGGGTACACAGTACGTAACATAAAGACAAAGTGTTCTTGCCTATCTAATTTGTGAGCAATGTCTATGTAATGCTTGAGAGAAATAGTGTGGCAGCCATGTTAGTTCACTTTTAAAAATAATATGTAGAAATTAGAGAATGACACGGTGACAAAATTCATCACCGTTCCCGTTCCCGCGGATAACTGCGGGAAATAATCCCATGTCATTTTCTAGTGTCTATTTCAATCTCTGTCCTTCTACACCAGCATTCTTCAAAGCAAAGCTTGTGGGTCAGTGGTTGTGGCCATTCATACTCTGATTCTTATGGGAGCCAAGGATAATGAAGCCATTGTGACATCACTGATGTGATTGGCTCTTAGGCACTGGTGGAATGAGGCATTATGACATCACAATATCTGCTCTGGATACCAGAGACTGTCATTCTGTAGTGTCTGTTTCAACCTCAGTCCTTCTACGCCAGCATTCTTCAAAGCAAAGCTTGCGGGTCAGTGGTTGTGGCCATTCATACTCTGATTCTTCCCTCTCTCCTTAAAGCAGGGGTGTCCAATGTCGGTCCTCGAGGGCTGCAGTCCAGTCGGGTTTTCAGAATTTCCCCAATGAATATGCATTGAAAGCAGTGCATGCAAATAGATCTCATGCATATTCATTGGGGAAATCCTGAAAACCCGACTGGACTGCGGCCCTCGAGGACCGACATTGGACACCCCTGCCTTAAAGAATGATATGAAGATGGTTTCCCGTGGTTATCCACGGGGACGGGAACGGTGATGAATTTTGTCACCGTGTCATTCTCTAATAGAAATAAAAAGAATTTTTTTAAAAAAATCCAAGTGATACTTTTTAAAATTGGATTAACTAGAGCATGATTAGATCTGATCTTCGAAAAGCCTGATTGACACGTGATCGGTGACTGCTTTTAAGGGGGCCACCGATATTGGCGCTGGTTACAGAATCCAGCCCATATTGCTTTTCTCCTTGTTTTGTATTGAACCTCGGAACAACCTCAGGGCATGATTGTTGTTTTGTATGCCAGACAATTTTTAGCAGTGGCATTTTGAATTTTACTAGATTTGTTTGTGTTTTCCAGAGAGATGCTTGGTGTCCCCCTTTGTGGGTTCATTTTTATTGTCTGTATTTCATAAGTGATTGTTTTAACATAGGTTCCTTTCTGCATTTTTATCGATTTCATTGCTTTGATGTTTACTACAGCGTTTGATGTGTATGCAGTGTTGCATATTTTATTAATAATAATAATAACTTAATTTTTATATACCGCAATACCACAAATAGTTCAGAGCGGTTTACAGTGGAAAATAATACAATAAACTTTTGAAATTACATTAGCATATTAAGAATAATCAAGTTTATCTGGGAGTGTTTAAGGAATGCATTAGAGTCAGAGAAATTTGTCAAAGAGATAAGTTTTGATTGACTTCCTGAAAGTTTGATAAGAAAGTGCATTTGAAATAAAGTTGGTTAAACATTTGTTCCATTTGTCTGCTTGAAATGATAGTGTTCAGGGCCGCCATCAGAAATTTCTGGGCCCCTTACTGAGCAATCCTATTGGGCCCCCCACGCACCTCTTCCCCCCCCAACCCCCCCTTCTTCCATGGGCTGAATACACACATACTTTTCTCTGTCGCCGCACTCTTTGACCAAAAGATTTGTAAGCCTGCAACCACGCCAAGGTAGACTCTTTCAGCAGGGCCCTAACCTAACCTAAACTAAACTAATCTATACCTATCTATTCTAAACTAACATATGTCTAATACTGAACTAATAACAAACTAACAAACATCTGCATAATAAATAACTAATAAATAATAGTGCTAGTAGCTATAATTCACTTTTGAATGTAAAATCTCAGTTAAGGATTTCTTTTGACCTTTGTAGGCCAGAAGTAGATCACAATTGCACAATATTTTTTGTAACAAGTATTAAATGTGTTTTTATAAATACTGTAAGCTTAATAAATATATCAGAAAAAACTACACATCTGAGCGCATATCTGAACATACATATCTGTATGATCCCATCCTCCTCTGCTTGCCTATAGCTGCATCATGCATGTTAAAAATGTACGATATGTTGATATGTGCACCTTCCTTCCTTCTCATCCATCCTCCTCAGCTTGTCCTTACACATCCACAGCTACATGTTACTGATGATGTATATGTTATGATGATAAATAAGTGCATATGAGCACATCATTAACATGCAGCTATGGATGAATATAAAAAAGAAACAATATTCTGTACAATTGTCAATTTATAAATCAGCGTCTTCTCCCCACTCTCTCTTCCCCATTTCCCTTCAGCGTCCTCAGCCCACTCTCTCCCCACTTTCCTTCAGCACACGCACATAAAAACAAGCAAGTAATTTATATCATTTTCATTCTATTCATTCATAGAAATTAAAGTCTAAATAATGCCAGTCACATAACAAAACATGATTTTACAAAAATAATTTCCTGCACAGTCAAGCCTGCAAGGATTACTAGATGTCTTTCAGCAGCTCCCCTCCCTCCCTTCCCATTACCTTTGTTGCCAAGTCAAAATGATCTACCAACAATAAAATTTTTAAAACACAAAGCACACTGTACGCAGAGAAAATGTTAATTATCATTTATATTCCATGGGTTTTCAAAGAGGTCAAGGCAGATGACTTTATGTAATGTCACCTCAGTAAAAACTATACAAAAATAGACAAATATTCCCCCTCCCTTTTTACTAAAACGCGATAGCGGTTTTTAGCTTCCCTGCACCCTCCTGACCTCGACATGCCTCCATTCCCTCTGACTACGCCCCCCTCCCAAGCCACTATGGCCTCTCTTTCTCAATCTCTGTTTTATCTAATTGCCCTGCCTTTTCATTGCCTCCATTTACCACCGCTATAACATGTAACATCGCTATATACGTACTGTCTCTTCTTTAGTATATGCCTTTTTATTACTGCTATTTATGTAACATCTCTGTAAATGTAACAACACTGTAATATGTATCATCGCTGTAAATGTACAGTCTCTTCTATTGTTAACCGCATTGAACTTCCATGGTATTGCGGTATACAAGAATAAAGTTATTATTATTATTATTATTATCTGTACCTCATCCCTCCCTATGACCAAAAATTCTCCTTTCTTCTATTCCCCATGTACACAACCATCTCTTTCCCTCCCTTCCTCTCTCCCAAGTCCATGCCTTCTGTGTCTAAAAACCCATTCCCTCCCCCACCTCAGCATCTCTTTCCCTCCCTTCCTCTCTCCCAAGTCCATGCCTTCTGTGTCTAAAAACCCATTCCCTCCCCCACCTCAGCATCTCTTTCCCTCCCTTCCTCTCTCCCAAGTCCATGCCTTCTGTGTCCAAAAACCCATTCCCTCCCCCACCTCAGCATCTCTTTCCCTCCCTTCCTCTCTCCCGTCTATGCCTTCTGTGTCCAAAAATGCACTCCCTCCCCCCTTTTGTGTTCTGTGTTTGCCTTCCAGCCCATCTTTGCAACTTTCTCAGCAAAACGGAGCTCGAGCCGAGAGGCTTGTCTCCTGTTTCCTGCCTGCCCTGCCGCGCACAAATAGCCGACCGGAAGTATTCTCCGACGTCAGCGCTGACGTCAGAGGGCAGGCTTTGCTTAAGCCCTCCCTCCGACGTCAGCGCAGACATCGGGGAACACTTGCAATCGACTATATGTGAGCGACAGGACAGGTAGGAACAGAAGACAAGCCTCGCGGCTCGAGATGTATTGAACTCCGCGGGTCCCCCGTCCAGCTCTCTCCTGTGCACCTGGAGCGGACCGCCCCCCCCTAGGTACGCCACTGGGACCGGCACCGGTCTGCGGACCGGCGGTTGAAGAACTGTGGCCTAGGACCCTGGGGGAGCCCGGGCCCTCTGTCAGCTCCGGGCTCCTGAATGAATGACTGGTGGTACTGCCCTGATGGCGGCCCTGATAGTGTTTGATCAAGGAATCTCTTGTAGCTGCAGCCCTTCAAGGATGGAAAGGTGAATAAGGAAGCACTATGTGTTCGGAAATTCAAAATGGTAAGACAGATAGATTGGGGATGAACCTGTTATGGTTTTGAAGCAAAGGCAAGCAAACTTAAAGATGACCCTTGCTTCCACAGGCAACCATACAATAGACAGTCCCTGCTCGGAAGAGCGTACAATCTAATTTAGACAGGACATTACAGGGTTCAGGAGATAATGGTAGAGGAAATGATACAGTGAGTATAGGTATCTGACAGCAGTGAGTGGAAATTAAGAGTTGAAAGAAATTTCAAAAAGTGGGCCTTTAGCTTGGATTTGAACACTGCCAGGGACGGAGCGTGACGTATTGATTCTGGCAGCCTGTTCCAGGCATACGGTGCTGCAAGAAAGAAGGGACGGAGTCTGGAGTTGGCAGTGAAAGAGAATGGCACAGATAAGAGGGGCTTGCCGAATGAGCGGAGATCACAGGGGGAGAGGTAGCATAGGGGGGAGATAAGTGAGGAGAGGTATGGGGGGGGGGCTTCAGAGCAAATGCACTTGTAAGTCAGCAAGAGGAGTTTAAACTGTATTCGGAAATAAACAGGGAGCCAATGAAGGAACTTGAGGAGGGGGGTAATGTGGGAATAGCGGCTCTCACGGAATAGGAGTCGTTCAGCAGCATTTTGAACGGATTGAAGAGGCGAGAGATGGGTGTGCAACTCTATCTCATGCATATTTATTTTGGATATCCTGAAAACCTGACCTGGCTCCGGCTCTCGAGGCCCGGAATTGCCTACCCTCTGGTATAACAGAAATGAATGACTGTAATTGCAATACTGTGCAGCAAAAATGATTACCAGAAAAAACTCTACTGACAAGGATGCAGGAAAAGATAAAGAAGAAAAAGGTAACAATTCCTCCGCAAAATAAAAAGACGTATATAGCTTAAAGAGCTTTAAATAAATAATTCGCAAATTTAAATTTTAGTTTGGTTTTGCAATTTATAATGTGCCGTGAAAAACATTTGCTTCATTTAGGGCTCCTTTTACTAAGGTACGTTAGGGCATTAGCATGCGCTGAATTGTCGCGTGCGCTAGACCTTAACGCCAGCATTGAGCTGGCGTTAGTTCTAGCTGCGTAGCATGCGGTAATATCCTGCGTGCGCTAAAAACGCTAGTGCACCTTAGTAAAAAAAGCCCTTAGTGTGACAGAGCTAAAAAAAAAAAAAAAGGTTTGAACGACACTGCCCTATCGTTTTCCAACAAATTTTCAACCATCACAAATACCCTTTCATTATCTGTCCTGAATCTGAAACTAACTCATTAAAACGGTGTCTTTTAGTTTTAGCGGCCTTCCTTTTAATCTGGTCTATATTCACTGAAGAAAGAGATCGCCTCCAATAATGCCTAGGATAGGCACGTGGGATCTCAGAGAGAGAGAGGAAGAGATAATGGTTACTGCGGATGGGCAGACTGGATGGGCCATTTAGCCTTTATCTGCCATCATGATTCTATGTTTCTTTTTTGTTGTTGTGAATATCTTTATTAGCAATTGCAAAGGGAACATATAAAGCTCTATGGCATCACAATGGAAGTGTTAAGAGTCGTAGCCAATAGAGAGAGAAGGAAATAATGGATGCTGCAGACTGGCAGACTGGATGGGCCATTTGACCTTCATCTGCCATCATGTTTCTATGTTCAGTTCTAATTCCCCTCTTTAATACAGGATACCTGACATATTTTACTGATGGTTCATCCTATCGAGTTCAATCAAAATCATGCGTTGACATGTTTGACAAGTTACTGTATTTCCCTCTGCTCATTAATGTAGGGCGTTTAAGCTGGGCCAGTATTTCCGGCATGTTTTCCTTAGCCTCAGTGAACATAAATGTTTTGTTCCTTTCTAAGAGCAACCAAAACAAAACTGCAGACTGTGTACAAGATGCAGGCAAATTTTAATATGACAAGAACACAATATATAAAACCCTTTTACCAATAAAGGGACCCGACACGGTCCGTGTTTCGGACAAACCTTCGTCAGGGGGTCCTAATAAATACAGATACAATATAAAAATTATTGAAAATACTATGAGGATATGTATATGTGACAAAACAGATGTTGTCATACCATGCTATCTAAAATTGTGGTGAGAAGTGAAGACATATGAGAAGGAGATCACATGCAACGTTAAAAACATGCTAAAGAAAGATAGAAAATAAAGGATAAATGAATGAAAGTATGAATAATTTGGTGTGAGTTACACTAATGTAACCTTAAAGATAACATATGAAACGTGACAAACAGAGTAGACTGAAAGAGAAGAGATAAAAGTGAAAAGAATAATAATAAGAATATTAAAAAGAACAGGAAGAAGAAAAGAAAAGGAATACATAGGGGGGCTAAAAAATGCCACAAAAAAATGAAGAATCTCGACTATCATAAAATATAAAAAACATAATACGATATAAGTATGAGATCTTGATACAATGCTCAAAAGTAATAAGAAGGCATACAGCGTATTAGCATATAAGTAGAAACAAAAGCAGATCTTTTTTGGATCCCCTTTTTTTGTTGTCTTGTTCCTTTCTAGAGCACTGTCTTCCTTCATAACCAAGCGAATATTCTAAATACACTGGGAATCGATGCAGTACGTTTATGGGGTCACTTGAGCATCGTTTGTTAACATGGACAGTTGTTTCATGGACAATCAAAACAGCCACATTTTACTTTATACAAAGCAGATGGAAATCACTCATTTATATTAAAAAGAGTGTAAGACTTTAAACAGCAGCCTAACCCCTTAAGTAGATTTTTAAGGGGAAATGGCAAACTTGGACAAGACCACAGCTGACACGGTATCTCTCCAATTCTATTTAACCTGAATAAATAAGAGCACAGTTTGTTCATGCCCAATCCCGATGGCCTTATTCGAGCTAATACGACAGATGTTTTCTCATCTCCACCGGTCACACGATTGCATTTCACCCTGGTGAGCATATTTTGGAAACAAGCTAATGAGGCGATCTGCAGCAAACATCTTCGGTCCCCTTTGGCTGATATTTCTTCACTGATGCCATTTATCCTTCATTGTTAATTAAGCAGATACAAGCGGCATTCACTTGCTCTCACGCTGTACGCCTTGAAATGCAACGGTGTCCTGTTCTGTATTCATTTGCTTTGGTCGAAAAGAAAAACTGTTCAAACGACAGGCCCCAGCTTATCAGCGCTGATAATTTAGGCAGGGCGGCAAGGTAAATATTAATAAATGCATGAGCAGATTTGCTCATTATCACTTCAAACACAGGATTTGCAAGTACACGTGGCTAGGAGATGCGTGATGTGAATATTATTGCATTGGAGGTTTGAATTTGTGCATGTTTGACCTGATTTGTGCGGGAGTAACTTCATAATCGGGGCTAGAGAGATCAGACATCTGGATTTACTCGGACATGGTCTCTTTTTAGAGGACATGTCTGGGCGTCCAGATTAGAGAATGACACGGTAACAAAATTCATCACCGTTCCCGTCCCCGCGGATAACCGCGGGAAATAATCCCATGTCATTTTCTAGTGTCTATTTCAACCTCGGTCCTTCTACACCAGCATTCTTCAAAGCAAAGCTTGTGGGTCAGTGGTTGTGGCCATTCATACTCTGATTCTTATGTGAGCCAAGGATAATGAAGCCATTGTGAGATCACTGGTGTGATTGGCTCTTAGGCACTGGTGGAATGAGGCATTATGACATCACAATATCTGCTCTGGATACCAGAGACTGTCATTCTGTAGTGTCTGTTTCAACCTCGGTCCTTCTACACCAGCATTCTTCAAAGCAAAGCCTTTGGGTCAGTGGTTGTGGCCATTCATACTCTGATTCTTATGTGAGCCAAGGATAATGAAGCCATTGTGACATCACTGATGTGACTGGCTCTTAGGCACTGGTGGAATGAGGCATTATGACATCACAATATCTGCTCTGGATACCAGAGACTGTCATTCTGTAGTGTCTATCTCAACCTCAGTCCTTCTACGCCAGCATTCTTCAAAGCAAAGCTTGCGGGTCAGTGGTTGTGGCCATTCATACTCTGATTCTTCCCTCTCTCCTTAAAGAATGACATGAAGATGGTTTCCCGCGGTTATCCGCGGGGACGGGAACAGTGATGAATTTTGTCACCGTGTCATTCTCTAGTCCAGATGGCTTTTCAAAACCCGGCGCTTGGTCCGGGTTTTGAAAAGCATCCAGCTGGGAGCGGCATCTGTGCACGCACGGATACAACCCGGTAGCGTCACGTGCATGCGCGCGCACGTGCGGTGTCATCCCGTCGCACCTGCGCATACGCAGATGCCTTCCCGATGCTGCTCCGAACAAGTGAACAGGTTGAGGGGGGTAGTTCTAGGCGGTTTACAACAAGAGTTGTCCTGGGCATTTCCAGGGAGAATACATGGTTAATAGATGTAGTATACTAGGACAGACCAAAGATCCATCAAGCCTAGTATCCAGTTTCCATACCACGAACGTTTACAAATTATTCAAAATGCTTCCACTGATACTTATGATACTGTGATATTTGGTATGGAAATGAGAGCAAAAAGTCAGATTTCTGCTAACAACAATAAATTATTACTAATAACGACTGGGGTTGCCATTCAGCAAATTACATAGAATTGGAAGGATTGGAGGAGATTAAATTATAGCTTTTGGTGGAATTCTTTATGCCATATCTATAAAATGGAAAGATTTATTGCTTTACAAAGGGGATACTTTAAGAAGTTTCAGGATGTGTGGAAACCATTAACAAAATATTGTAAGGATTAAGTAAAATTATTTCCCTTTTAATTATCCGTTCAGGATATAGGGAGGGGGGTATTTTTCTTATTACATATAATATATAATAATGGAAGATATGGATGGGAGGGATTGGAAAGGGGAAGGGATAAAATTTATATAATGTACCAATGATTGTTTATAAGTGATATATTTATTGTTACTGTGAATGAATATATTTTACACTTAATGTAATTTTGAAAATGAATAAAGAATATTAAAAACAAAAAAAACAAAATGCTTCCATTAAACTTATAACTAAAACTAGGAAATTCGACCATGTAACTCCTCTTCTTAGGAAAGCGCATTGGCTTCCTATATCTCACCGGATAACATATAAATTATGCATACTTGCTTTTAAATCCCTATTTTATAAAACTCCAGCATTCATCTATAAATTATTAATCCCTTATACTCCAAATAGAACATTGAGATCCAATGAACAAAATATATTGACGATCCCTTCTCTTAGGGTTATTAATACAAGACGGCAATTTTATTTTTTCTGTTACTGCACCTCAAATTTGGAATTCCCTCCCTATTTATTTAAGGGAAGAGCGCAATCTGGAGAAATTTAAGAGTAATTTAAAAACTTTTCTTTTTAAAGATGCTTTTGATAATTAGCTAACTAGTTCGCTGGTTACATTTTACAATATTAAGGTTTTTTGTTTTCCCTGCCTTTTGTTTTTTCCCTGATTGTCTTACTTTCCTTTAATGATTTTGTATTTCATTCTCCTTTTTCCTTGTGTTTATGCTTTGTTAAGTTTGTCTATTAGTCCGCTTGGACGTAATATATTACTAAGTATTGTATTGTTCCCCAAATATTGTAATTTTAAAATGTTCATCGCTTAGAAATATGATTGAGCGATTAATGTGGAAAATATGAAAAAGGATCTGCAAAAGTTAGAGGAATGGTCTAATGCCTGGCACTAAAATTCAATGCAAAGAAATGCAGAGTAATGCATTTGGGGATTAATAATAGGAAGGAACCGTATATGCTGGGAGGAGAGAAGCTGATATGCACGGACGGGGAGAGGGACCTTGGGGTGATAGTGTCCGAAGATCTAAAGGCGAAAAAACAGTGTGACAAGGCAGTGGCTGCTGCCAGAAGGATTCTGGGCTGTATAAAGAGAGGCGTAGTCAGTAGAAGGAAAAAGGTGTTGATGCCCCTGTACAGGTCATTGGTGAGGCCCCACTTGGAGTATTGTGTTCAGTTTTGGAGACCGTATCTGGCGAAAGACGTAAGAAGACTTGAGGCGGTCCAGAGGAGGGCGATGAAAATGATAGGAGGCTTGCGCCAGAAGACGTATGAGGAGAGACTGGAAGCCCTGAATATGTATACCCTAGAGGAAAGGAGAGACAGGGGAGATATGATTCAGATGTTCAAATACTTAAAGGGTATTAACGTAGAACAAAATCTTTTCCAGAGAAAGGAAAATGGTAAAACCAGAGGACATAATTTGAGGTTGAGGGGTGGTAGATTCAGGGGCAATGTTAGGAAATTCTACTTTACGGAGAGGGTGGTGGATGCCTGGAATGCGCTCCCGAGAGAGGTGGTGGAGAATAAAACTGTGACTGAGTTCAAAGAAGCGTGGGATGAACACAGAAGATTTAGAATCAGAAAATAATATTAAAGATTGAACTAGGCCAGTTACTGGGCAGACTTGTACGGTCTGTGTCTGTGCATGGCCGTTTGGAGGAGGATGGGCAGGGGAGGGCTTCAATGGCTGGGAGGGTGTAGATGGGCTGGAGTAAGTCTTAACAGAGATTTTGGCAGTTGGAACCCAAGCACAGTACCGGGTAAAGCTTTGGATTCTCGCCCAGAAATAGCTAAGAAGAAAAAAAAAAAAAAATTTAAATTGAATCAGGTTGGGCAGACTGGATGGACCATTCGGGTCTTTATCTGCCGTCATCTACTATGTTACTATGTTACTATGATACTATGTTAATCAAAAATTGTATTAAACTTAAACTTGAAACATGCCATATCTTTTCTTGTACCCCGTGATTCTCATGATAGATAGGCGCTAGAAGTGTAGGCCTTTAAAAACTTTGGCCTACACTTCCAGCGCCTACTTTTTACCTAGTCCCGATTCTACATACGTAGCCTTATAAACCATACAAACACTCTTAACCCTTTAATTGGCAGATGGTGAAAACGGCTGCTCTTGATGTTGAGCGAGAGCGACAGGCATTTGGAGCTGCAGCCCTCCCTCAAGAGCCACGGGAAACACAAAGTTGCTTCTGAGCAACGATGCCAAATAAAAGGTTAAATTGGATTCTCTTTCTCAATGGCAACCAAAGTGGCTCTTTCCAAAGAAGACTAGCCCTCTCAAATTGATTTGCTCAAAAGATTAACCTGGCTGTTGTATTTTGGAGCAACTGTACTCTTCTACCGTACTCCTTCTTTGTTAAACCACAATAAAGACTGTTATGATAATCTAAATTTGGAAGCAAGACTGCTTTCCAACAGTGACCATTCCAAGACACAAGTATCTGGCAAAATTCCAAGGTTCAAAATCTATTAGTATTAGTTATTGTAGTTAGAATGGCCATCTAACATGTTCATATGATGCTTTGTATTGAGAGCTGAGAGTGTGGCACAATGGTTAAACCTCCAGCCTCAGCACCCTGAGGTTGTGGGTTCAAACCCACGCTGCTCCTTGTGACCCTGGGCAAGTCACTTAATCCCCCCATTGCCCCAGGTACATTAGATAGATTGTGAGCCCGCCGGGACAGACAGGGAAAAGTGCTTGAGTACCTGAATAAATTAATGTAAACCATTCCGAGCTCCCCTGGGAGAACGGTAGAGAAAATTGGTTTTTTTTAAATTATTATTGTCTTTTTCAATCTTGGGTGTTCTGAGTCATATTAGTTCATTTTAATATTAAGTGTCCTTTAGGTTTCTTAACAAAGTCAATGCTTGGATTTTTCATGATTGCAAATTATAAATAGGGAGGGAGAGACTGGACAATTAGCGGGGTTTGCACATTGATGGGCAGACTGGATGGGCCGTTTGGCCTTTATCTTCCGTCATGTTTCTATGTTTCTATTAAGGGCTAAATGCTAAATATAGCACTGGAAAATTTCATAAAACGTACTCTGGCGGTGTTCAAGTCCAAGTTTAAAGCCCACCTCTCCAAGACTGCTGCCATCCCCTAACTCTTCTCATCTTGAGTTCTGCATCCCCAACCCTATGGGCTCCTTTTACTAAGGTGTGCTAGTGGTTTTAGCGCGCTAAATGCTAACGCCTCCCATAGAGCTTGCGTTAGTATTTTCCATTTAGCGCGTGGTTTGCACGTGCTAATCTTAAGCGTGCACTAAAAACGCTAGCGCACCTTAGTAAAAGGAGCCCTATGTATCGTGTCTGTCTGTCCCAGTTAGATTGGAAGCTCTTCTGAGCAGGGACTGCCTAATGTCAAAATGTACAGCGCTGTGTTTGCCCTTCAGCGCTATAGAAGTGATAAGTAGTATTTATTTATTTAAAAAATTTATAAACCACTTAAAATCTAGGGGGTGAACAGAAAGAAAATGCATAACATTTTAAACAAACAGCAGTTCATAAAACTAAACCTAAAAGTATTATAATCACCTACTACTCTGGACATCTTCAGCATCTCTCCACCCTAGAAAACATAACAGAACATCATAAAAAGCAACAGGAACCCTATAAGTGTCGCATCAAGGCGTCTACAAATAATTGTGTCTTTAGCTGTTTCTTAAACCACGTATGATTTTCACACGGTCTCAGAGCCCCAGGAAGGGCATTCCAATGTTTTACGCCTACAGTCGAAAATATGGAATTCTTTGTTTTCACATGACATTAATCAGCCACATCTCTCCCTCAGCTCTCAGTGTACGGGGTGGTTGGTAAATATCCCAAAGATTTAGGAAACATATTGGAGCAGATAAGTGTAGTAGGAGGAGGAGGAATACAGATGGCGCTGTTTACAGAAGGCCATGTTTTCTGTCCAGGGTGTTTATCTTTGGAAGGCCTTATCTGTAGTGTAGGAAGCACTTGGGGCTCCTTTTACTAAGGTGCGCTAGCGTTTTTAGCGCGTGCTGAAGATTAGCGCGCGCAAACCCCGCGCTAAATGAAAAATACTAACACAAGCTCTATGGAGGCTTTAGTGTCTAGCTTGCAAGGCATTATAGTGTGCGCTTAGCGTGCGCTAAAACTGCTAGCGCACCTTAGTAAAAGGAGCCCTTGAAGTAGTGTAGGAAGCACTTGGGGCTCTTTTTACCAAGGTGCGCTAGCGTTTTTAGCGTGTGCTGAAGATTAGCGTGCGCAATCCCTGCGCTAAATGAAAAATACTAATGTAAGCTCTATGGAGGCATTGGCGTCTAGCGTGTGGGGCATTGCAGCGTGCTAGGCGCGCGCTAAAACTGCTAGTGCACCTTAGTAAACGGAGCCCTTGAAGTAGCGTAGGAAGCACTTGAAGTCAGTTCTTTATAAATGAGCTTACCAACAGACTGTAGGACTAGATTTAATGGCGGCTTCTTGACGCTTTAATGTTCTGTTTTTAGTTGTGTTATATGATTGATATGTTACATTTGTTGCATTTTCTTTGGGTTTGTTTGGTGGTTTTTTTGTTATTTTTTTGTGTATGTTTTAATTGTAACCTGCTCAGAACTAGTGGATGACACGGGCAATCCATTTTTAAAAATAAAGAAATACACTTAGCACCGGAATTCATGGCAAATTTTTAGGCATGGGGATTTACACGAACTGAAACCTGGTCTACTGCATACTCAAATATAAACCTAGATTTTGATGCAAAAAAATGGACCAAAAATGGGGGTCTTGGCTTATATTCAAGTCTTACTACTTAGCATTTCCATAATGCTGCTAGATGTACATTAAACATGTAAGAGACAGTCCCTTCTCAATAGCTTATAATCTAATTAAGACAGATGAATAGGGGTTAGGGAAATTCTCATAGACCCATCTCAGGCCTCTCCTCAGGCCTACCTTAAACTTTGCTGGTCCAGTGGTGAGCCAGGGCAAGAGCGATCCTCCTATGCTCCTGCCCCTTGCAGTCTCACTACTCAAAATGGCTGCCACAAGTTCCTACAGTAACCTTGTGAGACTACTGTGAGTTTGGTTTATATTCGCGTCAAACTTTTTTCCCCCCGTTATATTTGGATAGGTTTATATTCGAGTATATACAGTAATTCCGTGTGCTTAGCAGTGCGCTTAAATTGTTGGAACACCCAAGACCTGCGCATGCCCCTCCCATGGCCACACCCTCTTTTCTGATCCGCGCACTAGCATTTGAATGCACTTCTGTATAGAATATGCCTGAAAAGATGCATGGGTAAATTCCAATTATTGACAAGTAGTGCCGATAGCTGGTTGCTTCTGCCCAAATGATCAGAACTGATTGGCTCATTATTCAATTAAGTTGCACGCCATAATTGTACGCCTAAATTTGCATGCAAAACTGAAAGCGCCATAAATAAGACGGGGTGGGTGAGTAGGTAGATACTAATCTGCAAATTGAATGGACTTAAATGTCAACACAATGACGCTTCAAGTCACTTGCAAAGCATCGTGCAATGTTGATGGATTTATATGCAGGCTTTTTGCTTTTCTCGCTACAAAAATGTATCTCGGAAAAAGCCCACAGGCAACAAAATCACAGGGCTTGCTCTTTCTTATCGTGTTTAGTGGTAGCAATCGCTTACAGCCATGAATAATTATATTTACACACACATACAGATAAGCGGGGCGCTTTACCTTGAAACAGCTGGGACCTTTTGCTGTGCACCACAATTACAGCTCCCTTAGCTTGTAATAAAGTGTACTTTTGTTTCAAATACAAGTTGCCAAACTTGATTACAAACCTCGACCTCCTGCTACCCAGTACAATACTAGTGATTTTTGGTGAATGGTAGCAAATTATGATAAGCGACACTGATAAAAATGTATGATGTTGAGGAGATAATGCTGATTCCCCCCCCCCCTCACCTTTGGCTATCTTGCAATTAGGAGCTAAGAGAAACACTTGCATGCAGCAAATTATTTTTATTTGAAAGAGGATACACATAGAGCAGCTAATTCCATAGCAGGCACTTATAAAGGTAATATTGACAGCTAAAAATAAAGGGACGGATTCTATAAATGATGCTACCTAAAAAAAAATGGCCACCAATTGCACATTAATCATGCAACTACACTGTTAATGTCTTATGCCACTTATGTTAGGGTGCCCTTTATAGCAGTGTTCTTCAATCACCGGTCCATGGACCGGTGCCGGTTCACAGAAATTTCCTGCCGGTCCACAGGGCCAGCACGTGCATCAGGCCCAAAACAGTGTTCTTCAACCGCCGGTCCATAGTGCGATCGATGCGGCGTTATCCCTCTTCCTAACTGATTCAGTGCACAAAGCCACGGGCAGTGGCTCCTACGGGCATCCTGCGCCTGAACCGGAAGCCTTCTCTCCGACGTTGCAACGTCAGAGGGAAGGCCTCCAGATGAGGCACGGGACGCGCAAGGTGCAATTAGTACTATTATGGGGGCGGGGTCTGGGGTGGAGATTGGGTAGAGATGGGCGGGGTCTGGCCCACGACTTAGCCCAGTGTTCTTCAATCGCCGGTCCACGGACCAGTGCCGGTCCACAGAAATTTCCTGCCGGTCCACAGGGCCATCACGTGCATCAGGCCCAAAACAGTGTTCTTCAACCGCCGGTCCATGGTGCGATCGATGCGGCGTTATCCCTCTTCCTAACTGATTCAGTGCACAAAGCCACGGGCAGTGGCTCCTACGGGCATCCTGCGCCTGAACCGGAAGCCTTCTCTCTGACGTCGCAACGTCAGAGGGAAGGCTTCCATATGAGGCACGGGACGCGCAAGGTGCAATTAGTACTATTATGGGGGCGGGGTCTGGGGTGGAGATTGGGTAGAGATGGGCGGGGTCTGGCCCACGACTTAGCCCAGTGTTCTTCAATCGCCGGTCCACGGACCAGTGCCGGTTCACAGAAATTTCCTGCCAGTACACAGGGCCAACATGTGCATCAGGCCCAAAACGGTGTTCTTCAACCGCCGGTCCACGGTGCGATCGATGCGGCGTTATCCCTCTTCCTAACTGATTCAGTGCACAAAGCCACGGGCAGTGGCTCCTACGGGCATCCTGCGCCTGAACCGGAAGCCTTCTCTCTGACGTCGCAACGTCAGAGGGAAGGCTTCCAGATGAGGCAAGGGACGCGCAAGGTGCAATTAGTACTATTATGGGGGCGGGGTCTGGGGGTGGAGATTGGGTAGAAATGGGCGGGGTCTGGCCCACGACTTAGCCCAGTGTTCTTCAACTGCCGGTCCACGGACCAATGCCGGTCTGTAGGTGTAAAAAGGTTGAAAAACACCGCTTTATAGGATATGGGCCACATTCCCCAAACAAGCCTCATTAGTGGACAACTTCTTACACACACATTTGCACCTGCTCCGCGACGAAGCTGTAAATGCATTCCTGTGTGGCCCGGTGGTTAGAGCCACAGCCTCCTCACCCTGAGGTTGTGGGCTCAAATCCCATCCTGCAGGGCATTCTTTTATGTAGGCCCAATGCTATGGAATTCTCCCCCGTTGACGATAAAACAAGGAACATCTTTGCCCCGATTTAAAAAAAAAAACTTTGAAAACTTAGAGGTTCTTTCACTAAGGCGCGCTAGCCGATTTAGCGCATGCGAAATGCATTTAACGCGTCCATTATATTCTGTGGACGCGTAAGCGTTTAGCGTGCACTAAATCTGCTACCGTGCCTTAGTAAAAGAGGGGTTTATTTATTCCAAAAGGCTTTTTATTGTGTTATTGAAGGGGTGTGTGCTTGCTTGAATGTGATTTATTTGAGCTTTCTCTGGGGTGTTTTATTGATTAGGACTTTACCTGTTTTAATAGAGTTCCTTTCTAAATTTGTTTTATTTTGTAAACCACATTGATTTACTTAGTGCCGATTTTTTTTTTTTTTTCAGCATTATTTATAGAATTTTCCCTTATGTGTGTCCAAATGTACGAGACAATGCCTACATCCTATATAATAAAACGCTAGCTGCGCATGCACACTCATACCTGCGTGATCTGTGATCCGTAGGTCCGTGGTCACAGTGCGTATGCGGCGCCAAGATTGGGAAAGCACAGCACAGCCGGCGACTCCCCACTCCCGCCCTCACTCACCGCCAAAACCACCACCTCCTCCTCGCTGGCTCACCCGCATTTAAATGGAGAGAAAAGCGCTAACGCTGGCTTTGCCATCTTCTGTCCACTGCGGCCCGCCCTCTCTGACTATTTCCTGTTTCCAGGGTTGGCCGCAGTGGATAGAAGACCCCGAAGCCAGCGGTAGCGCGGTGCAGCGCTTTTCTCTCAATGCTGCTTCTGCAATGCGTACCGTGGTGGAGCCCGTGGCAGTTTATGGCACGTGTGGCGGTTCCGGAGAACAGATGGAAAAAGGGCAGGACAGTGATAGTGACAGCAACACTGGTGATGACGTGAAGAAGCGGCAGTCCGAGTCAGCAAGGAAACCAAATCAGAAGGAAAACAAAGCCCATGCTGAGGGGGAAAAGACCAGAAGCAGACCTCCAAAGGTGGATAAAGCAAGGAAAGGGAAAAAAGAGCCATCTGTGGAAGAGAAGCTGCGGAAACTCCACAGTGAGATCAAGTTTGCACTGAAGGTCGATAACCCTATTCAAAGCCAATGGAGAAGGTTGCTGAGGTTTACTCACACCTGAAATCCCGTATCCTGGGACCAAAGATGGGGCCACTTCAGAAAACAAACAAAAACAGCATGACTGAGAAGGACAAAGCTGAGAAGAACGTTGAGAAGCTAACAGGAGAGGAAGCTGCGAATGAGACGGAGAGGAAGGAGCCCTGTGCAGATGTTTCTGCCCCAGTGAATGGCGAATTTGCAGCCCAGCAGAATGAGAGTGGTGAAGACAAGAACCGGGAAGAAGACCACAGTTTGGGTAGTGTAAAGCAAGAGGTGCCGACTGAATATACACAGAATGACACACACATTGATGCTAACATGGAAAAGTTAGGCAGTGAAAGTTAGAAAGAAAGACAGAAAGCAGCCAAGAAGAGAGAGAAAGAAAGAAAGATAGACAGACAGTGGCCAAAGAGAGTGAGAGAGAGAGACAGAAAGAAAGAAAGAAAAACAGACAGTGGCCAAGGAGAGAGAGAGAAACAGAAAGAAAGAAAGACAGACAGCGACCAAGGATAGAGACAGAAAGAAAGAAAGACAGTGGTCAAGGAGAGAGAGAGAGACAGAAAGAAAAAAAGACAGACAGGCAGTGGCCAAGGAGAGAGAGAGAAAGAAAGACAGACAGCAGCCAAGGAGAGAGACAGAAACAAATAAAGAAAGACAGATAGACACATCTATTCTAGCACCCGTTAATGTAATGGGCTTAAAAACTAGTGTAATACATAAACTTGACAAGGAAAAGTAGACTGAAATAGTTCATTTCCAAAATGTTTTGCAAATAAAAAAGTTTTCAGAACTCTCCGGAATAAAGCAAAAGAACCTAAACTTCTTAATGTAAGGGGTAAAGCATTCCAGAATCCGGTTAATTTAAAAGCAAAAGAATGACTAAATCCCTTAAAGGTTCTGTTTTTACCACTGAGAGAGGGATGGGGCCAGAGGAGTCTGAGTAAATCAGGGCCTTCCAGATAACCACTTATGTAAACAGTTCCCAAAATCATGATGTAAACCTCACCCTAACACTAGATAGCAAGTGAACCTTTTAAGGGTAGGGAGGGGGGTTCCCCCCACCCCTCAAAAAGAGGGTTACTTTGTAACCCTCAAAAACACAAAATAGTATCCACCATCAGGGTGCATTTGACGGGTCACTTCCCATTCAGTGCACGCATTTGTCTTGCGGACAATTGTCAGGGCGCTTTTGACGGATCACCATTGATACTTCTATTTCTCCTTGATTCTTTATTGCTTCAAAATATTTTCCGAAGACTAGAACATGAGAATTTATGAATTAGAGCTTTACTTAAAAAGTGTGAAGAACTTTGTGCCTGGAATGCGCCTTCGGTTCAACATTAATGCATGAATATGTGAAGGAAACAAATGTTTTCTAATAAAAACAGATCAACAATAGACAAAAATAGACCTTATATATATGGTGGCTTTGCTGATACCGGTAATTTCCTTCAAACCTTGTGAAACAGAGACCGAGGAAAATGCATCTTTAATTGGTGCTACAGAGAATTCTTGCTTTTCACTAGGCAAAATACCTGTACAGCTTAAAATATGATCTCTGTTTCTCCAGGAAGCATCCAGCAATTAGGATGAAAAATAATTTTTTGAAAGCACTAATATTTATTGATCTGAAACTGAATCCTTTTCTATCCAAATTGTATTGTGGCAGTTATTATGTTAGCAACAGATTGTGATTTACTAATGGCTTACAATGGAATCATAAAAAGTACCTATTTGACTGTAAATCTATTAAAAAAGTGTTGGGTTTTTTTTTACGTTGCTAAAATAGAATATCTCAGCTATACATTAAGGAGCCTAGCAAGCACATTTGGATCAATCATTGCCCTTCTGAATCGACAGCTCTTGTTTTATTGTGAAATCTTTTAAACTAAACATAGAAACATGATGACAGATAAAGGCCAAATGGTTACTGCAGATGGGCAGACTGGATGGGCCATTTGGCCTTTATCTGCCATCATGTTTCTATAATCAGAATGTTCTATGACATCACAATGCAATTGTTAAGAGTCTAGGGAGAGGAATAGATAATGGTTACTGCAGATGGGCAGACTGGATGGGTCATTTGGCCTTTGTCTGCCATCATGTTCCGTAATCAGAAAGTTCTATGACATCACAATGCAAGTGTTAAGAGTCTAGGGAGAGGAAGAGATAATGGTTACTGCAGATGGGCAGACTGGATGGGCCATTATCTATTCCTCTCCCTATTGGCTAAGACTCTTAACAATTGCATTGTGATGTCATAGAACATTCTGATTATAGAAACATGATGGCAGATAAAGGCCAAATGGCCCATCCAGTCTGCCCATCCACAGTAACCATTATCTCTTCCTCTCTCTGAGACAGGGCTGCCCAAATCTGGTCCTCGAGATCTACTGCCAGGCCAGGTTTTCAGGATATCCACAATTAACATGCATGAGAGAGATTTGCATACCAAGAAGGGAGTGCAGACAAATCTCTCTCTCGTGCATATTCATTGTGGATATCCTGAAAACCTGGCTTGGCAGTAGATCTCGAGGACCGGACTTGGGCAGCCCTGCTCTAAGAGATCCCAGGTGCCTATCCTAGGCTTTCTTGAATTCAGACACAGTCTCTGTCTCCACAACCTCTTCTGGGAGACTGTTCCACGCATCTACTGAGCCTATCACCTCTTAACATCATCCTTTGCCTTCTCATTCCAGAGCTTCCTTTCAAATCAAAGAGATTTGCCTCATGCACATTTATGCCACGTAGGTATTTAAACATCTCTATCATATCTCTCCTCTCCCGCCTTTCCTCCAAAGTATACATATTAAGATCTTTAAGTCTGTCCCCATATGCCTCATGATGAAGACCATGCAACATTTTAGTAGCCTTCCTCTGCACTTTTTATATCTTTTTGAAGGTGAGATCTCCAGAATTGTACACAATGCTCTAAATGAGGTATCATTAGAGTCTTATACAGGGGCATCAATACCTCCTTTTTCCTACTGGCCATACCTCTCCCTAGCATCCTTCTATCTTTCATCGTCAACTTTTCAACCTGTTTGGCCACCTTAAGATCATCACATACAATCTCAACCAAGTCCCGCTCTTCTGTCGTGCACATAAGTTCTTTACCCCCTTAGCTGTACCGTTCCCTCTGGTAATGTAGCCCAAATGCATGACATTGCATTTCTTAGCATTAAATTTTAGCTGCCAAATTTCGGACCATTCTTCAAGCTTAGCTAGATTTTTCTTCATGTTATTCACACCATCCTTGGTGTCTACTCTATTGCAGATTTTGGTATCATCCGCAGAGGCAAATCTTATCCGACAACCCTTCAGCAATATCGTTTATAAAAATGTTAAAAAGAACAGGTCAGAGGGGAGACAAGATGACGACGGGAGTGGACGCGTGAGTCCAAGCTCCCGCTCTGGCAGTAAACTTTACCTTCGATAACGATTTCCCCAACAGTTTTTGGATGCCTAAGAGGAGGGGACGGCAGAGGGATATTCCTCAATCCTTGGCCGCGACTTCGACACCGCGTCAAACTACGATAACATCATTCGCAGTGCCGATGGTATTGGGCGGATCCGCAGCTGAGCTCCAGGAGCAGCTCAGCATGGACGGCGATGCGTCGCTGAGCCCCTTGGGACCTGATCCTCCTCCTCCCCCGAGCAGCGCAACGGAGCTGTTGCTTCCTGTTGAGGGACTTCGGCAGCAGCCGACTCAGGAGATGACCCTGTTGCAGACAAACTCGGAGAAAAGACCTGGAGAGGGAGGAGGAACACTGCAGGCAAGCGGTGGTGAGAGTGGGGGAGGTGAAACCCGGGAAGGAGCGTGGGAACCCGGGTTACCTCAGCTCAAGCCGCTTGTGAAACCGGCGGTGGTTACACTGGACTCACTGTGGGGAGCAATTGAAAATCTACAAACTGTATGTATTGGATTTATTTCCTTGATGGCTGAAGTTTCTACTAAAGTTAATAAATTGGAAATTGTTTCTTGTGATCAAGCAAAACAAGTAGGAGATATTGAAAAATCTATAACTGAGATTAAATCTTTAAATAACCAGAATGCAAAGGACAAAGCTTTTCTTCTTCGCAAAATTGAAAACTTGGAAAATCAAAATAGGAGTTTAAATTTGAGGATTTTAAATTTTCCTATGTCTAAACTTAAAACTCCTAGGGAATTATTTAAGGATTTCCTGGTTTCCATATTGAAAATTACGGAAATGAATATTCCACCTTTGCAGAAGATTTACTATTTAAAAAGGACAATAAAAGAGTCTGATACAACTACTGAACAAGATTTAACAACTTTCTTAGAATCATCAAATCTCGAATTGTCCGGACGAGCTACACTGATAGTATCCCTGGTATTTTATCAGGATAAAGAAATGATTTTGAAATTGTATTATAGTTTAAAACAAGTTTCTTTTTTGGGAGAAAGAATATATATATATCCGGATGTTTCAAAATGGACCCAGATTAGAAGGAAAGAATTTCTTACATACAGGGATAAAGTTGTATCATTAGGAGCTTCTTTTCAGTTAAGATTCCCTTGTAAATGTTTTGTTGTATATCAAAACAATAGATACATTTTCTATGATTCTCAGTAGTTACGTTTCTTTTTAGAGGGAAAAGGTGTTTCATTTGCACCACAGTGATTTTCAGTATAACTCAAGTCTATTTTTATTAAACCATCGGTTTTCACTTAATTTCCTGTAAAACTTTAAGTTGTGATCTTTCCTGGAAGAATTTCTCTTTCTTAGTCTCCTTCCTCCCTTATTGAGGACTATGTTTGAATAAAAAGTATGGTTTACTTCTTTTTGTTAAATATATTGATCCAATAATGAAAATGGATTTATTTTGTATCAAGTTTTTGAAATATCATGACTACTAATATTGGATGTATTAATATCGTATATTGCCTGTTAAGCACAATTATTGTTTATTTGAAAATTTAAATAAAGAATTTAAAAAAAAATTTTAAAAAAAAGAACAGGTCCAAGAACAGAACCTTGAGGCACACCACTGGTAACCTCTCTTTCCTCAGAGCGATCTCCATTGACCACTACCCTCTGTCACCTTCCACTCAACCAGTTCCGGACCCAGCCTGAGGGCACTCAGTTTATTTATTATACACCTGTCAAAGGCTTTGCTTCAATCTAAATACACCACATCTAGTGCACTCCCTCTATTTAATTATTTGGTCGCCCAGTTAAAGAAATTGATCAGATTTGTCTAAGACCTACCTCTAGTGTATCCATGTTGCCTCCAATCCTGTAATCCACAGGATTCCAGAAACTTCACCATTCTTTGTTTTAAAAGTGTTTCCATTAATTTGCTTACCAAAGAAGTCAGACTTCCTTACTTCCACTTTTGTGGATATCAAAAATATTATGGGCAATATGGGCCGGAGTCTGCAAATGGCACCTACTTTGGCAGCCACTTATAAAAATTCCGCTGATTGCATGTCATGCTGCGGCGCTGTTTGCGGAACCACACCTACCATCAAAAATAGGCGCCGGTAACATAGGCCAGAGTTTTGAAGGTCTACATTCCCAGTGCCTATGCTTGACGAGAATCGCATCTACAGAGGTACCCAGCGACACCTAAGATCATTTCTGGCGTAAACCACACCTACTTTGACCTTAGGCGCTGTTAGGCGCCCCTGTAGATGCGATTATGGCATCCTTTTTTGTAGGCAACTGTGGGCCCCTACAATTTTAAATGACATTTTAATCAATTTTAAAATAACAAAGTCAATTACCGTGCCAATTAACACCAAGGCCCTCTTTTACTAAGGTGCGCTAAGCATTTTAGCGCGCATTTAGCATGCACTAAATCAATGTGTGTGCTAACTGCTAACGCATCCATAGGATAACATCCACGCATTAGCGTTTAGCGTGTGTTTAGCGCAAGTTTCAAGTTTATTAAGATTTGTTATCTACGCAATATCATATACTTCAATGCGTATAACAATTAAAAATTAAAAAATGGGGAGGACAATTATTTACGTTCTAATACAAACTGGTACAAAAGGCAAGGGGGATGAACGACAATCTTTAAGGAAAGAACAAGAGACATTTATGGAAGAACACATATGGTGGGAGCACATGACCAGAATATAAAGTAAAATAATGAATAGTTTGGCGACCCTCTCATAAGACTCATTAAAGACTAAGGATTTAGTACTTGGTAGGTTATGCTGTCTATGTTTTAAAAGTGTCCTTGTACAGAAAGCTTTTTAAGGAACGCTTGAATTTTTCTAAAGAATATTCATTACGTAGATATAGTGGTAGATTGTTCCAGAGCTGGGGTGCTATGACCGAGAAAATAGTGGATCTCCTGGTCCCTATTATTTTTAGAGAAGGAATAGTTAATAAATGTTGTTGTGTTGATCTGAATGCCCTAGATGAAGAATATGGTATCAAAAGACGATCCAAAAATATCAGCGCGCGCGCGCTAAAAAGCATAGCGCACCTTAGTAAATAGAGGGGGCAAGTAAAACAATTAAGTTAGGCAGCCGTAGGGTGCATACCCCCGCCTAACTTATGGCGCTATTCAGAGACTTTGGGCCTATGTGTAAGAAATTCCAGCTAGATTGAAACTGTGGACATTTGTGCTTGCTTGAGAACAGGCACAAATGTCTGTGTGAAGTGTCGATAAAACAATTTAAACGGCCAGGAGGGACTCACTAATTTGTGCACACTGATTTGTAGAAAAGACGTACTTACACACATGACTGATTTCACAAATTGGCATTGACTTACGTATGTGATAAGTCCTGTTCTTTAAAACTGGCATGTTAGTTTGCATGATGCGTCGCATTAAATCATTGGCGTGTTAAGGATATTCCACTTTGCAATGCGCACATTGAAAGGCCCACTTAGGTGCAGCAGCTTGTACATGCCATTTTCCTGGCATAATTTGTTGCAATTAAAGTTTTGTCATGCCAAAGCGGCTTTGCACTACTATTCTGGTGGTGACCAGAGGATTGGATAGAGGGAGAGCGCTTGATGTGGCGTATTTCGATTTTAGCAAAGACTTTGACAGTGTTCCACACAGGCATTTAAATAAAATGTGTGCCCTCTGTAATGGTCCCAAAGTGATGGACTGGGTCAAAACTGATTGAGTGGAAGGCGACAGAGGATAGTGATCAATGGACATAGCTCTGTGGAAAGGAATGTTACCAGTGGTGTGCCTCAAGGTTTGGTTCTTGAGCCTGTTCTTTTAAACATTTTTGTAAGTAATATTGCTGAAGGGCTGTCTGGTAAGATTTGCCTCTTTGAGAACGATAACAAAATCTTCACTAGAGTAGACACATCCCTGATGGTTTGGATAACATGAGGAAGGACCTAGTAAAGCTTGAGGAATGGTCCGAAATTTGGCAGCTAATATTTAATGCTAAGAAATGCAATTGGGCTGCAAAAAGCTGAGAGAATACGGGGAGAAGAACTTTTCTGCACAAAAGAAGAACAGGAATTGGGTGTGATAGTCTGTAATGATCTTAAGGTAGCCAAGCAGGTTGAAAAGGTGAGGGAGAAAACTAGAAGGATGCTTGGGTGCATAGAGAGAGAAGTGTCCAGTAGGAAAAAGGAAGTATTGATTCCCTTGTATAAGACTCCGGTGAGACCTCATTTAGAATATTGTGTACAATTCTGGAGTCCACATTTTCAAAAAGATACAAACAAGATAGAGCGATGCAGAGGAAGGCTACTAAAATGATTGGTGGCCTTCATCTTCAGGCGTACGGAGACAACCTCAAAAATGTCAATATGCGTACTTTGGAAGAAAGGTGGGAGAGGGGAGATATGATAGAGATGTTTAAATCCCAAAATTTAACTACAAAATATTACTCACCAGAGATGGGTTACACTCCCCCGATAACCATTTCACAAACCAGTGGAGAAAAAGCCTCAAAAATTTCAATGCAGCAGTAAACAACTTATATACTGTTTAAAGTCCAAGCTGCTTATGTACTATCACTGGCAAAAAAACTCCACCACCACTGAAATGTAATTATCAAAAGGGTAATATGTTAAAATGTTTATTTTATTTTTATTTTTCCTCTAACTCTACTTTTCACTTCTCTATTACCCTCCAGGTACTTTAGTTAGATTGTGAGCCTTCGGGACAGTAAGGGAATTTTTCAAGTACCTTTCTTATTTCTAATCTTAATGTATATTTTCTGTAAACCGCTTAGAACCTAACGGATGTAGCGGTATATAAGAAATAAATTACATTACATTACATTACATAATATACCCATCACTGTGCACAGGAAAAGCAAAAAAAGTTTAACTTAGCTTAGGACCATGGTCTGAAACGCCGTGCTGTGCTGGTAGAAAATGTCTGGCCAGACTGTAGATGAAAACACCACGGCACCATTTAGATGGATGTTATTTTGTTTGATGTACTTATGATTTGTCATTATATTATCTAAGCGGTTTATAAATCTTTTGAATAAATAAATAATTTTTGCCCCATCATGACAGCTTTGAACACTCATTCTGCTCTTCCTTTGGTGCATTGGGATCTCTTCATGCCTCGCAATGTTGTTGCCACTGTGGCAAATTTCTGACAGCAAAGTGTAAAAAAAAAAAGATTTAAAAATGTTAATTTGCAAAATTGCTTGCCCCATAGACTTGAATAAAAATGAATCCAGATCTAAATAAAGAACCAAAAAAAAATTTCCCAAACTCATCCACACCCAGGTCATTTCCTTCGCTTGCCTTCACTTGTGTTCCCCAATTGCTACCAGTTTTCTCTGTTGTAGTTTCAGCAAGTAATAAACCAAAGAAACATAATTCCTAACAACCTTCTACTTCCTCTTCTTCCAATAATTGATAAACATTTCAACGTATGCACAGCATCAGCGTCTATGAGACAAACTTGGTTTTTCATGTTGCATAGGATTTTTTGGACCCCAGTTCGTTTACAAAAGATAGACAGTTCTAAGTCTAATAGATGCTGGCATTGTCAAGTTAATATAGGGACGTTGGATCTTCTGTTGTTCTGTTGTCCATTGATACTTAATTTTTGGAAGCCAATTTGGGGACAAATCAATGTTGTACTTGGGTCATCGATACCAATGACTTGTGAAGCCATAATTTGTGGTACTCTATTACATATTAAACCTTCTTTGGAACGACATAAAAGCCGGCTTTTCTTGATAATGACAGGAATAGCCATCCAGATGGTTACACGTAACTGGAAGAGTTATGATCGACTGAATTACACTTTCTGGTGGGCAAACCTATGTTCCAGTTACAAGTATGAAAGAAAAAATGCGGAATGTTTGGGGTATAGTAACACATTCCAAATGGCGTGGAGCCCATTGACTGCATTTATTGAGTCACAAGAACTGTCATGTACCTTTCCTTTTATTTGACTTCCTTACACATCCTGGGTTGGTGGTGGGAGAGGAATGTATTATTGTTTGCTATACTTAATTATCTATATTATTGAAATTAAATATGTACTTCTTCTATTAATTATGGGGAGGGGGGAGAAAATGATTGTTTTTTTTTATTATTTGTGTATTTAAAGTGCGTTCTGTGTGGTGTTTATGTTTAAATTCATTGTATGGCACCGTTAACATTTGAAAATTAATAAAGAGTTATTAAAAATAAACATTTCAACGTATGCCTCCACCAGAATGGCCTAAGACTACTCCTTATTCCATTGTTTTATGGCTAGTCAATATCAACCTAGCCAAACAAAGATTTAGGGCTCCTTTTACTCAGCGGTGATACTAAGTGATACTAAGGGCTCCTTTTACAAAGGTGGGCTAGCGGGTGTAGCGCGCGCTAAAGTGCCGCAAGCGCTAGCCGCTACTGCCTCCTTTTAAGCAGGCGGTAATTTTTCGGCTAATCTTGTGCGTGCGCTAAAAACTCTAGCGCACCTTAGTAAAAGGAGCCCCAAGTGATACTAAGCGATACTAAGATGTGGTAGCATTGAGCTGGCGTTAGTTCTAGCTGCATAGCGTGGGTTTAGCGCGTGCTAAAATCCTGCGTGCGCTCCAAACGCTATCGCAGCTTCGTAAAAGGAGCCCTTAAAGTGAGTCTTGTGATGATGCCAGGTTTTCATTTTGGCTCAAGGCGGTATCACACCCAAGCCTTTTCATCACAAAGCACAACTCGCTTTTTCATCTCACCTAGAGCTACCATTTTTCAGGCAACAAAAATCCAGACACGTGGCTCCGCCCTGTTCTGCCTCAGCCCCGCCCAGTTCAGCCTTCAGCCCCGCCCCCCCCAAACTCCTCTCTTCTTCCCCAAGCTCTGCCCGCGTCTGGAGGGCCTAGAGCAGGGATCTCAAAGTCCCTCCTCGAGGGCCGCAATCCAGTCGGGTTTTCAGGATTTCCCCAATGAATATGCATGAGATCTATGTGCATGCACTGCTTTCAATGCATATTCATTGGGGAAATCCTGAAAACCCGACTGGATTGCGGCCCTCAAGGAGGGACTTTGAGATCCCTGGCCTAGAGCATGTGCAGATGTGTGTGAAGTCATCCACGCATGCTCAGATGCCCTCCAGATGTGGCCGGAGCTTGTCGGGGCTTTCTGGACAAACTGTCAGGTTTTGGAAAGTCCATCCGGGGCCCCGGACACTCCTCTAAAAAGATGACATGTCAGGGTTTTCCCGGACATCTGTTAACCCTACTCTCAACTCGCTTTTAATAATAATAATAGTTTATTTTTATATAGCGCCAAACCATCAGTTCTTGGCGGTTTACACAATAATAATTACAAGTAATTAAAATACAGATCCAAATAACAATGTCTTATCAAAGGAAATGACACAATTCAATAAAAGATACTGACTAACAAAGTACAACACTAACTTATTCTAAATAAAATGTACACCTATCATTATAATTTTGAAATTTATTAAATATTGTATTGTTTAAATAGATAAGTTTAAAAAAAAATTTGAAATTGATAATAAGTGAGGACTGGATTAATAAGAGCATTCATAAATATATAGCCACAAAATACAGATACAGTAGAAACCCAATTGTAATAGAAAAAAACTTCTACGATGGTCGGATATCAGTTGTCTACAGATGGAATATAGACAAGTGCAGGTTCAATGTAGATGTCAACGGAGGAAAAAGCCTCAGACAAGGGCCCTCCCACCTCCACTATGGTGGAGTAGCGGTGGTAAGGCGTTCACCTCATTGGCTAAAAAACCTCCTGAAATAACAAAAACTCTGCACTATTAAAAAGTTCTTAAATGGAAATACTGAATGATAGATAAAAAATATCTTATCACTACTTAGCTTTAAATGATCAGTACACCGACGGTGCCAGCGTTTCACTCTACAGCTACCTCAGGGTGTAACGTCTCCGATCACAATTTAGAAACGGACGCAAATGCGCCTCAGGCATCCAAAATAAGAGCATTCAAACATGAATTGATTACTCCTGCTTAAAAAGCCAGAGTCCTATCTTAATTCCTTCCTAAGTCCTGTTTTGGCCGTCTGGTCACCTACCTCTGCAGCTGCAACTTTATAATACTCCACACCCACCCCACCCCTCTCGCTCCTACCCTAAATTTGCCCCAATCCTAGTATGAGCACACATGCATCACCACAGGGCGGGTGAGGGGAAACATTGTAGCTCCCAATTCCCCTCACACACTCACTCGCCAATCACTACCACCCAATGTCATCCCGCCAAATTCCTCCAACCCTTCACACACCTACCCTTCCCTCATCCCTTAAACCCATCATCAACTAACCTTCTGGCTCCTATTTTATATATATAATCACCGTGCAACCATTTTTCTCCCTTGAACTGTATTAAATCATTTTAAAACACCCTCCCCCACACTGTTCATCGCCTATTTTAAATCCTAAAACCTAACCATTCAAAATATCCTTTACTTCATCCCTCCATCAATTAATTAATGCCACACACCCTTCCTCCTTTCTCTCATTTAACCCTCCTTTAAAACATGGATGCACCTCCACCAGGCTTATTAACCCACTGCCAAAAGGATATGGGCCCCTTTTATTCATAGTACAGTACAATGTCCCTTATTCAATGTGGTCCGCAGTTTGTATCTCTGTTTTCTCCCCCTCTGGAGACATTTTTGGATTGTGGAATCCGCCCACTTTGCAGCAGTCTAGCATAATTATTTTTAAGAACTGCATTTGGTACAGAAAAAAAAAATATTGTTCATATTATGGTTCTTTGCAAGAAATCTGTTCTTAGATTAAAGTACCTCTAATTAATTTTGCACATATTTTTCTAAAACAATGCTAGAAGATGAATTCACAAAATTAGCAGTTTCTACTCGACGATTATTTAATTTATCAAGGAAAAGAAATGAGTCTCGAGGCTTCAGGATCCAGCGAAATGGTGTTTGCTGTTCCCAGATTTTATCCATTATCTCTATTGGCAATCTTTGTAGAACTTCTGGCGTGCAAATATGCTGCATTTTGGCCTAGCAGTATTTTATGTTTACAGTTGGCGCTTATGCCACTCTGGTGACCTATTACTAATAGATTTGCCTTTTTTAAGGTTAATCAACATTCAGCCTGTGACATTCTACATTGTCTCCAGCACATTATTGCAGTGCACATTGCTGATTAGCTATTGAATGACTATAAAGGTCCAAAATATATGGCTTTTTATGTATACAGGAGGTGATAATGCTTATCATGGGAACAGCAATAAAACAAATTTATCAGCTTCCCGATGAAGACTATTGAATAAAACTAGGCAGATATCTCAAATTTCCACCTCAGGACATTAGGATGCAACCGTGGTGCAGAAGATACAAATCTGGAAACTTAAATGACTGGTGGGCATGCATTTGACTTTTCTTTGCCTTTTAAAAATGAGTATCCATTTTATGTGATGGAAGGTTATGCAGAATATAGATTATCTAAACGTAATATATAGTAAATGACCCCTACCAGAAGATTACAATTAATCTAAAAAAAAAAAAAAAAGCGGAGACCTCAGAAAATTAACCCCACAATATAGAAAGACTCAGGAGCAATGTTAGGAAATTCTTTTTCACGGAGAGGGTGGTGGATGCCTGGAATGCCCTCCCGAGGGAAGTGGTGGAGAGGAAAATGGTGGTGGAATTCAAAAAAGCATGGGATGAACTTAGAGGATCTCTAATTATAAAACGAAGGATATAAATTGGAGAATTAGAGCTGGTGCTGGACAGACATGCACGGTCTGTGTCCCTTATGTGGTAATTTGATGTAGGATGGACTGGGGTGGGCATCAATGGGAACTCCGCTAACTTGGAACTAGAGAATGACATGGTGACAAAATTCATCACCGTCCCCGTCCCCGCGGATAACCGCGGGAAATAATCCCATGTCATTTTCTAGTGTCTATTTCAACCTCAATCCTTCTACACCAGCATTCTTCAAAGCAAAGCTTGCGGGTCAGTGGTTGTGGCCATTCATACTCTGATTCTTCCCTCTCTCCTTAAAGAATGTCATGAAGATGGTTTCCCACGGTTATCCGCGGGGATGGGAACGGTGATGAATTTTGTCACCGTGTCATTCTCTACTTGGAACATGAAGATGTTACTGGCCAGACTTTATGGTAGATATCCTGCAAACAGGATGGTTGGATAGGCTGGAGTGAGCTTGGACGGCAACTTCAGCAGTTGGAACCTAGGACAATATCAGGTTGGCTTTACAGTCTATGACCCAGAAATATCACAGAAGAGACAAGTTAATCATGTATTTTTAATGGGTATAACTAATGGGCAGACTGGATGGACCGTTCAGGCCTTTATCTGCCGTCATTTCCTATGTTACTATGTTACCTGGCAGAAACCCAAAGAGCAGCAACATTCCAGAGCTGAGATTGTGATGTCGTAATGTTTCATTCCACCAATGCCTAATAGCCAACCTCAGCAGTGATGTCACAATGGCTTGATTAGATGGCAGCTTCAGCATTTAGAATCTAGGACAATACCAGGTGGACTTTAGTCATGTATTTTAATCATGTATTTTTATGAGAATAACTAAGGCGCAGACTGGATGGACCGTTCAGGTCTTTATCTGCCATCATTTACTATGTTACCTGGCAGAAACCCAAAGAGCAGCAACATTACAGAGCTGAGATTGTGATGTCATAATGCCTCATTCCACCAATGCCTAAGAGCCAGCCTCAGCAGTGATGTCACAATAGCTTGATTAGATAGCAACTTCAGCATTTGGAACCTAGGACAATACCAGGTGGACTTTAAAGTCTGTGACCCAGAAATATCAAAGAAGAGACAAGTTAATTTAATCATGCATTTTTAATGGGTATAGCTAATAGGCAGACTGGATGGACTGTTCAGGTCTTTATCTGCCGTCATTTACTATGTTACTAATATGTAGTACATTGAATCGTTTAAACAGGGGCACTAATACAGTCATTGGTCTCAAAAAACCTCCACCAACCATCCAATATCAAAATACTCGAGTCATTCATTCAAGATTGCAACTACTATTCATCCATATATAGAAGTACTGGAGGACAAATCCAATCAAAAAAATCCAAAACAATCCAAAAAACGCCCTAGTGTAAGAAAACAGTCCACACATCCATAGTTCAACTGCCAGGCTCAACAGCGGTCCTGTTTCGCCCTCAGTTATCTCAAGAATCCTGGCCTCAATGTTCCACACAAAACAACAGCAGACGAGCAAAAACACACTAAAAACAAAGACAATCTCCAGAAAGGCTCACCAGCAGAATATAGATCCCATTTTATATGGAGTTCTACGTATTATAATATGCATCAAAGTTTTGGCAATTACCGTATTTTCACGTAGATAACGCGCACCCGTGTAAAACGCGCACACGGGTATAGCGTGCGGGAAACACAAATTTATGTAAAGAAATTTTTATATACCGCGCTCACGGGTATACCGCGCATGCCGCCCCGACTCTCCTCTGGCTGCCCCGACTCTCCTTTCACTTGCCCCGACTTTCCATTCACTGCCCCGACTCTCCGTTCACTGCCCTGACTCTCCTCTGGCTGCCCCGACTCTCCTTTCACCCACCCCGACTTTCCGTTCACTGCCCCGACTCTCCTCTGGCTCCTCTGATGTCAGAGAAAGGGCGGGACCGCCGGAAGAGGAAGCAGCGCAGCAGGGCTCAGAGAAAGGGCAGGACCGCCGGCAGAGGAAGCAGCTGGGCTCACTGGCATCTGGAAACAAGGTAGACAGCTTCTCCATGGGGGAGGGGGGGAGGCTGTGGGGGTGCGAGCGGTCCATCGGGGTGGGAGTGCGAGCGGTGGGGGTGCGAGCGGTCCTTCCGGATGATGAATCGGGCGTCGGGCGGGGTGGGAACTATGTAAAAAAAATTTTATATAGCGCGCTCACGCGTATACCGTGCAAGGTTATGCACGGTTTGTAAAAACACGTATAACGCGCGCGTTATATGCGTGAAAATACGGTATCCCTCTCTCCCCCCCCCCCTTTTATGAAGCCACGTTAGGCTTTTTTATTGCCAGCCATGGCGGTAAAATCTCTGATGCTCATAGATTTCCTTTGAGCATTGGAGCTAATACTTTGGCCGCTAGCGATAAAAAGGTCTAGCGCGGCTTCATAAAAGGGGGCCTATGTTAGACAAGGGTAGTACGTGCTGACTTCCTTTATCAACTGATTCTTGAAAGAGCTTGAGCTGTTGCTGGTTATTTAAGAAACATCCCCATGTGTAAATGGCAGCATTTAAATGTCTGGAGAAACCCATACATTTAAACATTTATTTTTCTCTACCATTCTTCCCAGGAAGCTCAGAACAGTTTCCATGAATTTATTCAGGGACTCGAGCATTTTTCCCTGTCTGTCTTGGTGGGCTCACAATCTATCTAATGTACCTGGGGCAAAGGGGGGGATTAAGAGACTTGCCCAGGGTCACAAGGAGCAGCATAGGATTTGAACTCACAACCTCAGGGTGCTGAGGCTGTGGCTTTAACCACTGCGCCACTCTAGAAATCAAAATATAGCAAAAGTGAGCCAAGGAAAGGACAATCCAGCCATTGTGACATCGCTGATTAAATTGGCTCTTATTGGTGGAATGAGGCATTGTGATGTCACAATCTCAGCTCTGGTTACCAGAGACAGTAACTTTTCACATTATTTAGCTTTCTCTATTGTTCTCCCAGGGGAGCTCAGAAGGGTTTACATTAATTTATTCAGGTACTCAAGCATTTTTCCCTGTCTGTCCCGGTGGGCTCACAATCTATCTAATGTACCTGGGGCAATGGGGGGATTAAGAGACTTGCCCAGGGTCACAAGGAGCAGCATAGGATTTGAACTCACAACCTCAGGGTGCTGAGGCTGTGGCTTTAACCACTGTGCCACCTGTTTGAAGCTAGACAAGATCGCACACTAGCCTATGACAGAATTAGAACTAAAGGTCTCGGCAGCCATTTCTGGCACAAAGGAGCATTATGGTGGGAGCAAGTAGGCATTACAGGGACCCCTGATAAATCAGCATTACCATTAGGGGTGGGGATGGGGGTGTGGTCTGCTGGGGCTTTCCTAAGGGAGGGTGGCCTGTGTGAGGGGGGTTTACCACATGATGACCACATGTTTTCACAAAGTGGATGGAAAGGGTCCTACTTTCAGAAGGGATTCTTTGCGGATGCCACTGTTTGGGTGGCATCTGCCGTGTTAGCCAGTGTGAGTTTGCTAGTGAGAGGGTGCTATGGGGCTGCTTGCTGTCAGGAGGAGGAGCCATCAGGAGGCCTGTCTGAAATTAAGCATGGGGGGGGGGGCAGATTAGGGCAGGGCGACGGCACTGCTGGGGTAGTTGCTGATTGGGGCCATTTGGTTAGGGAGCAGCAATTTTAGAATGTTACATCCAAGTTTATGTTGGGGTGGGTGGGATTATTTTCCCCCACTTGCAGCTTTTTTTTAAATTAATATTTTATGTAATTTCACAATTTCAAGAATTAACTAGACAATGAGAGTAAATACAAGAAAAGAGAGAGAGAGAGTAAAGGAAATCAAAAAAGCATATGAATGAAATAATCCCAATCCCTTCAGCTCACATACCAAAGTCTTCCATATTGTGGGAGCAGAGCATTCGAAAAAAAAGTAGCATATAATCTAAAAGAAAACTTTGCAGAAAATAAAAGATGGCAGAGTACCTGAATAACCCATAAAAACAGCATCGATTTCCTAGCTAGAGAAAAAAAAAAATAGAATACCGTTGAACAGGAATAAATACCCAAGCGGTACTTCAGGTAGAAATAAAGACAACTGAGATGATTCAAAGAAAACAAAGTTTGCATCCTTATACCTCACGATGCTTTGCATAGATATATCTAAAAGAAAATTGCACCAATATGCAAAATTCTAGGATGCACTAGCAAGAACTATTTCTTCTTCTGAGTAGCAAGTGAAGTGCTACATCTGGAACGATGCAAATTTTGGAACCACAAAAAAACCTGAGTGTATTGAAAGAAAATCCTTAATATCTAATTCCTATCTATCCAAGGCTAAAGTCACAATTTGAATAGAAGAAACAGAATGTCCACAACTGATTCCGAGTCTGCCAAGACATCCAATTGAGATACAACCTGGATTTTAGAGGAAGACATCATGCTGCAGTGATTGGGGGCAATCACCCCCCCACTCCCTAAAATTCCCCCTTCCTCCTGCACTCACTTCTCCATTCTTAACCTATACTTAAGTTGCTGCATAGTCTTTGTACTGTCCAAATGTATTCCACTGTGAATGTTTGCTTGTAACTCGTTCTGAGCTACTGGGAGGACGGGATAGAAATCAAATTAAATAAATAAGAAGTCTCTGGAATTCTCAGAATGTTCATAAGATATGAGTGTATTCTCATGAAAAAAAGAAAGATGACCCTTAACTGTAATGCAACAAAAGTAGTCAATAGACTCCATACATCATTAAAGGACTTACTAGTCCCCAATCGTTCTGCCATCATTCTTTTATACTTATATGCAGTACACACATTTACCCACCAAAAAGTATAATTAATCCTGCCATGGTTCTTCCAATTATGTGTGATTAGTTGAACAGCTATTCCCGTCATGATCAGGAAAAGGCGACTTTTATACTTATCTAAAGTAGGCTTAACATGTAGTAACGTGCCACAAATTACAGCTTCATAGGTTAAGGGAATAGATGACTCAAGAATGAGATTTATTTCTCCCCAAATTGACTTCCAAAAACTAAGGGGTCCTTTTATCAAGGCGTGGTAGGGGTTTAACGCGTGGAATGCCGCGCATTAAACCGTCTGCCGCGCTAGACGCTAACGCCTCCATTGACGAGGCGTTAGTATTTTGGCTTGCCGCAGGGGTTAGCGCATGATGAAATCTCTGACGCGCTAACCCCCGTAGCGCACCTTGATAAAAGGAGCCCTAAGTATCAATGGACAAAAATATAACAGATGATCCAAAGTCCCTATATTAATATGACAATGCCAGCATCTATTATATTTAGAATTATCTATTTTTTGTAATTGAACTGGGGTCCAAAAATTCCTTTGTAATAAAAATAACCATGTTTGTCTCATAGATGCTGACGCTGTACATTTCAACCTCCAAGTCCAAATTGGTGGCCAACGAGACACAAAAAATATGCTGTTTTACCTCGATGCTCCAAATATCTCCAAGACTATTTTTTGGCTTCTTATTTAAAAATTCAGAAATCAATTTGTACCACTGGGCGTCCTGATGCCCTACTAGATCTCAGGTGGGGTAGGGAAATGTACTTTGTAGAGTTAAATTATTAAATTATAATATTGTAATCAAATCATATGCATTATTGTATTAATAATTAAGATGAGGATGGGAGTAAATGACTGTTTAATGTAATAATTGTATAGTTATTGTGTTTTATGCAGTGTTTATGATTTACCAATTGTTTTGCACTATCAAAGTTTGAACATCAATAAAGATTTAAACACAAAAGATATATGAGTATATTCCAAACATTTCTTCTGAGGACATATTTGCTTAATCTTTGTAAACCGCATAGAACTTCACGGTATTGCGGTATATAAGCTGTTATTATTATTTTTATTTATTTGGAACTTTAGGAACCTTAGTTAGACACAATTTCTGATATTTTCAAGCTTATCATGAACATTCTGTCCTGCTCTTGACTTGACTAGACAAAGCTTTTAATTCCTGTTCCTGAGCAATCATCCTAATAGATGAAAAACCTTGACTTCGTGTATTCAAAGAGGTAAATTGAAGAGACACTTGCAAAGTACTTCTAATACCATCCATCCTGAGTCCAAAGAAATTACCATGGAATGAGGCAGATTAAACACAAATTCTTGAGGTAACTCCTCTGACTTTGCTCCGCAAGCTTCCAACTCAGAAAACAACTGAATAGTATTTTGGAGAGGTGAAGCACCTCCTCTCTCCATCACGGTTGCACCCGCAGCACCGGTGACTAGTCCGACATCATCTGCCAGAAACACAGCTCCTCTGCTGCTCATTCATAGTGGCCACTTTATGCCTGGTCTCAATGAGTTACATTATATTATAGTAAAATACATTTCTAGACCGTAATACCTTCCAGATCGATGCGGTTTACATCATCAAAAGAGACTGTACATCACAGTGAAATACTAGAGAAATATCATCTTCCTTGCTTTCCTAAGAATTTACAAAAAGAGATGTCTTTAATAGTTTTCGGAAATGCATTTATGAAAACGAAGAAGCAAACAAAATACGCAGTTCCAAATCCCAATTAGCAGCTTGCAATTGTTTGATGCAAAAATTTCTTGTAAAGACATCTTCATACTGGAGTTCTCCAATGCTAAGGAACATGCCTCAACCACAGACCCCCTTAGGCATTTCCAGTGGTGATTTTTCTGGACGATTCACTCGTTATTGGGCTCTGAATCATGGTGATACATTCTTATATTTACTTGTACGAGGTATCTTAAAAACAAACGATGCTTTGGGACTTTAATTTTGATTGAGTAAATAGTAATTTTGTTATATAAATGTTACTTCATTTGTTTTATGTTATGTTGACTTAATCATATTCTGTACAAGAAGTTTATTCTTGATAATATATTCAAAATATAAATAAAGAATTAAAAAACAAAACAAACAAAAAAAACAAAACGATGCTGTGGGGTGGTTAATTCCCCAAAAAGACGGTCCAGTCTCCCACAGCAATGGACCTTGGTACCACAACAGTAGAAATGTTTTCAGCAAAACAATGTGGAACCAGTCCCTGGACTCCCAGAGGTTAAAACGTTGATGTTTATTAATACAAAATTAAAATGCAATACACAATATGATAAAAGCCAATAAAGCTTCAATTGATAAAATCACTTGCTGTAAACAAATATCTAGACCCTACATAGGCCATGCTTCGGCAATATTTGCCTTTTTCAGGGGGTCCAGAGGTTGCAAAGTCTTTGCTTGTTTACACCGGGGGAAGTAGTGGTATCAAAATCTGCCTCGTTGCAACCTCTGGACCCCTGAAGAAGCTTTGTTGGCTTTTATCATTTTGTATATTGCATTTTAATTTTGTATTAATAAACATCATCATTTTAACCTCTGGGAGTCCAGGGCTTGCACGAGGTATATCATTAATATTTATGCACTTGTGTTACCATTAGCATGTGGACATTTAGTGGCACCTATTTTGTAGGCAGTAAGGCCCGGATTCTAGAAATATCACCGTAAGTTAGGCGGCAGTAGGCACCCTAGCTCCACCTAACTTAGGGTTCCTTTTACTAAACGGCGATGGAGGTTTCTACCGCAGGCCAGCGAGTTAAATGCTCCGATGGCTCATAAGAATTCTATGAGTGCGGAGCATTTAACTTGCCGGTCTGCGGTAGAAACTCCTACTGCCATTTAGTAAAACCCAGCATTAGAGAATGACACGGGGACAAATTTATCTCCGTCCCCGCAGGAACTCAATTTCCCTGTCCCCATGAGTTTTGTCGCTGTTCCTATCCCTTCCCCGTTCCTGTAAGCTCTGCCTTAACCGCACAAGCCTTGAACACTTTTGATTTGAAAGCATTTGAGGCTTGTGCAGATGATGACAGAGCATGCAGGAATGGGGCAGGGGCAGGAAAAGAACTTGCTGGGCTGGAACGGGCCGGGAAAATTTGTTGCTATGGGGATGGAAAAAATTTGTCTATAGTTTTTTACTAGCAATGGGTCTTTTCCTGCTTTAGGCAGCACTATGATCATCGCTTCAGTGAACGTGCCGTGTACCATCCCAGTCTGAATTAAGTTATAGTAAAAATCACATAAATGAGGTAATAATTGCTCCTGAAAGGCTTGATAAAATTCTATAGGTAGGCCATCTGGGCCAGGAGCCTTCTTTTTTTTTCCATATGCTTTATGACAATTGATATTTCATCTTTTTCAATGGGCCCAGAAAGCTCCAACTTATCCTGTTCTAATATCATCTGGTGTGGTAAAGAGCCCCAAACATCTTCATGTCAATATGAGCATCTAATTCAGTGGAGTATAGTTTTTTATAGAAATCCTGGAATCTGTCTAATATTTCTTTAGTTTCAATAGTAATGGTGTTATCTTCTCTAGTAATGGCAGCTACCTCAGTTTTATCAAATTTAGCCTTTAAAGATTCAGCCAATTGATGTCCACATTTATTATTTTCCCTATAATAATTGGCATTTTACAGAAACAGTTTATTACCAGTAGATTTACTAAGCAGTAAATTATATTGAAATCTGTTGGCTTGTAATTGTTTCAACAGATGTGTGTCACTAGGGGCTCCTTTTACGAAGGCGCGTTAGGGCCTTAACGCACAGAATAGCTCGCCCTAGCCGCTACCGCCTTCTCTTGAGCAGGTGGTAGTTTGTCGGCTAGCACGCACTAATCTGGTGCTTGCTTTAAAAACGCTAGCGCACCTTCGTAAAAGGAACCCTAGGTGTGGCCATATGTTCTGCTTCTAAGCATTTAATATTGTCCTCTAAATGCAACAATTCCCTCACAACACTTTTTTTTATATAGAAATAAACATACTTCTAATGTAGGCCTTAAAGGCATCCCGGAGAGTGATCCAGTTTTGTCTTCAACCCTATTGAACTTAAAATAATCATCAATAGCCTTTTTAGTGTATTCAATAAATTCCATGTCTTGGAGCAAGGAGATGTTGAATCTCCACTGTTTTGGGGGTAGTTTGTTGAATAAATTTTTTAGTTGCACAGATATCAGCGCATGATCAGAGACTACTATTTCACTTATATCTGCTAATTCTATAAATTGTACCAAATCTGCACTCATAAGAAAGTCATCAATCCGTGTATAGGACATACTGAATGTGGAGGCGAATAAAATGTAAATTTATTCTCTTGTTCATGGGTAATCTGCCATGGATCAGTTAACTTAAAATAGGACAGTAAATCCTGGAGCTGGTACCAAGCTTTGAATTTCCTATATGTAATAGTAGATGTCCTGTCTTTAATAGGGTCTAAGATCATAAGTTTTACCCGACAATTCAAAGGATATCATTACTACTATTTAGGAACTCTAACTCCCTCCTCTATGAAACTGCGATAGCAGTTTTTAGCACGGTGAGCCATGCTGAATGGCCCGTGCTGCTACCGATGCTCATAGAGTTCCTAGCGCAGTTTGATAGAAGAGGGGGGTAAGAGTTGTTTAATAAAATAGAGAATCATCATTATTTGGCCCATAAACATTCATAAACAAAATTTGCATACCATTGATTTCCAGTATACAATAACGTTGATAATTCTATCATTAGTGTCTGCAGAATGGGACAGCAATTTTATAACTGCTCATTTCCTGATTAGCATAACTTCTCCATTTCTTTTACTTACCGCTGGTGAATAAAGTGGGGGATGTGTCCAATTGATGGCCAGATTTTTAGGGTCATGTTCCTGAAAATGTGTTTCCTGAAATAATACTATATCAGGATTGAATTGGAGACAGAGTCTAAGATTTTCTTTCTTTTTATCTGGTTATTTAAGTCTTTCACATTTAAGGAAATGCACACTAATGACATGAGAATGCATTATCCTAAGACTTTGAAGTTAGTACCATTATCACTTTATAAAATATACTGTATATAATCATGTCATCAAATAACACCAATCCAAAATGCCTAGATTGACAAAATCTGCTACAGCATTAGACAATAACATGTTAATGCACCACAACATGGGGTAGTCAGTCTACAGAGGCAACAGAGAGGGAGTCCAAGCAAACCACTCAAAATTCGTTAGAGACGTGATAGGCACCAATAATATCCCAGTAATTATTTGACAGTAAAATACTGGGTTTTGTTTTTTTTTCTATAACTTTTCATTATTACATACCAAGTAATACATTTGTACAGAAAGTGAGATAGTAAGAATAAAAGTTCATATAGTGTAAAAGACATCACACCTTAGTACAATTACAAAAAGAAATGAAAAAAACATTTACTAACTCACTCAAGTCCTCAACCTATGATTCCAAGATTACCCATAGGCGAAGAAATAAAAGGGAAAATACAACAGTATAGCAAGATAAGCTACAGATAATGCTGAAGTAGGAGCGGCTTCATTAACTATTGAGCACTTGATTTTCCTTCATCTAGTCGGGACATTGCCAAAAAAGCACTTAATTGTTGAGGTTCAAAGAAAACATATTTAACTGAACGGTGGCAAATAATACACTTGCAAGGATGTCTTAAGTAAAATGTTGCCCCCAGTGAGGTGACCCCTGGTCTCAAAAGAAGAAATTCTCTACGACGCTTTTGAGTTTCTCTTCAAAAATCTGGAAACATTTGAATTTTACATCCAAGAAACTCTTTCTGTTTGTTTTTAAAGAAAAGCCTCAACAACCACATTTTATCAATTGAGAGAGCTACTGTTAATATCATCGTAGATGGTATACTAATGTCTCAATCTGACGTTTCCAAGATTTCTGATACATTTAATGGTGCTTGATCAGTCATTTTTTTTTTGTAATTGACTCCCTTCTTTATTAGGCAAATAATACACTTGGGAAAAAGGTGGCAAATTTTCCTCTGGAACTTGCAGAATTTCAACCAGGTATCCCCTAAGCATTTCCCTAGGAGTTACCATTGCTAATCTTGGAAAATTAATTAATCTCAAATTATTGTTCCGTGTGTTATTCTCAAGTGATTCTAGCTTCTTCCTAAGACTCACATTATCCTTAACTAGAGAGTGTTGTACTTAGCACATAAGCACATAAGCACATAAGCATGGCCTCTGCCGAGTCAGACCATAGGTCCATCATGCCCAGCAGTCCGCTCCCGCGGCGGCCCCCCAGGTCAATGACCTGTAGTGATCTATTACTCAAGAGCATTTTGTCTTGTATAGTAACCCTCTAATTGTACCCCTGGATTCCCTTACTCCTCAGGAATTCGTCCAATCCCTTTTTGAAACCCAAAACCGTACTCTGCTCAACCATCCCCTCTGGAAGCGCATTCCAGGTGTCCACCACCCTCTGGGTAAAGAAGAACTTCCTAGCATTTGTTCTAAAACTATCTCCCTTCAATTTTTTTGAGTGTCCTCTAGTTCTTGTTGCCCCCGCCAGTCTGAAAAATCTGTCTCTCTCTATCTTCACTATACCCTTCATGATCTTATAAGTTTCTATCATATCCCCTCTAAGTCTCCTCTTTTCTAGGGAAAAGAGCCCCAACTTCTCCAGCCTCTCAGCATACGAGAGGTTTTCCATGCCCTTTATCATTTTTGTCGCTCTTCTCTGGACCCTCTTGAGTATCGCCATATCTTTCTTTAGGTACGGCGACCAGTACTGGACGCAGTACTCCAGATGCGGTCGCACCATTGCCCTGTACAGCGGGAGGATAACTTCCTTGGTTCTGGTAGTGATACCTTTTTTGATAATGCCCAACATTCTGTTCGCCTTTTTTGAGGCCGCTGCGCATTGTGCTGCCGGTTTCATTGTTTTATCCACCAAAACCCCCAAGTCCTTTTCTAGGTTGCCTTTTCCCAATGTCATCCCCCCCATCATGTAGTTGTACATCAGGTTCCCTTTCCCTATGTGCATAACTTTACATTTCTCCACATTAAAACTCATCTGTCATTTATCTGCCCACTCACTCAGTTTGTCCAGATCCCTTTGGAGTTTTTTACATTCCTCTACAGATCTAACCTTACCGGAGAGTTTTGTGTCATCCGCAAATTTTATAACTTCACACTTTGTCCCTGTTTCCAAGTCATTAATAAATATATTGAATAGCAGCGGTCCCAGCACTGACCCTTGTGGGACGCCACTTGTGACCCCTTTCCAGTCAGAATAGTGTCCCTTTACTCCTACCCTCTGTTTCCTGTTTGCCAACCAGTTTTTGATCCATCTGTGTATGTCCCCTTCCACCCCGTGGTTCCACAGTTTCCTTAGAAGGCGCTCATGAGGTACCTTGTCGAAGGCTTTCTGGAAGTCTAGGTATACTATATCTATGGGGTCACCTTTGTCCAAATGTCCGCTTATCCCCTCGAAGAAGTGCAGTAGGTTTGTTTGGCAGGATCTTCCAGTACAGAAACCATGCTGGCTTGTTCTCATCAGCTTATTTTTTTCTATGTGCTCACTGATACTGTTCTTGATCAATGATTCGGCCATCTTCCCCGGAACTGAGGTCAAGCTGACCGGTCTATAATTCCCCGGGTCGCCTCTGGTTCCTTTCTTGAAGATAGGTGTAACATTTGCTATCCTCCAGTCTTCCGGTATTACTTGTTTGATAGATGATAAATCCTGGTCAAGCTTTTGAACTAAGGATTTTGAAACAGTCAGGTCCTCTTTTAAAGCTTCAAGCTCCTTAGTATGTTGAATCAATTTAGCTTCAACATATTGGAAATTGGGGCTAATAGTTTTTGTGAAATTTGTAATTAAGTCCCATAAAGACTCCAGAGTCACTTGTGCTGGCTTATCCAAAATTAAAAGTTTTTGCTGAGTATAGAAATGCTCACCCTCAGAGGAATCAAGTTCTTGGCTTTGCTCCAGCTGGATGTCTTCACCCCCCGTAGCTGAATCTACCCCGGTTTCTTCTGCAGAGGCACCTTGAACTAGGGGCTCTATCTCCAGGCTCTCCGGTGGTAAGCTTCTTGCCTCAGGGAAAAGTTCCTCCTCCATCTCTGGGGTTTCCTCTTCCCCTAGAGAACTGGTAACTCGAGGTTGTGGGGTGGGGCTCTCACGTCGGGGCTGAGCGTAGTATCCGGCCCTGGAGAAGTGACTCTGGTCTCGCTGTGCCCAGGCGCTCTCAGCGGGCTACCCTCCAGCGTCACAGCTGCAGCTCCAGCTCCCTGCATCTGTTGCAACAACTCATCTATGTTGCCAAAGTTTGGCACTTAGGGGCGCCGCGAGGCGTTAGCGGCACTCCTGCCTCTCCTCTTCGGCATTAAGATAGGGCACACAGGCCTTCAATAGGAGGAAGAAAAAAAGTTCTGAGTGGAGCGGCTCAGATGCGTTCCTCTCAGCACTTCTGTGCCGCGGCCATTTTGGAGTTCTTGTACCGACAGTAAAATACTGTTGAAAGAAACCACAGCATTCGTAAATACCATATCATGTTTCGGCAATATTGCTGGGGGAAGCCTTTTCTAGAAAATCAGCGAGCTCCAAAGGGTTGAAGAAATTTTCAGTATGGTGGGGTAATATATGCCATATTTCGCACCAAGTTGTTTCAATTTGGGCCTGCACTCGAGCAACTGCTTGGCAGTTTGCTTGGTCAAATCTGGAAAAAATAACACAGTTTACCTTCAAATTGCACTGATGATTTCAAACGTGACTTGAGAGTAACACAGAAACCTTACAACAATAGGCCTCAGGTATTTTGCATGAACCTCGATTTTCTGCATCGGGACTCTGTGCACTCTTATCAATTTCAAAGTCCTGTTTAAATTCCACAGCAAGGAACCTAGGCAGAGCAGATTTTAAAAAGGAGACAACATTGTAGCCTTTGCATCCCTCGGCAATACCTAGGCCCTCTTTTACAAAGGCGCACATTTACAAAATCTTCAAGTTCTTGTTCCAGCACCTCTATCTTCATGATCTGGTTCTGCAGCATTCGTATATTCTTATCTGCCACATCTATTTTCTCTTCCGCCATATCCACGATTTTGACTTGATTTCTTCCTTGTCTTGTTTCATACTTGCCGTTAAGTCCCACACAGTGCGCAGTTCCTCAAGTATGGCTAGAGAGGCCCTCTTCTTTGGTTTTGCCACATGACAATTTTTGAGGTGATGCTGTTGCCAAACCTTTTGCCCGACACCATAACGTTAGTGAGCTGGTATTCAAAAAGCTTTCCAATGTAGTAAGTAATATTTTGATGATTATTGAGACTTTTTGCTGGTTTCTAATGGAGCGTGTCCTCTATGCAGCCAATCTTTACAGTGCTCACTAATGCCCCCCTCCCCCATGGAAGGCCATTTTCAATCAGACGTCTAAGTCCAATTTTAGACATTTCCCACAAGATGTCCAAAGTAGAGATGGACAAATGACATCTAGTCCGCCTGGACGTCCAACTCTTAGTATGTCCAACTTTATTTGTCATGTTCGACCACAAAACTGTCCACGTTCAAAATGTCCAAGCCCATATGATTTGGATGTGGGAGGGGCCAGCATTGTAATGGACTGGCCACAGACATACCAACAGAGCAGTGGGGCACCTTAGAGGGCACTACTATGAATTTCACATAAAGGATGCCAGATGCACATCTCACCATAACTCCCCATTATAATTTATGCTGAGCCCTCCAAACCTCCCACCAAACCTACTACACCCATCTGTCTATCACCCCAATAGCCCTTATGGCCTCAGCTGGCCCCTATGTGGCAGAATAGTAGGATTTTGGTGTGTTTTGGTGGGCTCACATTTTTCACCATAAATGCAGTGGTTAAAGTGGCTTATGGATCTGGGCCCTATTCTTATGGTAAATTAGAGAACTGAATTAACCAAAAACTAAATAGATCCACGAAAAAGGTTAATCAGAAAAGCCAAACAGCTAGATGGTCATAAAATTAATTGACCAATATATTTTAGTCTACATGAAGGAAAATGATCTCAGATATGCCACTCCTGCGGATTATATTATTATAGCCCACATATGGATTAGTGGCGTTTTCTTTCATTGATCTATAAAACCTTCATGATAAACCTATGACTAATTTTGTCTGGATTATCAATGTTTAACAATTACTCTTAATATTTAAATTTATTACTTATACAATAATATTACGTAATTTTTTATTTATAAAAAATTTTTTTACTTTTTCTTTGTGCAAATTTAGCAAAAATATTTTCAAAAAAGTGCAGCAAGCATAAATCTATTTGTGCAAATAAGCAATTCTCATAACTGTGCAAACTTGCAAAAAAGTAGAATAGCAGCTAATTTATCATCACTGGAAAAGTGTAAACCAGCAAAAACTCTCGTATAGATAAACACCAACGAGATAGTGCAAGTAAAGGAAACACAGAAAATAGCAACAAAATAGTGCAAATACGCAATTTATAGCAAAAACACTATTTGTGCAAATAAGCGATAATTATGACTGTGCAAACTTGCAAAAAAATGAAATAGCAGCTAATTTCTACACTGGGAATGTATAAACCAGCAAGAAAGTCTCTTGTGCAAATAAGCAATTGAAATTGTGCAAGTATAGAAAGCACAGAGAAAAGCAGCAAAGTAGTGCAAATACGCAAATTATAGCAGAGACATATCAAAATAACACTTATCTTGTGTAGTGGTATTACAAGATAAGGAGCTTTATCTCCCAAAGTTAATAACCAACGGGAGCCCGTTTCGCCGTGACATACGGCTTCATCAGGGTTTTTACCATTATACGGGCTGGGAAAAAGCATAAAAAACAGGTATTAGTATAATAAATATGTATATAAAACCTTATATACATTTGCAAATCGCGTACTTACTTTAAATATTTGTCTCTCAGGTTGTTATCACACAATCCTGTATTAGAAAATGGCGCTTATAAGCACAAGACGCCGGTACATGCGCAATCGGCATAAGCCATTCAAGCACTCTGATTGGATATCAGAAAAACTACCACGTGAGAACAGCATACGGTTTAAATAAATACTGACCAATCTGTTGCTGTATTAAGACCAAAGGGATAAATACTATTAAGCCTATAGATCCATCTGAGTTCACGCTGTTGTAATCTTTTTACTCGATCACCTCCTCGCAATAATCTGGGTTCATGGTCTATAGCTAAAACGCGCAGATCATTAAAAGTATGTTTCATTGTGGTACAGTGTTCGACAATAACCTCTGCACTTCTGTTGCGTTTAAGATTTGATTTGTGTTCACAAATCCTGGTTTTTAAATCCCTCGTTGTCATACCTATATATAACAGATTGCACGGACAGATGATTATGTAGATTATAAACTGGCTCTTACAGTTTGTAAAATGTCTCAATCTGTATTGTTTATTATCTTGTGGGTTTGTGAAAACTTTGGTTTGCAATGTAATTCCACATATAGTACATGATTGACATTTAAAATGACCAATGATGTTCTGCTTTGATGGTCCAGTAGATCGAATATTGGAAGGACATAAAATTTCTTTGAGATTGGAATTCCTTGAAAATGCAATTCTAAGGTTCTTATCCTCGAATAAGGGATTAATTTTCATGATTTCCCAGTTATTTCTCATTATTTCAGCTATTTTATGACTATTTGAAAAATAGCGAAGTACACAAGTCTCTACATCATCTTCTAGGATATTTTTCCTTTCGGGGTCTAGAAGATGTTCTCTATTGACAAATTTTGCACGACGTCTTGCATTCTCTGTAATATTCTTTGGATACCCTCTAGAAATAAATTTTCTTTGTAGAATTTTAGATTGTCTATTATATTCTTTAATATCAGTACAATTTCTTCTTATTCGTAGCATTTGTGAGAATGGAAGGCTTTCTTTTAATTTTCTAGGATGACAGCTATTGAATTTTAAAAACGTGTTCTTATCAGTAGCTTTAGTGAAAACTTTCGTTACAAAAGAATCCTTAGTTTGTACAATATCAACATCCAAGAAGTGGATAGATTCTTTAGAATAAGTTAAAGTAAACTGAATATTTTCATCACAGGAGCCTAACCAAGTGTGGAATGCAAGGAGTTCTTTTTCATCACCCAGCCATAGCAAAAATACATCGTCGATGTATCTGTGCCACGAATATATTTTGTCACTGAAAGGGGAATTCCTAATCCAAGTTTTCTCAAAATCCATCATGTAAAGGTTAGCGATGGAGGGGGCAAACGTAGCCCCCATCGCTACACCAGATAATTGTAGATACATATCATTATTAAACAAGAAAAAATTTTCTTTCAAAGCCAAAATGGTTAATTGGAGCAAGAAATCCGGAGGGATCAAAAAACGGTCGCTGGGTAGAGAGAAGTGCTTCTTTAACAATTTGAATAGCCGAATCTTGAGGGATAACTGTGTAAAGTGATGTAACGTCTAGAGTTACCATGACAAAAGGAAAACTCGTCTTTTGAACAGAGGATAAAATATCCAAAAAATGTGCCGTATCTTTAATGAATGACTCACTAGTACTGACCAGATCTTTCAGAAAAAAGTCCACAAATTTGCTTAAAGGTTCCAATAAAGATTTATTTGATGAAATAATAGGGCGACCTGGTGGATGGTCAAGTCTCTTGTGTACTTTTGGTAAAAAGTAGATTACTGGAACTAGTGGATTAGATACATACAAAAATCGTGCATCTCTGGACGTAAGAAAACCAGCGTCTGTACCCTCTTTAATGAGCCTTTTAATTCTCTTTTGTAGTCTTTTTGTTGGATCCATTTTTATTAATCTATATGTGGTTTTATCTCCTAGCTGTCTTAAAGCTTCTTCCATATAATCCACTTTGTTTTGATTGACAACAGCTCCACCTTTGTCTGCTTTTTTAATGATGATAGTTTGGTCGTGTATCAAATCATTTAATGCCTTTCTTTCTAATGCATTTAGATTATTGAAGCCATTTTGTTCTTTTGAATTAAAAGCTTCAATATCTCTTAAGATTTTATGTTTAAACACAGTCAAAACATTATCCATCGGACCTGGTGGGGACCAATTCGAATGTGGTCTCATAATCGCTCTACTATTCAAAGTTGGTTGTGTATGAAAGAACAGCTTAATATTTAATTTTCTAATAAATCTTTCGAGATCAATATTAAATTGAAAATAATCGAACTTTTTTGATGGAACAAAAGATAAACCGCTATTAAGTACCTGTTCTTCTATTGATGTCAAATTTCTATCCGAAAGATTAATAATAACAGAATCGGCTTGTGGGATTATGACATTAGTGCTGGCACTGGACATTGATATAGAGGTGACATTTTCTATGGGTATTGTTGTTGTTGAGATCTCGTAACTGGTCGACCTCTTTGATTCCATCTGTTGTTTCCTCTAACTAAATAGATCCACGAAAAAGGTTAATCAGAAAAGCCAAACAGCTAGATGGTCATAAAATTAATTGACCAATATATTTTAGTCTACATGAAGGAAAATGATCTCAGATATGCCACTCCTGCGGATTATATTATTATAGCCCACATATGGATTAGTGGCGTGGTTTTCTTTCATTGATCTATAAAACCTTCATGATAAACCTATGACTAATTTTGTCTGGATTATCAATGTTTAACAATTACTCTTAATAGGAAGAGGAAACAACAGATGGAATCAAAGAGGTCGACCAGTTACGAGATCTCAACAACAACAATACCCATAGAAAATGTCACCTCTATATCAATGTCCAGTGCCAGCACTAATGTCATAATCCCACAAGCCGATTCTGTTATTATTAATCTTTCGGATAGAAATTTGACATCAATAGAAGAACAGGTACTTAATAGCGGTTTATCTTTTGTTCCATCAAAAAAGTTCGATTATTTTCAATTTAATATTGATCTCGAAAGATTTATTAGAAAATTAAATATTAAGCTGTTCTTTCATACACAACCAACTTTGAATAGTAGAGCGATTATGAGACCACATTCGAATTGGTCCCCACCAGGTCCGATGGATAATGTTTTGACTGTGTTTAAACATAAAATCTTAAGAGATATTGAAGCTTTTAATTCAAAAGAACAAAATGGCTTCAATAATCTAAATGCATTAGAAAGAAAGGCATTAAATGATTTGATACACGACCAAACTATCATCATTAAAAAAGCAGACAAAGGTGGAGCTGTTGTCATTCAAAACAAAGTGGATTATATGGAAGAAGCTTTAAGACAGCTAGGTTATAAAAATGGATCCAACAAAAAGACTACAAAAGAGAATTAAAAGGCTCATTAAAGAGGGTACAGACGCTGGTTTTCTTACGTCCAGAGATGCACGATTTTTGTATGTATCTAATCCACTAGTTCCAGTAATCTACTTTTTACCAAAAGTACACAAGAGACTTGACCATCCACCAGGTCGCCCTATTATTTCATCAAATAAATCTTTATTGGAACCTTTAAGCAAATTTGTGGACTTTTTTCTGAAAGATCTGGTCAGTACTAGTGAGTCATTCATTAAAGATACGGCACATTTTTTGGATATTTTATCCTCTGTTCAAAAGACGAGTTTTCCTTTTGTCATGGTAACTCTAGACGTTACATCACTTTACACAGTTATCCCTCAAGATTCGGCTATTCAAATTGTTAAAGAAGCACTTCTCTCTACCCAGCGACCGTTTTTTGATCCCTCCGGATTTCTTGCTCCAATTAACCATTTTGGCTTTGAAAGAAAATTTTTTCTTGTTTAATAATGATATGTATCTACAATTATCTGGTGTAGCGATGGGGGCTACGTTTGCCCCCTCCATCGCTAACCTTTACATGATGGATTTTGAGAAAACTTGGATTAGGAATTCCCCTTTCAGTGACAAAATATATTCGTGGCACAGATACATCGACGATGTATTTTTGCTATGGCTGGGTGATGAAAAAGAACTCCTTGCATTCCACACTTGGTTAGGCTCCTGTGATGAAAATATTCAGTTTACTTTAACTTATTCTAAAGAATCTATCCACTTCGTGGATGTTGATATTGTACAAACTAAGGATTCTTTTGTAATGAAAGTTTTCACTAAAGCTACTGATAAGAACACGTTTTTAAAATTCAATAGCTGTCATCCTAGAAAATTAAAAGAAAGCCTTCCATTCTCACAAATGCTACGAATAAGAAGAAATTGTACTGATATTAAAGAATATAATAGACAATCTAAAATTCTACAAAGAAAATTTATTTCTAGAGGGTATCCAAAGAATATTACAGAGAATGCAAGACGTCGTGCAAAATTTGTCAATAGAGAACATCTTCTAGACCCCGAAAGGAAAAATATCCTAGAAGATGATGTAGAGACTTGTGTACTTCGCTATTTTTCAAATAGTCATAAAATAGCTGAAATAATGAGAAATAACTGGGAAATCATGAAAATTAATCCCTTATTCGAGGATAAGAACCTTAGAATTGCATTTTCAAGGAATTCCAATCTCAAAGAAATTTTATGTCCTTCCAATATTCGATCTACTGGACCATCAAAGCAGAACATCATTGGTCATTTTAAATGTCAATCATGTACTATATGTGGAATTACATTGCAAACCAAAGTTTTCACAAACCCACAAGATAATAAACAATACAGATTGAGACATTTTACAAACTGTAAGAGCCAGTTTATAATCTACATAATCATCTGTCCGTGCAATCTGTTATATATAGGTATGACAACGAGGGATTTAAAAACCAGGATTTGTGAACACAAATCAAATCTTAAACGCAACAGAAGTGCAGAGGTTATTGTCGAACACTGTACCACAATGAAACATACTTTTAATGATCTGCGCGTTTTAGCTATAGACCATGAACCCAGATTATTGCGAGGAGGTGATCGAGTAAAAAGATTACAACAGCGTGAACTCAGATGGATCTATAGGCTTAATAGTATTTATCCCTTTGGTCTTAATACAGCAACAGATTGGTCAGTATTTATTTAAACCGTATGCTGTTCTCACGTGGTAGTTTTTCTGATATCCAATCAGAGTGCTTGAATGGCTTATGCCGATTGCGCATGTACCGGCGTCTTGTGCTTATAAGCGCCATTTTCTAATACAGGATTGTGTGATAACAACCTGAGAGACAAATATTTAAAGTAAGTACGCGATTTGCAAATGTATATAAGGTTTTATATACATATTTATTATACTAATACCTGTTTTTTATGCTTTTTCCCAGCCCGTATAATGGTAAAAACCCTGATGAAGCCGTATGTCACGGCGAAACGGGCTCCCGTTGGTTATTAACTTTGGGAGATAAAGCTCCTTATCTTGTAATACCACTACACAAGATAAGTGTTATTTTGATATGTCTCTGCTATAATTTGCGTATTTGCACTACTTTGCTGCTTTTCTCTGTGCTTTCTATACTTGCACAATTTCAATTGCTTATTTGCACAAGAGACTTTCTTGCTGGTTTATACATTCCCAGTGTAGAAATTAGCTGCTATTTCATTTTTTTGCAAGTTTGCACAGTCATAATTATCGCTTATTTGCACAAATAGTGTTTTTGCTATAAATTGCGTATTTGCACTATTTTGTTGCTATTTTCTGTGTTTCCTTTACTTGCACTATCTCGTTGGTGTTTATCTATACGAGAGTTTTTGCTGGTTTACACTTTTCCAGTGATGATAAATTAGCTGCTATTCTACTTTTTTGCAAGTTTGCACAGTTATGAGAATTGCTTATTTGCACAAATAGATTTATGCTTGCTGCACTTTTTTGAAAATATTTTTGCTAAATTTGCACAAAGAAAAAGTAAAAAAATTTTTTATAAATAAAAAATTACGTAATATTATTGTATAAGTAATAAATTTAAATATTAAGAGTAATTGTTAAACATTGATAATCCAGACAAAATTAGTCATAGGTTTATCATGAAGGTTTTATAGATCAATGAAAGAAAACGCCACTAATCCATATGTGGGCTATAATAAAATAATCCGCAGGAGTGGCATATCTGAGATCATTTTCCTTCATGTAGACTAAAATATATTGGTCAATTAATTTTATGACCATCTAGCTGTTTGGCTTTTCTGATTAACCTTTTTCGTGGCCCTATTCTTATGGCTCACTAGCCTACTGATCAGACTACTTAAGACACCAGTGTGATGCTCTACTAGGCTTTCCCATACCAGGTACTGCTCTTCTAGAGACAGGTATGTATTGTTTCATTCAGATTCTGGGAGGTGGGATGGAGTTAGTGACCACTGGGGCAGTGGGGGTGTCATAACTTAATCCCTCTAGTGATCATCTGGTCATTTTGGGTACCTTTTTGGCACTTAGATGCTTTTAAAACAGGTCTAGCTTAGAATGTCTAAGTTCCGTCCAGGACATCTTGGGAAAGGTTCAACTATTACCGCAAGACGTCCCAAGTCCAAGCCCACCCAAAGTCAGCCCAGAACACGCCTTCAACATGCCCCCCTTTAGTTTTGGATACACAGAGACTAGGATGCCTCACAAGATGTCCAGAAAGACAGTTTTGAAAATCGTCACTTGGACGTCCTGGCAAATGTCGATTTATGTCATTTTTTTTTAGACATCAGAATTTTGAAAATGCCCTTAATAGTCTATCAAGTATGTCACAAAAGAAGAAAGGTTGAGAACCACTGATCTAAAACCACTCTCTACATGTAAAGTTATGGCTAATACTGAAAAAAGAAGTCTGACTTTTCCTTATTATGACCGGGATGGCCATGCAAATGATTACTCGCAATTGAAAGAATTGGGATCACCTTAGTTTTCCTTTTTGGTGGGCGAGCTTATGTTTAACTTATAAATATGAGAAAATGAAAGCTGACATGCTGGGGCATAATAAGATATTCAAATTAGTTTGGGGTCCATTGACGTCTTTTCTAGATTTGCTATAGTTGTCCTTTATCTTTATTTTCCGTTGTTTTTCACCCACACATCTAGGGGGGTGGGAGCAGGAGGGGGGTATGTCTTTTGTTTTGGTATTATTCCTGATGGTAATGATGGATAGGGGAGGGAATTTTTATCTTTTGCATAGATACATGATTGATTATCATTATTTGTATATAAATTGTATTGCACTTTTTGTTGGCATTAAAAACTAAATAAAGTTCAAAAAAGAAAAAAGAAGTCTGGGTTCTATAGAAGCTAAGGATGAAAGAATGAGCTGGTTTACATTTATTTTTAAATGTGTTATCCTTTTTCATTATGCCCAGTTCCATTTGCCCAATATATTATTCTTAATAGAAACTGATTAAAGAAATTAAAAAGATTTCATCCAATTGGAATCATTATATACAGTCAAAGGAATATGAATTAGAAAGTCTGGTCTGATGCTTAATGTGTCCTATTTTAGTATTTTATTTCTTTACTTTAAATTAGCCTTATTGTTCTCCATACCCAGAAAAAGATTTGAGACAGATTACAATTATAATACACACAATTTAAAAATGCATCAATTGTTAACAGTACATAACAGTTAAACAACAGATGGGGCAAGTTTTAACTACAAACTTTATATGAATTTTGGGTTCATAGTCAGTGGCGCGCAAGACGCCAGCGCGCCGACAATTCGGCACAAGACAGAAGCGCACGGGGGAAAAAGTAATTTTTAAAGAGCTCCGACGGGGGGGGGGGGGGTTGGGGTGGCAACCCCTCCACTTTATTGGTTAGTGTTTGCGCTGCTGTTGGAGGGGGGTTCGGGGGGGTTGGAAACCTCCATTATAGAGAAAACGGAACTTTTTCTGATTTTTTTGGGAAAAAGTTCAGTTTTCTCTATAATGTGGGGGGGGGGGTTTCACCTCCCCCCCCCTCCCCCCCGCAATGGTAGCGCGAACACTAACCAATAAAGTGGGGTGGTTGCCACCCCAAAGCCCCAGTCGGAGCTCTTTAAAAATTAATTTTTTCCCCCGCACGCTTCTATCTTGCGCCAAATTGTCGGCGCGCTGGCATCTGCCGTGCGATTATCCCGTCACCGAATTTTGAAAATGAAAAAGTTTCCCATGGGAAATTAGCTGGGCGTGCTATTTCTTGGGTTCTTTTTCCATGAAAACTCACATCAAATGCAAGTACTCTCGTATGTGCTGCTTCATTCAGACGTTTTGTAGGGTGGGAGGGGGTTAGTGACCACTGTGGGAGTGGGAGTGTGGTCATAACTTAATTCCTCTAGTAGTCATCTGGTCAGCTTGCGAACCTTTTTGGTGCTTAGATGCTTTTAAAACAGGTCTAGCTCAGAACGTCTTAAGTTCCGTCCAGGACATCCTGGAAAAGGTTTGATTATTACTGCAAGACATCCAAGTCTAAGCCCACTCAAATCATGCCCAAAGCCCACCCAGAACACACCTCCAACACCCACCCCCTTTTAGGTTTGAATGCACAGTGGCTAGGATACCTCACAAGATGTCCAGAAAACTGGTCTCAAAAATCAGCACTTGGATGTTTTGGCGAGAAAAAAATCCAAGTGCCGATTTATGCCGTTTTTTTGTTTTTGTTTTTTTCTGATTCATGCCCCTAATAGCCAGGCTACCTTTCAGGATATTTGAAAGGAATATGCATGTTAGTTGGCATGCAGTATATGCACTGTTTGTCCTTTCGTTTTTCTAAGTTGTGGAGATCCTGTTCCCTGTTTTCTTGTATATTTGTATACATAGCTTGCATATTTGCTTTTGCATATCCTGAAAACCCAACTGGCTGGCTGGAAAAACCCAGTCAGGTTTGGAAACCACTGCACTTTATGGTTCATAGACAACCCCGCGAAAGACAAAGGTGCGCGCCGACAACGGAGTGCAAGACGGAGGCGCGCGCCGAAGAAAATTACAGTTTTTAGGGGCTCCGACGGGGGTTTTTGTTGGGGAGCCCCTCCAGTTTACTTAATAGAGATCGTGCCGGCGTTGTGAGGGGTTTGGGGGGTTATAACCCTCCACATTTTACTGTAAACTTAACTTTTTCCCTAAAAACAGGGAAAAAGTGAAGGTTCCCCCCCCCTCGCCCCTCCCGTCGGAGCCGTAAAAACAGTAATTTTCTGCGGCGCGCACCTTCGTCCCGGCGCGCTTTTGACCTGACACCGCACTTTATATATGACAGTCTCAGTGACAGTGAAACTGTACATTAATAATAATAATAATTTAATAATTTATTTCTCATATACCGCTATACCATGAAGTTCGAAGCGGTTTCTTATTGTTTAAAATCAGAGCAGATGCTCATGTCTGCAAGAATCATAATCTTATAGCTTTTAACATCCTTGAACATAAGAACAGCCGCTGCTGGGTCAGACCAGTGGTCCGTCACGCCCAGCAGTCCGCTCACGCGGCGGCCCCCAGGTCAAAGACCAGCCTTACTTGCGTTCGTTCTGATTCAGCAGGAACTTGTCCAACCTTGTCTTGAATCCCTGGAGGGTGTCTTCCCTATAACAGCCTCCGGAAGAGCGTTCCTGTTTTCTACCACTCTCTGGGTGAAGAAGTACTTCCTTACATTTGTACAGAATCTATCCCCTTTTAACTTTAGAGAGTGCCCTCTCGTTCTCCCTACCTTGGAGAGGGTGAACAACCTGTCTTTATCTACTAAGTCTATTCCCTTCAGTATCTTGAATGTTTCGATCATGTCCCCTTCTCAGTCTCCTCTTTTCAAGGAAGAAGAGGCCCAGTTTCTCTAATCTCTCGCTGTACGGCAACTCCTCCAGCCCCTTAGTCGCTCTTCTCTGGACCCTTTCGAGTAGTACCGTGTCCTTCTTCAGGTACGGTGACCAGTGCTGGATGTAATTTTGATTGCAAGATCGAAAAAAAAAAAAAAAAAAAGCCATATTAGCTTCAATGGAAAAGGTTGTATATAAAGAAAGACTATAAATTTTTAAACATTGGTTTAACCTTTTCAAAATTCTGTATTTAGATTAGATGTCCATTCTACCACATCTTCTAATGCTACAAAGACTGTAAACAGTAAGAAAAGAGGAATGATCAATGCATCAAATTACAGAGCACTGAAAAGGTCATAGCAGTACGTTTTACTGTTATCGCCTTCAAAATATATGAGGCATCCTGGCCGTAGCACTGCATTCTTCTGACGAGAGTTATAATGAGAAGAATAAATAGCCTACCATGAATCCATTCTCGTGGCAATGATTGTAATAAGGAACGGGAAATGATACACATCGTCGGGAACGGCAATGGTGCAGCTGTTGTCTTTCTCGTCTCCGTCAGCTGTGAGGCTTACGCCGAAGCTTTGCAATAAGATTTCGGCTTGGGGGTGTCGGGTCTCTAATTGGGGTGGCTGAGTTAGTCGCTGGGGGAGGGGTATTAGACTCTGGTCAAGTTGCTTGTTTGGAAGATTTTTAGCACTGCTTTTATACTTCTTTTGAAGGGTCAGTAGTGATGAAGTGTTGGATTAGCAATAATCTTTTTTTTTTGTATATTGCATTTCTTGCTAGTGTCTGGTGCCTGTTAATATAATTATTCAAGTTTCAAGTTTTATTACCATTTGATGAATCGCTTATATAAAATTTCTAAGCGATGAACAACTTAAAAAGCCACTAGTTAGTGGTCAAACAAATAATAGGGTACAAAAGACAACGTACATCCTATATAATAAAGAGCTAGCCACGCATGCGCACTCCTATTTGCGTGTTCTGTGCGGTGTAGGTCTGTGGCCGCAGGAGTGCACATGCGCGAGTCCCCAGCCTTGGCTGCGGCTTGAGGCGTATGCGTCAGTTAGCTGCATCGGGCGACAGGAGCGGCTCTGGCAGCGGATGGCAGGAGAAGCGCTCATGGTCCTGCCGCCGCTGCCGCTCCTGTTCACAGTGGCCTGCACGTCCCAGACTCACCCCCTCCCGCAACAACCACTACCGCTCCTGTTCTTCCCCTCCCTCCAGTCACCGCTGCCATTCCTATTTAAAATGGCCTGCTGAGGTTCGCGGCCGGCTGTAGCGAACCTCGCAGGCCGCTCTCCACGTGGTAGCACGTTCCCTCTGACGCGATCGCGTCAGAGGGAACATGCTACTGAGGTGAACAGCAGCCTGTGAGGTTTGCTACAGCTGGCCGCGAACCTCAGCAGGCCTTTTTAAATAGGAATGGCAGCGGTGACTGGAGGGAGGGGAAGAACGGGAGGGGAAGAGGAAAAAGAAGGGCCATGGAGCAGGCAGGAAAGGGGGTTGTTCTGGTGCTGAGTGCAGATAGCGGAGAGTTGGGCCAACCTCTCCTTCCTCACCGACGCCAAAGAAGCTGCAGGCCCCGCTCCCTGTTGTGCTCTGAGCACTCACGATTGGCTAAAGGGTGTCGTGCCAGTGCTGCAGGTACAGGGGGATGCTTTTGTTGGAGAGGTGTGCTGGGGGGTAGACAGCTTTGCTCGGGGGGGGGAGGGGGAAGACACAAGGGGGTCAGGGAGAGGGAAAGGGGGCTGCTTTGGGGGAAGGGGTATGCTGGAAGCAGACAGCTTAGCTCTGGGGGCGGGGGGGGGGGGGGCAGGGGAAGGACACAGACACAAAGAATGACACACAGGGGGCCATTGAGACAGACAGAAAGGAAGACATTCAGGCAGCTTCCAAGGAGAGACAGCCAGTGTCCAAGGAGAGAAAAACAAATAAACATAGACAGACAGATAGCGGCCAAGGGGAGAGAGAGAAAGAAAGAAAGACAGACACACACATCTATTCTAGCACCCGTTAATGTAACGGGCTTAAAGACTAGTAATAAATATAACAACTAACAATTTTTCTTGCAGTCAGATTAAAGACAGACATGATCAAAGAAGGAAAGGGGGGAAAAGTTACAATTCATTCTATATTGAAAAATACATAAATGGGAAAAAACGAGAGGGAGGGAGAAGACAATGCTCAGTTATTAGCAAGAGTTCTTTCAAGTACTACATCGAGGGGAGAGAGTGGCGCAGTGGTTAAAGCTACAGCCTCAGCACCCTGGGGTTGTGGGTTCAAACCCCCGCTGCTCCTTGTGACCCTGGGCAAGTCACTTAATCCCCCCATTGCTCAGGTGCGTTAGATACATTATGAGCCCACCAGGACAGACAGGGAAAAATGCTTGAGTACCTGAATAAATTCATGTAAACCATTCTGAGCTCCCTAGAGAGAACAGTAGAGACAATTGAATAAATAAACAGTGTGAAAAAGTTTCAGCCTCTGATAACCAGAGCTGGTATTGTGATGTCATAATGCCTCATTCCACCAATAAGAGCCAACCTCAGCACTGATGTCACAATGGCTTGGTTGTCCTTTACTTGGCTCATGTTTGCGACATTTTAATTTCTAGAGTGGTTAAAACTACAGCCTCAGCACCTTGAGATTGTGGGCTCAAACCCATGCTGCTCCTTGTGACCTTGGGCAAATCACTTAATCCCCCCATTGCTCAGGTGCGTTAGATACATTATGAGCCCACCAGGACAGACAGGGAAAAATGCTTGAGTACCTGAATAAATTCATGTAAACCATTCTGAGCTCCCTAGAGAGAACAGTAGAGACAATTGAATAAATAAACAGTGTGAAAAAGTTTCAGCCTCTGATAACCAGAGCTGGTATTGTGATGTCATAATGCCTCATTCCACCAATAAGAGCCAACCTCAGCACTGATGTCACAATGGCTTGGTTGTCCTTTACTTGGCTCATGTTTGCGACATTTTAATTTCTAGAGTGGTTAAAACTACAGCCTCAGCACCTTGAGATTGTGGGCTCAAACCCATGCTGCTCCTTGTGACCTTGGGCAAATCACTTAATCCCCCCATTGCCCCAGGTTCATTAGATACATTATGAGCCCACCAGGACAGACAGGGAAAAATGCTTGAGTACCTGAATAAATTCATGTAAACCATTCTGAGCTCCCTTGGGAGAACGGTATCGAAAATTGAATGAATAAATAAACGTTGTTGTTGTGTATGACCCCTGATGAAGATATTTTCAAAACCTGTGTTTTGGTAATTTGCCTATCAGGGCATGTTAGTCACACCTTTTTTTGGGGGGGAGGGGATTTTGGGAAGGGGCAGCTCAAGGGTAGGAAATGGGTATGGAAGTATTATCCAGCCAGTGTGTTTGCGTTAGCATGTGCTAACCAGCGAACACACAGTTAACCAGGAGGGTGGTAAGTACTTGCGCAAAATTTTTTTGCAAAGTTCATGCGCTGATGGAAAAATTTGCAAAACTGAAAAAAGGCCAAAGCCCTATTTTAGAAATGGCCTTAGCGGCTAGCGAAATTTTGTGGAGATTTAGGGCTCCTTTTACAAAGGCGCGCTAGCGGTTTAACGCACGTAAAGGCAGGCGATAAACCGCCGGATGCGCTAGCCGCTACCGCCGCCTTTTAAGCAGGCGGTAGATTTTGGCCAGCGCGGGGGCTGCCTTTGTAAAAGGAGCCCTTAGTTAGGATTTTTCCGGATGTCTCTAGAGCTACTGAATTAAGGAGAAAAGAATTTTTGAAATTAAAAGTTAGAGTTTTAGCTCTTTGAGGCATCATTTTATTTAAAATTTCCGTGTAAATGCCTTGTTAAGTTACAATAAATCAATGAGCAGCTAGGTTGGTGAATTTGCATGTAAGTATTTTTTCTGAAATACCTCAGCCCCACCACTCCACCGCTAGATTGAACTTCAAAAAAGCGGGAGATTAACGTGGTAACTCATCATAGGTAATTCATTTCTTAAACGCTGTGGGACATGTTTCGCGCACGCACAGTGCTGTCTCAAGGGTCTCCCTATGTCAAAAAACAAAATGACAATACTTAGGGAAGATGCAGTGAAGTATTTTACACACTACCTCCCCCCGCAGAGTAAGTTCACAACCAATTAGTCCCATCTTCAATGAATGCTTACCGAGGCCGCCGTTGTCATCCGACTCACAAGTACAGATTCTGTGAAAGATGGCGCCGGCGTTCTCGGCTCCCATTTGTATTCAAATCAAGTAATAACCACTCCCCCCAGGGATTCCATTGGACCATTCATCAACCAATCAGCGTGACCCAGTCAATCTCTCCATGAAGATGGGACTAATTGGTTGTGAACTTACTCTGCAGGGGGAGGTAGTGTGTAAAATACTTCATTGCATCTTCCCTAAGTATTGTCATTTTGTTTTTTGACATAGGGAGACTCTTGAGACAGCACTGTGTGTGCAAAACATGTCCCACAGCGTTTAAGAAATGAATTACCTATGATGAGTTACCACGTTAATCTCCCGCTTTTTTGAAGTTCAATCTAGCGGTGGAGTGGTGGGGCTGAGGTATTTCAGAAAAAATACTTACATGCAAATTCACCAACCTAGCTGCTCATTGATTTATTTTGGTTGAGAGGGTTGGTGCTAGACCTATCGATACACTGGTATTACATTAAAGTTGTTAAGTTACAAGACACTGAATTTGTATTTTGGGATCCCATACAGTTACAACAATTTTTAATAGCCAGAGAAAAGAAATACCTTAATTACTTATGAGTGATGAGTTTTGTTTCACTACTGAGATAAGAGGAACAAATGAATAATCCCTATCAAGTTAAGAATACATCAAAATCCATAAGGGTGGATTTCAAATTTATTCCTTTTAATTACTTATAACTTTTGATTTGAAATTGTACTATGTCTCTCCATTAATGTGGGCTTGAAAACGAATTTAGGTATGGAATTGATTATGATAATGTTAAATGTTAATGAATGCCTTTTTTCCCCCTTTTTTGTTCATTATGATAATGTAATGATTGAAAAGTATTAAAAAAAAAAAAAGAAATGGGCTTAGCACGTGGGAAAGTTCTGTATTCAAAAATAAGAACATAAAAATGGCCATACAGGGCCAAACTAATGGTCCATCTAGTCTAGTATCCTGTTTCCACAGAGGTCAATCCAAGTCGCAAGTACCTGGCAGAAACCCAAATAGTAGCAACATTCCGTTACTCCAAAGAGTAGAAAGATTCTGGAATCCCAAAGAGTAGCAACATTCCAAGCCACCAATCCAGGGAAAGCAGTGGCTTCCCCATGTCTGTCTCAAAGCAGACTATGGACTTTTCCTCCAGGAACTTGTCCAAACCTTTTTTTTAAAAAAAACCATCTAGGCGCGCGCAAATTTTAAATTCAGTTGCTTTTGTTTTAAGGTTCTATTTGATCTGACTCCTAGATATATAAATGAACTTTTTTTTTTTTTTTTTTTACAACTAATAGACATAAAAGAAGCTCACATTTGATTTTTAATTTTCCTTGTTAAAGGATGCAAACTCAAAAAATATCATCAGCATCTTCTTTCATATCAAGCAGCCGCATGGGGCAAAGATCTAGATCAATTGCTCATTTTTACTGAAATTTATGGGGAATTTAGAAAACATTTAAAAACACATTATTTCTGAAGTACTTAGGTAGTTAATTTGTAAAAAATTTTATATTATGTAATTATCAGATTTTAGGGTTTTTAGCCATTGGTTCTTACTTTTTAATTTCTTTCTGCTTTTATTGTATTTCAAATATATTTTAAATTGTGTAAACCGCATAGAACTTCATGGTTTTGCGGTATATAAATAAATGTTATTATTATTATTATCTACGTTAACCACTGTTACCACGTCCTGTGTCAATGTATTCCAGAGCTTAACTATTCTCTGAGTGAAAAAATAAAATTCCTTCTATGGGGCCTTAGTTATCTGGGAAGGGTCCTAAGGCCCTAATTGGCCCAGGTGCCTAAGGCCCCCTCCTTGGCCATTCAGAGTCTTAGACCCCTCCTAGTGCATACCAGGGTACACCAGGAAGGGGAAAGCCTACCATTTTGAAGAATAAGGTCTGCCATCTGGAGGGAATGTGCCTTCTATAACAGCCATGATTATTCGATTAGGATTTAAATGTAAGTTTTAAATACGTTTTCTAAATAAATTACTTTTGAAAATTTGCTTGTGTTTCAGAGACATTTCCACCCTTGAAGCACTATCATGAGTTAAACTTTTTGGTTCCCTGATGCAGGATCAAAACAGGCCATGTTGGAACCTGGGATTTAAGATAAGTCCTTTTTTTTTTTAACACTTATTGAACTATTATAATATGAAAAAGCATTGACCTGTGGGCACACAGTTAAATGAAGATTTTTAAAATATCAACTGAAACTATATTGAATATGCGATGATTAGGTGATGATGATTGGTTGGCGATGGGTGGCGATGATTGAGTGGTGATGATTGGGTAGTGAGGTGATAATTCAGGGGTTCGCCCCTTGTTTTCACCTCCATGTCTCTGAGCATGGTTTCACTATAAGTTGATATTATTTTCATGAACTACTATTGATTTTCTTGGAGTGATTCTGCACCAGATTTGCTATAGTCTCTTTAATCACTCATTATATAGTAATCACTGAATTTGTGGTCCCACGATCTATTGATCAGGAATGGGCATCCCTCCTGCCCGTTTTCCATCCAAAGGTACAAGAGGGGTGTGGAGGAGTGTGTGGGGATGTTGGGGTGTGTGGAGGAGTGTGTGGGGTGTCGGCCTCAGCAGGCAGGGGCTCTCCTTGGAAGAGTGTTGGGGGAATTGGTGGGTGGGTGGGTAGGAGGGAGGGAGGGAGAGAAGAATCAAGGATCTCCCTGCTTGTTCAGCTAATTGCGGCAGGGGAATCCCCAATCAGCTGAGCTGACAGGAGTCCCCAAAGCCACAATTTAGTGGAGTCCTGCTGGCTCAAATGATCGGGGATTCCCCTGCTGTGATGAGCTGATGGCAAGCAGTGGACTATTTTCAGGATTCCCTGGCAAGGGCAGGCACTGGAAATGTAGGCTAGGGTTTTCCAGGCCTACGTTTCTGGCCCCTATCTTTGCGTGCATCATGCCTAAGTAGGTGCTTGAAACACAATGTTCAGATAAAGATGATTTTCAATTTCTAAATCTAAACGCAGAGACTCCCAATAAATTGCCATTTTCAAATTATTGTCTCCAAGTGCATATCAATAGGTATTTGAACCAGCTTTAAATCTTATCTTTAGAGCCTCAGCATTACCACTCCACCGCTCAACAGACTTTCATAGCGGCTAAGATTTGCATCTAAACTCGTCATTGGCTCAATTATAATTGCCCTGGATCGGTAGCATGGAATGTTGCTACTCTGGGGATTCCGCATGGAATGTTGCTACTCTTTGGGGTTCTGGAATTTTTTGTTACTCTTTGGGATTCCAGAATTTTGCTATCCTTTAGGATTCTGAATGGAATGTTGCTACTTCTTGGGTTTTGGCCAGGTACTAGGGACTGGATTGGCCACCGTGAGAACGGGCTGTTGGGCTTGATGGACCATTAGTCTGACCCAGTGAGGCTATTCTTATGTTCTTATGTAATATACCTTTTCATTACAAGAACATGGAGGGTGAAGAAGGTGAAAAGAAAGCAATACACGTTCCCCCCCCCAAAAAAAAAAATAAAAAATAAGTATGTGTGTGTGTTTTGTTATAAATAATGATAATGCAAAACTTTTATCTTTCTTTTTTTTCAACGCATAAGCACTCTTCAGGGAGATGGATGTGTTTGCACTCATATTGTGCTTTAAGTTAATGAGATGTGGGCTCTATTTGTTAGAGTTTTATGGTAATGAAGCTTGCATTTTACTGACAAACTGGCATGTTCTACAAACATTTCCTCACTGCAGTGCTTTAAAAAAAAAATACAAAAAAATTTTAAGGTATTTGCGCAGAAATATCGATGTGCAAATGTTAAGGACCGACGGTGGAAGATACATGACTTTGAAAAAAACCTCGAAAACAAAACCAGGACGATACATAACAGGAAACGGAGTTGCTACTTTGTGTATAATCATGACTTTAATTGCTACATATGATAGCAAATTAATGCACCTTTATGTCCCAAGACATCTGCTGCTATTAAATGTGTATGATGGAACGTAGATTGCTCATTGCCTGAAAGGTTTATATACAAAAGAATTAGCCCAACAGAGACAAGTAACATGATCATAAAACATTTTTACACTGAGTGCCTTATCTTTATCAACTATGCTAATTTAAATGTATACGAGGGTAAACCAAAAAAATAAAGGCAAAACACATTTAACGGCTTTAATAGAAGTAATTGTGAGCAATTGGACATATCCCTTTTCCACATAGTTGCCGTGCAAGACAAAGCATTTGTTGGATCATTCAACTGGGTGCTGGACTTATGCTTGCTGAAACCTGACGTCAATGTTTGGCGCCCAAGTTAGGCATGGTTAGGAAGTATTTTGCAATTTCATGCCCAACTTTTTGGGATGCCCCAGCACGCCCGTGGCCCTGTGCCATTCTGAGATATGCAGCTTGCTTTAAATCAGTGCCCCAGCCGGAAGGCACCCGGAAGTCGATGTGATGATGTCACACGCATGCATGACATCATTGTGTCAACATCCACGCATGCGCGGAGGCCCGTCTTGCCGCTACCCCGCCGTTACAGGGATCTGGGAGGTACAGGGAGAAGAGGAGAGTCATCCACACCGGCTGATTTCCTACAGGACGTGCCTCTCGCTGCGAGAGGCACGTCCTGTAGGCGGGCAGCCGGCGTGGACGACTCTCCTCCTCGCCAGTGTGCCGCTGCATGCCACGGCACACAGTTTGCGATACACTGCTTTAAATGCTCAGCGTTCCCAAAATATTTTTATTTTAGATTTTAGACACCGCTTATAGTCAGAAATGCGTTAAGTTATGGTGTCTAACAGTTTAATGAGACCCATCTTTGAAATGGCGTGAGCAAAACATGGCCCATGTCAGCTGTTGTGGTTCCAGATTGGCAGTTACACAAAATTCTACAAATTAAATACTTTCACGTGTGTGAGAACACAGTTTACACTCGTTTTGAAAATAACAGTTGTAGCGAGACCGATGATACTTTAAGTCAGGGGTGTCCAACCTGCGGCCTAAGGGGCGCAAGTGGCCCTGTGAACTATTTTGTGCGACCCCGTTCGAGGGCGATGCAGTGTTTTCCTCTGCTGCCCCCGGATGTTTACCATCTTGCCGGTTCCCTCCTCTGTTTTGAGCGTTTGTGCGGCCCCAGAAACATTTTTTTCGGCCAAAAGGTTGGACACCCCTGCTTTAGGTGAATCACGGGCAGTATGCTTGTGTGAAACGAGTCACCTCTGAGGTCTCTGAAGAGAAATATTCTAATGACTAGCTGGATTCTGAGATATGGACCATGAAAGTTAGATGCCAGGTCTTATAGAATCTAATTATCTTCATTCAGGTCTTAAAGAATAGTATCCAGAGGCACATGCAAATTTTGTTTAGTTCCAATTAAAACAACAGTCGGTTGTTAGCCCAGTTATTAATGGTTCAGATCTCATTATCCAATTTATTTGTGTGCCTGTTTCAGAAGCATGCCCATAGTTGGGCACATTACTAGGAAAAAAAGAACAATACCTCGAAGCACGGCAACAAACAACGGAAATGATTAAAAGGACTAATGGACAAAAAAATCACTACCCTGTGAACTGTTCTTGTATACAAAAAGTTAATCAAACGAGCCTTGGACACACTGGACAGAATATACAATTTCAAGTCGGGTACTTTTAGCCAATAAGGCAACATGTCCTTAATCATCGGCTCCTCTTACATGTCGGGTGAGAAGTTCAGTAAAAAAAATTCAGACAACGTCCAAGAAAAACCTGAACCCCACCCGACTGTAGAGCAATAAATATAATTAACAGTGTACAGTCACACAGCAGTGTGCCACAAAGTTAAACCAAAAAATGCACATAACACAAAAAAGCCAAGTACTTAGCTGGGAGAAAAAAATAGCAGCAGGAGTAGTTCCTCCAGGCCAGTCCAGAAACTATCTCAGTTCTGGTAGCACACCGTCCAGTCTCACAACAACTGGCTTCAGACAGCAAGCATACAAGGAGCAAGCCGTGCTTCAACACAGTCCGGCATAGAGTCTAACTTCGTATGTTGCAATACCTCAGCCCCAGAGGCAAACAATTCTTTGGCCACTCCCTAAGGAGGCCCAAGCACACCATTCACATTCTTCCCACATTTGTACTCACGGCCAAAACAAAAAAAACAACAACCCTCTTTCTATAAGAGTCTTGTTTCACATTCAAACTGTTGCATCAGGAAAAAGGGCTTCACAGGCACACAGCACATTCTTTTCCTTACCCAAGGAAAGTCTGTGAAAAGGTCCTTTATTAAGAACAACTCACATAACATACACTGAAGAGCACATTTCTACTCAAAGAACGTGCCAGGGGCCAGTGGCATAGTGAGGATAAGTGGTGCCCTTCCCATACCACTTCTCTGCCCCCCCACTTCTTCCACCGTCCCCCCCACCCCCGCCAAGCACATGCCCCCTTCCCTTCCCCCACACCTTTTTCATTTCCCAGGCGAGAGAAACAGCACAAACTTACTGCCTGTGTAGTGTCGGCTATCCCTCTGATGTCACTTTCTAGGTACAGGTCCTGGAAGTGATGTCAGAGAGAGATGACACCAATGCGGGCAGCAAATTCATAGTGATGTTCATGCAGGAAAAATTAAAGAGGTACGAGAGAAGGAGCACATGCGTGTGGTGGGGGGGGGAAGGAGGGGGGTGAAGAGGAGGATGGGTGCCTGCACCCTTTACAAAGACTGTGCCCAGGCCGGACCGCTCCACCCCCCACCCCCTTTACTATGCCAGTGCCAGGGGTCGTGTTTCAACTGTACTGCCTGTGTCAGGAGTCCCCCAAAAAAGCTGTATTTCCTGTTGGCCACCTCAGTAATTATTATTATTTTGGCTGATTTGAAACAAAGCCAGTGAGAGCAACTCGATATTCATTGCTGGCTGGGGTGGTAGCACACTGCCAAGTCTGGCACAAAATCACCAACCCAACGAATAAAACAGATCTTATGCTTCATAGCCTAGGAATAAGCAGTGGCTTTTCCCAAGTTCATCTTAATAATGTCTTAACGACTTCAACTGGTCTCAGTTGTTTCCTAGTTCTCTAAAGTTGAAAGGGGATAGATTCCGTACGAACGTAAGGAAGTTCTTCTTCACCCAGAGAGTGGTAGAAAACCGGAATGCTCTTCCAGGGATTCAAGACAAAATCGGACAAGTTCCTGCTCAACTGGAACGTACGCAGGTGAGGCTGGACTCATTTACAGCACTGGTCTTTGACCTGGGGTGCCACCGCGTGAGCAGACTGCTGGGCACGATGGACCACTGGTCTGACCCAGCAGCGGCAATTCTTATGTTCTTATGTTATATTCTTATGTCTTATTTATTTATTTGGTTTTATATCTTGTCCTCCCAGGAGAGCTTAGAAAGGGTTACAAGTTTACATACATGACAAAGAAAGGTAAAGCATAACATGAAGAGCATTGTATGACAAAACAGAGGATGGCAGTTTTGCATGGGGGTCTTTTACTAAGGTGCGCTAACGCAGGGGTAGGGAACTCCAGTCCTCGAGAGCCGTATTCCAGTCGGGTTTTCAGGATTTCCCCAGTGAATATGCATGGGATCTATTTGCGTGCACTGCTTTCAATGCATATTCATTGGGGAGATCCTGAAAACCTGACTGGAATATGGCTCTCGAGGACCGGAGTTCCCTACCCCTGCGCTAACGTGTGCATGTTAGTCTACGGACGTGTTAGCGTTTAGTGCATGCTAATTGGTTAGCGCACCTTAGTAAAAGAGAGGGTAAGGCGTGCTAGCCAATTTGGCGCAAGGTAAATGCTAACGCGCACATTATATTCTATGGATGCATTAGCATTTAGCGCACGCTAAATCGGCTAGCGCGCCTTAGTAAAAGACCGCCATAGTTATAAACAGGTGATTTAACAGGCCAGGAGCCAGTTCTGGCTGATTAAATTGGTTTCAGTATCAACCTTTTTATTTTTATTTTTTCCCCATTTATATTATAGGGTAGTTAATTCAGTTTGCCTTTCATTCTGGTTGTTTCTTTCAGTATTAAATTTGTGAACTGCTTCGGCGTGATTTAGGGTGACTGATCGATCGATCAGTAAAGTATTGCGGATTCCAATATGACTTGTACTTTGCCGGTGAACGGCTGAGTGACAAAAATCCCCTCTTTTAAAAACGATCAATCCAGGCACAGTCTACCCAGTCGTGGCTTGTTTATTTCTGGTGTTAAAAAAATAAATTAAAAAAAAAAACCCCCAAAAAACTGTGCGGCACCGTGGATAAGTATTAATGCAAATTTTCTCTGCCTCCTTTCCAAGATTGACGAGCTTCAGGCACACTTAACATGCAGCTTTTTAGCTAACCTCGTTTTTCCTCGTGACACCTCTAGCAGCCTTGTGGTTCTGTGAATACAATAATGCAATTCACATCTGTGGGAATGGCTTCGTTAGATACAGAGGTGCGCGTCCTTACCAGCCAAATCCAGCAGTGCTTCTCAGCTCGGTCCTGGAGTACCCCCTTGCCAGTCAAGTTTTCAGCATATCCACAATGATCATGCATACACTTGAACTGCACACACTGCCTCCATTATATGCAAATTTCTTTCATGCATATTCATTGTGGATATCCTGAAAATCCCTGAAGCCGTCGGCACAATGCGCGGCAGCGGCAAAGAAGGCAAATAGAATGTTGGGCATGATAAAGAAAGGAATCTCGAGTAGATCGGAGAAAGTTATAATGCCTCTTTATAGGGCAATGGTCAGACCACACTTGGAATACTGCGTCCAACATTGGTCTCCCTACCTAAAGAAGGATATAAAACTGCTGGAGAGGGTGCAGAGACGAGCAACAAAACTGGTGAAGGGTATGGAGAAACTGGAATACGAGGATAGACTTATAACACTAGGATTGTTCTCCCTTGAGAAAAGGAGACTGCGTGGGGATATGATCGAGACCTTCAAAATACTGAAAGGAATCGACAAATTAGAGCAGAGAAGATTATTTACATTGTCCAATTTGACACGGACTAGAGGACATGTAATGAAGCTAAGGGGGGACAGGTTCAGGACTAATGTCAGGAAGTTCTGCTTCACTCAGAGAGTGGTTGACGCCTGGAATGCCCTCCCAGAGGAGATTATTGCGGAATCGACCGTCCTAGGCTTCAAGAGCAAACTAGATGCATATCTCCTTAAGAGAGGCATATAAAGATATGGTGGACTATAAATTACGCCAGGTGTACACCTGGCAGGGCCTCCGCGTGTGCGGATCGCCGGACTTGATGGACCGAAGGTCTGATCCGGAGATGGCAGTTTTTATGTTCTTATCTGACTGGCCAGGGGGTACTCCAGGACCGAGTTGAGAAACTCTGGTCTAGAGCAACACAGTTACATATACCTGTACAAGCCAGCAATTAAAGCGACGTTTGATATAGTTTGATAAATAAATACAAATGTTATTTTTGCTTGTTCGCTCTGGCTTGGTATATCACTTGCATCTCTTCTTGTTCATTCATATCTATAATTAATTATGAAGAGGAAGGAAATACAGGAAAAACACACACATGCCTAGATTCGCTAACCTGCCTGAATCGGAACAATCCGTTTCTGATTCGGGCAGGTCCGACTGATTCACAAATCAGTCATATTCAAATGGGGGCGATTGGAGGAACGCCCCCATGAGCGAGCAGGGATCGCAAATGTGCGATCCTCGCTCATGCACAGCCCCTGACAGTAATGACAGGAGAAGCAGCTTCCTGTCACTGCTGTCAGGGCTTGTTAATTTTTTTATTTGTTTTTTATCGGGCAGATACGGAATGTGGCAATCAGGAGGACAAAAGGGGGTGGGAAGGGGCAGAGCAGGGTGACCCGGTGAGGCCTCCCCAATTTTGTGGAGCAAACCTGCAAAATTACCCAGTTTCAGGAAGGAGGCTTTTGGGCCGGTCCTGGTTTTATCCTCAGATTCCAAAGCACTGTGAAATTTGCATGTCCCTGATTCGATTCATTGCAATCGGTTCTGCGGGTTCCGTAATGCATCGGGATAAGATTGCCTAAAAATCTCCCTCCTGGAACTGGGTAACCCGAAAGGCTCTGATATGAGTGTATCAGGGATCTTTAAGAGCAGTGCACTAATTTCACTCTGCCCTTTCATTTTCAACCGTGAATAGATAACACCCATTTATCACGATGAGATGAAACAACTGCTTTCATCTTAGCCGACCGTTAAAAACATTTTTCAGCACTAAGAGAAAAAGGTGTTTTTGATAAATGCTGGAAGACATTCACCAATCACAATTAGGGAAGAATACATGCTTTGTTAGATCTTTTGTTTTGTTATCAAGCTTACTTAAGCGCTTGATAAGTGTCTTTTTATTAGGAAGTTCCTTTTCCCATGGGAAATTCTGGCAGTATAATATCTTTTCTCCTAATTAATTATACCAGCCGTTATTGGTTGCAGAGCATAGCACAGTTCCAGTCACAGAAAGAAAGTGAAAGAGAAAACCCAGACATCAGGCAAGAGAAAAACTCTACGGCCTTGTCAAGCACACTCTAATTTTTGTTTGAATAGGGATTCCTACTTGGGAATGATAAGAGGACAAATCTGTCCCCGTCCCCACAGGAACTCAATTTCCCAGTCCCATCCTGGTAAGTTTTGTCCCTGTTCCATTCCTGTAAGCTCTGCGTTAACCACACAAGCCTCAAACACTTATGAGTGTTTGAGGCTTGTGTGGTTCTCTACTTAGGAGAACCACACTGTTCTCTACTTGGGAGAACAGTGCAGAAAATTGAATAAATAAATAGTGTAAGAAATTTCAGTCTCTGATAACCAGAGCTGGCTTTGTGACATCATAATTTAGTTTTATTTTATTTCTCTCACCAACATATGATCTATCTTTAATCTTATTTATTGTTTTGTCCACTATCTTATTTAAGTTCTATCTTCTTTCTTTTAAATCTCTCCAGAGTTCTATAGTTTAACAGTTCCTCCTTCCACATACATTCCTTTCTCTCATTTCTTCTACCTACCAAATTAATTAGACCAATCCTTCCTTGTCAAAATATATATTTTACTTTAATCCCCCTTCTCTATTTTCACTTCTTTGTAATCTCAAGGTACTTTAGTTAGATTGTGAGCCTACGGGACAGTAAGGGAATTTTTTAAGTACCTTTCTTATCTCTTATTTATAATTTTAATGTATATTTTCTGATAACCGCTTAGAACCTAACGGATGTAGCGGTATATAAGAAATAAATTACATTACATTACATAATGCCTCCTTCCACCAATGCCTAAGAGCCAACCTCATCAGTGATGTCACAATGGCTGGATTGTCCTTTACTTGGCTCACTTTTACTACATTTTGATTTCTAGAGTGGTGCAATGTAGAGAATGATACAGGGATAAATTTTTCCCCGTCCCCGCAATTTCTCCATCCCATCCCTGCGAGTTTTGTCCCATTCCTGTGAGCTCTGCCTTAACCACACAAGCCTCAAACACATGATTTTAAAGTGTCCAAGGCTTGTGCAGACGAGGACAGAGCTTGCAGGAATGGGGCAGGGACAGGAAAAGAATTTGCGGGAACGGGGAAAAATTTGTTCCCCCGTGTCATTTTCTAATTCCTGAAATTAATCAAATGTGATGGAACACCAATAGTGTATATAATGCAATTTAAATCAAGGGAAAAAAGACCTCAAAATACCCCAAGAATGCAATCAACGAGTCACAATCATATTGGGGTTGGGTATCATCATAGGTCAAAAACCCTTGAATTTTTAATTTTAATTCATTAATAATTTTAATTTTATGTGATAATTTTATATTATTTTTATAATTGACTTTTCATTATCTCAACTTTCTTCTTGCCAATGAGCATTGAAAACCAGCAATTGTATAGGAGCAGCAGTCTGCGAAATGAGCAATGAGCCGTTTTGAATTTCCACTGGCGAATTATTAAGCCCTATCATTACCCTTGAAGAAGCCTCATGGTGCGAAACGGACCGGGCCTCCGTCGGGTTACTAAGATAAGTGCTTATTGATATTTTCTTGGATAAGCCAGTTAAAAATCTTGAATATACAACTGCTGGTTTTTCAATGCTCATTGGCAAGAAGAAAGTTGAGATAATGAAAAGTCAACTATAAAAATAATATAAAATTATCACATAAAATTATTAATGAATTAAAATAAAAAATTCAAGGGTTTTTGACCTATGATGATACCCAACCCCAATATGATTGTGACTCATTGATTGCATTCTTGGGGTATTTTGAGGTCTTTTTTCCCTTGATTTAAATTGCATTATATACACTATTGGTGTTCCATCACATTTGATTAATTTCAACATTTATATTTTTGGACACTATTTGATTTTCTAATTCCTACCATCAGAGCTGCACTGTATTTTAATGGCTGCCCTTTTGGACGACTTGAGCAAAAGGATTTTTTTCATACCAAAGTGTAGTCAACAGATTCAGATGCTTGGGCATTTGTAGTGAAAGTACCGATTATATTGACCAGTTTCATGCTGACACATTTCAGGTTGTGAAATGCAAGCCTAGAAACTTACCCTCAACACCCCGAAGGAGAAAATATGTTGTCGATTCCATTTCAGCTTAAATAACTTTTACAGCTTCCAGTGTAAATGGAGTTATGACAGTGAGGTAATAAAGGGAAAGCAATGAACAACCGGGCTGCAGTAGAGAGGGATCTTTAACTGGCTTGCTTGGGGATGCAGATACTTCAGTACAGACTAGTTTATCTTCCTCAGCATTTCAACCATTTTAAAATGAATTTTATAAAAGGAGTCCTGCAGCTTCCAATACATCCTCAATTCAGTTCACTGTTAGGAAATTCAAGCTTGGAACCCAGGCTGCAATAAGTCCTTGCAAACATTAGCAGTGAATTGATTATAGCACTTCCTGGCACTAAATATTGTTAGAACAAGCCTGAAATTCTTAACACACTTTGTTACAGCAGCCCTGGACTTGTTTCTGGAAGGACAGGCTGAGAAAACCTAAGAGAAGTGATTCCCTCCTGAAAAGTGAAGCACAGTACTGAGTGAAATGATTAGTTAATAGGCCGTTAAAAAAACTGGTCATTTTTTTTTAAAATTAGCTAGAATATATATATATACAGTAAAACCTTGGTTTGCGAGCATAATTTGTTCCAGAAGCATGCTTGTAATCCAAAACACTCATATATCAAAGCGAATTTCCCCATAGGAACTAATGGAAACTCAGATGATTCGTTCCAAAAACTTTTAAACAAAATACTGGTGTCAGGTCAAAAGCGCGCCGGGACAAAGGCGCGCCCAGACAATTGAGTGCAGCGTGCACCGCCGCGCCACTCTAAATTACTGTTTTTAGCGCTCCGACGGGGGAGGCGTGGGGGGGGAACCCCCCCACTTTACTTAATAGACATCGCGCCGCGTTGTGGGGGCATTGTGGGGGGTGTGGGGGGTTGTAACCCCCCACATTTTACTGAAAACTTCACTTTTTCCCTGTTTTTAGGGAAAAAGTTCAGTTTACAGTAAAATGTGGAGGGTTACAACCCCCCAAACCCCCCATAACTCCGGCGCGATGTCTATTAAGTAAACTGGGGGGGTTCCCCAACAAAACCCCCCGTCGGAGCCTCTAAAAACTGTAATTTAGAGCGGTGCGACGGTGCGCGCTGCGCTCAATTGTCGGCGTGTGCTTTTGTCTTTCGCGCCGTTGTCTATGAACCCAAAATACTATACTTGTATTGCAAGACCTCGCTCATTTAGAACAGTCAGTATACTCCCGCAGCATCATCGGCTCAGTTGTGATGATGTGACGTGTGTATACTGTATGTACTTGTATTGCAAGACTTTGCTCGTTTAGAACAGTCATAATAACATAGTAAATGACAGCAGATAAAGACCAGTTTGCCTATAAGTTATACTCATTAAAAAAATGCATTATTTCTGGGCTGTAGACTGTAAAGTCACTACACTTTTGCAATCAGAGAGAGAAGAACCATCGGCTCAGTGGTGATATATATGTACTTGTATTGCAAAACCTTGCTTGTATATCAAGTTAAAATTTAATAAATTGTTTTGCTTGTCTTGCAAAACATTTCCAAACCAAGTTACTTGCAATCCAAGATTTTACTGTATATATATTGGAATGCTGATTACCTGGACTATCCTCGGCAGAGGGGTAGTCCGGATAATCAAAAATCCAGATGATTGGACATTAATTTTTTTTCTATGGTTTTAGTAATTGTTAATAAAAAAAATACCTTCAATGCACCAACCCCCCCCCAACAAAAGGCAGCATTCCCCCTCCCTCCCTCCCTCCCTGAACAGGCTCCACCCACCCCTTCCCGGACCCAGAAGAAAGATCCCAGGCCTACCTTGTTTCCCTGGTGGTCTAGCGGCAGCACTGGGGCAGGAGCAATCCTACTCACTCTTGCTCATGCGCTGTCAGTGACGAAAATAGCTGCCGAGATGTCCAGCGGCAGTCTCGTGAGGCTACTCATAGCTTAACGAGACTGCCCCTGGAAGTTTTGGCAGCTATTTCCGGTACTGACTGACAGAGCATGGTCAGGAGCGAGAATGAAAAAAAAAAAAAGTCCAATCAATGGTGGGGGAAAGCCTCCTGGTTTCTACAGTTTTGTATACAGTAAGGAGCCCTATATGGCCAGTTTATAGATTTCACTATTCCCATGTTATAATATTAGTTTAAAAAAAACCCCAAAAAACAGTGTTTGCGCTGTACTGTTAATATTGGACTTTCCAATCTTGATTTTTTTTGTGTGTATGTGTCTTCATTGTGTGTCATTAATAAGTGATTAAATTACCTTCTAGCACAGAAAGACAGGTTATGCCTGTTGGAATTAAAATAATAGCGATATGTGCATAATTTTTTTAAAGGGATATGGCTGCATGAAGAAGGTGTGAACAGGAGCTCTGCAGCATGCCGAGTCTTGGTTTAAGAACATAAGAACATAAGCAGTGCCTCCGCTGGGTCAGACCACAGGTCCATCCCGCCCAGCAGTCCGCTCCCGCGGCGGCCCAAAACAGGTCAAGACCTGTCTGAATCATCAGAAGGGGCTCCCTTGCCACCTTGGTTTCCCATTTAAGTCCTGCCTTCCTATCGAAGTCCTAGCCCTCCGGTCTTGCACATGCACGACCAGGTTAGTTTATACTCATTACCTGATTTACTTCCTATACTTGTGTTACCTCCCAGCTCCTCCCTCAGTATCCCACGATCCCTTTATCCCTCAGGAATCCATCCAATCCCTGTTTGAATCCTTGTACCGTATTCTTTTCTTTAAAATACTGTTCTTTTTCCCTGGTCTAAGATATACCAAAAAGGAAGGGGAAAATTAAAGAAATACCTCCTAGTCCTGCTGTGAGTACCTCTTGGCAAACAAGCACTTTGCCGGCACTGCTGGATTATCCACTACTATCAATTATTTCTATAGCGCTACCAGACGCACGCAGCGCTACACAGAGTCACAAAGAAGTCCCTGCTCAAAAGAGCTTACTTTCTAAACAGCCAAGACAGAGAAATAGGATGTCATGGATACAGTTAAGGGGAACAGTTAATCAGCAGGCTGGGTTGGAGGGCAGAGGAGTAGGGTTAAGGATTGAAGGCTATATCAAAAAGGTGGATTTTCAGTCTGCTTTTAAACAAGGGAAGGGGCCTGACGGACAAACTCGGGTAATTTATTCCAGCCACAGGGGCAGCTAGATGAAATGAACAAAGTTTGGAATTGGCAGTGGAGGAGAAGGGTAAAGTTAAGAGCAGCTTATCTGAGGAATGGAGAGAGAAGCGAGGAGAGAGATTGAGGGGCAGCAGAATGAACACACTTGTAGGTCAGCAATAGGAGCTTGAACTGTATGCGATGGCAGATAGGGAGCCAGTGAAGTGCCTTAAGGAGAGGGGTGACATGAGCATAGCGAGGTTGGTAGAAGATGAGTCGTGTAGCAGAGTTTTGCACAGATTGCAAGGGGGAGAGGTGACACTGCGGGATACCAGTTAGAAGTAGATTGCAGTAATCTAAGAGCATGGACAAGGGTCCGGGTAGTGTTCCCAGAGAGGAAGAAGAAAATTTTGGTGATATTGAAAATAAAGAAGCGACAGATCTTAGCAGCTTGTTACATAGTAACATAGTAAATGACGGCAGATAAAGATCTGCCCCATAAATTAATTATTTCGTTTAAATGGTCCTTTTTCTTAGATATTTTTGGGCCAGAAACCCAGAAGCATGCTTAGGTTGCATCTACTGGAGTCTCCATCAAAGCTCACTCCAGCCCATCTTAACCATCGAAACCCTCCCCAGCCCATCCTCAACTGAATGTCCATATATGGGACACAGGCCATGCAAGCCTGCCCACTACTGGCCTTAGTTCCTTCAATGTATAACCATTATTTTCTGATTAGAGATCTTCAGTGTTCATCTCACGCTTGTCACCATTTTCTTCTCCACCACCTCCCGCAGGAGTGCATTCCAGGCATCCACCACCCTCTCTGTAAAGAATTCCCTAACATTACTCTTGAATCTATCACCCCTCGACCTCAAATTATGCCCTCTGCATTTTCCTTTCTCTGGAATAGATTTTGTCCTACATTAATACCATTCCAAGTATTTGAACATCTGAATCGTATCTCTTATGTCCCTCCTTTCCTCTAGGGTATACATATTCAGGGCTTTCAGTCTGTCCTCATAAGTCTTCTAGCGCAAATTTCCTACCATTTTCGATGTGCATAGAAAATGAGAGGTCGGAATCGAAGATCGGAGGAAAATTGTCGTGGCATGTTAAGGGAGTCCCTCCTGACCAGAGCTGGAAGTCAATGTCTCCAGAAGAGAGGAACAGAGATTCTCATTTTGAACCAGGAACTGCAGCTGTTGAGCCACAGTCTTCAGTTTCTCAGGACTGGAGGGAGGAGATGAACGGAGGCAGTACTGCGGTCTTTGCTCCCGACCTTGGACAAAAGAGTGAAGTGAATGCTGGGGACGTTGCTACCCAATTTGAAGTGAAAATTTGCCCCGAAGGAGAGAGGAGCTCAATGCAAATGGGGGTAAGACTTGCTCGTTTGTCATCGGCTACGGTAGACCTGGCTAAAATTAGTCATTAACCTCCTGCAGCAAAACCAGCACAGATTACGTTAGAGTCACTGTGGACGTTCAAAAAGTCTTGACATAACCTTGATGTCATTCACGAAGATACTACCGAGCAGCTGACTCAGTGAATTTGGGAGTTTCATTAATTAAGAGCTCAACAGTTTAGCGAGCTTGATGCAGTAGAGTTCAATCCTGTTTTGTTTTGTTTTAATAATTTATATTCCGCATATCCTACAATTCTATGTGGATTACAAATTATTACCAGATCCTCCCACAAATTAAAACTATCCTTCCCCTCGCTAAAAGGCATTTCCCACACAGGAAAGCTAGGGACCTCCCTCCACTTCAAAATCACTGAGCTCTGGAACAACCTTACCTCCCCTCTTTGGAACTTGAGCTCTCTCCAAGTTTTCTGCAAACATCTGAAAACCTGGCTTTTCTCAAAAAATGTAAGTCTCCCTCCAACTTAGGAATCAAGGAAACTCTCATATCTTGGCATCCCAAGTCCTGTAAATTTTCTTCACACTTCTACCTCTAACCCTCTGTTGTAGTTCCTTCCTATTTCATTTACTGTAAACCGCGCCGAGCTCTACGAACGTGGAGATGATGCGGTATACAAACCTAAGGATTAGATTAGATTAGATTACAAGTACTCAAGCATATTTCCCTAACTGTCCCAGTGGGCTCCCACTCTAACTAATGTGCCTGGAGCAATGGGGATTAAGTGACTTGCCCAGGGTCACAAGGAGCACTGTGAGATTTGAACCCACAACCTCAGGGTGCCAAAGCTATAGCTCTAACCACTGCACCACACATTCCCCAAATATCTCATCTCAAATTTCAGGCAGAAATTTCTGCTGCAGTAGGATGTTTTGGGGGTTATTTGGAAAAATGTTGGGGTCCATTTTTGTCTGGACACCACATTTACAGACTAGCACTTGGATTTTCAGTATTTCTATGCATAAGGGTGCATATGCCATTATTATAAACATTTATATGCGTAATCAATGCATAAATGGTCGGGTCTATTTTATAGAATAACTCCTGATATACCTGAGACCTGCAAGCCCTGATGAGATGAAGTCCTTAAAATAGACCAATTTCCATTGTTTAATACTGCTTGCTAGACATTTCTGGAATAAGGGGGGAAACATGGGAACAAATTTCCCCCATCCCTGTGGAATCTCTATCCCGTCCCTGCCCCATTCCTGCAAGCTCTGTCCTCATCTGCACAAGCCTCAAATACTTTAAAATCATAAGTGTTTGAGGCTTGTGCGGTTAAGGCTGAGCTTGCAGGAATGGGACACGGACAGGCACAGGACAGAACTCATGGGGATGGGACGGGGACATTGAGATCCCACTGGGATGGTGACAAATTTGTCCCCATGTCATTCGGAGGGATGCTATGCCATTTTGTTTTTTGCTCTGGAAGCACTGGTGAATGTTCCTCTGGCTAGCATTCATTTATATCATAAAACATTTTCTACCTACCAAATCGAGACCACCATCACAGTAACGGAAGTAAGGGTTCACCCTTACACTGCTGGCCTTTGTTTTTGTATCATAATAATAGCCTTCTCTATGGCTCAATCCAGACATCATTTGTTAATCATGGGAAAAAAGTGTAGCTTTTTATTTAGAAATTGCCGAAATCATAATACATAACTAAAAAAAAATGAATTTCAGGTCGGAGCTCTTAAGGCTCCGTTGGTTTTTGGAAGACTGTTATCATTGTACCAGTGCCCTTTGCTTTTCTATTTCCGATGATAAATGAGGTTAGATATAAGAAGAGTTTGTGCAGCAATCCCTCGTCTCTTTACCTGAAAGGATTGCGCACCTATGCTCTGAGATGCAATGACTCAGGCTGACTGTGCTGTGTCAGCTTCTTACCCTGGAGTGCTTTTCCCTTTCAGTTCCGAAAACGCATTAGTGTGAAGTAAGTAACATTCTAAGACAGGGCTTCTTACGGTAAAAAGGTTCCTCCTTTATGCATGGATGGAATGTTTGCCGCATATCTTTTGTTTCTTAGAGGTAAAAATGATCCAGTCCGTTTCCAAACCATTTAAGCAGGGCAGTGCCGCTGAGTATCGGTTCTGAGCAGCCATGTTTGAAGTAGGCTGGAGAGAGGCGTTGCGAAGGCGGAGTTGGGGGGAGGAGCTGGCAGCTCTGCGAGTGCTGGAAGAATTCAGTGCCAGTGCCCGCCTAGCTAAGTGACCAAATAAGACGGCTGCTACTACTGCTAATTATTTTTGTAGTGCTACTAGACATACTCGGCGCTGTGCACATTGTATGTAGGTACTTTCTCTGTTCAGAGTGGGCTCACAATCCAAGCTTTTGTACCTGGGGCAATGGAGTATGATTTGGCCAGGGTAACTAGGAGTGGCAGTGGGAATGAAACCCAGTTCCCAGGATAAAGGCAGTGGAACATTTTTTTTGTTTGGGGGGCCTAAAAGCTCCGCCCAGACCCCACCTAAGCTCCACCCCAGATGCCACCCCCAAAATAGTACTAATTGTAATACCATTTTCTCCATTTGTTTTCCATATATTGTGACAGGGATCTGGCTAGTCCTAATAAAGCCCGGGGAAAAGCCCAGGGAAAAGAGCAGGGAAGCATTGATAATGTGCCAGGGACTAAGGAGAAGAAATATCCTGAGTATAGGGAAAATCCTGAGCACAGGGTTAAGAGGGAGCCTGTCCCTTTAAAAGCTCACAGAGCTCAGGCTGGAACGGGAAGGACAGGGCTCTTTAAGGAATTAGCTAAAGCTGCTGTGGGGGGGGCGTGGTTATGTGCCGAGTCTCCCTTTTTCTGAAGCTCCCTCGTCAGAGAGAGGGGAGGGACAGCTGGGACTGGAAGCTCAGGGGAAGCTGAGAAGGAAACCAGCTACAGCAGCTAACTTTTGGCCAGCCTTCAGAAGTTCTCACCAGGATAGGGAAATGCAAAACCCTGAAACACAATCTGAGGTTTGTGACATGGACTGGTTAGAGAGTAATGCTATGTCTGGGGAAGAACACCCTATGGAATGGGAATAGGTTTAGGAAAACCTGAATGTCCTTTTTCCTTGGTAAAAGGGTTTTTGGTTTTGTTTCTTCCTTTTTGAGTTTTATGTTTTGTGAAGGATTTTGTATCCTGTTTTCAACCTGGGCTGGAAGCTGCTGAATTTACTGTTGGGTTAGATAAGTGGAACAGTGGCCACACCTGTGGGGGTACAAGTCCCTCTGCTCCTAGGAAAAAGGGAACTGCCACTCAAATCTACCAGAAGCCTAATTAGTGCTTAGAACCAGGTAGCCTAACTATTGCCAAGGCAGGTACGGTTCTAGCACTGCTTGTGGGAATACTACCTAACAGGAACTGTATTTTATGTTCTTAATTTGTGAACTTAAATTGGCCAGCACTAAAGGGTGCAGTGATAAGAACTGGCACATAAGAGAAAGAAAGCTGAACAAGAGAAAATTGGAATGTTTTGGGTTTTTACTTTGAATGCCAAATTTTGACCTTTTTTTGTTGGAAACTTTTCTTGTGGATAAATAAAAGTGATATATTTGGACAAAAACCCGGCCAGTGTGGTGTGCAGTTTATGGGAGGCACCAGGCCAGCTGTGGCCCACCACGGTTACGCTCGAGCCAAGACTGGGATTCTGTGGAGTTACTAGGCCTCGCCAGGATCCCGGTCCCACAAGTGGTATCAGAGGGGATTATACTGCCTCCAGGTGGACACAGAAAATTTTTTTTTTTTTTTTGGTTTTTGGCTTTCTTTTCTCTCCTGCTACTCTTTTGAGGAGCGATCAGTCTGCTGGGGCCTAACAACTATCAGCTAAGAGGATTTATGTTCCTGAGGAAACAACGCTTGGGCGGAGTCGGTGGAGAATCACAACGTGGGAACAACAGCAGGCTGAGGCGTGAATGATCGAGAGTGCAGATCCAGGAGACGGAGGAACGACAGGATTGTGGTTTTGGGACGCCCTGAGATCCCAAAGGCGTAGACTCTTCAGTCCCTGAGGTAAGAGGTACCTAGGGGGGAAACTGAAGAGGATTCCTAAAGGGAAGTGGTCTCCCAGTTTAGCCAGGGAGGGAGAATCTCTGATTTAAGGAGCCGCACTTGGTGTTCCTGTCTTTTTGGTTTATTTCAGGATGGATGTCAAGCAGTTGGCGGCGGTGATGGATGCCGGGAGACAACAGTTGACTGAGGACCTGCGTGCGGTGATTCGTGCGAACCAAGAAATCTGGAGAGCTACCCAGGAGACGGCACAACACCGTCATGAGGAACTTGTGAAAGTACTTTCAACACAGTTAAGAACTTCTAGTCTGGGACCTGCGGGTGGACAGACACCTATGGACGCAAGTATGCCAGGTGCTAGGGTTCAGAGTTTGGTGGGACCTCAACCTTTACAATTTCTAACGCTATGTAAAATGGGTCCGCAGGATGCGGCTGATGACTTTCTTAATACTTTTGAGCGTGTTGCTACGGCAGCTGGATGGCCAGAGAGCCAATGGGCCGTAAGATTAGCACCTTGTCTGGCAGGGAAAGCTTTGTCAGCATACCAAACTTTAAATCCTGAATATGTTACCAATTATAACCAAGTTAGGACCCACATTTTGGAAACTTTAGGTCTCACGAAAGAATATTACCGTCAGCAATTTCGGGGTTCCCATATGTTGGAAGGGGAGCGCCCTAAAACACTACTGCAGCGCCTGCAACGCATGGCGGAGAGGTGGCTACAGTCTTGTTTAACTGACGTTAAGGCATTATTTGCTGAGATCCTAAAGGAACAATTTATTGAAGCACTACCAGAGATGGTTCGTGGCTGGGTCAAAAAGCTGGGAGGAGATGAGTTGGCACAAGTGGTGGAAGCAACAGAACATTTTATGGATGCCACGGCTTCCTACCCGGGTACAGAAAGTGGGGCTAAAACCTCAAAGGGTGCTTATATGGAGAATGAGATCAGACAAATAGCAGCTCCCGGTATAGTGCCTAAAACCTTGCCTAATAAGCGAGGGGGGCCTAAGAGGGAGGTGATATGCTATAGATGTGAAAAAGTAGGACACTTACAAAAAGATTGTAGGGGAAGGAGAAAGCAAGTCCTGGTAGGTGATAATGCCACAAACAAGTCGGGTTACAAGCACCTGGTCCAAGTAGAGGGACAAAGGGTGGAAGCTTTACTTGACACTGGGGCTAATCAGTCTATGGTGGCCCGATCCTGGTGGCAGGAGGCCATGCAAGGGCGGCGGGAACCTCCAGTGGTAGAACAGGTAGGAATTAAATGTGTTCATGGGGCCACAGTACGTTATCCCTTAAGGGAAGTTAGGGTGAAATACCAGGGACGGTTCCATAGGTTAAAAATAGCAGTGGTACCCAGGGCCCCATACCCCGTAATTTTGGGGAGGGATTGGGAGGGCCTGGGATCCATGTTATCACATAGAGAGGGGCTCGTTTCTACGCGGGCTCAGACACGCCAAGTAGTGGAAAGGGGAAGTATTTCCCAGGTAGAAGAACCTTCCCCTTTTTCTTTTCAGGAGGAGATCTTTGATGAAAGTACGCGGGCCCAACCCAGGAGACCCCGAGCGGGTAGGAAACACGTGAAACGCCAGAGGGGCCGGGGGTTAAGAGAAGTCCAGCAAGCTGGTTGTATGCCATGGGTACCTGGGGAGATTTTAGAGACCTTCCCTACCTTTCAGGAAGAACAAAGGCGGGACCCTTCCTTGAGGGAGGCTTGGCAGCAGGTAGGACAGGGTCCCGAGAAAGGCACCAAGTGGGTGGAGAAAAGGGGTTTGCTTTATAGGGAAACCCAGAAAGAAGGGGAGATGGCTGTAGTAGAGCAACTGGCGGTGCCGAAGGGTTTTCGGAATACGGTCCTCCAGATTGCTCACAATCACCCCATGGCAGGGCATAAAGCCCAAGAGGCCACGCGTATCCAGGTGGCTCGTCGTTTTTTTTGGCCAGGGATGGGGGCGGATGTAGCGAGTTTTTGTGCTTCATGTCCATTATGCCAAAAGCTCTCACATCAGGGCCCGAACAAAGCTCCCTTAATACCCATTCCAGTGGTCCAGGCTCCCTTGTGTAAGGTAGGAATGGATATTGTAGGACCCCTGGAGAAGACATCTAGAGGGTTTCGGTATATTTTGGTGATAGTTGACTTTGGGACACGATTTCCATGGGCCTTTCCCTTAAGAAATATCTCCACTCGCAACATCATCAGTGAACTTATCAAATTATTTTGTATGGTAGGTTTCCCGAGGGAGGTCCTTACGGATAAGGGCAGTAATTTCCTCTCTCGGGAGATGAAGTGTTTTTGGGAGTCTTTTGGGGTTCGTCATCTGAAGACCGCGGCGTACCACCCTCAATGTAACGGTCTGGTTGAACGCTTCAACCAGTCGCTAAAAGGGATGTTGCAAAGGCTAGGGAAAAAGTGCCTTCGCGACTAGGACCTGTACCTTCCCTTGGTCTTGTATGCGGCCAGAGAGAAAGTCCAGGATTCCCTAGGGGTAAGTCCCTTTGAATTAATGTTTGGCAGGTCTCCTAGGGGCCTGTTGGACTTGCTCAAAGAGAGCTGGGACTGCCACCAAGAGCCATCCTCCAATATTATATCTTATTTGGCAAACTTAAAACAGAAGTTGGGGGCTCTGTGGGAAAAAGGTCAACATGGGTTAGAGCAAAGTCAGGGTCGTCAGAAGCGATATTACGATAAAGGGGCGCAAATTAGACAATTGAGCCCGGGACAAAAGGTTCTGGTACTGGTTCCAGATGATCCACATAAATTCCTGGCTCAATGGAAAGGTCCCTACGTGGTTACCCAGCAACGTACGGTGGTGGATTATGAGGTACGAGATCCTAGAGGACGTCATCAGACATACCATGTCAATCTGTTGAAGCCGTGGAGAGAACGGCAGACATTGACAGCTCAGGTGCAGGAAGAGGAGGAGGAAGATTTTGGACCACAGCTAGACGACTTCTTGCAGAAGGAGGAAGTGGGGGTTAACCCAAATTTGACTCGTAGTCAATCTCAGAGTGTGCAGAGATTAGTAACAGAGTTTCAGGATGTGTTATCCCCTATTCCAGGATGCACCGAATTGGTGCATCATGATATCCAGACTGAACCTGGGAAGGTGGTGAGGGTGCGTCCGTATCGGATGTCGGAGGAGCAAAAGCAGCTAGTCCAGGAATTAGTGGAAGAGATGCTGAGCCTAGGAGTTATTGAGGAATCTTGCAGTCCATGGAGCAGCCCTATTGTTATAGTTCCGAAGGCGGATGGGACCCCGCGATTCTGCATTGACTTTCGTAAGGTGAATGAGGTGTCGGCCTTTGATGCCTTTCCCATGCCGCGGGTGGATGACTTGCTAGACAAATTGGGGACGGCCCAATACTTGTCCACTCTGGATCTCACTAAGGGATATTGGCAAATCCCTCTGACCCATGCAGCCCGACCCAAAACAGCTTTCCAGACACCACAAGGCTTATACCAGTTCAGGCGCATGCCCTTTGGGCTTCATGGAGCAGCGGCTTCTTGCCAGCGCGCAATGAACGAGGTTTTACGGGGCCAGCAAGGGCATGCGGCAGCATATATGGATGACGTGGTCATTTTTTCTAATTCTTGGGGAGAGCACGTGGAGCACTTACGGGAGGTCTTGGAAGCACTGCGGGAGGCAGGCTTCACAGTGAATCCGAAGAAATGTGCTTTTGGGCAGAAAGAAGTGGCATATTTGGGTTACGTGGTAGGGAATGGTCAGGTGCGCCCTCTAATGGACAAAGTGCAATGCATACGGGACTTCCCTATTCCTGAATCCAAAAGGCAGCTGAGGGGATTCCTGGGTCTGGTAGGATATTATCGGCGCTTCATTCCTAATTTCGCTACCAGGGCCACACCCTTGACCAACATGCTCCGAAAGAATTGCCCTGAGAAGTTACAATGGGATTCTGAAGGGAGAAGAGCCTGGGAAAGCCTCAAAAATGATTTGTGTCAGGAGCCTGTTTTGGCGGGCATTGATTTCCGACAACCATTTGTACTCCAAACTGATGCTTCGGGGTCAGGTTTAGGAGCTATATTGTCACAAGAACGAGGGGGCATTGAACATCCAGTGTTATACCTTAGTAGGAAGTTGCTACCAAACGAGCGTAATTACGCTACGGTCGAATTGGAGTGCTTGGCCCTAAAGTGGGCAGTGACCAGTCTCAACCATTACCTCAGTGGACGAGCTTTTACCTTGGTCACGGATCATGCTGCTTTACGGTGGTTGGACTCCATGAGGAATAACAATACTAGGCTCACGCGATGGTATTTAGCTTTACAAGGATACCGATTCCAGGTGGTTCACAGGCCAGGGAAGCTGCATACTAATGTAGACACTCTGTCGCGTCTGTCGGAACTATCGTCACAGAATCCTTCTCTTACCCGGGGTAAGATTTTGAGGGTGGGGGAATGTGACAGGGATCTGGCTAGTCCTAATAAAGCCCGGGGAAAAGCCCAGGGAAAAGAGCAGGGAAGCATTGATAATGTGCCAGGGACTAAGGAGAAGAAATATCCTGAGTATAGGGAAAATCCTGAGCACAGGGTTAAGAGGGAGCCTGTCCCTTTAAAAGCTCACAGAGCTCAGGCTGGAACGGGAAGGACAGGGCTCTTTAAGGAATTAGCTAAAGCTGCTGTGGGGGGGCGTGGTTATGTGCCGAGTCTCCCTTTTTCTGAAGCTCCCTCGTCAGAGAGAGGGGAGGGACAGCTGGGACTGGAAGCTCAGGGGAAGCTGAGAAGGAAACCAGCTACAGCAGCTAACTTTTGGCCAGCCTTCAGAAGTTCTCACCAGGATAGGGAAATGCAAAACCCTGAAACACAATCTGAGGTTTGTGACATGGACTGGTTAGAGAGTAATGCTATGTCTGGGGAAGAACACCCTATGGAATGGGAATAGGTTTAGGAAAACCTGAATGTCCTTTTTCCTTGGTAAAAGGGTTTTTGGTTTTGTTTCTTCCTTTTTGAGTTTTATGTTTTGTGAAGGATTTTGTATCCTGTTTTCAACCTGGGCTGGAAGCTGCTGAATTTACTGTTGGGTTAGATAAGTGGAACAGTGGCCACACCTGTGGGGGTACAAGTCCCTCTGCTCCTAGGAAAAAGGGAACTGCCACTCAAATCTACCAGAAGCCTAATTAGTGCTTAGAACCAGGTAGCCTAACTATTGCCAAGGCAAGGTTCTAGCACTGCTTGTGGGAATACTACCTAACAGGAACTGTATTTTATGTTCTTAATTTGTGAACTTAAATTGGCCAGCACTAAAGGGTGCAGTGATAAGAACTGGCACATAAGAGAAAGAAAGCTGAACAAGAGAAAATTGGAATGTTTTGGGTTTTTACTTTGAATGCCAAATTTTGACCTTTTTTTGTTGGAAACTTTTCTTGTGGATAAATAAAAGTGATATATTTGGACAAAAACCCGGCCAGTGTGGTGTGCAGTTTATGGGAGGCACCAGGCCAGCTGTGGCCCACCACGGTTACGCTCGAGCCAAGACTGGGATTCTGTGGAGTTACTAGGCCTCGCCAGGATCCCGGTCCCACAATATACACACAATATAATCTTGTTAACACAAAATGGTTAACCACAAAATTAAACTACACAAAGCACGCTGTATGCTTCTCAACATTCATTCCTACCAGAACACCTGGCCTTGGTCACACATGCAGAACACAGATAACCCCTATGTAAATACCCGGGCCACAGACTAAAAGTACAGTACTAATACAGTATACAGTGCTCCCCCGGTCATTCGCAGTCTGCGATTCACAGTCCCGGTCATTCGTGGTATTTTCCAACTGCAAATGACCGGGCAGGAGAGGGCAACTGGAGAGGCAGGAGAGAGCAGCCAGAGCACCAGCGAGTGAAGGAAATCACTCGCTGTATGCTCATACCGCCTCTTCCTGCACTAAAGTCAGGCCTCACCAATCAGGAGCTGCGTGTCAAATGTAGGCTGTTTGCCTTAGGGTGTTTTTTTAAAAACATACATCCTAATTGGCTGGTTAGACAGCAGTAGGACACCTACAATCTGGATGCCGTTTATTGAATTTCCCCCTAAGTGTATAGCCCTCAATGGAGACTGCACCAACTTTGTTGGTTGGGCTGAGAACATTTCAGAGGCCGCTCATATTGTAGCACTTTAATTTTTATTCACAAGTATTAGGCAATAACTTTTTTCTTACTTTCACTTAAATACATTTTTAAATGAGTTCTTCACTGTACTTAAGTATTAAAATACACATTTAGGCTTATTTTTTACTTATGTGCTTTGACCAGCACTGCAGAAAGGAACCCCAGGTGACTAAGGTCATATGGAGCATTGATGGGACTTGAATTTTGACCCCCCCCTCCCATTTTCTCTCTCCAGAGGCCAAAAGGAATTTCAGTAAATCAAGTCATTTGTTGCTCGCCACGGAGAAAGCAAGATGTACGCCTCCTTCTCAAGAAATGACATAAACGGAATGGCACTGGAAAGGAGAGAACTGATCTTAATAAGAAATAAACACTTGTCGCACAGTGTACAATGTGCTAAATTGATTTTACCATCTGCTCGTGACCATTAACATTGTCTTTAAAATATGTTACCAGCTGATTATGAAATGGAAATGAGGTTCACGTTAATGCAGGCATCAATATATATGTGCGAAAGTGTCTGGATTTTCATAAGACATTTGGTAAATTACTCATAAAAGCCACTTCGGAAAATTGAAACGTCATGAGATAGAAGGCAACGTCCTACCGCAAACAGGTAACCTAAAAACAGCGTTTCTCAACTCGGTCCTGGAGTACCCCCTGGCCAGTCAGATTTTCAGAATATCCACAATGTGTCGGATCGTGCGAGGGGGGGGGGGAGAGGGGGCGCTCGTAAATCGAGGCACGCTCGGTTTCCGAGGCGCCGATTTTGCGAATGTTTTACTCGTCTTGCAAAACACTAGCAAACCGGTGCACTCGCAAACCAAGGTACCACTGTACCGAAGTTTCATAAATGGTGCCTTTAGGTGGTTAAGACCTGAATTTTGTCACTTAACCGCATAAGGGATGACTCTACCTTCAGATCACCCACAAAATAGCCAGTTTATCAATCTGTGATGATAGTGAATAGCACTAATCGTGCAAATACTGCTGAATATCAGTGGATAGCTCTGCACAAGTGATTTAACCAGCAAAGAGTCATTTCTGGCTGATTACATCACTTTGAATATCAAACCTCCATGTTTTTGTCTTTGAAAGAGAGCTGGTGGTAGGTGTGTGTGGTTTGTTTGACGTATTCGGGTTTTGGTCCACTTTCTCTATAGGGTGCCGGCATCGGCAGCCACCTAAAAAGCGGCCGCCAATTGTGTGTCAATCACGCGACGGCGCCATATAGAGAATTGCCCCGCCGTGAAAGATAGGCGCCGGAAATGTAGGCCAGGGTTTTTTTGGGCCTACATTTCTGGCACCTATTTTTTGCAGTCCATCATGCCTACTTAGGCGCTTTAGGCTGCCTAACGCCACTTCCAGCATTAGACGCACCCATAGTGGCATTGGGCGGCCCAGAGCGCCTATGTAGGAATTTATGAGGTGCCAATAGGCGCCTTGAAACTCAGTTAAAAGCGTCTTTCGAACAGCATTTTTAACTGAGTTTGAGTGCCTACTGGCGCCTTAAAAAAATCGGTGCCGGTTAGAGAATCAGGGTGTTTGTTAGTTGGTTTATTGCTATTTTATAGTTTTATTTTATTAAATAATTTCCTAAGTTTATTATAATCTGCCTAGTATGGTGGATGAAAGAGCAAGAAGTAAGCAGCAGTGCCAATGACATCACACCGCACCTAGAACTAGCCCCACAAATTACTTACTTAATAAATCAACAATAATAATAATAGAAATAATAATAATTTATGCTTCCCAAACCTTCATTGTGAGCTGTCAGCAAAGGGAGACAGCAACAAAGTCGCTACGCCAAGGCTTAAATCGGGCAGAACGGAGAAACTCCCTAACTGCTCTCTGTAGCTCCTGAAACGGTGCTTGGCTGAACTTTCTGTGAGGTTTTTCTCTCAGCGAAGCAACTTCCGTCATTTCAGCGCTAACGGACTGAACAGCTGAAGAAGCTCAAGTACTTTGTGCCATTACGTCCACGGAGGAGGCTGGGCTGGCTCCCGTTCGCTCACTGCTTATAAAATTGACAGGAGAGAATTTTGCCTTTAAATAAAAATTGTCTTTGAACTGCTCCACAAAATTTTGTGTTACTTTTCAATGAAGGGTTTTTTTTTTTTCTAAGGGGCGCTAGCGTTTCTAGCGCGCGCTACATGGCCGGGCATGTTAACCCCGTGCTACACGCCAAGAACTAACGCCCAATGCTGGCATTAGCGTCTAGCGTGCGCGGCAATTCTGCGTGTGCTAAGCGCGTGCTAAAACTGCTATCGCAGCTTAGTAAAAGGAGCCCTAAGTGTTATTACACTATTTATTTGCACTATGGTAGCACACTCACATACCCGATGATGGTGGGCGGCAGTTAGGAAGTTTCTCCGTTCTGTCTGATTTAAGCCTTGGCGTGGCGACTTTGTTGCTGTCTCCTTTTGCTGACAGCTCACACTGAGGGTTTGTGAAACATAAATTCTTATTATTTCTGTTTATTATTATTGAATTATTAAATAAGTAATTTTTGGGGCTAGTTCTAGGTGCAGGACGCCGGTCGTTGGCACTGCTGCTTATTTCTTGCTCTTTCGAGCTTCTAGGGCAGCAATTAAGATTTTTTTTTGTTGGTAGTATGGTGGATGGGCAGTACAGAAATCCAGTTTTAAATCCAGTGGTACCTCGGAATCCAAACTTAGGGCTCCTTTTACTAAGGTGGGCTAGCGTTTTTAGCGCATGCTGCATTGCCGTGCACGCTAACCCCGCGCTACATGCCAAAAACTAATGCCAGCTTAATGGTGGCGTTAGCGTCTCGCGCGTGCTAAAACCGCTAGTGCAGCTTAGCAAAAGGAGCCCTTAATCCGTTCCAGAACCCCGTTCGAGTTCCAAAGCGTTCGAGTTCCAAGACAGTTTTTCCATTGAAAATAATAGAAACTGGATTAATCCATTCCTTGGTCCCACAAACTCAGCAAGATCGGGCCCCCCTGGTATAGACGGCAAGATCAGGCCCCCCCCGGCATAGACAACAAGATCGGGCACCCCAACCAGCATAGACAGCAAGATTAGCAACGGCAACTGCAAGCAGTGCTCGGCCCAAAGCTTCCCTCTGATGCGAACCGTCTAGGTGGAATCAGGAAGCTGAGTCGGAGGGGAAGCTTTGGGCTGAGCAATGCTTGCAGTTCCCGTACGTTTGGATTCCGGGGCAAAATTTAATTTAAAAAAATAGTTCGGATTCCAAGTTGTTCGAGTTCTGGGACGTTCGGATTCTTAGGTACCACTGTAAATGAATTCTGAATGTTATTACCTCATAAGTATGAACATTATATGCAATCATGTGAGTGTATTTTATCATTTGTATTATTTAATGTATTTGAGTCTGTGGTCCTTATTGTTATATACCTAACTAGTAAAGCCTTCTTCCCTCACATGTCCCCTATTTTCAGCCCCAGCTCCAAACCCCATTTTTACCCCCCCTTTCCCAGCCCCCTTCTCTCATCTTTTCCCTTTCAGCTTCCAGCGCCAGCCCCCTTTTCTCACCAGCAGTATTTCCCTCTCCCCCCCCTTCCCTGTTCAGCAGCATTTCCTCCCCCTCCACTTCCCTGTGCAGCATCATTTCTGTTTGTTTCTGGACGGCTCCCTTACAATCCCTTGCCAAAGTTATTTTTAAGTTTAAAGCTGCCGCCGTGTGACGTCAGAGAGGCTTCCGATGCAGGTGCGATTCGTGAGAGGTGCCGCGGCGGCGGCTTTGAACTTAAAAATAACTTTGGCAAGGGACTGTAAGGGAGCCGGCCAGACCGCGGGCTGCGCTGTGTTAGATGGAGTCAGGGCGGGAGGGGGGAGTCGCCTCCGTGCATCCCTGCTTCAGGTGCCTCCGTATGTGCAGAAGAAACCACCGCTGACTCCTACTGCACATGCGAAGCCATGGAGCTACAGAGCACGGATCACGCTGGTAGGAGTGCTCATGCGCACTTAGGGTTTTATTATTAGTGATACTTCATGAGCAATTTCTTCTACAATATTCTATTCACCTTAAAATGTATCATATGGGTAATTAAAATCCGCTGTTCCATCCAAAAGCTGTGATCGGAAACCACCCTGCACAATCTGAGCCACCTTATGAAATGCAGTTCTCAACCGGAAGACTGGAAAGACATGAATCTTAATACTTTGCACATCTCTTTTCTCCCCTGCTGAGGCGACCTTGCTTGCAAATCCTGGACAAAGCTCTCCATAATCCACAGCTTTAATTTCTTGAGAAAAACCTCTTTCCTACGTTATGTTTAAACTTATTCATAGTAAAGGTTTGTGAAGACAGCATTATTTGTAAAGATATCAGTGTGCGATGAAAGAGAAAAAATATAACATAAGACGTCTGTAAATAAGTATGCTAGAGAAAATCATTAACTCCCTCTTGTATTCAAGATTACTTTATTTATTTTATTTTTTTTTTATATTCCGCAATATCACAAGCAGTTCAGAGCGGTTTACAGAGGAAGAGACTGTATACAGACAGCGATGTTACAAAAAAGACTTTCAAATTACATTAGCATGTTAAGATTAGTCAAATTTATCTGGAAGCATTTTAAAGATACATTAGGGCATTAATACAATATTTATTAATCATGGTTAATAAACTTAATTGCTCAAGTTACCTTTAATTTTTAACTCCCCACATAGCCGCCATTTCTTCTCCTTCCCTTCCTTTTCTGTTTCAGCTTGACTTCCTGTGATTGGCTGCTTGGCAAGGAAGCGCCTCCAGGATTGGCTCTTTGTCCAGGAAGCCAATGAGAAGTGCTGCCATAGGGGAGCCCACGGAATCAGTGCATGCTCCTTCCAGCGAACCCCGCTCTGCCTGGATTATTTTCTATGTATCTGATGATTTACAGGGAAATACGCGTTAGAGGTTTTTAGCGAGATAAGTGCCCTGATGCTCAAAGGAATTCTATGAGCGTCAGAGCATTTACCGTGCCAGCCCACATGAAAAACCTATAGCACAGCTTGATAAAAGCGGGCCTAAAATAAATTATATTGAAAATATACGAGGGGGTGCTAAAAAGTTCTCAGCCCAACCAACTTCCTAAATTTTTTTTTTTTTTTTTTTAATTTATTCAATTTTCTATACTGTTCTCCCAGGGGAGTTCAGAATAGTTTACATAAATTTATTCAGGTACTCAAGCATTTTTCCCTGTCTCTTCCGGTGGGCTCACAATCTATCTAATGTACCTGAGGCAATAGGGGGATTAAGTGACTTGCCCAGGATCACAAGGAGCAGCGTGGGTTTGAACCCACAACCTCAGGGTGCTGAGATTGTAGCTTCAACCACTTGCCACTGTAGCTGAAAAGAGTGTTATCTGATTTCATTAAGTACCAATTTGCAGAAACAAAATTCTAAATTTAGAGATTGTTTCAGATTCATTGATTGAACCCTATCCACGTCATTCTCTTCTTGGTTGGGCTGAGAACCTTTCAGCACCCCCTTGTAGCAACATTCCAGAGCAGAGATTGTGATGTCATAATGCCTCATTCCACCAATGCCTAAAAGCCAACCTCATCAGTGATGTCACAATGGCTGGATTGTCCTATACTTGGCTCACGCAAGAACATAACAGCCATAGTGGATCAGATCAACTGTCCTTCTAGCCTAGTATCCTGTCTCCAACCGTGGCCAATCCAGGTTACAAGTACCTGGCAGAAACCCAAATAGTACGAGGGGGTGCTGAAAGATTCTCAGCCCAACCAACCAACTTCCTAAATTCGGAGCATTATTTTTCCACTGTAGCTGAAAAGAATGTTATCTTATTTCGTTAAGTGCCGATTTGCAGAGACAAAATTCTCTGTTTTGACATTGTTTCAGATCATTCATTGAACGATACCCACGTCATTCTGGCTGGGCTGAGAACTTTTCACCACCCCCTCGTAGGCTACGTGTGGCATTCAGCAATGGCATAGATATTTATCTTTAAAACAGGGCAAAGAAACCTAACGGAGCAGCTGTCACTTAAGAACATTAGAAGCTGATAGGTTGAGAACTTGATTAGCCTGTACGTTATATTTATTGGACTCATCAGGTTGCAGGCATAGAAAGGCATATTGCAAGCAAATTAAGTGAAAGAAAAATCTATCTTTTCAAAGAGAGAGGACCCAATTTCTTGCATTAACATTTTGAATGTGTGCAGATGCACAATATAAGGCCAGGAAGAAAAATTGGATGAAAAGAAAGGTTAGCATGTTCCTGGATCCTGTTTTGGTTTAGGTTTTTTGAAAAGGTTTCTTTTTTTTTTTTTAAGCCTTTCTTAAAACTGGCGTTGCCAATATGACCCTCCTGTTCAAAAATTTCCTTGAAATTGGTGTTGTTTCTGTTGATTTATACTGTAATAAAGTGCCATCCACTAATGAGATGGATAAAATTACTGTAATAAAACATTTGGCACTTTTTCTATCAATCTGTCACAATTTCTCTTGGTTTATGATGTCGCTCGGGGATGCTTGCAAGATATTCCAGTTGTTTTTAACCCTATTTTAAACAGTATGTTTTGGTTGCCTTGCAGCTCCATGAATCTTTATTGTACCCCTTGCTTCTCGCGTAGCTTTTCAATGATACCTGTTTTCTAGCTAGAGAACCAGAAAATAGCTTCAGTTCGTACCCAATCCTTCCTGCCGATTCACGAGAATTTGCAGAACCATTCAGGAAGCCGCTCAGTGCTAAGCAGGAGCACCAAAATGTGCTCCTGCTCGTTGCCGCTCAGCGGCATAAGAAACCCGATCCCGTGGGTGTAGACCTTGACAGAGGTTGGGAGGGAAGGGGGCTGGGGCTACTCGTTGCCACTCTGCAGCAGAAGAAACCCGATTCCACGGGTGAAGAGCCTGACAGGGGAGGGAAGGAAGGGGGCTGGGGCTGGGGCAGTGCCAATTTTTAGGGAGGCCACAGCCCCTGTGACCCCCCTCCCGTTCCATTGCCTATGGCTGATGTTATACCTTGCTGGATATAGTGTGGGCATGCCCAGGCATACATTCAGGGCAGGTTGCATAATGTCCATGGAAATGAAGAAGGATGGGCATTCCTGGGCATGCTTGTACATGCTCATGATGGATGCTGCCTGAAAAGGCTATATAAAAGCATATGAAAACATGGAACTGCTGTTAAAGCATATCCAATACACAAAGCACAACTGGAACATCTGCGGTGACCTTAAAGTAGTAGCTCTGCTACTTGGAATGTAGCTTGGATATACCAAGTACTATTGCTTAATTTGTGAATGGGACGGCCATGCTAAGAAGTTGCATTACATTCAAAAGAACTGGGCACTCCATAAAGAATTTAGTTCCAGGACAGAAAAATGTGGTACATGAACCACTTGTTGACCCAACAAAGATGTTTTTGCCTCCTTTTCACATTAAACTTGGACTGGTGAAAAATTTTGTAAAAGCGATGAACAAGGAAGGCAAAGGTTTTCTTTATCTAAGACAGATGTTTCCAAGAATAATTGACGCCAAGATTAAGGAAGGCATTTTTGTTGGTTCACAGATCACACATGTCATCAATGGCGAGAGATTTGTCGGGCCAGAGAAAATTGCCTGGAAAGCATTCACGGATGTCATTGAGAATTTTCTTGGCTGTTGCAGAGCACCGAACTATATTCAACTGGTTGACAAACTTCTTAGAGCATACAAAACCATGAAGTGCAATAAGTCACTGAAAAGGCACTTTCTACATTCACATTTGGACTTCTTGCCCGCAAATCTTGGTGCTGTCAGCGACAAACATGGCAAACAGTTTTTTTTCATGTGTCAGCATTTACCACCGCAGCATTAATTCTTGCCACGTATTCACTTCCGGGTTTGTCACCCGGGAGTGCTATAAATATCCCAGTACAGTCGCGGTGCAGCCATCTTTTGATCTTGAGATGCGGTTTGCGTCCAGCTTAAAGGTATGTCCCTATGGCTTCTTTTTCAGTTTGTGAAGCCGTGCAACTGTCCAGTTTTTGACTTTAAAGCTTTGCTTCAATTCTGGTTTCAGTGTGATCGGATTGTTCTACACCCTGAGGCAGCAGATATGTGAAACGCTGGCCATCGTTGGTGTACCGATCGAAAATAGATAAGTGGATTTTTCCTCTATCTTTTGCACAACAGCCCTGCTTCAAGTTTACTATTATTGGGAGTTAGTCTGGAGGTTTTTTTGCCAGTGGTGTTCGCCTAACCACCTTGGACCACCATTGTGGTGGTGGAAGGGTTCTAATCTGAGGCTTTTTCCTCCAGTCATTTGACACTCCCTATATTGAAACTGCAGCAGCACTGATCTTTGTGACATTCCATTCTATTGCATTGGTGAAAGTGTTTATTTCAATATTATTGGCTTTTCACATTTCCGAGTTGTTTTTTGTTTTGAAACAGTTCCACCAGGACATTGCCACCATGGAAAAAAGATATCAGGGCAACTGGAATCCAACAATGCCGGCTATTGTTGGACACTGAGGGCAAACAAAAATCAGCAGGAAAACACTTTTAGCCATGGCGAACTATCACAGCGTATCAGAAACTTTGTGCATTAAAACATGTCGTAATAAATTAAAGATACCATCGTGTTCCTCAAAATTCTTAAGTGATACAGTCGGTGGGAAAATATATTTGTGTTTATTTCGAACGGGTCTATCATAATCGACAGGTTTTTTTTAAGGAAGCAAAACTTTTGGAAAAATTTGGCAACTAAGGCCCTCTTTTACTAAGGTGCGTTAACCGATTCGTGTGTGCTAAACGCTAATGCGTGCATGTTAGTCTATGGATGTGTTAGCGTTTAGTGTGCGCTAATTCGATTAGTGTATGCCTAGTAAAAAAGGGGGTGGGCAATCAACCCACCCCCTTTTTTACTAGGCGTGCACTTTTTGAGTGCTTTGTGAGTTCTTTCTTATTTCTTGTACCATTCTGCTACTGTTTGCCGCCATGTTTATATTGATGCTTTGTCATGGGCTCTTGCTGTCCAGTTGTCCTTTGTCTCAATAAACATGATATTTTTTAAAAAAGGGGGTAAGATTTAATGCTAAAAAATGCATGGTCATGAACTTGGGCTGCAAAAATCCAGGAGAACTGGAGGTGAGGAACTTCTATGCGTAGAAGAAGAGCTGGACTTGGGGGAGATTATGTCTGATGATCTCAGGGTAGCAAAACAGGTAGAAAAGGCACTTGGGTGCATACGGAGAGGAAACGCCAGTAGGAAAAGGGAGGTGATAATGCCGTTGTATAAGTTCCTAGTGAGGTCCCATATGGAATACTGTGTGCAATTCTGGAGACCCCCACCTTCAAAAAGATATAAAGAGGATGGAGTTGGTCCAAAGAACTGCTACAAAATTGGTTAGTAGTCTTTGTCATAAATCATATGGGGACAGACTTAGAGACCTTAATATGTATACTCTGGAGGAAACATGGGAGAGAGGGGATATGATAGAGACATTTAAATATCTCTGTGGTGTTAATGTACAGGCGGTGAGTCTTTTTCAAATGAAAGAAAACTCTGGAAGGAGAGGGCATAGGATGAAGTTAAGAGGTGATAGGCTCAGGAGTAATGTAAGTAAATACTTCTTTACTGAAAGGGCGATGGATACATGGAATAGTCTCCCGATGGAGGTGGTGGAAATAAAGACTATCTGAATTCCAGATAGCATGAGACAGGAATGTGGGATCTCTTAAGGAGAGGAGGAGATAGTGGATATTGTGGATGGGCAGACTGGATGGGCTATTCGGCCTTTATCTGCTGTCATTTTTCTACAGAACAGCTTACCGCTGATCTTTTCCAGTACCAATTTTGAGCATCTATTATATAATTCCCTCCATTGTGGGTTAGATTCACTAACATGTATTAATGTATGTTATTGCATATTAATATCTCTTAATTGGATTTTACATGTATTGTTTAGTAAAAAGTCCTTATTGACAATAACATAGTAACATAGTAGATGACGGCAGATAAAGACCCGAATGGTCCATCTAGTTTGCCCAACCTGATTCAATCTAAAAATTTGTTGGAGGGGTTTTTTTTCTTCTTCTTCTTCTTAGCTATTTCTGGGCAAGAATCCAAAGCTCTGCCCAATACTGTTCTTAGGTTCCAACAACTGAAGTCTCCGTCAAAGCTCACTCCAGTCCATCTAAACCAGGGGTAGGGAACTCCGGTCCTCGAGAGCCGTATTCCAGTCGGGTTTTCAGGATTTCCCCAATGAATATGCTTTGAAAGCAGTGCATGCAAATAGATCTCATGCATATTCATTGGGGAAATCCTGAAAACCCGAATGGAATACGGCTCTCGAGGACCGGAGTTCCCTACCCCAGCCATTGAGGCCCTCCCCAGCCCATTCTCCACCAAACGGCCATATACAGACACAGACCGTGCAAGTCTACCCAGTATTGGCCTTAGTTCTTCAATATTTACTATTATTTTCTGATTCTAGATCCTCTGTGTTCATCCCCTCGCTTTTTTGAACTCCGTCACCGTCTTCATCTCCACCACCTCTCTCGGGAGCACATTCCAGGCGTCCACCACCCTCTCCATAAAGAATTTCCTTACATGGGACCTGCACTAAATAACACATTTACTCACATTTATACATTTAGCTCTGTATTTGTACATTGAGTATGAGGAAATAGTGAGTTACAGCACTGCTGATACTCTCCCTGCTTTTACAGCTCTAGCATAACGAGGAAGATAAGCAGGGAGGGGGTCCTGCCTTCAGCTACATAGCTAATTCATGTTCAGAGTTTACTGCTTCATTTTCCTATGGGCCGTCCCTGTGTACTTACAAGCTGTGCAGAGATCAGGCTGATTTACTGCCACTGCTGAATCCAAGCCTGGTTCCCAGAAGTTAAGGCAAAGCAGAGTATTTTAATAGACCACAATCATCAGATATTTTACACTCATTGTTCTAAATGTCCTGTGGTGCATGGAGTTCAGTTCAGATGCAAAACAATTGTACAACACTGGTTCAGATAATCGCTTAGTCTGGCTAATATGGAGACAGTCTGCCTTAAGCAGCATTCCCAAAAGCCTACTCTTTTCACTGGGAAGGCTTACTGTAAATATGCTAAGTTCATACGAGGAGGATGGTGGAATTGCAATTCTAGGGAGAAGCATGCACTTTACAGCGATTCTGTGTTGCTGCTCATACAGGTAAAAGTATGTCTGCTTTAAGGGTAAAGGATGTTACAGCTGCCCTTGTATTGAGGTTTGCCTAGTTCAAGGGTAAGCAATTCCGGTCTGTGAGAGCCAGAGCCAGGTCAGGTTTTCAGGATATCCGCAATAAATATGCATGAGATAGATTTGCATCTCAAGGAGGCAGTGCATGCAAATCCATCTCATACATATTCATTGTGGATATCCTGAAAACCTGACCTGGCTCCGGCTCTCGAGGACCGGAATTGCCTACCCCTGGCCTAGTTCATTCCGGTGTCTTGTTTACAGATCCATGGATTGTTCCGGAGGTTTATTCATTTGAAGCGATGTAGGAAATGTTGACACCATATTCTATCCAACAAACAAAAGGAGCAGAAATAGTTTCACGGGATGTCAACAAATGAACAAATAACGTGGAACGCTATGAAGTCCAAAGCATCTTTAATAAAGCATAAAACAGTCCAAATAACAAGTTGCTCTCTGGGAGAATAAGCTCAGTTCAAAGCAGTCTCTTTCTCTCAACACGGCCGTGTTTCGGGTTTTGAGCCTTTATAGGGAGAAGGAAAGCATGCCTTACAACAGGGATGTCAAAGTCCCTCCTGGAGGGCCGCAATCCAGTCGGGTTTTCAGGATTTCCCCAATGAATATGCATGAGATCTATTTGTATGCACTGCTTTCATTGTATGCTAATAGATCTCATGCATATTCATTGGGGGAATCCAGAAAACCCGACTGGATTGCGGCCCTCGAGGAGGGACTTTGACACCCCTACCTTACAAACTCGGAGGTCGAGTTAATATCAACTGATGTTTAGAACACAGTTCAAAAAGAGAACTAATCACAGAAAATGAGCTGTAGCTAATAAAATAATCACACTCCAGAATGTTCCACTTTGTTGATTTGTCATTTCATATTTTTTAAAACGGCAGAAGAAAAAACAAAAGAAAAAAAGGCTTGCATTTTGGAAGTTGGGCAGTTGTTTCCAATAACATGTGCTATGCTTAACGTGACCATACGTCCCATTTTGAACGGGACCATCCCGTTTTTAGGTGGCCTATCCTGTTGTCCCCAAGCACAGCTTCAGGACGCCGAAATGTCCCGTTTTCAGAAAGAGAGCAACCCACTGTAACAATGTCAAAAAAGGCGCTGTGCTTGGAGATGACGGGATGTGACTTTACAAGCGTCGGGCCTACAAGCCTTCCCCTCCCCCATATCAATTCTGACATTAGAGAGGAAGTTCGGGCCAGCCAATTTCTGCCTCGCTGGCCTGGAACTTCTTCTCAGATATCAGAATTTATGTTGGGGGGGGGGGGGGGGAAAGTGTTGTGGGCCCGCTGCTTGTAAAGTCACTGCACGCACCTGGCCTGTTGCTGCATCGGCGTCGGGGAAGCAGGAAGAAATCAGCAGCAGTGGCTTGGAGAAATTGTCAGCAGTGGTGGGGGGGGGGGGTGGAGTAAGGGAGAGAAAGAAAGTTAGGGGAGCAGGGAGAGAGAAAAAAGACAGAAAGAAATAAAGGGGGCAGGAAGAGAGAAAGAAGGGAAGGGAAGGGGGCAGGGAGAGAGAAAGAAAGAAAGACAGATATCTGCAATGTTATTACCTAAAAATTAGTAGATGTCCCGTTTTGAGGAAAAAAATAAATGCTTACATTAGCTGTGCCGTATAAACTTTGATTCTTATCTAAAACGTGCTATATTAGGAAAAACAAACAAGTAAATCCAGTGTTCTCCTTCAATAGAATAGTAAAACAATGCAAAAACAAAACAACATTTAAAGAAATCATTCCCGTGTGCCTCCCTGCCAGGAATGCATGAATTCAGACTAGCTTGGTGTATGACCTGCCCCTGGGTCTCTGGATTAGGCCAGGAGATGCCAAGAGGTGTTACGATGCCAGGAATGGATTCCGAGCATCTAGATGGCCAGGACTAAATGGAAATATGTATTCTGGTTGAGCTGAGTTCTAATATTAAGATGTTATATTGATGCTATCTAACATCCACGCCTACATTTTGAAACAGACATTTGCCTCATGGTGCAAATGACCACGCCTAAATTTAGTCAGGTTCCTGGGTATAAGTGTCATTCTATAAACCATGCCTAATTTTAACTGCGGCTTATGCAATAGCGCTTTTTTCAGTGCCAGTTTTTGGGGCCTCAGTGTGCGCACTAATGCTTATTAGCATGGCTAATAAACTAACCCCCCTCTTTTACAAAGGTGCGCTAAGCGTTTTAGCGCACGCTAAATATTAGCGTACGCTAAACGCTAACACGAGCATGATATCCTACGGATACGTTAGTGGTTAGTTCACACATTGATTTAGCACACGCTAAATCCACGCTAAAACGCTTAGCGCGCCTTTGTAAAAGCGGGCCTAAATGCCTCCAAAACGGATCTCCTTTGGATCTGCAAAGAACACTGCAACCGTGCCCGTCCCTCGCTATGCTGGGACTCAACTACCATAACTGCAAAAGACTAAGCGTGCAGCCTAGGAATACTCCGTGACGCCAGCCTATCTATCGCATTCCAGTCTTATCTCTCAGGTGGTATCTTCCTCATTTTACTGCCTGTGACAGCTACGAAAAATAAGGAACTTCTTTTCTGAGTCTGAATTCACCCAGCTACTCTACGTCCTAGTCCTCTCCCACATGGATTACTGCAACGTGCTATTCAACGGTCTCATAGGAAAGAACGTTCAACGTCTCCAGCATGTACAAAATGTGGCAATCAGACTTCTAAAAAAACTCCATCCCTGCAACTCTGTCTTCCAGGCTGCCCATAGTCAAACATTGTGTCTTCAAGTGCCTGATGCTAGCGTTCAGATCCTTGCATGACATGGTGCCAGACTCCATGATGGCCAAGCTTCTTCTGTACGTCCCTCTGCTCCCAGGATGAAATACGCCTCAAAATGCCCCCTGGTCGTGCCTTTCAACTGTAAACCGCCAAACGACATTCCTACTTCCACTTCGTACTGAACCACTGGAATCGACTGCCCCCACAGCTTAGATCCCTTGAAGGACTACTCAACTTTAGTAAAGCAATAAGAACATACCTGTTCACTTAACTTCCCTGCCCACGACAGATAGATTACAAAGAAATGTATATTAATATTTATTTATTTATTTCGATTTCTATCCCGTTCTCCCAGAAGCTCAGAACGGGTTACAAGTAGACATTCACAATCGTTTGAAGACGGACTAGTCATTACAACAAATAGGTTACAGTAGACAGTAACAGAGCTTATTGTAGAGACCAGACTGGTCATAGCTTAACTGGTCACTTAACTTCCCTGCCCACGACAGATAGATTACAAAGAAATGTATATTAATATTTATTTATTTATTTCGATTTCTATCCCGTTCTCCCAGAAGCTCAGAACGGGTTACAAGTAGACATTCACAATCGTTTGAAGACGGACTAGTCATTACAACAAATAGGTTACAGTAGACAGTAACAGAGCTTATTGTAGAGACCAGACTGGTCATAGCGAAGAGTACTAGGAGAAATATATTGAGGAGGCAGTTTTTAATGGCCCAATTGGCGGAAGTGGAAGGTCTTTACTGCTCTACGGAAGGTCATTAGTGAGTCTAGCGATCTAGAAGATCCTCTGTATGTGTCGAGTTAGGATAAAAACATGTACTGAAAAATCTTGCACAGTAACTATGGCAAATTGCAACCTGTAAAGCAGGGGTAGGGAACTCCGGTCCTCGAGAGCCGTATTCCAGTTGGGTTTTCAGGATTTCCCCAATGAATATGCATTGAAAGCAGTGCATGCAAATAGATCTCATGCATATTCATTGGGGAAATCCTGAAAACCTGACTGGAATACGGCTCTCGAGGACCGGAGTTCCCTACCCCTGCTGTAAAACTGTATATTATATATTTTGGCATTAGATCCATAGTATGTGTCAAGTTAGGATAAAAATGTGCCCCCAAAAAACCAAAAACTCTTGTACTATAACTATGGCAAATTGTAACCTGTTAACTGTGTATTATATATGTTAACCTGTAACCCATTCCGAGCTCTTTGGGGAAGACGGAATAGAAAACAAATTAAATAAATGCATAAATTAATAAATTAAGCTTTAGTAAAAGGGCCCCTAGGGCTGGATTCTCTAAACATTGCCGTGCACTTATATTGCCATTAGCATGTGACCATTAACGAGAATTACTGTGCCAGCATTAACTGACACCTATTTTGTAGGCCAGGGGTGGGCAACTCCGGTCCTCGAGGGCCGGAATCCAGTCGGGTTTTCAGGATTTCCCCAAGGTTTTAATAATGATATCGTTAGTTAATGTTTTATTGTGTTTGTCGTGTCGAAACATTTTAAAAATGTATGCATGTAATTTTGTAAACCGCATAGTTTTTATGCCATATATAAATTTTTAATTAAATAAATAGATCTCATGCATTGTGGCAATGCCATCTTATAAATCCTTCTGGTCTGCCATCCTATTATTTTTAGGTTCATTATGGAATTGTCAATTGGTGGAATCTCCAAGGGGGGGGTGATATTTGGCAAAGCTGCGGATTGTGGGGGTTTTGGACAGGGAAGAAGTATTCTATTTCAAAAGGCATGAATGATTGGTCATAAATGCATTTTTCAATATGGGTTACAGAAAGATCCTCCTAGTTATTGGCATTGGAGAAACCAATTTCATCGTTTAATTTTATTTGAGGTTTGGGAGGTTCATAAATTTCCTGGACGAACTCGGTTTTAAAAAAAAATTTTGGGACCCTTATATACAAAATTTGTCCTCTAGAGCAGTGGTTCCCAACCCTGTCCTGGAGGAACACCAGGCCAATTGGGTTTTCAGGCTAGCCCTAATGAATATGCATGAAGCAAATTTGCATGCCTATCACTTCCATCATATGCAAATCTCTCTCATGCATATTCATTAGGGCTAGCCTGAAAACCCGATTGGCCTGGTGTTCCTCCAGGACAGGGTTGGGAATCACTGCTCTAGAGCAAGAAGTATGATTCTTAATACTTTACATTGAAACTTTGGAAACATTCTATGCATTCTAATACTTGGTGTCACCTTTCATTGAGGGGTAGGGGTAAGTATAGGAGGGATGATAATAATATGTGTGGAATTATTTAAATTGTATTTTTGTTTAATTCATTCATTACAATGTTATAATTAAATTTAAAACAATGGGGGGGGGGAAGAGGGGAAAGGGAAGGGGGGAAGGAAACAGGGGGGAATGTATTGAGTTATGTTATGGGCTATATGGAAATATATCTCGAAGGAATGATAGACATATGATGGAAATTAATATTGTGAATTTAAATGTAATGAATATTTTGTTGTATTATGTTATTGTCTATTTATTGGATTCCTTCAATAAAATGTTATAAATTAAATAAATAGATCTATTTGCATTCACTGCTTTCAATGCATATTCATTGGGGAAATCCTGAAAACATGACTGGATTCTGACCCTCGAGGATCGGAGTTGTCCACCCCTGTTGTAACAGTTTAGCGCACAGTAATGGAGACATGCTGATTAGCGCTGGAATGACTACTCTCCATTCCCGGACATGCTCCCTTTAACCCAAAAATGTGCAGGAAGCCTGAGCACCTAGGCTATGGAAGTGTTCACCGGGACCTACCACAGCTTGGCAAAAGGATTCCTGAGTTTGGCAAGACAGGGGGAGGAAGATCACACTGGGTGGGGTAGGAAGCTGACAGCACTAGCATCCAGTGTAGGGTTACCCGATTTTCCAAATGGAAAATTCAGACCTATGGCCCCACTCCCAGGCCTGCCCCACACCGCGTTCTACCCCCACCCCCTTCGAACTGCGCGAGCAAGAAGCGACATCGAACGGCATTCACGTATGCACTGGTGTGACACGATGACGTCACGTGGATGTGCATGATATCACCGCATTCCGTCCGCCCGTGGGCGAAAGCCGTCCCGACCTCGCTCGTTGCCAGAAGCTTTTCCAAAATCCGGACAGAGTGTCGGATTTTTGAAACACAGTCCGGATCCCCGGACATGGCCTCAAAAGGAGGGCATGTCCGGAGAAATCCAGGCATCGGGTCACCCTAATCCAGCGTGTTCGCGGAACGCTACGCCTCACACTCTCTAGCCATGCCGGTGTTAAATGGATAGTGTCTGCATCGCCGTGTATAGGAGATGCGTCAGCAAATTGTTTAATTGGACAAGCTTTCATTTTAACGTATCTTTGCATTCAGTTTGATTATTATTTGATTGTTTGCCTGTGTTACAAAGGGATACGTGTTACAGAAGAAAATGTCTCCCGTGAGCCTCATAAGTCAATACGTTTAATGCTTATGCCAATGAAATCTCCCTTGGAGAATGCATTGAGTATATGGTAGATTTGTCCATAGTTACGGTGTGACAGGGTATTAATCTAGCTATAGACCGGATTCATCAAAGCATTATTTTTCCCATTCTGTGCTTAGGGGAAAACTCCCAAGGTGAATCTGAACCTGTATTGTTATAGAATGCAAGGGGGGGGGGGGGGGGTGGGGGGGAGAAGGCAGCTAAAATCATTGCTAGTCATTGACGATGACACGGAACAAAAGCATGTCCCTTAGATAAAGGAGAGAAGCTGATTTACTAGTTTGTACAATCAGTAGGAACCTGAGATTCTAGTCTCAACATTAGGAATGCTATCAGGGCTAAACCTTCCGACTCCTTTAATTATGGTATCTGCGATTCGACTCAAGTCCACAGCCTTGAATACTGTTGAACTCCATCTTTAAGAATAATACATTACGATTATGCAATTTAGGGCCTATGTAATTAAGTGGCGATACACCCCCCTCCCCCTTTTATGAAACTGCATTAGGCTTTTTTATCGCCGGACGCGAAGCTCCTAGACTTCCTATGAGCATCCGAGCTAATTCTGCCGTGGCCGGTGATTTAAAAAAAAAAAAAAAAAAAAAGCCTAATGCGGCTTCATATAAGGGGTCCATAATTAGTGCCTGTATTAAATGTGAAGTAATGTCCTCATTGCCAGTAGAAGGCTTATTGTTTGCACCTGTGTTAGCATTGCTGCCAGTAGAACGTACTAAGAGGAATGCAAATGACAGTATAATAGAATGATTATTCGCTCATTATTATTAACTAGTCATTAAGCCCGTTACATTAACGGGTGCTAGAATATGTCTATCTGTCTTTCTTTCTTTCTGTGTCTCTCCCTGCCCCTGTCTCTTTCTTCGTCTCTCTCCCTCCCACTGTCTGTCTTTCTTTCTGTCTGTCTCTCTCCCTGGCCCCCTTTGTCTGTCTGTGTTTCTTTCTTTCTGTCTCTCTTCCTGCCTGCTGTCTTTCTGTGTGTCTGTTTTTCATTCTCGTGCGCTGCCTGCCTATCTTTCTGTCTCTCTCCATGGCCCCCTTTTGTCTCCCCCCAAAGCAAACCAAGATTGCTCCCTGGCCCCCTTTCCCTTTCCCCCCTCCCCCACTTCCCTGTGCAGCAACAGCAGCATTCCCTCCTTCTCTGTGTAGCAGCAACAGCATTCCCCCTTCCCTGTACAGCAGCATTCCCCCACACTTCCCTGTACAGCAGCAGCATTCCCTCCTTCCCTGTGCAGCAGCATTCCCCCTTTCCCTATGTAGCAGCAGCATTCCCACCCACTTCCCTGTGCAGCAGCAGCATTCCCCCCTTCCCTGTGCACCCACCACTTGCCTGCTCCCCTTGTGCATATGACCCACAGAGGTTCTACTTAGTATTGATGACCATTAGACTTAAAGCAGCTTTCCTGATCTCTGATTCTTCAGGTGCTGTGTTTTAGGCCCTCTTTTACTAAGGTGCGCTAGTGTGCGCTCACCGCTAACATGCGCATGTTAGCCTATGGACGCGTTAGCGTTTAGTGCACCTTAGTGAAAGAGGGGGTAAGAGTCTTGAATTAGGAAAGCCAGTGCAGGGCAGTCATCCTGTTTCAAATCTAGAGCCTTCTAGAATGATCTTGATAACCTTCGCTCTCCCAGTGCCAGATTTTAAACCCCAGCCCCTCCCAAACACCAAGAGAACCGCCTAGGCTGAACTCTTTTCGAGAAGAGAGCCTTTCTCTACCCACTCCTCTGGGAACCCCGACTCAGTCTGACTTTCAAGATGTGCACAGTGAATACGCATCTTTGCATACAGTGGAGGTACTGCATGCAAACCTATCCCATGAATATTCATTTTGCATATTATTTTTTTTTTGTAAAAATTTTATTATTTTATAAACTACAACAGTGTAATACATTTGATTGAATACATAAAAATATTGCAGAGATTACACCATTTTATACAATTAGGGGCTCAAAACCGAAAGAGAAAAACGTCCAAAAATCGGCCTAAGTCGGCACTTGGATGAACATTTCTCAAAAACGTCCAAGCGCCGATAATAAAACTGGGTTTTGGACGTATTTCTAAACGACCTAGGCCTTCATAGTGCCGCTCAACGTCCAAAGCTAAATGGGGCATTTCGGGAAGCGTTGTGAGGGTGGGAGTTGGGCGGGACGTGGGCTGGCTTAGACTTAGTTGTACAGCATGTATAACCGAAAGTTATACAGCCCAGATCGATGGAACTTGGACATTGTGACTTAGACCATGTAAAACATGGTCTAAGTCACAAAAAACTAACTAAACTCACCAGATAAGCACTGCAAACACATAACACAGACCCACACAACCTACACCAGTGATCACCAACCCCCCCCTCCACCCTCATAAAAATTTTATTCACAACTTTAAATTTTAGCCTCCAGACCATCATCACCTGGCCGCCTGGCATAGGAAAGCCTAGTCGTCCAGCCCAGAGGCAGCTGAAGTCGTCTTGGGGGTGGGTTAGGGACCCATGGAGAGGAGGACCCATGCCCATAAGCCCCTGTAATCACTGCATTGATACTTACACATGTGCACTGCCCTATACACCCCCAAAACCCTTTTTTACTGGCATATAAGTGGCTCCTGAAGCCATAAGGGCTATTGGGGTGGTAGATAGGTGGGTCTAGGGGATTCTGGAAGTGGTTTGTGGGGCTCACCATAACCTGTAAGGGAGCTGTAGTGAGGGGAACCCATGGCACCCTTTTTGTGACGTTCACAGCAGTGCCCTGTAAGGTACCCCACTATTTAGGTGGCATGTCTGGGTGTGCAGTCCATCACTTTGCAGACCAATCCCACGTCCAACAGGGCTTGTTCTAGGCGTTTTGGACTTGGACGGATAGTTGGATGGTAATGTGGTATAAAGATAGACGATTTAGTGGCTTGGACGATCAGATCGGCAGGACGTATAATTAGACGATTTTCGAAGGTCAAAAAAAGTTGGACGTATCTTCCAAAAATGTGTCGTAGGCTCTTTTTAACTTTGGACGACCTGCGAGATGGACATAAACGGACATAGACGTCCCTTTTGATTATGCCCCTCTTAGTATATAGAACCATAACTTTACCCACCCACCCTTCTATCAATTATTAATAATACAAGACAACTTTATTACATTGATACAAAGAATTAATATCAATTTTTCAATTACCTTTCCCTCCCCTACCCCGGATGTGTAAGGAAAAACTTAGAGTAAAATGCATAAATCATTAATGTGATGCAGCAAATAAAGACTATGGATTCCATACTTTGTTAAATGAAGCACTTGACCCCAAACATTCTGCATTCATTGTCTCCTATTTGTATGCATTACATACATTTGCCACCAAAATGTATAGTTTAATCTATCATGGCTTTTCCAATTTTTCGTGATCAATTGAACAGCTATTCCAGTCAAAACCAGGAAAAGACAGCTTTTATATTTATCAAGGGGAGGTTTAACGTGTAACATAGTACCACAAATTATGGCTTCATACGTTAAGGGAATATCCAATTCTAAAACAATGTTTATTTGTCCCCAAATTGACTACCAGAAACTAAATATCAGTGGACAAAAAATTAACAAATGATCTAAAGTCCCTATATCTGCATTATATAGTGCCAGCATCTATTAGATTTGGAACTATCTAATTTTTGCAAACGAACTAGGGTCCAGAAAATCATATGTAATAAAAATAACCATGTTTGCCTCATAGATGCTGACGCTGTACATTTCAACTTCCTAGTCCAAATTCGTGGCCAACAAGATACAGAAATATACACTTCTCCCTCGTCATTCGCGGGGGATACGGGCAGAGCCGGACCGCGAATGCCGAAAAGCCGTGATTATCTGGCTCTGACCTACCCCCACCTCCCTGCCGCCTTCCCGGTGGTCTAGAGGGCTTTTGGGGCAGGAGCGATCTTCCTATGCTCCTGCCCCATGCAGATCGCCATCAGGAATTGGCTGTAGGGAGTTCCCAACGTAGTCTCGAGAGCTAAGCACTTCATGATTATATTCCATAATGAGAGAGTATTGCTTAAGAAATTAAGATCACTAAATAAGATCACTAAACTATTTAAAAATATATAATTTATAAAAATCACCTAAGAAGAGAGTGTATGGGACCGATGATAGCTCACTTTGTGGTTATTAGCCTTGAAAAGAATGTCGGGCTTATAGCTGTGAGCACTAGAGACCCCCCAGTACCTCTCTACAGTACCTAGTTTGGGTTGATACAGACTTGTGTTTTAGCCAAGTCTCAAAGATTTCAGTGTGTTTCACAAGAGTTTGAAGAATTACTTGGATAGTAAATAAAAGACACGTATGGGGAAAAAACAACAGGAAGGGAGAGAGCAGTGTGCTTCAGAAAAGTTGGGAAATAGGGTTCAATTGAGGCTCCTAATCAAGCTTTCTAGCTATCAAATGAGAAGAAAAAAATTCCTCAGTTGAATAAATAATCTCCCATGGGAATGAGAGGAAATTATTATGACACAATAAATGTGTTCAGCAAAAAACAAGGAAAAGACCTCAAACACCCAACCCCCGCCCTCCTGGGAGAGTCTGACTGGGGTATGATTTATAACATTTTATTGAAGGAATCAAATAAATATGCAATAAAATAATACAATAAAACAGTCATTACATTTAAATTCACCAAATAAATTTTCATATGTCTATCGTTCCTTCAAAATGTATTTCCATATTAACCATTACATCTCTCAATACACACCCCCTGTTTCCTTCCCCCTACCCATTCCCCCATTAACCTCCCCCCCTTTTCCCCCCCATTGTTTTAATTATAATTATAACACCAAAATGAATTAAACAAAAATACAATTCAAATAATACCATACATATTGCTATCATCCCACCTATTCCCACCCTAGCCTAGAATGAAAGGTGACGTCAAGTATCAAGTATTTAAACTTTTAATATTATTTGTTACAAAACATTAAGAAAACAAAGTGTGCAGGATCATGCTCTGTATGGGCATAACAAATCGCTGAAAAGCGGAGACATTGACATAAAATCTACATGTTCGATTTTTTTGATGAAGCATTCGATTTGTGAAACGGTTGAGCCACTGTCGGACTTCAAAAGGACTGTCCAATAGATTCCTCAAGGTTTTCTGATAGCCATCGGCTTTTGACCATCACAAGTTCTTTTTGGTTTATTTAAGAATATGTAGCATTAATTGCTGGTGAAATTATTCACTTAATTTTTTGTAACAAATGATATTAAAAGATTAAAATAAATCATACCCCAGTCAGACTCTCCCTGGAAGGCGGGGGTTGGGTGTTTGACGTCTTTTCCTTATTTTTTTGCTAAACACTTTTATTGTGTCATAGTAATTTCCTCTCATCCCTTTGAATAGACGTGGCGAGGGTGAATGGCGTCCGGGACGGTGGTGATCCTTCCCAACCCCCCTTTGCCGCATGAACGCACCCTTCCCTTGCCCCGCCCCTTTTTAATTTTCTGGGTGCGAGCAACATCACAAACCTGCCGCCCGCATTGTGTCGGTCATCCCTCTGACATCACTTCCTAGGTGCGGGGGCCTAGAAGTGACATCGGGGAGAGACGACACCGATGCAGGCAGCAAGTTCATTAATGCTGCGAGCGCAAGAGGTATGAAGCAAGAGAAAGGGGGTGCACATGGAAGGAGCGGGAAAGAAGAGGACAGGTGCATGCACCCCGTATAAAGATCGCGCCCGGGGCAGACTGTCCCCACCTTACTACGCCACTGGCTCTATGTGAGGCAATCCAGATGGAAGGCATTTAAGAGAGGCAACATCTCAATAACTTTAAATCCAGTTTCAAGTTTATTTAAAGCTTGATATATTGACCATCACAAGTATGTGGTCGGTTTACAATAGTAAAAAATTAAAAAAAATATTTAAAATCACTTAAGAAAAATAATAAATTGAAATAAAAATAGGCGAGATTGAGACAAGGACAAAATTAAGACGGGTTGAAGATGAGAGGTACTAGAAAATTAGATTAGGAGCATCAAATGAATTTTATTTCCTAATTTATTTTAAGTTCACTTCTCTCCCCTCTCCCAGTGTTCTTTCCCTTACTCGTCTTCTTTACTATCAATAACTTGTATTTCTTTCCCCTTTTTTCCCTTTCGTATTATATGTTTTGTCAGGTCAGTCGTATTTATTTGGTTTGTTTTCCCTAAAACTTGTAATTTTTCTGTTTTGAACATCGCTTAGAATTTTGAATAAGCGATTAATCAAATCCACAATAAACTTGAAACTTGAAGAGAGATGGGATAAAACAAGAGGAGAAGGGGAGTGTCACTTCCTGAAAGCGTTTCTCTATTTATTAGTTATTTTTTTTCCTTTTTCGGGTTCTTAATTGGAATTTTGAAAAGGAATGTTTTAAGGTGTGTTTTAAACTTGAGAGAATTTTCAGTGCGAAGGTGAGGTGGCATTGCGTTCCAAAGCGAGGGCGTGACTGTGAAAAAATAAATGGTGTTTCTTGTATAATAGAAGTCCTTGATTGAGGGGAGTGTCAGTAAATTCTGATTAATGGATCTAAGGGCCCCCTAAGGTCCCCAGTCTAAAAGCATTTCTTTTGAAAGACGCTTTCGAAACTTGACCGTCCTTTTAAGGACAGGTGAAGACAATATTCGTTCTGGCCTTCAGGCTGCTCCTCCTGTTTACCCATCCTTTTCATTTTTTTTCCCCCTCAATTGTTCTTTACTATCTAAATATTGTAGCTCTTCCCCCCCCCTTTTTCCTCTCGTTCCAATTAGTCTTCGCGGCTTTTCGTCCATCTCTGCTGAGTCAGTTCTTGTCCACTTTTTATTTATTGCTGTAAACATGCTATTTTACTTTTGTAAATCCGCATTGAATTTGGATACAGCGGAGAATCAAATTTTAATAAACCCTGAAACCTTATGGCTGTACAACAGGGGCATTATAAGAAGTTTCTGGATATTCGGGAGCCATTGACAAAATTTTGCAAAGAGTGATTGTTGAATTTGGCCCTTGATCACGCACATCCAGGGTGGGTGGGTGGGAGGGGGGGCTGGCAAATATTTTTAATTTGAGTGCAATTTTTGAATATGAAGATGTGTGTGTGTGTGTGTGGAGGGGGGGTGATATATGTATTTGTCATGGATTACAATTTTGATTAAATTTAGGTGCTATTATCGGGCTCCTTTTATCAAGGCGCAATACGGGGGTTAGCGTGTCGGACATTTCATCACGCGCTAACCCCCACAGCAGCCTAAAATCCTAACGCCTCATCAATGGAGGCGCTAGATACTAGCGCGTAAGGCAGTTTAACGCGTGGTATTCCGTGTGTTAAACCGCTACCGCGCCTTTGTAAAAGGACCCCATAGTGTAATATGATTGTATAATATTGTTGCACTTATTTTTGGCTTCAAAATGAATAAAGATTTTTTTTTTTATTATTTTAAACCCTTGAGGTTCCTTTTTTCTTTTGGTCAGTCTGATGCTTGTCTTTAATCAGTGTCAGACTCCGTTGCGCTTTTGTGCTCGCGGGTTAAGCACCTTCCCCACTCTCAGTGTGCGAAGATCCTTTCTCTGCAATATATTCTTTCTTTATCTGCCTTTGTTATTTTCCCACTTGATCTTCTCTGTCACGGTATTTTTTTTTTTTCCAAATAGATACGTTTTGGACACAAACACTGTTTTCCTTCTGTTATTTCTGTTCTTTGGCTGTAAAGCAATCTTTCATCATAGCAACCATCAGGGAACAAGAAATCCATCTCACGTTTGCTGCTGTTCACTTGGTTTCCTGAGCCCTGTACAAGGGTACATTTATGTGTGTAGCAGGTGTGCGTGCATACATTATAGAAATCCCATGCTCGCAAATGTAGACGTGCGAGTGCACCGCCATTATAGTTCTGAGCTGGAAGATAGGAAGATAACCGGCTCCAAATCCACACGAAGTCAAGTCCCCTGATCTTTCGAGCTGCAGTGCATCTGCTGTATCTCGTGTCAGCCCTCCGATGCTTCGAAGACAAGACACCATCCTGTAACGCCTAAACCTTGGGAGATATAAATCACAGAACGCCAGACCCCCCCCCCACACACACACACCCCTTTAGTCTCCCTTAAGGAAGATGATTTGCTGGATAAGCATCTCTTAAATGAGAGAAAATGTAAAAGCTTTTGTGCACTGTACTAAAATCCTTGCATATTTACTGTATTTATGCATTGGGATTTATTAACCACCTTTTTGAAGAGATTCTCCCAAGGCGTTTATAGCAGGTGCAGTTTCACATAAAGCTTAAGGGCTACAGGCGTTGGAGCAATTAACGCGGCAACAGCTACCACCACGGCTTTTTAAAAAGAGCCCTACGTTTTATTAACAGCATAACAAAACGAAAATGACAAAATATACACTTAAATACAATAGGGGGAGAATTCATCGAGCGGCGTTAGTGGTGATTTGGGGGTAGGATGGGCTGGGGAGGGCATCAATGGGAACTCTGCTAACTTGGAACATGAGGATGTTACTGGCCAGACTTTACGGTAGATATCCTGCAAACAACGGGATGGTTGGATAGGCTGGAGTGAGCTTGGATGGCAACTTCAGCATTTGAAACCAAAGACATTACCTGGTGGACTTTACAATCTATGACCCAGAAATATCAAAGAAGAGACACGTTAATTTAATCATGTATTTTTAATGGGTATAACTAATGGGCAGACTGGATGGACTGTTTAGGTCTTTATCTGCCCTCATTTACTATATTATTACTATGTTACCTGGCAGAAACCCGAAGAGTAGCAACATTCCAGAGCTGAGATTGTGATGTCATAATGCCTCATTCATAAGAACATAAGCAGTGCCTCTGCTGGGTCAGACCAGAGGTCCATCATGTCTAGCAGTCCACTCACGCTGCGGCCCATCAGGTCCAGGACCTGCATATTAATCCTCTATCTATACCCTTCAATCCCTTTTTCCTTCAGGAAAACATCTAATTCTTTCTTGAAACCCAATACTGTACTCTGTCCTACCACACCCTCTGGAAGCACATTCCAGGTGTCCACCACCCTCTGGGTGAAGCAGAACTTCCTAGCATTGGTTCTGAATCTGTCTCCTCTTAATTTATCCAAATGCCCTCTCGTTTTTGTAGTCTACGAAAGTTTGAGGAATCTGTCCCTCTCCACTTTCTCTATGCCCTTTATGATCTTGTAAGTCTCTATCATGTCCCCTCTAAGTCTCCGCTTTTCCAGGGAAAAGAGCCCCGGTTTCTCCAATTTTTCAGCATATGAAAGGTTTTCCATACCTTTTATCAATCTCGTTGCTCTTTTCTGAATCCTCTCAAGTATTGCCATATCCTTCTTAAGGTACGGCGACCAATATTGGACACAGTACTCCAGATGCGGGTGCACTATCGCCCGATACAACGGCATGATAACTTCTTTCGTTCTGGCTGTAATACCTTTCTTGATAATACCTAGCATTCTGTTCACCTTCTTAGAGGCCGCTGCACACTGTGTTGACGGTTTCATTGTCTTGTCTACCAGTACCACCAAGTCCTCTAGGCTACTTTCTCCCATTACCAGCCCTCCCATCGTGTAGTTGTACCTCTGATTTTTGTTTCCTACATGCAAGACTTTACATTTCTCTACATTGAACTTCATCTGCCATTTCGTCGCCCACTCCCCTAGTTTGTTCAGGTCCCTTTGTAAATCTTCGCAGTCCTCTGTAGTCCTAGACCCATTAAATAGTTTGGTGTCGTCTGCAAATTTTATTACTTCGCACTTCATCCCTGTTTCTAGATCATTTATAAATACATTGAATAGTAGCGGTCCAAGCACCGACCCTGCGGAACACCACTCGTGACCCTTCTCCAGTCTGAGTAGTGACCCTTCACTCCTACTCTCTGTTTCCTACCTGCCAACCAATTCCTGATCCATCTGTGTACGTCTCCTTCCACCCCATGGTTCTTCAGTTTCCGAAATAGGCGTTCATGGGGTACCTTGTCAAAGGCTTTTTGGAAGTCTAAGTATACGATGTCTATGGGGTCCCCTTAGTCCATCCATTTGTTAATTCCTTCGAAGAAGTGCAATAAGTTCATCAGGCACGATCTTCCCTTGCAGAAGCCATGTCGGCTTGTTGTCATAAGTTTATTCCTTTCTAGATGCTCCTCGATGCTATCTTTTATCAGTGCTTCCGCCATTTTCCCCGGAACCGAGGTCAGACTTACCAGTCTGTAGTTTCCCGGGTCACCTCTTGATCCCTTTTTAAAGATGGGCGTAATATTGGCTATCTTCCAATCCTACGGGATCATGCCTGTTTTCAGGGATAGATTACAGACTTGCTGTAGTAGTTCCGCTATTTCCTCCTTTAGTTCTTTCAGTACCCTGGGGTGGATTCCATCTGGGCCCGGTGTTTTGTCAGTTTTTAATTTTTCTATCTGCCTGTGTACGTCTTCAATGCTTACTTCCATGGATATTAATTTTTCTGCCTGATCTCCTTTGAAGATTTGTTCAGGTTCCGGTATGTTGGATGTGTCCTCTTTTGTAAATACTGATGAAAAGAACATGTTTAGTCTTTCCGCCACTTCTTTCTCCTCCTTCACCACTCCCTTTCTATCTCTGTCATCCAATGATCCCACCTCCTCCCTAGCCGGCTGTTTCCCTTTAACATATTTGAAGAACAGTTTGAAATTTAGTGCTTCCCTGGCTAGCCTCTCTTCATATTCTCTTTTTGCTATCCTAACTACAAGGTAACATTCTTTTTGATACTTCCTGTGTTCTTTCCAGTTCTCCTCGGTTTTGCCCTTTTTCCATTTCTTGAATGAATTCTTCTTATCACCTATCGCTTTCTTCACTTCTTTAGTTATCCATGCCGGGTCTTTTGTTCGGCTCTTTTTGCACCCTTGTTCTGAATCTGGGGATATATAGATTTTGCACCTCGCTCACCGTGTCCTTGAATAAAGACCAGGCTTTCTCTACAGTCTGCCATTTCTTTGAGTTGTTCCTAAGTTTCTTCCTTACCATTACCCTCATCGCTTCATAATTTCCTTTCTTGAAGTTAAAAGTTGTCGCTGTGGTTCTCTTTCCCTTCGGTATTCCTACTTCAACTTCGAACTTGATCATATTGTGATCACTGTTTCCCAACGGTCCCACTACTTCCACTTCCTTTGTAGGTCCTCTTAGCCCATTAAGGATTAGATCCAGACTGGCATTCCCTCTCGTCGGTTCTCTGACAAGCTGATCCATGAAGCAGTCCTGTATAGCCTCCAGAAATCTGGTCTCCCTGGCGCATTTTGAGATTCCAAGACTCCAGTCTATCCCGGAATAGTTGAAGTCTCCCATAATAATTGTGTTACCGCTTTTGCATTCTTGTTTCATCTCGGCTTCCATTTCTTCATCAGTAGCTTCGGTTTGCCCAGGTGGATGATAGTATAGGCCCATCTTTATCTCGGGCTCTTTCCTTCCCGGTATTTTAACCCATAGTGATTCCAATTTGTTGGTCGTCGCTGCTGTGTCCACTCTGATCGAGTGTATGCTTTCTTTTATATATAGGCTATTCCCCCTCCTTTCTAACCTGACCTGTCCTCGCGATAGAGTTTGTACCCCGGCAGTGCTATATCCTATTTTTTTTTCTTCATTCCACCATGTTTCGGAGACCCCAATGATGTCTAGGTTCTCAGTTTTAGCCATGACTTCTAATTCCCCCATTTTGTTCCTTAGGCTTCTTACATTAGTATATATGCAATTTAAGTCCTGGTATTTTTTTTGTCCTTGTTTCCTTTCCCTGTGCTTTGATCTTTATTTTCTTCTCCTGTGCTACTATCCTCTTATCCTCCTCTTCTGGATCAGTCGATTCCTGTGTTTTTCCCGTTGTTTCTTCCCAGCATTCTTCCCACTTAGTATCTTCACAGGATACCTTCTTCTGAATCGTCGACACTTGTTCAACTGTCGGCTTTCCCCTTCTTAGTTTAAAGCCTGTTCTATTCCTCTCCTGACGTTGTTTGCTAGGTGGAGTCCATCTCTCCTGAAGAGCTTGCTCTTGCCCCAAAACATTGTCCAGTTCCTCACGAAGTGGAACCTTTCTTCCTCACACCATCTCCTCATCCATGCATTTATTGATTGTAGTTCCATCTGCCTCTTCACATCTGCCCTCGGTACTGGTAGGATCTCTGAAAATGCTATCTTCTGAGTCCTCATCTTCAACTTATTACCCAGAATCTTGAACTGTTCTATCAGTGCACTTCTATTGTAGTCCCTCCTGCTGACATCATTTGTCCCGATGTGGGTCATTACTGTAGTCTCTTCCATCTCCGCTCCTACTAGGATCCTTCCAATTTTGTCCACGATGTCCTTTGTTCTCGATCCTTTCTCCCACCTGCTATGTGGCTGTCTACTTGCCTAAGGATTGAGTCTCCCACTAGGATCGCAGACTTTCCCTTCTTCAGTTTTCGCTTTGGTCGCAGGTCTAAGTCCTTGGAGTGCTTCGCTGCTTCTTCTTCTATGTCCTCAGTGTGCTTAACTGCTTCTTCTTCTGGGCATTGATTAGACCATTCCTCCCCTTCCTGCGGGATTCCTCTGTGGGTATCTTCCTTGGAGTCATCTTCCACTTGTTCTCCCTTCTATGTTGGTGTGTCTTCATCCTTCCTCTGATGTTCGTGTTCTTCTACCCTCCTCCTTTTAGGCCTCCTCAATGAATTCCTCAAGTTCTCTGACTTCTTCCTCAATGTGTCTCCCTCTCATGAAGTCCTGAGTGGGTCTTCTGTGATGTAGAGTCCTTTCAGTTCATGTATCCTGTCCTTCAGTTGCCTGACTTCCCTCTTCAAGCTTTTCAGCTGCTGACACCGACCGCATACATATGACTGCCTTATTTCACCGGTTCCTTTTTGCTTGTATGAGTATGTGTTCTCTTCTGTGCCTGCTGCTTGCTACTTCCCTATTCCCCAGTTATATGTTTTTTCCTGTATCCACTCCTAACATGCCACGTTTGTCTACTGTTGACTAGTGTTGTGGTGTTATGTGTTGGTTGCTGTTCCTAAACTTAGGATAGCAGTTTGAGTGTATCCTGCTGTTGCTACGTATATATGTGCACTTGTTTGGTTGTTTGTTGGCTTCCTTACCTTGATTGAGTGTGTCCTGCTGTTGTTACGTATGTATGAGTGTGTCCTGTTGTTGGTATGTATGTATGTGCACTTGTTTGGCTGTTTGTTGGCTTCCTTACCTTGATTGCCCTTCCTTGGTGTCCTTGGGTGTGGTGACTCTGCCCTTCTTGAGGCCCTTCGCAAAGGCGCTCTCGCTAAGGCGAGCTCCTTTGACGCTCACATTCGCCGCGCGCCAAACGGCTGTGCGCCATTGGCTCCTCCCCTTTTAAGGGGGAGCTCGGATGATGACTCCAACACGGTGGTGATGGGTGGAGCTTACTATCGCCGCTGCCCCTAGATCTCTCTGCTCCTTCCTCCTTCCTTGCTCGTTTCTCCCTACTGTTAGCTCCTGCTCGTGTTGCCGAGCCTTTAGTTGGCCATTGGCTCCTCTCCTTTCAAGGGGGAGCTCAGATGTAGCGGTGGGGGTGGGCGGAGCGTACTCTCGCCGCTGCCCCTAGATCTCTCTCCGCTCCTTCCTCCTTCCTTGCTCGTTTCTCCCTACTGTTGGCTTCTGCTCGTGTTGCCTAAGAGCCAACCTCAGCAGTGATGTCACAATGGCTTGATTAGATGGCAACTTCAGCATTTAGAACCTAGGACAATACCAGGTAGACTTTAAAGTCTGTGACCCAGAAATATCAAAGAAGAGACAAGTTAATTTAATCATGTATTTTTAATGTGTATAGCTAATAGGCAGACTGGATGAACCATTCAGGTCTTTATCTGCCGTCATTTACTATGCTACATATATATTACTTTATATGTAAGTAGGGAATTCATCAAAGGACACTAATGGGTTATCGCCTTTTGATAATTCCCCTCCTAAGTCCCTTTAATTGACCCATAATGTGACTTAAACAGCCTTAACGCTGCTGTTCCAAAAATAACATGGTGATATCTAAGTCTCCACACGTTAGGGAGTAATGAGATGGAAAATATAGAAATGCACATTTTGCATCTTATTACTATGCAAATGATCTAACGCGCAATAGGAGCCAAAAACCACGATAAAATAACCCCAGCTTTTTACCATCCGGGAGCATCAGGCCCTGCAATGTCGTAGCCCAAAGCTCCTGGGCTGTGGCGCAGAGTTTACGTCACCATGTTGCATCCGCACATGCACAGATGCCTTCCGACATCGCTGCTAGCTGGAAGCTTTTCAAAACCCAGACAAAGTGCCAGATTTTGAAAAGCCGTCCAGACGCTTGGACATGTCCTCGAAAAAGAGGACATATCTGGGGAAATCTGGACGTCTGGTAGCCCTAGGCCAAACTGACCCCATGGCATGTAATATCAGTGACATACCAAGGGGGGGGGGTTATTTGCCCCAGGTGCAAACACAAAGGGGGTGCAGCTGGCATACTGGCTACTCCCGCAGTTCTTTGCCGCTTCTGTCGCTGCTACCTTCCAAACTAGCAGCAGAGGTAGTAAATTTCAATGCAGCCATTGCGGGACCTTTGGGCACTTCATGCAATTGCTGGTCCACCCCTCCCCCCTTCTGATGTCACTTCCTTCTTCCGGAGAAGAGCAGGAAGCCATGGGAGGATGCATGAAGGCCCCATGATGGCTACATTGAAGTTTACTACCGCTGCTGCTACTGGTTCGGGAAAGCAGCAGCAGCAATGGGGAGATGAGAGTCAGGATACTGGATGGAATTGGGGTGAAGGGAGAAAAAGAGAGCAGATGCTGATGGAAGTGGGGTGGATTGGGAGAGAAAGAGAGGAGCAGACTACAGAAGGAAGTGGGGAGGGAATAGAGAGAGAGAGGGGGGAGCAGATGCTGGATGGAAGTGGGTAGGAGAGAGAGAAGGAAGCAGACACTGGTTGGAAGTGGGGAGGGGAGAGAGGGGAATATGCTGGATGGAAGGGATAGAAAAAGAGGGCACACATTGGATACAAGGAGGGGGGATAAAGAATTAAGGGCATATGATGAATGGGGGAAGAGGATAGAGTTAATGAGATATTGGAGGAGGTGAAAGAAAGAGGCAGCAAGCTGTAGGTAGACACAGTGAAAAGAGGGAAATTGAGGACTGGATAGTAAGAAAGAATTTAATCTAGAAAGAGGCAGAAAATAAATTGAGAAGGAAGACCAGAGAAGACAAGAAAACGAAAGGGAAAGGAGAGAGAGAGATATGCTAGACTATTGGGGGAGGGGGGAGGAGAGAAGGAAAGGAGAGAGATTCTATTGTGATTGCCGTTTTTCTTTTTCCTTTTTTTTAATGGAATTCATTTTATTATTCTAATTGGATTATTTTGTTAACTGCTTTGATCCTAATTGGTGGTTTAAGTGGTATATACAATTTTTTTTTAAAAAAAAAACATACATATTTGGTGCTGATAATTGGCACGTAACACCTCATAATTGATGTTAATTGGACTTAATTGGCAGATAGGCACCTAGCTAGAAAAAGCCCCACAATTCTATAAAATGTAGGTGCCTAGTCCAAAGTGTGCAGTTAAAAGTGGGCATAGTTAGTTTTCGACTTAGGCCTTGTTGTACGCCTAACTTAGGTGCAAGTATTTAGGCCAAGAAAAACCTGGCATACATAGGGTGTGTCTAAAAGTTGTGATGTCTAATACCACTTAGGTGGCACTAAGCGTAATCCCATATAGCAGTGGTCCCCAACCCTGTCCTGGAGGACCACCAGGCCAATCGGGTTTTCAGGCTAGCCCTAACGAATATGCATGAGAGAGATTTGCATATAATGGAAGTGACAGACATGCAAATCTGCTTCATGCATATTCATTAGGGTTAGCCTGAAAACCCGATTGGCCTGGTGGTCCTCCAGGACAGGGTTGGGGACCACTGCCATATAGTACTCCTAATTTTTATAGAACCACACTTCGCACTGCAGTAGTCGACGGGGCTGATTTTTTAGGTGGACTATATAGAATCTACCCCAAAACACATTCATTGGTTATTTAGGTTTAGTCCACTCCTCTTCGTTGGTAAGTTATATTCAGTGACTTTAAGAAATTACGCCTGTTATTTTGAGGACATTATTTTTTTTTAAAAAGAAAATTGTCCAGTCTCTTTAAGACAACTTTAAAATGCTATTGTTAATTGTGAGTCCCTAATGCAAATGAAAGCATTTTTTACATCCCTGGAGGGGGTTTTGTTTGACAGGCAGAAAAGAATGACATTTAACATAAGCAGGAACAAAACAAACGTTCCTTCTAGGGTCCCACTCACTCTTTTCTTGCGGAACATTCCTTGTCTTTTTAAAAAAAAAAAAAAAATTTAATGACAGCATATAAAAATTACACAGAAAGTCATTTTTACCAAACAGTTACTGATGTGAGAATTGAGAGCATTTGTTACGCCAATAGCTCATTATTCTTAAATTCCATGTGGAGAATCTGCAGACTTGAAAAAAAAAAAAATAGTAAAGCAGATCTCAGTGGGAAAAGCAGCAACTTTTGAAGTCATCAATTGTATGTGTGCGTGTGTGTGTTTTTTACCCCTCTAGCTTTAGAAAAGCAGACGGTGGTCAAAATTTCAACAAGCTACTTCAATCTATTTAATCAGCAGTCATCACCCTGGCATTATACCTATTTTGTTTCCAGATTCAATGGGCTGTCTGCTTACAAAGAAAACCAGTGGATTCCAAAAGGCATTGTTTTTTAAAAGGGAAAAGAACACCTACGGACACCCGCCTACGCACACAAGGGATTTTGAGATTGTTTGAAGTAGTTAAAGGAAATTGCGTATATATTAAAAGCTGAGCTGAGTGAAAATGCTCCAGTTTTGGTGCTGATGTGGTGGGCAAGCCTCTCTTAATCCCGCTCGGATCAGTAATATGTTCAGCTCAAACGCATTCAGATACTCAAAAGACTGCTTTGCCCCATTTTGTCTTTCACATATCTATATTTCTCTGTAGCGCACATTCTCCTAGTGGAGCAGAAGAGCATATGAACCACAAAATTATATTTTTATAAAAACACATTTAAGGGTTGATATTCATCATAGTTTAATCAGTAGAGCTGGCCTAAACTATGGTCCAGGTCAGGCAGTGGCTCAATGGATCAGTGATAAAAGGGGCCCAAATCACCGCTCCCTGTAGACTTCCTGTGGTCTGGATTTAGGGCCGCTGGATTTAGGCTGCTGCTGTTGGAACTAGGAGTAAAGTCAACTTTAAAGGTAGACTCAGGAGTGGGGGGACTTGAGAGAGACAGAAAGATACTGGATAGTAGGTGGGAAGGGGATTGAAGGAAGAGATACTGGATTGTGAAGAAGAAGGGGACTTCTGCAAAAAAATTGATTCAAGGTACCACTGGTCATCGAGTATGTTATAAAGCTACTAAGTAGTAGATTTAAAACAAACCAGAGGAAATATTTCTTCACTCGATGTGTAATTAAACTCTGGAATTCATTGGCAGAGAATATGGTGAAAGCAGTTAACTTAGCAGGGTTTAAAAAAAGGTTTGGATAATTTCCTAATTCAAAAGTCCATAAGCTTATTCCTAGGATGGGCAGCATAAAATCTGTTTAACTCATTGAGATCTTGTCAGGTACTTGCGACTTGGGTTGGCCACTGTTGGAAATAGGATACTGAGCTTGATGGACCTCTGGTGTGTCCCAGGATGGCAATTGTTAAGGGGGCACTGCAGATGTTAATTAACTCTGCCGCAAGATTGATTACTGGGGTTTCAAGAATGACTCGTATAACCCCAGTGTTGGATCAATTGCATTGGTTACCTATTCCGCAGAGAGTAGAGAATGACAAGGTGACAAAATTAATTACCGTTCCCGTCCCCGCGGATAACTGTGGGAAATAATCCCATGTCATTTTCTAGTGTCTATTTCAACCTCAGTCCTTCTACACCGGCATTCTTCAAAGCACAGCTTGCGGGTCAGTGGTTGTGGCCATTCATACTCTGATTCTTATGGGAGCCAAGGATAATGAAGCCATTGTGACATCACTGACGTGATTGGCTCTTAGGCACTGGTGGAATGAGGCATTATGACATCACAATATCTGCTCTGGATACCAGAGACTGTCATTCTGTAGTGTCTGTTTCAACCTCGGTCCTTCTACACCAGCATTCTTCAAAGCAAAGCTTGCGGGTCAGTGGTTGTGGCCATTCATACTCTGATTCTTCCCTCTTTCCTTAAAGAATGACATGAAGATGATTTCCCGCGGTTATCCGCGGGGACGGGAACGGTGATGAATTTTGTCACCGTGTCATTCTCTAGCAGAGAGTACAGTTTAAGATTCTTTCAATCATTCAGCAAATCTTATATCCTGTTTCTCCAATGGCACTAAAGGAGTTTTTTTAAAATCTATCAACCCAGAAAATGTTTTGAGATCTGAAAATGGTATGAAGTTGAATTTGGAGGGTAAGATGTTAGCCTCTCATGATAAGATTGGGGCAAAAATGCTGTCTGTAGCAGGTGCCAAGCTCTGGAAAGCACTGCCTGGTATTCTACGATTCTGTGATGGGAGACTGAACTTTAGGAAAATGTTGAAAAAACACAATAATTTGTCAATGCCTTCATGTGCCAATGCAATTCTCTGTTCATGCCTTCCTGTGTCTATAAATGTCTTTATGTTTTTTGTCTTTCTATCTTGTAGGATGAATTTGAAAAGAAGTTTTTAATAATGATACTGTTAGTTAATGTTTTATTGTGTTTGTTCGGTTGAAACATGTTTTAGTATTTTTAATATGTATGCATATAATTTTGTAAACTGCATAGTTTTTATGCGGTATATACATTTTTAAATAAACATATAAGCCAGCTCTGTTAAACAGGCAGGAGAGGCTGAGCTGATTGGCCACTGAATTGGCATGTAATTGGGCTGTGCCACTGAATATTGGCACTGACTGGCCCAGTGCAATCCAGGCAGTCAGTGGGCGGAGTCAGGACGTAGTTGAAAGTTGATGTAGGCATCAGTGGATATGCAACGTTAATGCCTGCATACATAGCCAGGCAGATAGGACCAAATAAAATACAACCCTGTTAGGTATTCAGGTACTGGCACTGACCATCAGCTGGCCCCCACATAGCTTCCGTGTTCTTCAAAAACCCAAATAGTAATCAAAACCCCCAATATCAGTGCTTGGACTTGGCCCAGCGTTGACTATTCAGGTCTGCTTAGCTGGTGACAGTCGGTGCTTAAAAAACACTGACCACAATCAGCTAAGTATTGACAAGTTAGAATATTATACGGACACTCTTTTATATAATCAAACTTTATAGCATTTTCAGAATCCATGAAGGTCCATCATATTCCTCACTTCTACAGGTATGGCATTCTACACCCCTGGACCTATGCAGGAGAAGACCCTTTTTGTATCCTATTAATATAATGCCTGTTAGGATTAACATTCATCGATATAAATATCCTCATTTATTAATATATAAAGGAAATTAGAAATACATTTTCTAATATACCTCAATATTTCATAGTAGGTATTTTATCTTCATTTCAGCAACTATTTCTCATCTTATTCATTTCATAAAAACATAAGCAATGCCTCCGCTGGGTCAGACCTGAGGTCCATCGTGCCCAGCAGTCCGCTCACGCGGCGGCCCAACAGGTCCAGGACCTGTGCAGTAATCCTCTATCTATACCCCTCTATCCCCTTTTTCAGCAGGAAATTGTCCAGTCCTTTCTTAAACCCCAGTACCGTACTCTGCCCTATTACGTCCTCTGAAAGCGCATACCAGGTGTCCACCACAAGTTGGGTAAAGGAGAACTTCCTAGCATTCATTTTGAATCTATCCCCTTTCAACTGTTCCGAATGCCCTCTTGTTCTTTTATTTTGCAAAAGTTTGAAAAATCTGTCCCTCTCCACTCTCTCTATGCCCTTCATGATCTTGTAAGTCTCTATCATATCCCCTCTAAGTCTCCTCTTCTCCAGGGAAAAAAGTTTCTCCAATCTTTCTCTATCTCTCTCTCTTTCTCTCTCTCCCTCTCTCTCTATTTCTGTGTCTCTCCCTTTCTTTCTATCTCTCTCTCTATTTCTCTCTGTCTCCCTTTCTCTCTTTCTGTCCCTCTCTACTCTCTCTATGCCCTTCATGATCTTGTAAGTCTCTATCATATCCCCTCTAAGTTTCCTCTTCTCCAGGGAAAAGAGTCTCGGTTTCTCCAATCTTTCTCTCTCTCCCTTTCTCTCTCTCTCTATTTCTGTGTCTCTCCCTTTCTCTCTCTCTCTCTCTTGCTTTCTATCTCTCTCTCTCTCTATTTCTCTCTGTCTCCCTTTCTCTCTTTCTGTCCCTCTCTACTCTCTCTATGCCCTTCATGATCTTATAAGTCTCTATCATATCCCCTCTAAGTCTCCTCTTCTCCAGGGAAAAGAGTCTCGGTTTCTCCAATCTTTCTCTCTCTCCCTTTCTCTCTCTCTCTCTCTCTCTATTTCTGTGTCTCTCCCTTTCTTTCTATCTCTCTCTCTATTTCTCTCTGTCTCCCTTTCTCTCTTTCTGTCCCTCTCTACTCTCTCTATGCCCTTCATGATCTTATAAGTCTCTATCATATCCCCTCTAAGTCTCCTCTTCTCCAGGGAAAAGAGACCCAGTTTCTCCAATCTCTCAGCGTATGAAAGGTGTTCCATCCCCTTTATCAGACGTGTCACTCTCCTCTGAACCCTCTCGAGTAACGCCATGTCCTTCTTAAGGTACGGTGACAAATATTGGACGCAGTACTCCAGATGCGGATGCACCATCGCCCGATACAACGGCAGGATAACTTCTTTCGTTACACCTAGCATTCTATTCGCTCTCTTAGCGGCCGCTGCACACTGTGCCATCAGCTTCATTGTCATGTCCACCATTACCCCCAAGTCTCTTTCTTGGGTACTCTCCTTCAATAACATCCCTCCCATCGTATAGGTGTACCTCGGGTTTCTGCTTCCCACATATAATACTTTACATTTCTCAACGTTGAACTTCATCTGCCATTTCGTCGCTAATTCCCCTAGTTTGTTCAAGTCCCTTTGCAATTCTTCGCAGTCCTCTTTAGTCCGAGCTCCACTAAATAGTTTGGTGTCGTCCACAAATTTTATTATCTCACACTTCGTCCCTGCTTCTAGATCATTTATGAATATATTAAATAGTCTTAAATCTTTTACAACATGGCGTCGTCGTCTGTGTGACTATTTAAATATCAACTTGTCATGTGGTTTTATAAACCAATCAGAACAGCACATTTCACAGAGCGCCGGGAAATTTAAAATCAGATCAGAGACATCCATTCTACCTCACTGTTCAACCCCAAAGGGGTAACTGCATTTAAATCAAAGATCCATTTTTGCTCACAGTAGTTCAAGAGACTATCGATGTTACAGCTTATACAACATCTATATCGTCCACAGTATGACCTGCCTCTAGCCAGTGGGCTACTAATGGGGCTTGAAGATTTTTAGTGTTAATACGGGATTTATGTTGTTAGCCGTATCTTTATTTGATGACTACTCCTGCCTATATATATCTTATTGCAGGGGCAAAGGATCATATAGATTATATATTTACTATTACAATCAGAATGTTCCCTAGATAAAATTTTTTTTTACCTGTATTAGGATCTACCCATGAGGGTCCATTCACGCTGGTTGGACACCATTGGCAATTGTTTCAAATAGTATGACATCTCTCCATAGTGTTCCTTACAGTATTTTTTACTTTCTGTAGGATTTCTCTAATATTTTTAGACCGTTTGTATGCAAAAAGGGGGGATATCTTTAAAACAGGGATAAAGCTGCATAATATGCCAATGTTTTTTTAACGATGGCCACAAATTCTCCTGCTAGTGTGGAGAAAGGAGTAACACAGACAATCCTGTCCATTGTTTCAGTATTGCAATACTGCAGTAGAAGATTTCTTTGAGCGCTATCGCGCTCTCAGGTAAGCTTTTCTAATGGAACCTCAAGGGGAACCCATCTCTCGAAATCTTAGTTCTAATAATTTAGGTTGTTTTTGAAATTCGACCAGGGAAGTACATAGCCTCCAAAGGCGCAGAAACTGGCTAACAGAAAGGTTGTATTTTAAATGGTAAGGATGGAAACTTTCAAAACGCAATATAGAGTATTACGTTCAACGGGCTTTTTTTTAGAGAGTAGTATGTAATTTGTTATCAAATTTATATATCCATAGATCCAAAAATTCAATGGAAATGTTGTGATATTTAAGATCAAACTTCAAATATGGATTCTGAGCATTTAACCAATTATGAAAAATTAGTAGTTCATCTACTGTGTCATCCCATATCAGGAACACATCATCCAAATATAGTTTCCATGTTATCATCTTCTGATAGTAATGGGAGGGATAGATAACATCAGTCTTGAATTTAGACATATACAGGGAAGCCACTGAGGGGGCCAGGGTCGCCCCCATGGCTACCTCATGGATTTGTTCAAAGAAGACTCCATTAAAATTGAAAAAATTATTTTTAATCACCAATTCGGCTAAAGATACCAAAAAAATCAGTAGCTTTTCTCCTATCACCATCACCTCTTTGTTCTAAAGTGTCTTTTACTATCAAAATTGCATTGTCTTGCGGGATATTTGTATATAAGGCATATACATCCATCGTAACAAGAATTACAGATTCAGCAATATCTCCAAGCCCTGAATATGTATACCCTAGAGGAAAGGAGGGACAGGGGTATTAACGTAGAACAAAATCTTTTCCAGAGAAAGGAAAATGGTAAAACCAAAGGATATAATTTGAGGTTGAGGGGTGGTAGATTCAAGAGCAATGTTAGGAAATTCTACTTTACGGAGAGGGTGGTGGATGCCTGGAATGCGCTCCTGAGAGAGGTGGTGGAGGAGAAAACGGTGACGGAGCTCAAAAAAGCGTGGGATGAACACAGAGGATCTAGAATCAGAAAATAATATTAAATATTGAACTAAGGCCAGTACTGAGCAGACTTGCACGGTCTGTGTCTGTATATGTTGGCCTTTATTACAAAAAAAGGGATAAAGGCCATATTTATGACTGCCATAAAAATGACCTTGGCATGTGGAAATAATCCACTCAAGGCCATGCTAAGGCCACTTTCCACTCCAACTTCGTGAAAGGACCTTTGAGTAAATCTAGCCCTTAGATTGTCAAGTTATTAAATCCAGATAAATAAATCTGCCTGCCCTTGGGGTCAAATAGCCCCTGAGCTGACATCATTATTTATTTATTTGTTGGTTGGTTTGTATTGCTGTATGAGTAAAAATATCCTGCAGATCAAAATGCCCTGAGCCTAGGACCATTTGGGTGTAGACCATGAATTGTGTTGACTTGGAGGCTAGTTCTATTACCATCAAATTTAACATAAAATTATATAAAGGACTAACTCAAAAGCTGAAGAAAGATTATACCCTAGATCTATAGCCATGGCATCTATACATACCCATATCTGTCTCTGTGCCTATATTTATATTTATTTATCGATGGTGATACCGCATTCTATTGACATAATGATCGATAGGGCCTTCAGTGAAGCTCTGTTAACTCTAATGATTCAAATGAGTCGTGCTTGATTTGCTTTAATACAGGTTAGGGGGAAAAGAAAAAGTATTGAAACTCCATTTAGAGCTGCTTGGCAACAGACAGGTAGAGAAGACTCAGAATTACTATTTTTTCATTACTGAGGGCCCCTTAGGAGTTCACTGGGAAGAATTCTGTCTGCCTCAGATAAGAGTCTCCCAGCAGTCTCACATGCCAATCAGTTCTGCTCAGCAGTCCAGCATCATCATATTGCAGTCATGGAACAGTTCTGCACCATATGCTCAGAAGGATGAGAAATATAATATGTGATGTGTTTTTAATGAAGGATGATGAAGAGGATTAATATGAAGATGAAAATCAAAAGTATACCTGTAGGGAATGAGGTGCAGTACAACTGCCTGGATAACAAAGGAATGACTTTTGCACCTGGTGCCTTGTATATTTCTGGATGCCGTGTGCAACGTGTTGGCTAGAATCAGTAGCCTCTAGCCCCTCACTTCTGTAATAGTCTCTGTCCTTCAGTCTGCATCTCACTCCACCACTTAAGGAAACTAACTCCTTCTTTTACTAAGCCAGATAGCTCCGATGTCCATAGGGATTGAACAGGCGTGTGGCACTCGCTCCCATGGCTAAGTAAAAGGGGGCCTAAACAGGGCAGGATTAACCAATAGGCCAAGTAGGCACGTGCCTAGGGCCCGAAATGGTCAGGGGGGCCCGATGAAGGAGGGAATCAACATTGCTTTTTCCAAACGGCGATAGGCCTCTCCAGCATCGATCGGCAACGCGGGCCCACCCCCCATCGATGGAATGTAAGACAAGCAAGCAACGCGGGTAAGAAAGGCAACGGGAACTGTAATTGTGCAAGCGGTGCTGCTTGCCCAAAGCTTCCCTCTGACGCAGTTTCCTGTTTCCGCCTGGGCTTATGGTGGGATGGGGCGGGGCAGGGGGGCCCAGTGTACTTGGGTGCCTAGGGGCCCTCGACAAATTAATCCTGTCCTGGGCCTAAATAATTAAGTACAATTATGACCATCTTTCTGGGCAGACTGGATGGACTCTGCTGGTCTTTATGTGCCATCATTTACTATGTTAACTTATTGTAGATCTTATATTTTTGTTTTCATCTGTTTTTAACTGAAAATAGTCAGCGAGTGGAATTACTGTAACTTGAACTGAGATGTATGCATAGCAGAGTGTCTAGAGCAGGGGTAGGGAACTCCGGTCCTCGAGAGCCGTATTCCAGTAGGGTTTTCAGGATTTCCTCAATGAATATGCATGAGATCTATTTGCATGCACTGCTTTCAATGCATATTCATTGGGGAAATCCTGAAAACCCAACTGGAATACGGCTCTCGAGGGCTGGAGTTCCCTACCCCTAGTCTAGAGCAATTGGGAATTCTTGTGGATAAGTTAGTCACCCTTATCATCTGTCTAAACCAGTGTCCCGCAAATTTATGGGCACCGGGGCACACTAAACCCCGGAAGTGCGCGGACATCGACATGATGACATCACGCACATGCATGACATCATCACATTGATGTCCACGCATGCACGGAGGTCATCCGGCCGGACCGTGAACCTGCCCCTTTACTGGGGGGAGGGGAGAGGAGGAGAGTCATCGGCGCCGGCTGACAGCCTACGGGACATGCCTCTCGCCGCGAGAGGCACATCCTGTAAGCAAAATCCAAGAGCAGAGTGAGCCTGGTCAACTCCTTGTGAAATAGCTGCTGTTAACCTGAAGTCAGGTATTATGAGTGGTTTGTTTTTATCTTTTGGCATTTGGATTTTGTGAATGGTTTGTTTTTTTATCATTTGGGACTCCTGATGCAGGCACCATAACCGAAACACGGACCATGTTGAATCCATGACTTGATTTTACTATATGCCATATATCTATGTGACTGTTTTAGTCTATTTGCATATCACTAATAATAATACCCTAAGCGCCGCATGCGCATTCCTACCTGCGTGTTCCGTGATCCGTAGGTTCGTTGCCCCGCATGCGCAGTAGAAGGATTCAGCAGTGGTTTCTTCTGCGCATACGAGGCACTTTAAGCATGGACGCACGGACGCAACTCCCCCCTCCTGACCTCACTTGGTCTAACTAGACAACGACCCTACACTCACGGCCCCCAGGTAATGTTCTGTGGCCCACGGTCTGGCCAGCTCCTTTACATTCCCTGGCCGAAGTTATTTTTAAGTTCAAAGCTGCGGCGGCAGCTCCTCTCAAGAGCTGCACCTGCGTTAGAGAAGGCTTCCAATGCAGGCGGGGATCGTGCAAGGAGCTGCCGCGGCAGCTTTAAACTTAAAAATATCTCCGGCAAGGGACTAAGGGAGCCGGCTATAAACAACCAGCTTCTGGAAAGGGAAGGGACCGGGGGGAGGGGGAATGCTGCTGCTGCACAGGGACATGGAGGGGGAGGGAAATACCGCTGCTGTTGCTGCTGCACAGAGAAGTGGAGGGGAGGGAAATACTGCTGCTGCACAGGGAAGTGGGGTGGGGTGAGAGAAATGCTGCTGCACAGGGAAATGGAGGGGGAGGGAATGCTACTGTGGCTGCTGCACAGGGAAGTGGGGTGGAGGGAAATGCTGCTGCTGCACAGGGAAATGGGGTGGGGGGAGAGAAATGTTGCTGCATAGGGAAATGGAGGGGGAGGGAATGCTGCTGAGGCTGCTGCACAGGGAAGTGGGCGGGAAGGGAAATGCTGCTGCTGCTGCACAGGGAAGTGGGGAGAGGGAAATGCTGCTGCTGCACAGGGAAGTGGGATGGCAACCCTAGCCATTAATAGACTCGGGGCCTTTGTGTATGCTTCCGTTGTACCCTCTGCCCATACTCTGCCTATCTGTATATTCACAATAATCCGCGGGTTCTCTGGGATCTTTAACCCCCTCCTTTATAAAGCCGCTCTAGCGTTTTTAGCGCAGGCCGCGGCGGCTCTGATGTTCATAGAATTCCTACGAGCGTACGAGCGATTACCGCCCCGGCCGGCGCTAAAAATGCTAGTGCAGCTTTGTAAAGGAGGGAGTAAATGAGGTGTGTTAGTACATGCCATTTCCATTAGCATGCCTACGTAAAAGTGTCTCTATGGGCTCCTTTTACTAAGGTGCGCTAGGGCTTTAACGCGCGGAATAGCGCACGTTACATTGCCGCGCGCTAGACCTTAACATCAGCATTCAGTTGGCATTAGTTCTAGAAGCGTAGCATGTGGTGTAGCACGCGGTAATTTCCTGCGTGCGCTAAAAACGCTAGCGCACCTTAGTAAAAGGAGCCCTATGTGTGATGTCCATATTGAAGACGCAAAGGAAGCGCTCAGCCATTAGATAGCTATGTTGATTTTGAGGCCCTGAAGAAGCGGTGCTGTTTGCCACGAAACGATCGTCGGCTGCACATAGCAAGCCTAGTGAAATTGACTAGTGCATAAAATATCAAATGGTAATATCCTTGTTATATACATATTTCTATTGGTGAAAGATTTTTCTGCCTGTCAGGTTGGGTTGGTGAAGGGTGGTTTCACCTCGCCAATAATCTGAGGCTTTTTCGTTCACCTGTAAGTGGTACTTGGGTACTTAGCCAGTTTTTGATTTTCAATTAATGGGGTGGGTTTTTGGGCGGGATTTTGTTGTTACGTAGCTTTACCCCCATCCCTCCCAGTTTAAAGTCTTTGTCGAGCTTAAATTTGGGTACCATAATTCACATAAGAATTGAAACTGCATGCACAGTTAATTAGCTATCAAACCATTCACTAGCAATAAATTGATATCAACAATCCATTATCAAAGCTAATTGATTTAATTAGATTTTGTGCACGCATCTCCTTGTGCACTCTTCTAATAAACCCCGCACGCCTAAATTACCTAACAACTAGCTCAAAAGGGGCGTGGCCAGGGACATTCCCCAAAATTTGTGTGCGGAGTTATAGAATACTACAGACACAAACGCACACACTTAAGCACACTCCACAGTACGTCATTTTTTTGGGGTGACCCATCAAATGCGCGCAGGACAATTGCATGCCAACATTTGCACCCCAACATTTCCGTGCACGACAAATGCGTGCACTGAATGGGAGGTGACCCGACAATTGCGCTCCGACAAGATACTATTTTGTCCTTTCGAGGGTTAAAAGTGACCCTCTTTTTTGAGGGGGTGGGGGAGACCCCCCCCCCACTACACTTAAAAGATTCACTTCCTATCTAGTGTTAGGGTTAGGTTTACATCATGATTATGGGAACCCTTTTAGTGGATATCTGGAAGGCCCTGATTTGCTCAGACTCCTTAGGCCACGTCCCTAGGGAGGAGCTTGAGGCGCCTCAAGCCCCTCCCAAGGGAAAGGGCCTGAGGAGTCTGAGCAAATCAGGGCCTTCCTGATATCCACTTATGGCAGATTCAGTCATGGGCCACAATTGTCAGGGCGCATTTCTCGGTGTACCCATTTTTTTGTTCTGGTAAGCACTCATTTGTGCTTTCCACACCTTTGCAAAAGGGCTCCTTTGAATGATCTGTTCCTTGAGATTGAGACAATGCATCAGCAGGGTAGCTCAGATGAGACAAAGACTGTCTGAATTTTTTTTTTTGTAGGAAAGAAACTTTGACAGAGATTGTATCTGTGGTCAGTGCACTGCATCAGAGCTCTCTCTCTCTCTCTTGCACATCTCACATAGTAGACTGTGGTCCCTCACAAGCTCATCTCTCAGTAAATTGGTTTGTCGAGATTTGGTGCCCCCTGCGTCTGTCAATTTTCTCGCGCACTGGGTCACAAACACGACACCGTCCACACCTTGCAAAGGTTCTGTGCCAGGCATTATGATGTAAATGTTGCCAGCAAATATTCCAGCTCCAAACAGCATACCAAAGATATTAGGAATGAAAGACTCGCACCCATGTTTCTCTGTGAATATGGGTATACAGGATCCGATGCAAAAAAATAAAGAAATGTGACAGGGAGGCTACATGAGAGAAACAAGACAAAAACTGAGGGCGCATCAATCTGTGCAGAGATAACATGAACTATTACAGAAAAACACAGGATGGCAGCTCAGGAGGCGAACATTTCTCAAAAGGAGGTCACCCTCTTAATGATGTTACAATAAAGATGTTTAAAGGAAACTTCCAGAGCACAAAAGGAAAAGGAAGCTTTCAAAATTAGAATGATTAAGCGCTTTCAGGCAAGCGTAAAAGGCTTCAATAGAGACATTGGTTCTCTCACCCATTATCAGATATACGGCATTTGAACTGTGAATTGTTGCAGTTTTTTTTAGCTGTCTAATCCTCCTCTACCCTCATCTCCTTTCACTGAGCTGCACTAACATAAGCAAGAAGCCTTAAACCTAGTGTAACTAAACATTTTCTCTACTGACTTGATAAAAGAGGACATCTCTTAAAAGATTATCAAAGATACATTGATAGTCCAATGGCAACGTATCATCTACAACATGGCAGATGAGGTTCAACGTGGATAAGTGTAAAGTGATGCATGTAGGTAACAAAAATCTTATGCACAAATACAGGATGCCCGGGGCAGTACTTAGGGAGTCCTCCCAGGAAAGAGACTTGGGAGTTCTGATCGACAAGTCGATGAAGGTGTCCACGCAATGTGCGGCGGCGGCAAAAAGGGTGAACAGAATGCTAGGAATGATAAAGAAGGGGATCACAAACAGATCGGAAAAGGTTATTATGCCGCTGTACCGGACCATGGTGCACCCTCACCTGGAGTGCTGCGTCCAGCACTGGTCGCCGTACATGAAGAGGGACACGGTACTACTCGAAAGGGTCCATAGAAGAGCGACTAAGATGGTTAAGGGGCTGGAGGAGTTGCCGTACAGTAAAATATTAGAGAAACTGGGCCTTTTCTCCCTCGAACAAAGGAGATTGAGAGGGGACATGATCGAAACTGAAGGGGATAGACTTAGTAGATAAGAACAGGTTTTTCACCCTCTCCAAGATAGGGAGAACGAGAGGGCACTCTCTAAAATTGAAAGGGGATAGATTCCGTACGAACGTAAGGAAGTTCTTCTTCACCCAGAGAGTGTCCGGAATCTGTCATAGGGGAAAACACCCTCCAGGGATTCAAGACAAAGTTAGACAAGTTCCTGCTGAACCAGAATGTACGCAGGTAGGGATAGTCTGAGTTAGGGCGCTGGCCTTTGACCAGAGGGCCGCCACGTGAGCGGACTGCTGGGCATGATGGACCACTGGTCTGACCCAGCAGCGGCAATTCTTATGTTATGTTCTTAACTTGGCTGTTAACGTATATTTCCTAAAAATTCCTTACATTCTGGATTTTTTTTGGGGGGAAGGGAGGTTTGAGGGGGGGAGAGGGCGCACTATCATGCACTGAGCAGAAGATTTCAGTGTATTGTTCCATAACGATGCCTAGATCCTTCTTCCTGAATGGTGATTCTTACGAGTAATGAGGAGGCTAGCATGGTGTAGCTACACTATAATTTGTGTATCATTTTGCATGGTCTTCATTACATTTTATATTGGATGCCCAAGGTCTTCCTGAAATTTATCAAAATCCCCATTTAATTTAACAACCCGCATAATTTTGTCATCTCTAGATCATTTATAAATATGTTAAAAAGGAACAATTCCAGGACCGATCCATGGGGTATTCCATTACTCACTTTTCTCCACTGAGAAGATTGGAAATTTAAGCCTTGAGTCCCGTAAGCCACCAGATTTCAGAAATCTTACTAGTTTTGGTTTTAGCAGCATTTCTATTAATTTACTTACCACACATGTCAGACTTAACAGGCCTGTAGTTACATAGAAAGATAGAAACGCGTGCCGAGCTCTATTGTTTATAGAGAAGATGCGGTATATAAGCCTAAGGTTTAGTTTAGTTTAATTTGGCAGATTAAGACCAAATGGCCCATCCAGTCTGCCCATTCACAGTAATCATTATCTCTTCCTCTAAGAGATCCCATGTGCCTATCCTATGCTTTCTTGAATCTACCACCTCTTCCGGGAGACTGTTCCATGCATCAACCACCCTTTCTGTAAAAAAGTATTTCCTTAGATTACTCCTGAGCCTATCACCTCTTAACTTCATCCTATGCCCTCTCATTGCAGAGCTTCCTTTCAAATGAGACTTGACTCGTGCATATATGCCACGTAGGTATTTAAACATCTCTATCATATCTCCCCTCTCCCGCCTTTCCTCCAAAGTATACAGATTGGGATCTTTAAGTCTGTCCCCATACACCTTATGACGAAGACCATGCACCATTTTAGTAGCCTTCCTCTGGACCAACATCATCCTTTTTCTATCTTTTTGAAGGTGCGGTCTTCAGAATTGTACACAATATTCTAAATGAGATCTCACCAGAGTCTTATACAGGGGCATCAATACCTCCTTTTTCCTACTGGCCATACCTCTCCCTATGCACCCTAGCATCCTTTTAGCTTTCACCGTCACCTTTTCAACCTGTTTGGCCACCTTAAGATCGCACCCAAGTCCCGCACTTCTGTTGTGCACATAAGTTCTTCATCCCCTAAACTATACTACTCTCTTGGGTTTTTGCAGGCCAATTGTATAACCTTGCATTTCTTAGCATTAAATTTAGCTGCCAAATTCCAGACCATTCATCATGCTTCGCTAGGTCTGTCATCATGTTATTCACACCATCTGGGGTATCTACTCTATTGCAGATTTTGATATTATCCACAAAGAGGCAAATCTTACCTGACAGCCCTTCAGCAATATTGTTTATAAAAATGTTTAAAAGAATAAGCCCAAGAACAGATCCTTGAGGCACACCACTGGTAACATCCCTTTCCTCAGAGCGATCTCCACTGATCACTACCCTCTGTCACCTTCCACTCAACCAGTTCTTGATTCAGCCCGTAACTTTGGGACCCATCCTGAGGCCACTCAGTTTATTTATTAGACGTCTGTGTGGAACACTGTCAGAGGCTTTGCTAAAATCGAAATACAACACATCTAGCATACTCCTTCTATCCAATTCTCTGGTTACCCAGTCAAAGAAATTGATCAGATTTGTCTGACAAGACCTACCTCTAGTGAATCCATGTTGCCTCTGGTCCTGTAATGCACCAGATTCCAGAAACTTCACCATTCTCTATTTTTAAAGCATTTCCATTAATTTGCTTACCACAGAAGTCAGACCTAGTTCCAACCTCTTCCTTACTTCTGGTTTCGTGGTGAGGAACCACAGTCACCCTCACCAATCCTCTGGGATCATTCCATAAGAACATAAGAATAGCCTTACTGGGTCAGGCCAATGGTTCATCAAGCCCAGTAGCCCGTTCTCACAGTGGCAAATCCAGGTCAGCAATACCTGGCCAAAACCCCAGGAGTAGCAACATTCCATTCAGAATCCTAAAGAATAGCAAGATTCTGGAATCCCAAAGAGTAACAAAAGATTACGGAACCCCAAAGAATAGCAACATTCCATGCTACTGATCCAGGGCAAGCAGTGGCTTCCCCCATGTCTGTCTCAATAACAGACTATGGACTTTTCCTCCAGGAACTTGTCCAAACCTTTCTTAAAACCAGTTATGCTTGTTAGGTAGTTAATCCCACTATCTTATAACTCCTCAAGTCCTGAATCTACCAGACCTGCCCAAAGGTATAAACTATCCTTCCCCTCTCTACACGGTATTCGCTATGCAGGTAAACTGGGAAAATCCCTTCTTTTCAGAATCACAGGTCTTTGGAACGACCTTACTACCCCGCTGCGGAACCTGGGCTCCCTCCAATTATTCCGCAAGCAACTGAAAACCTGGCTTTTCACTAAAATGTAATTCTATCCCCCCTTACTCTTCTCTTTTATATATAAGTTCATGTAAACCTTTTTTTCCCTTCTCTTCCTATATTTTAAGTTCTTGTAAACCGTGCCGAGCTCCACATCCGTGGAGATGATGCGGTATATAAACTTAAGGTTTAGTTTAGTGGAGTTGCCAGAACCTTTATAGTTCCTTCAGTACCCTTGGATGTATCCCATCTACTCTGGTTCATCAACGGATTTCTTGTGGTTCATCTCCAGTCACCAGTGGTCAATTCCTTGTTCTTTGCTGGAACATTTCAATCTCTGCCTGTTTATTCTGGCCAGGAAGATGATAATATACATCCACCACTATTCTCTTCTCCTTTACATTCATAAGGATTCCAAAGTGTATTTTGTTTTCCTCGTAACTTCCGTTTGACTTGGTGCCTTTTTAAACAATTATCACCACTCCACTATCAAATGATCTACTCTATCAGTCCTATATAATTTGTAACCTGGTCTCACTGTGTCCCACTACAATTGTAGATACTTACCACATCTACTTCTTTATTCAATGTTATATATTCTTTATTTTTTTAAGATGCTAGTTTTGTATACAGACATTACAAAGAATGTTTATGTTTGTATTTATAACTGCTCAGCAGTTGACAGTGAAAAATTGTGATCTTTCAAATCTATCTTCTCTTTCTTCAAAATAAACTTTCTATTTGGAAAACCCTAACTTCCTGTTTTCATAATACTAAATGTTAGCTTATTCTGAGCCATGCACTTCCGAGACTGTTTTTCCCCAAGTCTAATTCCAACGTGGTTAAGGTGGAATCTATCTTTTTTGAAAACACCTTTCCCCTGCGATTGGCAGTAGCGAAAATGGAAAAAGTTTACTCTTAACTTTTGTTCCCCCGACCTTGAAAAAGAAATGCGAAACGCGTTGGGAAGGGGAACCGATAAGGAACTATAAAAGATAAAAGATAAGTTATTCTAATTTATAATAAATAACAAAAAGTTTTTTTAAAAAGGTTAAGAAGCCTATTAGAATGATGGAATGATGAAGAGTACCACTTAACACCACCAGTTCTATTAGAAAAGGTGGATTCTGAATGTCCATTTAAAAAGTATTGGTCCATTCAACAAGTATTTGGTTGAGTGTGGAGTTTAAAGTGGGGAAGATTTATTACTTGAATGGTGAGTCAGCTAAGTGTGGTGAAATTTAGGCCAGCATTTTGCTGGCCTGCATTTCAGGCGCCTACCGTGGTCCTAGGGAGGCGCATAGGGATGCCTAGCCTGCCTAAGGTCAACTAAGATCACTTCCGGGTGATGCCACACCTAAGCCTAGCCTTAGGCATGCTTAGGCGGGCCTACATGCCTTCCTAGGCTCCTGGAGACACCTACAATGTAGGCTGCCTGCCTCCAGATGTATTTTTTAAGAACGTGTGTCCCGATTCGCAGGTTAGGGAGCAGTAGGCCACCTACAATTGGGACACCGTTTATAGAATTTGCCCCAAGATCCACTACCTTCACATCAGGCAGGCAAGAGACCAAGCAACTGTCATGCCTAATGATTGAATCACTGAATACAATGGTTGACCCTTATCCTTTCTTCTTGGGCATATGTCTTCAGTGTGACAGGATATTGTATCCCTGGAGGGCAAGTCCTGGTTACAGGATTACTTCCTACCAAAGCAAGGCGATGCTTTTCTTTCAGATGATTTTCTTCCTCTATGAAAGTATGGAGGCAGCTATATTAGAGGTAGTAAAACAAAAGGAAGGAACAGAGATGATTGAGTTCCAAAACCTTTGGAACTCAACCATCTCTGTTCCTTCCATGATTATGCTTTCAAGAGGCAAATCCATGCAGACTGATGATAAGTGATCCAAGGTTTTGGAAGTCATTTGGATTCTCTTCTTACTTTTCAGCCTCAAATTACTAATTTATAGAAAGATCCTATTTATCATTTAAAACAGTTGCATTAGGTGAGATTAAATTTTCATGAACATCACTTTGCCGATCTGGTCCAAATATTGGTATTATCATATCTGGATTACTGTTCACTTGTATTTGTGATTAAATTCAAAATTTCTAAAGAAACTGCAATCGATGCAAACTATGGTAGCTCGTTTAATTTTTCACCTTGAGAAATGTGATCACATCTCTGATCTTTTTTGGAAGCCTAATTGGCTTCCCATAAAGCTCATGTTGTTTTTACAGTTGCTTGTACTGTTTTCTATATATTACATGGAAATTCATCAGATTTTACTGGTTTAACTTTTCTTCCAGCCATTATTTTCTTCATTACAGGTGCACAACATATTCTTTTTAAGATATTAAACTATATAAAATGTACATTATAAACAGCAATCATATTCTTTGTTTTCCTTTTGGGTGATTTCTGTATGGAATGAACTGCCTCAGCATATCAGATCTGAATTTTCCCCCCACCCAATTATACTAAGGCCCTCTTACAAAGGCGCGCTAACCACTAATGCATCCATAGGAAAGCATGCATGCGTTAGAATGTAGCGTGTGTTTCATGCGTGCTAATGTATGGCACACGCTTAAAAGCATAGCGCACCTTTGTAAAAGAGGGGGTAAGTCACAGTAGAGGTTTCTACTGCGGCCTTCGGTGCTAAATGCTCCAATGCTGATCCAACGATCTTAGGAATTGTATGAGCGTTGGAGTAGCACCAGAGCATTTAGAGCTCCGGGCTGCAGTAGAAATCTCTATGCAGTTTAGTGGGTGGGGGAGGGGTTATTAAGTAGGATATTAAAGGAAACTAATATCTTTTTTTTTATTTGATTTTTTTGTTATTGTTATTCTTTTGTGTAATACTTGCTTTGGTAATTTTTGGTTTCTTTAATTTTGTTTTGATGTAATTACCCATATGCATTAATGGACCTCTTGTATTATAAATCCCCTACGACCTGTAGTTGGGATTGAGAGGTGCATAAGTCTCATATCAGAATTAGATTAGACTTATGTACTCTATTTAAGAACATAAGAAGTTGCCTCCGCTGAGCAGACCAGAGGTCCATCTTGCCCAGCGGTCCGCTCCCGCGGCGGCCCATCAGGCCCATTGCCTGAGCAGTGGTCCCTGACTATCCCTATGACCTACCTCTACTCCTATCTGTACCCCTCAATTCCTTTATCCTCTAGGAACCTATCCAAAGCTTCTTTGAAGCCTTGTAACGAGCTCCGGCCTATCACAGCCTCCGGAAGCGCGTTCCATGTATCCACCACCCTCTGGGTGAAAAAGAACTTCCTGGCGTTTGTTCTAAACCTGTCCCCTTTTAATTTATCCGAGTGTCCCCTTGTACTTGTGGTTCCCCGTAATCTGAAAAATCTGTCCCTGTCTACCTTTTCTATACCCTTCAGGATCTTGAAGATTTCTATCATGTCTCCTCTAAGTCTCCGCTTTTCCAGGGAGAACAGCCCCAGATTTTTCAGTCTGTCAGTATATGAGAGGTTTTCCATACCCAAAAGTCTGCCCCTAAATGCCTCTCTGTCTGCCTTCAGGTCTTCCAAGTCTGGTACTCTAGCCTGTAGAGATCAAATTTATTCCATGAGGGAGCAATGAGTGTAAACATACAACCTCTCACCAACTGGGAGATAATCATACATAGAGCACCTGGTTCAAAAGACTTAATAGCCCCCATCTTCTTCTGGATTGCTGTCTACTTATTTGTACTAGTAAATTGTTTAGCTATTTGAAGTTGCCGGGGAGTAAGGATATTTAATTGAATGTAAAGTCCCTTAAGTTTAGTAGGTATGTTACATGCTATTTATTTTATATCACTTCAAATGATCTATGAAGACCTAGAACTAATCTATTTCTAAGGGCTAATATCTTGCTGATAAAGATGTCCAATTAAATCTAATGGTGAAAATGTATCCCTATAGGCTTAATTGACTTAAAAAGTCTTTAAATCAAAAAGCCTGGGGTGTGGAAATCGAACAGTAACAGAAAGTTTTACAGCTAAGCTATGTCACATGTCACCTAGATAAGATTTTAGATAGTGCCGGGGAGGAGTGAGGTTGCAATAGAACAGACAAATTTTTAAAGATTGCAAATTATCAATGTCAACAGCTGAGCAAGTTGTAAACAGGAATGACAAACACTGTTTAAAATGTCTATGCAAATGCCAGAAACCCGTGAAACAAGATGAGAGAGTTAGAATCTACTGCACTAAATGAAAAGACAGATCTAATAGGCATCTCTGAGACCTGTTGAAAAGATGATGACCAATGGGACATTGTGATTCCAGGGTAAAAATTATGTCAGTGGTTCCCAAGCCTGTCCTGGAGGACCACCAGGTCAATCGTGTTTTCAGGCTAGCCCTAATGAATATGCTTGAAGCAGATTTGCATGCCTCTCACTTCCATTATGTGCAAATCTCTCTCATGCATATTCATTAGGGCTAGCCCGAAAACCCGATTGGCCTGGTGGTCCTCCAGGACAGGGTTGGGAACCACTGAATTATGTCACGGAGATAGGGTGGATCAAATTTGTGGAGGAGTAGCATTAAGCGTTAAGGAGGGCCTTGAATCAAATACACTAAAAATTATACAGGAACCAAAGCAAACTGGAATCCCCATGAGTAGAAATCCATGTGTAAAGAGGAAAAAGATAGTAATAGGAGTGTAAGAACATAAGAATACAGACAAACCTCAGTTTGTGAGTAACACAGTTTGCGAGTGTTTTGCAAAATGAGCAAAACATTCCCGCACATCGTGCCTCACAAACCGAGCATTGACTCGATTTGTGAGCCCCTCCCCCACGATCCGGCATCTTTCCTCCCCCCCCCCCCCGCTGGCATCACCGCCCCTGAGATCTGGCATCCCCCACTCACCCACCCAAATATAATCCCTTACTCCGATCTGGCACCAGCACCAATGCACAGGACATGCCGGTGCCGGTGCCCGAAGATCCTCCCTCTTGCTTGGGCTGGGCCTTGAGCATCTGCACATGCTCAAGGACTTCTGGTTCTCGCTCTAGGAGGATCTTCGGGCACTGGCACCGGCATGTCCTGTGCGTTGGTGCTGGTGCCGGTGCTAGATCGGGGTAAGGGATTGTGTTTGGGTGGGTGGGTGGGTGAGTGGGGGATGCCGGATCGTGAGGGGGGGGCGACATGAGCGGGGGGGCGATGCCGGTTCTCAGGGGGGGTGGAGCAGCACCGGTAGCCTTGGGGGTGGGGGTAAGGTGGAGCAGTGACAGTGGCCTCGGGTGGGGGGGGAATGAATCAAGCAAGTTTCCCTTACTTCCTATGAGGAAATTTGCTTTGATATATGAGCAATTTGGTTTACGAGCACGCTTCTGGAACGAATTATGCTCATAAACCAAGGTTCCACTGTATTTGTATTTATTTATTTATACCCTGCCTTTCCCAAGGCCGGTCACAATAGAGTACATAACAAACAGAATCACATATATTACAACAAATCGAACATCAATAAAGCATCATAATGATAATGTAAAGCTTCCTAAAATTACAAAGAGGCTACCAGCACCTCACATCAAAAAACTATAGATCAAATCCCATATTTCATCTTACAGAAGAAGTGTTTCTTCAACATTTTCTTAAAACTACTCAAACTTGTTTGCTGTCTTAAATATCCCGGAAGCTTATCCCGCTCCTGAGGACCCACACATGAAAACATGCTAGCTCTAGATACAGCTAGCCGCAGTAAGAATAGCCTTACTGGGTCAGAACAATGGTCCATCTAGTCACGGTAGCCAATCCAGGTCACTAGTACCTGCCAAAAATTCAAATGGAAGCAACATTTCATGCTACCAATCCAGGGCAAGTAGAGGCTTCTCCATGCGTGTCTCAATAACAGGCTATGGACTTTTCTTCCAGGAAATTATCCAAACCTTTCTTAAAACCAGCTACGCTATCCGCTCTTACCCACAACCTCTGGCAATGCGTACCAGAGTTTAACTATTCTCTGAGTGAAAAAAATATTTCCTCTTATTGGGTTTAAATGTATTTCCCTGTAACTTCATTGAATGTCCCCTAGTCTTTGTAAAAAATTGTTCCACTTGTACCTGTTCTACACCACTCAAGATTTTGTAGACTTCAATTATATCTCCCCTCAGCCATCTCTTTTCCAAGCTGAAGAACCCTAACCGTTTTAGTCTTTCTTCATACAAATAGGAGATCCATCCCCGTTATCATCTTGGTTGTCCTTCTTGAATGAACAGGCAGATGCTGAAATGTTATTAGAACTTAGAGAGGCTAACAAACTGGGAAACAGAATAATAATGAGTGATTTCAATTACCTTTCCACACACATAAAAATTTACCAAGGGCTAGAGCATGAACAATATCAAAAAACAAAAATTATACTCTCTTCCAAAGGAGGCAAAATCACTGCTCAGTGCACATCAGAAACAGTGGAGAAAAAAGACCTCATTATATATGTTGTCACGCTCAATTCAAACAATTGCCAAATAGTCAAGCGAGCACTCCTTAATCATAGGTCAAAAAAACTCCAAAGAACATGTACAAAAAATAGACCCAGAATGTACAAAACAGTGATTTAAACACACTTTAGGAACAAAACTCATTAAAGTCACGGTCGCTCAGGGTTTCCCAAAAAAGTACAGGAGTAGCATAACATCAAAAACAGCATTTCACGTGGAAACAATAGAGGAATTTAATCGTACAGAGGAAGCCTCATGTCACAGGCCGATGTATTGAGGATTCTATTATCATGAGTTAAGGAGAGGGACCAATATATCAGTTCAAAAAATTCTCCCCTGAAGACGCGTGATGGGAGTTTCAGCGTGGGTGAAGCTGCTCCGGAGCACGAAGGCTGCCGTGTGGAAGCAGATTTGATGTTGGAGCATCAGAAAGTTGTGTTTTTTTTTTTTGCAAAGCTACAGTTGCTGCGAGGAAGACGCCGCGATGCTGTCGGACGGGAGCATGTTTTGAGACAGAAGAGGAACCACGTTAACTGGATTGAGTTGCTAAGCTAAGCAAGTTTTCCTCTTAGTCTGTGATTGTGTTTTGAGGCGATTTGTTTACATTGATTTTTTTTTTTTACTGATTTTCTGATGTTGTTAAATCGCAAGAGGACTGTGAAAAATTGCAAGAGGGCTTTGCGGAGACTGCCGATTAACGCGCGCTAACCCCCACGCTATGCGTAGAAACTAACGCCAGCTCAATGGTGGCGTTAGCGTCTGGCGCGTGCACTAAAACCGCTAGTGCAGCTTAGTAAAAGGAGCCCTAAGTTATTAAGACTTTGTGAAAAGAAAGTCTTGCATACAGTTCAAGATTTCCCCTTTTTCATCTAGTGGAGAAAGTGTGATATTCCTGGCAAATGCACAGAAATGGAAAAATTGTGTTGTACGATTACAAATGCAGCCTACAATTTGCCTACTGTAAACTGCAACTTTCTTGTACTACAAAAATAAGTGTTTTATTTGAAGCATTCAACTGCAAATTTTGCTTCAAAACATTTGTACTTGTGGGGTTTTTTTTATTTTCCTTAGGCAAATAAAATAAAAAATCTTTTAAGGCAGCATGTCTTGGTATTGTAGGTGGTCTGGTTTATTGATCTGAGAGTTCAGATGCAAGGAAATGTGTACGCTGCTGAGGGGACTCAACCGAGAGAAGTTGCCTACCACCGACTCTAGGATATATCAAGCCACAAAGTCAAGGAAGTTCAGCTTCTTTTTTTCTTTGAGGACTCCCCTGATGATTAGACACAGAACTGAATTATTGTTAGTCACAGACTTGGTTTTCCAATCATTCCTCCTAGCTGCAAGCATCACTCTGAAGTATGAGGCTATTGAGAAAGACGTCTTTTTGGGTTGGATTTATTTATTTTTTCTTTTTTTCTATGTTCAATGTTTTTCTTTGTTCTCCAACTATGATAAACTCACTATAACTTATCTGGGAAGATGCTAACACCTTTCTTAGCTTTTCATTCTTATTTGACCCCCTCCGTCGGCATTCTCTTGTAATTAGGGTTCTTCTTCCCAATAAAATATATAATGTCCTTTGATCCGTCTCTATGCAAAGGTTTTAGACACTTTCAAGAACTGCCGTCTTCAGATTAACTGCTTACCTGTTTATGACTTCTGCTCCCCCGTCTGTTGTTTACATTTCAGTTGTCTCCTAGATATTTATAGATTTTAATTGTATTAAATACATGCCTTGCGCTTTTTATTATTCTCATGCCATCTGCCTACAAAAAAATGTTGTTTTTTTTTCTCTGAGTTCTCTCTTAAGACTTTATAGTGCTTCTTTGTACTGGGTTAACACTGCCTCGGTGCTTTTTGTTAATAGCACCAATGAACTCTCAGTCCTTATACTAAGCTGTTTTAGCACGCGCTAAATGCTAACGCGTCCATAAGATATAATGGACGCCTTAGCCCGTGTTAGCATTTAGCGCATGCTAAGACGCACTAGCCCACGCTATTGAAAGGACATTTTGAATTGAAGCTTTATACCTTTGGACACCTGGGTCCATATTCTATAAGCACCTCCCTGCTGAACCCCTGCCCCCTGACTCAGCAGGATTACCATTGAGCTATAAAGCCCAGTTCGGGCTGGGACATGTAGTCCGCTCAGTCTTGGGCTAGCAGCCCCTGCTGTAAGGAGGTGGGATGGTAGCAGTAGTGGAAGATAACCCCTTACTCTTTCACAGGCGCCTACTGCCGTGTAACTTATGGCGCAATATAGAGAATTTGTGCCCTAATATTTGTCCTGTTGATTGCATTTGATTGCCTGAAAATCCACTAAAAACTGATAATTATGTCAAATCAATGCTCTACTTTTGATATAAAAGAAATATTGTTTGCAAGAACTGTTATTTAAAATAACTATAGGATATTTTCTAAAAGGTTTGAATGACATATAGGCTCTCTTTTATGAAGGTGCGCTAAGCATTTTAATGCGTGTTTATCGTGCGCTAAATCAATATGTACACTAACCACTAACGCATTCATAGGATAACATGCATGAATTAGCATTTTACGTGCACTAATATTTACCATACGCTAAAAAGAATAGTGCACCTTAGTAAAAGAGGGGGTTAGTTGTTATTTACCATCTTAGGGGTCCTTTTATTAAGCTGTGGTAAAAAGTGGTCTTAGGATGCCCTTATTTGGGTTTTTCCTATGCACTAAGACCATTTTTACTGCAGCTGGAAAATTAATGGTTTTCCTTTTTTTAAGGTAATATGGAGAAATAAAACAAAAGCATAAAGGAGAAAAAAATAATACTTTTTTGATGGATTAACTTAGGCCCCCTTTTCTGAAGCTGATTTAGACTTTTTTATTGCCGGCTTTGGCGGTATTAGCTCCGATGCTCATAGGAATTTTATGAGCGTTGGCGCTTTTACTGCCGTGGCTGGCGATAAAAAACCTAATTTGGCTTCGGGGGGAGGGGGGGAAGGGTTAGTATTTATGTATGTAACATTTATAGCCAAAGTGCTTTGCATTCAGGTACTCAAACATTTTTCTCTATCTGTCCTGGTGGGCTTACACTCTATGTGATGTGCCTGGGACAATGGGTGACTTTGTGGTGGCGGTGGACTTTTGAAGAGGCAGAGATAGAGTCAAGAGCACAGCATTTAGATGACCGGAGCACAAAGTATAAAGATAAGTGACAATTGTTTCCCAGCTTGGAAATTTGGGGAGAGTGAAATATTAGTATTCTCAAGTATAGCTTTCTGGGCCTATGTTTCCAGACAGATTGGCAGGGGCACCAGACCGCCAATTAGTACAAATTAATATCTGAATATTTGAATAAAAAACCTAAAACAAGCCTAAAAGACATTTGGAGCATTGAGATAAAGCAGCAGATTTCTGCTACCCTAGAGGAAAGGAGAGACAGGGGAGATATGATTCAGACGGTCAGATACTTGAAGGGTATTAACGGAGAACAAAATATTTTCCAGAGAAAGGAAAATGGTAAAACGAGAGGACATAATTTGAGGTTGAGGGACGGTAGATTCAAGAGCAATATTAGGAAATTCTACTTTACGGAGAGGGTGGTGGATGCCTGGAATGCGCTCCCGAGAGAGGTGGTGGAGAGGAAAACGGTGACAGAGTTCAAAGAAGTGTGGGATGAACACAGAGGATCTAGAATCAGAAAATAATATTAAATATTGAACTAAGGCCAGTACTGGGCAGACATGCATGGTCTGTGTTTGTATATGGACGTTTGGTTGAAGATGGGCAGGAGAGGGCTTCAATGGCTGTGAGAGTTTAGATGGGATGGAGTAGGTTTTAACGGAGATTTCGGCAGTTGGAACCCAAGCACAGTACTGGGTAGAGCTTTGGGTTCTTGCCCAGAAATAGCTAAGAAGAAAAAATTAAAAAAATTTAAATTGAATCAGGTTGGGCAGACTAGATGGATCATTCAGGTCTTTATCTGCCGTCATCTACTATGTTACTATGATCTGGACTTGGAGAATGAGATGTACAGTGTCAGCATCTATGAGACAAACTTGGGGCTCCTTTTACTAAGGTGCGCTAGCGTTTTTAGCGCATGCACGAAATTACCGCATGCTACACCACATGGTACGCTTCTAGAATAACACCAGCTCAATGCTGGCGTCAAGGTCTAGCGTGCGCGGCAATTTAGCGCTCACTATTCCGCGCTTTAAGGCCTTAACGCACTTTAGTAAAAGGAGCCCTTGGTTTTTTTCTGTTATATCGAATCTTTTGGACCCCTGTTTGTTTACAAAAGTTAGATAGTTCAAAGTCTAATAGGTGCTGGCACTGGAAATATGGACACTGGATCACTTATTGCTTCATTGTCCCTTGATACTCAACTTTTGGAAGGCTATCTGGGGAAAATTAATAGGATATTGGTATCTTCTATTCCATTGTCGCATGACATTGTTCTATTTGGGACTTTATTACAACCTAGGAGTCTAATAATGCAAGCAAGAACAGACTTCTCATTATGACATTATGCAGCTAATCCCAAAAAATTTAAAAAAACTGGGATAGACTGAACTTCAACTTTTGGTGGGAAACCCTGTGCCAATTTTATAGATATGAGAAAATGATTTCGGATCAACAGGGACATTAGAAGAAATTTAAAGGGACTTGGGGTCCATTAGCGGAATTTGTAAAAACTGATTGAACAAATAAACCTTGGTTTCTAATTGATCCTCACACACATCCAGGGAGGGGGGGGAGGAGGGAAGGGGGAGGGGAATGTAATTTATAACATTATTTGTTTGGATGTAAGTGCTGATTGTATTACTTCATTACTACTTGATTAAGTATTACTACTTGATGAAGTATTATTTGCACTTTTGCATGATTGAAAATTAATAAAGAATAACAAAAATAAAAAATAAAAATGTATGACTTGGCTGGTTGGCTTGGGGAACTCTAATAAGGAGGGGGGGAGGGGGGTTGTTGTTGTTTTTTTGCCAATGAGGTGTTTTCCCTTCCCAGTATTGCCTGCAAGATAAATTCTGGTGGCATATGGGGATCTGAGGCTTTTTCCTTCTTTAATGAATGTTAAGAACAAAAGAACATAAGAAGTTGCCTCCGCTGAGGCAGACCAGAGGTCCATCTCTCCCAGCGGTCCGCTCCCGTGGCGGCCCATCAGGCCCATTGCCTGAGCAGTGGTCCCTGACTATCCCTATGACCTACCTCTACTCCTATCTGTACCCCTCAATTCCTTTATCCTCTAGGAACCTATCGAAACCTTCTTTGAAGCCTTGTAACGTGCTCTGGCCTATCACAGCCTCCGGAAGCGCGTTCCATGTATCCACCACCCTCTGGGTGAAAAAGAACTTCCTGGCGTTTGTTCTAAACCTGTCCCCTTTTAATTTCTCCGAGTGCCCCCTTGTACTTGTGGTTCCCCATAATCTGAAAAATCTGTCCCTGTCTACCTTTTCTATACTCTTCAGGATCTTGAAGGTTTCTATCATGTCTCCTCTAAGATGCTCTGAATTACCTGATAGGCAGAAATTATTTATGAAATCATTATTAAGAAGTGTGGACACACTGTGAGGGATATATTGTAGGATAAACAGATTTGTTCTCTCAAATTTTCTGTATATTATATTTTGGCTGACAATGGGTGACTTGTCCAGGCTCACAGGGAGCAGTGTGGGATTTGAACCTATGGCCTTGGGGTGCTGAGGCTGTGGCTCTAACCACTGCGCCACATAGCCCTGTGGTAGAGCAAAAAAAAAGGGCAATGAAGTGGTTAATGCACTTCTGAAACTAAAATCTACTTTTCACGCTTGTTGTGAATTGAAAGAACATTTTGCATATGTAAACAGCTTTGATTGCGATGGGTGACGTCCCAGTAAATAAATGATAAGAACACAGTGTTCTTGTCATTAAAACAGCTTCGAAATCCGCTTCCTTCAAAGTCTCCACATAGTTTGAAGCCTCAGCAATATTACTTTAATTCTATTTTGGTAAAGTACATTTTATATGTAATTTCCTGTTCTCTTTTCTTTGGTGTTTCTCGGTAATGACCAGTTGAGAGCAAGCTTTTATTTTTAATTGGCACTCAGCCAAAATAACCAATGGAGAGAAAATGTAATAAGATGATATGATAATAAGACACAATGCATATGTCCTGATAAAAGTTTTTCAAATTGCTTTAAATCAGATTTTAATTTCAATGGAAATTTTCTGCTTTACAAAAAGATAGTGGCAGATTGCATACGAAAAACAACTTTGGATAGCATTAAAAAAAAAAAAAATTACAGCCCACTAATCAGTCCAACCTTGTACATTATTGACCTTTGGGCTCTCCCAAACATACCTCACCTTTTACTAAGGGGTCCTTTTTATTAAGGTGCGCTACAGATTAGCGCGTGCTAAATGCTAAGGCATCCATGATACTGTATGAGTGCCTTAGCATTTAGAGTGCGCTAATCTTTAGCGAGCCCCTAAGCCTTGATAAACGTTTCTACTGCGGCTTGGGGTGCTAATTGCTCCAGTGATCATAGAAATTCTATGAGTGTCAGAGCATTTAGCACTCTGGGCTGCGGTAGAAACCTCTATCGCAGCCCAGTAAAATGGGGAGGGGGGTGGGACCATAGAGTAGGGTCAAATGGTCAGTATTCTCAATAGAGTATGGCAGATAGTGGGGTTATTTTTATTTTATTTATTATGGAGCGATACAGGATCATTATAACATTCTTAGTCTTGTTAACCATCCCTTTTTTAAAAAAAAAAATAATTCCTAGCATCCTGTTTGCTTTTTTTGGCCACCGCTGCACATTGGGCGGAAGGTTTCATCATATTGTCTACTTAGGGAAGCCTACACTTATTAAATTAAGATGCCTTAATTGATTTTCTACTGCTTCCAGCTTAAGTTGAACTACATCCATATCTTTAAAAAAAAAATCCACTTTACAATTGTCCAATTTGTCCAACTTACTAATGGCTAACAGTATTTCTCTTAAATATGGTCCTAAACACTGTCTGTCATAGGAGAAAACACTGTCTGTCATAGACCGGAAGGTGCTCAGGTAGGTCTAGTCTCAGTTAGGGCACTGATCTTTAACCAGAGGGCTGCCATGTGAGCGGATTGCTGGGCACAATGGACCACTGGTCTGAGCCAGCAGTGGCAATTCTTATGTTCCCAAACATGGTAAACTTCTGGCTCTCATACCTCCATTCACTGGTGGTTCTTCAGTCTCTCAACCTTCACATTGAGGTTCAATTCCACTGGAGACATCCAAAGGAGAAGAAATTTGAATTTTCAATTAGTCTAAATTTCTACCAAAATGATCCAAACATTCTCAGAGGGTTTTCTCCAGTTTATTTATGGTGATAGTACTTCTCTCAAATCTGGTTTAAAGTCCCAGCCTTAGCTGAATTTCCCATACCTGGTAAACATCTGGCACTCATACCTCCATTCACTGGTTCTCCTTTACTCTCAATAACATTGCTTGGAGGTTCAGCTCTACCAGAGACAACCAGTGGAGAAATTGCACCAGGATTGACTCATCGTGCAAAGGAGGAGAACGCATGTCTTCTGATGCCACACCACTTGTACCAACCTTGGGACAGCTCTCAATTCTGAGTTTCTGCAGCATATTGCACAGCTCTGGGCAAAAAGAGAAATCAGTCCACACAGCTGAACAAGATCTCCAGAGAAACACATCTCTACCAGAGTTAGACCCACCAATGTGGACTTCACAAAGGAATCTAAAATTTGTTGTCCAGTTCCAGGAGAAACAGAAGCATCGACAGGTAAAGAGTGCGCCAATGTTACGCCGATTTTTAAAAAGGATTCCAGGGGAGATCTGGGAAATTACAGACTAATAAGCCTGACTTCAGTGCTGGGCAAAATGGTAGAAACAATTATAAAAAAATAAAATTGTGGAACACCTAGACAAATATGATTTACTGAGACAGAGTCAGCATGGGTTCAGCCGAGGGTGATCTTGCTTCACCAATTTTTTTTTACTTCTTTGAAGATATGAATAAGCATGTGGATAAAGGTGAGCCGGTTGATGCAGTGTATGTAGATTTTCAGAAAGCTTTTGACAATGTTTCTCATGAGAGGTTCTTGAGAAAATTAAAGAGTCATGGGATAGGTAGCAAAGATCAGTTGTGGATTAGGAATTGGTTATTGGATAGAAAACAGAGGGGATGGTTAAATGGCCATTTTTCTCAATGGAGGAGAGTAAACAGTGGAGTATCACAGTATTGAGACCGGTGCTATTTAACTTATATATAAATGATCTGGAAATTGTACCTACGAGTGAGGTGGTTAAATTTGCAGATGACACTAAACTGTTCAAAGTTGTTAAAATGCATGCAAATTGTGAAAAATTGCAGGCAAACCTTAGGAAAATGGAAGACAAGTGGCAGATGAAATTTAATGTGGACAAATGCAAAATGATGCACATTGGGAAGAATAACCAGAATCGCAGTTACTGGATGTTAGGGTTCAACTTGGGGGTTAGCACCCAAGAAAAGGATCTGGGTGTCATCATGGACAATATGATGAAACCTTCCGCCCAATGTGCGGTGGTAGCCAAAAAAGCAAACAGGATGCTAGGAATTCTTAAAAAAGGGATGGTTAGCAAGACTACCCCCCTCTTCTACTAAGGTGTACTAACCAATTAGAGAACGCTAATCTAATTAGCGCATGCTAAACACTAATGCGTCCGTAGACTAACATACACGCATTAGTGTTTAGCTTGTGCTAATTAGATTAGCGTGCACTAATCGGTTAGCGCACCTTAATAAAAGAAAGCCTACGAATGTTATAATGCCCTTGTATCGCTCCATGGTGTGACCTCATCTGGAGTATTGCGTTCAATTCTAGTCTCCTTATCTCAAGAAAGATATGGTGGCGCTAGAAAAAGTTCAAAGAAGAGTGACCAAGATGATAAAGGGGATGGAACTCCTCTCGTATGAGGAAAAACTAAAAAGGTTAGGGCTCTTCAGCTTGGAAAAGAGATGGCTGAGGGGAGATATGAATGGAGTAGAACGGGTACAAGTGGATCGATGAAGTTACAGTGAAATGCCAATTGGAGGAAATTTTTTTTCACTCAGAGAATAATTAAGCTCTGGAATGCATTGCCAGAGGTTGTGGTAAGAGCGGATAGCGCAACTGGTTTTAAGAAAGGTTTGGACAAGTTCCTGGAGGAAAAGTCCATAGTCTGTTATTGAGAAAGACATGAGGGAAGCCAGTGCTTGCCCTAGATCGGTAGAATGGAATGTTGCTACTACTTGAGTTTTGGCAAGGTACTAGGGACCTGGATTGGCCACCATGAGAACGGGCTACTGGGCTTGATGGACATTGGTCTGACCCAGTAAGGCTATTCTTATGTTCTTACGTTTCCTCAGAGTTCACACTGCTGTATGCACCGTGTATGTACAAGGAGAAGCTATGATGGTGATGGGAGTTCTTAAATGAGATTTGGGGCTATATTTCATTTATCAGGATTTTTCTTCCTTTCCATTTGGAGCATGGTATACTTCTATAGCCCATCACGAAGCTAAGAATATTGAAATGCAGACGCATATTTCAGATTCTCAGAACTAATAACATTTTAGCTGTGAATCAGTGAACAGAGCACACAAATAGCTGAACTGTTGAGAAATGCCATGATGTGCAAGGTAGACCATTCATTTATTATAGATGTAATTTGTCATACAGGTAGAATTTAAAAAAAAAAAAAAAGAAAATGTGATTGAAAATCAAATTGGAATATTTGTGTTAAAATAATTTCACTACACTGCACATTTCACTATAGTGTACATAGAAGAAATGGTATGGGGGGGACATATGATTGGAAATAATTGAGCATGCTGCAGTGAAATACAGTGGAACCTTGGTTTGCGAGCATAATTCGTTCCAGAAGCATGCTCGTAAACCAAAGTGTTCGTATATCAAAGTGAGTTTCCCTATAGAAAGTAAGGGAAACTCTCTTGATTCGTTCCACATACCCAAAAGACCCCCCATGCCACCGAGGCCACTGGCACTAGCACGCAGTACCAACCCCACAAGACGTGCCGGTGCCCAAAGAGCTTGCCACCTGCCGCTGATTCTGCTGGGCCTTGAGCTCATGGGCGCATGCTCAAGGCCTTCTGGCTCCCACTCCCGCTCTCTCCGAGATTCTAATGAGAATCTCAGAGAGAGTGGGAGTGGGAGCCAGAAGGCCTTGAGCATGCACAGATGCTCAAGGCCCAGCAGAATCAGCGGCAGTCGGCAGGCTCTTTGGGCACCGGCACTTCCTATAATGTGGTGCTGCATGCCGTTACTAGATTGTGGTAAGGGTTTTGGGTGGGGGGGGGGTGATGCAAGTTTGGGGGCTGTGATACTGACTTGCAGGGGGGTGATGCTGGTTCTCAAGGGTGGGGGCTCGCAAATCAAATCAATGTTCGGTTTGTCAGGCAAGATTTGCGAGAGTGTTTTGCTTCTCTTGCATAACACTCGCAAACCATGTTACTCACAAACCGAGGTTTGACTATACATTTTAAAACAATAAACCATGATAATATAATCTAATCTAAAACTTGGATTTGTATACCGGGTCATCACCTAAGAGGAGCTCAACTCGGTTAACCAAAAAAAAGCTGTAACATAAAGGAATCAAAAAAAGGGAAAGTAAAAAAAGAACTCAGATTAAAAAGTATAACCAATCTGAGAAAAGAACTATTAATAGATGAGGGCAATTTTGCCAGCCTAGGCTGGAGGTTTAAATATTGTTAGAATAGTAATGTTTTCATAGATTTGCAAAATAATTGAAAAGAGTATATTGTTCTATTAGAGAAAGGAATATTATTCCAAATTTCAGTTAATCTGAATGAAATGAACTGACTCAATTTTCTGACAGATTTTACACCCTTGAAGGAAGCAAAAGAGAGTTTATACCTGTGTAAGTTTCTTGAGTCAGACAGACGATTAATATTCAGAGTCAATGGAACCAAAGATGAGAATATGCCGAATACAAGTTTGAACACTACACATGCACATTTAAACCGTATTCTATAATAAACTGGAAGCCAATGGAGCTGAATCAATAGAAGAGATACGTGGTCAAACTTTCTCTTCCCAAAGATTAATTTAGCAGCAGTATTTTGTATAAGTTGAAGCCGTTGCAAACTGTTCTTACTCAGACTTAAATACACCGAATTGCAGTAGTCTAATTGTGCCAGTATAATTGACTACTAGTATAGAGAAATGTGCAGATGAAATAGTGCTCTAACTTTTCTCAACATACGTAGGCTAAAAAACATTCCTTCACTAGATGGTTTATGTGATTCAGAAATGAAAGAGATGAGTTCAGAATAATGGCCAAAATCCTAGTGGAGAATTCAATTGGTAAGGATATAGTTGAGTTCAAAGTAACAGAACAGAGAAGTTGACTTCGGGCCTATCCATAACAATCTTGTTTTAGCAGCATTAAGTTTGATTTCAATGGACATTGTCCGTGTTTGAAGTTTGGAGACACATTGATCGACATTTGCTGCTAAATTATTTAAACTAGAGTCTACTTTAAGAAGGATGAAAATGTCATCCGCGTATGTAAATAAAATTTCTGATGCTGATAAACTTAGATTCTTCAAGAGTCATATAGACAACAGAGGTGTAATAGTCATGGAAATAACTTAAGGAAGCATTTCTGAACTAAAATGGTGATGAATATGCAGATGATCCTCACAAGTGAGGTGATGACATGAATTCAAGTGCAGGCAATCCTAATACAGAAAAAGACAGAGCTCAAGTAGGACCCACATCTATGCTAAGAAATTGACATGCAGCAACACGGGTCATCAGTGAAGACAAAGAGGAGACAGATCCTACTGAACGTGAAAGAGAAACAACACGAGCAGAGCAATAAAAAGAGTGAAGTGTGGTTTCCTTCAGCTGAACCACTGTTTCAGCTGATCTAGATGCAATTAGAAACCAGTCTGAGGTCCTTTCCCCTCAATATTAAGGAGGTCTGATAACCGAAAGAATTGTCAAGCAATAGATTGAGTAGAACATTTCTCTGCAACAATCAACTGAACAATATTTGGTTTTGTATTCCATTTTTTGGTTCAATTGATATTGTGAAGTGTGGAATTTATGTAATTACTATTTTTATTAGTTTGTCATGCGCTAATTTTTCCATGAGTGTATGTCCCTTACTGCCTATTTTGTAGGCAGTAAGGGGAAAAAATTGTTTAAAAGGCGCCTACAGCTAGGGGCCTAACTTCATTAGTAAACTGGCTTCAATTATGAGCTTTAACAAGTTCTTAATTGGAAAAAAAAACATACAAATTGAGTGCTAGGCGCCTGTCTCCTTAGGCGCAATCCTACAAAAGACAGGCACCTATCGCATTAGCACTTACGGCCTCTTTTACAAAGCCGTGCTAGCGGCTGCCGCGTGGCAACAGCCCCAAAGCCCTTTAAATCTTTATGGGCTTCGGGGCCGTTAGCGCGGCTTTGTAAAAGAGGCCGTTAGTGGCGCCTAACTCCAGTAGGCGTATTTAGGAGCAGAGAAGGGCTTTGGCACCACAGGATGCGATTCTGTAAAGGACTTAGGCGCCTCTAATGTAGGCCTTTATAATCCTGGCCTACATTACAGGCGTCTAAGTTTTAAGATAGGCGCAATTCTGTAATGGGTGCCTAAGTGCGATTGACAAGAGATAGGGGGGGGGTCTATCTTTTTAGAAGCCATTTACAGAATTTCCCCCTAAGGGCTCAAGTGCTAATCCTACAATAATCACTATCCCCCACTTTGACTAAGGTGCGCTATTTTTTTTAGCATGTGATAAATATTAGCGCGCACTAATCACGCTAATGCGTGCATGTTATCCTATGGACGAGTTAGCGGTTAGTGCATGCATTGATTTAGCGCGTGCTAAACGCGCGCTAAAACGCTCAGCGCGACTTAGTGAAAGAGGGCCTATATTATGTGGCAATGCCCACGGGCTAACCATTTATCATAGCTGTGCCCACTCGCCATGCACCGTGTGGGTAAGTTACCAGATTTTCCCTTTAGGAAAATCCGGATCCCTGGCCGTGTCCCCAGGCCAGCCCAGTTCTGCCCGTGTCCCGCCCCCATCCCACCCCCACCCCCTTAACCTGTCTGTGCGTTAGGCCGGCATCTGCGCACGCATGACTACGGCGCGATGACGTTGCACACATGTGCGCGTGAGACAGGATGGCGTCGCAGGCGAGCGCGTGACATCGCTGTGTTGCGTCTGCGCATTCGCGGATGCCGTCCCGACATCGGAATCTTTTCCAAAACCCGGACAAAGTGACGGGTTTTGAAAAGCCGTCCGGACCCCTCAAAAGGAGGGCATGTCTGGTGAAATCTGGACGTCTGGTAGCCCTACGTGTGGGTGGTGTGCTTATGTGCAAAATTTATCGTGGGACGCCTGAGCACACCGCGCGGTAGTGCATTTTTAACCTGTGGTAAGCACGTGTAAATGCTTACTGCAGCTTAGCAAAAGGTCCCCTTAGGCCCTGTTTTTACTAAGGTGCGCTAACCGATTAGCGCGCGCTAAACGCTAACACATGCGTGTTAGTCTGTGGACGCGTTAGCGTTTAGCGCGCACTAATTCAATTAGCGCACCTTAGTAAAACATGGGGTTATGACTCACTAATAACATGCTAGGCAGTGATCATTTGATTTGGCTTTTGATTGCGTTTTTCAATTGCATTTTTGCTTGACTTCTTTAATTTTCTACACCGTTCTCCCAGGGGAGCTCAGAAGGGTTTACATGAATTTATTCAGGTACTTAAGCATTTTTCCCTGTCTGTCCCAGTGGGCTCACAATCTATCTAATGTACCTGGGCCACAGGGGGGATTAAGTGACTTGCCCAGGGTCACAAGGATCAGTGTGGGTTTGAACCCACAACCCCAGGCTGTAGCTTTAACCACTGCGCCACTCTAGAAATCAAGTACAGGACAATCAAGCCATTGTGACATCACTGATGAGGTTGGCTCTTATTGGTGGACTAAGGCATTGTGATGTCATAATACCAGCTCTGGTTATCAGAGACAGAAACTTTTCATGTTATTTATTTGCTTTTCTAAGCTATTCTCCCAGGGGAGCTCAGAACAGTTTACAGGAATTTATTCAGGTACTCAGGCATTCTCCTCTGTCTTTACTGGTGGGCTCACAATCTATCCCTGGGGCAGCATGGGTTTGAACCCATAACCTCAGGGTGCGGAGGCTTAGCTTTAACCACTGTGCCCCACTCTCCCATGTTGTCGCGTCACTGAACAGAAGTCATATGAGCTGTCTTTTGAGGACCCCTGGAAAAATAGATGGGCAGACTGGATTGGCCATAGGGTCTTTATCTCCCTCATTTTCCTCTGTTTTCTAATACTGTAAAACTATTTTATTCAGTAAATTTGTGATTCTAACGCCTTATCGCATGCCCCAATAAACCTGCAGAGGATTTTACAATTGTTCACACTCCTGTGATATAATTACACAAGATAATATAGGGATTTTTGGCCTTTCTTTGCTTTTTTTTTTTCTTCTCCTAAATTGCTTTGCTCCATCCCCCCCCCTTGCCCATATTTTGGCAGAATATCTACAAATTAAACCCTTTTTTTAAAAAATAACCTTTTCTTTTCTTGTTTAATTGTTAAATGGTTCTGTTTGCAATCTGTAGGTTGCTCCCAAAGAGCTAACAATTCCATTCAAATCGCTATCTTGTAGAGAACCGTTCCTTTAGAATTCAGATTGCATTCCGAATGTTCTTTTCATCGGTATTAGCAATTCAAATGGCAGACTGTTAAAATGAGAAACTAAACAAAACAAGCCCATTTGACTTCCAGTTTTAAATCTCGCTTTGGACTACGGCAGTGTCTATTAAACATTGGCTGTGTCAATCACGTCTTAAACCTGTACACGCTTATGTTTTTTAAATGAATTGAAAAGGCAGTTTTAGTTCACAGATGGCACAGAGTAGACCTTCGGTAGATTAAATAAGACTTTTTAAAACAGGATATAAAAGTTCTCCAAGGACATGCGGGACTGTGAAGCCTCTTGCAAGGGTGACATCACTGAAAATGGTACCCCCTGCAAATTTGCTAAAAGTGTTTGGGCCATCTCACCACATATGCATGCCTGTTCCTGCTGCAGTTATATTTCTGCACAAAGCCAGGGGCGGCAGCTTCTACAGGTGTCCTGCGGCTCAGCCAGAAGCCTTCCCTCTGATGTCGCTCCTCCAGTGTCAGAGGGAAGGCTTCCAGCTCAGCCACAGGACACGTGTAGGAGCTGCCTGCCACCCATGACTTTATGCAGAGCAATGACTGCTGCAGGAAGGAGGAGGGAGCCAGCTAGAAGGAAAACACCCGCCGGAGGGAGGCACGTACTTGAGACACAGAATGGAGGGAGGGAGAGAGAGGAGTGCGTTAGGACTTGGGAGGGAGGGAGCACAAACTTTGGACAAATGATGGAAGGTAGGAGGGAGGGGGCATGAACTTGGGTCACAGAATAAAGGGAAGGAGGGAGGGGAGCATGAACCATCGGATGGAAAAATGGAGAGAGTGAGGGAAAGAGATGCTGAGGTGAGGAAGGGAATAGAAAGGGAGAATTTGGTGTCTGAAAGAGGAAGAGATGGTGGTCATGAGGAGATGAAGAAAGAGGAGAATTGTTGGGCATAGGGAGGGAGAGAGAATTATTGGACATGGTGGTGGGAGAGGAGTGAGGTAGAGATGCATGATGAAGAGAGAGATAAGAGTGTGAAATGTTGGATGTGGTGCTGAAGAGGGAACAGTGGGATGGTTGGAAAAGGATGCAAGAGGGGCCTCAAGGAGCTGCAGAAGGTGGGAAGAATACTAGGATCAGAGTTACATACAAATTCAACTTAAGAATAATTTTAAAAATGGAACCCATTCTTAACCCGGGGACTGCCTGTATAGCTATCACTTCACAGGCAGCAGCCGGGATCTGGAAAGAGGGGTGAACTGGAACAGGCAGAGAACCCCAAATAAGTCACCTTTTCATACTGGATTGTTGCTTTTTGAGTTCTTTCCCTTCCTTAACCCTTTGTTCTCCCTAGTTTTACCGACTGGTTGTTTTCTACCTTTACCTCAAAGAAGGATGATCATCTTACGCTACGGTAAGAATTGGGCAATCAAGATAAGGACATTCACAATTCCCTCATTATTCCACAAAAGACTCATGGAGCCTTTGGTAAAATACATATAAGGATGCCGGCAAATATAAGTTTATCTGCTGGCAGGTACGCTATGAGCATTGATTTCACAAAACTACCGCTGCGGCCAGTATTCAGAATGGGTTTAGCTGTCTGAAAGAGGCTTCTGTCTGCTTAGATTACAGTGAGTGGGCCATAAAATTTTCAGAGGAACTTGACAACATACTGCTGCTGAAAATATGGCACGAATACCTCAGCAGTTGATGGTTAGTGCTGGAGCTGTCTGGGTGTGGAGGTGCCCCATCTTTCCATAATATCAAATTTTAATATATGTAAACAAAAAACTGTGGATATAGATGTTCTGGAGATAATTTATTATACACTGACATATAAAAACACGAAAATACAATGATAAAAAATACAGTGATAAAAATTCAACCGGACCCTAAACGGTCCGTGTTTCGGCAAACACGCCTTCCTCAGGGGTCCAATGGTTTGCAAACTCACAGATAAAGAATTGAACTGAAAACAGTCTATTGTCTTTAAACATGTGAGCAAAGAACACTGCAGACAAGCTGAAGTAGCAAAAAAACGCTCACATGTTTAAAGACAATAGACTGTTTTCAGTTCAATTCTTTATCTGTGAGTTTGCAAACAATTGGACCCCGGAGGAAGGCGTGTTCGCCGAAACACAGACCATGTAGGGTCTGGTTGGATTTTTACCACTGTATTTTTTATCATTGTATTATCTCTAGAACATCTCTATCCACAGTTTTTTATTTTTGTTTTCATCGGTGGATTGTTTTCACTGTGGATCATTGGGTCTCCCCATTTTTAAAAATTTTTTTAAATATATGTGCATAATATTCAGTGTGTCACAGACTTTCACTTTATCTCTCTATAATGCTGACTTTTTAACATCATCAGACTGAATCTTGTGCCAAAGGACAGCTCTGCTTTACTTTGAATCCTAAAGAAGAATGTGCCCGGGCATATTTTTCTTGTATCTAAAAATGATTTTGTGGCAGTGACCCAAAGAAGCATCTGAACCAATTTCCAAGTGACATGAAGTGGCTATTATAGCGTTCAGAATTCAGATCCAGACCAATCCCAGATCAAGATGCTATAATGGATTTAAAGGTCACTGCTGATAAGACAGAACATACAAGATGCCATTGTGAGATACCCTGAAGGACCAACGAATTAGAAGTTCGGAGAAATTTCCTATTACTTGAGAAACAGACGGCAAAAGTATTGTTGAATGAGATAGGTAAGAAAGGCCAAGCCAGTCAGTTACAAGCTGCTTATGAGAAATATCGTGGAATATAAACAGAGTCCTCTCCCAGAGGATCCCAGTCAGCATAAACTCATTAAACTTGAAGCTTATAATATTACCAGGCTGGACTCTGTGGTTCCTTGAACAAGTTTCTTTAATATCAAACTTAAAACAAAGAAATAAACAAACTTACAGTTCACTTGTTATTAAGGATGTCTTCTTCCACAGAATCTGTACTCAACCAGCACCTCCTAAAATTAGGAGAAGCTGAGAATGTATATCACATTTTGTGATATGGTAATACAGTACTGTGCTCCAACTTCTCTTTCTAACCTGTATTTTGGCTAGCAAGTTCAAAGGTGTAAACTAGGTAGGAACAATGACTTTCCTATGTCCCTATGCTAGCTCAGAGATTCACTAAGCAAACCGATCGTGTACCGATCGGTTTGCGATCTGATTTCCCTCCGACCCGATTCACTAACCTCTGTCCCCATCATCCTCCCGATCCACGCATGCAAATGAGGGGGAACTGCATTGAAATGAAGGCAGGCAGCAATTCACAAACAAAAACCCTGCAACGCTGACTGGGCTGGCCGATCACAAGCAAGCGACTGCTGGGGACCAGTCGTTCACAGCTTTCCGACTGCCATCTCCTGCTCTGCCTGCTGTCTTTCCAGCTCTCTGCCCCTGACTCTCCTGCTCTTTCTGCCCCGACTCTCTGCCGCAATTTTCTCCTGCTGCCCTGCTCTGCCCCGAATCTGATCTCCTGCTCCTTGCCCCAACTCCCCGAATCTGCTCTCCTGCTCCTTACCCTGACTCTCTGCCCCCAAATCTGCTCTCCTGCTCCTTGCCCTGGCTTTCCCCCACAGTGCGAGCCCGTGGTTTTAACCCGCAGGTTTAAAGCGAGTTAAAACCACGGGCTCGCTGGGCTAGTAAAAAAATTTTTTTTAAAAAGTCTCAGCTCTTAGACGCATGCGCAGACCATGTAAACCAATCTGAGCTCCCCTGGGAGAACAATATCAAAAACTGAATAAATACTTTTTTTTTCCCCTGGATTGCCACAGTGAATATCAACAAAATTGTGTGTGCAAATATGTCTTATTCGTATTCAATATGGAAGCCCTCAAAATCTGACTGGATAGGTATGCCTCCAGGACAGAGGTAAGTAGGAAGCACAGCTCTGTTATTCCTAGTTCCCTCAGCAGCTTCTCTCTTCTCTCCTGGGCTCTGTGCTTTGTTTCTCAAGTAGGTTTCCTACATGGCAGCCACACCCCATTGGCCGTTAATTAGCTTCCAGCTGCTGCATCCCAGACTGCTAGTTAGAAGAGAGCTGACAGCCTCTGCTGCATCTCTGGCTGATTCTGCCACAGGCACCTGCTGGAGCTTCTACTTTTTTATAATGCTCTTATTACCATATTTGCACAGCAGGAAAAAATAAAATAAACATTCGGTGCTGTCAGACTATAATCACAATTCGGCAGTATTTTTTTTTAAAAAAAGTCAATAATTCTCTCGACTTCTTGATCTTCATTACAAAGACTAGGGGACACTCGATGAAGTTCCAGGGAAATACTTTAAAAACCAATAGGAGGAAATATTTTTTCACTCGGAGAATAGTTAATCTCTGGAACGTGTTGCCAGAGGTTGTGGTAAGAGCGGATAGTGTAGCTGGTTTTAAGAAAGGTTTGGACAAGTTCCTGGAGGAAAAGTCCATAGTCTGTTATAAGACATGGGGGAAGCCACTGTTTACTCTGGATCGATAGCATGGAATGTTGCTACTCTTTGGGGTTCCGGAATCTTGCTATTCTTTAGGATTCCGCATGGAATGTTGCTACTCTGGGGATTCCGCATGGAATGTTGCTACTCTTTGGGGTTCCGGAATCTTTTGTTACTCTTTGGGATTCCAGAATCTTACTATTCTTTAGGATTCTGAATGGAATGTTGCTACTCCTTGGGATTTGGCCAGGTACTAGTGACCTGGATTGGCCACCGTGAGAACGGGCTACTGGGCTTGATGGACCATTGATCTGTCCAGTAAGGCTATTCTTATGTTTTTATGTTCATAGTCCCCCTCCCACCTCCTCCCGGCCGCTGTAATTTTACAACTTCGGACAGCTGCCACGCAGCATCGCTGCAGAAAGAAGACTTCCGGGGCAGGCCTGCTCATTGACGCTGTGCAGTGGCTGCTGGAAGATTTAAAATGACACCGACCGGGGAAGGTAGGCTGGGGAGTTGGGAGCTGGAGAGAAAGGTCATGCCATAGGATCCTGCTGGGGCTAGGGTGAAGAATTTGGTCCTCCCCAAACGATAAAGCGTTCCACTGCTTATGAATGCCCTTGATTTAAAAATATATATCTATATTTTCAAAAATCTGTTATGGATTGATAGGTTCTGAAACCACCAGTGACAACATCTGAGTGTAAAATGGTGCCCTCTGAAAGAAGAGACACCTAAGACGTAACCAGTATACTCTCCCTTCGTATATCTGATTGATACTCCTGAGCATCCTGTTTAGAACTATGGCTGAGTATTTCTACAACAAGGTTCACAATATTTGCCTTGCGTTCTCAACCAAGGCACCTCCCCCAGCCTGTTCTACTACTACTTATAATTATTTCTAGAGCACTACCAGACTAGAGAATGACACAGGGACAAATTGTTCCCCGTCCCCGTGGGAATTCATTTTCCCTCCCTGCAAGTTCTTTTCCTGTCCCTGCCCCATTCCTGCAAGCTCCGTCCTCATCTGCACAAGCCTCAAACACTTTAAAATCCCAAGTAGCAACATTCTAGAGCTCAGATTGTGATGTCATAATGCCTCATTCCACCAATGCCTAAGCTCCGTCCTCATCTGCACAAGCCTCAAACACTTTAAAATACCAAGTAGCAACATTCTAGAGCTCAGATTGTGATGTCATAATGCCTCATTCCACCAATGCCTAAGCTCCGTCCTCATCTGCACAAGCCTCAAACACTTTAAAATCCCAAGTAGCAACATTCTAGAGCTCAGATTGTGATGTCATAATGCCTCATTCCACCAATGCCTAAGCTCCGTCCTCATCTGCACAAGCCTTAATCGCTTTAAAATCTTAAGTGTTTGAGGCTTGTGCGGTTAAGGCAGAGCTTACAGGAATGGGGCAGTGACAGCAACAAAACTGCCGGGATAGGGACAAATTTGTCCTTGTGTTATTCTCTATAGCAGACGTTCGCAGTGCTGTACAGAGTCACAAAGGAGACAGTTCCTGCTCGAATGAGCTTACAATCAAGGTTAGGGGGTACTGTTAGAGGGGATGGTTAAATTGCTGGCTAGGGTGGTGAGCAGAGGGCAGAGGGGAGTAGGCTTATGAGTTAAAGGCTGCTTTTGAAAAAGGGGCTTGGCAGATAGACTGGTAGTTTATTCCAGGCACGAGCTGAAAGGAACGAAGTCTGAAAGTGGAGGAGAAGGGTACAGATAAAAACGATTTGTCTGAGGTATGGAGTTCTTGGAGAGGTGTATAAGGAGAGAGAAAAGAGGAGAGATCCTGAGGGACTGCAGAATGAGCACACTTGTAGGTTAGTAATAGGAACGCCAACAACCGCTCTTCGTCTCATGTCACCTTATCTTCCTTTCCTGAATTTACCGAGGAAGAAGCTGCACATTTTCTTTCCTCTTCCAAACTCATCACCTGTTCTTCTGATCCCATCCCCATCCATCTACTTACTATTCTCATCCCCTCTATCTGCCATATCCTAAATCTAGCACTCTCCACCACAACTGAGCCTGATGCCTTCAAACATGCAATCGTTACACCACTCCTCAAAAATCCCTTGCTGGAACCTACCTGTCCTTCCAACTATCGTCCGGTCTCCCTCCTCCCCTTCATATCCAAGCTACTTGAACGTGCTGTTCATTGCCGTTGTTTTAACTAACTTTCATCTCACGCTATCCTTGACTCGCTTCAACTGGACTTTCACCCTCTTCATTCTACAGAAACTTCTCTTATGAAAGTCTCCAGTGACCTGCTCATGGCCAAATCCAAGGGCCTCTACTCCGTCCTCATCCTTCTTGATCTATCCACAGCTTTTGATACAGTAAATGACCACCTCCTCATCGATACACCATCCATGCTTGGATTTCAGAGCTCTGTTATTTCATGGTGTTCTTCTTATCTTTCCCATCGCAACTGTAGCATATGCCATGATGGATCCTCCTCAACCACCATCCCACTGTCAGTCGATGTACCTCAGGGTTCCGTCTTGGGACCAGGTCTATTTTCCATCTACACTTCTTCCCATGGTGCTTTAATCTCCTCCCATGATTTTCAGTATCACCTCTATGTCGATGACTCACAGATCTATCTCTCGACACCTGAAATCTCAACAGACATTCAATCCCGGGTTTCAACCTGTTTGTCTGAAATTACTACCTGACGATCTCACCGCCATCTAAAATTAAACATGCCCTAGACTGAGCTCCCATTTATTTGACAAATTCATTTAAACTTCCTCAAACGATTTCCTCTATGTCTACATGCATGCTCCTGCCTTCCGACATATAATTATGTTACACGCCTGTTTGTTTACTCCTACTTCATGCGCTTGACGTAACTTCGCTGCACTCCGGCAGCCTCTCTTGCAAACCATCTTGAACTGAAAGGTATGACAGGATAGAAATAAAGCTATGATTATTATTATCTTTCCACCTAAATTCATCTCTCCTCTTCCCAATTTTCTACTTCTAGGAACAACACCTTCATCCCTGTCTCGTCATCTTGCAGCCTCGGATTAATCTTTGATTCATCTCTCTCCTTCTCTTCACACATCTAAACCTGCCATTTCTTTCTCTACAGAATCGCTAAAATCAGATCTTTCTGAGCGCACTGCTAAGACCCTCATCACCTCTCGCCTAGACTATTTCAACCTGCCCCATACTGGCTTTCCGCTAAACCCTCTCTCTCCCCTTTAATCTTTTCAGAACTCTGCTGCACGTCTCATATTCCATCAATGTCACTGTGCTCACATTACCCGTCTCCTCAAGTCACTTCATTTGCTCTCTATTCATTTCCGCATACTGTACAATTCAAAATGTTCTTAATGTTCTTTAAGTGTATTTGCTCCCAGCTCCTCAGTAGAGAATGACACGGGAAGAAATGTGTCCCTGCAGAAACTCAATTTCCCCATTCAGTCCCTGTGAGTTTTGTCGCCGTCCCTGCCCCATTCCTGTGTGCTCTGCCTTTACTGCAGAGTCCTCGAACACTTATGACTTTGACGTGTTTGAGACTCGTGCAGATGAGGACAGAGCTTGCAGGAAAAGGACTCTCCGGGACGGGATGGAAAATGAGTTCCCGCGGAGATGGGGAAAAATTTGTCCCCGTGTTATTCTGTACTCCTCAGTATCTCTCCCTTCTCATCTCTCCCCCCACTCCCTTATCCACTCCCCCCCCCCACCCACCCCCGGGCACTCTACACATAAGGTAAGTCTCTCTTATCTGTACCCTTCTCCTCTACAGTTACCTCCAGCCTCTGTCCTTTCTACTTTGCTGCATCATATGCCTGGAACAAAGTGCCTGACTCGATATACCAAGCTCCATCTCTGGCGGCATTCAAATCTAGACTCAAAGTCCACTTTTTCAAAGCTGTTATCAATTCCAAACTCCAACCTATCTGTCTTATAATAATAATAACTTTATTCTTCTATACCGCCATAATCGTGCGATTTCTAGGCGGTTCACATTGAAGAGAGCTGGACAATCGGCGAGTTACAATATGCAGATAGTCAGTGAAATTATAGTATGCAGAATCTTAAAAAATGCAGTGAATTGCAATATACAGTTTGTTAAGAATTTCAGAGGGGACATGTTAGAAAATAGTAGCGAAATACAAAATACAGTTTGTTTCAGTTTTCATTCCCTCTATAGTTCCCCACCTGCTAAGCACCAATATCTGTAATTCCCCCACCTGAGCACTATGTAAAATGCACCTTTTCCAGTATGTATGTCTTGACTAGATTGTAAGCTCTTCAGAGCAGGGACTCTTCTATGTTTTGATGTACAGTGTGATGTATATGTCTAGTAGCATTATAGAAATGATAAGCAGTGGTAGAAACTAATTTGGGAGCCTGGTGAAACCATGCTCTCTAATTTAGGAACAAATACAGATACAGATCATTTGAAATCTAAATTGGTGTGTCTAATCTATCTATATAAACAGAGATAGAGATAGATATACAGATTGGAAATTACAGTTTCTAGTTGGTGGGAAATGGTACACCATGTGACATTATGTTATTCTCCTATTTTCTCTAATCAACTTCTCTCCTGACTCTCACATTTCATGTTTATTGATAATTCTGAACAAAAATTGGGATGGAAAAAAAAAGCCTTTTTAAAAACCATAGACGTAATAAAGCAGAGAACAAGATAAATTAACTTTAGAATTGAAAGCAGTCAATTTTCATTTCCAACCTGCGGTTCTCTGAAAGACATAATGAACTCCTGCCATGAATTCCAATATCTACATCTTTATAGTTCTGAGGCTTTCAGAAAAGTGTCACTGAATGGGAGATCCCGGCTCTACTCCCTCAGCATAAATGAACTGCCTGTTTCTAATGCAGAATGGGTCAGACCAGGGGTCCATCGCGCCCAGCAGTCCGCTCACGCGGCGGCCCATCAAGTCCATGACCTGTAAGTGATCCTTTGTCTAAAACCTTTCAGTACCCTTTCATCATCCTATCTCTGTCTATATCCCTCAATCCCCGAATCCTTCAGGAACTTGTCTAATCCCTCTTTGAATCCTATCTCTGTCTCTGTCATGATTGTATAATTTGTTGAGGAAGAAGAACATTTTAACAGAATAGCAGATAAACATTTTAAATCTTTTCCTTAGCCATGTAATAATGATCTCGAGAAAGATTGGTGGAATATGAGTCATACAGCAGAGCTCTGGACAGATTGAAGGGGAACGATGTGGTTTAGCAGAGGTTACAGTAGTCTAGGCGAGAGGTGATGAGACTCTTAGCAGTGCTATCAGAAAGGATATACCCTGGTACGGACAGTGCAAAAGTGTACTGTCACTTTAACTTCTTAGAAGTTTCAAGACTGCCTGCACAGCGCATGTGTGAGTAACTCCCCCCCCCCTCCCCCGATGTCAGCTCACGGGACCATCAGTTCTATAAATAAGCTAAGAAGCCGACTAGGGGAGGAGGGAGGATTGTGAGAATATTTGCTTGCTGGATAACACCTGTAAGTAACTGTGCTTTATCCCAGGACACGTAGGCAGCATGTTTGGGGTTTTTTTTAGAACTGTTTGGCAGAACTGACTATCCCATCTGGAATTAGGCTTCTGGAGGGACCTAAGGCTCTGATTGGCCTAGATGCCCCATAGGAGGGGCCTTCAGCAACCTGGGCCAATCAGAGCCTTAGGCCTCTCCCTGGTGCATCCCTGGGGGCGGAGCCATGGGTCCGGATTTTACAAACAAAAGCTAGTAACCTTAGTTTGGGGGTATAGATCTATGACAGGTCATGTGTAAGGGAGCTGAATTTCTTTAGAAGTGTGAATGGAATGGGTAAGAGGGCAGAGGAATGGTGCCATTGCTTAGCAGCACCCGAGTCACGCTCCACTCACAGAAACACCCACTTAGGTATTAGGTGTCACTAAGCGCCGTATGATAGGTGTCTATCACCCAATTAAATGTTTTTTTTTAGCAATTACTGAACCACTTAAGGGTATTTTGCCAATTAAGGGGTCCTTTTACTATTTATTTATTTAGACCGTCTCCAAAAGGAGCTCAGAACGGGTTACAAGAGTACATTCATAGTATGGTTAGGACATACTATGGTGAGAAATAGACTCTACAGCAGGGGTGTCCAACCTTTTGGCTTCCCTGGGCCGCATTGGCCGAAAAAAATGTTTCCGGGGCTGCACAAATGCTGCAGCAAGACAAAGGAGGGAGCCGGCAAGACGGGGCAGCAGAGTAAAACACTGCATCGCCCTCGACCAGGGCCGCACAAAATACTTCACTGGGCCGCAGGTTGGACACCCCTGCTCTACAGCATTTACAGTATAGACAAATATAGACATAACATGCAGACATAAAATACTGACTTAGTGGGCATAGGGTGGATTTAATTATAGCACATTCAGTGTAGATATCACTTGGAGGTAAGATAGCTTTCTTAGTAAGTGGGTGCATGTTTGTGGTCAGAGAATGTAGTACAGGGGTAGGGCACTCCGGTCCTCGAGAGCCGTATTCCAGTCGGGTTTTCAGGATTTCCCCAGTGAATATGCATGAGATCTATTGGGGAAATCCTGAAAACCCGACTGGAATACGGCTCTCGAGGACCGGAGTTCCCTACCCCTGATGTAGTAGAAATTTAGGTGATATTTGCAGTGGCATGCGAGTATTTGTGAGATTCCGTTTGGCGTTTTAGGTCATGTCTTTGAGATCCATCCGTCAGGGGTGTAGACGTGGGTCTTCAAGGGGCTGGGTTTGTAAAGAGGAAGGTTTTCACGGCTTTTCTGAAGTTCCAAAGACTGTCTAGTGATCTAATAGATGGGGGAGGGGGGGATGATGTGCCACATTCTGGGTATGGGTATGAGCATCTTCGGGATGTCTCAGACGCGAGTGAGCGGCCAGGTGGCAGGACCAGCCGATTTTCTGTTTGGGATCTCAGTGATCGGTTGGGGACATAAATTTGTAGTTTTGATGCTATGTGGTTTGGCGCCATTTTGTGGAAAGTCTTAAAGGCTAACACCAAGGCTTTAAAGGCGCATCGTTTTTGGATAGGAAGCCAGTGCATGGATGTTAGTGCAGGGGTGACATGGTCGCGGAAGCCCGAGTTTTTTAGGAGTCAGATGGCGGCGTTCCGCACACCTTGGAGCCAGGAGAGTGTTTTTTGCGGGTAAGCCCACTAGTAGAGCGTTGCAGTAATCTAAGCGGGATAGTACAAACACATAGAGTAGCTGGCGAGTTAGCCATTTTACCGCACGCTAAATATTAGCATCCGCTAAACGCTAATGCGCCCATAGACTATAGTGGACACATTAGCGTTTAGCGCGCCTGAGTAAAAGGACCCCTCAACTAGGCCTCTAAGAGGTACCCTTTATAGAATCAGCCCCATACTGCAGATGCTGATTTATGCTAGAATTGTATGACGGAGTCTTGACGCCAAGAAGCTTTTCTAGACTTTGTGCTCGGCACGCTGCATCCAGGCTTCTTATTTGTGCCTATTATAAAATTGCTCCTAAAGTGTGCCATTTGGCTCACACTAATGTTTTCGTGTGCTAATTTTCTCCTATCCAAATGAGCCACGTAGCACGCAAAGTTTTGCTAGGCTAAATTTCACAAAACGAGAACTACATCTCGTCACGTTACAGCTGGTCTATTTATTTATCCAAGACACAAAGACAATTGTGCATGTGTTATCTACACACGTAATCGTTCAGTTGTTTGCACAATGATGCATCCCAGGAGCTCACTATTAGTGTATCTGTGTATGTGTGTGTACAGTAAATCTCAGTTTTTGAATTTGTATGCACAGGTGGGACATAATTAATAAAGAAGTACTGCATTATATGGGTGGTTTAATCGCACTGAGTGAACATAACTTCGGATTCCGTGCGCTTTATATTTTGAATCTCCCAATGGAGTTTCCATGATCTTGTCCTGCACATTTAATTTCCTCAAATCGCATTGCACTTGGTAGTGATGCAGGTTAATTTCCTGACTAAAAATATACAGCTAAACCTGCTGGTTAGACCTGTCTCTGGGGATTTGTCGCATTTAAATAATTCTTCACATATAAATTCCAGTTGCAATAAAGCTTAAATGGAGAGAGCAAGGCATTAACAATTTGAATATGGCTTTCACATTTCTACTATCTGTCTCATCTCTGGAGATTAAAATATAATTAAAGATATTGGAAATTAATTTTTTTTTTTTTGGGGGGGGGGGGGGGTGAGCTATCAAAAGTGCAGTAAAAATTGGGCATTTAGTACAACTGGATTTACCATGAGTGTCAACAACTGGCAGTAGCCTAGTAAAACGGTACACCGACAAATCTGCACAGGACACTTGCGCTCCGACAAATGCAACCCGACGATTGTGTGTAAGGACAAGTGCGTGCACGACAATTGCGGCTCGTCAAGGATATCTGGGAGGCCCTGATTTGCTCAGACTCCTCAGGCCCCGTCCCTCGGCTTGCTAGCAATGTGTGCACATTAGAGCAGTATCACATGTGTGCATTGCAAAGTGCACTACGGCATACCAGCTTGTGCCTGCCATTGGACCTGGAAGAGGGCTCATGGGTTCATATCTTACACGCAATTAAAGTAACAGAGAAAGCAGGCCCGGATTCTGTAAGCAGCGCCTAAATCGGTCGGCACCTAGAAAAACGGTACCAGCTGCAGGTCAGTCGCACTTAGGTGCTGTTTACAGAATTGCTTCTAGCAGTGCTTATGTAAAAACGGAGGTGCCAGAAATGTAGGCCAGGATTTTAAAGGCCTACATCTTAGGGCTCCTTTAACTTAGGTGCGCTATGCTTTTTAGCCCGCGCTGACCACGCGCTAAACGCTAACATGTGCATATTAGTCTACGGATGCGTTAGAAGTTAGCAAGTGCGTAGATTTAGCGCACGCTAAACACGTGCTAAAACGCTTAGCGCACCTTAGTAAAAGAGGGGGGTTAAACACCTACGTTTTTGGAGAATCACACGTAGCGGTGCCTAAGTCACACTCCGCCCATAAAAACGCACACTTAGACGTTAGGCGCTGCTAAGCGCAACATGATAGGCGCTTACCTTTAATAGAACTGGGTAAGTGCCTATCGCCTAATTATTATTATTTTTTTTTCCAATTATTGAACCTCTTAAGGGGATTTTGCCAATTAACCCCCTTCTTTACAAAACTGCGCTAGCATTTTTAAATCACCAGCCGCAGCGGTAACAGCTCGGACGCTCATAGGAATTCTATGAGCGTCGGAGCTGTTACCTTGGTGGCCAGCGCTAAAAATGCTAGTGCAGCTTTGAAAACGAGGGGGTAAGTTAGGCCCTTTAAAGAATCTGGGCCACAAAGTCTGAAAAGGAAGTTTTCTAGTACTGAGAGTGTTTTTAATCAGCATCTTACAGGGAAAGGGAGTGGGATTTGATTATACAGCCTTTCTGTGGTTACAGTCAAATCAGTATACAGGCACCTATTTTGTTCCTGGTGCAGTGGAGGGTTACGTGACTTACCTAACGTGACCATTTATTTTTTTCATCAAAATGGGACATCTATTAATTTTCAGTCCCGCCCCCAATCCCGCCCTAGCCCCGCCCCCAAACCCACCCACCCCAATTTATTCCATTCATTTTTCATGTATACATAATATATTATTAATTCATAATGGTAACCATAAAATTAAAAAACAAAACATAAAGCACACTATATGCAGAGAAAATGTTAATTATTTATATGGGTTTTTTTTCAAAGATGTCAAGGCAGATGACTTTAAAATATGTAATGTCTCCTCAGTAACAGCTATAGAAAAATAGACAAATATAGTGTAAAATATAGACAGCAAATATAAATTCTCAAAACTGACACATTTTGATCACTAATTTGAAAATAAAATCATTTTTCCTACCTTTGTTGTCTGGTGATTTCATGAGTCTCTGGTTGCACTTCCTTCTGACTGTACATCCAATATTTCTTTCTTTCGTTCTTCGTTGCCTAGCTGGCCCTGAATTTCTTCTCCAACCTCAGAATTGACGTCAGGAAGAAGGTTTGTGGGCCGGCGCCTGAACCTTCCTTTTCTTCAGTTGCGGCGGGCGGCAGCGGACCGGGGGGGGGGGGGGGGGAGGAGGTTTGAATAGGCGATAGGCCAGGCTTCGGTGCTGGAGAGAGGGAGGCAGACAGGCAGGCTGGTTTTGGCGTGGCAGGGAGGGAGAGGAAGCGATCGCCTGCCATGTTGTCCCCAAGCACAGCTTCGGGATACTGTCTCTGAAAACGGGACATTGCGGCGTCCCGACACTGTGCATGGGAACAATGGGACAGGAATGTCCCTTTCAAAACGGGATGTATAGTCATATTAGACTTACCCATAGTCACAAGGAACTGCAGTGCGGATTTATTCTCCCAGTCCTTCGGCCACTGCACTAAACATTAAGCAATTATTCCTCCATTCTTATATGTTTTCCTTTATTAGATCATAGAGATATCAAAGATAAGATAGCAGTTGTGAGAAGTTATTTTGCTGACTTTTTGAATAATAATCTACTGTAGAATGTACAGTGTACCTTTAACAAAGAAAAAAAACCAAAACCCTCAGAAATGATAGTTATTTCTAGACTCTGTTTATCCCTAATTAATATAGACCTGATTCATTAACAATAAACTTTTCCATCTGTGCTGGATAAAACCTTTGCTCAGTCAATTTTGTCAACCATTTTGCAATATTCACTAGCTCGATAATGAACAGTGGAACTTTATTAATTGGGATTTGATTAAACAAGCGACTCTCCTCGAGCAAGGGGATACAAGAGAGGCAGGTGATCTGTGATGCAAACAGAGCAGGACAAAGAGCAGACAGGGCAAGTGTAATATCGTAAGACTTTAATTAGAACAAACCAGTCGTGGCCATGTATTGCTCATGGGCTGCGGGCAGAGGCAAAACAAAATCCAAATGACAATCCATATTTGCATAAAAATATTTAAAAAAGAAATGATAAGACTCAACACAAATAATATTAGCACTAGTCTTTAAGCCCGTTACATTAACGGGTGCAAGAATAGATGGATGTGTCTGTCTGTCTTTCTTTCTTTCTCTCTCTCCTTGGCTGCTGTCTGTCTCTCTTTCTTTCTGTCTCTCTCTTTCCTCGGCTGTCCACCACCACCCGTTCTCTGCTCCCCCTGTCCAGCAGCAGCCTTCTCTGTTTGTTTAACCTCCCCCCTGTCCAGCAGCACCTCTTCCCTGCTCCCCCTGTCCAGCAGTAGGCCTTCTCCCTTCCTTTTACCCTCTCCCCTGTCCAGCAGCACCCCTTCCCTGCTCCCCCTGTCCAGAAGTAGGCCTTCTCCCTTCCTTTTACCTTCCCCTTGTCCATCAGCACCTCTTACCTGCTCCCCCTGTCCAGCAGTAGGCCTTCTCCCTTCCTTTTACATCCCCCCTGTCCATCAGCACCTCTTCCCTGCTCCCCCTGTCCAGCAGTAGGCCTTCTCCCTTCCTTTTACTCCCCCCTTGTCCAGCAGCACTTCTTCCCTGCTCCCCCTGTCCAGCAGTAGATCTTCTCCTTTCCCTGCTCCCCCTGTCCAGCATCCGCTAGCCCGGGCAGCCTTGGGGCTTTTGCTAGGCCGACCCACCTCGCATTATCGAAGTGGGCCGGCCTAGCAAATGCCCTGCAGCTGCTGCATTTGCTGGTCCAGGGGTGATAAGAGGCATCCTGGCAGCGCAGGAGTCAAACCGCCCCCGCCGTCACAAGCCGCCCCACACACCGCTAGCCGCCCCATGCGCCAGAAATCAAATTCAGCACGGAGGCACAGCACGGCGGCAGGGATCACAAAACCCTAAGTGCGCATGCGCGCTCAGGGTTTTATTATACATATATAAAATGAATAAGATAAGGACCATGCATGAATGAATGAAATAAAAATGACAAGCCAAACAAAACTAGGGTTACCAGACATCTGGATTTTCCCAGATGTGTCCTCCTCTTTGAGGACATTGCATTACACCAGCGCACGTGCAGATGCCGTGCCAACGAGCAAACAGGTTGAGGGGCGGGGCGGGGGCGTGACTCGGGCAGGACGAAGTATAGCCGGGGAGAACAGGGTGGGGCCATGGGTCCAGATTTTCCTTTACGAAAATCTGGTAACCCTAAACAAAACAGTAGGTTTATCTATCCATAATAAACAGGAGTATAGCACAATGTGTGAAGAAGTGGGCAGAATGTGAGAAGTGAGTGTCCTAAATAGCTCCATGCAAGATGATTTAAGCTTAAAAGTGACACTCTGTTGTGGAAGTATGATAGGTGTTCAAAGTGTCTTCAAACAAAATTCACTTAGGAAATATATGCCCAGAGAGGTAGAACTCTCTCTAGATATAAATAGCCAAAAGTGATAGTAGTGCAAAGTGGTTTTTCTGAAGGTAAACAAAAAGATCATTATTCACTTAAATACCAAGGCCTGGATTCTCGAACTGGCACCAATATCGGCGGCTGCCTTAAAAGCGGCTGACAATCGCGTGTCAATCACGCATCGGCGCCAGTTTTGGAATCGCGTCGACACAAAGATAGACACCGGAAACGTAGGCCCGTATTTTTCCAGGCCTATATTTCTGATGGCTGACTTTGGTGAATTTGCACCTACGTAGATGCTTAGGCCACACCTACTTTTAACTTCAGCGGTCTAAAACGCCTTCAACAGAATGATTCTGGTGCCAATTTTCTAGACACCGGTATGCACCTCAAATCTTGGTTAAAAGCTCCATTTGGATGGCATTTTTAATGGAGGTATGGGCGCCGGTTCGAGAATCCAGACCCAAAGGTGTAGCAGTGCTATCTAATACTCTTAGTGACTCTATGTATCCAGAGAGGTAAAAAGTAAAAGAATCATTTCCCTCTGGATTAGCAAAGCAGTATTAGCCCAAATAAATATTAAAACCATCAATATTATAAGTTAGAGAACTCAAAATAGAACAGTAAAATGGAACTGTTCACAGTGTGAGTCTACTCACACAGTCAAACAGGACATCTCCACAGTGATTCCAGTAACTAAGCCCACCCCTCTATTTCAGGACGGGCTTTCACAGTCTGAATCCCACAAATGAGATGGTTTGGATAGGCTAAAGTGAGCCTCGACGGCAATTTCAGTATTTGAAAACTAAGGTCAGTACTGAGTAGACTTCTAAGGTCTATGGCTCAGAAATAACAACAACAACAAAAAAGACATTTTAATTTAATCATGAAATTGTAATGACAGGGCAGACTGGATGGACCATTTATCTGCCGTCATGTACTATGTAATATGGTATGGTATGGTAAATGCACGAAAGCCCATTTAAACCCCCCCCCCCCATCCTTTTTATAAAAGCGCGGAATTGGATTTTAGCTCTGCGTGGCACTGATGGTCATAGAGTTCCTATGAGCGCTGGAGCAGCGCAGAGCATTCAGGATGCCAGATGGCGCTAAAAAACAATTATTTTTTTGTTTAATTCTTTATTGATTTTCAAATTTTGACAGTGCAATACAACTATATTAAATGTGAGCATTATACATAACGCACTTAAAATACACAAAATTAATACATTACCAATCCTTTTCTCCCTCCCTTCCTCACATAACTATTACACTGCATATGCATATATTATTGCAATATTATAGATAAATACTTTTAGCAATCTCAAATACCTTCCCCTCCCCCACTTCACCCCCCCCCCCCCCGGTGTAAAAAAACCCCAAAACCAACAATTCTGTGCTTTTGTAAAAGGAGGGGTTAATTTCTATAGGCTTTGGTGTATTTACTGAGGCAGCACCACTACCGCAGATTTATAAAAGGGGTCCTAAGTGTGTGTTAAGGCATCACGCCCTTTAGTAGACATGCTCCATAGTCCAATAAAAAAGTACCATTTTATTTTCATGTTTTAACGTAAGAATAGCCTTACTGGGTCAGATCAATAGTCCATTAAGCCCAATATCCCGTCTTCACGGAGGCCAATCCAAGTCACAAGTACCTGGCAAAAACCCAAATATTAGCAGCATTCCATGCTACTATCCCATGTCTGTCTCAACAGCAGACTATGGACTTTTCCTCCAGGAACTTGTCCAGACCTTTTTATTTTAAACCAGCTACATTAACCGCTCTTACCACATCCTCTGACAACGCATTCCAGAACTTAACTATTCTCTGAGTGAAAACAATATTTCCTCCTATTGGTTCTAAACATATTTCTCTGTAACTTCATCAAGCGTCCCCTCTGTAACTTCATCAATCAATCCACTCCACTCAGGATTTTGTAGACTTCAATCATATCTCCCCTCAGCCTTCTCTTAAAGCTGAAGAGCCCTAACTTGTTTAGTCTCTCCTCATATGAGACGAGTTCCATCCCTTTTATCATCTTGGTCGCTCTTCTTTGAACTTGTTCTAGTGCCGCTATTTCTTTCTTGAGATTAGGAGACCAGAACTGAACGCAATACTCGAGGTGATATCGCCCCATTGAACGATACAGATGCACTATCACATTATTAGTCTTGTTAACCATAATTCCTAGCATCCTGTTTGCCTTCCTGGCCACCGCCAAACATTGGCCAGAAGGCTTCAGCGTATTGTCTACGATGACACCCAGATCCTTTTTCTTGAGCGCTGACCACCCCAATGTGGTCCCTAGCATCCGATAACTGTGATTTGGATTATTCTTCCCAATGTGCATTTGTTTTATTTCTATTACATTAAAAGTGGACTAACTCGACTGCTATCCTAACTTATGACAGAATACAAAGTATTTTCTTAATTTTACTTATGCCCACACAGGCTCTATAACAGAGGAGAACCAACTAGAAAGGGAGGGGATTGTATTGGTTTGAAGTGTTGAATTAGGCCCTGAAATAGTCCTGCTGAGCAGAGAGCCGCTCAGTGGTTTTCAAAGGTTGCCATGGTTTCCTTTCACTTACTCTTCCCATATGTTGCAGTGCCTGGCAGCACTGTGGCCAAAGGTGATTCCCTTTTCTGGTCCCAGAGAATGAGAAAAGGGTCCTTGTTTTCTATTCCAATTTCCATTCTTTGTGAAATTAGGTAAAATCTAGTGAGACTAAATGAAATATTAGGATGGAAAATGATATTACTCTTCTATTAGTTGCTCGAGGTATTAGATTTTTTTTTTCTTCTTTCAATTCACAATTGGTGTTTCTATTAAAAATTATGTAAGATAACTAGGCAAGATTATTTCCATAATATTTCAGTGCAAATTGGAACTGGAAACAGGCAGATGCTTGCCTCCGATTCCTTTCTCAAATTATGGAGATTCACATCTTTTAAATAGGGACTTCCTGCAATAAATATACATGTATATATTTTTATTAACATATGCAGAAACTATATAGAGACACGACCTGATTCTGTGAGAATTCTCCTCCTTTCTCCTACAGACAGTGGAGAAATTCTTTGTCTTGCTCATTCAGGCCCTGCTTTCAAACTGTGATTGTCTGTTTCAAAACCATGTAAGCAAAAAGTATTCCCAGGCTTTAACTTTTATTACTGCACAAATTTTCTAAAGTCTAAAATCAAGTTTAGTTTAATTTATTTGTCTTGATATAACTATCGCCTTTCAAAAGAATTTGTTGCAGTTTTCTGGGTCTCGCTGCATCTGGTCAGGTACAACTGACATTTCAGCCATCATGCTGTGGCTTTCTTCAGGGTATACTGTGAGGTCTACAGTTTGTCTGTATACAGTATATAGTCAGTCCTCAAACCCAATTGGCAGGGGCTTGAGGTGAATATGGCAGGAATGTCCGTTGGTCACCAGTTTGAATTTTGGTGGGAAAGTTTATTGGTCACAAATTTAATTTTGACTGGAAAGTCCTTAGTTCTCTTTTTCCCACAGAATGGGAAATTGTCTGGTAATTTTTAAGATATTCTTCCTTTAAATGTATTCTTCCACGACTGGCATCATCCTTGCTGCAGTTATCCAGGTCTCACTGCATTTGGTTGGGTAGAATTGACATTTCAGTCATCATGTTGTGGCTTTTTTCAGGGTATACTGTGAGTTCTGCAGTTTGGCTGTATATATAATGGGCCCTCTAAGATGATTGGCTGGGGTTTGAGGTGAATGAGCCAGGAAAGTCCGTTGGTCGCCAATTTGAATTTTGGCAAGAAAGTCCGTTGGTCACAAACTTGAATATTAGCAGAAAAGTTCATTGGTCTTTTTTTTTTTCCTCGTAGAGTAGAATCAAAGCAATTTACAATCTTAAAATACTAATAAACAGAAAGAAACTACAAAAATCAGACAGAAATGGAGTGAGGGTAAAAAGTAGACATGGGGACAAAAATTCATCTATTACTAGCTATGAGCAAGAAGCATCAGTAGCAAAAGGCTGGAATCTGGTCAGTGGATCAATTGATAACATCAGACTCGATCATATCTTTCCCCTCATTATGTACTCAATATCCATTACTTCATCAATGCTACTCTCAATGGCTTCTTTTGATCTCCGCAATATCTAATGTTTCACTACATTTTGATGATAAAGCCGCTTTATATACTGTTCAATGTTGGTGCAAGCTAGTTCTCTCTGGTGGTAATGCTATTTCTATCTTCTACCACATTCTACGGGATCATCACTACACATTCTCTTCTCAATCCATGAAACATTGGGAGAATATGCTATCTACGCCTATACAAGATATTGACTGAGAAGTATTATGGTCGGTAATGAATCGACCTTTGATGTCTTCTAGAGTCTCACAATCCATGTTTTATGTTATGTGGCATGCTGTCTGGACTCTGTTCCGTATGTGGAAGGCCAAACTCAAATCGGATCCTAAATGTTGGCATTGTCTCATAGTTCTTCAAGAACCTCACCAATGTATCAGGGGTTGCCACTCCTCCATCATTGGTCATAAAAAGACCCCATGTACAAAAGCACAATGCTGTTCCACTGCAAAGCTATCCATCCCTTCTGGTCCCGCATCTGGACCACCATCAAAGCTATCACATCCTGCACTTCCGAATTAACTTTTGATGTGATTATTATCCGATCTCAACATCCATGTTTTGCTCATTCGGATTGCCCTTGAAGGTTGATTGGTGCCATGATTGTAACGGGTATTATGCATATTCTTAAGAATTGGAAATCAGCCTCCTTGCTGGACTACACCTTCTGGTGGAACTCACTATGCCTTTACAATAAGTATGAATCCTAATCATTTCCTACTGTATGGAACTCTGACATCCTACCATTTTCTCAGTGATGAAAAAATGGTAGGATGTCAGAGTTCCATATGATTAGGATTCATATGAATTCAACCCATTTCTTTGTTTTCCTTTAAATATGTAGTAGAAAAGTAGCATGTCTCCCCAATATTGTGGGCTTTAAAAGGATTGTTGTGTTATATATGTATTTAAAATTCGTATGAGAATACCTTTTTTTCTTTGATATCATCTGATATTGTTAAGTATTAAATTCATAATAATAAAAAAAAAATAAGTATGAATCTTATGCTTTTGAAAAACGCTTTATTTCTAGACTGTCTTTACAAACCTTTCATCCTCCTTCACCTTGGAAATTTCTGGATCGTTTTATGCAATCTGGTTAGTTGACCACTCCTGCTACTTGATGTCTCTTTCTTTTTCTTTCCTCTTTTCAAATATTATATTTAGCCTCATCTCTCATGTCTTCGCTTGAAATTGTTTGGTTACAAAGGGTTAATTGTACAGTGGAATGTAATTGTTCTTGCCACCTTTTTAGTTGAATGTACTTTCACTATTTTTTGTGGTTCATGTCCTTTGTTATTATCCCCAAATCTCCAATAAAAATTTTGAACTTAAAAAAAAAAGAAGCATCCAAACTCAGAATACAACAAAACAATAAAATGTTTCTATCTATAATCTTCAGTGGGAGTCCCGCTTCAATACAATCAGCGGCGTAGCGAGGCCCCTCCTGCCTCACGCGCGTGCCCCTTCCCCCCGTACCTTTTTAACTTCGGTACGAGCAGCCACCGGCTTGCTGCCCACATCCACTTCATCGCGCTCTCTGATGTCACATCCTAGGTGCGGGTTCCGGAAGTGACGTCAGGGAGAACGCCGAAGCCGACACGGGCGGCCAGTTGGTGGCTGCTCGCACTGAGGTTAAAAATGTACGGCGGAAGGGAAAGTGTGCACATGTGCCAGGGAGAGGAGTGGGATGGGGGCAGAAAGGAGGAGGGGTCCCCCGAGCAAGATGGCGCCTGGGGCGGACCACCATCTGCCCCCACCCCCTGCCCCCCCCCTTACTATGCTACTGAATACAATGTTCAAATTGTCAAGAAAAAAAGACCTCATAGTTGTTCAAGAACCTCACCAATGTATCAGAGGTTGCCAATCCTCCATCATTGGTCATAAAAATACCCCATGTACAAAAGCACAATAGTGCTCAATATGTAAACAAAATGGGGGGAAAAAACCCCCCAACAAAAGCACAACCCACTAAAAATTATAACAGAAAAAGTAAAATATGCCAGCATAAAATATCATTCAAACATCCATTTAGCTCATTCCCATTCCTTCCACGCCACCAGATTCCCCACCTCATCCCCACAATGAAGCACCTTTTTCACCCCCTCACTGTCCACACAGTTTTAATTTTTTTCCCCCGCATCTCCCCGCTCAAAGCCGAAAGATGATTTTATGCAATTTTATGGGCCTAAAACATTGCAAATAAACATTTTGAGCATGTAGTGGGGTTTTTTTTTGGTATTTTTATTGAAAGAACATCGATAAAAATACAACTTGTGAGACATGCTGGGATCTGCATTGTGCAAAGAAAGCTCTAACACATCAGCTACTGCTGCAACGACTAATCATTTCTATGGTGCTAATAGACCTACACAGCGCTGTACATCCAAACACAGAAGAGACAGTCCCTGCTCAAAAGAGCTTACAGTCTAGTCAAGACAGACAAACTGGACTGGAAGGTGCATCAATGCACAGTGCTCAGGTGGGGGAATTTTAGTCCAGACAATACTTTTAATTATCAAAAATAGCCCGCAGAATATCACACACAAATAACTTAGGCCCATAAAACAGGTTCCTGCCGCGTGTCAATCACCAACAGGTGCGCAGGAAAACTCTGCGTAAGGGCACGCTAAGGCTCACTTGTTACCTCAGCTTTGTAAAAGGATCCCTAATGATTTGAAAGCGGCGTCATATGACCTTAGATCACAGGTGTCAAAGTCAAGGCCTGTGGGCCATATCCGGCCCGCCTGGTCATTTTATGCGGCCCGCGGTCCAATGCCCCCGGTGTTACCTTGTGGCCGGCTCCCTCCGCCTCACAGCTGTAGTGTGCACGGAGCCGCGTGCAGTGGCTCCTTGCACGTCCCATGCCTCATCCAGAAGCATTCCCTCTGACGTTGCGACGTCAATTAGAAGGCTTCCGCTTCAGGTGCAGGACGAACGAGGAGCCGTTGCACGCGGCTCCGTGCACACTATGGCTGTGAGGAGGAGGGAGCCGGCCACAAGGTAACACCGGGGGCATCGGACCGTGGGCCGCATAAAACAGCCAGGTTGGCGCCGGCCAGAAGGTTAGACACCCACCGGAGGGAGGCACAGCATGGAGGGAGGGAGACAACAAAGGTAGGGGGAATGGTTTCATTTTCAAGTTAGTGTTTGAATTGTCAATTTTGAGCATTTTAATCTACTGCTTATCTTTTGCACTGCTCAGGAAGAAATACAGTGGTACCTCGGTTTACGAGTGCACCAGTTTGCGAGTGTTTTGCAAGACGAGTAAAACATTCGCAAACTTGGTGCCTCGTAAACCGAGGTTGCCTCGCTGTACGAGCGCCCCACCCCCGCGATCCGGCATCCCCCGCAGCGATCCGGCATCCCCCCGCTCGCATTGCCCCCCCCTCCACCGCGATCCTACTTTCCCCCCCCCCCCCCCCGAGCAGTCAATGACACTCTTTACCCGACTTGGCACCAGTGCTGGTGCCCGAAGATCCTCCCTCTTCTGGCACGGCCTGGGCTGGGCGGTGTGTTGGAGATCCTCCTTCTTCTGGGCTGGGCTGGGCTGGACTGGCTTTGAGCATTTGCAACAGCTTGTTGAAACATTCTCATTAACGCCAATGAGCCAATAGGAGGAAATATTTTTTTCCACTCAGAAAATAGTTAAGGTCTGGAATGCCAGAGCATGTGGTAAGAGGGGTTAATGTAGCTGGTTTTAAGAAAAATTGGGACAAGTTCCTGGAGGAAAAGTCCATAAACTGCTGTTGTGACAGACATGGGAGAAGCCACTGCTTACCCTGGATCGGTGGTATGGAATGCTGCTACTATTTGGGTTTTTACCAGATACTTCTGACTTGGATCAGCCTCCGTGAAGATGGGATACTGGGCTAGTTGGAACCATTGGTCTGATCCAGTAAGGAACTAAATAGATCACTTTCAGGGAAAAGAAAATGCCTACAAATAAGTTATGTCAATAATTGCAAATGATTTATACAAAGATCCCGCGATGACAGTTGTAGTACAACTTATCTTTTGCAGATTTAAAGTACACAGTTCTTCGTAGGGTTCATGACACCTTATTCGGTGCATCGACAGCCAAGATCAGTTATAAACATTCTAGCATCTATCGGTTCACATTCAGAAAATAGCAAGGAGGTGATAAAGGATTATACTGTTCATTTATCCCCATAGATTCCATCTGCTCAGCCTTTCAGGGAAGTTTTATCACCAGCATTCTCATATAAAAGAGATCATACACTGCTGAAAACCTCAGCAAATCGCCTTTTATAGCCTTTACACTTAGTAAGGAAATGGGGAAAAATATAATTTTTACAGTTACAGAGTTATATATGGCTAGATAGCTGGTAAATATTGAATTCTGTTTGAACTGGAACATGAAAAGTGATTATGGTATTCTGTGCTTTTTTTTTTTTTTTTTTTTAAACCCAAAATAGTATTTTGTCGTGTTTTTTTTTTTGCTGCTCTTGTCTGTTCTTTGTGACAAGATGATGCATGTCTAGCTGGAAGGTTTGCGTAGCAGACTGGGGACAACTGAAGGTAATGTCAATAACACAGAACATAATGACAGAAGGTAGTTTAGCGGCACACGGTACAGTGCAAGAACTGTTTCTGCTGTAACACAGATGCACTTGCAAGTAGAGTGAGATGCTAAATTCACTGGAGAATCTTTGTCTCACAAAGCTAGAATGCTTTTGGCTCTTGAGTGCTCTGAAGAATACTGAATAGCAAAAAAAATATTCAGGGTACTTAGGATAAAAGTATTTACTCAATCTATGCCTTTCGCTCGGCTTCAAGAACTTATTCGCCCAAATACAGTGATACCTTGGAATCCGAACTTAATCCGTTCCAGAACCCCGTTCGAGTTCCAAGACAATTTTTCCCATTGAAAATAATAGAAACTGGATTAATCCGTTTCTTGGTCCCACAAACCCAGATTTTCAAATATATTTAACAGTTTAAATTTTCAGATCTCTATAGCAGCTACATAAATAGTATTTTGAGAGCAATCTGATCTAATTTGAGAGATCTTATTGTAAATTCACCCATAGCCTAGAACAGGGGTAGGCAATTCCAGTCCTCGAGAGCTGGAGCCAGGTCAGGATTTCAGGCTATCCGCAATAACTATGCATGAAATAGATTTGCACCTCAAGGAGGCAGTGTATGCAAATCCATCTTGTACATATTCATTGTGGATACCCTGAAAACCTGACCTGGCTCCGGCTCTCAAGGACCGGAATTGCCTATCCCTGGCCTAGAAGATCATTATATGAATCGGCCACGTTTCAACCGTCCCTCCCCTTCGTCCTGTTTTCACTTTCAGTTCTTCCAATCAATGCCCCCTGCAGCAGATTCTCCACTCAGGCTATCAAAAGCTTTGCATATCATGCCCAAAACCCAATGCCACTTTCCCTCAGTCCTGTAGGAAACCCCGAACGTGTTAAAAATTCACCTGCCTGAGGCACACAAAGGAGCAAGGGTGATCCGCAGCAAGATGTGCAGGGAGGGGGGAGGGTAGAAGAGAAGGCGAGAGAAGGCTGGCAAAGACCAGGTCATCCTATCTGCAGTGGCGTACTAAGGGGGGGGGGGGGCGGGAGGGGCGGTCCGCCCCGGGTGCCAGCCATGAGGGGGTGTTCCCGGCCTTGCCATTCATTCCCCCCCACCACCCCCGAAGGACCGCTCGCCCCACTGACCTTCCTGCACCACCTGTGAAGCAGCCCGCAGCAGGATCGCGACTTCAGCGATACCTGAACTGCTTGGGCGCTGCTTCCTGCGCCGCGGTCCCGCCCCTCCTCTGACGTCAGAGGAGGGGCAGGAACGCGGGCAGGAAGCAGCGCCTAAGCTGCGCAGAGATCGCTGACGTCGGGATCCTGCTGCGGCTGCTTCATAGGTGGTGCAGGAAGGTCAGTGGGGCGAGCGGTCCTTCGGGGGGGGGGGGACTGAATGGCAAGGCCGGGAGCATAGGTAGTGCTGCTTCATAGTGGTGCGGGAAGGCCAGGGGCGAGCGGTCCTTCGGGGTGGGGCGGGCGGGCAGGCAGGCAGGCTTTCAAGGAGGAGGGGGGTGACAGACAGGCAGGAAGGCCTTCAAGGGGGGGGGACAGGCAGGCCTTCAAGGGGAGGACAGGCCTTTGGGGGGGTGTGCAGACCTTCAAGGGGGGGACAGGTCTACAAGGGGGTGGGACAGGCCTTCAAGGGGGGAACAGGCCTTCGGGGGGGGGGGGGAAGGCCTTCGGGGGGGTGCAGGCCTTCAAGGGGGGGGGACAGGCCTTCAAGGGGGGGACAGGAAGGCAGGCCGACAAGGGGGGACAGGCCTACAAGGGGGGGAGGACAGGCCTTCAGGGGGGTGCAGACCTTCAAGGGGGGGACAGGCCTTCAAGGGGGGGACAGGCAGGCAGGCTTTCAAGGGGGGGACAGGCCTTCGGGGGGTGGTGCAGACCTTCAAGGGGGGGGACAGGCCTTCAAAGGGGGGACAAGCAGGCAGGCCTTCAAGGGGGGGACAGGCCTACAAGGGGGGGGACAGGCCTTCAAGGAGGTGGGACAGCCTTCAAGGGGGGTGCAGGCCTTCAAGGGGGGACAGGCAGACCTTTAAGGGGGGGACAGGCCTTTGGGGGGGACCCTGGTTTAGAAGTACACGGAGGGAAGGGGGTGTTCAAAGAGACGTGCATATGCCAAACTTTGGGGGGGAGGAAGAAATAATGGGTCTGAAAATAGAGGAGAGGGAGAGAGATGATGGACCATGGGATTTAGGGAGGGAAGGAACAGAAAGGGAGAGAAATTGGACACAAGGGATGGTGTGGAGGAGGGATAGAGATACTGGATAGGAGGGTAATTGGGAAAAGAAAGGGAGAGATGGTGGACTCGGGTGGTGGGGAAGGAGGGAGAGATGCCGGATAAAAGGGTAGTTAAGAAAAGGTGGATCTGTGGAGGGAGATGAAAAAAAGGAAAGATACCAGACTTCCTGGGGAGGGAAGGGAAATGAAAAGGGAGGACAGAGTTGGCAGATGGATGGTTAGCATGCAGAAAGAAGAAAGAAGGAGACCCCAAGTTATCAGAAGAAAACCAGAGCCTTGGACCAACAAGATTTGAAATATAACCAGACAACAAAAGGTAGAAAAATTAATTTTATTTTCTGTTTTGTGATTATAATATGTCAGATTTGAAATGTGTATCCTGCCAGAGCTGGTGTTGGACTGCAAACGTGAGCTAGGATTTAACAGAGAGAGGAAAAGTCCTTTTTGTTTCTTTATTTTATTTACACCACAGCGCCAGTGTGATTAGGAGAAGCCAAAGGGGGTGAAAAAGCTATAAAACCCACCAGGAGTTTTGAAAAAAATCACCCAACTGGGCAGGAAAATCGAATTGAAAAACCAATTCAATAGGCTGAATCGAATCAAAATTTTTTTTTCCTGAATCTGGCAGCATTAGTTTGCGCTACTGTCTTATACTTTAGGACCTGGGATTGGGGAGAGATGGCATCCTCAGTACTTTATAATGCAAGTGAAACGAGGATTTGGTCAGACTTTTGAAGGGTCTGCAGAAAAAAAATATTGTATAGGCCGGGGACATGAGACAGCAGGAAATGGGAACTTTTCTTCCTTCTATTTTTGTGAATGGAAAGGCTGAGGATGTCAGAGAGTTCAGTTAAAATATGTGCTTTATAAGAAAATATAATAATGTGTTTTATAAAGTATATAGCATAGCTGGCCTACCCAGTGAGGTGTTCCTAGTGGTGGTGGTGGCAGCAGCGTGTCAATGTGTTGAGAGGAAGAGGTGGTCTGGGAAATTCTGCTGAGCAAACTCTGGGCCCATTTCCACCCCCCCAGTTAGTCCACTCCACTCAACTGGTTCACACACTGAGTGGGTCTTTGGGTGTTGTGTTGGGATCTCTTCCAGTGGTTTATCAGTATCTCCTTCTGGTCCAAGGAAGGAAACTTTGTTATCCTTAGCATTGACCTCCAGAATATGTTTGTAACAGCGCTGCTTGTGTGGCATTAGGCTATGTAGTGATCGAAAGAAAAAAACAGACCTTTGCACATTTTTGCACTATATGGTGGGTGTATGAGGAGATTCACATTTCCTGCACAGCTAAGTCCATGTGAAGTTACCTTGTGCTGTATTTGACATCTAGCAAGGTCTCTGTTTGAAAGGAAAGATCTAAACTTAAAAATGAAGTGGCCAGAAGTTATGGTAAAAGCAGATAGTGTAGCTGGTTTTAAGAAAGATTTGGACAAATTCCTGGAGGAAAAGTCCATAATCTGTTATTAAGACATGGAGGAAGTGTCTGCTTGCCCTGGATCGGTAGCATGGAATGTTGCTACTCTTTGGGTTTTGACCAGGTATTAGTGTCCTGGATTGGCTACCATGAGAATGGGCTACTGGGCATGATGGACCATTGGTCTGACCCAGTTAGGCTATTCTTATATTATGTTCTCATCTGTAGGGGCCTTTGTTTTCACTTCTTATTTTAATGTATTTTTTTTCTGGGAACTTATCAGTGTTTTTTATAATGGGAACAAAAATGGAAGAGAATTAATGTGTGTGGGATGAGGGGGTAACTAATTTCTTCAGCTAAATAATTCAATCCACCTCAACCAGACATAGGAGAACTCACGCACCATTCACACACCCTCCAACCAAAAACGTCAAAAGAAAAAAAACTGTTCGACAACCTCCTAGCCATTCGAGCTGCAACACTCGACCCCCAACTCTACAACCAATTGACATCGACCACAGACTGCAAAACCTTCAAAAAGAAATAAAAACCCTTCTATTCAAAAAACACATAAAACCGAACTAACACAATCAGAACTGTCCCAAGCATCACCTGCAACTACTCCATATGTACTTCTGATGTCATGACAATTCAGACATAATTTATGTTATGTTATGTTTGGAATATAAGAAAATTTTCACTGCCTGTTTCTATTCTGACCATTTATTCCGTTTCATGGTCATTACAAAAAAATATTTTTTTACATGGGGGGGGTGTCAAAAAATGATGGGCCCCGGGTGCCACATAACCTAGGTACGCCACTGCCTATCTGCACCCAGGATGAGGGAGATCCTGGCCTTGCGAGGTATGGGGTGTCACTTTTCGATTGGACTCTCCTGATGGGCCAGCGGTCTGTCTCCTCCTCTGAAGACGTCGCCATTGATGGGTAAGAACATGTTAAGGATCGGAAAGGATTTGCAGAGGGGAGCCAGGAAGCTATTTTCGGATTCCAAAGTAGTGTTCATATTCTGGGTCAAAAATGAAGAAAAAAAAAAATTCGGCTTCCAAGTCGTTCGAGTTCTGGGGCGTTCGGATTCCGAGGTACCACTGTATCTGTAAACCCCTGAAGATGCTAACTCGCCTTTCAATGTCATCTATCCATTTAATGCCTTCACCGAACCACTTCTACTCCGAACCTCTTTAGCCCTAGCATGTACCATGGGCACCTTTACCCTTACCTATAGTTGAATTGGATAAGCTGGCCGTGTCTTTTTTTTTTTTTTTTTTTAATAAGGTGAAGAAGCTGAAGGACTATAAATAGGAAGAGAATATGATGATTGAGAAAGTTCTTGTGGTGGGTTATTCTGTGCATTAGACTCTTTCCCGGGATCGAATGCATTGTTGAGATGAATGCCCGGTCTGATCTGCCTTTTTACAACAAGGGGGATTTTTTTCCGAAGTCAAAAACAAGCTACGAGGGTGGTTTGAAAAGTTTGATAAAAAAAAAAAAAAAAAAAAAAGCAAGTTAAACAATGTAAACTCCATCAGGGGCTATACATTTAGGGCTCCTTTTACAAAGCCGCGCTAACGGGGTTAACGCGCGCGACTTCTCATCACACGCTAACCCCCCGCGCTGGCCAAAAACTACCGCCTGCTTAAAAGGAGGCGGTAGCGGCTAGCGCGTCCGGCGGATTAGCGCACGCTATTACACGCGTTAAACCGCTAGCGCGCTTTTGTAAAAGGAGCCCTTGGTCCAGCGAGTTTCCTTTTTTTAAAAAAAATAAATAAATCTTTATTAATTTTCAAGACTAATACAAAATGCCATGAAGTATACAAACATTAATAATCAACATAAGCACTTAAAATCCATAAATAACATTACAGAAGAAAAATATCCCTCCCGTTTCTTCCAGCAATTCAATCAAGAAATAAAACCAAAAAGATATCCCCTCACTCACCCACCCATCCCATCCTGGATATATATAAAAATAAACAGTAAATTAAATAAAAACAATTATGTTGACTTAACAAAGGATGTCAACGGCCCCCAGACCAATTTAAATACTTTGCTATTCCCCAACATATCCGCATTCATCTTTTCATATTTGTAACCTAAACATAAACTAACCCACCAAAACGAAAAGTTGAGGCGGTCGCAATTTTTCCAATTGAACGTTATCATATGCATCGCTATCCCTGTCATAATAAGGAAAAGCCAGAATTTGTAACGATCCATAGGAGGCTTGATAGGCAGCAAAGTTCCACATTAATTGACTCGTACGTCAAAGGGATTGTTGATTCCAGTATAAGATTAATCTGTCCCCATATTGACTTCCAGAAGCTGAGTATCAAAGGACAATAGAACAACAGATGATCCAGTGTCCCTATGTCCAGATGACAGTGCCAGCATCTATTAGATTTAGAACTATCTAACTCAGTGTTTTTCAACCTTTTACACCTATGGACCGGCAGAAATAAAAGAATTATTCTGTGGACCGGCATTGGTCCGTGAACCGGCGATTGAAGAACACGGGGCTAAGTCGTGGGCCAGACCCCGCCCATCTCTAACCAATCTCCACCCCAGACCCCGCCCCCATAATAGTACTAATTGCACCTTGCACGTCCCGTGCCTTATCTGGAAGCCTTCCCTCTGACGTTGCAATGTCAGAGAGAAGGCTTCCGGTTCAGGCACAGGACGCCCGTAGGAGCCGCTGCCCGTGGCATTGTGCGCTGAATCAGTTAGGAAAAGGGATAACGCCACATCGATCGCACCGTGGACCGGTGGTTGAAGAACACTGTTTTGGGCCTGATGCACGTGCTCGCCCTGTGGACCGGCAGGAAATTTCTATGGACCGGCACTGGTCCATGGACCGGTGGTTGAAGAACACTGGTCTAACTTATGTAACCTAACAGGGGTCCAAAAAGATCTATGTAACAGAAAAAAAACATGTTTGTCTCATAGATGTGGACGCTGTACATTTCATCCTCCGAGTCCAAATTCATGGCAGAAATATACTGCTTTATCTCAATGCTCCAAATGTCTCTAAGACCATTTTTTTGTTTATTATTCAAGAATTCAGAAATTAATTCAGGAGGAGTGTGTGGCGCAGGATGCCTGAGCACCCTGGGGTTGTGGGTTCAAACCCCGCGCTGCTCCTTCTGACTCTGGGCAAGTCACTCGGTCCTCCATAGCCCCAGGTACGTTAGATAGATTGTGAGCCCACCGGGACAGATAGGGAAAATGCTTGAGTACCTGATTGTAAAAACCGCTTAGATAACCTTGATAGGCGGTATATAAAATCCTAATAAAAACTTGAAAAAAAAACCTATACCACCGGGCGGCCTGATGACCCAGCAAATCTGTCTGGAAGCATAGGACCTACAAGCTATAATGATTTTTGAGATTCTGCCAATCAAGGAACCCACTCTGAATGGCCAAGGGTTACCAAAATTTTTCTTAAAAAAAAAAAAAAGAAAAGTTGCATGGCCATGCCCTGTCCGCCCAAAGCTCTGCGCCATTCCACCTCCCAACCCCAGCCCCACCCAAACCTCATCTCTTTAGGACTGCATCTGGAGGGCCTCTGCACAGGCCTGCACGTGATATCATCGTGTCGCAACCCGTGCACGCGCAGAGGACCTCCGTGTGTGTCCCTGAGCTCAATGCTTTTCAAAATCCAGACAAACTGGCGGGTTTCCGTCCAGACACGCGGACCGTGCTCTAAAAAGAGGACGTGTTCGGTTAAATCCGGACGTCTGTTAATCCTAGTTACAAATGGTTCCAGCTCATGCACGTGCTGAAGGTGCGGAAAAGGAACGTGACGATGCTTGCAGAAAAGGCTGGATTACAACGGAGGATCTATGGATTTTGGCGTCCAGTCTGTGCAAGTTGCTTCATCATTCTAGGCATTGTCTAAGAACTGCGACCCTGTGACAGACTTGGGAATGGGAGGCTAGAGAGAGATGTGGCACATACCGAGTAGAAAGAATTCTGGAATCTGGACAAAAATGGTTCAGTGTACAGTGCTCCCCCGCGAATTCGTGGTCTGCGATTCGCGGTCCCGTTCATTCACGGTACTTTCCGACCGCGAATGACCGTGCAGGAGAGGGCGGCCGGAGAGGCAGGAGAGGGCAGCTGAAGAGGCAGGAGAGGGCAGCCGGAGCGCCGGCGAGCGAAGGAAATCATTCGCGGTATGCTCCGACCGCCTCTTCCTGTACTAAAGTCGGGCCTCACCAATCAGGAGCTGCTGCCCTCTCCTACCTCCCCCACTAAAAACCGTATTCGTGGTTTTTCAACATTCGCGGGGGTTCCTAGAACGGAACCCCCGCAAATATCGGGGGAGTACTGTATTGCCTCGACTTTTTTTTGACACAGTCCATGTTTTTCTTGGCACGTAGGGCTTTGTAGATGCTAATTCGCCTTCAGCACATGGGACCTAATGTTTCTAATCGGTGTTGGACCTGCGCTTCATCTACTGGTGCATATGCTTTTTTTTTCCCTGCCCGATGGTCCATACATTTTGGGATCAGGTGTGGCTAAGGATTTTTGAAATGTTCCAGACTGTAACTCCATTGTCATATGTAAACCCTTTATTTGGCCCTTTAGGAGACTCTGGGCTCCTTCTACTAAGCCACGTAAGGGCATTAACGCGCGGAATAGCATGTGCTAAATTGCCGCGCGCTAGACGTTAACGCCAGCATTGATCTGGCGTTAGTTCTAGCCGCGTAGCGCGGGTTTAGTACTCGCTAAAATGCTGCGTGCGCTAAAAACGCTAATGCAGTTTAGTAAAAGGAGCCCTCTGTGAGTAACATAGTAGATGACGGCAGATAAAGACCCGAATGGTCCATCCAGTCTGCCCAACCTGATTCCAATTTTTTAATTTTTTTTTCTTAGCTATTTCTGGGCAAGAATCCAAAGCTCTACCCGGTCCTGTGCTTGGGTTCCCACTGCCAAAATCTCCGTCAAAACCTACTCCAGCCCATCTACACCCTCCCAGCCATTGAAGCCCTCCCCTGCCCATCCTCCACCAAACGGCCACATACAGACATAGACCGTGCAAGTCTGCCCAGTACTGGCCTTAGTTCAATATTTACTATTATTTTCTGATTCTGGTAAACGGTATAGGCCTACTTATATTTAATGAATTATTTTGAATTTGTGGTAGTGTTGCTTCGATTTCCGAGGTCCTAGTCGATAGCGATTCCATCATTTTGTTGAGAGTTAGCAAGTTGAGTGTGTATATCCTCTAACTCCTTTTTTGCTTCTGCACCATATTTATGGAACTCTCTTCCTATAGATACCATACCATACTAATTCTTGTATCCCACAAGTGCCAACTAGGAATCATTGCGGCTTACATAATATTAGAAACGACACAGAGGTATATACTACATGTACATGGATATGTTGTAACAGGTCAGTGCCGTGAGGAGAATAGATGTGTTTCCAGTGCCTTCCTGAATTGGAAGTATGTGGTAAGTCGTCGTAAGTTGCTTGGGAGTGTGTTCCGGAATTTGAGTCCTTGGTCTAGGAAAGAGCTTTTCTCCGGACTTGGCCTTTTGAAAACCTATCTTTTTCACTTAGCATACCCTTAGAAAACTATCATTACTTACTGTAATAAGAGCTTAGGGAGGAATTCCAGACTGCAGCTTTGTAGGGTTTTATATTTTAATTTTTTTAACGGGGGGGGGGGGGGGGAGAGGGTATATTTGTTTAATCTTGTTTTGTGGGGTTTTTTTTAAATCTTTTCTTTTAATGGAGTTCCTTTCTTGAGTTTAAAATTGTAAACTGTTCTGCCGTTATTGCAAAGGTTGGTGTAAAAGTGCTAATAAACATAAACATGTCCCTGGAAATTGCCATGTGGTTATTCAGCATTTCTTTAATTGATCGAAGTCATGCCATAATTGCATCGTCGCTGTTGTCTGCAACTTCCGATCTTCCATTTTGTCAGGGGACAGCGGGTTTGATGTTAGTCTCTTTAAGCTTGATTGAAAATGAAATTACGAGTCCGATTTGCCTTTCTTCATTGCCAGGGATAAAAGCTAATATTAGAAGGAATTACCGGAAATCTTAGTTGGAAAACGTCGTTCAAAATTTTAGCGATTCATCTGCGAGCGCGGACCGGAGCTGGTTATTCAGACAGCCATGTAGTTGGTGAGCTCACTGGAAGTCTGGCAGCTGTTGCTTTTCAAGAAATTTTGAGGGATTGGAATCAGCACTGAATTTAACATTGGTGGTGAAAGGTCACTTGGACACACAAAGTCAGAGGCGTGAAGAAAGTACAAGAGGTTTATTACAGCATGCCGGACTCTAGTACAGTGAACAGCCTGCTTACTAGAGTGTTAGAATCAGGAAATGCACGGACTTTTATGCCCTTTTCACTAAACATATGCAAACTAATACATGCAAAAACTACAACTTCTCATTTGTTACTTCTATAACTTTTCTACAATTATTATTGGCCTAAGCCAGCACTTATGATAGATTCAGGGCTACAACTTATAGTCCTATAGGAAACTAGCTCATTTCTCTGCTTATCTAAATCTTACAGTTCTAAATGTTACATGTACAGGAGGGTAGGGTACATCATGGCTCAAACTCTTATCTATTTAGCTTACAACGTGGTAAGGTAGGGACATACATTTTAGGCAGATGAGGTCAGTAGATTGTACACTGTTTTCATTGTAGGCCAGAGCAATATTTTAAACAACAGTTAACCATTTCATGACTCTACAGTGGAACTCCCTTCAAAGTCTCATCCACTCTTATAATTTTCCCTTCAAAGCCTCAATCATGTAAACACCACCCTAAATTGTAATTTTCTGGAAATGTCCAGCTATCTTCTTTTGTATTCCACCTAGAACTGCAAGATACTGGCGGAATAGAAGTCACTAATGTAATGTAATGTATGAAGCAATGGCAGTAGAGCATGCTTGTTCCTCTCTGCCATTTGCACTGCTCTTCGGCGTTATATGGGGTTATTAGACTAATTTGGGTGGACTTTTGCTTTGGTTGTAGGGCGTGGGTGGGGCGAGGCCAGGGTCACAATATTTGGCAGCGTTGTATTGAACGTTCTGAGTTGATTTGTGCTTATACTGAAACTAATAAAGTTATAATAATAATTTATTTTTATATACCGCCATACCCGTGAGTTCTAGGCGGTTCACAACAGTTACGCATAGTACAAACAATGCAAATCGTTTGAGATTTGACAAATTAAGTGCATACAATATAAAAGAAATACATACAATATATGAAGAATACAACAATGTTAAAATAAAGTAAAAAGTTAAAAGAATAAGATACATTAAAAACCCAGCCTGTTAAATAATTGAGTTTTTAACTGTTTTCTAAAATCGAGATAAGAAGAAGCTTCTAACACAGTTTTGGCCAGCCATAAATTCAATATGGCTGCCTGGAAAGAAAAGGTTCTCTCAAGGAATCTTTTATAATGACCTGGAGGGGCATAATCGAAAGGGACGTCTAAGTCCATTTACGTCCATCTCGCAAGTCGTCCAAAGTAAAAAAAACAGCTTAAGACACATTTTCAAAAGATACATCCAACTTTTTTTTTCATTTCGAAAATCGTATAATTATACGTCCTGCCAATCTGATCATCCAAGCCACTAAATCGTCCATCTTTATACCACATTTCCGTCCAACTTTCTGTCCAAGTCCAAAATGCCTAGAACAAGCCCTGTTGGACGTGGGAGGGGTCTGCAAAGTGATGGACTGCACACCCAGACATGCCACCTAAATAGTGGGGTACCTTACAGGACACTGCTGTGAACTTCACAAAAAGGGTGCCATGCCTTCTCCTTCCTATAGCTTCCTTATAGGTCATGATGAGCCCCTCAAACCACCTCCAGAATCCCCTAGACCCACTTATCTACCACTCCAATAGCCCTAATGGCTGCAGGAGCCACTTATATGCCAGTCAAAAAGGGGTTTGGGGGTATATAGGGGAGTGCACATGTTTAAGGATCAATGCAGTGGTTACAGGGGCTTATGGCATGGGTCCTCCTCTCCATGAGCCCCTAACTCACCTCCAAGACGACTTAAGCTGCCTCTGGGCTGATCGACTAGGCTTTCCTATGCCAGGCGGCCAGGTGATGATGGTCTGGAGGCTGAATTTTAAAGTTACAACTTTTATGGGAGTGGGGGGGGGGGTGATCACTGGGGTATGTGTGGGAGTCTGTTTTATGTGTTTGCAGTACTTATTTGCTGACTTTAGGTGGGTTTTTGTGACTTAGACCATGTTTTACATGGTCTAAGTCACAACGTCCAAGTTCCGTTTAGGCTCTGTTATAACACTTTCGGTTATAAATGCTGTACAACTAAGTCTAAGCCGGCCCACATCCCCGCCTTCAACACGCCTCCTGAAACGCCCCGTATAGCTTTGGTCGTTCAGCAGCATTATGAAGGCCTAGGTCGTTTAGAAATACGTCCAAAACCCGTTTTTATTGTCGGCACTTGGACGTTTTTTGAGAAATGTTCATCCAAGTGCTGACTTAGGCCGATTTTTGGACATTTTTCTCTTTCGATTATGAGCCCCATAATTTTATTGAGGGATATGCAAACAAGTGTATTCTTTGAGAACTCTTGTTAGTGTAACTCAAAGTAATATGAGGAGTAAGATAACCCGCTAACATGCCAAATACTGTTTCATAGCAAATGCTGTGAGCCGGCATAAGTATTTTGCTTTCCGAATTACCTATTTAATGGGGAATTATATACACAACAAAAAAAAATGTTTATTGTATAAATACAGTACATGAGTAATTTGCTATGTGGAAAATGAGAGAAGAAAGAGAGAAAGCGGCTTCCTAGAAATATTAACATGCCTGATAATTTAAACATGCTGGAAACTCGCTATGGCTCCACTGAATTCAGTGGAGCTGATTGTAGTTTAACAGGACAATCCATGGGATGCCACAGTTTGCCAGTACTTTTTTAATGGCTAACACTCAAAGCCTCATTTATTTCCATTAACAAATTCTATTTGATTTATGCTTATATAAATTCCTTTGGAAAAGTTATACTCCTTGTTTAAAAAGGTCCACGTTAAACCAGATTTTCTTCTGTTCTTGCCACCTGTTGTAGGCATTGATACGATGTTTGTAAGGGAGGGCAGAAAAGCTTAGCATGGCAGTAGCGCTGTTCCCTTGTGGGTCATAATACAGGGATTGGCTGTGGTACCCTTTCACAAAGCTGCGGTAAGCAATAAGGCGCGCTTACCACAGCAAATAATGTCTCCCCACGGGGTGCACTGAGGCATCCCGTGGTAATTTTGGGATGCTCACACGGAGGGAGGTCATGTTCTTTGCTAACTGATTAGTACAGCTATCTTCAAGTTTCAAGTTTATTAAAAGATTTTTTAAACCGCTTATTCAGGTTTCTAAGCGGTGTACAATATAAAATTACATAAAAACAAAGGATACTAAATAACATCAAAATCTAAGTAAAAGCTCTGATAAAATGTACGGACCTACTTCAAACAATAGGGTAGAGAGGAAGAACTACAATTATTATAGAAAAGATGTAACATAAAAGGGAAAAAAACAGTAGGAATGGGAAGAAACAATTTCTTTAGTTTTGCCCTTAAAAGGACAGTTGTTATCCAAAGACGTCTTGGAATAAGAATGTTTTTTTTTTAAAATATCATATTTATTGAGACAAGAGGTATCTAGACAATGAGAGCCCAATAGTAGGCAACAAAGCAAACAGTATATCACACAAGATCATAATGAAAGAGACCTGGGAGTGATGGTAGACACAACCTTGAAGGCGTCGGCACAGTGTGCGGCAGCCTCAAAGAAAGCGAACAAAATGTTGGGTATCATTAAGAAAGGTATCACGACCAGGACGAAGGAAGTCATCCTGCCACTGTATCGTGCAATGGTGCGCCCGCACCTGGAATACTGTGTCCAGTACTGGTCGCCGTACCTCAAGAAGGATATGGCGGTACTTGAGAGAGTCCAGAGAAGAGCAACTAAGCTAATAAAGGGTATGGAGGACCTCTCATATACTGACAGACTGAAAAGGCTGGGTCTTTTCTCCCTGGAAAAGCGGAGACTTAGAGGGGACATGATAGAAACCTTCAAAATCATGAAGGGTGTAGAAAAAGTAGATAGGGACAGATTTTTCAAATTATGGGGAACTACAAGTACAAGGGGGCACTCGGAGAAATTGAAAGGGGAGAGGTTTAGAACAAACGCCAGGAAGTTCTTTTTCACACAGAGGGTGGTGGATACATGGAACGCGCTACCAGAAGAAGTGATCAGCAGGAGCACGCTACAGGGCTTCAAAGAAGGTTTGGATAGGTACCTAGAGGACAAAGGGATTAAGGGGTACAGATAGGAGTAGAGGTAGGTTATAATGATAGGATTAGAGGATTAGAGGTAAGTTACAAAATTAGTCTGGGACCACTGTTCAGGCGATAGGCCTGATGGGCCGCCGTGTGAGCGGACCGCTGGGCAGGATGGACCTCTGGTCTGTCCCAGCGGAGGCACCTTCTTATGTTCTTATGTTCTTAATCAGCACAAGCAGGAATGAAGCACGCAAAGGAGCCGGTGAGAGGCAGCAGAATCACATCAGGGTCAAAGGGCAGTGCGGAAACCACTCGCTAGCCAGTGCCCCCCGTCCACTTTTAAATATAGAAGAACATCCCCAATCCCCAAACATTGCAACACAAGCAGTCATCACCCTAATACCACCCCTACACACCAGAACTCTCCCATACACTACAGGACACTTGCAGACTCACAGACACTCACAACACATACACACATTCAAACACATTCGCCCTGCCGGAGAGCGCCACACCGGAGGGAACAAGAATGTTTTTAACCGCACTTTGAATTGTTTTAAATCGGGCTCACTACGTAAGTGGTTAGGTAGTGAATTCCATAGAGTAGAGGTGGTATCAGCAAAGATATTGGAGCGCAACGTATTCATTGATTTCAATGAAGGAATAATTAGGAGATTCTGAGATATTGACCGGAGAGATTTTAATGAGTTATAAGGAATTAGAAGCCTGTTGATGAAATCTGGTTGATTGTTTGATTTTGTATTGAATGTTAGAAGTAAGATTTTATAACTGATTCTATGTTCAACTGGAAGCCAATGTGCATTAAACAAAAGGGATGAGACGTGAACGTATTTTTTTTTTGCACCATAAATGATCTCGACAGCTGTATTTTGAATGATTTGAAGCCGTCTAATTTCCTTTTTTTGGAATGCCCTTATACAGGGCTTTGCAGTAGTCTATATAGGAGATCACTAAAGAGTGAATTGGTGTGTTTAAAGAGGATGGTTCAAGTAACCTAGCTAAGGAACGTATCATTCTGAGTCGATAGAAACATTTTTGAATGACTGTACTAATGTGAGAATGATCAGAGAATTTGCTATCGAATGTTGACTCCTAACAGTTTTAATGTGGAAACAACTTTGATGGGGAGTGATTCAAGCGTCAGAGGAGCCTGAAGTGTTGCTCCATCCTGATGCATACCGACTGATTAGTGTGGCCTTAGCATGTCCGCCCTTACCACCTACAGTAGGGGCTCATGGCCACGCGCTAATGCAAAATTAGCATGTGGCCATTAATAAGGAAAATGACAAAAGTTGGCCATTTTGCCCCAGCAGTAAAAATGGCCTTAGCTTGCAGGAAAGACCCTTGTAAGGCTGCACTATGGCCAGTGGCATAGTAAGGGGGGAGGACAGGGGGTGGACTGCCCCAGATGCATCTTCGCGGGGTCTCTAGTGCCTCTCTTCCTCTCCCCCCCCCCCCCATGTACCTCTTTAAACGTTCACCGGCACAAGCAACATCTTCCACCCTCTACTCGATGCAGCGTCGGCTCCCTTCTGACATCACTTCCTGGTTACGGGACCAGGAAGTGATGTCAGAAAGGAGCCGAGCCCAAGCATAGGCATCGGGCGGAAGATGCTGCTTTCACCGGCAAGTGGTCTCCCTTGGGAAAGTATTTATCTGCAGGTATAACATTTTGTTCTACTCCGTCGGTTGTTATGCATCTTTCTATCTCTACTTCTTATCGGGCATTTAGAATATCTATGAAGACTGATCTGTTTGGCAAATATTTTGATTAATTAACTGTGCTTATACTGAGTACACCTGTATTCTAATTTTTGTTAGCTGCACAGAGCCGCAAAGTAGAAGAAATTTTGTTATGTCGTTTGTGATGTGTCTTTAAAGGTTTAAATGCAAACTTAAGAGTAAACAAGAGTCTTGGAAGCCTATGCATGTAACACAGAAGAAGCTGGAAGAGTTCCTCTTCATAGTTTTGCAAAAGGAGGTGGGGGATTGGGACTTGTATACCGCCTATTTGTAGTTATACAACCACACTCAAAGCGGTTTACATACAGATGTTTCAATCATTTTTCCTATCTGTCCTGACGGGCTCACAGTCAATCTAATGTACCTAGGGCAGTAGAGGATTAAGGGCTCCTTTTACTCAGGTGCGCTAGCGTTTTTAGCATGCGCTAACCCCGCGCTATGCGCCAAGAACTAACGCCAGCTCAATGTTGGCGTTAGCGTCTAGCGCGCTTGCCATTGCAGCATGCGCTAAAACCGCCAGCGCAGCTTAGGGCTCCTTTTATTAAGCCGCGCGTGACTTTTCATCATGCACTAACCCCCGCGCTGGCCTAAAAATTGCCGCCTGCTCAAGAGGAGGCGGTAGCGGCTAGTGCAGCCGGCGGTTTAGCGCGCGGTATTACGCGCGTTAAACCGCTAGGGCGCCTTTGTCAAAGGAGCCCTTAGTAACAGGAGCCCTAAGTGACTCGCCCAGGGTCATAGGGAGCAGCACAGGGTTTGAACCCACAACCTCAGGGTGCTGAGGCTGGAGCTCTAACCAGTACGTCGCACTCTCCCCCCTAAATGCCGCTACGCCACCGTCCCCCCAAAATGCAACTGCAATTTTCTCTACAACTTATCTCTTTCAGGCTCATAGCCATCATTTTATTCAGACACTCTTTCCCACATTAGATTTTGCAATAGATTTTGCGTACCTTGTCATTTTAAGTGGCTTATTATCTTTCCTTCTCTCTTTCTTCATTCTCCCTATCTCAAAACATATATTTTTGTTATTATTATAAATAAAATCCCCCATCAAACTATAACAGAAGTGCAAGAGAGATAAGATTCTAGAAGCAGATATAGAATAGAGACAGAAAAAGATTTAAAATTAATAGATAAGGAAATACGCTATACAGCAGTTCAGTAAGGACCCAGAGACCAAATATTCACGTTACAGGAAAAGATAAAAGAAATCTGTCAGACATACCTGGTTTCCAGCAATATGTTATACTGATAGACAGTGCCTTAAAACCCTTCCATTTGGTTTTTTTTAGTCCTCTGTCACATCATATGTCTGCCTTTAGGACCCCTTTTACAAAGCCACGGTAGCGACTCCCAGCGCTGCAAATGCATCGCAGCCCATAGGAATTGCATGGGCTGTGTCGCATTTTCCACATGGGAATGGCTACCGCCGCTGTGTAAAAGGGGCTCGCAATATTTCTTTTCACCCAAATCGTAGGGGACTATGCGATAAGAATTAGGTCTCTTGTGTGCAAACTAATAATAATAATAATAACAGTTTCTATACCGCAGGACCGTGAAGTTCTATGCGGTTTACAATGATTAAAAGATGCTACAGATTGAGTAGAATTAACAAAGTTAAGAGCTAGTGATAAATAGCCCTAGAGATAAGATATTGTGGACAAAGATTGTACAGGTCAGTTACCTAAATACTTCAGGAACAGATATGTTTTAAGGGCTAAACTCTATATAATGACACCCAAAAAAAGTCCTATTCCATGAGTTGGACTTAAAGCTGGGCGTGGTCGGCTGTTTTGCCCCAGGATGTTTGTTCCTTCGCAATTGTTAATAAAGATATTGAAAAAAAAAAAAAATAGCGCTTATACCCGGGAAATGTGACTAAATTTTGGCGCCACCATTTGCACCAATGAAAATGTGGTGTAAATGCCTGCATCTATTTATTTATTTTAAAAATTTATATGCCGTTTAAACTTAAACGGTTTACATATCGTTACATATATATTTAATATGGAATTAAACACACCCCACTATTAAGGTCCTCTTTTACTAAGGTGCCCTAACCGATTAGCACGCCCTAAACGCTAATGCGTGCATGTTAGTCTATAGACACTAGTATCTCTGCTGTATGGAAGAAAAATAAATGATTGAATTATCCTATAGATTTGGTTTGTCTCACTTCTGACATGGTTTGAAGAGGACTGTTTATCTGAGGAGGAGTGTGTGGCGCAGTGGTTGGATCTACAGCCTCAGCACCCTGGGGTTGTGGGTTCAAACCCCGCGCTGCTCCTTGTGACCCTGGGCAAGTCACTTAATCCTCCATAGCCCCAGGTACATTAGATAGATTGTGAGCCCACCGGGACAGAGAGGGAAAATTGCTTGAGTACCTGATTGTAAAAACCGCTTAGATAACCTTGATAGGCGGTATATAAAATCCTAATAAACTTGAAAGAAAACTTGAACTTTGAATGGGGAAGGGGTAAAACGCAGACCTCACGGACCTCGCGGATCTAAACCTGTACGGCCTTAAAAATCTGAGGTCCGTGTCAGTCCGGTGTCCGTGCCGCTTGTAGTTTCTGTCGCTGACAGACCTTGATGAGATTTTAGCGCTGCCGGATCCGTCTCAGCATAGGGAGGGAAAAGTGTTAGGATCCGTCAGCGCTAAAATCTCTTCGAGGTCTGTCAGAGCCAGAGACTCGTGCTGGAGCGGCAGAGCAGAAGCCAAGACATAGGTTTTGGACGTGCGTTATGGAAAAGAAGTCTCCAAACTCCAGCACGAGTCTCTGCCTCTGACAGACCTCGAAGAGATTTTAGCGCTGACGGATCCTAACACGTTTCCCTCCTTATGCTGAGACGGATCCGTCAGCGCTAAAATCTCATCAAGGTCTGTCAGCGACAGAAACTACAAGCGGCATGGACACCGGACTGACACGGACCTCAGATTTTTAAGGCCGTACGGGTTTAGATCCGCGAGGTCCGTCAGGTCCGCGTTTTACCCCTTCCCCTTTGAATGTACAATGTATTGGAGGTGGCTGCTCTAAATCAATAGATTCAGCCATACATCTCTTTCTCTAACGGTGTGAGGTGGAGTTTTGGACTTGTCAAGGTTGATTTGCCTCACTTTCATCTGCGTACACCCTTTGAGCCACCATTTGCACCAATGAAAATGTGGTGTAAATGCCTGCATCTATTTATTTATTTTAAAAATTTATATGCCGTTTAAACCTAAACATTGTACATATCGTTACATACATATTTAATATGGAATTAAACACACCCCACTATTAAGGTCCTCTTTTACTAAGGTACCCTAACCGATTAGCACGCCCTAAACGCTAATGCGTGCATGTTAGTCTATGGACACGTTAGCGTTTAGCACACGCTAATCAGTTAGCACACCTTAGTAAAAGTGGGGGTTAGTTACAATATCCTGAGGCATATATTTTACCATTTAATTACTTATTGTCTTTGTAATATTTCTTTACGGTCCTTCCTATCGTCTTTAATTTTGGTTTACAATTTTAATTTTGATTTATGGGGTAAAAAAAAAAAAAGTCTCAGAGTCCGGAGCTATTCCGTATACCCATGTTGGGTTTCAAAATGTGATCACTCTCTCTGCTCCGGGAAGGGGTAAAACGCGGACCTCACGGACCTGACGGACCACGCGGATCTAAACCCGCACGTCCTTAAAAATCTGAGGTCCGTGCTGCTTGTAGTTAGTTTCTGGCTCTGACAGACCTCGGGTGACAATTTAGTGCTGACGGATCCGTCTCAGCATAGGGAGGGAAAAGTATTAGGATCCGTCAGCGCTAAAATGTCACCGAGGTCTGTCAGAGCCAGAGACTAGTGCTGGAGCGGCTCTAAAATGAATCCTTTAAACCACAGTTCTTCAACCGCCGGTCCGCGGACCGGTAACGGTCCGCAGGAAATTTTTGCCGGTCCGCGCAGGACCGGCAAGATTGACTCATTTGAACTTCCTGCCGGTCCGCGCAGGACCGGCAAGATCAGCATCGGAAGCGTGCGCTGGGCCGGAGAGATCTTGGGGAGCCTCCGACAGTGGCTTTCTCCCCTCTCTGCAGCTCTCCTTTACTTCCCAGCGCAGCGATTCACGAAGGCAGCCTCGGGGCTTTTGCTGAGTCGCGGCTGCCTCTGATGATGCAACTTCCTCTTTCCTCAGAGGCGGCGCGACCCAACAAAGGACCCGAGGCTGCCTTCGTGAATCGCTGCGCTGGGAAGTAAGAAGAGCTGCTGGGAGGGGAGAAAACCACTATCAGTCTGGGAAGCTGCTGGGCAGGGGAAAAAAGGGACAGCTGCTACTGGAAAGGGAGAAGGAGAGATGCTTCTGGGAGGGGAGGAGGGAAAGGAATCTGGGAAGCTGCTGGGCAAGGAAAAAAAGGTACAGCTGCTACTGGAGAGGGAGAAGGAGAGATGCTTCTGGGAGGGGAGGAGGGAAAGGAATCTGGGAAGCTGCTGGGCAAGGAAAAAAAAGGGACAGCTGCTACTGGAGAGGGAGACGGAGAGATGCTGCTGGGAGGGGAGGAAGGGAAGAGAGTAACTGCTGGACAGGAGGAGGAGGGAAGGGAGAATGAAAAAAGGAAGGAAACAGCTGGCAGAGAGATTAGAGGAGGGGAAGGGGAGACACAGGCATGAGAAAGTAGAGAGATTGATGATAGGAAGGGGTCAGCAGAAAAATAAGCAGAGGGACAACGATGATAGATCTGGTGTAGGAGAGATAAAAATGAAGAGAGCAGTGAAGCTGGAATGAATCATGTAAATAGGAGAGAGGGGCACAAGCTGGATGGAAAGGGGAGAGGGACATAGAAAGAAGACAGATACCATATGGAAGGGGGAGAGGTCAGATAGTGGATGGAAGGGGCAGATGCTGGATTGAAGAGACAGAGAGGGCATACGCTGGAAGGAAGAGAGTGAAAAAAAGATTGAAAGCAGAAACCAGAGACGACAAAAGGTAGAAAAAAATAATTTTATTTCTATTTTGTGATTAGAATATATCAGATTTGAAATATATATCCTGCTAGAGCTGGTGTTAGACATAACTGGGGACTCTGACCAGGGGGCAGTTGCCCTAGTTGCACTCCCCTAAAACTATTCCTGTCATGTGTTACTTCAGTATTCTGTTAGCATGATATTTCTGTGTAGCATTCTGTAATAATTTGGCTTGTTCAGTTTTCTTGATAGTAGAGGGGATATATGTGAAGGGGAGGGGAGACAGGGGTTTTGTTGGTCCTTGCTCTGAATATTTATATTTATAAAATGACAATTGTACAGAATATTGTTTCTTTTTATACTTTAATAAAATACGTTCAATATAAAATCATAACTGAGGCTTGTGCAGATGGGATCAGATGATTTGTGGGGACCGAGCTCGCGGAGATGGGGCGGAAACGGGATTTTTAAATTTTAGTCCTAGTAGTTTGCCGGTCCACAAAATAATTATTTTTTTTCTGCCGGTCCACGGGTGTAAAAAGGTTGAAGAACACTGCTTTAAACTGGTTTCCTGCAGCCCCAGTAAATCAGCTCTGACAGACCTCAATGGCATTGTAACACTGACGGATCCTAATACTTTCCCCTCCCTATGCTGAGACGGATCCGTCAGCGCTAAATTGTCACCGAGGTCTGTCAGAGCCAGAAACTAACTACAAGCGTCACGGACCTCAGATTTTTAAGGACGTGCGGGTTTAGATCCGCGAGGTCCGTCAGGTCCGTGAGGTCCGCGTTTTACCCCTTCCCCTCTGCTCCTAATAAAGGGGTCCTTTTACTAAGGCGCACTAACCGATTTAGAATATAATGGATGCCTTAGCATTTAGCACGTGCTAATCGTTAGCGCACGCTAAATCGATTAGTGTGCCTTAGTACAAGGCCCCCAAAATCATAGGCAACCCCCCCCCCCCGTGATTTATTTTTCTTATTTTTATCTTTTTCACTTTCTTTCTCACATTCTCAGAATGAGTGTCAGGAGCAGCGCAGAGCATTTGGCGCACCGGCCTGCGCTAAAAACCACTATCGTGGTTTTGCAAAAAGGGAGAAAATGTAGTTTTTTGATTAGCATTCAAAAGTAACCCCTTCTTTAGATCAGAAACTTGTAATTGATTATAATTAGCAGCAATAATTGCTTGTTAAGAAGTCAATTATTGGTGCTAATTAGTTTTCTATTCAATTAAATTGTTTACACAATTTAGGTAAGTACACAAACAAATTTTAGCACTTTTAATAGGAATTAGGGGTAAATGTAGCATGCTGTATAGTAGGGAAGGGCAGCCAGAACCTTTTCATTTTGCATCTTTTCGGAAAATTTCTGTTTTGCTCATCATTTTTTGCCACTATGGCAGATGACACAACAAAATTATTTCTGGTCTCCTTCCTTTACCATCCTCCCATTCCCCGTAGGCCTTTTAGGCCTACCTCAATCCCTGGTAGTCAGGTGAGGGTTTGTTGAGTCAAGAGCATTGGGCTGGATTCACTAAAGTCCCGAAATCTATCCGCTTCGTGTCCTATCCGTTTCCGAGTCATTGTAGCCGATCGATTCAGTAAAGCTTGTCCATGCAAATGATCCAATCGTAAACACGCCGCTATTAGCGCAGAAATATCGATCGGTAAGCATGCGCACTGTTTCCTTGTTGGTTTTGAAGCACATAATGCATACGCTAGCTCTTTAGGATGTGACAATCGAGCTGGAAGGAAGGGGGGGAGGGATAGCTGGCCCTTAAAAGTTATATTTGATTTTGGATTTTTTTTTTTTTTTGTTATTTGGCATTGATATTTGAAATGTACCATGCGCATGGAGAGCACGGGGTTAATCCGCGATTTTCTCGCCATGCGCATTACAAATCCGAGATTCACTCCCGCGCTCGCTATGTGCATTGCAAAAAATTCAAAAAATATTTCTAACGCTTATATACATGAAAGTTTACATATATTTAAAAGTTTAGATATATTTTGGATTTTTGGAGGGGTAGATATATATTTTTAATGGATGCACGCATCAGTTGCTAGGCAGAAATAGTCGGCGAGGATGTAAACGACTGGTCCTCAGCAGTCGTAACTTTTTGGACAGGAAAGGCCAGTCAGTTTGGATGAAATGGTTTCATGAGTCGACGCGTTAAGAAATTTACATGCCTTTTTACTCATTTGCATGCGCAGATCGGATCGGGTGCGGAAGGGGTCTGGAGGAAGGTTAGTGAATCGAGCCGGAGTCGGAAAGTGAGCGCAAACCGAGCGGTACACGATCGGTTTGCTTAGTGAATCTAGCCCAACGTTCATTCATTCCTGCCCGTGGGCCTGGCAGTATCCAATATGGCAGCTATGACTGCACGCTCTAGTCAGCAGATCGGCTTCTAAACTAGTACCAGAACCAGACCTGGACATATCAATTCTGATTTCTATGGAATAAAGTGGGGGCGAACATCTGAGAGTACCATATGTACAGGGTTACCAGATTTTCCATCTGGTAAGAGGACATGTGGCCCCGCCCCGTTATGCCCCTGGGCCCATCCCGTTCTGCCCCCACCCCCCTTCTGCCTCCCAAACCCAGCCCCCCACAAACCTCGTTTCATCGGGCCGGGTTTGGGGGCTGGGGGATTGGGGGTGGGACTGACAATTAATAGATGTCCCCTTTTGATTAAAAAAATAAATGTTCACATTAGAGAATGACACGGTGACAAAATTCATCACAGTTACCGTCCCCGCGGATAACCGTGGGAAACCATCTTCATGTCATTCTTTAAGGAGAGAGGGAAGAATCAGAGTATGAATGGCCACAACCACTGACCCTCAAGCTTTGCTTTGAAGAATGCTGGTGTAGAAGGACCGAGGTTGAAACAGACACTACAGAATGACAGTCTCTGGTATCCAGAGCAGATATTGTGATGTCATAATGCCTCATTCCACCAGTGCCTAAGAGCCAATCACATCAGTGATGTCACAATGGCTTCATTATCCTTGGCTCCCATAAGAATCAGAGTATGAATGGCCACAACCACTGACCCGCAAGCTTTGCTTTGAAGAATGCTGGTGTAGAAGGACTGAGGTTGAAACAGACACTAGAAAATGACATGGGATTATTTCCCGTGGTTATCCGCGGGGACGTGAACGGTGATGAATTTTGTCACCGTGTCATTCTCTAGTTCACATTACCCGTCCTCCTTACTATCAATAGCTCAGATAAATAAAATATATATTTAAATAAAACCCTGGGGACCAAAGAAGTTCCTTAGTGACTGTACCACTACTATATATAAAGTTCTATGCAATCCTTACCTCAGTTCGTATTTAGCTGAGTCATTCATGTAAAGTTTGAGGCTAGTCGGAGTACAGTTGTCCCTGAAAGCAATGATGTATCATCACTTTCTTTCTTAACATTGCAGTGGATATAAAATTATGAAATAACAGCAGATTTTCAGCTTCACAAGTAATGAGCCAGGAAAACTATTTAAACCTTACACCTCAATATCCATGGATTTAACTATATCATTGAACCCAAACCATTTTTTGATGGAAAAAGTGTTAATCAACTTGTATAGGAGAAAAATACCGTAGCTGCATTTTTAATGTAGGGTTTTGTTTTTTTTTTTCAAAGGTTTTATTGTGAAAGAGCCAATTCCTTAGTACTAAAATTATCTTTAGAATCTGTTTCTTTTTATTCTGGGTCTTGGCTTGGAATAAAAAGCACAAATTGCTGATAGTGATCTTCTGACAATCAAATAAACGAACCAAAAATATATCTGAGCCAACCAGAGCCATGGATGTGCAAAATCATGAAAATAGTGTTTCGCCATACACTTTGCTTTGGGAGAGTTGGCATCTGATCTCAACGGATCCTGCAAACCGTGTGCTGGAGATTGAATGGCACAGTGGCTAAAACTAGAGCTGCAGCACCCTGAGGTTCTGGGTTCAAACCCATGCTGCTCCTTGTAACCTTGGGCGAGCCACCTACGGCTCGTTTTACAAAAGTGCGCTAGCGTTTTTAGCGCACGCGCAAGCCGATAAACTACCGCCTGCTCAAGAGGCCCTAACGCACCTTCGTTAAAGGAGCCCCTAATCCCCTCATTGCCCCAGGTACATCAGTTAGATTGTGAGCCCACTAGGACAGACAGGCAAAAATGCTTGAGTTCCTGAATAAATTCATGTAAACCCTTTTGAGATTCCCTGGAAGGACAGTATAATAAACTGAATAAATAAATACAGTCAAACCTCGGTTTGCGAGTATTTTGCAAGATGAGAAAAACACCCTCGCAAATCTTGCCTCGCAAACTGAGCGTTGACTCGACATGCGAGACCCCCACCCCCCACCCCCGAGGACCGGCATCGCCCGTCCAAGCCCTTACCGCGATCGGGCGCCGGCTTGCCGCACCAACCCACAGAATGTGCTGGTGCCGAAAGAGCCTGCCGCCTGCCATTGATCGCATCACCCGCCTGGCCCTTCCCAGCAATTCGTTCTGTGCCGGCTCCTCGTTCGTCCCTCGCTCTGTGCCGCGCTGACGAGTTCAACTCGCTGCTTTGTCCGGCCTGGAGCACTCGCCCTTTGGCAACGTGTCTTCAAAGCAGCAGCAGCGGGAGGTAATTAAATCCAACATGCGGGCGGACAGGCTTAGGGGGACAGGGAAAGAGGACAAAGTCTGAAAGGCAGTGAGGGGAACATAGGAGGGAGGGAGAGACAATTAGGCCTGAGGAAGGAAAGAAAGAAAGAAATTACCAGACAACAAACATAGGAAAAATGATTTTATTTACAGTTTAGTGATCAAAATGTATCAGTTTTGAGAATTTATATCTGCTGTCTATGTTTTGCACTATATTTGTCTATTTTTCTATAGTTGTTACTGAGGTAACGTTGCATATTTTAAAAAGTCATCTGCCTTGACATCTGTGCCCTGTCCCTGCCTGCCCTATGCCCTGTCCCTGCCCACCACTAGACCACCAGAGGGGGACAGGGTACAGAGCCTGGCAGGGAGGGGGGACAGGGTGCAGAGCCCAGCAAGGAGTGTGGGGTTGGGTGCAGAGCCTGGCGGGGAGAATTTGGTTCAGAATGTTTTTGTTGTTTTTTTTCTTGTTTTCCTCCTCTAAATCTAGGGTGTGTCTTATGGAGCGAAAAATATGGTACGTCCTAATTGCAACATTAGCGCGTGAGCATTCAAAAAATAGAAGGTCGGTCATTTTATCACTGCGGCAAAAATGGCCCTAACGTAAAGGGAAAACTCATGCAAGAGCACACTACGGCCAGTTTTTGCCACAGCTAAGAAAAAAAGGACCTCTCTATTTATTTGCAGAGTTACTGTCTTCGCTGCTTAAAAACAACAGCAAACAACAAAAAAGGATGATATAAGATGCATTGTCTGAAAATTCAGGTTCCTTAAGATTATTTGTTTAATTAAGAAATCCTTGTTATATAATTAAGATATTTTAATTGCTGTTGTAAGAGATTCTAATTAATACTTTGTAAACCATTGCCTATTAATGTTATTAGAACAATTGCTTTGTGTGAACGCATTACTATGCATACGCTACATTATTTAAGTAAGATGTTTTGAAATGAAATGGCTGAACCCTAATCCTCATTCATAAAGGGATTAGATTACTATACAGTTTTTAATCATATAATATTAAGAATTAGTCAGTTCTGATAGTTTTTGCTCAAACTAGATTGGATTTAGAAAAATTAAAGTATGTAAAAATGAGTTTCTGGGGCATCGCCATAACAACATAAAATCTTGATTTTATGAAATTTAGGAATATTGTCTGCAATTCTGGAGGCCGCACTTTTAAAAAGATATAAGCAGGATGGAGTCAGTCCAGAGGAAGGCTACTAAAACGGTGCGTGGTCTTTGCCATGAGGCATATGGGGACAGACTTAAAGATCTCCATCTGTATGCTTTGGAGGAGAGGTGGGAGAGGGGAGATATGATAGAGATGTTTAAATACCTATGTAGAATAAATACACATGAAGCGAGTACCTTTCAATTGAAAGGAAACTTCAGAGTGAGAGGGCATAAGACAGTGGTCTCAAACTCATGGCCCGGGGGCCACATGCGGCCCACCAAGTACTATTTTGAAGCCCTTGGTATGTTTATCATAATCACAAAAGTAAAATAAAACTGTTTCTTGATCATATGTCTCTTTAGCTAAAAATGACAAAATTATTATTAAGACTTAGCCAAAAGGAAAGATTTAGAAACTATAAACAGTTTTACCTCATTCAAAATTGTCGTTTCTTTAATAAGACATTAACTATTTTTTTCTGAGGCCCTCCAAGTACCTACAAATCCAAAATGTGGCCGTGCAAAGGGTTTGAGTTTGAGGCCACTGGCCTATAGGAAGAGGATATGCAAATGTTAAGAGCCTTAGCCAATAGGGAGAGGAGATAGTGGATGCTTATGACATCACAATGCAGGTGTAAAGAGCCTTAGCCTAAAGCAGTGAGTTCAAACCTGCGGCCCGCCAGGCACTATTTTGAGGCCCTCGGTATGTTTATCATAATCACAAAAATAAAATAAAACAGTTTCTTGATCATATGTTTCTTTAGCTATAAATGACAAAATTATTATTAAGACTTAGCCAAAAGGAAAGATTTAGAAACTATAAACAGTTTTACCTCATTCAAAATTGTCGTTTCTTTAATAAGACATTAACTATTTTTTTCTGAGGCCCTCCAAGTACCTACAAATCCAAAATGTGGCCGTGCAAAGGGTTTGAGTTTGAGACCGCTGGTCTAGAGGAAGGCTACTAAAATGGTGTGTGGTCTTCGTGATAAGGCGTATGGGGAGAGACTTAAAGATCTCATTCTGTATACTTTGGAGGAAAGGCTGGAGACAGAGTAGTTTAAATACCTACATAATATAAATGTGCATGAGTCGAGCCTCTTTCATGAGAAGGCATAGGATGAAGTTAAGATGTGAGAGGCTCCGGAATAATCTAAGGAAATATTTTTTTACAGAAAGGGTGGTAGATACGTGGAATGGTCTCCCAGCAGATGAGGTGGAGACTAAGACTGTGTCTGAATTCAAACAAAGCATGGGAACTCCCTACAGCCATTTCCTCATGGCGATCTGCACGGGGCAGGAGCGTAGGAAGATCGCTCCTGCCCCAAAAGCCCGCTAGACCACCAGGTAAGGCCGGGAAGGCGGCAGGGAGGTAAAAAATATGTTTTTTTTAAAATTTTCCCCCTCACCAGAAAAAAATCGCGATTATGTGAAATCGCGAGTGCAGAAACCGCGAATGGGGAGGGGGAAGTAAATAAGGCCCGATTCTATAAAGGTGCGTAAATCGTCTGCCAACTAAAAAAATAGGTTCTGGCTGCTTGTAAATAACAATTAGGTGCCATTTACAGAATCGCAGCTAGACCTATGTGGAAACTTAGGTGCTTGAAATGTAGGCGAGGATTTTAAAGGCCTATGTTTCAGGCACCTAAGTTTTTTTGGAGAATCACGCTTAGCGGTGCCTAAGTCACACTCCGCCCATAAAAATCTAGCGCCACTAAGCGCCATGCGATATCTTTTATAGAATCGGAGAGGCGCCTATCGCCCAATTAAAATTTTTTAAAACCAATTATTCAGGCTGTTAAGGGTATTTTACCAATAAGTTAGGCGCTTAAGAGGCCCCCCCCCTTTATAGAATTTGAGGCTTACCTTCTAAGGACCAGATTCAGTGTGCTTGATGGCATTGCGTCGCATCTGCACATCCGCATGCGTGGATGCCCTCTCGATTAAGATGAGCAGGCTGAGGGGGGTGGGACTACGGGGGGAGGATGGGGCGTGGTATGGGCATAATGGGGCGGGGTGGGTTGAACTGAGCGGGCCTGGGGGGCGGGTCTATGGGTCACAAATTTACATACGTAAAATCTGGTAATCCTAGGGTAGCACAATGAATGTACTTAAAAGCAGTGGCCTACCTAGGGTGGCCGTGTAGTTGTCTGCATCCGATGCAGGCAATAAGGGATTGCATGAACTGAACTTGAGTGGGGAATGCTGGTGTCAGCGGTTGACTTTCTGCTGCTCCAACAGGCGGGGGGAGGGGAGAAGCTTGGGCATAGGACCCTTTCCACTGGTGGAGCATAGACATTCTCAGAAACCAGTGTTTTAATTTTAATATGGGGGGGGAGCCAGAGAGGAAATCTTTTGAAGGTCTAAGGCAGGAGTGTCAAAGTCCCTCCTCAAGGGCCGCAGTCTAGTCAAGTTTTCAGGATTTCCCCAATGAATATGCATTGAAAGCAGTGCATGCACATAGATCTCATGTATATTCATTGGGGAAATCCTGAAAACCCGACTGTAATACAGCTCTCAAGGACCGGAGTTCCCTATCCCTGGACTAAGGGATCTCAAAGTCCCTTCTTAAGGGCCGAATCCAGTCGGGATTTCAGGATTTCCCCAATGAATATGCATTGAAAGCAGTGCATGCACATAGATCTCATGCATATTCATTGGGGAAATCCTGAAAACCCGACTGGAATACAGCTCTCAAGGACCGGAGTTCCCTATTCCTGGACTAAGGGATCTCAAAGTCCCTTCTTAAGGGCCGAATCCAGTCGGGATTTCAGGAATTCCCCAATGACAATGCATTGAAAGCAGTGTATGCACATAGATCTCATGCATATTCATTGGGGAAATCCTGAAAACCCGACTGGATTGCGGCCCTCGAGGAGGGATTTTGACACCCCTGGTCTAAGGGTAGGGTTGCCAGGTTTTCAATTTGGAAAATCTGGAACCCCCTAGGACCCCAGGCCCGCTCAGTTCCGCCCTAATCCTGTCCCCAGTCCCGCCCTATCCCCGCCCCTGCTGTCTGCTCTTGCGCGAATTGAGGAGGCTTTTCAAAACTCAGACAAAGGGCTGGGTTTTGAAGAGCCGCCCGGACCCTCAGACAGCTGCAGGGAGGAAAGCAGTGAGGAGGATTTGAAAAAGCAAAGGCAACTGCTTTACAGGCTATGAGGAAAGCAGATTTGAGGCACTGATGAAGAGATTTAAGCACAGCTGCCCTTCCCCCTCCCCTCCCCTCCAGTCAATAATAACCCCTGCGTGGGTGGAATCTTGTTGAGGCCAACTCACAAACTTTGAAATGTGCTTGTAGGTGAATGAATTTGGAATTTAAAACAATTCAGCCTCGACTTGTGCCGTATTTATTTTCAAAATGATTTCTTCTTTTCAGTTTTTCAAATAGTCTCAAATCTAATTTGTTCTGAAGTTGCATGCCCTCATTTTGCCTCCTCCAGGTGAGAAAGCTCTCTCTATCCACTCATCCTTAATTGCACATCGTGTCTTTATTTCCTAGTTTTCAGCTGATTGTGAAGTATTTGAGGGGGGGGAGGAGAAACTCCATGAAGATGAAAATGGAAACATAAGATAATGTCAGCAAAGAGCCCATTTTGCGTTTAGCTTCAGGAAAATAAATATGTAAACAGGTTAAAAGCATAAAATTATTGCAAAGACTTGCCAAGAGGATACAATCAAATTTTCACAAATACTTTAATTGCTCTGTTTTATTCAGGTAAGATTCTGTCAGTGTCTTCCTATCTATAGTATGAGGTCACATCATACTAGGAAAAGAATGTTCCATCTCGGCTAATCAGACAAAAAAATATGTTAGAAAGAAATCAAGAGAGTGCTAGGAAAGGGTTGATGAGCAAATATCAAGCAAAATAGCAAAGATACTTACCTGTAGCAGGTGTTCTGCTAGGACAGCAGACGTATATTCTTAGTTTTTTAGCCTGTTACATTAACGGGTGCTAGAATAGATGTGTAGACTTAGGCGTCCAGCAGCACCCCTTCCATGCTCCACGTGTCCAGCAGCACCCCTTTTCCCTTCTTTTTCCCTCCCCCATCCAGCAGCACCCCTTCCCTAATCCCCTGTCCAGAAGTAGCCCTTCACCCTTCCTTTTACCTCCCCCCCTGTCCAGCAGTATCCCTTCTCTGCTCCCCCTGTCCAGCAGTAGCCCTTCTTCTTTCCTTTTACCTCCCCCCATCTAGCAGCACCCCTTCCCTGCTCCCCTGCCCAGCAGTAGCCCTTCTCCCTTCCTTTTACCTCCCCCCTGTCTAGCAGCATCTCTTCCCTGCTCCCCCTGTCCAGCAGTAGCCCTTCTCCCTTACTTTTACCTCCCCCCTGTCTCTCTCAGGCAAGGTGTCTGATCGCAGCTCTCCTCCCTTTTACCTCCTGCTCCTTCACAACATCGAAGAGCCACGGTCACCCCTCCCCCCTAAACAAAGCAAGATTGCTCAAAGCCCCCCTTTCCCAGCACACATCCCCTTTACCTAAACCAATGAAAGATCGTTCGCAACTCCCCCAGCACACTTATTTTCCCCAAAGCAAAGCAAAATAGCTTCCTTCCCCAAGCAGGCTTATCTGAGAAGTGTCCCTTGTTTCCAGAGGCAGCTTTGACAGAGGCAGCTGCAGGTTCTTTTTTTTTTCAGCTTGGGAAACCACCGTACGAAAACCTCAACCGCCGCAGGTTCCCAGCTTTGGCAGGGCCCGCCGCAGGCTCCTTTTTTCAGCTGGGGAAACCGCTGCATGAAAATCTCAACCACCACAGGCTCCGTTTTCAGCAGGGTTAACTGCTGCACACAAAACACAACTGTCGTTGGGGGAAACCGCCACGCGCAAACTGCCAAATGCTTGTTGTACTGTGCATGCGGAGGCACAGTGCCACGGATCACGGACCCACGGATTTTTATGTGCGCATGCGCGCTAAGGGTTTTTTTTATAGAGATGTGGGTGACATCATCCACGGAACCTGATACGGATAGTGCCAAACGCTTTGGCACTTTAAAACTTTGAGCCAGATTCTGGAAGCAGCACACGCTGCGGTATGCGCCTGCAAAATGGGCCCTATGGCGTGTCAATTACCGGTAAGTGCCGTGGCCAGAACTGCATCTATTTTCTTCTAACGATGCCTTAAATGTAGGCCAGCATTTCACAGGCCTACATTTAAGGTGTCTGACTCATGCCTATAAGATGCACCTAGACACGCCTATGGATACCTAGGGCTACATCTGGTGTAAAGCTCATCTACACCAGACTTACACCAGGTACATAGGTGTACCTAGACATCGCCTTACACACACGAACAATGCCTACCTTGTAGGTGTCCTACACCCCATCAATTTTTTGTTATATTTCTTAAAAGAGGTTGCAAAAATCAGATGGCAAGAAGGTCACAAATCTATGAGAATCTTTACTTAGCTTTAATAATAATAATAATAATTTTATTCTTATATACCGCCAAAGCTGTAGTAGTTTGAGGCAGTTTAAAATAAGAGGAGCTGGACAATCAGCGAAGATAGGTACAAAGTAAAGTTATAGAACTGTAAGCGGATACAGGGATAGGAAGGGCTGGAACAGTCAGCAAACAATCAGCGAGAAAAGGCGCACTGTACAGTCATCAATACGTAGGCAGGGAACAGAGCGGGATTGAGAGATCGTGATAAAAATCGGTTGGAAAATTGGTTGGAGTAAAGCAATAGAGCAATAGGAACATTTAGGTTACAAATTGGTTGTACAAGTTTGTTTTTACTAGTTTTCTAAAACTTAGATAGGATGGAGAGTGCATTATTAAGTTACCCAGCCAGTTGTTCATTTGGCCTGCTTGGAAAGCAAGTGTTATGTCTAGGTGTTTTTTGTCCAGGGGGGCGGTCTAGGTGTTTTTTGTCCAGGGGGGGGGGTCTAGATATCTTTTGTCCAGGGGATCTAGGTGTCTTTTGTCCAGGGGGTCTAGGTGTCTTTTGTCCCAGGGGAGTCTAGGTATCTTTTGTCCAGGGGGTCTAGGTGTCTTTTGTCCAGGAGGTTTAGGTGTCTTTTATCCTGGGGGGGCCAAGGTGTCTTTTGTCCAGCGGATCTATGTGTCTTTTGTCCAGGGGGTCTAGGTGTCTTTTGTCCAGGGGAGTCTAGGTATCTTTTGTCCAGGGGGTCTAGGTGTCTTTTGTCCAGGGGGTCTAGGTGTCTTTTGTCCAGGGGAGTCTAGGTATCTTTTGTCCAGGGGGTCTAGGTGTCTTTTGTCCAGGAGGTTTAGGTGTCTTTTATCCTGGGGGGGGCCAAGGTGTCTTTTGTCCAGGGGGTCTAGGTGTCTTTTGTCCAGGGGGTCTAGGTGTCTTTTGTCCAGGGGGACTAGGTGTCTTTTGTCCAGGGGAGTCTAGGTATCTTTTGTCCAGGGGGGGTCTAGGTATCTTTTGCCCAGGGGGTCTAGGTGTCTTTTGTCCAGGGGAGTCTAGGTATCTTTTGTCCAGGGGGGGTCTAGGTATCTTTTGTCCAGGGGGGTCTAGGTATCTTTTGTCCAGGGGGTCTAGGTGTCTTTTGTCCAGGGTGGTCTAGGTATATTTTGTCCAGGGGGTCTAGGTGTCTTTTGTCCAGCGGATCTATGTGTCTTTTGTCCAGGGGGTCTAGGTATCTTTTGTCCAGGGGGTCTAGGTGTCTTTTGTCCAGGGGGACTAGGTGTCTTTTGTCCAGGGGAGTCTAGGTATCTTTTGTCCAGGGGGGGTCTAGGTATCTTTTGTCCAGGGGGTCTAGGTGTCTTTTGTCCAGGGGGTCTAGGTGTCTTTTGTCCAGGGTGGTCTAGGTATATTTTGTCCAGGGGGTCTAGGTGTCTTTTGTCCCAGGGGGGCCAAGGTATCTTTTGTCCAGGGGGGTCTAGGTGTCTTTTGTCCAGGGGGTCTAGGTATCTTTTGTCCAGGGGGGTCTAGGTATCTTTTGTCCAGGGGGTCTAGGTATCTTTTGTCCAGGGGGTCTAGGTGTCTTTTGTCCAGGGAGTCTAGGTGTCTTTTGTCCAGGAGGTTTAGGTTTCTTTTATCCTGGGGGGGCCAAGGTGTCTTTTGTCCAGCGGATCTATGTGTCTTTTGTCCAGGGGGTCTAGGTATCTTTTGTCCAGGGGGTCTAGGTGTCTTTTGTCCAGGGGGGTCTAGGTGTCTTTTGTCCAGGGGGCCAAGGTGTCTTTTGTCTAGGGGTCTAGGTATCTTTTGTCCAGGGGGTCTAGGTGTCTTTTGTCCAGGGGGGTCTAGGTATCTTTTGTCCAGGAGGTCTAGGTATCTTTTGTACAGGGAGTATAGGTGTCTTTTGTCCAGGGGGTCTAGGTGTCTTTTGTCCCAGGGGGGCCAAGGTGTCTTTTGTCCAGGGGGTCTAGGTGTCTTTTGTCCAGGGGGTCTAGGTATCTTTTGTCCAGAGGGGTCTAGGTATCTTTTGTCCAGGTGGTCTAGGTGTCTTTTGTCCAGGGAGTCTAGGTGTCTTTTGTCCAGAGGGTCTAGGTGTCTTTTGTCCAGGAGGTTTAGGTGTCTTTTATCCTGGGGGGGCCAAGGTGTCTTTTGTCCAGGGGATCTATGTGTTTTTTGTCCAGGGGGTCTAGGTATCTTTTGTCCAGGGGGTCTAGGTGTCTTTTGTCTTGGGGGGTCTAGGTGTCTTTTGTCCAGGGGAATCTAGGTATCTTTTGTCCAGGGGGGGTCTAGGTATCTTTTGTCCAGGGGGTCTAGGTGTCTCTTGTCCAGGGGGTCTAGGTGTCTTTTGTCCAGGGGTGTCTAGGTATATTTTGTCCAGGGGGGTCTAGGTATTTTTTGGCCAGGGGGTCTAGGTGTCTTTTGTCCATGGGGTCTAGGTGTCTTTTGGCCAGGGGGTCTAGGTGTCTTTTGTCCCTACTATGTTACTATAAAAACCCGAATGGTCCATCCATTCTGCCCAACCTGATTCAATTTAAATTTTTTAAATTTTTTCTTCTTAGCTATTTCTGGGCAAGAATCCAAAGCTCTACCCGGTACTGTGCTTGGGTTCCAACTGCCGAAATCTCCGTCAAAACCTACTCCAGCCCATCTACACCCTCCCAGCCATTGAAGCCCTCCCCAGCCCATTCTCCACCAAACTTCCATATACAAACACAGACCATGCATGTCTGCCCAGTACTGGCCTTAGTTCAATATTTAATATTATTTTCTGATTCTAGATCCTCTGTGTTCATCCCACGCTTCTTTGATCTCAGTCACAGTTTTACTCTCCACAACCTCTCTCAGGAGCGCATTCCAGGCATCCACCACCCTCTCCGTAAAGTAGAATTTGCTAACATTGCCTTTGAATCTACCACCCCTGAACCTCAAATTATGTCCTCTGGTTTTACCATTTTCCTTTCTCTGGAAAAGATTTTGTTCTATGTTAATACCCTTCAAGTATTTGAACGTCTGAATCATATCTCCCATGTCTCTCCTTTGCTCTAGGGTATACATATTCAGGGCTTCCAGTCTCTCCTCATACGTCTTCTGGCGCAAGCCTCCTATCATTTTCGTCACCCTCCTCTGGACCGCCTCAAGTCTTCTTACGTCTTTCGCCAGATACGGTCTCCAAAACTGAACACAATACTCCAAGTGGGGCCTCACCGATGACCTGTACAGGGGCATCAACACTGTGGTTTTCTGTCCATTTTGGACTGCGAAGGTGGTTTCTTCTCTTCCTCGTTTGTTTTGGGAGGCATGTCCTCACCAGATGACGTGGCTGGTGATTGCCCTGCAAGTCTTACCCTAAACCAGCATTGCTTACATACTGCGGATAACATGGCCAATATCATTCTTGACTAGATGCCTTAGACACGGAAAACTTTTTTTTTTATATGAATATTGAATATGAATATTGAAGCTGTTTAATTCTTATTATATGATGACATTTTAAATATTAATTATCTGACCAATTGGTGGAATGTTGTGTGTTTGTATGCTAAATATGAAAAAAAAATTGTTTTCAGTTACATGTGGCAATTTGTGGGGATTTGCCCAAATATGGGAACCTTTGCTTAAATTCTGTAATTAATATACTTATGGCAGTAATTATGACACTCTTACAACTTCTCACGACTAATGTTTTGTATTTATTTATTTAATTAGTTTATTCATTGTTCTATACCGTTCTTCCAAGGGAGCTTAGAACGGTTTACATAAATTTTCTCAGACATTTTTCCTGTCTGTCCCGGTGGGCTCACAATCTATTTAATGTACCTGGGGCATTGGGGGGATTAAGTGACTTGCCTATATATATATATATATAGGGCTCCTTATACAAAGGTGCGCTAGCGTTTTTAGCGCACGTACCGGATTATCGTGTGCTATAGCGTGCGCCAGCTGAAAAATCACTGCCTGCTTAAAAGGAGGCGGTAGCGGCTAGCGTATGCTAAAACCGCTAGCGTATCTTTATAAAAGGAGCCCATAATGTATTTATTTAAAATCAAATATTGAAGTCAAATATTAATTATCTGCATTTTCCCATAGACTGTTTGGCTTCTTAGATGTACAGTAAATCGCCTTGAACCCTGTTGGTATAGTGCGATTCGTACATTGCGTATTGGATTAGAAAGAGCCCTCTTTTACTAAGGTACGCTAAACTCTAGCACAGCGGTGTCCAACCTTTTGGCTTCCCTGGGCCGCATTGGCCGAAAAATTTTTTTCTGGGGCCGCACAAACGCTGCAGCAAGACGCAGGAGGGAGCCGGCAAGACGGTAAACACCCAGGGGCAGCAGAGGAAAACACTGCATCGCCCTCGACTGGAGCTGCACAAAATACTTCACGGGGCCACATGCGGCCCTCGGGCCACAGGTTGGACACCCCTGCTCTAGCGCATGCATGCTAATTCGGTTAGCGCAGCTTAGTATAAGAGGGGGCTGGAAACTACAAAAGCACCCACTGTAGCTGCATTCATATTGCAAGAATTCTATTCTGTCAAGCATGAAAGGTAAAAAAAAACTAAGGCAAATAATATAATTTAGGCCTTTGATTGCAACAAGAAAAGTAGCGCACCGAATGAGCTCATTCTTTTCCAGTGATTGATTTATCTGTCGTCCATTTTACTTTGTGTTTGGCCATGATTAATTTGGTAATATTTGTGAGTTTATCTTCCGGATTAGGGTGATTTACAAATTGTTCAGACCTCTGTAGAAGATTGTCAATAGTCTGACAGCATAATCACAACCCATGTAAAGGTTTCACATTAAGTAGGATGGATCCCCCCCCCCCCCTTATAACAGGCAGTCTTGTGAGAAATAGAAACGGTGCTAGCAAGCTACGCCAGGCTGCATTTATAAATAACATGGCTGGCTCCGTAACATGATTGTGCAGGCAGACATCATAATCATAGTTTGTAGAGTTGACTATGTTTTCGTGACTCGCTTCCATTTCTCCACACTGTCGTTAGGCCAAGATGATCTGCGCTCGTTAGGGCGATCTGGATCCATTCTCATCCACACCCTTTTCCTTTGACTTCCTAAGAGTTTGATTTGGAAAACGTTAAGGAGCTCTTTCACTAAAGTGCACTAATTTTTGCTGTAACCCAGAATTTTGAGGCAAACAAGTCCAATGCACACAGCAGCAAGAAGGAGCTTTCCCAGCAAGGCCATGTGACCAGAGAATGACACGGTGACAAAATTCATCACCGTTCCCGTCCCCGCGGATAACCGCGGGAAATAATCCCATGTCATTTTCTAGTGTCTATTTCAACCTCAGTCCTTCTACACCAGCATTCTTCAAAGCAAAGCTTGCGGGTCAGTGGTTGTGGCCATTCACACTCTGATTCTTATGGGAGCCAAGGATAATGAAGCCATTGTGACATCACTGATGTGATTGGCTCTTAGGCACTGGTGGAATGAGGCATTATGACATCACAATATCTGCTCTGGATACCAGAGACTGTCATTCTTTGGTGTCTATCTCAACCTCAGTCCTTCTACACCAGCATTCTTCAAAGCAAAGCTTGCGGGTCAGTGGTTGTGGCCATTCATACTCTGATTCTTCCTTCTCTCCTTAAAGAATGACATGAAGATGGTTTCCCGCGGTTATCCACGGGGACGGGAACGGTGATGAATTTTGTCACTGTGTCATTCTCTACATGTGACCAAAGAGGCATGTACCCCTGGATGCTATACAGGGCACCCAATTATTTGCACCCAAACCTGGGCATGGTTTTGAGATTTGATTAACGAGCCAAGGGGCGGGGCCTGAGGAGTCTCAGTAAATCAGGGCCTTCCAGATATCCTTCATGGGCCACAATTGTCCTGCGCGCGCAATGGTCGGGACGCATTTGTTGGAGTGGAATTCTCCTGCCTGGCTCTGGCGGTGTACCGTCGTCCACAGACTTCATGGGTGCATAAGGTGGGACGTCAGCAAGTTGCTAATATAGCAACCGTGGCTGTCAGAGGGGAAAAAGCACAATTTATCAGACATTGAAAAAGGCATGATCAGCGGCTACCAGGCCACGGGCAGCAGCATTTCGGAAACGGTGGAGTTTGTGAACTGTGCAGGCCGATCAGCACGCTACCATGGAGCAAGTCGCCATCTAAACGAACAAGGGGGCTTCCAGATGAGCCCAAAATGACTGTGCAGCGAACCCTGTTGCGAACGGGGCTCGGGAGCAGATGCTCATGAGGGTTCGTTGCAAAAAACGGCTGCAATTTGTACAGGGGTACCAACATTGGACCTGCACCGACTGGCAGAGGGTTGCCTTCTCCAGTGAGTCACATTTTACCTTCCAGTTCATTTGGTGCGATTGGCTTCAATGCGTAACTCTGCTTTTTTTTTTGGCATCTGTTCCTAGTTTATGAAATTATCTTCTAGCTATATATATATATATATATATATAGGGCTCCTTTTACAAAGGTGTGCTAGCGTTTTTAGCGCATGTACCGGATTATCGTGTGCTATAGCGCGCACTAGCTGAAAAATTACTGCCTGCTTAAAAGGAGGCGGTAGCGGCTAGCGCATGCTAAAACCGCTAGCGTACCTTTGTAAAAGGAGCCCTTAATGTATTTATTTAAAATCAAAATATTGAAGTCAAATATTAATTATCTGCATTTTCCCATAGACTGTATGGCTTCTTAGATGTACAGTAAATCGCCTTGAACCCTGTTGGTATAGTGCGATTCGTACATTGCGTATTGGATTAGAAAGAGCCCTCTTTTACTAAGGTACGCTAAACTCTAGCGCAGGGGTGTCCAACCTTTTGGCTTCCCTGGGCCGCATTGTCCGAAAAAAATTTTCTGGGGCCGCGCAAATGCTGCAGCAAGACAGAGGAGGGAGCCGGCAAGACGGTAAACACCCGGGGGCAGCAGAGGAAAACACTGCATCGCCCTCGACTGGGGCTGCACAAAATACTTCACGGGGCCGCATGCGGGTTGGACACCCCTGCTCTAGCGCACGCATGCTAATTCGGTTAGCGCAGCTTAGTATAAGAGGGGGCTGGAGACTACAAATTATTAAAGTCCAAAAGCACCCACTGTGATTCGCTCTGAGCTTTCTTATGTAAACTTCAGGTCATTTGTTAAGACTCATCTTTTTGGTCTAGCATTTCCTTGAAAATATTGGGAGTAGAGCCTTCTCTTTAGCGATTGTCTAGGCCTTCTTTTGCTAAGGTGCGTTAAATCAACGCGTGCGGTAACTGCTAATCCATCTATAGGATAACATGCGCACGTTAGCGTTTAGCGTGTTAGCGCGCGCTGACATTTACCGCACGCTAAAAAGCATAGCGCACCTTAGTAAAAAAGGGGGTTAAACTTTGAATTCATCTTCTTTTTTACCTTATCTATATTTTAATGGCGTTCCTTTCTCTTTTTTAAAAAAAAATTATTTGTTCTCTTTGCTATATCTTCCCCAATTTCCCTTTGAAGTGTATGTTTGTCTTTCCCTACATAGCATGTTCCCCTCACTTGAAAATTAATTTATTGTACATCGCTTTGCCATCCTTGAAAAAAGCGGTTTTATCAAATATGAAAAAAACTTGAAACTTAGGGCTCCTTTTACAAAGGTGCGTTGGGACCGTAACGCGCGGAATAGCGTGCGCTAAATTGCGGCGTGCGCTAGCCGCTACCGCCTCCTCTCGAGCAGGCGATAGTTTTTCGGGTAGCCGGCGCTAATCCGGCGCGTGGGCTAAACCCGCTGGCGCCCTTTCGTAAAAAGGAGCCCTAACTGTGCTGTGGCTAAACCAAAGTGCAGCCAAAAACATTTTAATAAACGTAAACGCATGTGGAACCACCTCCACTGACACATTTGACGACCGGATCCAACATCCTGCCCCCCGTCAGCAGCTGTCGGACGCACTGCAGTCTGCATGGCTCCAAATACTTTTAGCAACCCATCCAGCATCTTATTGAGTCACTCCCTCGGCATCTGCCTGCCATCCGTGCTGCCAGAGGTGGTTATTCTGGGATATTAGCAGGTGGTCAAAATAATGTGACTCGACCGTGTAATCACTGCTGTATGCCAGATACTTCACTTGTGCCCTCGTCTTGCATACTCTATGTGTCACTATCGAGGCTCCTGATGGGATCACCTTAGAAATCCTTTATTTGTCCCTTTCCTTTCAAGAAGCATGGACAAGACCCCACACACTGTGTGAGGCCAGCAGTTGAAATCTGACTTAGTAGTTCAGTTAAGACATGTTCCCATTCAGTCCCCAGACTAGCTTGGTGCCAGGAAGCTCTGTGTGTTGTTTTCCTACCTCACTCGATGATTGATTATAAACTGCGTAACCTCTAAGGCAGGGGTGTCCAACCTTTTGGCTTCCCTGGGCCGCATTGGCCGAAAAAAATATTTTCTGGGGCCGCGCAAACACTGCAGCAAGACAGAGGAGGGAGCCAGCAAGATGGTAAACAACCCGGGGCAGCAGAGGAAAACACTGCATCGCCCTTGACCGGGGCCGCACAAAATGCTTCACGGGGCCGCAGGCGGCCCTCGGGCCGCTGGTTGGACATCCCTGCTCTAAGGTTTCTTAATTGACCTGACTGCTCAAAGAATCTGCACAGCAAGTTCAAATGTGTACAATTTATAGCAAAATAATTCTATTTATTTCATATTTGATTTTTTTTTTTTTTAAAGTATGCTGCTTCTTCCGTAATTGTATGAGTTCATGATGAAAATGCTGTCTCTTTTTTCCCTAAACATTAAGAATTATAGTTTATGCTTATTTTCATAACCATTGAGAAATAAGAGAGAGAGATATTTGGAGATAATATGATCCCCAGAACAGGTTGCCAGTGAAGGTTCTGAGGGCCAGTATGATGACAGAATTAAAGCATATGTGAGGCATATGTAATATGCTTCACTGGCTGCCATTCGAATCTAGAGTTCTTTTTAAATTCGCATGCTTCTGCTACAAATCTGTAAATGGTTCATCACCAAGTTACATCAATCCCCACTTTAACCTTTATTGCACCAAGAAATCCCGTAGAATTCAGCTGTTCGCCTTCCCTTCGCTAAAACGTTGTCATCTCAAAAGATTCCTAGACAAAACTTTCGCCTTCCAAGCAGCTAAGCTGAACCCATGGCTAGCCCAAATGATACTCGAGGCCCCCACTTACCTCGGCTTCAGAAAATTACTTAAAACTTACCTATTCAGCAAACAAGACCCTTAACTGTCCCCCCCTCCTAAAATAACACTTCGCCCCGCCCTGCTCTTCTCCTCCATCACGATATCTTCCCTTTTTCCCTATCTTCTACATCCTCTGTCAAGTTTGATTAAAAGCTGTAATTCTGAAAAATTGTTGTAAATCTGCTTGTCAATGCGGATCCTAATCTAATTGATGTAAACCGCCTAGAACTCGCTGGGTATGGCGGTATCTATATATATAAAATTGGAGGTATGTATGTGTGTATGTATGTGTGTGTGTGTGTATGTGCCGCGATCACGCAAAAACGGCTTGACCGATTTGAACGAAACTTGGTATGCAGATCCCTCACTACCTGGGATGATATGTTCTGGGGGTCTCGCGGCCCACCTGCACACGTGGGCGGAGCTACAAACAGAAAATCAGATATCACCCATTCATGTCAATGGAAAAAATGTAAAAAGCTGCCATTCTCACAGTAATTCAAAAACGGCTTGACCGATTTGAATGAAACATGGTATGCAGATCCCTCACTACCTGGGGTGATATGTTCTGGGGGTCTCTCGGCCCACAACTCTATGTTGCTTGCTCAAGGGTGGGTTCACCCAACAATTTATATGTTCTTGCTCCTGGAAGTGAAACTAAAAATGTTGTTTATAATCACGTTTTGCGTTAGTTGTATTGTATTCATTTTGTCAAATATTTCACATTATAATTTGAATATTGTACTTTTTATTAAGCTGTAAAAAAATAATTTCATTCACCACTATAAAGTATCTTTATTTGAATCCATTTACAGTGTTATTGCTATAATTAAATACCCGTGCAACGCCGGGGCATCAGCTAGTATAAGAATAAAATTATTATTATTATTATTATTATTATTATAATAGGAAGTGGTGTGCTGGAACTGGCTCGCAAGAGCTGTTTTAAGGTTTTAAGAATTTTGGAAGCTAATTGTTAAAGTAGCTACTTGGGACCTTGGAGGCCTACCTTCCCTCCCCCCAACCCAATTTGGGGTTACCTGGAAAATCTGGACCTTTAGTCCCGCCTTCAATCCTACCAATCCCCACCCCGTCACACCCTGGTTCCGCCCCTTCATGCCCCTGAACCCGCCTCAAGCCTGCTCCAGCTCCGCCTCCAATCCCACCCCCCGCTGCCTGCACTCATCGGCCAGGACAAAGTGCTGGGTTTTGAAAAGCCGTCCTGACCCCCAGACATGTCCTCAAGCAGGAGGACCTGCAGGGGAAATCCGGATGTCTGGTAGCCCTACTCAGGCCCCCCTCGCAAATTCCTTATACCTATGCTGATGCCACTGCTTGTTTCCAGCTTTGAGCAGCATGCCAGGACTTCTCACGCATGCTCAACGATTAGTTTCCAGAATCTGAAGACTGGACACAGTTCAGAGTAACTGTCCAGGGGGTCACCATGAGTAAACCCCCAACTCGATAGCACTTGACAACAGCCCAAAATGCTGGAGGGCTAAGAGAGATGGCAATAGGCTTAATTTAGCTTGGGTCATAAGGTCAAGCTTGCACAGCTGACAGCTGGGATATGGCCCTAATGAGAACAGTGTAGGTCATGTGGCCCTTTTCATCCACCATTCTGTATGCAAAGTTTGTCTTACATAATGAAACAGAAATGTGAGAATGAACTTGAGAAAATAAATTCTCTCGCCATCTTTTTCTCACCTTCTCTATTTCTCACTTTCTTTTTATCTCTTCCTAGCCCCTGTTTCTTTGCATGTATATTATTCACTGACTGAAATGCAAATCACAAGTATTAATGTTGTAATTGCAGGTTTTTATTCTTTTCTAATTGACCTAAAGTTGTTAAAATTCACAAGATCATCAACATCCTTTACTTAATCAGTTTTTAGACATACAGAAATGTCAGTTTAATAGGATGAGATTTTGCAAAATCACAGCCCCCTCCTCTGATAAAATTATACAATTGTATATGAAAAAAAGATATCATAAATCGTGCTCGATTCACCTTACAAGAAAGTTTTAACCTATCCGGCTTACAATCTTTCTTTCTGCAGGATGGAGGATGCATGTTGTACACGAGAAACTAGGGCTGTGCAACCCAGAATTTTACATTTTCTTTTTAAATCATTTCCCCAATCGTTTGCAGAAATTTTGTTTTGTTTGAGTTTTTTTTATTTTTATTATTATTTGGTGCAATTTGCATTATTTTTCATAAAGAATGTGCACTTAAAAAAAAAAGTATGCAAAATAAGGGGTCCTTTTATTAAGGCGCGGTAGGGTTCATAGACATAATCGCGGAAGACAAAGGCGCGCGCCGACAACTGAGCGCAAGACGGAGGCACGCGCTGAAGAAAATTACTGTTTTTAGGGGCTCCGACGGGGGGTTTTGTTGGGGAGCCCCACCACTTTACTTAATACAGATCACGGCGGCGTTGTGGGGGGTTTGGGGGGTTGTAACCCCCCATATTTTACTGGAAACTTAACTTTTTCCCTAAAAACAGGGAAAAAGAGAAGTTTTCAGTAAAATGTGGGGGGTTACAACCTCCCAAACCCCCCACAACGCCCCCACAATGCGGCGCGATCTGTATTAAGTAAAGTGGGGGGGGTTCCCCCCACGCCCCCCTGTCAGATCCCCTAAAAACAGTAATTTTCTTTGGCACGCGCCTTCACTCTGTGCTCAATTGTCTGCGTGCGCCTTTGTCCCAGCGCGCTTTTGACCTGACACCGCGCAGTAGGGGTTTAATGCGTGGAATATCGCGCGTTAAACTGCCTGCCGCCCTAGTCGCTAATGCCTCCATTGACCAGGCGTTAGTTTTTTTGCTTGCTAGCAGGGTTAGCGCATCGGATATTTCATCACGCGCTAACTCTACTAGCGCAGCTTGATAAAAGGAGCCCTAAAAAAAAAAAAATACGCACTCTTTCAAAAGAGTACAGACTCTGCAAAAAAGGATTATGGTTTTGGAAAGAGTTTGCATTGTTTTTTGTAAGCGTGCGCATACATAATGGGTAGAACAAGGACAAATAAGAAAATTCAACAAAACTACAGTAGAAATTGACATCATTTATTGAGTCACAATAGGTGTCATGTACCTTTTCTTTTTATCTGACCTCCTTACACATCCAGGGTTGGGGGGAGGGGGGTGGGAAAACATTATAATCATTATTCATTATATCTATTCTATTGAAATTATACATGTGGTTCTATTTTCATTGGTTAAGGGGAGGAGGGGTGTGTGAAAATGTTTGTTTTTTGAAATATTTGTATATTTAAAGTGTTTTTGTTTGATTTGTTTATGTTCCGATTCACTGTATTGCATTGTTAATATTTGAAAACTAATAAAGATTTACAAAAAAAAAAAAAATTACGGTGAATTAAAGACAAAGAAAGGTACTGCAGACAGGCGTACAATGATGCAGGCAAAGTTTATTTTTAAACAAACAGATTGTTGCGTACAGATAGACCACTTTATATATAATATGGCACCCAACACGATCCGTGTTTAGAACAACACGTCTTCTTCAGGGTCCCTTAAAATGGTGGTAACAAAGTAATACAATAGAAAGAAGCAAATGAGATATAAGATATTCAATCAAACAGTTACTTTATTGTCCAAATTGTTAAAAGTCATATACTATGAACAAAGTCTATAACCTAATTTCCATCTTGGATGTATAGTCTCATAAAGAGATCCAAAATCTGTGATGTAAGAGTGGGCTAAGTCTAGGAATACCTAGAATCTCCCAACTAGGATCCCAGTTTCGGCATCCGTAGATGCCTTCATCAGGGGATGAATGGACACTGCTGTAGAGGAAATTAAACACAAACCGGCAGGTAATGTGTGTAAACATTCTAATCGCAGAGCAGCGTCTTTACGAAAAACTGTGCACGTGTAATGAAATGTAATACATAGGCAGGGGAAGAGAACGAGGCAGGAGGACGTGACTCAAAAAGAATGGAGCAACAAATGTGCCAGGCAACAAAGAACACGCAACAAATATGCCTGATCTTTACTTTTGCGATGATGAATGTACCGCTGGAGAAAGCTAAAGCAGTAGAAGGCCAATAGAAGCCATTTTATGGGACCCCTGAAGAAGACATGCTGTTCGAAACACGGGCCATGTTGGGTCCCATATTCTGTATAAAGTGGTCTATTTGTATGCAACAATCTGTTTGTTTAAAATAAACTTTGTCTGCATCATTGTACACCTGTCTGCAGGACCTTTCTTTGTCTTTGGTTCACCGAATGCATAATGGGTCATGTTTGTGTGCATTAATGAGAACATAAGAACATAAAAATAGCCTTACTGGGTCAGACCAATGGTCGATCATGCCTAGTAGCCTGTTCTCATGGTGGCTAATCCAGGTCTCTAGTAACTGGCCAAAATACAAGGAGTAGCAACATTCCAGCATCTCAAAGAATAGCAAGATTCTGGAACCTCAATGAGCACAACATTCCAGAGCTGAGATTGTGATGTCATAATGCCTCATTCCACAGAACCTCAGAGCCAACCTCATCAGTGATGTTACAATGGCTTAACTTGACTCACATAAAAAGATAAGATTAGCCTTACTGAGTCAGACCAATGGTCCATCAAGCCCAGTAGCCCGTTCTCACGGATAGCCAAAATCCAAGGAGTAGCAACATTCTATACCAAATCTCAAAGAATAGCAAGATTCCGGAATCCCAGGAGTAACAAGATTCTAGAATCCCAAATACTAGCAACATTCCATGCTACCGATCCAGGGCAAGCAGTGGCTTCCTCCATTTCTTTCTCAATAACAGACTATGGACTTTTCCTCCAGGAACTTGTCCAAACCTTTCTTAAAACCAGTTATGCTATCTTACCACAACCTCTGGCAACGCATTCCAGAGCTTAACTATTCTCTGAGTGAAAAAAAATTTCCTCCTATTGGTTTTCAAAGTATTTCCCTGTAACTTCATCGAGTGTCCCCTAGTCTTTGTCATTTTTGACGGAGTGAAAAATCGATCCACTTGCACCCGTTCTACTCAGGATTTTGTAGTATCAGTCATATCTCCCCTCAGCTGAAGAACCCTAGCCTTTTTAGACTTTCCTTTATCATCTTGGTCGCTCTTCTTTGAACCCTTTCTAGCAGGAAGCAGTGCTGCACTGATCCCAGCTTCCTCAGATTGTATTGGATTTATTACGTTTGATATACCGCTAGTACGTGAGATCTTAGTTGTACTAGGCAAAGACAGGTACCTATAGGAATCTTGTAGGTATTAGTTGTCAAACAGTAGAGTTTTGGATTCTGGATCTCTGCAGGTGGAAGTAAACCCAGATTAGTCAACGATAGGGTATGCGTGGCTCTCGACAGTGAATATTCAGTTCTCGGCAGTCATCCAGAAGTTAACCAGGTGCCAGCTGATGTCCAGATCGGTGCCTGGTTAACTACACTGCATAAACAGCTAACTGGATAACTTCAAGCTTTGCCCGTGCCTCATCGCTCTCCCCAGCCTATGCCTTTATTCTGGCCATTTAGGAGGATGGCCAGTTAGTGCGGTATTCAGTGGAACTAACCAGTTAAGTGTCACTGAATATCCCCAGATTGCCTTGGGCAAGTCATTTAAGCTATTTAAATTGTTTTGAATACTGGACCCTGCTATTTTAATGTTTGTAATCGATGTACAGTGTATCAAGAATTAAATAAAATATAAATTAAATGGTAGAATTTCCCTGAGAACATCTGAACAGTGGCAAGTTCCTCATGTAATATAATACTTATTCTTTTTTTTTTTTTAAGTTCAAATATTTTATTGATTTTAGACAAAAAGTAAAAACAGAAAAATACACAAATGGTAACTAAGACATGGTACAAGCTAGTCATATAATCAGGCCCTGGTTTGCTAAGGTGTGCTAATCGATTTAGCACACGCTAAACGCTGAGGTGTGCATGTTAGTCTATGGACGTGTTAGCGTTTAGCACGTGCTAATTTGATTAGCGCACGCTAAATCAGCTTGCGTGCGCTAATCAGAGAATTTGTTGTTCATTATCTCTCATATTCTGTATACTGAATTCATAGCTATGTCGCTGACTGTCCAGCTCTTCTTATTGTAAACCGCCTCGAACTACCATGGCTTTGGCGGTATATAAGAAATAAAATTATTATTCTTATTAAATCGGTTAGCGCGCCTTAGTAAAAGAGGGGGTAATTCTAAGGGATTTGGCATCAAGCAATGCTTTTATACTATCCAGGGGGACAAGGTCAGTTAAACACATGGGAATGAGTTGAGAATATCCATTGAACCGAATTAAGGAGGTGAAAATGCCTCATGGATGATGCCAAAACCATATAAATAATATCTGGCCTTTACTTTCTACCTTCAACTGCATTAGGTTAGATTTTTTTTTTAAATGTGAAATCATTTCTAGCTGAACGAATCTGTATTTAACACAGATAGTAAATTCAAAACAAAACAACCAGAAAGCTGCATGCTTCCTCTGTCTTTTCGTTAATTTTCTTTTTCTCAGAGAAAGCAAATGCAAAGCATTCTTTACTTAGAGACAGGTTTTGTTACAGAGGGAATATAATTATCTATTCTGCCAGATAATATATAGTAGTAACATTTGCTTTGTGAAAAATAAAGATTCAAAGACCATATGTTTCATGCAATCTATCATTTGTCTCTCTGCATTGTACTTGATCGAGATAATGGCCTGGAAAACTTCACATTAGCAAGAAAAATAAAACCCACTGACTAAAGAAAAACACCACGTTCTATCACTCAGATAGATTATAAAATGCTTTGCAAATTTCCTGAAAATGTTACAATAATATCAAAACACTTTTATAGAACTACTAGCAAATGGAAGACATCCTCCATCTCAGCTTGCTGACATCGTAATGTGGACACTCCACATTATGATAACAATGGCACAGCTCAACTATCGCCTGGAATTCCTCAAAGTAGAGCAGGATGGTTGGCACATCTTAACTATAAATGATTTGTAGCTTTGTAACTCCAGTTATTTGGCAGAACAGCTATGAGAAGTGACAATACTTTTCAAATGACATCAACATGACTTTTGATTTTGACAAATATGTGTACAGGTAATTTTCCTTAGAGAGAGGAAAATTGAGCAAAACTGACAATATTTCTCTAAGCAATGACCGTCACATAAAAGAACTGGGACAAGAGGATACATCAGTCTATCTCTAACAATCTCTTCACCCGTCTTTCTGGATCTGATATTCAGCCTATGGTAATCAGTGGATTTAAAGTTGTGGGTTAAATTAATATTGGATATTCATTTAGCCACGTCTGGCTTCTGGCACTGAATATCCAGTTATGTGCAGTGACTTGGAAGTTACTCAGGCATCAATATTCAAACCAGTGCCCAGTTAACTTGGTGAATAAAGTTAGTACAGCCATTTTGCTTTCCAAATTTTATGCATACTTAGCCAATTAGCAGATGGAACATCATCACTCATCTGCTCTGATACTAACCAGACAGTGCCTTAGTGCACACAGGCAATAATCATTAGCACAACCCAGGGCTAGGGAAGTGTGTGCCGGGGGTGGCAGTGCCTAGTATCGCTGCCCACCCTCTCTCAGCAGTGTAGGGATCCTTAGATGCATTCTTCCCCCCGTTCCACCGGTACCTCTTCAAAAACATAAGAACATAAGAATAGCTCCACCGGGTCAGACCAATGGTCCATCAAGCCCAGCAGCCCATTCTCAGGGTGGCCAATCTAGGTCCCTAGTACCTGGCCAAAACCGAAGGAGTAGCAACATTCCAAACAGAATCCCAAAGAATAGCAAGATTCTGGAATCCCAAAGAGTAACAAAAGATTCCAGAACCCCAAAGAGTAGCAACATTCCATGGTACCGATCCAGGGCAAGCAGTGGCTTCCCCCATGTCTTTCTCAATAACAGACTATGGACTTTTCCTCCAGGAACTTGTCCAAACCTTTCTTAAAACCAGCTATGCTATCTCTTACCACATCCTCTGGCAACGCGTTCCAGAGCTTAACTATTCTCTGAGTGAAATAAAATTTCCTCCAATTGGTTTTCAAAGTATTTCCCTGTAACTTCATCGAGTGTCCCCTAGTCTTTGTAATTTTTGACGGAGTGAAAAATCGATCCACTTGTACCCGTTCTACTCCACTCAGGATTTTGTAGACTTCAGTCATATCTCCCCTCAGCTGTCTCTTCTCCAAGCTGAAGAACCCTAGCCTTTTTAGGCTTTCCTTTATCATCTTGGTCACTCTTCTTTGAACCCTTTCTAGCAGGAAGCAGTGCTGCACTGATCCCAGCTTCCTCAGATTGTATTGGATTTATTACATTTGATATACCACTAGTACGTTAGTATTAATCAGTTTACAATACTACTACAATAGAAGTGGAAGTTGCAAAATAATCTAAAATACATTAGAGATAGGAGTTACATGTTTAGAAACCATCGGTGGATAGAAGAAAGGCCAAAGGGTCAATAAAGGACATGAAAGCACAGGAGTTGAGAAAGAGGGCAAGAGTAATGACGATGTGAGAATCAGAGACACAAAGATCGGTAAAAATCTCTATAATAAAACCCTAAGCCGCGCATGCGCACTTCTACTTGCGTGTTCCATATGTCCGTGGCCTGAAGAAGTGCGCATGCGCGACTACAACTGCCCCACACTCGCGGCCCTGAGTGGTGGAGAGCAGCCCCGCTCCGCTCCGCCCGTTGACCCTCCACAAACCTCCCGGCTCCAGCGGCGTAGGCAGTACTATAAACACGCTGCTTCGCGCCCTTCTACTGCCGATTTCCTCTGCTGCGTCTCTGATGACATCATCAGAGACAGACGCGGGAGAGGAAATCGGCAGTAGAAGGCCGCGAAGCACCGTGTTTAAAGTGCTGCCTACGCGGCTGGAGCCCGGAGTTTTGTCAGCGGTGGGAGGGTCAGGAGCAGGCCAGATCGAGCAGGACAACGATAGTAAAAGAAGGGGGAGGGGCCGAACGGAGCAGGGAAGGATAAGGGAAGAGAAGGTAAGAGAAGGGAAAGGGGGGTGGGGGAAAATGCTGCTACTGCTACACAGGGACTTGGAGGAGAAGGGAAATACCGCTACTGCTTCTGCACAGGAAATGGGGGGGGGATAGGAGGGAAATGCTGTTGCTGCTGCATAGGAAAGTGGGATGGAAATGCTGCTGCACAGGAAAATGGGGGAAAATGACAGACAGTGGGAGGGCGGGAGACAGAAAGAAAGAGAAAGGGGGCCAGGGAGAGAGAGAGAGAGTCAGTGGGAGGGAGACAGACAGACATATATTCTAGCACCCGTTAATGTAACGGGCTTAATGACTAGATAATAAAACCCTAAGCGGCGCATGCGCACTCCTACCTGTGTGTTCCGTATGTCCGTGGCCGGAAGGCGTGCGCATGCGCGCCTACAACTGCCCCATACTCGCGAAGGGAGAAGATACAGAAATAAAGAAAGACTGACAGCCAGCCAGGGAGAGAGACAGTAAGACAGGGGGCCAGGGAAGAGACAGAGACACACAGGGGGACAGAGACAGAAAGAAAGGGGGGCAGGGAGAGAGATAAAAAACATAAAGTAAGAAAGAAAGAAACGCCTCAGCGACCCATTGTGCTAAAAGTCTACACATCTATTCTAGCACCCGTTAATATAACGGGCTTAAACACTAGTTAGAGATATTGTTGTAAATGCTAAACACTCATACGCAGACTATGGTGAGTAATTGCATAGGGTTCCATAGGGCTCCTTTTACAAAGGCGCGCTAGCAGTTTTAGCACGCTAAAATGCCGCTACCACCTCCTTTTAAGCAGGCGGTAATTTTTCAGCTAGCGCGTGCTATAGCACGTGCTAATCTTGTGTGTGCGCTAAAAACGCTAGCGCACCTTAGTAAAAGGAGCCCATAGTGTTGGTGGAACCGAGTTGATTTCAGTTGTTTCTTCAATGAATCCTTGAAGTATGGAGTTCCATAGATTAGACCCGCATAGTTGATTGTTGTTTTATATTTCTCAGGCCTGGGATTTCAAATCGGTCATGTTAAAGGGACAGAAGCTTGGGGCTATAAAAAAAAAATCCCAAACCCAAACTGACTCTTGTTTATATTTTGAGAAAAAGGAGTTCCAATGAGTGATCTGTGGGAAAACGCAAGGCTTTGTGGACACTTGGAAGACTGTTTTAAAAGTTCCCAGAACTTATTTGGAAATTGCAGAACAGAAGGGTCAGGTGAAGGGGTCAGGATCCTGCCCGGGTTTCCAGACGCGCAGAGACCTCCCCTTAACCAAGAGGTGGCTAGATGCAACAAGAACCATTGGAAACCATTGACCTGGAAAGCCCATACATTCTAAACAATATCAGGAAAACACACGGGAGGCCATGACAGCATTCAATTCATCGGTGCCATGGATTATAACTCATATGTCCAACACTGTTCTCTCCCTTGTAACAATAAATCAAAATCATCACCTCTCACACAGGCTGCTACCGTACCGATTATGAAGAACCTCAATGTGCCGGGTGCGTGTCCAGAGGTCAGAGAATGCTCCACAAGTGAAGCATTCAAACGTTGTTTCGAATATTACTCTTACGTTCAACCATCCTTGCACTCAATATTCTCACCCCGATCTCTACTGAAACTACGGATCAACATCCAGCTGAGGAAGCCATGCATGGCGGTTCTTTATATACTGGCATGTAATTAGGCAGATGTTAGTTAAAACATCGGAAGAGCTGGGGATGAGGCAAAATGATGCAATTTTGACTGTGTATCACTTTGGACAGAAAAAAATGAATTAAGGAGGATGAGTTATAAATATTATAAATTAAGTAAAGAAAAAAAAAAGTATAAAGTTGGGTTGTTTAAAAATATATATTAAATGAAAGCCAGGAAGGGAAATAAATTAAAAGGGAGAATGACTGAAAGAAACAGAAAGATCATTTGCATAGTGACATTTGCATTCGTCATTTTTGTAGAATCTCAAATCAGTGCATTTGCCTTAGTTATGACAATTAATGCCATGGTAATATATTGTTCAAGATCTAGCTGACAAAAACCCACGAATTTCAAACATAACCTCTGCACTGAGGGAACTGTGGCATGGACAGGATGAGAGACTGTTAATGTAAATGGTTGCAGAGCCAGGAAGTGATAGAGTTGCTTAAAAGACTTCTGAATTTATTTCTACGGAGTTGTTGCTTTCTTTTTACGAGATTAGGATTTTGTTCGTGGGTTTGTTTGGGTTTGGTTTTTTTTTTTTTTATTACTCTTTGGCAAAGCTCTTGCAATTTGCTGTGCATCATTCATGCTTCAAATGTTTTGTACTCAAAATGGATTTTTACAGGTCATGGCTTCTTTTAGAGCACCAACTTAAGAATTACCTAAAGCATTTAAGACTTTCCAAAGATATTCAGCTTTTGTGAACATTCTGCACTTGAAATATAAACCAAATGCCGCAAAAGTACATATTTCTTTTTAGCATTATAAATAAACTAGCTGATGCCCCGGCGTTGCACGGGTATTTAATTATAGCAATAACACTGTAAATGGATTCAAATAAAGATACTTTATAGTGGTGAATGAAATTATTTTTTTACAGCTTAATAAAAAGTACAATATTCAAATTATAATGTGAAATATTTGACAAAATGAATACAATACAACTAACGCAAAACGTGATTATAAACAACATTTTTAGTTTCACCTCCAGGAGCAAGAACATATAAATTGTTGGGTGAACCCACCCTTGAGCAAGCAACATAGAGTTGTGGGCCGAGAGACCCCCAGAACATATCACCCCAGGTAGTGAGGGATCTGCATACCAAGTTTCGTTCAAATCGGTCAAGCCGTTTTTGAATTACTGTGAGAATGGCAGCTTTTTACATTTTTTCCATTGACATGAATGGGTGAAATCTGATTTTCTGTTTGTAGCTCCGCCCACGTGTGCAGGTGGGCCGCGAGACCCCCAGAACATATCATCCCAGGTAGAGAGGGATCTGCATACCAAGTTTCATTCAAATCGGTCAAGCCGTTTTTGCGTGATCGCAGCACATACACACACACATACATACCTCCGATTTTATATATATAGATGACAAAGGGTCACATTTTCAATGATGGGCCTGACCTAATGGTTATACTTCCTAACAGCAATATTAAAAACACTAGTCATTAAGCCCGTTAATTAACGGATGCTAGAATATATGTATGTCTGTCTTTCTGTCTCTCTCCCTCCCACTGTCTCTCGCTCTCCCTGGCCCCCTTTCTCTGTGTTTCTGTCCCTCTCCCTGCCCCTGTGTCTTTTCTCCTTTCTTTCTGTCTCCCTCCCTCCTGCTGTCTGTCTGTCATTCATTCCCTGCATTTCCCTGTGCAGCAGCAGCAGGTATTTCCCTTCCCCTCCAGGTCCCTGTGCAGCAGTATCAGCATTTTCCCCCACCTCCCTTCCCTACTCTTAGCACGATGTGGCCTGCTCCTTTTGGCCCCTCCCTCTTCCCTCCCGCGGTGTAGCGTGCTCCGAGGGCCCCCCCTCCAATTATCGTGTTTCCCGCAGGCAGGCCCAGCTTCTCCCTGCACGTACCCTTTTTTGTTTCTGTTTCCCTCCCTCGCATGGCTGCCTGCCTAGTCCCATTGAGCGGCTCGCAGCTGGAGTGTCTTTCGGCACTTTCCCTGCCCGGCCCACGGTCTGGCCTGTTGCGGGCGAGTGTCGCAGCGGCTCCTCTCGATCCCCACCAGCGTCGGAAACCTTCTCCGACGCTGGTGCGGCTCATGAGAGGAGCCGACACCGCGATCTGGAGAGCAGGGAGTCCAACGCTGGCAGCTGGGAAGCAGTAAGGCTGGGGACTCGCGCAAGCGCACTCCTGCGGCCAGAGACCTACACGCAGTTGAGTGCGCATGCGCGGCTAGGGTTTTATTATATAGGATTTATGTGCAGATAATTACACTTACTGAAGATTCTGGTTGTCTCTCTCATAAGATTTATCAATTTGGGGCACTTCATTTTCTGTGCGGATGCTTCTTTACCCCATTCCCGAGGCCACCTTGCACTGCGGCCAAGGGCGCAATTTGGCTGATGGTGTTGAGAGATTCTGGAATTTCTGGATTTGCTGGAATGAAACAATACTAGGCTTCGTGAATGAATCAAAACTAACGGCCTCTTTTACAAAGCCGCGCTAGCGGCTGCGCTGCGCTAACGGCCCCGAAGCCCATAGAGATTTAAAGGGCTTCGGGGCTATTGCCGCGCGGCTTTGTAAAAGAGGCCGTAAGCGAATATATTAAAGTTTGGAAACTAAGATGAGGGTTTTAGTGAAAACGCATGAGATATTGTAATGAAAGATTGATGTTTTAAATTTGCTTTAAATCTGCACTCGAGCTTGTGTTAAGAGAATTCCGAGGTTGTTTTTGTGTCTGATATAGGAAGAGTGAAATCATAAGAACCCATAGTCCATCTACAGCTGCAAAAGTTAGAGGATGTACGGAGAGGAGTGTGTGTGGCGCAGTGGTTGGATCTACAGCCTCAGCACCCTGGGGTTGTGGGTTCAAACCCCGCCCTGCTCCTTGTGACCCTGGGCAAGTCACTCAGTCCTCCATAGCCCCAGGTACGTTAGATAGATCGTGAGCCCACCGGGACAGATAGGGAAAATGCTTGAGGACCTGATTGTAAAAACCGCTTAGATAACCTTGATAGGCGGTATATAAAATCCTAATAAACTTGAAAGATGAGATATAGGATGCAGGCCTGTACAGAAATAATTTATGTTTTGACCCACTAGGGGTCACTCGGAGAAATTGAAAGGGGACAGGTTTAAAACAAATGCTAGGAAGTTCTTTTTTACCCAGAGGGTGGTGGACACATGGAACACACTTCCAGAGGATGTGATAGGCCAGAGCACTATACAGGGGTTCAAGGAAGGTTTGGATAGGTTCCTGGAGGATAAGGGGATTGAGGGGTACAGATAGAACTAGAGGTAGGTTATAGAAGTGGTCAGAAACCACTTCACAGGTCGCAAACCTGATGGGCCGCCGCGGGAGCGGACCGCTGGGCGAGATGGACCTCTGGTCTGACCCAGTGGAGGCAACTTCTTATGTTCTTATGATAGGTCAAAGTATATAAGGGTTCTACAAAAGCCATAAGGAGGAAAAAGTGAAACACTGTCGCCTACTGGGCTTATTGTACAAGTGAATTTGCCTGCCTTTACATTGTATTTTACTTTTGTTCCAGGATACAAGAGGTTAATTGAATAATTACATTAAAAAAATATATGTTTTTGTACATGCACGCAAATAGCAGTTGTCCTGGATAATGGTCACATGGTTCTCTAGGCAAGCTGGGGAAGAGGTAGGTGGGCACAACTCAGGTTACCTGAACAAGAGGAGCCAACGGGCACCAGGGAAGGGAAGGAAAGGAGCCAACAGCTACTTTTATTTAAGAATGGCCATATGGACCTAGGCCACCAATGGTTTGCCTCGCCACTTCAGCAAGGGTAGGGCAATCAGATTGGATAGGTGAGTATGAGAGTGGGGCCAGAGCGCCTATTTTTTTTTCTTTTTTCATCTTTGTATCTGTATTGTAAATAGAGAGTTAAAAGTTTTCTACACAGCATTATGTAATTTCCAATTACATTTCTGTGCCAGTCAATCGTGATGTTTATGGCTGAGGAAGTACACTTAAGCATTACAATAAGGTTGTGCTTCCTCATGCACTCCCTAAGGTGAATAAGACACACAAAAATTTGAGTCTAGAGGCTGAGTGATGGGCCACCAGCCATCCTCATGGCAGTTTAAGAAGGGCAGGTCTTGGACCAACCATAGCTAATATGGCTGGATGGGGGCTTCCTTACCCAAACAGCCAACACTATACAATGTAAGACTTAAAAGGTGGTTAGGCCTGCTTCTCACTCTAGAGTGGGTCAGGTGGAAACCTTTCCCTGTATCATGGCAGTAATCTTGCTGACTATAATCCTAGAATGATTAAAACTAAAGTAAGCTAATACAGGTTTCAAGTGTATTATATTTTGATATACCGCTTTAGTACCAAAGCGGTTTACATTATAAAAACAATTAAAAACAAACAAACAAGGATAATTAGAAAAGAGGGAAAAGACACACACATGAGAATTTGAATTGTCAAGACATGACACAAGAGGCAAAAAAAGGGGATTGTTACAATTTGTAAAATAAAAAGTTGAGAAGGTAATGGAGAAGACTTAGGTAATCTTGACAAATCCAGAACTACACCTCACTCTATAAGAAGAGGAAATCAAGAATATATAGCTAAATCTCCAAAATGAGATAAGCTTCAACATCCACCTCAAGTATGTTGTAACTCTTTAATATTTACTGTATTCTGTAATCTTCTAATGTTATCAGAAGTAAGACAAACCAACGGTCTCTGCATCATCCAAGAAAAATAAAAATAAATGAATGGATTATCAGAGACCGTTGGTTTGTCTTACTTCTGATTTCCTCTTCTTATAGAGTGAAGTGTAGTTCTGGATTTGTCAAGGTTTGAAGAACCTCACTTTCATCTTTATACAGTATTGAAGACTTAGGTAATCCATTTATTTCATGCCTCTATCTCTATCATGTTATGCCCCCATGTTATGTGGGCATTTGCTCAGTTAATGTTTGTTTAGATGTATTTTAGTTATGGGTACTCTGTGGACTCAACTACCCAGAGAGCTTTGCTTCCAGTAGTCTGGGCTGCTTCCACAGAGCATGGGCCCGCCTCCTTCTTCAGTCTGAGGAGAGCAGCCGCCATATTTGCTGAGCACGTGCCAGAGTGAGAGCCTGAGAGTGGTGTTCTCCCAATCAGGTTTTTCACCCCTTTAATTCTGACAATCAAATACAGCTTAGATTACTTCTAAGTCTGGAGAACGGTGTCATCTCCACAGCGTGGACACTCCTAGCACAGACGTGATATGTTAAGTGGAGTGAGAAGGAATGTACAGGCTTGAACTACATTGAACTATCATCTGACTGTAAGTTGTTTGCTTCATTATTAAAGAGCTGTTCAATTGATTCAGAGTCTGACTGGTGACATCAAAGATTAAGGAATTGGGGGGTTGGCTGAACAGGAAACTCTTATAGTGGCCAGTAACTTAGAGAAGTCCTTGCTTCAATACGAAAACCTGAGGGCTCTGCAGAGATCTGTATTTGAGTAGGGGATAGAGTTTAAAGTTGGGAAGGGAGGCTCAGCTTTATTGTATCCAGTTGGACAGGATTGGCCTAGTGGGTAGAGCTGCTAACTCAGATACTGAGGCTAGATTGTGAACCTACCAGGAAAGATAGAGTGCCTGATTACTATTCAATGTATTATAAACCACTTTGAGTGAATCTCTTCATGAAAAGATAGTTAATAAAAGCAATGTCTTGAAACACTATTTGTTTTCACCTCTGTTTTTTCAACACCAAGATAAATTTGGATGCCAGCCCATAACTTCAGAAAGACTTTGGCTTTCAAGTGCATGGGCAATCAATAAGGTTCCAGAACACAAGAGAAAAAGACCTTAATGGGAAAAAAAAAAAGTAGTTAACTCTTTCGTACAAGACGGGAAGATATGGATTTATACTTCTGTATTATCTTCTTAAATTAATGTTGATTATAATTATTAATATGCAATGTTAATTGGAGTTGTTTGCAGGGGGAGAAGCAATCTGCAAAGTCATGGGTAAAACAGCTTGGCTGAAAATTGTCTTCCTCAACTTAGTAAACACATGTGCTGTCTCCTATAGAAGGGTTTCTCAACCCAGTCTGGAATACTGCGTCCAGCACTGGTCGCTGTACATGAAGAAGGACACGGTACTACTCAAAAGGGTCCAGAGAAGAGCGACTAAGATGGTTAAGGGGCTGGAGGAGTTGCCGTACAGTGAAAGATTAGAGAAACTAGGCCTTTTCTCCGTCGAACAGAGGAGATTGAGAGGGGACATGATCGAAACATTCAAGGAACTGAAGGGAATAGACTTAGTAGATAAGGACAGGTTGTTCACCCTCTCCAAGGTAGGGAGAACGAGAGGGCACTCTCTAAAACTGAAAGGGGATAGATTCTGTACGAACGTAAGGAAGTTCTTCTTCACCCAGAGAGTGGTAAAAAACTGGAATGCTCTTCCGTAGTCTGTCATAGGGGAAAACACCCTCCAGGGATTCAAGACAAAGTTAGACAAGTTCCTGATGAACCAGAACGTACGCAGGTAGGGCTAGTCTCAGGGCGCTGGTCTTTGACCTGGGGGCCGCCGCGTTGTTGGAGCACACCAAGTCCCATTGGGTTTTCTGGATATCAACAATGAATATAACAATAATCTTAAATATGCTGAAGTGGGTAATTATATTATTTAAAATCAAAAACACCACTATGATTGGCTAAGGGTCACTATTTGACAAAAGAAAAAGCCTCAGTTCTCTTGGTTGAATTTAGTTAGGTTAGGTTCAACCACCTCCGCCCACATCATTGGCAAAAAAACTTTCATCGGTTGTGACTTAATGACAAGTAAGTTCAACAATGAATATGCATGAAATAGATTGGCATGCACTTCTTCCTTGGTATGCAAATCTATCTCATGCATATTCATGATTGATATCCAGAAAACCCAATGGGATTTGGTGTGCCCCAAAGACTGGATTGATAAGGCCTGTTCTAAAGCATGCAGATTTTTAGCTGAATTGCAAGGAAGCATTTCAAAGGTATGTTTAGGTTAGGGAAGGAAAACTGCATGAGTACATCATATTTTTACAAGAAATATAAACAGAGAAACATAAACCATAGAACGTGATGGTAGATAAAGCCCATACGACCTATCCAATCTGGCCATCCATAAACCTCACTATCCTTTCTTTTCCCTTAGAGCAGGGGTGTCAGAGTCCCTCCTCGAGGGTTGCAATCCAGTCGGGTTTTCAGGATTTCCCCAATGAATATGCATGAGATCTATTAGCATGCAATGAAAGCAGTGCATGCATATTCATTAGGGAAATCCTGAAAACCCGACTGGATTGCAGCCCTCGAGGAGGGACTTTAACACCCCTGCCTTAGAGATTCAGGAAAGCATGTTCAAGCACCACCTCCAGAAGAAAACAATTCCACACATCCCCCACCTATTCCATAACGAAGCGTTTCCTTAGATTACTCTTGAGTCTGTCCCCTTTTCACCTGCATACTATGCCCTATTCCAGAATTTCTTTTCAGAGACTTGCCTCCTCTTCATTGATGCCAAGGAGGTATGAGCAGGGATGAGAAGTTATCAACATGGGTTACTTTTAAGACGTGTTAATTGACTGTTGACCCTAGTTATTTGTAACTAGGTCTCATTGCATAAAATGGGGTCTGTGCTAACATGAGTTAGTAGTAAACTAATACATTTTAATATCATCTTGTATGAGTTCCATTATCAACATTTCTCCCAGGTTCTCCAAATCTCTAAATGACTCCATAACAGGGTTCCCAAGATTTCTTGCGAATCAACATCTGATATATTGAAATCGCCTATTAGTAATACTTCCCTTTTCGTAGCCAGTGAGCTGATGTTAGAGCTTGGGAGACAGAGTCACGGGCAAAGAAGTTTTTAAAAAGTTTGATCGTTGCATATTGTATACATTGGAGACAATGTACGTTCTTCACTTTTAGACCGTTGAATAGCGCATTGCAGTAATCCATGTGGAAGAGTACTAAGGCATAGAATAGCTGGGTGAAGTCAGATTCTGAGAAGTAGATCCTTATTTTTCGAAGTTGTCGCAGGTAGTAGAATGATGAGGATACCACCTGAGAGAGATGATTGGAAAGTGATAGGATGCTATCAAGGAGTATTCCTAAGCTGCGCATTTGGTCTTTCGCAGTTATGATAGTCGAGTCCCAGCACAGTGAGGGACGGGGATAACATTCTTTGTAGATCCATCTTGGAGGCGTTTAATTTCAATTTGTTGACAGACATCCTGTTTCTAATTTCCAAGAGGCAGTTTAGGAGTTTTGCGATCTTGGCATCATCGGTGTCTCCTAGTGGTAGGTACAGTTGCATAGAGAAGGCAACTTGTGTTGCTCAAAAATCTTTATTGTAGTGAAGACTCGACATGTACATGTTTTGGCCGTGAGCCCTGCCTCAGGAGTGTGAGCTTAATTGCAATGTTATATACGGTATTGCTATATTTCTCCCTTAATTGATATGCTATTTAAATCAAGTGTATGAACAAACAAATGATGACAAAAAAAACGATGAAAATGTGTCCGCTAGACCAAAGAGTCTGATGGTGTCACCAATTTTCTTAAACATTTCCTTCCAGGATGGTTACAGCAGCAAGTGTCTAAATGCAGTTTCAAGAAGTTATTGAAAACACACCTTTTGTAGAAGTTTTTGAATGTGAGTGATTACATTATCTCTTAGCATTTTTTTGCTACTTTAGCTTGTCTGCGGTGTTCTTTGCTCACATGATTTTGAAAAACAATCAATTACACTAGCAAATTGTTTCACACAAAGGGGATACCCATCCAAGACAATTCATCAGGGATATCAGAGGTCTAAATTATCTCATCGTGAAGACCTACTAGACACCGGGAATAAAATCAAGAAATCTCCAGACCGGTTTAAAGACAATAGACTGTTTTCAGTCCAATTCTTTATATGTGAGTTTGCAAACCATTGGACCCCTGAGGAAGGCGTGTTCGCTGAAACATGGACCGTGTAGGGTCCGGTTGGATTTTTATCACAATATTTTTTAGCATTGTACTTTTTTAATTGAATTTTCATGTCAGTGTTGAATTTATATGTCAGTGTTTAATAAATTATCTCCAGAACATCTGTATCCACAGTTTTTGTTTTTGTTTTCATCGGTGATTACATTATGGAATGTTCAGTAGTTTTATAGTGTTGAGGTTTTATGTATTGTATTGTCATTAAATTATGTGTGTAATCTGCATAGGTTTAAATAAATCAATTGTTTATAGCTTTAAGGAATTTAAATATCTTTGTTAAGTTCTCTTCTGTCTTTTCTCATCTATGACCTGTGAAGCCCAATTTTGCACTGGAGCTCTACGTGGAAAATGATCATATGATCATAGTTTATTTTATTATTTTACAAAGGTTCTGCTGAATAACAATGACATCACTCAGAGCTCTCTTTCCTCTCTAATTTGGCTGTCTTCTGTGCCCAGAATTTGTAAACTACTTCAGGGCAATTTCACGATGGTGGTACACCAAGACTAATAAAAATATAAACATGTGTAGACAAATGGAATCTGTATGTGTAAATGCATTGAAAATGACCTCCAAAATCTTATATCATTGGACCTAGGGTGAAAATCCGGAACCATTTTGTTGGCATTTCTAGACATTGCCATCTTTCAGAGCAGCCATCTTGGAGTCTGTAATTAAACAGATTGCGAGGCTTGTAGTTATCTCTTGTTGCAAAAACTAGACAGGGATTTTTTTTCAAAGTGGATCGTAATGTATAGACTGCCTTCATTAGGCATCATAGGTAATATGTTGAAGTGGTTTAAGAAATTTCTAATTAACAGGCAATTATCAAGTTACAATGCAAGGCGATTTATCAGAGAGTTAGAGAGTACCTTGTGGGGGGGGGGGAAGGGGTGTCTCTCAGGGTTTCCTGCTCTCTTTAATATTGTTTAACCTACAAATGATTTTGTTCTGCAATTGGTTTTCTGCATAACGAGGTGCAAAGTTTTATTCCTGTGCAGATGAGGTGTTTCATTTCTGTAGATCAGTATCTCGCAAACTTTGTCGAGCATTTGTGTGTTGGGATTGCCAATTGCATTAGAATGATTGAGAGCTAAACTGCAATCCACAGTTTTAAACTTATAAGACCAAAATACTCTCTCAGTCATGATGAAGATAGACTGTCTCTAAAAGTAGCGTGTGTTTCTAAAGTACTAGGTGTATATTTAGACACAGAATTATTTCTGGAATCTGAAGATAAATGCCACTGTTCATCCTTTTTTTGTAAAAGTCAAACTCAGTCAACTTAAAATGCAAGCAGATTGTGAAAAATTGCAGGCAGACCTTAGGAAATTGGAAGACTGGGCATCCAAGTGACAGGTGCAATTTAATGTGGACAAAAGCAAAGTGAGGCACATTGGGAAGAATAATTCAAATCATACTTACAGGATGCTAGGGTCCATTTTGTGCCAAAGAAAAAGTTCTGGGTATCATTGTAGACAATACGATGAAACCTTTCACCCAATGTGTGGCGGCGGCCAAATAAGCAAATAGGATGCTAGGAATTATTTAAAAAGGGATAGTTAACAAGACTAAGAATGCTATAAGGCCTCTGTATCGCTCCATGGTGCGACCTCACCTGGAATATTGTGTTCAATTCTGGTCTTCTTATCTCAAGAAAGCTATAGCAGTACTAGAAAAGGTTCAAAGATGAGTGACCAAGATGGTAAAGGGGATGGAACTCCTCTCATGAGGAAAGACTAAAAAGGTTAGGGCTTGGAAAAGAGATGGCTGAGGAAAAATATAATTGACGTCTACAAAATCCTGAATGGAGTAGATTGATTTTTCACTCCATCAAAAATTACAGAGTAGGGGATACTCAATGAAGTTACAGGGAAATGCTTTAAAAACCAATAGGAGGAAATATTTTTTCACTCAGAGAATAGTTAAGCTCTGGAACACGTTGCAAGAGGTTGTGGTACGAGCAGATTGCGTAACTGGTTTGAAGAAGGGTTTGGATAATTTCCTGGAGGAAAAGTCCATAGTCTGTTATTGAGAAAAACATGGGGCAAGCCACTGCTTGCCCTGGATCGGTAGCATGGAATGTTGCTGCTCTTTGGGGGTTTTGGCCACCGTGAGAATGAGCTACTGGGCTTGATGGCCCAGTAAGGTTATTCTTATGTTCTTATGTCTTGCACCTCAACCTTTTGAGATCTGGCTGAAGAAATTTTTGCAGATGGGACTTCAAATTAAATAAAGTGCAAACCTCTAAAGTTCCTCTGTTTATTCATACTTTTTCATGCAAATTAATGGGTTGCAAAATAAATGCACACTTGAAGGCCTTAGTGGAGGTTACTATATGAAGCCTTTTCCTTGAGTAAAATCTTTTTATACTCAAGAAAAGAGCTTTATAAAACTGTGCAGTCATGTATACACATAGTAAGTAGATTGATAGACAGAGTGCACCTGCTTTTATGCAATTTGGGCTTGATTCTGTAAAGTGCAACCAAAATTGCATGTACAAATCTGTGTGTGACGGGGTGTACGTCCCATCACCAGAGACCAGGAACTTGAAGAGTAATGCCTCACTGAGAGTGAGTCAAAGAAAGAAGGGAACAGAGCCCTTAAAGAAACTGATGCAAACTCATTTGCATACTGGGGAATTGCCTTTTGGGAAAGACCTATAGTTTCATCCTGATATTAAGAGGAACCTCTTCTCATGACCGCCAGACTAAAATAAACCAAAAGTGAGATCTTGGTAACAAGGATTCTCTAGGCCAGTGTTCTTCAACTGCCGGTCCATGGACCGATGCTGGTCCGCAGAAATTTCCTGCCGGCCCACAGGGCCGGCTCCAGACAGTGCTTTTCAGCTGCTGGTCCATGGTGCGATTGATGCGGCGTTGTCTTCGGGCCGGCTCCCTCTTCCTCAGTGCTGCAGTGCACAAAGCCATGGGCAGAGGCTACTACGCGTGTCCTGTGCCTGAACCTGAAGCCTTCTCTCTGACGTCGCAACGTCAGGGGAAAGGCTTCCAGATGAGGTGCGGGACGCGTGAGGAGCCGCTGCCCACGGCTTTGTGTACTGCAGCACCGAGGAAGAGGGAGCCGGCCCGAAGACAACACCGGGGGGCAGCCCAGAATGCAAGGCACATCATGGAGGGAGGGAGACAACAACGGTAGGAGAAATTATTTTATTTTTTTAATTTAGTGATTGATTTACATCTGCTGTCTGTTCAGGAAGAAATACATTTGTTTCTTTTCCACTGGGGTTGTACTGTATGCAGAGTCTTGCATCTTAGGGTTTGTTTGTATATATTAGTACTTTTAGGGCTCCTTTTACTAAGCTGCAATAGCGTTTTTAGTGCACGCAGAATTTTAGCTCAATGCTGGCGTTAAGGTTTAGCCCGCGTGGCAATTCAGCATGCACTAAAACCGCTATCACAGCTTAGTAAAAGGAGAGCCCTTAGTCTTTGGTCCCATATTTGCATGGGGTTATCTGTGTTCTGGTAGGAATGAATATTAAGAAGCATACGGTGTGCCTTGTGTAGTTTAATTTTGTGGTTAACCATTATGTGTTGTTAATACGATTATAATGTATGTGTGTGAATAAATGAAAAATGAAAAATGGTGTTACAATTAGTACTATTATGGGGGTGGGGTCTGGGGTGGAGATTGGGTGGAGATGGGCGGGGTCTGGCCCACGACTTAGGCCAGTGTTCTTCAGCTGCTGGTCTGTGGATCAGTGCCGGTCCACAAAATAATTACAGTGGTACCTTGGTTTACGAGCATAATTCGTTCCAGAAGCATGCTCGTAAACCGAATTACTCGTATATCAAAGTGAGTTTCCCCATAGAAAGTAAGGGGATTCGTTTCCCCCCACCCGAGGCCAGTGGCATTGCTCTACCCCCCCCCCCGAGAACAAGCATTGCTTCCCCCCACTCAAGAAGGCCTCCCCCGCGTGATCTGCTATCCCCCCCCCCCACGATCTGGAATCCTCCCCGCCGCGATCCGACATCCTCCCCATACCCATCACCCACCTGAACACATCATATACTCCCCCATCTGGCTCCCAGCACCGGCACCAACGCACAGGATATGCTGGTGCCGGTGCCCGAAGATCTGTTGTCCTTTTTGCTGGGCCTTGAGCATCTGCGCATGCTCAAGGCCTTAGCGCCTGCTCTCTCAGAGATTCTCGGATCGCACGGGGGGGGGGGGGGGGGGCGGATCGCGGTGGGAGGCACTCATACATCGAGGTGAGCTTGGTTTCTGAGGCGCCGATTTTGCAAATGTTTTGCTCGTTTTGCAAAACACTCGCAAACCGGTGCACTCGTAAACCGAGGTACCGCTGTATTTTATTTCCGCCGGTCCATAGGTGTCAAACGGTTGAAGAACACTGCTCTAAGCGACCCTTAGGGGAATTCCTCTGGCTCCAGTCTAACTTCCAGTAGTTCTTTTTTTTTCTCAAATATTTTTTTTATTAATTTTACCATGTAAATACATCAAATACAAATAATACTAGCAACATAATTTAATTACATACAATAATACACTATTATATTGAAAATATCAGAATAGAGGAAATAACCTAAAACAAATTAGACAAATAAACATAAAATAAAACAAAATGCACAAGAGCGGCGGATAATCTTTTCACACATAGAGAAGTCAAGTGATATTACAAAGTGTTTCTTCAGAAATCATCTAGTGGGACCCATTTCTTATTAAAGCTAACAATAATGTTATGCTTGAAAGCAATTATTTCTTCAAATTTGCTAATTATACGCAAATGATTCCACCATTCATGAAAACTGAGATTAGAATTGTCTTTCCAATTGCAGTCAATGTGATGGATAGCCAGAGCTATCATAGTGTCAAATATTTTAAAGAACTTTGATGGAATTGAGATACCTAGGGTTGGATTCCAGAACTTGGAGACGTAGTAAATGGCTGGGTAGCTGCTGAGCTCCCTTCCCTGGGCATTCTTTACTGGTTTACAGCTATACAATATTTCTCCTATCAAGACAGAAAACCTGAAAAATCTCCACTAATGGCTTTCAATAAACAAAAAATGCCTGAAATTCCTACAAAATCTGCTGGAAAGACAAAAAGGCTAAAGGAAGACCACCCACGCCTCTCAAGACTCCTCTGCCTGTAGATGCCTTGGATATGGTTGAGTTATTAGAGGATAAGATGTACAGTGTCTACATCTGTGAGACAAACTTGGTTTTTTCTGTTAAATAGAGCATTTTGGACCCCGGTTTGTTTACAGAAGTTAGATAGCTCTAAATCTAATAGATGCTGGCACTGTCAACTCGAAGCCGGGACATTAGATCATTTGTTATTCTATTGTCCATTAATACTTGCTTTTTGGAAATCAATATGGGGTCAAATAAATCATTTGTTAGAAAATCCAGTGGCATTATCCTATGACAGCGTATTGTTTGGCATGTCAATGAGGGCTAAAAGCCAAATATCCTCTAATAATAATAAGCTTCTGCTCATTATGACAAGGGTTGCCATTTAACAGATTACGAATAATTGGAAAAATTGGGATAGGCTGAATTATAGCTTTTGGTGGAACTCTTTGTGTCACATTTTCAAAGTGGAAAGGATAATTGCCGTGCAGCAGGCAAATTTTAAGAAATTTCAGGTTATTTGGGAGCCATTAACAAGATACTGTAAAGATTGAAATTAGTGCATAGAATAAATATTAATTTTTTTCCCTTTTGTTCATACACATCCAGGGTGGGGTGGGGGGTGGGAATATTTTATGATTTCTTTTGCTTATGAATAACTGTTTGATATAAGGGGGGGCATATTTAATGTGAGTTAGAATTTGATGATATATTAAGTGATGTTAAAGTATAAATGATTGTATTATATGTTACACATAGTAACATAGTAACATAGTAGATGACGGCAGATAAAGACCCGAATGGTACTTCCAGTCTGCCCAACCTGATTCAATTAAAAATTTTTTTTTTTTTTTAATTTTTCTTCTTAGCTATTTCTGGGCAAGAATTCAAAGCTTTACCCGGTACTGTGCTTGGGTTCCAACTGCCAAAATCTCTGTTAAGACTTACTCCAGCCCATCTACACCCTCCCAGCCATTGAAGCCCTCCCCTGCCCATCCTCCACCAAACGGCCATACACAGACACAGACCGTGCAAGTCTGCCCAGTAACTGGCCTAGTTCAATATTTAATATTATTTTCTGATTCTAAATCTTCTGTGTTCATCCCACGCTTCTTTGAACTCAGTCACAGTTTTACTCTCCACCACCTCTCTCGGGAGCGCATTCCAGGCATCCACTATCCTCTCCGTAAAGTAGAATTTCCTAACATTGCCCCTGAATCTACCACCCCTCAACCTCAAATTATGTCCTCTGGTCAGTGGCGTACCTAGGGTATGTGGCACCCGGGGCCCATCATTTTTTGACACCCCCCCCCCATGTAAAAAAATATTTTTTTGTAATGACCATGAAACGGAATAAATGGTCAGAATAGAAACAGGCAGTGAAAATTTTCTTATATTCCAAACATAACATAACATAAATTATGTCTGAATTGTCATGACATCAGAAGTACATATGGAGTAGTTGCAGGTGATGCTTGGGACAGTTCATATTGTGTTAGTTCGGTTTTATGTGTTTTTGAATAGAAGGGTTTTTATTTCTTTTTTGAAGGTTTTGTAGTCTGTGGTCGAGGTCAATAGGTTGTAGAGTTGGGGGTCGAGTGTTAGGAGGTTGTCGAACAGTTTTTTTCTTTTGACGTTTTTGGTTGGAGGGTGTGTTCTCCTATGTCTGGTTGAGGTGGATTGAATTATTTAGCTGAAGAAATTAGTTACCCCCTCATCCCACACACATTAATTCTCTTCCATTTTTGTTCCCATTATAAAAAACACTGATAAGTTCCCAGAAAAAAAAATACATTAAAATAAGAAGTGAAAACAAAGGCCCCTACAGATGAGAACATAACATAAGAATAGCCTAACTGGGTCAGACCAATGGTTCATCATGTCCAGTAGCCCATTCTCATGGTAGCCAATCCAGGACACTAATACCTGGTCAAAACCCAAAGAGTAGCAACATTCCATGCTACCGATCCAGGGCAAGCAGACACTTCCCCCATGTCTTAATAACAGATTATGGACTTTTCCTCCAGGAATTTGTCCAAATCTTTCTTAAAACCAGCTACACTATCTGCTTTTACCATAACTTCTGGCCACTTCATTTTTAAGTTTAGATCTTTCCTTTCAAACAGAGACCTTGCTAGATGTCAAATACAGCACAAGGCAACTTGACATGGACTTAGCTGTGCAGGAAATGTGAATCTCCTCATACACCCACCATATAGTGCAAAAATGTGCAAAGGTCTGTTTTTTTCTTTCGATCACTACATAGCCTAATGCCACACAAGCAGCGCTGTTACAAACATATTCTGTAGGTCAATGCTAAGGATAACAAAGTTTCCTTCCTTGGACCAGAAGGAGATACTGATAAACCACTGGAAGAGATCCCAAAACAACACCCAAAGACCCACTCAGTGTGTGAACCAGTTGAGTGGAGTGGACTAACTGGGGGGTGGAAATGGGCCCGGAGTTTGCACAGCAGAATTTCCCAGACCACCTCTTCCTCTCAACACATTGACACGCTGCCACCACCACCACTAGGAACACCTCACTGGGTAGGCCAGCTATGCTATAAACTTTATAAAACACATTATTATATTTTCTTATAAAGCACATATTTTAACTGAACTCTCTGACATCCTCAGCCTTTCCATTCACAAAAATAGAAGGAAGAAAAGTTCCCATTTCCTGCTGTCTCATGTCCCCGGCCTATACAATATTTTTTTTCTGCAGACCCTTCAAAAGTCTGACCAAATCCTCGTTTCACTTGCATTATAAAGTACTGAGGATGCCATCTCTCCCCAATCCCAGGTCCTAAAGTCTAAGACAGTAGCGCAAACTAATGCTGCCAGATTCAGGAAAAAAAATTTTGATTCGATTCAGCCTATTGAATTGGTTTTTCAATTCGATTTTCCTGCCCAGTTGGGTGATTTTTTTCAAAACTCCTGGTGGGTTTTATAGCTTTTTCACCGCCTTTGGCTTCTCCTAATCACACTGGCGCTGTGGTGTAAATAAAATAAAGAAACAAAAAGGACTTTTCCTCTCTCTGTTAAATCCTAGCTCACGTTTGCAGTCCAACACCAGCTCTGGCAGGATACACATTTCAAATCTGACATATTATAATCACAAAACAGAAAATAAAATTAATTTTTCTACCTTTTGTTGTCTGGTTATATTTCAAATCTTGTTGGTCCAAGGCTCTGGTTTTCTTCTGATAACTTGGGGTCTCCTTCTTTCTTCTTTCTGCATGCTAACCATCCATCTGCCAACTCTGTCCTCCCTTTCCATTTCCCTTCCCTCCCCAGGAAGTCTGGTATCTTTCCTTTTTTTCATCTCCCTCCACAGATCCACCTTTTCTTAACTACCCTTTCATCCGGCATCTCTCCCTCCTTCCCCACCACCCGAGTCCACCATCTCTCCCTTTCTTTTCCCAATTACCCTCCTATCCAGTATCTCTATCCCTCCTCCACACCATCCCTTGTGTCCAATTTCTCTCCCTTTCTGTTCCTTCCCTCCCTAAATCCCATGGTCCATCATCTCTCTCCCTCTCCTCTATTTTCAGACTCATTATTTCTTCCTCCCCCCCCAAAGTTTGGCATATGCACGTCTCTTTGAACACCCCCTTCCCTCCGTGTACTTCTAAACCAGGGTCCCCCCAAAGGCCTGTCCCCCCTTAAAGGTCTGCCTGTCCCCCCTTGAAGGCCTGCACCCCCCTTGAAGGCCTGTCCCACCTCCTTGAAGGCCTGTCCCCCCCCTTGTAGGCCTGCCTGCCTGTCCCCCCTTGAAGGCCTGTCCCCCCCTTGAAGGTCTGCACCCCCCCCGAAGGCCTGCACCCCCCTGAAGGCCTGTCCTCCTCCCTTGTAGGCCTGTCCCCCCCTTGTAGGCCTGCCTTCCTGTCCCCCCCCTTGAAGGCCTGTTCCCCCTTGAAGGTCTGCACCCCCCCCGAAGGCCTGCACCCCCCTGAAGGCCTGTCCCCCCTTGAAGGCCTGCACCCCCTTGAAGGCCTGCACCCCCCTGAAGGCCTGAACCCCCCCGAAGGCCTGAACCCCCCCGAAGGCCTGCACCCCCCTTGAAGGCCTGTCCCACCCCCTTGTAGGCCTGACCCCCCTTGTAGGCCTGTCCCCACCTTGAAGGCCTGTCCCCCCTTGAAGGCCTGCACCCCCCCCCGAAGGCCTGCACCCCCCCAAGGCCTGTTCCCCCCTTGAAGGCCTGTCCCACCCCCCTTGTAGGCTTGTCCCACCCCTTGTAGACCTGTCCCCCCCTTGAAGGCCTGCCTGCCCCCCTTGAAGGCCTGTCCCTCCCCCTTGAAGGTCTGCACACCCCCCCAAAGGCCTGTCCCCCCCTTGAAGGCCTGCCTGCCCCCCCCTTGAAGGCCTGTCTCCCCTTGAAGGCCTTCCTGCCTGTCTGTCACCCCCTCCTCCTTGAAAGCCTGCCTGCCTGCCCGCCCGCCCCACCCCGAAGGACCGCTCGCCCCTGGCCTCCCCGCACCACTATGAAGCAGCACTACCTATGCTCCCGGCCTTGCCGTTCAGTCCCCCCCCCACCACCCCCGAAGGACCGCTCGCCCCACTGACCTTCCTGCACCACCTATGAAGCAGCCGCAGCAGAGACGTCAGCGATCTCTGCGCTGCTTAGGCGCTGCTTCCTGTGCCGCGTTCCCGCCCCTCCTCTGACGTCAGAGGAGGGGCGGGACCGCGGCGCAGGAAGCAGCGCCCAAGCAGCTCAGGTATCGCTGAAGTCGCGATCCTGCTGCGGGCTGCTTCACAGGTGGTGCAGGAAGGTCAGTGGGGCGAGCGGTCCTTCGGGGGTGGGGGGGGGGAATGAACGGCAAGGCCGGGAACACCCCCTCATGGCTGGCACCCGGGGCGGACCGCCCCTCCCGCCCCCCCCCCCTTAGTACGCCACTGCCTCTGGTTTTACCATTTTCCTTTCTCTGGAAAAGATTTTGTTCTACGTTAATACCCTTCAAGTATTTGAACGTCTGAATCATATATCCCCTGTCTCTCCTTTCCTCTAGGGTATACATATTCAGGGCTTCCAGTCTCTCCTCATACGTCTTCTGGCGCAAGCCTCCTATCATTTTTGTCGCCCTCCTCTGGACCGCCTCAAGTCTTCTTACGTCTTTCGCCAGATACGGTCTCCAAAACTGAACACAATACTCCAAGTGGGGCCTCACCAATGACCTGTACAGGGGCATCAACACCTTCTTCCTTCTACTGACTACGCCTCTCTTTATACAGCCCAGCATCCTTCTGGCAGCAGCCACTGCCTTGTCACACTGTTTTTTCGCCTTTAGATCTTCGGACACTATAACTCCAAGGTCCCTCTCCCCGTCCGTGCATATCAGCTTCTCTCCTCCCAGCATATACGGTTCCTTCCTATTATTAATCCCCAAATGCATTACTCTGCATTTCTTTGCATTGAATTTTAGTTGCCAGGCATTACACTTATTGTGAGCTTTAAAAATGAATAAAGATTAATTAAAAAAAAAAGAGACATCTAGGGTTGAGGAGCGCAAAATAATGGCCTTATAAGAGACAGGCAAACCTCCAGTAATTCTAACCTACCTTGGGGGGCTATAGTGTGACCAAGGGCCTAACCTACTAGAAGTGACTGAGCGACCAGAGGAGCCGAGTGACCGAGTAACTGGAAGTGACTGAATGTTACCGGAGGAACCAAGTGATCAGAAGGAACTGGAGGAGCCAAGCGACCGGAAAGGGACTGAAGGAATCCAAGGACTAGAAATGGCTGGAAGAACCGAAGGACTTGAAGGGCTCAAGTGACATAGCGGTTGCAAGGATCCCGAAGTTCTGAGACTTCGCTGAGTTGGGTGACTGGTACTGTCTATATTGCTTTGTGTGTGCAACATAATTGTTTAACAAGCCAATCAATGCCAGTAATTGGTAATTAACAAGTGATAATTAGCACGACTTTCTAAGCGTATTCTATAAAGGGGTGCACAAATTGTAGTGTGTGGATCTCAAAAGGGGTTGTGGCCAGGGTGGGTCATGGGTATTCCTAAAAGTTAGGTGCAGTGTTATAGAATATGCCTGATCTGCGTACAGCGTATTTAGGCTTGGTTTTCATTAGCAAATGTTTTTATAAACTGCAGCTAACTTCAGAGGTGTTTTGTACAAGTTCACTAAGCGCTGTCTTTTTCAGCCCCAATTTTGGGGTATAGTTTGGGCAGAATTTCAATATGCACATGAAATTTACAAATGCTAATCTACCACTAGAAAGGTGAAAGCGGATTAAATAAATATTAATAGAGCTATTCTGCTTATACAGAGTAAGAGCACTATCCCCAACGGAAGGAAAAGCTCAAACCTCCTCCACCCACATCATTGGCAAAAAATGACAGGACATCGGTAAGAGCAAAGAAGCAATTAACGCAATGAATGTGAGTGGAAGAGTGAATAAGCCCTGAAGAAACGGCTACATGCCGCGAAACGTCGGCCTCTACACAGCATCGCTCATAACGTCGCAATTTTCGAAGGCAGCTTACGCATTTTGTCCTGCATAAACAGGGTGGTGGACATTGCACAATCCCCCCGGAAGTTTTTTTTGCCAATGAGGTGGGTGGAGGAGGTTTGAGCATTTACATGCTCTGCCATAATATTACCTGAGGCTTTTTCTTCCGTTGGGGATAGGGCTCTTACGTTGTATAAGCGGAATAGCTCTATCTATTAACATGAATTTTACGATACATAAGAACATAAGAACATAAGCAATGCCTCTGCTGGGTCAGACCTGAGGTCCATCATGCCCAGCAGTCCGCTCACGCGGCGGCCCAACAGGTCCAGGACCTGTGCAGTAATCCTCTATTTATACCCCTCTATCCCCTTTTCCAGCAGGAAATTGTCCAATCCTTTCTTAAACCCCTGTACTGTACTCTGCCCTATTACTCCCTCTGGAAGCGCATTCCAGGTGTCCACCACTCGTTGGGTAAAGAAGAACTTCCTAGCATTCGTTTTAAATCTGTCCCCTTTCAACTTTTCCAAGTGTCCTCTTGTTCTTTTATTTTTCGAAAGTTTGAAGAATCTGTCCTTCTCTACTCTCTCTATGCCCTTCATGATCTTATAAGTCTCTATCATATCCCCTCTAAGTCTCCTCTTCTCCAGGGAAAAGAGACCCAGTTTCTCCAATCTCTCAGCGTATGAGAGGTTTTCCATTCCTTTTATCAAGCGTGTCGCTCTCCTCTGAACCCTCTCGAGTAACGCCATATCCTTCCTAAGGTACGGAGACCAATATTGGACGCAGTATTCCAGATGCGGGCGCACCATCGCCCGATACAATGGCAGGATAACTTCTTTTGTCCTTGTTGTAATACCCTTCTTGATTATGCCTAGCATTCTATTTGCTTTCTTAGCGGCTGTTGCGCACTGTGCCGTCGGCTTCATTGTCATGTCCACCATTACCCCCAAGTCCCTTCTTGGTTGCTCTCATTCAATAATATCCCTCCCAACGTATAGTTGTACCTCGGGTTTCTGTTTCCAACATGCAATACTTTACATTTCTCAACGTTGAACTTCATCTGCCATCTCGCCGCCCATTCCCCCAATTTGTTCAAGTCCCTTTGCAATTCTTCGCATTCCTCTTTAGTCCCAGCTCCACTAAATAGTTTTTGTATCGTCCGCAAATTATATTATCTCACACTTCGTGCCTGTTTCTAGATCATTTATGAATATATTAAATAGCAGCGGCCCGAGCACTGAGCCCTGCGGAACACCACTCGTGACCCCCATCCAGTCCGAGTAGTGGCCCTTCACCCCTACCCTCTGTTTCCTACCCGCCAACCAGTTTCTGATCCATCTATGTACGTCTCCGTCCACTCCATGGTTCTTCAGTTTCCGGAGTAGACGTTCGTGAGGCACCTTGTCAAAGGCTTTTTGGAAATCAAGGTATATGATGTCTATGGGGTCTCCTCTGTCCATCCGTTTGTTAATTCCTTCGAAGAAGTGCAATAAGTTCGTTAGGCACGATCTCCCCCTGCAGAAACCATGTTGGGTTGTTTTCAAAAGTTCGTTTCTTTCCAGATGTTCATCGATGTGTTCTTTAATCAGTGCTTCCGTCAGTTTCCCCGGAACCGAAGTCAAACTCACTGGTCTGTAGTTTCCCGGGTCACCTCTTGATCCCTTTTTAAAGATGGGCGTGACATTGGCTATCTTCCAATCCTCCGGGATCATGCCTGTTTTCAAGGATAGGTTGCAAATTTGCTGCAGTAGTTCCGCTATCTCCTCCTTTAATTCCTTCAGAACCCTGGGATGGATTCCGTCCGGACCCGGGGATTTGTCAGTTTTAAGTTTTTCTATCTGCCTGTGTACATCATCAAGGCTCACTTCCATGGATGTTAATTTTTCTGCTTGATTTCCATTGAATATTTGTTCAGGTTCCGGTATGTTGGTTGTGTCTTCGTTTGTAAATACAGACAAGAAGAACATGTTGAGTCTTTCTGCGACTTCTTTCTCCTCCTTCACCGCTCCCTTCCTGTCTCCTTCGTCCAGCGGTCCTACCTCCTCCCTAGCTGGCTGTTTCCCTTTAACATATCTGAAGAACGGTTTGAAATTTCGTGCCTCCCTGGCTAGCCTCTCTTCATACTCTCTTTTGGCTTTTCGAACCACACGGTGACATTCTTTTTGATACTTCCTGTGCTCCTTCTGGTTCCCTTCAGTTTTGTCCTTTTTCCATTCCCTGAATGAATTTTTCTTATTGCCTATCGCTTCCTTCACTATTTTAGTCATCCATACTGGGTCTTTTGTTCGACCCTTTTTGCACCCCTTTCTGAATCTGGGGATGTGCAGATTTTGTGCCTCGCTCACTGTGTCTTTGAAAAAAGACCAGGCATGTTCTACTGTTTGCCATTTTTTGGAAGTGTTCCTAAGTTTCTTCCTTACCATTTCCCTCATTGCTTCATAGTTTCCTTTCCTGAAGTTGAAAGATGTCGCTATGGTTCTCTTTCCGTTCGGTATGCCTACTTCAACCTTGAACTTGATCATATTATGATCACTGTTTCCCAACGGTCCCACTACTTCCACTTCCTTTGCAGGTCCCCTTAGTCCATTTAGGATTAAATCCAGAGTGGCATTTCCTCTCGTCGGTTCTCTAACAAGCTGCTCCATGAAGCAATCTTGTATAGCCTCCAGGAATTCTGTCTCCCTAGCGCATCTTGAGCTTCCAAGACTCCAGTCTATCCCAGGATAGTTGAAGTCTCCCATAACAACTGTGTAACCACTTTTGCATTCTCGCTTCATCTCGGCATCCATTTCTTTATCGCTATCTCCGGTTTGCCCGGGTGGACGATAGTATAGGCCCATCTTTATTTCATGCCCTTTCCTACCCGGTATTTTAACCCATAGCGATTCCAGTTTGTTGATCATCTCCGCTGTGTCCATTCTTGTCGATTGTATGCTTTCTTTTACGTATAGGGCTATTCCTCCTCCTTTCTGACCTGACCTATCCCGGCGATAGAGCTTGTACCCCGGCAGTGCTGTATCCCATTTGTTTTCCTCATTCCACCACGTTTCAGAGATTCCAATGATGTCTATGTCCTCTGCATTGGCCATGGCTTCTAGCTCCCCCATTTTGTTTCTTAAACTCCTTGCATTAGTATATATGCAGTTTAGATCCTTGCATTTTGTCGTCTTCATTTCTTTTCCCTGTGCTTCAGTCTTTGGTGTCTTCTCTTTTGCTACAATCTTTCTAACCTCCTCTTCTGGGTTAGTTGACTCCTGTAATTTGTCTCTTGTTTCTTCCCTGCCTTTTTTCCCCTTAGTATCTTCACGGGATACCTTCTTCCGAATCATCGACACTAGGTCGACTGTCGGCTTTCCCCTTTCTCTTAGTTTAAAGCCTGTTCTATTCCTCTCTTGACGTTGTTTGCTAGAAGTCTTGTTCCCGCCACGCTCAGGTGCAGTCCATCTCTCCTGTAGAGCTTGCTCTTGCCCCAGAACGTTGTCCAGTTCCTCACGAAGTGGAACCCTTCTTCCTCACACCATCTCCTCATCCATGCATTTATTGATTGTAGTTCTTCCTGCCTTTTCACATCTGCCCTCGGTACCGGTAGGATCTCTGAGAATGCTATCTTCTGGGTCCTCATCTTCAGTTTCCTTCCTAGAATCTTGAACTGTTCTATCAGCGTGCCTCTTCTGTAATCTCTCCTGCTGACATCATTCGTCCCGATGTGGATCATTACTGCGGTCTCTTCCGTCTCCGCTCCTTCCAGGACCTTCCCAATTTTGTCCACGATGTCCTTGGTTCTCGCTCCTGGGAGGCAGGTCACCAGTCGATCCTCTCTTCCTCCTGCTATGTGGCTGTCCACATGCCTCAATATCGAGTCTCCCACCAGGATCGCTGACTTTCCCTTCTTCAATTTTCCTATCGGTCTCAGGTCAATGTCCTCGGTGTGCTTAGCTCTCTCTTCTTCTGGGCATCGACTAGCCAATTCTTCCCCCTCGTGTGGTATTCTTCTGTGGGTGTCTTCTTTGAGGTCATCTGCTTCTTGCTCCCCCTTCCAAGTTGGTGTTGCATCATCTCTCATCTGGAGTTCGTTCTCTTCCACCCTCCTCCTGTATGCTTCCTCAATGAATTCCTCGAGTTCCCTGACTTCCTTCTCGATGTGTTTCTCACTCCTGAAGTCTTCAAATGCCCTGGTAGGGTCCTCCGTGGTGTAAAGTCCTTCTAGCTCCTGTATCTTGTCCTCAAGTCGCTTGACTTCTTTCTTCAAGCTTTTCAGCTCCTGACACCGACTGCATACGTATGACTGTCTCCCCGAGGGGAGGTAGTCATACATATGACAGTCCGCGCAGAACACTGGAAAGCTCATCTTCTGGTTACCTTCTGCTTCCATCGGGGTTACTACTTTAAGAAAACAGATAAGTTTACGTGTTCCTTCGGTGCCTGCTTCCTTCTGCACCTGCTTCTTGCTTTACTGCCTTCTGCCTTTGTATGGACTGCCTACGCTCTACCTTTCCTTACTTTTGTTTGTGTGATTGTTCTTTCTGTGCCTGGTGCCTTTGCACAACCTTGCCTAACTTTTGCTTGTGTGTGGTTGTTCCTTCTGTATCTGCTTCTTGCCTTGCTGCTTTCTTGTGTGTGTTGTCTTTTCTCTTCCTTACCTTACTGCTGCTTGTGTGTTCGTCTCTTCTGCGCTGCTTGCCACTTCCTCACCTTTCAGTCCTTCCCTGTGCTCTTGGGTGTAGTGACTTGGCCCTTCTTGAGGCCCTTCGCAAAGGCGCCGCGCGCCTAACGGCTGTGCGCCGTTGGCTCCGCCCCCTTTTATGGGGGGTTCGGGTGCTGACTCCTCTGACGCGGTGGGGGTGGGCGGAGCTAACTCTCGCCCAGCCCCTAGCCTCCTGCTCTCCTCTGTCTCCCTCCTCTGCTCGTTTTTGCTTCTAAAACTGCTTTTCTCCCTTGCTGCTTCTACTCCTCTTGCCTGATGCTGTGCACCACGTTCGTCGTTGGCTCCGCCCCCTTTTATGGGGGGTTCGGGTGCTGACTCCTCTGACGCGGTGGGGGTGGGCGGAGCTAACTCTCGCCCAGCCCCTAGCCTCCTGCTCTCCTCTGTCTCCCTCCTCTGCTCGTTTTTGCTTCTAAAACTGCTTTTCTCCCTTGCTGCTTCTACTCCTCTTGCCTGATGCTGTGCACCACCACCACCACCACAAAGGTACAAGTGTAGCGTGACGATGAGTTTTATTATCCTGTGGCTTGAGATTGGTCTTTATAAGTGGATTATTATTGGAGTACATCTGTCTGATGTAATTTTAGTACTTGGCGATTGAATAAAGCTACTGGATCATTGTTTTTGGCCACCGATGTAAGCGTAAGACGAAACGTGACTGTATCGTGATCATTTGAATAAAAATGACTTTTACTCTATTGCATTTGTGTGTTTTGTTCAGTTCTTTATCATATCTTTGTGTGTGTGTGGGTATTATTCATGCCTCTAAATTTTGTTTATTGCACAAATGAGTAAATTAGTCCAAGGAAAAGACTGTGGTGGATTCTGCTCCACAGAAGTGTGGTTCCATTTTTTTTTTTTTTGGTAGTAACTCTCTTGGTGGAATTCCAAGGGACGGTGATATTTAACGATACAACCTTCTAATTATAAAATCCCGGTGTTAATGTGCTGTGAATTCCATTTATTAAAAAGAATTTTTAAGTGATCATTCAAAAATATGTTTTCAACTAATAGTCTCCGAGTGGGAAGTTTGAACTACTCCCTGGGGAAGTTCGAAACAACAGCTTTCAGTGGAGCACAATTTGGCACACCACAAACATTAGAATAAACAGATTGCCTTGACACATTTCCATTGTGCCTTGCCAAGAAACCAACCTGTTATTGGAGTTTAAGCATTGATTCTATCTGTTCCCGTGTTGATGAGTATTGTGCAAAATATTCAGTTTGCTTGGAGGTTTTAGCTGTTCCACATGTAGGAATAGAGCAAAAACAATTGTTAGGATAGAATGCAGCTGAGAAATTAGTGTTTGTGCTTTTGTTATTCGGTGACTTTTTTTTTTTTTTAAGTTTAAGAGTTCTCATGGGCTGGTGGCTTATCTCCTCAGGGCCTGATTCGATATATTACACTTAAAAAAATCAACACTGATTAATGCACTGCTAAGCGTGATTCTCCAAGGTGTGTATAACTTTCATAAAACTGTGCTTAGCACCGGTGCACCAAATATAATTTAGGCACAGTTGTTTCAACCAGCTAAAACTAGGACTAACTAGGACCCTAAGGTTAACCAGATTTTCCAAATGGAAAATCTAGACCCATGGCCCCACCATGCCCCGTTGCACCCCAGCCCCCCCCCCCCCATCTTGACCTGTACGAGCAACAAGCAACATCAGAGGGCATTCGCACATACACTGGTGTAAAATGATGATGTCATATGCATGCGCTTGATGTCACCGTGTTGCATGTGCGAATGCCATCCCGACGTTGCTCGTTGCCAGACTCTTTTCAAAACCCGGCCAAAGTGCCGGGTTTTGAAAAGTTGTCCGGATCCCCAGACATGTCCTCAGAAATCCGGACGTCTGGTAACCCTACCTAAATGCCTGCGTCTAAGGTATAATAATGACAATAATGACAATGATAAAAGGTATGGAAAATTTTCCATACGCTGACAGGTTAAAAATGCTGGGGCTGTTCTCCCTGGAGAAGAGGAGACTTAGAGGGGACATGATAGAAACCTTCAAAATCCTTAAGGGCATAGAGAGAGTAAATAAGGACAGATTCTTCAAACTGAGGGGAGCCACAAGCACTAGGGGTCACTCAGAGAAATTGAAAGGGGACAGGTTTAGAACAAATGCTAGAAAGTTCTTTTTTACGCAGAGGGTGGTGGACACATGGAACGCGCTTCCGGAGGAAGTGATAGGCCAGAACTCTGTACAGGGGTTCAAGAAGGGTTTGGATAGGTTCCTGGAGGATAAAGGGATAGAGGGGTACAGATAGAACTTGAGGTAGGTTATAAAAGTGGTCAGAAACCACTTCACAGGTCACAGACCTGATGGGCCGCCGCGGGAGCGGACCGCTGGGCGAGATGGACCTCGGTCTGACCCAGTGGAGGCAACTTCTTATGTTCTTATGTTCTTATTCTTTTATACCGCCATAACCAAAAGTTCTAGGCGGTTTACACTAAAAAGAGCTGGAGAATCAGCGAAATACAATAATACAGTAAAAAAAATGCAAATATTTGTAAAATAGAATTTCAATAATAAAACTCACTAAGTAATAAACTTATCGAACATTGGGTGTTTTTAGAAATGCCTCCAATCTGCTCAAGGCCATGCTCCTCTTTTCAAATTCAACTGATGCGTAGCTTTTACAGAATCATGCTTTTTGAGGTGTGCACTTAACTTTTAATTAGTCCCAATTAGCGCCAATTATGATGTGTTACTTGTCAATTATTGACACTAGGCCAATTAATCCAGTTGTGCATTTACATCGGCTATGTGCACTGATGTACACACTCAACTTTGGGTGCTATATATAGGATTTGGAGGTCAATATATAAGTTGTCGCTATGTTTACATTGATGAGGATACTCGTATATAAGTTATAGAATACTAACATTTATGCGCATGACTGTTCCAGTTGGCCCCTAAGGCCCGGATTCTTTAAATGGCATTGTTGTCAGTGGCTGCCTTAAAAGCAGCTGCCAATTCCTTGTCAATTACGTAACGGCACCGTTTAGAGAATTGCCCCTGTGGCAAAGTTAGGTAGTAAGGGGATGCAGGGGGGCGGTTCAAATTTACCTGTCTATGTTTCAAATCCATTCAAGGTTTGGCCCCCCCCATATATTTGGTTTCCCGCTTCTACTTGGGACTGTTCCACCAGGCCTACTCGCAGGGTACATATATTTATCCACCCAACATTAAAGGCCTGCCGATTCAAGAACTATCTGGGCAGAACCCTAGCTTTCCAGGCAGGCCAACAGAACGGTTGGCTGGGTAACATCATTAAACACGCCTCATCCTATCTCAACTTTAGAAAACTAGTTAAAACAAACCTGTTCAACCGATTTGTAACCAAGAACTCTTAATACCTACCAAGTACTCGACGCCTCTACTCTGTGTCTATCACTCTGACTTACTCCCACTCAACTTGTATCCACCCTTCTCCAATTGTACTCGACGACGTCATTGTCATTATCTTCGCTGATTGTCCAGCTCTTCTTGTTGTAAACCGCCTCGAACTACCATGGCTTTGGCGGTATATAAGAATAAAATTATTATTATTATTATTATTCCTGAGGGCGCACCACCCTCCTCCCCCCTGCCAAAGGCTTGAGTATATTTATTCTTATGATTCTTTCAATTTTTGGATTAAGAAATTAATAACTATTTTTGTACATATAAGAAAAATTGCACGTTAAAAAATAAAAAGAATAAAAACAAAGGTTTTTTTTAAGATAAATGAAAGATACCATTATCTAATTATTACCAACTGACAATTTAATGGTCGGTGGTATGAATGTCTGAGATCTTTTTTTCCTTTTCAAATAAAAGTTACAGATATGCTATGCATTTTCTAGTTTGAGGTCTGGCGAATGCTTCCCAGGTACTAAAAAATAGAATGTTTCCCCGCTCCTGGTCAAGCTCCACTGGCTTCCGATAATCGCCAGGGTCCACTATAAATGCGCCTGTTTAACTTTCAAAATCCTATATGGTATCCTCCCTCCCTTTATCCCTCTTTCTTGGAATTCCTCAAACCCTAATATCACTAGATCCTCCCACAAATTAAAACTATCCTTCCCCTCACAAAAAGGCATTTCCCACACAGGAAAGCTAGGGACCTCCCTCCACTTCAAAATCACTGAGCTCTGGAACAACCTTACCTCCCCTCTTCGGAACTTGAGCTCTCTCCAAGTTTTCCGCAAACATCTGAAAACCTGGCTTTTCTCAAAAAATGTAAGTCTCCCTCCAACTTAGGAATCAAGGAAACTCTTATATCTTGGCATCCCAAGTCCTCTAAATTTTCTTCACACTTCTACCTCTAACCCTCTGTTGTAGTTCCTTCCTATTTCTCCTATTGTAAACCGCGTCGAGCTCTACGAACGTGGAGATGATGCAGTATACAAACCTAAGGATTAGATTAGATTAGACTAGATTATTCTTAGTGCTGTGGCATGTTTAGGTGGTGGAGTAGGTATGGTGAGCTCCAAGGGCCAGATTCTCTAAACAGCGCCATTGTCAGCAGCTGCCTTTAAAGCGTCCGCTGATCGCTTGTCAATCACGTGACAGCGCCGTTTAGTAAATCATGCCTCCAACAAAGATAGGCGCCAGAAATATAGGCCAGAGTTTTCAAGACCTACCTTTCCGGCCTTTAACAGGAATCGTGAAAACCCGACTGGCGAAGGTAAAAGGCTGGACATTTCTGCCGTAGACGTTTTGCCTAATGCATCGATATTCAGACTTCTAAAATGGCGCTGTAGATGCAGAACATCTGGAGAAAAAATAAAATAAAATCCCTCCTGTGGATAGGCTACAGCAGACCTCTTTGAGGACCCAGAGGACACAGTAATCCTCCATTCTCCTGCCGTTGACTGCTGATATCTAAAGGTCTCTTTCGCCCAAAGAAATCTAGAAAGAGGCCAAAGCCTGTAGAATTTTCCTGGAAACTTAAATCTTGCGTGTAAATGCGTGGGTTTAAGAGCAGAGAAGTGTGATTGCCCTCTTAGTTCACTGGGACACCGGAGATGCCAATCTAAAGCTACCGTATTTTCATGTAGATAACGCGCACCCGTGTAAAACGCGCACACGGGTATAGCGCGTGGAAAACACAAATTTATGTACAGAAATTTTTATATACCGCACACACCCGTATACCGCGCATGCTGCCCGACTCTCCTTTCGCCCGCCCCGACTCTCCTCTGGAGACCCCGACTCTCTTTTTGCCCGCCCCGACTCTCCTTTCCCCCTTGAAGTCCTGTCCCTACCCTGAAAGCCTGATGCCCCCCCCGACATTCGATTCACCCCCCCCCAAAGAACCGCTCGCACCCCCACAGCCTCCCCCCTCCCCCATGGAGAAGCTGTCTACCTTGTTTCCGGATGCCAGCGAGCCCAGCTGTTTCCTCTGCCGGCGGTCCCGCCCCTTCTCTGAGCCCTGCTGCGCTGCTTCCTCTTCCGGCGGTCCCGCCCTTTCTCTGACGTCAGAGAAAGGGCGGGACCGCCTGAAGAGGAAGCAGCGCAGCACAGGGCTCTGAGAAGGGGCAGGACCGCCGGCAGAGGAAGCAGCTGGGCTGGCATCCGGAAACAAGGTAGACAGCTTCTCCATGGGGGAGGGGGGAGGCTGTGGGGGTGCGAGCGGTCCTTGGGGTGGGGGTGCGAGCGGTCCTTTGGGGTGGGAGTGCGAGCGCTCCTTCCGGGTGATGAATCGGGCGTCGGGGGGGGGGGGGAAACTATGTAAAAAAAATTTTTGTACAACACGCTCACGCGTATAACGTGCAAGGTTATGCGCGGTTTGTAAAAACCACGTATAACGCGGCGTTATATGCGAGAAAATACGGTAATTTGTAACTGATCCATTTTTACAGGGCTCTTGTTATGTGTGACAAGCTTTCAAGAGTTATTCTCTCTTCATCAAGTATGGGCTTAAGAGAAACAAGAATTGGCTTGGTTACTTATAATTAATCTCATCAGCTTGCATGGCTGAAAGCCTTTGTTTATGTCTGTGCCATGAGGAACTATAATAATTACCTCTAAAAATAAACACAGTATTATCCATTGTTTACAATAAGTGAGCTATAGCTAAATTCTACAGTGGCATAAAAAAAGGGAATTCTATAACTGGTTATTGCAATTAAAGTACTGTATGTGGGCTTTGGGCAACCTAAATAGAATCAGCTAGATCAATGGTTCCCAACCCTGTCCTGGAGGAACATCAGGCCAATCGGGTTTTCAGGCTAGCCCTAATGAATATGCATGAAGCAAATTTGCATGCCTATCACTTCCATCATATGCAAATCTCTCTCATGCATATTCATTAGGGCTAGCCTGAAAACCCGATTGGCCTGGTGGGCCTCCAGGACAGGGTTGGGAATCACTGAGCTAGATCATGCTTAGAAGTGAGCAATCTGAAGGTCGTTTTACGAGGCATGAGGCCCCTGATTCTGCATATGTTGCCTAAAAGAGCAGCACCGAACAACGCAGCGCTAAACGGGATTCTAGAAAAGTTAGATGCCCCGTTTAGAATCGTGTTTGGGCCACCTAAGTGGCCTTACGCCTCACTAGGCAACGTAGCTTTTAGGTGCACCAGAGTTATGCCGGGTTTTCTTGGCCTAAATGCATAAGCCTAAGTTAGGTGCACAGTGGCAGCTAGGCCTAACTCCAAGCCACGCCCATGATCCGCCCCCATCCATGCCCACTTTTAGGTAGGCACTTTGGACAAATTACCTAACTTTTAGGCACATACCGTATATACTCGAATATAGGATGAGATTTTGGGGCCAAAAAAAGGCCCAAAAATGGGGGTCTAGTCCTATATTCGGGTCATCCCCCAGTGACCACCCGAAACCCTCCCGGACTTCCTTCAGGCCTGCCTTAGGCAGGGACAGGAGGGATCCCTCCTGTCCAGGCCTACCACTACGTGGTTTCAGTTAAGGGTAAGGGTTAATCTGCTGGCTGGATTGGAGGGTAGAGGGGAGTATGGGACAATCAAGCCATTGTGATATCACTGATCAGGTTAGTTCTTTTTAGTGGGAAAAGGGTACAGGGAAGGAAGGTATAGAGGGTATAGAGCCTGGTAGGGAGAGGGGACAGTGTTCAGAGCCTGGCAGGGAAGGAGGCTTGGTTCAGAGCCTGGTAGGGAATGGGACTGAGTGCAGCGCCTTGCAGGGCAGGGAGGGAAAGGGGCTGGGTGCAGAGCTTGGCTGGGAGGGGGGCTGAATGCAGAACCTAGCAGGGGAGGGCGTGAGGGAGGGGACACTGAGTGTGAACCTGGCAGGGCATGGCACTTGAATATGAAGCTCCTGACTTATATTTGAGTCAACCATTGTTACTCCTTTTGGGGGGGGGAATGGGGATCTTGACTTATATTCTAATCGGCTTATATTCGAGTATATATGGTAACTGCCGATTAATTCCAATGAACGCTAATTATGAGGTGTTACTTAATTGATGCCAATTAAGCCTATTAATTAAACCCCCTCTCCCTTTTTACTAAGTTGCGGTAGAAGTTTCTACCTCTGCCCGGAGCGTTAAATGCTCTGGCACTGCTCCAATGCTCATAGGAACAGGGAGCAAGTTAGGCATCTAACTTTAGACGGACTTTATAGAATTTGGCACTGAGTGACTATCTAGGGACTAAATTCTGAACACTACACCTTTTAAAGTATCCTAGAGAGTTTTGCTGGCTCCAGAAAATTGAATTTTGATAGGCTGAGCCAAACTCTTCAATCGAAGCAGGGAGGGGCTATTGAGGTACCGATAAATGGAATAAAGCCATTTCTTAATTGGCACAACTGCTGCGAATGAAACATTTATATTTAAAAAAAACAAACCCCAAATGGACCAAATGAAAATGTATAAAAATAAAGCAAAATGAAAATCCTGTAAACAACACAGAAAACAAAGGGTCCCTTTTACAAAGGCGTGCTAAGCGTTTTAGCGCGCATTTAGTGCACGCTAAATCAACGTGTGCGCTAACCGCTTATGCGTCCATAGGATAACATGCACGCATTAGCGTTTAGCGCGCGTTAATATTTAGCGTGCGCTAAAAAGCATGGCGCACTTTAGTAAAAGAGGGGGAAAGTCGTGGTAGTGGTTCCCTTGCCGCAAATGCACCGATGCCCATTCAATTCCTAAGGGCTTCAGGGCATTTGCTGCAGAATTGCTACCCCGACTTTGTAAAAGAGGCCCTAAACTCATTTTTTGGGGCCTGTACTGTATATCTCTAGTTAATGCATAATTAACATGCAGCGTGAAATATTATTTTTTTTTTAAAACCCTTATGCTTTAACTGTTAAAGAAAATCTGCATTAAACATCGAACTGCGACAAACCAATTTTAAAGTAATAGAGTCAGGGCCGGATTTAGATGAAAAGAGGCCCTAGGCTATTCCACTTATGAGGCCCTTTCACCTCCCATTTTTAAGTTTGTAAATTACATGAGAGATAATAAAATACATCATTTATGTGATATATATCAATATGTTAAATGAAACATGTTGTTATTGGTACTAACCTTTATAAAAAATGTGACACGGATAATAAATAAAAAAAAGTCGAGAACACTTATTTGGACATTTATTCTCAGCACCATATATAGTACTTGTAACAATAACTAATCAAACATAACACACAACATTGCCCCTTCCTATGTCCATAGTGCCCCCAGTGCGTCCTTCCTCACCTCACCCCCCCCTCCGATGCCCGCCTGCCTTCCATCCCCCTTCCATTGAACACCCCCCATGCCATCCTGCCTGCCTGCCTACCATTAAACCCCCCCACCCCCCCCTCCGATGCCAGCCTGCCTGCCTCCCAACCCCCTTCCACTGAACCCGCCCCCCCCCCGATGCCAGTCTGGGCCGCCCTGTCCTGACGGATCCACATTTTGCCTCTCTCCCCGCGGGGCTGGGCTTTGCCCAGCTGTTTCCGGACTGACGTCTTTCCCTCCCCGATCCTCCTCCCAGGGCGAAAAAAAGAAAGGGAGAAGCCGAGTCGGCGCCCTGTTGCGGCCCGAGTCGGTTCCGATCCCGAAGCGTAGAATTTCTCCTTATTTTCGGTTCAGTGTTTTAGTGTTCACTGTTTTTAGAATAGTGTAATTTTAATTTTGCTAACAATTTGAATGTAGGCCCCTCTTGATCTTGAGGCCCTAGGCTGAAGCCTAGTTAGCCTATAGGAAAATCCAGCCCTGAATAGAGTAAGGCAGGGGTGTCCAACTTGCGGCCCGACAGCCGCATGCGGCCCTGTGAAGTATTTTGTGCGGCCCCGGTCAAGGGCGATGCAGTGTTTTCCTCTGCTGTCCCCTGGGTGTTTACCATCTTGCCGGCTCCCTCCTCTGTCTTGCTGCAGCGTTTGTGTGGCCCCAGAAACATTTTTTTTGGCCAATGCGGCCCAGGGAAGCCAAAAGGTTGGACACCCCTGGAGTAAGGGCTCCTTTTACGAAGGCACATTAGGGCCTTAATGAGCAGAATAGCGCACACTAAATTGCCGTGCACGCTAGCCGCTACCGCCTCCTTTCGAGCAGGCGGTAGATTTTCGGCTAGCACGCGGTATAGCGTGTGCTAATCCGGTGTGCGCACTAAAACACTTAGCACACCTTCGTAAAAGGAGCCCTAAGTCATTGCAATACTTGTATACAATATTAACATTAATTCATGCCCCTTTCGTACTTCCTTATAGCTACACTAGTACGTTTGCAAAAAAAAAAAAAAAAGCAATCGCCCTGAGAATCGTAAGCAACACCTGCAACTCATTCTTCATCAACGTCACAGCAAAGATTATGCAAAAATGCCACTATATGAATGCTATTATTTTAGGGTAATTGCATTCATCAATATCTTGAATATTACATTCCCACCTGCATCTGTACTGTATATGTTACTTATCAGGATGAGTGTCGATACTAGGGAAACAGCTTAAAGGTATTGGTTCACAGAAAAGAAAATTTTAAAAAATAACCCTTTCTATTTAATTATTTCTCTTATATACTTTAAAATTTCTCATCTATAATAATAAAACCCTAGAGCGCGCATGCGTTGTCGAAAGTCTGTGAGTCCTGGTGGCGTGAGGTGTGCTTCTGTGCCAGTCCTCACGGCGCCTGTGCCAGCGACTCCTCCCTCCCGCTGCCGCTCCTCTTCAAAGCGGTCTGCTGAGGTTCGCCAGCCGCTGTAGCGAACCTTGCAGGTCGCTCTCCACCTTCCCGATGCAATGCAAGGAAAAAAGGATCAGTGAAGAAAACTATAAGAAAAAAAAGCTAATCCAAGTAGGCGAAGCCGCCTAGCTCCTCTCCGCTGGCCCCGGCCGGCAGCCCCCTCCGCACCGTCCTCTCTGCTCCAGTGGCCCACGCAGGAGAAGGAGCGGATGAAACAAGATCACAGCACGAGGGAGACCTTGCAAAGGGAAATGCAAGGGGGCTGAAAAAGCGAAAGGTGGAACGGGAAGGGGAAAGGGAGGGGGGAGGAAGCCTAAAATGAAAACCCCCCCACAAAAAACAACTTTATACAGGAAGAGGAGTCTCTAGCACCCGTTAATGTAACAGGCTTGAAGACTAGTTAGACATAAATGGCAGTGCCATAAAATACTTACAAACAAAATTACCCCTTACTAATTGAACACTATACAGTATATTCGCTCGATCCTCAGCTGGCTCCTCCTTCATGCGTTATAAATATTATATGCATGGGCCCCCTTATCACGCCACTGGAAGAGATGCTAGATGGCATCGATAGGCAAGACTAGATAGTCAAAATGGTCTTGATCTGCCTTCATTTTCTATGGCCCTCTTTTACTAAGGCGCACTAAGCGTTTTAGCGCATGTTTAGTTAACTCGTCCATAGGATAGCGTGCACGCATTAGCGTTTAGCGCGCGATAATATTTATCATGTAGCGCACCTTTGTAAAAGAGGAGCTAGGTTTCTATTAGCATTGCGATGCATGTTGTGTACGTGCAAAAAAAAAAGCACCTACAGTATTTACTTTGGGACACCAAAGTACTTACTTACTTGTGGTAAGCGTGCATTAGCACTTGCACAGTTTAGTAAAAAGGACCTCTATGCGCATCACTTTGACTTGTCCGCCTTAAATTTCCTTCTGCAGTTCGTCACAATCCACTTATGCTTTAATTACTTGTAATAATGTTTGTTATCTACAAATCTGATCATTCATATTTTTTTTTTCTTCTCCAAACTATTTATGAATATGTTAAACACCAATGCTCCCACTGTAGATCCCCGGGGCACTTCATTATTCCAGCTGAAGGGAGCCTTCACACTGCTAATGTTATTTATGAAGGGCTATATACGTATTTATTAACTCTGTCTTGCATATCGTTAAAGCACCAAGCTCAGCTCTACTTGTTCTAGAGAATTCTGTTCATAAACAAGACTTGGGAAAATTGTGGCTGAAGCAGATAAAGTTTGCTTAAGGGCTTTCAACTTCAACCTTTTAGGTCTTTAATTGTTTGAAGCATAATTGTATTACTCCTTATCACGTGTCTCTACATTGGTTTTCGATAGAAGTCCAGGGGGGGGGGATCTGGGGGCTGCCTACCACTAGACGTGCCTTGCACCCTGTCCCGACCTACCACTAGATCACCAGATGGGGAACAGTGTACAGGACAGGGCGTTGGGTAGAATTTTTTTCCTTGGATTTTCCTTCTCTACAGGGGGGTGCGTCTTATGGTCAGGTGCGTCTAATAGAACAAAAAATACGGTAATAGGGCAGGAGGATGTCTATTTTGTAATGACACAGAGGGACATTTTTGAAAGGATATCCAATTCAGAATAAGGACGTCCAAGTCAGAATGTCTCAACGGACATCCATCTCATATCCTACCAAATTAGACGTCCACCAGCTCATTAATTTTTTAATTGCTTTATAATAGGATTTTCAAATAACAGCGCCGATTGAGCCAATTAAAAAAATTAAGTTGGGCGCCTAGATTGTCTAAGTGCGCCGATCTAGATGCCGTTTATAGAATCTGGGCCTTTGTGCCTACAATAAAATAAAGTTGCAGTCTCCCCGCCCCCTAATTTTTCCCCTGAGCTATATTTCTGGTAAAAGTACATGATTTGATGAACAACGCAATACTTTTAGCAATTGGGAAGATGGGTAATTTTCAGAAAGAAGCAGGTTTCAAGTTTCAAGGTAAATGACTTTTGATAATTGACCTATAATTGAATGCTTTTCATATCTTTATTTTACATCTGACTGATTTTACCTCTTCACTGTATTTCCTAATTCCATCAGTTTCACACTTGTCTGATTTTTAATTTATTTTTTTTTCCTGTCTTTTTTTTTTTTACACTTCTTTTTCATCATACTCCCTCCAGGTCTCATGTGTATGGTTGAAATCTTTGACCTTTTTAGTATCTTCTTCAATGCCTCCTCTTTCATCTCTCCCTATCAGTTTTTCCTCCCTGAAATCTCCTTTCCCTTCCAACTCTGTCTCCTTTCCATCCTTTTGCTGTCATATGCTATCCCTTTGCTTCCATTATTGTATTGAGGAAATTTGTGGGGAAGACTTATTTATTTACTTCATTTTATAATTTTTGTGCTTGAAAATGTGGATGTACCGTATTTTTCACTCCATAAGACGCACCCTAGATTTAGAGGAGGAAAACAAGAAAAAAAAACATTCTGAATCAAATTCTCCCTGTCAGGCTCTGCACCCTGTCCACCCTCCCTGCCAGGCTCTGTACCTTGTCCTCCTTCTGGTGGTCTAGTGGTAGGCAGGGACAGGGCAGGCAGGCTTAGTGGCCTAGTGACCTAGTGACAGGCAGGCAGGCCTAGTGGCGTAGTGACAGGCAGGGCCCCCCACCCTGAGGTAAGCAGGCAGATAGGGCCCCCCAAAGTGCACAATCTTTCTTCTCTTCTTCACTATCCATGTGCACCATTTCCTCCCCTTCCATTAAGTATCACATCTCTGTATCTTTATTCCTCCCCTTTCCAGCATTATTCCATGTTACTGTCCCTATGCTCCCTCCTTCAGCATTTCTTTGCTCTGTCTCTTTCCCTCCACATGTCAAGCTTCATTTCCTTTCTCCTGTACTCCTCATCCCCACTTCCCACCCCGAGGCAGGCAGACAGGCCCCCCGTACCTCCTCCAAACTCTCCCTCTTACCTTATTTTAGTTCCTCCGGCGCAACTTGACGGGCCCGTTCCTCCTGGAGCCCTGGTTAGACATGTCCCACCAGCCGCAGGGGCTGAGGCGAATGCAAAGGGAGTAAGAGGAGCGGTGGTGGAGGCAGCTAAGGCCTGTATGTGTCCCCCAGCGCTGCCATGGGGGAAGGGAGGGAGGAGAACATGAGGCTGGAACCCGCCGCTGCTGTTGCCGTAGCCACTCATTCTCTTATCAGGGCCGCACTGCCATGCCGGGACTCTCAGCGGCTTCCGGTTCTGATAGCTGCTGCTTGTGCCCGGCCCACAGGGAAGCTGCTGCTTGTGTGGGAAGCAGGACTCGCTGTCTCCAGCTGCCTCTCTAGCGGCAGAGTGGTGCGCAAGGCTGCCTGCCTGGTCCTGCACCGCTTCCCGTGAGAACGGAAGCAGTGCGGGACCAGGCAGGCAGCCTTGTGTGTTGCTCTGCCGCTAGAGAAGGGAAGAGGAGGCAGCCGCGTCAGCCGACCAGGGAGGCAGCCTTATGTGCTGCTCTGCCACTAGAGAGGCAGCCGCATCCAGCGAGGCAGGGCACCAGAATTAAAATAAGGTAGCCGGGGGCGTGGTTTGCGTATTCACTCCATAAGATGCACCCTTATTTCCATCAATTTTTTGGGGGGGGAAAAAGTGAGTCTTATGGAGCGAAAAATACGATAAGCGATTCATAAATTTTTAAAATAAATAAATTACTTCCTTTGGACCTCCTCTCACTCTACTGTCTCTCTAGTTATCTTTCTGACTACCAGTGGCATGCACTGAGGGCGTTCAGGTGATTCAGTGAATGCCCAGTTCTACAGCCCTGCTTTTTTCTTTTTTTTTCCCCTTTACTTTTTGCTTCATGCAGTTTGATCTGTTGAGTAGGCAGCCTGCTCAAACTGCATCAATCAAAAAATAAACAAACAAACAAAAAAAAGCAGGGCTAGGACTGGGGATTCTCTGAACCCCCTGAAGGCCCTGACAGTACTGACCTGAATTTGATTGGCTGAGCAGTATCTGCCTGTTGCCTGCTCAACCAATCAAATTCAGAGCAGTGCCCTCAGGCAAATCCCCTGAAGGCCCTGACCACACACCACTGCTGACTACCTGCCCCCTATGCGGCTGCTTCATTTTGCCCTGATACTTGTCATCAGCCCTGGTTAGCATCTATCACAGTTTCAGCGGTGGACCGTATTGTGCTCCTCTGACACATGGTGGTGCAACTTGAAAGCATGACTGCTCCACTGTGTTGTCACGCTCCTTAAATGGAACACAAGGCAGCAGGAAAGCTTCCTTAGGATACAGCCATTTAATGAGGCAGAAAAAAATAAAAATGCAAGCGTCTCTTCACAAGGAGAAAAAAAAAAATCACTCTGGTGGCATTTTGAAAATAATTGAGGAATCAGTAGCAAAATGCACATTGCCCTTTTTGAACACGAATATTCCCATATCTTTCCAATTCATCTGTTTCCATTTTCATTAAAGTTATCTGTTTGTTTCTACATTATTAAAATGTAAATCTGCAAAGAATATTTCCCACTTTAAAGCTTCAGCTGCAGTTCTCTGTGATGTAAATCGAGAAATCTCATTTGCAGATAGTTGGTTAGGCATTTCTCCAATTTTATAGGTAGCATCAGTGCTTACTATTCATTTAAAGGAGTAGCTGGGTTTCCTGAATTTGAGGCCTAAAAATTTCCTGCTATTTTTCCAAGAAAAAGGCATCGTCTCAAGAGAAGCAGTGAACGTTTGGGAAACACATTTAAACATAGGCATGTAAGTCTAAAAATGTAAACCCTGAGAAAAGGGGGGCTTTTACAAAACCGTAGAGCGGTTTGTAGCGCTAGCCGTGGCAGTAACAGGTCCGACGCTCATAGGAATTCTATGAGCATCGGAGCTGTTACCACCTCAGTTGGAGCTACAAATCGCGCTACCGTTTGTAAAAGGGGAGGGGTGTGTTTAGTGACATCACATCCCCCCAAATGCTTAATATTCATTTTAGCAATTTTCTTCTGCGTGTTTTAATGTATTTCCCCCACACACACATTAATGTATTCCATACATTTAGGAGACAATGCCAAAGGGATCTATATGGAGTTAGGTGGCAAGTATGTATCTAAATGCCAACGTTGCAGTATTTTATGTACATATGTGAATGCATAAATGCAAATGACAGCTACTTTCTATTCTATACGTACTGTACATTCATAAGTTCAATCACACTTTGCAGGCAGGCATTTATATGGGCGTAATCTGGATCGAGCATGGTTAGAATGTTGACATACACATGTGTAGAATCCTGGTTTTAAGAAAGGTTTGGACAAGTTCCTGGAGGAAAAGTCCATAGTCTGTTATTGAGAAAGACACAGGGGAAGTCACTACTTGCCCTGTATCGGTAGCATGCAATATTGCTACACCTTGGGTTTAGGCCAGGTACTGGTGACCTGGATTGGCCACCGTGAGAATGGGCTACTGGGCTTGATGGACCATTGGGCTGACCCAGTAAGGCTATTCCTATGTTCTTATGGACATATCTCGCAAATCTAGGTGCAGGCATTTATACCAGCTCCGTTGCTGGTACAAGTGCTTGTGCCTTAACATATATGTGACCCGTTAAGCAAAAAGGTATCAAAAGAGGGGTTACAAATAATAGAGATAGAGGCCCATATTCTCTAAACGGTGACTTAAGTGCCGGTAGGCGCCCTACCAGAGCCTAAATTAAGTCCAAAACACCGTTTAAAAGAGGACTTAAAAGAAAATTCAAGACACCTACCAACGCCTACAAAAATGGCACTGGAATCACACCTCCATGGCGCCTAATGCCATTGTAGGTGTAGCCAACACCAGAATTGGCGTCAGTGCACCATAAAGCACCTACATAGGCATGATTCACGTCAAAGGCAGGCGCTGGAAAAACGTAGGCCTTGAAAAACCTGGCCTAAATTTTAAGCTCCTACCTTTGCTGGAGGTGGGATTCTCTAAACTGCGCCATCACATGACTGACACATGATCGGCAACCGCTTTTAAGGTGGCCGCTGACAACCGCGCTGTTTAGAGAATCCGGGCCAAAGTCTATAAAAATTTGGAGAGGCAATTTTTCATTTTTTTTTTTAAATTTCCTGTACTATAGGGCAAGTAGAATGGGACTGTACAATTTTTTTTCCACAACTTTAATGGTTTTCATGTACTACTCGAAAGGATCCAGAGAAGAGCGACTAAAATGGTTAAGGGGCAGGAGGAGTTGCCGTACAGTGAGAGATTAGAGAAACTGGGCCTCTTCTTCCTTGAAAAGAGGAGACTGAGAGGGGACATGATCGAAACATTCAAGATAATGAAGGGAATAGAATTAGTAGGGAAAACGAGAGGGTACTCTCTAAAGTTAAAAGGGGATAGATTCCGTACTAACGTAAGGAAGTTGTTCTTCACCCAGAGAGTGGTGGAAAACTGGAACGCTCTTCCAGAGGCTGTTATAGGGGAAAACACCCTCCAGGGATTCAAGATAAAGTTAGACAAGTTCCTGCTGAGCCAGAACGTACACAGGTAAGGGTTGTCCAGTTAGGGCACTGGTCTTTGACCTAAGGGTCGCTGCGGGAGTGGACTGTTGGGCATGATGGACCACTGGTCTGACCCAGCAGGAGCAATTCTTATGTTCTTATACCCTAAAAGCTGAAAAGTGCCTAAAGTACTTTTCTATTGGTAATCATTTCTCATTTTTTTTAAAGATGTGATTAGGCCATACCTGAGGCAGAAATTTTGCAGGATTATACAATTGATATCCCTCCATCTTGTGGTGTAAATAAGTTACATATCCTACTTTGGGTAGCTTTTGCTTAGCGGGTCACATATGAATGCACAAAAATGCATCCCATGTTGTTGCAAGTCACTATCAAATGACAATGGGCTAGATTCACCAAGCTCACTTTTGCTGGCGATCCGTGGCCGAGTCTTCCCGGGCAACCAATTCACAACTTGTCCTCATGCAAATTGCAGCGATCGGAGGCACGCCCCACAGCGACCCCAGAGCAATCCTGATGCATGCGCAGACCATCTTCTTTTTTTTTAATTCAATAAATTTTTATTGAGTATTTTGGAAAAATACAATGAGCAATTCAAATACATATGACATTTTGTATATATATGATCTATAAATATGCAATTAACTATATAGGACCATAATATTAAGAAAAGCTCAGAATAATGAAATGTGCGTGTAGATGGTCTGCGAATGCGTTTGCTCTCCACACAAGCAAAAACAAGGAAGGAAGGAAGGGAGGGGGGCTTTAATGGAACTGAACACACTTCTACCCGTCTGCACGGATACAGCTGTAGGGGTGATGGGGAAGGAGAGAGCATCCCTGGCTTTAGGAACAGAACACGCTTCTAACACGCGGGTTAAAACCACAGGCTCGCACTGCAGGGAAGGGCGGCAGAGAGAAAGAGAGTCAGCAGAGACAGGGCAGGGACATGGGAAAACATGCACAGTATTGGAAGGATGTGGGCATTGCCCAGAAAGGTGTAACCAAGTTTTGGGATGAATTTGGATGTTTATCAGCAAATTGGAACCAGCCTCCATTCAATGAATTGCGTTACAAATGCAGAAGAGCTATGAAAATCTTTACAATTCAATGTGATCAGTGCCTGCAATGGCGAACGCTTCTATTTCAACTGAACTCTGTAGGCGGCAGAGAGCAGGACAGCCGGCATGGACGTGAGCGACTGGTCCTCAGCAGTCGCTTCTTTTTGGATCGGCCAGCCCAATCGGTGTTCCTTCTTCAGTTTAGTGAATCGCTGCCGTACTACTAGGCATGCCATTTCCCCTCATTTGCATGTGCAGATCGGATGGGGCAGAAGGTTAGCGAATCGGGTCGGGACAGGATTGGTGAGCTTTGTGAATCTAGCCCAATGAGCAGAAAAACACAGAAATTTGCATTTTATCCTTAGCTGTTGATAGTACACACACATTCTAGAGAACGCATTCTGTTTGAAAAGAGAACGTCCACTGTATATGGGTGAACTACTGCACATGGGGCGAGAGACGGGTGATGGTTCGACAACTCCAGTGTGTTGGTGATTTTATTGGCGCTTGCTGCAAGTGGGGGAACTGTGCAGCTTAGGAAGGAAGGGAAGGCATCTTGACCGGTAGGTTGAACACTGTCAGCAATACACCTCATATCATCCCCATCGTGGTTAGCAAGGTGGTGACTTCACCACCAGCATTTAAACATGGGCGACCTCAAGAGGAGGAGGTCAATGTAGCTGCACTTCCAGTAGTCCAGCCACAGCCCTAACCCAGATCAGTTCTCCTTCCTTTCTCTGATCTCTCGATCCCCTATCCTTCCATCCCTTCTCCACACTAGGGTCCTCAACACCATTTTGAATCTGGAACCAAACTGTGTAAGAGCAGAGTGAGGTCACTCCCACTCCTTGCTACTGGAACACCAGGAATCACCTCTGGGTAAGTCCTGGAGGAGAGGCAAAGGTATGGGGGACATAGAGAGAATTGGGTTAGGACAGATGGGAGGGGCTGTATTTTATGGGAGGGAAATCAGAGGATCAGATAGAGGAGATTGGTAAAGTCAGATCAGAGCAAAAGGGGGGGGGGGGACTGGTAACACTGTCACATTGCTCATGTTGACAGTGCTTGGGCTAGTAGCACAGAGGCCTATACTATTGGCCCGGGTGTGTAATGCAGTGTCCATGTCTTAACTGTCTGCTCTATGTGGTAGATTCAAGACACACTCCCTACATGTACTTATCTGATGTTAATTTTTGCTATTAATGTAGCGACTGCAGAAATCTACACATACCACGCACTAGTAAAAGAGCCCTCAAAATGGCTGACTAGAGGTTCATGGTCATCAGGTTCCAAATAGTTTCCAACCTTTGACGAAGCTTTGACCTTTGAGCTTTGATGGAGACTTCAGTAATTGGAACCTAAGAACAGTACCGGGCAGAGCTTTGGATTCTCTAAGAAGAAGAAGAAAACAACAACAACAAAATTTTTAGATTGAATCAGGTTGGGCAGACTAGATGGACCATTCGGGTCTTTATCTGCCGTCATCTATTATGTTACTATGTTACAACCTAGGATAGCTGCCTCACTGGTCAAACTAAAATGAATGAGTACCTATAGGTAGGGACAGTGGGAGTTGGGGGGAGAATGTAGAATTATACATAGGGGAAAATCTGTATAAATTAAGGCTCATGACACCTTGATTCCAATTACAGGAGAAGAGAAACACAAAGGGCTAGAGTCACAAAGCAAACCGATCGTGTACCAATTGGTTTGCGACCCTTTTACTATCAAATTTCCATCCGGCCTGATTCACTTACCTCTCCTGCGATCCGCTTCGAATCCGTGCATGCAAATGAGGTGAAACGCATGCAAATTGGACAGCGATCCGATTCACTACATCAAATTTATGATCCGATTGGGCTGACCGATCACCTGAAGAAGCAACTGCTGGGGACCAGTCGAAAACGTCTTTCCGACTGGAAGTCCTGCTCTCTGCCCTGCAATCTCTCCTGCCTGCTCGACCCGAATGCTGCCCTGCTGTGCCCTGCTTCTTATTTAATTTAATTTTATTTCTTATATACCGCTATACCGTGAGGTTCTTATCTCTGCTGCTCTCCCTACTCTGCCTCGATCTTCCCTAAATCTCTCCTGCCGCATTGCCGTTCTCCTGCCCTTCCCCGCCCAGTGAACCCGTAGTTTTAACCCGCGGGTTTAAAGTGGATTAAAACCACGGGCTCGCAGGGCTAAAAATTAAAGTTTTAAGTTAAAAAAAAAAGGTCGCGTCTCAGACAGGCATGCGCAGAGCATCTACAGATGGTCTGCGCATGCGCGGGGATCGCTATAGAGCAGGGGTAGGGAACTCCAGTCCTTGAGAGCCATATTCCAGTTGGGTTTTCAGGATTTCCCCAATGAATATGCATGAGATCTATTTGCATGCACTGCTTTGCATATTCATTGGGGAAATCCTGAAAAACCGACTGGAATACGGCTCTCGAGGACCGGAGTTCCCTACCCCTGCTATAGAGCGATCCGTGCAGGCAGATGGGGACATTTCTCCGATCGCCCTTATCTGCATATTTTTCTTTTCTGAATTCATTGGACCTGCCCGGATCGGGCAGGTTAGTGAATCCAGGCCATAGTTGTGGAAAAAAAATAGGGTTGGCAAAAGTCAGCATTCACTAAATTTTGAGCACATCTAAAAGGCGGACAGACTAGCTGGTGTTCATCATTCTGCAGACCCCATACTGAGGCAAAGTGTTTTCAGGAAGTCTCCTACCACTTCCCCACAAAAGACTCGTTTTCTGGCATTCCTGCATTAGAACAGAGCTCCAATCATCGTTACACTCTGCAATTAAAAGACGTTTGAAGCATGCACAACAATTTTAACTAAAAATGTGCACTGGGTAAGTATCATTCAATTACAGGGTGCCTGGCCTCTGCATCCTAGCATGCTATTTTTAGTTTTGAAAACACTGGGTTCTTCTGCAAGGGACATGTGCAGATTTGTATTCCAATGATTGAACTATTTTGTGTCATTAGCAGCGGAGGAAAGAACATCAAGATCCTTGTCTTTCAGCACAATTGGCCAAAAGAGAGAAATAACAATTTAGTACCTGCTTGCATTCTGCTATAGCTTTGTGCATAGCAATTGCTGCTCATTTAGGTCTGTTACAAATACAGTAAAACCTTGGATTGCAAGTAACTTGGTTTGCAAGTGTTTTGCAAGACAAGCAAAACATTTGATTAAATTTTAACTTGATATACAAGCAATGTCTTGCAATACAACTGAGCTGATGGTTCTTCTCTCTCTACGCTGCGAGAGTGTAACGACTGTTCTAAACGAGCAAAATCTTGCAATACGAGTACATACAGCACACACGCGTCACATCATCACAACTGAGCCGATGGTTCTTCTCTCTCTGACACTCCGGGAGTGTAGTGACTGTTCTAAATGAGCAAAGTCTTGCAGTACAAGTACATTCAGTATACACGCATCACAGCTGAACCAATGGTTCTTCTCTCTCTGACGCTGCGGGAGTATAATGACTGTTCTAATCGAGCGAGGTCTTGCAATACGAGTACATACAGTATGCAAGCGTCACATCATCACAACTGAGCCGATGGTTCTCTCTCTGACACTGAAAGGGTGTAGTGGCTGTTCTAAATGAGCAAAGTTACATTACATTACATTATATTACTGACTTTTATTCCGCCTGTACCTTGCAGTTCTAAGCGGATTACATCAGAAGATAACTGGACATTTCCAGGAAAAAAGTTACAATTAAGATAACTGGGCGTTTCAGGAAAAAAAAAAATTACAATTAAGAAGCTGGTTTCATAATAAAGTTTTGAGAAGCAGGTACAAGATAGGTAGGAAAATGTCAGATGGAGCAGGAAGATTACGAGGTAGTTAAAGAGTTGAAGCTGGTTACATTGTTGAGTCTTAGAGGGATAATACAGGTAGAGATGGTGAGGGGGGGGGAAGTCTTGCAATTCGAGTACATACAGTATGCACACGTCACATCATCACAACTGAGCCAATGGTTCTTCTCTCTCTGACGCTGCGGGAGTGTAGCGACTGTTCTAAACGAGCGAGGTCTTGCAATACAAGTACGTATAGTATTTTGTATTAAAGATTTTGGGTTGTGGAACGAATCGTCTGAGTTTCCATTATTTCTTATGGGGAAATTTGCTTTGATATACGAGTGTTTTAGATTACAAGCATGTTTTCGGAACGAATTATGGTCGTAAACCAAGGGTTTTTTTTTTTTTTTCTTTTTTTATTGCAGATTTTTCAATTTACATCAACCAAGTAAATGTACACAGATAAGGAATCAACCCCCCCCCCCAAAACGTATATATACAACTTGTATCACAGATAGTCAACAAAGAAATCCCCTCAAGCCCACATTTTGGGGACAGATAAACCTTAATAAAATAGTGAGGAAATCAAAAAAGGGTTATATACCCTCTACTTTAAGAAAGGTTAGCATTTATGAACTCCTATTTTCAGTGAAATGTCACAACTTCCAATTCGAGCATCGTAACAAAAGAAAAAAAAAATCAATGTTCATGGAAATGTTCCAATTGAAGTGGATCGAAAAAGACATAATCCTTATTTTGAGCTGTTACTAAACATTTACATGGGTATTAAAAAAAAAAAAAGTGGCTCCAGATTCCACAACCCTAGACTTAAGAGCCAAAAAGGCCTTTCTTCTGAGCTGTGTTGATTTCGCCACATCTGGAAAGATTTGAATTCTAGCGCTACAGAACATTGCTTGCTTATTCTGAAAATATAACAGCAGATAAAGACCCGAATGGTCCATCCAGTCTGCCCAACCTGATTCAATTTAAGTTTTTAAATTTTTTTATTAGCTATTTCTGGGCAAGAATCCAAAGCTCTACCCGGTACTGTGCTTGGGTTCCAACTGCCGAAATCTCCGTTAAAACCTACTCCAGTCCATCTACACCCTCCCAGCCACTGAAGCCCTCCCCAGCCCATCCCCCACCAAACGGCCATACACAGACACAGACCGTGCAAGTCTGCCCAGTACTGGCCTTAGTTCAATATTTAATATTATTTTCTGATTCTAGATCCTCTGTGTTCATCCCATGCTTCTTTGAATTCCATCACCGTTTTCCTCTCCACCACCTCTCTCGGGAGTGCATTCCAGGCATCCACCACCCTCTCCGTAAAGCAGAATTTCCTAACATTGCTCTTGAATCTACCACCCCTCAACCTCAAATTATATCCTCTGGTTTTACCATTTTCCTTTCTCTGGAAGAGATTTTGTTCTTCGTTAATACCCTTCAAGTATTTGAACGTCTGAATCATATCTCCCCTGTCCCTCCTTTCCTCTAGGGCAGGGGTGTCGAACTCAATCAGAGAAGGGGCCAAAATCTAAAATCCAGCCTAAATCGCGGGCCGAATGGTTTACTGAACAGTCATAAACTGACAATGTTAACCAGAAATGTGAATTTAAAATGAGTGGAACAATCTTTTCCTTAACAGTGCTGTTAACCAACTCACATGCTATCAAACAAAACAGTAATATTGGTATCAAGCAAAACAGTAATATTGGAATGTACCTAAAATGCTCATTGTTTTGTTTTCTGGCTAGATGTCTGACACCGTTTTCCCCGTATCAATGAGTCAATGTTCGGTTTTATTTCTTGGGCTGTAGCAACCCGCAAAACAGCATAGAGGTAATGCGTGATCTGTGCTTGTTTTTGTTCAGATTCATTATTGAAAACATCTGTTCACAAAGATAGGTGCTCCCGAACATGGATAGAATACGGGCAGCATGAAGTCGGAGCTCTGGCATTGAGTCAGGGGGCAGTAGAGGGTAGAAGTCCTCAATTTCAACATCCTGAAACCTTGATTTCAGGCCACTGTCAGACTGAAGCTCGATTATCTCCATCTGAAGGTGATGGGGCACATTGTTGACATCAACTGTAAAAGGATTGGCAAAGATGTCAAAGCCTGAGTGCTGTGTTCTAAAGTCAGAGAAGCGCCGCTCAAATTCACTTAGTAAACGGCTAACTTTGGTAGCCAGCCGACTGCAAGGAAAAGTACCAGAAATAGTGGTTGAGATACTCAAACAAACGGGAAAGTGGGCAAGATTGTCCTGTTCCAGTTGGGACTTCCATAGTTGAAGTTTACGCTGGAATGCTGTGATCATGTCAGCCATCTTCGTGATGACTTGTTTGCGTCTCTGCAGCTTCAGATTCAGTTGGGCGAGATGCTCGCATATGTCACACATCATAGCAAAATCACATAGCCAGGCGGGATCCGACAGTTCAGGCAAGGGCTTTCCTTTACTTTCCATGAAAAGAGCAATTTGTTCTCTGAGCTCAAAAAATCTTTTGAGGACTGCGCTCTTGCTCAGCCATCTTACTTCTGTGTGGTATGGCACGTCTCCATGCTCTGCACCCACCTCCTGTAAAAACTGCTGGAACTGGCGATGATTCAGGCCACGTGCCCTTATAAAGTTAATAGTTTTAATGACTGTGGTCATTATGTCATTCATGTCCAGAACTTTTCCACACATAGCCTCTTGGTGGATAATGCAATGATAAGTAATCAAGGGTGTGTGGCAGTGACTTTTTTGCATTCTTTCCTTCATTAGTCCAACCAAGCCTTTCTTTTCTCCGCACATTGAAGGTGCGCCATCGGTAGTTAGCCCCACCAACTTTTCCCAGGGTAATTTAAAATTATTTATAGATTTCTCCACAGCCTCAAATATATCTCTACCAGTCGTCGTCCCATGCATGGCAGCTACATCCAAAAGTTCCTCAGTGACAGAGAGGTCGGTCTTCGTAGCACGTATAAAGATGGACAGCTGCGCTGTATCAGTGTTGTCTGTGCTTTCATCGATAGCAAGTGAAAAAGCGAGATAACTGCATGCCTGTTCGGCCAGCTGTGATGATAGATTTCCTGAGAGTTCTTGAACTCTGTCTGCAATGGTGTTTGTTGACAAACTGACAGTTTGAAAACTCTGTATCTGGTCTGGGCATACTTTCTCACACACTTTTAGCATGCATTGCTTCAAAAAGGCACCCTCTGAAAAACACCTTGAAGTACGGGCAATTTCTTCAGCCACTATAAAGCTTGCTTTCACTGCAGCATCATTTTTCGCTGTAGCCTTTGTAAACATTTGCTGCTGTGATTGTAGTTTGCCTTTTAGTTCTTTAACAATTTTATGCTTTTCTTCCAAAGTATATTTGCCATACTTAACATTATGTTTGGTGTCAAAATGACGACGTATATTGTACTCTTTCATCACCGACACTGTCTCATAACACAATATACACACTGGTTTGCCCTCACTAAGCACAAACATGTATTCATTTTCCCATTTGTCATTAAATTGTCTGCCTTCACCGTCAACTTTTCTTTTCCTGGACATTTTGGGATCAATATTGGCAGTAAAAGATGTAGTTTATTGGAAATCTGCGTTAGAATGAAAAAGTCAGTCAATAAATGCCTGGCTGGGTACAGATAGCAGATTCTGTTGCGATTTTTATGCCTACACTTTATGCCAGGAACTGGCAGCTTCTGCTGTGTATTTTTTTTACATAGTTCCCCCCCCCGACGTCCGATTCACCCCAAGCAGGACCGCTCGCACGCACCTGCACCCCCACCCCGAAGGACTGCCGACTCCCCGACACGATCGGGGCAAAAAGGAGCCCAAGCCGTCTTGCCCCGCCGATTCCCCAACTCCCCGACAATATAGGGCCAGGAGGGAGCCCAAGTCCTCCTGGCCCTAGCGACCTCCCCCCGCTAGTTGTTCGGGCCAGGGTGGAGCCCAAACCCTCCTGACCACGGCGACCCCCTACCCCCACCCCGCACTACATTACGGGCAGGAGGGATCCCAGGCCCTCCTGCCCTCGACGCAAACCCCCCTCCCCCCATCGACCGCCCCCCCCAAGAACCTCCGACCCCCTGGCCGACCCCCACGATACCCCCACCCCCCTTCCCCGTACCTTTCTGTAGTTGGCCGGACAGACCAGAGCCAAACCCGCCTGTCCGGCAGGCAGCCAACGACGGAATGAGGCCGGATTGGCCCATCCGTCTCAAAGCTCCGCCTACTGGTGGGACCTAAGGCTCCCGGGTCTATTCTGATTGGCCCAGGCGCCTTAGGCCCCACCAGTAGGCAGAGCTTTGAGACGGATGGGCCAATCCGGCCTCATTCCGTCGTTGGCTGCCTGCCGGACAGGCGGGTTTGGCTCCCGTCTGTCCGGCCAACTACAGAAAGGTACGGGGAAGGGGGGTGGGGGTGTCGTGGGGGTCGGCCAGGGGGGTCGCGGGTCGGCTGGGGGGGCGGTCGGAGGTTCTTGGGGGGGGCGGTCGATGGGGGGAGATAGATAGCAAGTACGGCCGGCGAGATCACAAGCCTCCTATGTCACCGCGCGTCATTGTGATGGAACGCAGCGGCGTGCAGTGATGACAGCGCGGTGTGGGTCACATTGCAAGGCCTGGCGGGCCGGATTTGGCCCGCGGACCTTGTGTTTGACACATGTGCTCTAGGGTATACATATTCAGGGCTTCCAGTCTCTCCTCATACGTCTTCTAGCACAAGCCTCCTATCATTTTCGTCGCCCTCCTCTGGACCGCTTCAAGTCTTCTTATGTCCTTCGCCAGATACTTTCATTGATACATGAAACTAAAAGAGTTGACCTGGTTTGCATTGTGTCCTGTGAGTCTTCTAAAAATTCTGTCAAATTTACCTCAATAGAAGCCAATTGGTCTAGTTCCTGTTCCACTGTTTTACTGTACCTTCATTTTAAAATCTCTTGGATGCTGAGATGTTTTCATAATAGAAAAATGGGGTCATTTTCAAGTCTTATGAATTAGAAAAATCCCTTTAATTAAGCTTGTCCTATATATATCACTGAAAACATGGTAAACTTTGTAATACCTTCATTTTCATAATCACTGAATCTATTCATTATTCTCGTTGCATTGAAAAACAAAACAGATTTGTACTGGAAAGCTAGTGTCAACTTGCCATCATGTAATACTGTCTTGTGTATCTTTAATTGTACCAAATTTTTACAGCAAATAATTATCCTTTTGAATCTTCTAATGGAAAAGATATAAATAGGGATTTTATCTCTGCATAAATATGAACAAAGTCAAATATAAAAATCTGAATGAAATTATTATTATTCTAGAAAGAACTAGCAAACAAAATGGAAGCCAAATACAATATTTAAAAGCAACCTTCAAGAAATCAAAGCTGAGATGCTCAGATGAAATAATGCAAGATTGCATTTATTGATTTAGGAGTCAACATTCAGCCAGAAATTCCATGTCGGGTCGGGCCATGTCTAGGCTTCAGAATTGAATTTCTGGGTTTGTGGAGTTAGCTAAAGCATAGCCACTTAAGTATGATAGTCACCACTTAACCCAATATAAGGAACCACATAAGATAGGATGTTGATCAGTTAATGTTGGATATTGGCACATAACTAGCCAAGTGTTATCTCCACCCCTGGAATGCCTTCAAACTAGCTAGTTTTGAGATAGGCATTAAGGGCCAGATTCTCTTAATGGTGCCAATTATTTTAAGCACCGGTAGGCACCCAAGCTCAGTAAAAAAAAAAAATGTTTTTTTAAATGACGTTTTAACTGAGTTTTAAGGCACTTGCTGTTGCCTAAAAAATCGGCACCAGAATCATGCCAACGTAAGTGCTTTAGCCCACCTAACTTGATTGTGGGCGTGGCTACTGCCAGAAGTGGCATTAAGCAGCCTGAAGCACCTATAAAAACATAAGAATTGCCCTACTGGGACAGACCGAAGGTCCATCAAGTCCAGCATCCTGTTTCCGACAGTGGCCAACCCAGGTCCCAAGCACCTATGGAGGCACAATTCACAACAAAAATAGGTGCCAGAAATGTAGGCCTGGACAAACCCTAGCCTACATTTCTGGTGCACATCTTTCCCGGAGATGCAATTTTCTAAACGGTGCCATTGCGTGATTTATACACTTTTGGGGGGGCAACCATATAGAGAATAAGGCCCTGATTCTACAAAGTGCGTCCCGATTTTAATCAGCCAATCGGGATGCACGTTTTTTTAAAAAATGCTCCCCAGGCAGGCCGCCTATATTGAAGGCGCCTCCCGGAACCTAGGGAGGCCCGCAAGACGCCTAAGCTCGCCTAAGGGCCTTAGGCGGGCCTTAGGCGAACCTAGGTGGCCCTACGCATCTCCCTAGTAGAGGAAGAGACGCTTACAATGTAGGCCAACAAAATGCTGGTCTACATTGTAAATAGACGCGGCCGCTATACTTATTGCGGCAAGGGATCTCTCTGTCGCTATAAGTATAGTGGGCCGCAGCCGCCTGTCCGATCGCTGGCAGGAGGGTGCCCAATCCCTCCTGCCCGAAGACGCGCCCTCCCCCCCCCCCACCCTAACAGCCCCCAAACCTCCACCCCACCAAACTAACCTTTTCTTTTGGCCAGACGGGTCTTGCCCGTCCAGCCGGCAGGCCCGCCTCGTCGAAATGAGGCGGGCCCGCCCCTTCCCGGCCCATCCCACTGAAGCCTAAGGCCTGATTGGCCCAGGCTCTAGAAGCCTGGACCAATCAGGCCTTAGGCATAGCGGGTCCGCCTATCCCCACTAAGTCTAAGGTCTGATTGGCCCAGGCGCCTAGAGCCTGAATATTGACCTGTTATCGCTTTAAAGATCTGATGCAAACAGGAGAGATTAGCTGCAGTACAGTGTTTTGTTTGCTTAATTTAGGTGGCCAGCATATTAAATTGCAATAGCATTGATAATTAACATGCATAAATATAGCATTTTATGTATGCATTCATGGATTCAGTTAATGAGATGTAAAAGAGGCAAACCGCATTGGCAATGTTAAAGCACACGCATAATATTATGTACATTAATATAGGTTGTACTCAGTGGTGTAGTAAGAGGGGGGAGGGGCAGCCTGCCCCGGGCACCATCTTGGTAGGGGTGTCAGCATCTGTCCTCCTCTCTGACCCCCCCCCCCCCCAGTACTGCGCGTGTGCACTCCTTCCCTTCCCCTGTACCATTTTAACATTCCCGGTTCGAACAGCAACCCCCAAACCTGCTGCTCGGGCCAGCGTCGGCTCTTCCGCTGATGTCACTTCCTGGACCCGCATGTAGGAAGTGATGTTAAAAGATGAGCCAACGCTGGCGCGAGCAGAAGGTTGGGGGTTCCCTGCTCAAGCTGGGAATGTTATAAAGAGCTTCGGGGGAAGGGAAGGGAGCGCACACGACAGGAGGGGGCATGGAAGGAGGGGCAACACCATCACGGGCACTTCTCACCTTCACTACGCCACTGGTTGTACTACAAAATCTTGACCACACTTCCCTGAGGCGTAGATAATTTTTCAGCATTAATGCATATAGTTTGCTTATTTTGACACATATGAGAACGACCTCTTTACTAAGGTATGTACAGGTGTTAACGTGCAAAATGTCCCATGTTTTTTTTTTTAATGGGACAGATATATTGTGTGTGTGTGTAATACCCACAAAATATCTGTGCCATTGAAAATAAATGAAAAAAAAAAAATCCAAAAAACCAGGCAAACCAGTCGGTTTTTACAATTGCTAAAACCTCGTTGTTTTTTTGGGGGGAATAGCCAAGGGATATTAGTGCATCAGTCGCTTGGCTATTTTGCATGGGGTTTTAGCTAATTTGCATGGGAAAGTACTATCTCTACTCAGACTGATTCATTCAGAGGAGAGGTCCCAGAGGGAGAGACTGGAACAAAGCCTTGGGAAGTGCTGACCCTCTAGAAAGGGTTTCTGAGACAGAGAGAAAGACAGAAAGAAACCTTGGTGTGACTCTGGCCCAGGTGCTTAAGGCCCCTCCTTCCTTGACCACCTTGGCCAATCAGAGCTTTGGCCCCTCTCTTTGCATCCCAGGATGCACTGGGAAGGGGAAGGCCTGCTATTTTGAAGAGGCAGCATCTCTCCTGCCAATTTTGCACTAATCACCAGGTTGGCTATTCAAGCCTGTTTTCTCCTCCTACCAATTTTAGATGTGTTTATGTGGGGGTTGTTCTCAGGCAGGAGAGAGTGGCCATCCCCCCTGACGACTGGAGAGGTGGAGTTGTCTTCTGTCCACCGCAGCCAGCTGAGCTGATCGCGGCAGGATAATTTCCTCCCTGATCAGCTGAGCCAACAGGACTCCCTGAAGCAGTGTCTTCGGGGAGTCCTGCCAGCTCAGCTGGTAGGGGAGAAATTCCCCTGCCACGATCAGCTTATGGCATCTGCGGTCTGGTTTTAGGATCCCATGGTAAAAATAGGTGGCTGAAACGTAGGCCAGGGTTTTCTGGGCCTACATTTCAGCTGTCTCTCTTGGTGTGAATTGCGACTAGGTAGCTGCTTTAGCCACGCCTACTTTGACATTCCATGGCCTAAAGCAGGGATTTCAAAGTCCCTCCTTGAGGGCCACAATCCAGTCGGGTTTTTAGGATTTCCCCAATGAATATGCATTGAAAGCACTGCATGCACATAGATCTCATGCATATTCAGTGGGGAAATCCTGAAAACCCGACTGGATTGCGGCCCTCAGGGAGGGACTTTGAGACCCCTGGACTAAAGTGACTACCTGGTTGCAATTCTGGCACTTTTTATTTAGGCCTCATTAGGTGCTTCAATCTTGCCATTTCTAACCGCAGTTTTCAATTAGGGCACCTATGTACGCCAAAGTTTAGGCACTGGTTTTAGAATTTCCCCCTTCTTGTCCAACTGGACAGATGGGGAAGATCTACTGATGAAACTGTGGGCTATAATTCATGATATAAGATGATTAGTCTCTTATATTTGGGGGGGGAGGGGTTGTTGTTATCACTAGGCCTTGTGTACTTGTATCTTGTATGAATGTGGTAGGTCTGTCCTTTCAAGTTATTATGGAGCTCCTTTTTTTCAAATGTCTGCTTGTTTAAAATTATTATTATATACCCCCAGACTTTTTAGTGCTGGGGCAAGTCTGGGGGAAGGAGAGTGGGCATGTTCTTTGCTAATCGGTTAGCATGTGGGTTTTGCCATGTGTTAACCAATTAGTGCAGGTTTAGCATGTGAGTCCCTACCACCTACAAAATAATTGGCAGTGAGGGCTCATACGCTAACGATCATTCATTAATGGTGAAATTAGCACATGGCCAGTAATACAAAAAATTGGAACAGCGGTATAAATAGCCTTAACATGTGAAAATGACCTGCCAAAGGGCAAGCTAAGACCACTTTTTACCACTATATGGCCCCTTAGTTTTCTACTTAACATGGCTAAAAAAAATTCACAAAGATAAGTAGATAAGTCACTTGTTTGTTTGTTTTTATGCAGGTACTAACTACCCTGCTGAATATTAACTCATCAAAAAGTATAAACACTATGGGACACTCGATGAAGTTACAGGGAACTACTTTTAAAACCAATAGGAGGAATTTTTTTTTCACTCAGAGAATAGTTAAGCTCTGAAACGTGTTACCAGAGGTTGTGGTAAGAGCGCGTGGCGTAGCTGGTTTTAAGAAGGGTTTGGACAAGTTCCTGGAGGAAAAGTCCATAGTCTGTCATTGAGAAAGACATGGGGGAAGCCACTGCTTATCCTGGCTTGGGAGCATGGAATGTTGCTACTCTGGGGATTCTGCATGGAATGTTGCTACTCTTTGGGGTTCCGAAATCTTGCTTACTGTTTGAGATTCTGGAATGTTGCTCTCATTGGGGTTCCGGAATCTTTCTATTCTTTGAGATTCTGGAATTTTGCTACTCTTTGGGTCTCGGCCGGGTACTAGTGACCTGGATTGGTCACCGTGAGAACGGGCTACTGGGCTTGAAGGACCATTGGTCTGACCCAGTAACGCTGTTCTTATGTGTTTTTCGCTAAGATTCAATGCGCACACTTTGAATTTCTTTCTCCTACTGCTATCCCTGGCTATAAAAAAAGTACCCATCCTTCAGCACAGATTTAAGCACTGCCTCTTATGTCTTCACAAATCTAAAATCTCAAGAGGACCCTATACAAGCTCCAGAAGGAATTAAGCTAAAGCAAATAAATAAATAACCCTTAGCTTTTGATAGCTACACTTTTAATCTTTGTTTCTTGTTAACCAAACTATTGTTTTGGAATGCTGATATTAAGCTTACACCATTATTGCCTGTTCCTTACAATTTACAAAGCAATGCATTAACATAATTACCTAATAAGATGATATTCATAGCTTAAAGAGAGTATTAATATGCAAATGGTTTCACTAATTATTAGAGCACATGTACAGAGTCAGTCAGATAAACAAAGCCCATGCAAATTATATTTGGGTGAGTCAACTGTGTAAATTCTCACTTTATTTGCTTGAAAAAAAAAAATAGCTATTTTCTTGTTGCTTCTGGACAAGCTGCAATTTTCTGATATTTCATATTTTGAAAAAATATGTATTCTGCATGTTGAGGGTGGTACATCCACTGCAGCATTTGACCTGGTAGACCGCACCGTCCTACTGCAAATACTAGAAGCAACAGGAATCCCAGGCAGGGTTTACACATGATTCCAAGGATTCCTACAAACTTCCGAGTTAAAACAAACAGACAGATCAGAATCCTGGTCCAAACCCTGTGGAGTACCCCAAGGATCACCCCTATCCCCTATGCTCTTCAACCTCTATGTTACCTCCCTACCAGCTTGGACAAAATAGGCGCGCGCTAGCCGAAAAGCTACCGCCTGCTCAAGAGGAGACGGTAGCGGTTAGCGCGCGGGGCATTTTAGTGTGTGCTATTATGTGCGTTAAGGCCCTAATGCGCCTTCGTAAAAGGAGCCCTAGGTGTCACACTACTCATCCCCTTCAACCAACCAGCTACCACTACAACAGGAAAATTGTAAAAGACCTTCGAAACAGAAAAATGGACGAAGGCTCACAAATGTATTTATTGATTAAAAAATTTATATACTGCATAAAAACTAGGCGGTTTACAAAATTACATACATACATATTAAAAATACGAAAACGTTTCGACAGAACAAACGCAATAAAACATTAACTAACAGTATCATAGAGTTGCTATGAGCATTGGGTGCAGTGCGGGCCATTCAGCGCAGCTCTCTGCGCTAAAAACTGCTAGCGCAGTTTCATAGAAGAGGCCCTAAAATTGCTTGCCATTAGTTTTCAAGAACCAATCACGTCAGAGATTGATGCTCATAACATTGACAGACTTCCATATGCGACGTACATGTCATCTATTCTAGTGTATACTTCTGAAAGGAATTTTTTTTTAAGTAAAATTCTGGAATCTAATCTAATCTAATCTAATTTAATCCTTAGGTTTGTATACCGCATCATCTCCACGTTTGTAGAGCTTGACGCGGTTTACAGTAGGAGAAATAGGAAGGAAACACAACAGAGGGTTAGAGGTAGAAGTGTGAAGAAAATTTAGAGGACTTGGGATGCCAAGATATAAGAGTTTCCTTGATTCCTAAGTTGGAGGGAGACTTACATTTTTTGAGAAAAGCCAAGTTTTCAGATGTTTGCGGAAAACTTGGAGAGAGCTCAAGTTCCGAAGAGGGGAGGTAAGGTTGTTCCAGAACTCAGTGATTTTGAAATGGAGGGAGGTCCCTAGCTTTCCTGTGTGGGAAATGCCTTTTAGCGAGGGGAAGGATAGTTTTAATTTGTGGGAGGATCTGGTGGTATTAGGGTTTGAGGAATTCCAAGAAAGAGGGATAAAGGGAGGGAGGATACCATATAGGATTTTGAAAGTTAAACAGGCGCATTTATAGTGGACCCTGGCGATTATCGGAAGCCAGTGGAGCTTGGCCAGGAGCGGGGAGACATGGTCAAATTTACTTTTAGCGAAGATGAGCTTGGCCGCGGCATTCTGAATCCATTGGAGTCTGTGGAGGTTTTTCTTAGTTAGGCTTAAGTAGATAGAGTTGCAATAGTCCAATCTGGAGAGGATGATGGATTGGACAAGGAGGGTAAAATGTTTTTGATGGAAGCAGGATCTAACTTTCCTCAGCATTATTCCCTATCCCTCTATCCTTCCTTTTTATTTTTATTTACATATTGTAATTAAAACATCCCTATCCCCTAATACCTTTCGTCTCTAATAAGTCTTAATTTATCATAGTCTTAGTTTTACCCTCCTCTTATTTTATTTCAATGAAATCTTAAATTTTATTAGATTTTTCTAATTTTTAATATTGTAAACCGTCCAGATACATGTGATGGTCGGTATATCAAGCCATAAATAATCTTGAAACTTGAAACTATGGGTTAAGGCAGGAGTAATCGCAAATTAACCCTGCCCTCTACAGTGCTGGGTTCAAAATGGCATAAGTTAACTAAGACAAAACCAAAATATTTTTTCCTTTTGGTGGGATTCTTTATGTTTATGCTATAAATATGAGAAAATAAATGCAGAAATTTTGTGTAATAATAAGATGCTTAAATTAACGTGGGTTCCATTGACAAATTTTGTTAACACTGATTAGCTGGATTATCCCCTTATTTCCTATTTGATTTGCACATCCAGGGAGGGCGGGTATTATATTTTGTTAAATTAATTGACCAAAGGAAAGTGCTGTTTATGATTTTAATTTTATGTATGTAGTAATGCACTTTGTTTTTGTTCTTGAATTGGGGGGGGGGAATGTTTTGTAGTATTTCTTTTGATCGATTGTAAGCGCTGTCTTAAAGTATGTATATTTTAATGCACTGTTTTCAAATGGAAAATTAATAAAGATTTTTAAAAAATAATAATAAAGGAAGGGGAATGAGTAACACAGGTTGGGCAAAATTCGGTTGTACGAACGTTTTCTCGTTTGAAGAGGCCCGAACATGTGACGGAATATTATGTGAAGTTATATTGGCTATAATTAGAAGACCGAATCCTTCACAAACTGCTGATGATGATGTATTTGTGTGTCCATGGTTTGGCACCAGCATGTCTGACGGGTGCTATTCAATACTATGACCCATTACCAAAATTACATTCTGTCCATTGTGTAGAATTGTTCATTCCTCCTGTCAAGAGTTTGAGATTGAATATATCATGTGCAAGTATGTTCTCTTGTATGGGCCCTCAGGAATGGAACCAATGTATGTTGGACAGAAGGGGAACGTTGGTGTTTTTAAGAAGTTATTGAAGAGATATTTGTTTTGCAGTATGAAATATGGGAATTAATGGCTTGTAAGGTCTAAGCTGGTCGCTTTTGTTTGGATGTCAAATATTTTTGAAGTGTTTGTATATATTTTTATTGGGTATGCTCTATTTTGTGAACCACTCTGTAAAAAAGTGGGTTATAAATAAGCACAATTTCCAAAACACTTTTTAACTAGAACCCAAAAGGGAATTTCAAATTCTGTGATTATAAAAGCATTAGCCAGATGCTGTATTTTCGCTCCATAAGACACACTTTTTTTCATCCAAAAGTGGGTGGAAATGTCCATGCGTCTTGTGCAGTGAAGGTACTTTTTTTTAAACACCCTACCCCCACCCGACATACCATTTTAAATGCCCGCGCCCCATAGGGTTCTCCCTAGCGTTAGTGAGCACCCGAAGCCTCCTCTCACTCTCACCCGTGGTATTCAGATCCAGCGTCCCGCCCTCGCGATTGGTGGGGCCTTACCTCCAAGCTGCTTCCTGACCCAGCAAGAGAGATTGTCTTCCACACTGTGACCGCCGCTGACCTAATTATGGCAGCCTGCACAGCGAAATCAACAGGTTGCCATTGGCCTCCGAAGCATGTTGCCTCTGCTGCGGTCCCGTCCCTGACGTAATTAGGTCAGCGGTGGTCACAGCGTGGAAGATGACCTCTCTCGCTGGGTCAGGAAGCAAATTGGAGGTAAGGCCACACCCTTCACAAGGACCCCGGCGGGACACTGGATCTGGACACTGTGGGGAGGGGGACAGGAGGCTTCCAAAGGACCTTGAGGAGGGGCAGGAAAACAGACTTGAAGAGAAGGCAGATGCTGGATTAGAGGGGGTAGAGAGAGGAAACACTCAAAATGTTAGCGGAAGGATGATAGAGAGGGAGAAACCTGAAACAAAAGGGAGGCAGAAGAGAGGAGGGCAGATGTTGGACTTGGGGGTGTAGAGGGAAGAAAGAGAGAGAGAGAGTGCAGAGAGGTGGAAAGATTCTGGACCAGGGAGGGAGGAAGGAGAGAGAAAGAAGCAGAGAAAGACCTGGAAGAAAGGAGAACAAATGCTGGACATGGGGATGGGATGGGATGGGATTGTAAGCAGAAGAAAGACAGAGAGAGATAGAGACCTGGACCCAAAGGGGGATGAGGCTGGATTGTGAAAGAAATGTTGGATGCACAGTCATGAGGAAGTCCAACCAGCAACTAATTAAATCACCAGACAAAAAAGGTAGGAAAAATGATTTTATTTTCAATTTAGTGATTGAAATGTGTCAGTTTTGAGAATTTATATCTGCTGTGTGTATATGAAAAATGAAAAGAAAAAATTGCATTACAATTAGTGGGGGAGGGGGGAAAGGGTGCAGAGCCTGGCAAGGAGTGTAGGGTTGGATGCAGAGCCTGGCAGGGAGTGAGGGGGCTGGGTTCAGAGCCTTGTATATGGTATTACACAATTTGGTTCAGAATGTTTTTTTTCTTGTTTTTCTTTTCTAAATCTAGGGTGCGTCTTATGGTCAGATGGGTCTTATGGAGCGAAAAATACGGTAATGCCACTTGATATCCAGAGCTAGCTGTGGCTAATTCATATATCCAGATAAAAACTGCTGTTTTCTAGATAAATGGCTTTGACTATTGGCCCATATGTTTTTATAATGCTTTCTTTCAGGTATTGGACTTGATATAATATTATAATCTGACAATGGAAATTAAGGACACCATTTGTAATGGATGTCCCAGATATTGGCCAGATGGTACAGGAAAAAGTTTCTATATCACTTCAGACTGAATGAAAAGAATTTAGGCCTGGATTCTCAAAATGGCACCATTAGTTAGGTGATGGTATGCACCCTACTGCCACCGAACTTACAAACCCCCCCTCCTTTTAGAAAACCACGGAAGTGGTTTATAGCGCAGGCTGACATGCTGAATGCTCTGTGCTGCTCCCGATGCAGAGCATTCAGCGCACCAGCCAGCGCTAAAAACCACTTTTGCGGTTTTAACACAATATAGCATAACGATATGCTTGTATATCGCTGCTACCTCTCAGTTCTGTGCGGTTTACAGAGTGAAGATACTGGACATTCACAGGGAATTAAACAAGTATGTTTAACAATTTTCTAAATGCCGGATAGGCGCTGAAACTTAATATAAAATTAGCAAGATGTTTATTCCATATATTGGCCTGATAAGATAGAATTCTGCCAAAGAATCATTTGTAAGCACATCCCTTAATAGATGGAAAGTCAAATATCCGTGAACCCCGTGTAGGGCGTTTTCTGTTAACAAATTCAAAGTGGTCAAGAAAATAATTAGGTAAAAGACCATGTAATGACTTCAAACATATACATATGTAAAAGAGGGGTGGGGGGTTAATTGGTTTGATCAGTGTAGCAATTGACTGCGCTGATTAAAAACCAATTTAAAAAGGTCATTTAAAAAAAATGAAAGCACCAGATGGCGCCTCCAGAAATGGTGCTATTGTCCCATTTAAGAAAGTGCCTTGCGGCACATAAAGCCACCGTGGGCATGGTTAACGCCGGAAGTGGCCTTAGGCGCCGTTAGGCATCTCCTAAGATGTGAATCATGTGAAAGGTAAGTGCGGGAAACGTAGGCCTTTAAAACCCTGGCCTACCTTTCAGGTAGCCGCTATTCTTGAAATGGCACGGTTGCGTTATTCAAACGGCGGGGGATGGTAGGAAAATAATCCAAAGCAAAATCAAGCGCGCTCAAGGTTCAAGGTTTATTAATATTTGATGTATCGCTGAATCTGTTTACAAAGCAATGTACACAAGTAAAAAAGACATAAAATTATAGAGATACAAATTAAAATTAATTAACATCCAATTTAAGACAAGACAGACTTGAAATGGGGAGGAAAGAAGGGCAAAGATTACATTTGTTATATCTAGAAAAACAAATACGGGAAAAAAACATAAGGAAACGGGGGTAGGTAAAAAATGTCATTTGTATTATGCATCCTTCGATCTTGTTGTATGCTTCTTTGTTTTCTTATAAAACTCAATAAAACTTTTGAACTAAAAAAAAACTAAAAAAATTTTTTAATATTGAGTATTAAAAGCATCTTTAAAAAGGTGAGTTTTTAAAGATTTTTTAAAAGAAAGAAGATCTTTTCCATTTGTAATATGTTGTGGTAAATAAAATGCGGTGGCTGATAGGAAGCCAATGAGCATCGATAAATAGCGGCGTAACATGATCGTATTTCTTAGCATAGATAATGTTCGTGCATCAAAGCGATAATTAACCGGCGAAAGAGAAAGCCTAAGAACGCTGGAGGCGGGAACCCACACTCCACCCACCCTTACATCATTGGCAGAAAAAACTCGCACAGAGGTTAAATAAGCCTTGAGGTAAGCAAATGACGCAAACTGTTTTAACATAGCAGTGATGAGGGCCGACGATCGTTTCGTGGCAAAATTGCCACAGCTTCAGGGCCACCCACTGAAATTAGCTATCCTAAAAGGCAAATAAACATAATGTGACCAAAAATAAAAATATAAATAAGCTTACCTCATAAAAGGCTATGAAAATAATACTCACTGTTCAGCGGTCTCTTCTCTCAACCGTTTGCCGCGTTGTGTTATTGATATGTGATCGGTGCTGCTGTTCACAGCAGCTGCTGATAATGGCACTCTTTAGAGAATCCAGCCCTTATTTCTTTCGACCAGAAACGTAGGCGCAGGGTCTTTTATCTGCTGTCTTTTTACTATGCTGCTATGTTATGCTACAGAAACCTCAGTCCTTGACAGTTTCTTGTTGAAAATTAAACATTGCAGACCGTTGTTTTTTGGTTTTTTTTTAGAACAAAAAACAAAAGTCATCCTTTACCACAGCCTGCTGAGGGAATACTAGCTTCATAGAAACAGTCCTGTTTTTCCTCCCTCTTCCTTCAGCTTGGAGAAATTGAGTGATCTGCTGGCCACCATTACCTCCCTTAGGATAAATATTTTTCATTATAAGCATCACTGGCAGTGACTGAACCAGACTGGATCATAGAACCAAAAATATATTTCTCTTTGATGCCTGCATTACACAAGAGTTTTAGTGCTGAAAGACAAGCAGGTTTGTACAGTAAAAGCTTCACTGGAAACAATGCTTGCAATGCCCTGTTGACATTATGTTTATGCATCTACTTTATTTCTAATGTGACACATTTTCTATTCTCATTCCCAAACCATAAAAAAAGTGTTGTTTTCAAAGATGCTGAAGCAAACCTATTTGTTTATTTATTATATTCAAACTAGTCTTGTAGCCCGTTACATTAACGGGTGCTAGAATATATGTGTGTCTGTCTTTATTTCTTTCTCTCTTTCTCTCTCTCCTTAGCCACTTTCTGTATTTCTGTCTTTCTTTCTTTCTGTCTTTCTTTTTCCTCGGCTGTCCACCACCACCCCTTGCCTGCTCCCCCTGTCCATTCTCCATTCCTTTTACCTCCCCTGTGTCCACCACCACCCCTTCACTGCTCCCCTTATCCAGCAGCAGCCCTTCTCCCTTTGTTTTACCTCCCCCCTGTCCAGCAGCACCTCTTTCCTGCTCCCCCTGTCCAGCAGTAGGCCTCCCTTCCTTTTTCTCCCTCCCCCGGTCCATCAGCATCTCTTCCATGTCAAGCAGCACCTCTGTCCTGCTCCCCCTGTCCAACAGTAGGCCTCCCTTCCTTTTTCTTCCCCCCTGTCCATCAGAACCTCTTCCCCTGTCCAGCAGTACCTCTTTCCTGCTCCCCCTGTCCAGCAGTAGGCCTCCCTTCCTTTTTCTGTTCCCCCCCGTCCATCAGCACCTCTTCCCCTGTCCAGCAGCACCCCTTACCTTTGTTCGCGTCTGCCCTTCGCCACAGCCACCTTAAGCCGCCGCAACCTGCAGGCGCCGACAGCCGCCGCACGTGCCTGAAGCCGACAGCCGTCTCGATAACGTTTCCGCCATCCCTGCCACCGCCGCTGCTTGAGAGGCCCGCGGGAACGAAGGTGGTCAGTGTGTCTGGGGTTCTGGAGGAGGAGTCCTGGTGTCGCACATGCGCACTCCTACCAACCACGGACCTACAGATCAGGGATCAGGGAACACGCCGGTAAGAGTGCGCATGCGCGCTTAGCATTTTATTATTATCAGGCACCATTGTCGAAACAATTTCTCCAATCATGGACAAATCTGCAAACACTAAAGCAAATATACGATTGCACAAACCAAAATATTCATATCAATAGCATCAACTCTTCATGGTAGAATCCCTTGGGCAATAGCTAAAATAACCAAGTCTGGAAATATTTCTAAAAGGTTAGATACTTAGAAAATCTTACTAGTACTTTTACTAAGGCGCGAAAGACGATTTAGTGCGCACTAAATGCTAACATGCGTTACCGCCTCCATAGGATATAATGGACGTGTTTGCACACGTTAGCTAAAATGGCTAGCACACCTTAGGACTCCTTTTACTAAAGTGAGCTAGCGGTTTTAGCGCACGCACAAGATTAGTGCGCGCTATAGCACATGATAGCTGAAAAATTACTGCCTACTTAAAAGGAGGTGGTAGCGGCTAGCGCGCGCTAAAATCACTAGCGCGCCTTTGAAAAAGGACCCCTAAGTTCCACAAGAACATAATTCTAAAGTTTTTGAGCGCAAGTTTACGAGAAAAATCTCTGTTCTCAGTCTCGCGTTGGTTGCGTCTGGAGCATTCGGTTCCATTGCTTGCTAGCAGCCCTATCATAGACACATTAATTCATTCTAGTGGCAATGTGTACAAAAGAGTTAATTTTGTACGTCATATAACAACACTAAAAACCTCAACCACTCTGTGTAGCATGGTTTTAATCTCTCTTATTTACTGCTGATTCACTGCAAGGTTTGCGTCATGCCAAAGATGGCTTCCTTCTGGAATTCACAGATGCCATATATTTAGACAAGCAAGCTAGAGGTCAAAATCCACCGTACGATCTGTTTTGAAGACGCCAACGAGTATTTTGCTTTGTTTTGAGCATCGAATCTATTACACACAGCCTACGTGCTATCAGTCCCCTGAGGAAGGCATCCACGGATGCTAAAACTAGAATCCTAGTTGAGACCTTTTAAGATTTTGTGACTTTCTACCACAATAAAGTAACTGTTTGGTGGATCTTGACATCTCACTTGCCTTCTTTTTTTTTTTTTTGTCTGTTTGTTATATATTGAGGCAAGACTCTTCTTTCCTCTTCTTTATATTTAGGCATGGCACCCAATATAATAGAAAATATTCCAGAATCTTTCTGTTATATTTTCATCGTTTTTGACTACATTGCTTATTCATTGAATCATCCCTCTCACAAGATGCATAGCTAATCATTCGGCATGTACTCTTTCGTTATCAATACCATTCGTGTGTTTTCTCCCTTACTTTTATGTCTGGTTTTCTTGAATCAGTTGGGATGACTCACATATGATCACATACTCTTCATTCTCCAAAATTCCCTTAGGGTCATGATCCCACAGTTTTTGTGGTATGGTGGTTCTCAACTACCCTCCTATCCAGTATCTCTATCCCCCCTCCACACCATCCCTTATGTCCAACTTCTCTCCCTTTCTGTTCCTTCCCTCCCTAAATCCCATTGTCCATTATCTCTCTTCTTCTCCTCTATTTTTAGACCCATTATTTCTTCCCCACAAAAGTCCAGCACGTCTCTTTGAAACCCCCTTCCCTCCCTCCCTCCATGTACTTCTATACCAGGGCCCCCTCCCTTGAAGGTCTATCCCCCCCTGAAGGCCTGTCTGTCCCCCCCTGAAGGCCTGTCTGTCCCCCCTGAAGGTCTGTTTCCCCCTTGAAGGCCTGTCCCCCCCTTGAAGGCCTGTCTCCCCCCCTTGAAGGCCTGTCTCCCCCTTGAAGGCCTGCCTCCCCCCTTAAAGGCTTGTCCCCCCCTTTGAAGGCTTGTCCCCCCCCTTTGAAGGCTTGTCCCCCCCTTGAAGGCCTGTCCCCTCCCTTAAAGGCCTGTCTCCCCCCTTGAAGGCCTGTCTCCCCCCCCTTGAAGGCTTGTCCCCCTCCCTTAAAGGCCTGTCTCCCCCCCTTAAATGCCTGTCTCCCCCTTGAAGGCCTGTCTCCCGCCTTTGAAGGCTTGTTCCCCCCTTGAAGGCCTATTCCCCTCCCTTAAAGGCCTGTCTCCCCCCCTTGAAGGTCTGTCTCCCCCCCCCCTTGAAGGCCTGCCTGCCTGTTCCCCCTAAAAGCCTGTCCAAGCCCCCCACACTGAAGGACTGCTCACAAACCCCCTCCCCCAGAAGGCCTGCGAGTTCCCCCCGGCCTTCCCGCACCCATTTACCTTTGATGACAAAGGAGGGGTAGGACCGCGGCAGAGGAAACAGCAACGAAGCTATTTGCAGACATTGCTAACGCTGTGATCTTCTGTGAAGGCTACTCTTCAAAGGTAAATGGATGCGAGGAAGCCAGACGCCAAGGTGGGGGAACCGGACTCCTGGGGGGGGAACTGGACGCCGGGAGGGGAACTGGACGCCGGGGGAGGAACTGGACAGCAGCAGTTCGTGACTGACCCTCCCCCCTCGCCCTCTAAAGCAGGTACGGCAGCGGATGGCCAACAAGAGCAGCGCTGCCGCTCCTGCTTTAGGGGGTGAGGGGGGAGGGTCAGCCGAATCGGGAAGCCGATTTTTTGTTATTTTAAATTGATTCAAATCGATTCATCCAAAGTGAATCGGTGAACCGATTCGAATCGTGAATCGGGCAGCACTACTCTTTATACCTTTCTGTACAGAATATTTTTTTCAGGAGAATTTGCAGTAAGCAATGGGAAGAATAATTGTTTCTATATGTGTGTTTTAAGGGCTCCTTTTACGAAGGTGTTAAGTATACGCGCGCTAGACGCTAACGCCTCCATAGAGCTGGCGTTAGTATTTTCCGTGTAGCGTGGGGTTAGCATGCGCAGCATTGTAGCGCATGCTAAAAACGCTAGCGCACCTTCGTAAAAGGAGCCCTAAGTTTCAAGTTTATTACGGCTTGATATACTGCTTTAATTTCCATCATACATCATACAGATTTACCTTCATACAGATTTTACCAGTTTTTTCTATGCTTGCTGTGAACCGTCTTGCCTATAATCTATGGTCGTACATTTAAGATATTTAGGTTCTTCAGCAAACAAAGGCCCCTTTCTATCAAGCTGCGTTAGGGAGGTTTTATCGCTGGCCGCTGCAGTAAAACCTCTGACGCTCATAGAATTCCTATGAATGTCAGAGCTATTCCCGCAGCAGCTGGTGATTAAAAAAAACCTAACACAGCTTGATAAAAGGGGGTCAAAATCTTTAAAAGAAAAACCAGCATTAAAATTTTAAAAACAGATCTTGCAATAGTCACTGACCAGTGAATTTGATGAAAGGCTGATGTGACATGGTTGCAAAATTTAAAGTCCAATAAGAGGCCTTTTTTCTAAGACATATGATGTGATTACAATATTATAATTAAGTAATTTAAATCCTCAAAATACATTTCCCTCCCCCCACCCACTCTGGATGTATAAGGAGATCTAAGAAAAGAAAAGATACATGACCCTTATTGCGAGGTAACAAATGTAGTCTCCACACTTTATTAAATGAACTACTAAACCCCATACATTCCGCATTCATTCTCTCATATTTATATGTGGTACACACATTTGCCCACCAAAATGTGTCATTTATTCTGTCGTGGCACTTCAGTTATATGTGACCATTTGGATGGCTATTCCCGTCATAGTAACATAGTAACATAGTAGATGACGGCAGATAAAGACCCGAATGGTCCATCCAGTCTGCCCAACCTGATTCAATTTAAATTTTTTTTTTTTTTTCTTCTTAGCTATTTCTGGGGAAGAATCCAAAGCTTTACCCGGTACTGTGCTTGGGTTCCAACTGCCGAAATCTCTGTTAAGACTTACTCCAGCCCATCTACACCCTCCCAGCCATTGAAGCCCTCCCCTGCCCATCCTCCTCCAAACAGCCATACACAGACACAGACCGTACAAGTCTGCCCAGTAACTGGCCTAGTTCAATCTTTAATATTATTTTCTGATTCTAAATCTTCTGTGTTCATCCCACGCTTCTTTGAACTCAGTCAGAGTTTTACTCTCCACCACCTCTCTCGGGAGCGCATTCCAGGCATCCACCACCCTCTCCGTAAAGTAGAATTTCCTAACATTGCCCCTGAATCTACCACCCCTCAACCTCAAATTATGTCCTCTGGTTTTACCATTTTCCTTTCTCTGGAAAAGATTTTGTTCTACGTTAATACCCTTTAAGTATTTGAACGTCTGAGTCATATCTCCCCTGTCTCTCCTTTCCTCTAGAGTATACATATTCAGGGCTTCCAGTCTCTCCTCATACGTCTTCTGGCGCAAGCCTCCTATCATTTTCGTCGCCCTCCTCTGGACCGCCTCAAGTCTTCTTATGTCTTTCGCCAGATACGGTCTCCAAAACTGAACACAATACTCCAAGTGGGGCCTCACCAATGACCTGTACAGGGGCATCAACACCTTCTTCCTTCTACTGACCACGCCTCTCTTTATACAGCCCAGCATCCTTCTGGCAGCAGCCACTGCCTTGTCACACTGTTTTTTCGCCTTTAGATCTTCGGACACTATCACCCCAAGGTCCCTCTCCCCGTCCGTGCATATCAGCTTCTCTCCTCCCAGCATATACGGTTCCTTCCTATTATTAATCCCCAAATGCATTTCTTTGCATTGAATTTTAGTTGCCAGGCATTAGACCATTCCTCTAACTTTTGCAGATCCTTTTTCATATTTTCCACTCCCTCTTCGGTGTCTACTCTGTTACAAATCTTGGTATCATCTGCAAAAAGGCACACTTTTCCTTCTAACCCTTCAGCAATGTCACTTACATACATATTGAACAGGATTGGCCCCAGCACCGAACCCTGAGGGACTCCACTAGTCACCTTTCCTTCCTTCGAGCGACTTCCATTAACCACCACCCTCTGGCGTCTGTCTGACAGCCAGTTTCTGACCCAGTTCACCACTTTGGGTCCTAACTTCAGCCCTTCAAGTTTGTTCAACAGCCTCCTATGAGGAACTGTATCAAAGGCTTTGCTGAAATCCAAGTAAATTACATCTAGCATATGTCCTCGATCCAGCTCTCTGGTCACCCAATCAAAAAATTCAATCAGGTTCGTTTGGCACGATTTACCTTTTGTAAAGCCATGTTGCCTCGGATCCTGTAACCCATTAGATTCAAGGAAATACACTATCCTGTCTTTCAGCAACACTTCCATTATTTTTCCAACAACTGAAGTGAGGCTCACTGGCCTGTAGTCTCCTGCTTCATCCCTGTGACCACTTTTATGAATAGGGACCACATCCGCTCTCCTCCAATCCCCAGGAATCACTCCCGTCTCCAGAGATTTGTTGAACAAGTTTTTAATAGGACTCGCCAGAACCTCTCTGAGCTCCCTTAGTATCCTGGGATGGATCCTGTCTGGTCCCATCACTTTGTCCACCTTCAGTTTTTCAAGTTGCTCATAAACACCCTCCTCCGTGAACGGCGCAGAATCTACTCCATTTTCTCATGTAACTTTGCCAGACAATCTCGGTCCTTCTCCAGGATTTTCTTCTGTGAACACAGAACAGAAGTATTTGTTTAGCACATTTGCTTTCTCCTCAACACTCTCCACATATTTGTTCCCAGCATCTTTTAGCCTAGCAATTCCATTTTTTATCTTCCTCCTTTCACTAATATATCTGAAAAAAATTTTATCTTCCTTTTTTACATTTTTAGCCATTTGTTCTTCCGCCTGTGCCTTCGCCAAACGTATCTCTCTCTTGGCTTCTTTCAGTTTCACCCTGTAGTCCTTACTGCTCTCCTCTTCTTGGGTTTTTTTATATTTCATGAACGCCAAATCTTTCGCCTTTATTTTCTCAGCCACTAGGTTGGAGAACTATATTGGCTTCCTTTTTCTCTTGTTTTTATTGATTTTCTTCACATAAAGGTCCGTAGCCATTTTTATCGCTCCTTTCAGCTTAGACCACTGTCTTTCCACTTCTCTTATGTCCTCCCATCCTAACAGCTCTTTCTTCAGGTACTTTCCCATTGCATTAAAGTCCGTACGTTTGAAATCCATGACTTTAAGTATCGTGCGGCCGCTCTCCACTTTAGCCGTTATAGCAAACCAAACCGTTTGATGATCGCTACTACCCAGGTGAGCACTCACTCGAACATTAGAGATGATCAAGAAAAGATGGCTTTTATATTTATCCAAAGTAGGCTTAACGTGTAGTAACGTACCACAAATTATGGCTTCATAAGTTAAGGGAATAGATGACTCAAGAATAAGATTTATTTGTCCCCAAATTGACCTCCAGAAATTAAGTATCAATGGACAAAAATATAACAAGTGATCCAGAGTCCCTATATTAATACGACAATGCCAGCATCTATTAGACTTAGAACTATCTAGTTTTTGTAAACGAACTGGGGTCCAAAAAGTCCTATGTAATAAAAATAATCATGTTAATCATATGCCGGCGCTGGTTGCAGAATTGTGGCCACATGCAAAGTATACGCTGGACATGTAGGCCAGGGTTTTACTGGCCTACATTTCTGGCACCTGAGAATCATGTCCACAACTGTTCCTATTGCCGCCTACGGTCACTTCTGGTGCAAGCCACGCCCACTTTGACCATAGGCACCAATAGGTGCTTCGGTGGATGGGACATCGACGCCCTGTTTTGTAGGTACCTGCAGACGCCTACATTTTTTTAAAATTACTTTTTAATTGGTTTTAAACAATGTGGTCAATTAGCATGTCATTTATCACCAATTGAACCAATCAAGTTAGCCAGCGGACGGACACCTACCGCTGTCTAACTTTCAATGTCCCTACGAGAATCAGGGCCGACGTGACTTGCTCAAGAGCATCACTAGGAATTGGGTCTTGGCTTCCCACAGTCTCGGTCTGCTGCTTCAACCATTAGGCTACCCATCCACTCCCATGAGACTCAACCAGGGTTGTACGAAAATACGGTCGAGTTTAATGATGATTGCCTTTGAAGTGTAGATATTTAGATATCTCACTTTAATATAGCTGTTTAAAAATGTATCTCTGACTTTATTTTATTTTACATATGCTTCAGTGCCAGCCAGTGCCAATCAACCATTCACTGGAACAAGTTTATGAACAGGAAATGAACACGTGAATCTTCATGGCAAAAACCTATCTCGGCATGAGTCTTCAAAAGCTCATTAGGAAACCACATGTGTCCAAAGGCTCTAGAAAAATAAAATCGAGCAATGGATGCTTAGCCTTAAAGCAGCTGTGTTATGACACAGTTATAAAGATTCATAGATAAATGGGCCGATTCTCTTTCCATCTATGAATAGGTCAGTTTCAAAGGCAATGCAGGTTGCACCAACAGTGCTAAATTATGTTTTGTGTCAGGCACTTTTTATTATTTGATTGAATATCAATTTGTTAAAAGGCTTTAAAGTTGGAGACAGTGGCAGTAGCATTGCATTAAGTATAAAATATATAAGCATAAATAAAATATGAAATCATTATATGAAGGTCAGTAAAGTATGCCTTTAAACAGCAGCATCAAGGTTCCCAGCAAAGGGACCAATTCACTGAGCTACAGTCTGGAAAATTCTTGGTGTGGAGGTAGATAAATCTTTTAGCATGCGTGCAAATATAACAGTGGACAAAAACCAAAATGAGCACGTCCAAGTTGCGAAGGTGAGATTTTTCCTCTTTGAATAGTAACATAGAAACATAAAAATTGACGGCAGAAAAGGGCCTCAGCCCATCAAGTCTGCCCACACCAATGACCCATTCCCTGACTTTTATTCCCCTAGAGATCCCACGTGAATATCCCATTTTCTCTTAAAATCTGACACGCTGTTGGCCTCAATCACCTGCTGAGGTAGCTCGTTCCAATGATCGACTACCCTTTCGGTGAAGAAGTACTTCCTGGTATCACCATGAAATTTCCCTCCCCTGACTTTCAGCGAGTGCCCTCTTGTAACCGAGGGCCCTGTAAGACAGAAGATATCATCTTTGACCTCTATACGTCCCATAATATACTTAAAGGTCTCAATCATGTCTCCTCTCTCTCTTCGTTCTTCCAGCGAGTACATCCGCAGTTTTTTTAGCCTTTCTTCATACGTGAGTTCCCTGAGCCCCAAGACCATCCTGGTAGCCATTCGCTGAACCGACTCAATTCTCAACACATCTTTCCGGTAGTGCGGTCTCCAGAATTGAACACAATACTTCAGATGAGGTCTCACCATGGATCTGTACAGCGGCATTATGACTTCAGGTTTTCTGCTGACAAAACCCCTACGGATGCAGCCCATCATTTGTCTTGCCTTGGACGAAGCCTTCTCCACCTGATTGGCAGCCTTCATATCATCACTTAAACATTTCCATTTGCAATTCAACGCCAGTTTCCACCACTCTTTCATGTCTTCCACTTGATCTTTCGAACATCGTCCTCTACATACCCCAAACTTTGTTAAAAGTGCTGCAACCTACACTGTTATGCCTGAAAAAAAGATTATAGAAAATGTCCCTTAGAGCAGTGGTTCCCAACCCTGTCCTGGAGGAACACTAGGCCAATTGGGTTTTCAGGCTAGCCCTAATGAATATGCATGAAGCAAATTTGCATGCCTATCACTTCCATCATATGCAAATCTCTCTCATGCATATTCATTAGGGCTAGCCTGAAAACCCGATTGGCCTGGTGTTCCTCCAGGACAGGGTTGGGAATCACTGCCTTAGAGGATAAAGTGAAAGCCATTTCTAGAGGGAGTGTGTGGTGCGGTGGTTACAGCTACAGCCTCAGCACCCTGAGGTTGTGGGCTCTAATCCCATGCTGCTACTTGTGACTCTGGGCAAGTCACTTAAGGGCAAATTCTATAAGAAGCGTCCAAAAGTTAGGCGCCTAATTAGGCCCTGTTCAGTGCGATTCAGGTAAAATTGGGCGCTTTTTAATGAATCGCGCTGAGCGGAACCTATTTTGGAGGCGCCCAAGAAATAGGCCATCTCTAGGCACAACTAAAAGGTAGGCGCCTAGCTGAGCGCTTAAGCACGCTTAAGAGCAGTGATTCTGTAACAAGGCGCCTAACATGTAGCCACGTCCACGCCTAACATGCATAGCGCCTATTTTTTGGAAGGCCGCCTAAATTTTTAGAGGCGCCTTGTTACAGAATCGCGCTTTCTTGATAGGCGCCTCTGTTTCAATCAGTGCTGATTAAAAAGCTTAATTGAGCTTGTTATTCAGTTTAGATAGGCGCCTATTTAGTTAGGCGCTTCCGAAATAGGTGCCTAACTTTAGGCGCTGGTTACAGAATTTGGGCCTTAATCCCCCATTGCCCCAGGTACATTAGATAGAGTGTGAGCCCACCAGGACAGATAAGGAAAAATGCTTGTGTACCTGAATGTACACCACTTAGGTTATAAGTGGTATAGAAATACTATAAACAAATAAATACTTGTAGAAATGAGCGTCTATAAAGTTGCTTGACCCATATGCAGGTAGTTTGTAAATGAATGCAGCCTCTATGCGCATAACTTTACTCACTGAGGAATCATTTCCAGGGGTGCAGTTGAGGGGTACATGCAAGATAGCATGGGACAGGAATGTGGGATCTCTTAGGGAGAGGAGGAGATAGTGGATGCTGTGGAGAGGCAGACTGGATGGGCCATTAGGCCTTTATCTGCTATTATGTTTCTAGGACTTATCACCTGATACTTCATAGGATTCAAAGTAGAGAATGACACGGTGACAAAATCCATCACCGTTCCCGTCCCCGCGGATAACCGCGGGAAATAATCCCATGTCATTTTCTAGTGTCTATTTCAACCTCAGTCCTTCTACACCAGCATTCTTCAAAACAAAGCTTGCGGGTCAGTGGTTGTGGCCATTCATACTCTGACTCTTATGTGAGCCAAGGATAATGAAGCCATTGTGACATCACTGATGTGATTGGCTTTTAGGCACTGGTAGAATGAGGCATTATGACATCACAATATCTGCTCTGGATACCAGAGACTGTCATTCTGTAGTGTCTGTTTCAACCTCGGTCCTTCTACACCAGCATTCTTCAAAGCAAAGCTTGCGGGTCATTGGTTGTGCCCAATTATACTCTGATTCTTCTCTCTCTCCTTAAAGAATGACATGTAGATGGTTTCCCGCGGTTATCCGCGGGGATGGGAACGGTGATGAATTTTGTCACCGTGTCATTCTCTAATTCAAAGGATCATAGGTAGAATGGCTGCTAAAATCATAGCAGTTGAGAGTCCAGATGGTGGAAAATGAGATGGAATTAGTATAAGTAGCTCAGGAGAAGCATAGAAAAATGAAAGCAGATAAAGACTACTGTTTCCTTGCCTTCAGGAGTATCTCTTCAGATTGAGCTTTCCACTAAGATCTTGGGTTTCATCGTAGACTCATCGCTTTCATTCAGTGAACAAATTGCGGTAATTCTCTAGTTTAAAAAAAAATGTTTCTTCAGCCTCCACATGTTGAGGAGCGTGAGATCCTGTTTTCACCAGCAACATTTTTCTGTTCTTGTTCAATCCATTATCCTTTCTCGGTTAGATTAGTGGAACTCAGTCTATCTAAGTTGAACCAAGAGCAGCCTGCAGAGGCTCTAGTTACTTCAGAACACTGTGGCAAGGTTGATTTTTTTTTTTGCAAGGGTAAATTCGATCATGTATTTTCCGTTACTGGCTAAACTCCGTTGGCTTCCGATATTTTCCAGGATGCGCTTTAAGGGCTCCTTTTACGAAGGCTAGCGCGCGCTATAGCATGCGCTAGCCGAAAAACTACCCCCTGCTCAAGAGGAGGCGGTAGCGGCTTGCACGCGCAACATTTTAGAGCGCACTATTCCGCACGTTGAGGCCCTAACGTGCCTTCATAAAGGAGTCCTAAATGTGCCTGTTTAACTTTTAAGATTCTATTTGGCATATGCTCTCTACTTGTACCACTTTCCTGGAATTCTCAAAGACTGGGTCTGGTCAGGACTGTGCAAAATCTTAAACTCTCTTTTCTATTACTCAAAGGTATTGTTTCTATTGGTAAACTAGGGAAATCCTATTCACTTAAACTAACAGATACGTGGAATGATATTACCCTAAGGGTAAGAGAATTAGGTTCATTTCGGACGCCAGCCACACTGAGGGTGAGACGGCGAAAACAACCGCTGGAGATGGGCTGCACAGCGAACCCGCCCGCCCGGCCGGCCGCGTTGGGTCTAGCAGCCTGCGGTACAAATTGTAGTTGGCTGCCGCCCCAGGCCGGAGACCACCCCCAATCCGCTCCCACGCGCCCAAAATCCGGCGTCGGCTCGAGCCATGCATGCCCGGACAGAGAGAGCACACGCTGCAAGAGAGGCCAATCGGCGATGGAGCTGCAGATGGTCGCTCCCGGCCACATTCCCAGGCCGCCTGTGCAGCGGGCCAACCCCGTCTAGGCCCCCAGTGCCCATACCCGCAGGTCTACTGGTAGCGCTTGGGCTGCTGGGGCCACGAAGCCGCGTCCGCCTCCTGCTTACCTCAAGGCACAGAGCCAGAGAGGGAACCTCCCTCCGCGATGACCTGCCACTCCGATCCCTGCCGGCCGAAGGTGAGGGAAAAGTTTTTTTTTTTTATCAGTCGAGGGTGAGCGGGAGGGAAGCCGCGTCCGCCTCGTGTGATGCCGGATCGAGAGGGGCGACCTCCCCTCCACTCACCCCTAATCTATCCTACTCCTCCCCCCCCCTACAGCTAGACGATTGGCCCCAAGGCTTCGGCCGATTTGTCATCGCTCCTCCCTATGTGGTTCGGAGCTTGTTCTATCCATTCGCAAAAACTTGGCTATTCTCAAAATTGTACATCTTGGGTTTTTAAAAAAAATGTATTGTAAACCGAGTCAACCTTTATTATATGAAGATGATCCGGTCTATAAATTTAAATTTTAGTTAGTTTAGGTTGGTCTATCTAGTCTTCCTATCCATGCCATCTACTTTCCCCTCCTCTCTCTCAG